>NC_140584.1:86273875-87538125 GCF_964204655.1 Triturus cristatus | reverse complement strand
TATATATTATCTACTGGCGGTCGCCAGTAGATAGTTATAGTTAGGACCGTGTTTCCATAGGAAATCTCAAAATTCTATTTTGAATAACTTTGGCGCCGGTTGACGAATCTTCGCAAAATTTTCAAAACTAATGGGGCGCTCAGCTCAGCTCCTACCCTGAAAGTCTCGGGGTGATTCATCAAGCGGGGGCCGAGAAAAAAGGGGGGGTCCCAAAAGGCGTTTTCCCCATAGGACCTTTAGTCGAAGGTACAGCCCGAACGGCTGAACAGAATTACTTGAAATTTGGCAGAAAGATAGTCCTCAGGTCAGGGAAGTGCCTTTTGCAGGTCTGGTGTCAATCTGTTCAGTATTTCCTGAGAAAATAGTATTTAAAAGCATATAAATATCTATACGCTCGCACCGTGCGCGCACGTGCGTGTACGGTGCCGTGCGCGAGCGAAATTCTGGTTGGTTGTTAGATGTCAGTCAACATTCGAATCGGTCGAAATCCGGAAGTGTCGGCCGCCATTTTGTCTCTCGCACTGAAAAGGAAAGGGGAAAAAAGGTGGAAAATATGAAAAGGGGGCAGGGGAGAGAGTTCCTGCCACCCTAGCCTTTGTCAGGTGGTCACAGAAGGACCCCCATAGATGAAAAAAACATTTTTTTAAAAATAAAAATCGTGGGGTGCGCGCACCGTCCGACCAACGCGGCGCACGGTGCGGGCACGGTGAAAAACCTTAACAAAAATATATATATATTAATAAATACATAACTTAGCATTTAAAAAACCGTACAAACTCACTTAAAAAACCATAGGTTTCACACACGTTATAGTTAGGAATTAGCATTTAAAAAACCTTGCAAATTCACTTAAAAAACCATGGGTTTCACACAGGTTATAGTTAGGTGGACATTTCACTCGTAAAAAACCAATGAAATTCCCCCGTTATAGTTAGTTCAGATAACTATAACTCGCGCGACCGCCACTCTATCACAAGGATGATGTAATCAGTGATGTCATGAGTGATGCCACTGACCATGTCATGAGTGATGTAATATGTGACGTCATGAGCAGTGGATTGCGGGCGCGCGAGTTATAGTTATCTGAACTAACTATAACGGGGGAATTTCATTGGTTTTTTACGAGCGAAATGTCCACCTAACTATAACCTGTGTGAAACCTATGGTTTCACGTCGGCCGAAACGCGTCATGACATAAGGGAGATTTGGAAACTGTAAAATAAAATAACAGTATCTACCGACGAAGAGGAGTTCGTGCATTCTTTCTTTTCCTGGAGAAAACCGATGAATGCTTTGAGTCTATATATATATATATATATATATATCTTATAATATAGATGTCCCTCAATAAGACTGACACCCACGGAAGACCTCTATATGATCCAGCAACAGGCGAGAGGTGTTTGAATGTGTAGAGAGAGCGATAAGGAGATATTTAGTGCATAACATTGTGACATGTATTTACATCATAATTCATAATTAAGGAATCAAATCCAGTAATTATTTGAATGTCAGTTCACGGTGCCTTTACACCAGTTTGTGCGAAATGAAGCCTTCACATTGGCTACAACATCGACCAATCGGGAGACTCTTTGCCTCATTGAAAAAGAAAGAAAGGACTCTCATCCTGTTTTCCTGCATTTTAGCTTTTAACCGCACTGATGAAGGCAAATCGCTGAAACACGTCTGCAGAATTAAAGCTTTTAATATCCACCTCGTGAGTGCAGCATATTTTGGAGTTGTTGTGGAACATGGCGGGTTTCCACCCCAGCCGTTTGCATGCACCCACCGTGAGTTCGAACAAGCGCCCTCATATATTTTTTAACTGTATGCAGCACTGATAATTGTATGGTGCTGGTATATGTAGTACTTTCCATCCCCTGCGCTGCATAAAGCGCTTTGTGGATGAAGTAATGGCAACTCCATAAGTGTCATTGCCACTCGCTATCCAAGTGTCTGAACAGAAGAGGGGATTCACAGTGATTCATTAAGTCCATCTTCCCTCTCCTTTGTAGGGAATGCATGGCCTCTGTTCATCCTCAGGCATACCCTGTCAAAATACAGCAAAGGGTTCCAGAGGGAGAGTTGCTGGTTAAGACTAGTACAGGGGTTTGTGATAAATGTGTTTATTGATTGATGCGTGTGAGATCACTACTCCCAGGGACACCAGATCATGACTCCAGCAGCAGGGCTCAGACAGGTTCAGTTGCAGTTGGTCAGCTGAGCAGTTGCAGGGAGGCCTATCGAAGTATGTTGTGTCCCTGTAGCTCACAAAGAAGTTCAGTCAACTGATCCTTGGAGTCACTCTGGGTAGCCTGGGATGAAGGCAAGCAGGTCCAGTCCTCCTCCAGACAGCAAGGTAGTCCCTCAAGCAGCAAGGCAGTTTTTCTGAATCTTTCACAGGTCTAGTAGTGTACTGAAGACATTGTTATGACTGATGCCAAACTTTGTATGGGGATACTAGTTCTTGAAACATCCTCCACTGGTCAGGACTCCAAGCTGTCTGTGGTGGCAAAAGTCAAGACAGGCCTAGTGTTAGATTCCTTTCTGTGAGATGGAAATAACGACCTGTAAAGTCGGAAAAAACTCTTATGTTACCTATTGGTAAATTCAGCCATGCTTCAAACTTGAGAAGAAAATTACAGCACTCGCCAAAGCAACATCCTTTCATAGGATGCTGCATTAACAGACTGAAGAAGACTCTGTGAGATCCGAACTGAACCAACGAAGCAAAGCCAGATAATTAACTTTAAGGATGATGTGAATTATTGAGGGTATAGTGAGTGCTGAGATGGAGCGAGCAGACTGAAAGTGGGGGCCTAGAATTCGACTTCAAATTGATCTCAAAATTATTTTAAATACTATGGATTTAAGTTAAACAATGAGGATAAAGTTTTGATTTTGAAATGGTACTTTTGTACAGATGAAGAGCTAATGTTTGAAAATCGCACGCAGTGGTCTCTTCTGTCCTGTGATGAGACATCAAGAGTTCTAGTTTGGCCTAGGGTGGTGATAGATTGAGCTAAAATAGTCTTTAAAAACAATTAATGACCAGACCAAAGTTTTCCACTTTGTGAAATTGCAATTTTTTGACATAAAAGTTTGTGAAAATAATTTACAACTGCACGAAATTTAACAAAATTCACTAACTGATATCAAGTTTGAAAACTGAACACGAAGGCATACCTCACAACAAGCAGAAAACTACTTTTAGGAGAAAATATCTTAATGTAACTAATATTTTAACAAAATGTTGCACTTGCGAAATCTTCACAAATAACATACACAGTCCTCCTCTATCAATTTGAGGCTATTCATTGTTAGTTGTCAATTTAGTTTGCTAGACCTCGCGACCAACTTTTGCATAATTTATTACGGCTCCCTTGAGCCAACGGGCTGACGAGCCTTGGATCTGCACCTGCGCGCCATGAGAGGTACTTGACCTGTTTTAATTACATTTTGGCAGTCCACACGGCACCCCTTCACACTGACCTGCTCCCTGCTGACGAGAGGCAACTACCTCGAAACACGTGTCCAGGGATGGCTAACGCAACACATACTGTTCTTTTTACACATCGTGGCATAGGCGTACCCGCCGTCGCCACTACATTTACCACAGTCCTTTGGGGCAACTTGCTGGTGTGACGAGCAGTGTGCGACCAACTTTTGCATCGCTTATTAGTAGGTTAAGTCAAAGTAGGTCTGAGCAGAGTATTACCATGGGCCTGCACACTAGCTCGTTGATGCAGTTCTACAAGTGGCTGTATCTTCATCAAAGCTTTCCATGTTTTTGGCCCAGAGACAAACAGCGGGAACTGTGGTTACTACAGACAAAGGGCCGCTGGGACTCATGCCCCTGCCAAGTATCCTGTGCACGGAATAACAATCTCAGCAATTAGAAAAAGAAAGACATGATGGATCCTGCAGCGCCAAGGAAGACGGACGGGGTCTGAACACAGAAGGGAAGAGGGAAGAAGGACCCCGCTTTACAATGGACCTCCCGAGTGGGAGCAAACAAGGAGAGCGGAAAATGAGAGGTGGACATTTTCACCACTGAGCAGGCACAAGCTGTGAGCGCTTGGCAAGCTGGCAGGTCCCTGGAAGCGGAAGACCTGCTATATTGTAAGGCAGCACTAGCTCCAGTCAGGAGATGCTGCAGCCAGCACTGGGCCTGAATAGCAAACGCGATGGACAAAGAGAAGATATTATTTTTCTTGGATAAGCTCAAATTGATACATGCTGCACAAAAATGCATACATATCACTTAAAAAAAGATTATATTTATATGACAGGCTGCTTTATTAGTGAGAGGCATTAATGCATTTGGACACTGTTCATATTAGTTTACTCTGTAGTACCTTCTATTATGGTTTCCATGGCTGCTGCTCAACTGTTCGCCAAGGTCATTAGAATTCAGGCCACCTCACGAGCTACAGTTCAGGACTTCTACATCTTGCCATTCTAGCCATAGTGTGATCATTCCAAAGATTTAGGCTTGTGTAAAATGTTGACGGCTGATGAGAGTTGAAGTCTGTAAGGAGCAAGCATAGGCAAAGCCAATAGGTCTCGCTTTTTCACCCAAATGGCTTGCCAATTTTTTGTTGCAGATGGTGTAAAGTATCTGCTAAAATAACAAATCTGAAAAAGAGTGCAATGATGAACGCGCCAATGCCATGTGTACACACCATGACACTATGGTGGCCAAGAAGGATGACATACATGTGCTTGCATCACCATGCATATAAACAGCCAGTATATTTGTAGAGCACTTATTGTTACCCGTATGGGTATCCTTGTGCTGACAGGGTCCAGTTGATTAGCCAAATAGCCAGGACATCAGAGATGTTCGGAACTCTGGAAGAGACGGGGAGGTCCAGAGATAAAAGAGCAGTTTGTTCCATGTCTTCGCTGCTAGGTAGGAGAAGGATCGACAACCGCATCTGTTATGTTGGATGCAGAGGTGTCTCGTGGGCTGATGGAAGTTGAGGCGGTGGTTCAGGTAGGCGGGTCTGCAGTTGTGCAGGGCCTTGCATGCGTGGGCCTGGAGCTTGAACTATAGAGTTCCTTGAGGTAATGGATGATGTGGGTTTGTCTAGGAGGATCCAGGACGAGTCTGGCCGCGGCATTCTGTATGGTCTGTTGTCATCAGATGAGGTGAGGTGTGATCCCTGCGTAGAGAGCGTTGCTGTAGTCCAGTCAACTGGAGATAAGGGTCTGGGTGATGTAGTGTCTTGAGCTCTGAGGTAGCGATTTGAATATCTTACAAAGCATTCGGAGGATGAAGAGGCAGTAGGAGGAGACTGAGTTTACCTGAGTCTTCATGTTTAGTTTGTTGTCCAGAATGATGCCTAGGTTTCTAGCATGGTAAGTGGGGACAGGTGAAGGTCCAAGTTCTAAGGTCCACCAGGATTCGTCCCATGGGGTGCTTTTGCTTCAGAAGATCGGTACTTCTGTTTTGTCCTTTTTGATCTTCAGGCAGTTGTCTTTCATCCTGTTTGTGATGTCTGTCATGCGAGTGTGAAAGTTGGTGGTGTCTTCGGAGAGTATGAGTTGTGTGTTGTCAGTGTAGGATATGATTTTAAGTCCTTGGGTTTAGATGATGTTGGTAAGAGGTGTCGTATAAATGTTGAATAGGATTGGGCTGAGTGAGGATCCTTGAGGTACGGAGGTAAAAGGAGGGTAGGTGGACATTTTGCTTTCTTCCAGTGAGGAAAGATGTGATCCATCTGAGAGTGGTTCCTCGAATGCCTATGTTGTGCAGCCTTGTGATGTGTGTGTGGTTGGAAACGTTATGAAGGCTGTTGAGCGGTCTAAGAGGCGAAGAGCCGCTGGCTTTCCTCAGTCTAGTAGAACTTGGATGTCATCTGTAGCTGCTATGAGGGCTGTTTTGGTAACGTGGTTGCTGCGGAATCCATATTTAGAGGAGTTGAATAGGAGATTTAGTTCCAGATATGGGGAGAGTTGTTAGTTGATGTTTTTTTCTAATACTCTGTCCAGGAACAGGAGCAGGGAAATTGGTCAGTAGTTTTTGAGTTCCCTTGGGTCTGCTGATGGCTGCCCATATAGTATGAGATGACTGCTGTTGTGATTATTTTTACCATTGCAAGATGGTGGACCAGATGGTAAATGAGAGCTGCAGGCCATCCAAAAAAATAAAAACGTTTTTAAGGACTGTGACAGGAGGAGAGCAATGGATGGGCTGGTTGGGGAATAAGTTAATGCGTGAGGTCAACGGGTAGTGAAAAGGTAGCAACAGAAGAGGTTGAGGCAGGGTACAAAACAAACAGGACGAGGAAGCAATCAAATAGACAAGCTGTGGTTGGTGAAGGAGGGGCAACATGCAGCACCCGATGAGGGGGCTGTATTTCAGGGAAGAGCACCAAGCGCGGAAGAGAGCAAACAAATGCATGCATTCTAATGGAGTGCTAAAGGAAAAAAGAGGGAAAAAAGTAGTCACATAAGTGTGAGCAGTAAAAGTTGCAAGTCCTACAATAAAAATAATGGTAAAAAATATGTAGTCCTGGAGATGAAAAAATACAAGCATTAGCAGAGTATCTAGGTCGCGCCTATTGCCTTTGCCAATGTGTTTCGCCTATTGGCTTTGCCAATGTGTTTTAGCCATGCAGTGGTGTAGAGGAGAGTAGCATGGAGTGGCGAAGAGTGGAGTGGAGTAGAGTGTTGTTGAGTGGCAGCACGTAGACTGTTGTGGAGTAGAATGGAGCAAGTGGCGTGGCATGGCATGTCATAAAGTGAAGTAAAGTGGCATGAAGTGTTGTAGAGTGTCATGGAGTGGAGTGTCGTAGTTTGACCTAGAGTAAAGTCTTGTATTGTATAGTGCAGTGTCTTCGAGTGGATGCATGGTGTGTTAGCTTGTTGACATTACAACACATTTTCAATCACCATTACATTTTCAGGTAAAGTTTACTGATAAAACCATACAGTGCCCAAACGATAATGTCTGGAAATGGCATTGCCTAGTGCACTGCTTTATTTGTTTCCACCACACTTCAGAATTTGCAAAAAATGTGCCTCATCTGTGCTTTCCGAATTCTATTATATTTGGAAATATTTGCACAGTTCGTTTACAGACATCTAAATTTTGTTGTGTGCTAGGGAAAAAGCTTTCTTTCCAAACACCCAGCAAGATGGTTTCATAAATCCTTGCACTTTGAAGTCCGGAAATAGAAAGTAAACACCAAGCTCCATTGGAGACAGAGCCTGACATTTGACCTCTGTCTTGGAAGGCACAACAAATGTGACAAGGTGAGAAAAAAATGTAAAAGCCTGTTTACAGAAAGCAAGCACTCGCGGAAGAAAACAAGGAGCTATGGGCTATGCTCCTCGGAAGGGACAAAGACATGCTGGACACCCTGAAACAAATAAAACCAGCAAATAGCAAGAAAATGTGAGTTACAAACCACAAAGCCAATGATAAGCAATGGGTGCATTCCCAGGGAAGCTTTCAGAATGCCCACAATGTCTTTTAGAAACGAGAAAGCTGTCCTCTCTGGTATGCTTTGACCTAGCAAAAATATATATGATAAATCAATAGCATGTATGCCAAGAAGGAGTTTGCAGCGGTTGATTGTTTTTTATTTAAATTCAAACCCTTATGCTGTTATTTGTGTGTTTAGCCACAATGTCGGACTGACACAGAAAATAGCCTGTGGCACCAAAATAAAATTGGCTTCATTAGCGAACCAGGAAGCTCAAAAAGTAGACCAGGTTTGCTAATCGGGCGGTTTTAAACTTGTACAGACAAGTCCTTTACATGTTTTGCAAGAATGGGGAGACTGTGTGCATGGGTGCTTGCTAAAGGCAATATTTGAGGTAATGTCAGAAAAATACTGACCCACCAGAGCATCAAACTGTCCAACAAACAACCCAAACAAGCATTGGCATAGCCAATAGGTCTCGCCTTTGGGACCTTATAAGTGTTTAGCCATGCAACAGTTGCATAACTAAATACTTATAAGGTCCCAAAAGCGAGACCTATTGGCTATGCAAAGCGGCCGCGAAAGTGAAAGTAATCGCGGTAAAAGTGGCGTGCGCGCCCGCGCACATGCACTGTAGCTCTAGGCTGGCCTGGTAGCACTTTTTGGAGCCCTCTCAAGAAGTCTCGCCAGACCAGCACATGCGCTGGGTCAGGCGAGACCTAAAAATGGCCCACACATTAACCTGTCAGACCAGCCCTTCTGGTATTGTCAGATTACCCTATAGGATAGTCTAACCCTGTGCGGCCATAACCAAAGCTTGTAAATGGTATTTCATAACCTTGCTTTGGCGCCAAGTAAGCAGGATGTGTCCAATGCCGTTGATTTTGCTTCATGGATTTGGAGGTGGTCTCCTGATCACGAGCGTTGCTGTCAATTATAGTTCCTGCTGCAATATTTCCCATAAATGAATTTATGAGATATTTCGATAGCTGATTAACTTTACATCAAGTAACCTATTTTTATATAGAGCTTCATACTGCACTTTTTCTGTTAGTAAGCACTGTATATATGTAACTAAAGCTCATTTAATTGTACTCAATGTGTGTACCTTCAGGAATATGGAAGGCTGAGTTATTACTAGCTGATTTGTAATCTAAGCAGGGCAGACTCCGCCTTCTTACTTTCCGAATGGTATAAACACAGATACATAGTGTACTAAGGCTTAGCAAATTTACTGAGATAACAGAAAAAGGATTTAGATAATCTTCATAGTGTCTGGTTTAGTATGTTAAAATGTCTTGATTGAATTTATATTGATATTGACTTTTAATTCCTTCCTTTTAAAGTTGATTTCCTAGGTTCATACTTTTGATGTTAGCTTGAAGGAAGTGGATCTAGAGTAGCATTTTGAAGAAAGTTTTGGACAAAATTTGTTGGAGAAAACTGATACGTGCACTCATAGTAGAAGCTTCCTTCTGGTTCTTTGTCTTTCTGTTATGCAATCTCATTTGTGAATGAAAATGTTAATATTTTGAGTAATGTTGCCCAATTCAAGCTGCATGCTTGCTCAAGCCTGCAGAAATTATTTGCCATTTTACCTTCAGTGATGATGGCCGCTTGCTCATGAAATAGCAGCAGTTGACGGATAAGAACAGCTGGTCAGTTACGTATGTTTTTTAATGGATTTCACACTTCTACTTGCAGTAACCTACACTTTGACATTATTTTTATTTGAGGTTTATATATACTTTAGAATATTGAAACTTTATTTGGTTATTTAATTTCCAGGCTACATAGCACTTAGCATTCTGTATTGCCAAACATTTTAGTATAATACAGCTCTGTACATGTTGCTATATATGCCTTGTGAAAGTTGGCATCGCTAGGGTATTTGACTACCTTTGGCAATTGGCCATTCTTGGAGCAGGAACCGTACAAGGCTTCAGTGTTGGCTATAGCCTGGAATACTCGAAATATGCAAATCTGTGACATTTCCCCCAGAAATTACGAATTCGTTGGGTTTGCAACATAATTCATCATCAGTGACACAATTTGCAGATTTTAACAAAAGGTTTCTAGCTCAAACGCATCAAAAGTTACTAAAAACTTAGCAACACGTTGCCAGGCAGTGGACGGCCCTTCACAAAGGGTGAATGGTCACCTTTCAGTTACTTATTACTTTATTTAGGTTCTAAACTGGTATGATTGAGGTAAAATATTTGCCCAGGTTTAACATGCAAAAATGTCAAAATAATCGAGTAATACTAACACGAAAGGTGCTGCATTACACTTTATAATTTGAGCGACTCTGCTGCATAATTTGGTCTTTCTGACTCCTGCATTATTCTTGTGGCCCTAGGCATACTCGAAGGTGTGGTGAAATTGCTCATATTGCCATCCAGCAGTATTCGTTGCTTACTTGGAGTCCAATTTGTGTCGGTTTTCTATATTGTTAGGTAATGTTTTTATGTGGTGCCTACTGCTCCAATTCTTCAATTTTTGATTGCCACATCAGTAACTTCTTTTTTGACTGAATGTGTTTTACTGCTGTGTGAATTTAGAAAGATTTTCTGCACCTCATTCGCTCCCTGAGGTCCCTCCATCCTCCTTTGGCTAGAACCCCCTTGAGGAAGTTTATTTAGAAACTTCACATGCAGTTTTCATTTAGCCATTGGCTAAATGATACAGGTTGTTGGTGATTTTGTTACTGAAACACTGTCGTTATAACCAGTCGTGCGTACTCCACGAGCAGAAGCTGCTCTTCTTGTGATCCAGACTTGCCTTACCACTTAATTGGTGCTTCTAGGAGCTGTGATTCTGCTCCCACTTGGTGGCCCACTAGGCACTTGCCTGCAATCCTCTTACTGTAGAAACCAGAAAGCTTTTGTGGGGTCTCAAGACACATAAGTGTAGGGTATCACTGTTTGTTTTCTGATTTAGGGAAACATCGTCGTCATCTGCAATTGCTAAACCTTGTCGCGTGGTAGGTGCGGGCCAAAAACCACCTACAGTGATCTCTGTCAGACACCACAACAGCTGACAGGAGACTGGGCTCTGCCATGGGCGGTTCCAAAAATACCTGACCCGAACTGGCTGGTAAAGCATCCTGGCATCAAGGGAACATAGATATATAATATCCCCATAGAACCTCTAAAATGCAAGCAATACTAGTTTTAAGCGGTGGACAGTGCAAATACAAAGCCGGCTTAGTTGAAATCCCCTTTTAAATCTTGTATTTTATTTTCTGCGGAATGTGATGTTGATAAATTGCACATTGGAGGTTCTCTGCATACCGTACTAATTTGCCATCGCTTTCCTTGTTTTGCAGGTTCTTTTCGAAACGACGGTCTAAAAGCTACTGATGTTCTGCCCATATTAAAAGAAAAAGTGGCCTTCGTGTCAGGTAAGATTTCTTATTATGTATAAGGTGGATTATGGGATCTACAGAGCACTCGGGGTAAATGCAGAAAAAAAATTAGTTATATTTATAGTGTGCTAAAAAGTAGCATAGAATAGAATTTTTGTGTGTTTTTATGTTTAAAACTTTTTATTGAGACAAAACAAACCATGGGGGAGGGGGACAGGAGGCAGGATACATGGAACACAGTCAAAGAAGAGGGGATGTATCTCCAGAGGGTTGGCAATAGGTGGCGCGGTGGCTCAAAGGGAAGAACACAGTGACTGAACGCTAGAATTGCAAGCTGTGGAATCCCACGCGCGTATCCGAGACCCCAAAGCTGAGCAAGAGCATCCCCCCCCATCAACACCTCAACAGAACACCATCCCCCCCCCCCCCATCCCCCATCCTCCCAGTAACAAAACAACAACCCTCCCCCCTCCCCCCCGTCCTATGGTCCCGCATCAAAGCAGCCCAAGCCAGGAAGCCCCGCGCTCCCCCCCCCTCCCCGGGGGTCCCCATCTCACATGTAAGCTAGTCCGCCGGGGTCACCGGCGGCCTCAGTCTGAGAAGCCTAAGGTACCTCGGGCAGGTGAGCTCCCGGAATTCAGTGGACAGCAGCGCTAGAAAGGGTTGCCATAGCTCTTCAAATTGGTCTATCTCCCCCGCAACCGTAAGCGACAGCTTCTCCATCCCCAGCACGTGCCAGAGCCTATGCAACCAACCGGTGATGGAGGGGACGGTGGATGTGCGCCAGTGGACTAGAATGTTCTGAACCGCAGACCCCAGCGCTATTGCAATCTGCCTACCCCTGCGGGACTTCAGTGGGTACATTAGGGCATTGGGGAGGCCCAGCAGGACATACGCCGGGAGACGCGGCAGCTCTATCCCAAAGTGCTCATCCACCTCGTCCAAGACTTCTTTCCAGTAGGCGATCAGCACTGGGCAATCCCATAGAATGTGTGTAAGGGTACCTTCCTGCCCGCAGCTCCGCCAGCACCCCTTGTCAGTGTGTTTATGCATTTCATACAGTCTCTCCGGGGTGTAGTACCAGTATGTGGACACCTTAGTGAATGTCTCCGTAAGGCCCGTGTGGTATGCAGAGTGCCGAGCCCGATACGCAATTTGGTCCCATTCCTTATGGCTGAGTGTCCTACCCAATTCCCTGTGCCAGCGCTCCCTCCCCGGGTTATAGTAGTGAAACGGCGGGGGTTGTAGGTGTTTATACAGATCAGTGATCAGTTTAGCGTCGGAGGTCCGAGTAGCCAACCACCGCTCGTACGGTGTAATTGGACGGGCAGCGGTGGCACGCACCTGAGGCTGGAGGGCCCAATGCCGAACTTGCATGTAGCGCAATCTGTCCAGCTCCGTCAGGCCGAACTCCTGGCGGAGTTGCTGAAAAGGAACCACGCCCTCCGGACCATAGATCTGGAAGAGTGCCCTGCAGCCCGCCCGTACCCAGTGGGAGAAAACCCCCGGCTCCATCCCCGGGGAGAAGTCCGGGTTGCCCGCAATGGGCGAGAGCGGCGAGGGGAAGGTGGTGAGGCCCCGGGTTTCGCAGACCGCGTCCCACACACGCAGGGGGACCCGCGTAACAAAGGAGGCGTAAAGATTAGGGGGGCGGTGCGTGCGGCGCAAGAATGGGACCTCTTGTAAGGTGCGGCCCGCCACTGCCTGGTCTTGAAAAAGCCAATGTTTGTCGGACTCCCACCTGCTCCACTCCACCAGGTAGCGAAGCTGTGCCGCCTGAAAGTACTTACGGAGGTCCGGAATGCCGAGGCCCCCCGCCTCCGGAGCGAGCGTGGAGAGGACTCTCTTCATGCGTGGCCTGCGGCCCTGCCAGACAAAGCGAGAGATGTCAGCCTGCATTTGTCGGATCCAGCCCACCGGGGGCTGGAGCGGAAGGGCTCGGAAAAGATATAGTATCTGGGGCAGCACCGTCATTTTGACCGCCGCGATTCTCCCCAGCCAGGACAGCAGGCCTTTGTTCCATCGGCCAAGCTCGTCCTTGATCTTCCTGCTGAGGGAGGCATAATTGGCCGTAACCATCTCCGATAATGTAGGCGCCAGCAAAATCCCCAGATACGGCACCGTGGACGAGGACCACTGCATGGGGAAGAGCCGTTGAAGATCCCTCCTGGTGTCCGCAGCCAGGGACACGTCTAATGCCATCGACTTGCTCATATTCATTTTGAAGCCGGCCACCCCCGCAAAGGCGTCCAACTCTCGGAGGCAAGCAGGTAGCGACCTCCTAGGGTCATCCAAAGTCAGCAGGACATCATCCGCGTAGAGACTGACGGTGTGGACGTACCGGCCCATCCGGACCCCGACAGCATCCGGATTATTACGGATCCTCTGAGCAAACGGCTCCATGTAGAGGGCAAACAGGAGCGGCGAGAGAGGGCAGCCCTGCCGCGTGCCGCGCTCGATGGCGAAGCCACCAGAGCTACACCCGTT
This sequence comes from Triturus cristatus, assembly GCF_964204655.1. Taxonomy (NCBI): domain Eukaryota; kingdom Metazoa; phylum Chordata; class Amphibia; order Caudata; family Salamandridae; genus Triturus; species Triturus cristatus. The sequence continues at coordinate 87,524,835 of NC_140584.1, read as the reverse complement.
TACCCGCACCGACGCTGAAGGATGCTTATAGCAATTAAATACCATGGTGCGGAACTTATCGCCGATTCCCAGTTTTGTGAGGACCCGCTCAAGATACGGCCAGTGAACTCTGTCGAAGGCCTTCTCCGCATCAACGGACAACAACATCCGCTCCCCCGAGATCCTTGAGGCCTTCTCCAGAACATGCACCACTCTCTTGGTGTTGTCAACCGTCTGTCTACCGGGCACAAAACCAGCCTGGTCCGCCTCCACCAAATCGGGGAGGTGTGGACCCAGCCTGGATGCGAGAATCCCCGTGTACAACTTGAGGTCGACATTTAGGAGCGAGATGGGCCGGTACGAGCCGCAGAGGGCCCGATCCTTCCCAGGCTTCGGGATTACCGCGACCGTCGCTCTCAGGAGATCCGGAGGGATGGCTCCCGGTTCGGAGAAGGAGTTAAACAGCCGCGTAAGGACAGGGGCCACGGTCGTGCAAAAAGTCTTGTAGAATAGCGACGTGTACCCGTCCGGGCCCGGGGCCTTGCCATGTTTCAGCCGCGCGATAGCCGAAATCACCTCCTCCACATGGATGTCCCGCTCCAGGTGGTCAGCCTGAGCCGGGTCCAGTACCGGGAGGGTCACCGACTCCAGATAGCTATCGGCATCCCGTGGCGAGGAGGGCTCCTCAGCATATAGCGCCTCGTAGAAGCCGCGGAAAGTCTCCGCTACCTCCGCGTCCCCGGAGACAGCCCCCCCGTCCGCACCCACCAGTTCTTTCACCACGCTGCGCTGTTGCGCGACCCGGAGCCGGTGTGCTAGGAGCTTGCCACATCTGTCCCCCCCAGTGTAGTAGGCATGTTTCAAGCGTAAGGCGGCGTACTCCGCCCTATCAAGATCCAGAGCCGAAAGGAGCTTCCTCGCTGCCTGCAACTGCCTCCATACCCTCGGCGCTCCCGTACGGCGGTGGACCTGCTCAAGCTCCCGGACTTGAGCTGTCAACTCATCCCTCTTCAGTTGCCGCTCCTTATTCTCGGCTGCAGAGATAGAGATGAATTCCCCCCGTAAGACGGCCTTCAGTGCCGCCCACTGTGTCGCCTGCGAAGTGTCAGTGTTGCTGTTGTGAGTGAGGTAGTCCCGTATGACCTCCCCGACGCGTTGTACCACCGATTTTTTGTGTAGAAGTGTGTCCCGGAGGCGCCACGCCCCCCGAGAGGGGGAGGCCGCCGGCCACCGGAAAACGCCGGTGACTGGAGAGTGGTCAGACAGGGACAGGACCCCGATGTCCGCCGCCGTGGCAGCGGCACGCATCGGTCCACTCACCAGAAGGTAGTCCAGCCGTGAGTAGGTGCGGTGTGCGTGCGAGAAGAAAGAGTAGTCCCTATCCGTGGGGTGCAGGGAGCGCCAGAGATCATGCAAGTCCATTTCCGCAATCCGGGCCTTCCCATCCTGGGACAGCTCCCCCGTCTGCGGAAAGCGCTGGGCCGATCTGTCCATCCCAGAGTCAAAGACAATGTTGAGGTCTCCGCCCAAGATAATGTGTCGGTCTGGGGAAGCAGTGACATCCACCAGCGCGGAATCTAGGAAGCGCTCCTGATGCTCGTTTGGGCTATAAACGGAGCCAACTGTAAATGCTATGCCTCCCAGGCGCATGCGATACGCAAGGAGCCTCCCCTTCTGTTCAGCACACTTATGCAACACCTCCCCCCGAAAGGAGCTCGCTAGGAGAATGGCCACCCCCGCTGTCTTGTTCGCTGCCGAGGAAAAGAACTGGGTGGGGAACTTAGCAGAGCGCATCCTATGGCAGTCTCGGGGCAATAAGTGTGTCTCCTGCAAAAGGCAAATGTCCGCCTGTGTCCCCTCCAGCAACGACAGGATCGCTCTGCGCTTCACCGGGTTATTCAGACCCTGAACATTAAGGGTCACTACCTTTAGGCCCGGCATTCCTCACAGGGATCGGGAGCGCCATGCAATGGGTAGGGAATCAGCGGGCGGGGCGCGCGGGGCCGCAGCGCGGGACAAGCCAAAACAAAACGGGCATAGACAACATCGGACGGGACCTTCCCAACCCCAAAACAACCCCCTCCCCCACCCAAAACCCAACCTCGGCAACTAGCCATCCCCAAACTCAAACACCCCATAGTCTCAGTCAAGCCCCAAAGGGCAAGTCCGTAGAAAAGAGCAAAGTGGACGTCCGGCCACTCACCTCCCCCCGCTCCCCCCAACCCCCCCGCCCCGTGCCAAGCATGTTAAGAAGCTAAAGACATCTCCCCCCGGAGTGCGTGTTAGGCCGTCAAGGCCACGCTAGAGGAGCCGGTTGAGTCCCCGGCCGCCGCCCTCAGGGCGTCAGCCCTGTCCGCCCTAATGGTAGGGGAGTCCGGGCGCCCTGCACTGGTCGCTGAGCGCCGCCTCGTTGACCTCCGCCGATTCCGTCCCTCCGAGGACCTCCACGACGGCGTAGCTCCCTCCTCCTCCGCTGCCGTGAGCCCCAGGACACCACAAATGTCTTGCAAGGAGCGTAGCTGGTGTAATACTCCGTTCCACCGAAAAATCAGGCGGAAGGGGTGACCCCAAGAGTACGGCGTCTCATGCTCGCGCAAAAAGTCAGTGGCAATCCTAAAGGACCTGCGTTTCTGCAGAGTGATGGCGGAGAGGTCCTGGTAAAGCGCCACTGGCCGATCCCGAAAGGTCAGGGGCTGTTTCCTGCGGGCTTCAGCCATGATGCGCTCCTTTAGTGGAAAGTCGGGCAGGAAGGCCAGAATGTCCGGCGGGGGTGCCGATGGCTGGCGCCGACGGCCAACCCTATGCGCCCTGTCGATGCTGATGGGAAAGTCCGTGGCCTCCCCCAGGATCTCTCGGAACAGGGCCCGCAGGTAGCCCCCCAGATCGGACCCCTCATCCGCTTGTGTGTTTTTAAATGTGCAATTGGAACAAAAGTAGAAAAAGCATACGAAATTAAAAACAAAATGAAATAAAATTAACTTTTTTCCCCCCAAAACTAATATTTTAGAGCAAGACTAATGTTTTCTATTATTGACAAGATAGAATAAGAGTAGAGATGTGCTTGCAATATTTTTATGTGTTTGAAAACTTAGAGCTGTTGTAAGAAAAGTGCACAACTAAATATTACATAAAATAAGCTCCTCTTTGTGATTGGATTGAATTGGAGACATGTAATCATATAGTGAACATTTGGAAAAGAGCCACAGGTCTTTAGTTTTATTATATTTTACTTTGGTCATATGGTTTGAATCTAAAAAAAAATTGAAGACTTGGGGGCATGCTCGCTTTCAGTGGATAGGATGAGCTGAGAGCGGCTTCCACCAATATTTAACTGGGTCGTTTTTTCTAAGGGAAAATTGAATGTTTTTCGGAACATGTGTATAGATCTGCCAGTGAAATAAACTATAAGCAAGCTATAAAGGAATACATTGAAGCCATAAATATTGCCAAATGTGCCTTCTACACGATCTGTATTTATCCTTCGAAAAATTAATCCAAGGAAATTTTCTAAATCATGAAAACGTATTTGCATCCTTTATCTGGCAACCTGCCCATTAGGACCTCGGATACTTGGTGTGAGCAACTCTCCTCCTCTTTTGAGGGTAAGATTTTGAGAATTGATGATGCTTAGCCATGCCGGTTTGTGGCAGGGATCAATGGGAAACTGTGGACCCTCATATTAAATCGACTGTGATCTGCTCCCTAAATAATTTTGGGCCTACCTCTTAGATGGATACCCATTTGGCGTTCTCGCTATGTCGTTCAGACTCACCTTTGGCTCCTGTTACACCATCTTTTTGTTTAGGTCATTCGCTACATCTATTGCTCCAGTGCTCACTAATTTGGCAATCATTCCCTGTAGACAGCATCTGTTCCTACATGTTAGAAAAGGGCCGAATTGAGACCGCAGGCAGCTTTTTAGCAGTAGGATTAAGCATTATTTCCAACTACCAGCCTATTTCACTTCTACCCGTGGTTAGGAAACTATTTGAAAAAGCGGTTGACACCCAATTATCCAACTATTTAGAAATGAACATGCTTCTCCATCTCAACCAATCAGGTTTCCAGCTCATCATAGCATGGAATCAGCCCTCCTTGAATTGTCTCAGACCATTACATTTGCACTGGATGAGTGGAAAAGTGCTGCCCTCATTCTGCTCAATCTGTATGCGGCCTTTGACTCTGTATCTCATCAAAAGCTCTTGCAGAGGCAGCCATATATAGACATTGGGGGATCACTGTGGCTTTGGCTTAAGTCTTTCCTTGATGGGAGAACACAAGAAACCTGGCTCACATTCCACTCTTCATCGCAGAAGAGACTTGCCTCGGTAGTGCCTCTCACCTCTTCCTTAACCTCTTGAGTGCCCATGACGAGCTGGTCTCGTCATGGGCCGCGGTTGCGCTGTGCCCATGACGAGACCAGCTCGTCATAAACCCCGCCCGCTAATGAAACGCCCGGCACAGGGCGGGGAAAGGGACGGGCACTCAAGGGGTTAAGCCATACACTGTTTGTTTACGTTGCCCCATTTGCCACCCTAATTGAATCTCATGGGTTGGTGACCTTACCAAATGCAGACGACATTTACCTTTGATTGACATTCACCTTTGATCATTTGACCACTGATAAAATCTCTTTGCTGCCTGTCTCATAAATGTCTTGCATTGGATGCAGAAGAGTTTCCTCTAATGTAATGCAGACAAAATCAAGATTATCTTGTTTGGTAAAGCTAGAGACCTCTGGACCAATTATAGTTTGCTTCAGGATAGCCATTCCTTCTCAGCCACCTACCTGCCGCCACCCTCCCGGCCACGACAGGTAAGAATTAAGGGAGTAAGAATTTATGGACCCCCAGATTGGCTCAGTAGCCAGTACCTGTTTTGATCTGCTAAGTTCTATTAGGAAGTTCCTGGACTTGTTGCCAGTCGAGCCCAGGAGGACAGTGGTCCAAGCTTTGATCACAATGAGGCTAGAGGTCTCTAATTGCCTGTGCATATTGATGCCCAACTATAAGATCAGGAAACTTGACAGTCCAAAACGTGGCATCCCGGCTCATATTTGCCTATCAAGGAGGGTTTCAGTCTCTTATCTGTGGGAAGTGCACTAGTTACCGGTTAAGAAGGGGTTCTTGATTAAACCGTTAATTTATTTTTACATCTACACTTTTACAGTCGAGGCCTTTCTACCTGATCAGGAGAATACTCCATTATCCTCCAGCTAGAGTTTTGATCGGCCTCAGCTCTGTTTGTGAAAATTCCTAAGGTTCGCTTGGCCAGATCTGGAGATTGCTCCTTTTCGGTGATAGCAATCAAGGAAGGAACAAGCTTCCACTCTCTTCGTGAGCCATTCAGTGTGACGTTCACTTCAGGAAGGAACTAATACGCTTCTCTTTTAATCTAACCTGCTATGAGTGGCTGTTCTGATTCATGCAAAGTAGCGCAGAGACACTGCCTTGGAGTAGCTATGCGCTCTGTAAATCGGTGTGCTCATTCATTCATTCATTTATGTAGCATGCTCCTTATCAGACATTCCCACTGGGTGAGGCTAGGCCACTAGATATGTCCATGGTAATAGAACTATATTGTTCCAGTACTAGACTTTCCTTTTATGAAACATTTTCAGGTGTTTTGTTTCAGCTGGACCAATTTAAAACGAAGATTTCTACCCCTTGCATGTATTGATTTGTTACATGACAGCACTGACCAGAAATGTGGCCATCAAGTGACCAGGGTTATTGGGTTACCCTAGAGTGTGGTTCTTATACATTCACCACCATACTTGCCATAGACTGCTGCTGCACCGGCCAGTCTCATATGATGGACATTCAGCACCCACACAAAGGTTAGTGTGGTTCAAAAGTAATTTCTTTGGAGGCCTTTTGCCTGCACTGATCTTAATAAAGCACCTTCCACGAGTGCTTAATTGGTATTGTGTATCAAGTGTTTTCGTGTTTAGTGCCTAATTTGAGCTGGTGGTTGCGGGGGAGAGAGGCATAGGCCCACCAGTACTCATTTGTGAGGACCAAAACTTACTTGACCTCATTAGAATTTGACCCAGAGCAAGAGAGGGGTGGGGAGGAATGAGGAAGAGAAATACAGAAAAACTGTGGCAAAGGGAAAAAGCAGAAACCTGAAAGAGTGAGTTAAAGGGGCAGGTGATGGATTAAAGAGACTTTAGGTGGAGCCAAGACTACACATCCTTGGTATTCGCAACCCTGACCTTCCATAGCATCGGCCATGGGCTTCTGACCATACATTTGGGCCCTGGACCTAATTCATTTACAAATTGAGCAAATATTTTTGCAAGAAATCAATTTGCTTGCTTTCTCGTTCCCTCTCTTCCATATTCTAAGCTGTGAGTCTCTCTTGATCAAGCTTGTGGGGGCTACTTCTGTAACCCTGTGCTCCCTTGCAGTTGTCTCTTCCATTTCATTAAAACTAGGAGACGGATCCTAAAGGTTTAAGTATGTTGATGTCACTGCTATCAGATGACACACTTGATCGCCAAAATTACCTACGTCTGATTTTCTTCTGTCAAGGCATTTGATGTCCGTGCCATTTTCCACACCTCATTGGCCAGTTGTCACCTTGAAGCACTCATTGTAAAAGTCTCACGAGGGCTGGGATCAGCTGTGCAGACACCAGGGACACTATGTAGAGTATTTGCAAATTAACCATAGCTGAGTTCTAGAGATATAGGCACGTTGCTAACCCTCCAATGACTTCCACTGAGTTGGCTAACTCTCTACGCATGAGTTTGAAAGCAAGAGCCGCGACTTGCAGTTATAAGTGGTAATCATGACAAAGTCTCAAATTTAGCGTATATTCGCGGACAACTATTAAGGCCGCGATGAGCACACCTTGGTATCACACAGAGCTTCTTCATAGGTTCTTGTTCTTCATTCCTACATACATTTTTGATCGAGGTGTACTGAGATATCCGTAATCCTATTTTCAGATTATTTAGAACTCAGTGATTAAAGGGAAGATACTATTCCTCAGGTTTTGCATAGCTTTAGTAGCTCCCTGGACATTAGAGACCTCAAAATAGGTCTGTACAGGAGGGCTCACGTCTAGCCAATTGCTCAGGATACTCACAGTAGATACATATACATACGAGTCTAGATGAAATAGTTTACAAAGTGATCTTTTTTAGGTCTCGCCTAGCGTGGCAGCGCATGCGCTGCTCGCTCGGCGAGATTTATTGTTAAGGAGGACATTCAGAAGAGGGCTTGAAGCCCCGCCCCTCATTTCCATTGGCTGGCGTCACCGTTTATGCTAAACGGTGGCCTGCCATTGGAAATGATGGTTTTGGGTTCACGACCTTCCGCCTCCGATCCGGACTCGGTGTCCTGCTTTGCAGCTGTCGCAAAGCACTTTCTTAGCTTTATGGGGCCATGTGTTTCTTATTATAAACATGTAGCCCCATAAAGACAAGAGATCCCCATGCTCTGGCTGCAGTGTGGTCCTCTTTCACTTATTATATATATCTATATGCAATGACAGAAGCAGCAAAATACAAGTTGTCGTACACGACCACCAGCAAGGCTTCGTTTAATGGCGCTGTGCGTCTTAATCTCCACGTCTGTCCAGCTGCAGGGTTGACTGTGGCGTTACTACCAGAACTGCAGAATTTGGAATTTGAGAACCATGATTGACTCTCGGCGTGTTCAAAATCCTGTGATTCTGGGCACATCACTTCTCTCTGGGCCTCAAAACATGAATGTGATCTTGTGTAATTTAACCGGTGCTCATGCACAGTGATCCAATATATTTATGTGGAGTTCGCGCTATATAAAACTGCAATAAACGCTACTCCATCATGGTTTTACATTTGTTTTCATCTTGTTGGTTGGCCTGCTAGGGTTGCCTTCCGTCCTGGCTAATCTTAGTTGTAGTAGCGTGCGCAGAGCTCTGGGCCTCTGTGTGAACTGACCTGCACCAAAACTGACTCAGTGTCGCCGTTAGTTGTCCTAGTCCCCCACAGATGCAAGGGGACAGCCGCTAGGGTATGCTTTTACTGCCAGTGTTGTGTGTGTTGCGTGATCATGAGTGCCTCGGGAGCTGTGGTCCCTGCTAGGTTCCATCCTCCTACAGGTGAGAGACAGGGCTTTAAGTGGGCCGGGTCCTGCTGGTGCTCTGCACTGGCAGTTCTATAAAGCAGTTGCCAAACCGGGTCTCTATCGGGCTCTCCATTTTTGCCCTCAGGGTGAAAAAAAAAATCTCACCTTTGCAGCAGTGCCACTCGTCACTGCTTTTGAGGTAACTTCAAGGAGACTCGTTATAGTTCTTTCAGTCTCATCATTTCAGAACGGAAGCATTTTCAATGTTATATACAAGGAAGCCGTAGTTGCTGATTTATCTTACACAAACAACAACCATTGGCAAAGCCAATAGCCCTGGCTTGCTGTAGGTGTAATGTTACTTGCTTTATCAGTATTATATAGCTGTATGCAATGACAGAAGCAGCAAAATACAAGTTGTCGTACACGACCACCAGCAAGGCTCCATTTAATGGCTATGTGCGTCTTAATCTCCATGTCTGTCCAACTGCAGGGTTGACTGTGGCGTTACAACCAGAAATGCCGAATTTGGAATTTGAGAACCATGATTGAATCTCGGCGTGCTCAATCTCCTGTGATTCTGGGCACATCAGTTCTCCCTGTGCCTCAAAACATGAATGTGATCTTGTGTAATTTAACCGGTGCTCATGCACAGTGATCCAATATCTTTGTGTGGAGTTCGCGCTATATAAAACTGCAATAAATGCTACTCCATCATGGTTTTACATTTGTTTTCATCTTGTTACTTAGAGGAGTCGAGCGAAATGCTGCGCATGGGCGGCCTGCTGTGCCACTTCTTTTCAATCTCCTAGTACTTGGGCCGGCACCTCATGCGTCTCTCCCGGCCCCAGCTGCACGAAAATCCTCTTGTGTGCCTGCGCAAGAAGCCACTCTTCCTCACACTTTTCAGGTTACTGCTGCTCCAGGAAGCATGCTACAGATCCACGCTGACCCCACTGCCGGGGTCTTTAATGGTGCACTCGTGTGTGCCCCCGACCGAGGCTAACAGAGGGCACCTAGGCCCCAGCACTGCAGCGGTTCGTATGACTCGAAAGCGTGTGCCTCGAGGTTAACTGCAAACGTGAAGCACTGTTCAAAATGTCACCACGCAGCACGCTGTTTATTTGCAGTCTGCACCCATTATTGTGTGCCACTGTGCTTGTGCAAATTAACAAAGCAGTGCTTTCTTTTAGCTACATCAATAAAAACATTCCGATTTTGAAACGCAACGGTCACTTTATTTTCAGGCGCCATTTACGGGTGCTTTTTGTTGTACATGTTTTGTGTTTAACGCACTATTAATTTATTTATAGCCTGTAAGATTTATTGCGCAATGTTTCTCATTTTTGTGCTGGAATGAGGGGAAAGTGACTTAATTGGCATTAGTTCAACCCCGATGCGCAGCGGCAGGGCTGTTTCAGAGGTCTCCCTTCTGTTGCTCTTCCCCCAAATCTTTGCTTTTATGGCTCTCTCGCCAGTGTGCCTCTCTGCTCTGTGCACCTCCCCCACATGATGGCCCTGGCATGCTGTCCTGCTCCTCTGTATTCTTTCTGCTCTGCTACACTTTTCACACACAACAGCTATTTATTTTCTCACATGAGCGCCTGCCGAGCTGGGCCTCTTTGCTTCGCTAGGTGGCTCTTTTCTATAAATGAGCTCCTTGCCGAGATTTATGGCTACGTCTGCTACTCCACCCTCCTACAGCGAGCCATTAGACTTCACATGTAATGTCACCAGGGCATTGTCATAAACCCAGCACACTAGCAGATCAAGACTTTGTATTTAGATTACTGTGCACTTTGTATGCCTGAGTTCTAATCCTATTTCAAGAAACATGTTTAGAGTTTGCATTTTTAAACATTTGAAATGCTGCTGAAGCTTTATTGATTAAATCTGCATTCGCCACCTAAATTATGTTAAAGTTGTTTCTTTTCCAAGTCATGGGCAAGGGATGGTTTAACCCGTTCGACGCTTGTGACGGAGCGGTTCCGTCACGTGCGTCGGTTGCGCTGTGCGCATGACGGAACCGCTCCATCATGGCCCCGCCCGCGCACGGAATCTTCAGCGCGGCGCGGAAATCCGCGCCGCGCTGAATGGGTTAAAGTGCTGTATCCAAATTGTAATTTCACCTGAAACCCTTCATTTAAGTTCTCTTTCTGGCAGCATCTCCAGGATCTGTGTTTATCTATTTTTTGGAAATGTTGTGGTGGTCTGTCTGGTAACTTTACATCCAACAACTTACTAAGGCTAAAACAGGCCTTGCAAACACATATTTTTGACAGTCGTCCTGCAGCTGTTTTTACCGTTATTCATAAAGGATAATAAAATACATTCAATATAGCCTTTGCAGATACGTGCACATTAATCATTGCCACCTAATTACACTCTACTAAATACCAGGTAAATACATCCCACATAAAACCACTATGCCACATAGCAACCATCCATGCAAATACACTCCACACCAAGCCACATAATTCCCATCAGCATAATTTCACTCGAATTACACACAGTTCCACGCCACGCAATTCAGCTCCACACATTTCCATTCTGCGCCACATAATTCAACAACAAACCACATAATTCAAATCAACACACTTACACAACAAATGCATCCAATCTACACCTCAAAATTCAACATCATGTCACACAATTCAACAGCTCACCATATAATTAAATTCCACTATATACCACGCTCCAAGACAACATACCAATACACATATTTACACTCCATAACACTCAATCTCATTCTACATAATTCCAGCTAATTTAATACCACATAATTACTAGCCACATAATTCCACTACACAAATACACACACACTATTCCACCCCACACAATTCCACAGCTAACAAGTTCAATCTAATCCATAAAATTGAACTCCACACTACATACATCCACTCCATAAACAAGACGTTGTCATTTACAACACCATTAAATCCAACTTTCACTAATGGGAGACCAATTGCTTTGCAAATGCTTTTGTTATTGGACTTTGTGGCAGATCTGCTCCACTGTATCTCTTGGGGCTCTACAAACAAAATTGATGATGAAGAGTAAATGTTATTTTTCTTAACAACTTTTCAATTAAAAAGTTCTTCTCTTTAATTTCCTGTAATTCCCATAGTTGAAAAAACAAGCATTTGCAATGCAATAGGTCTCGCATTTCGCGAGTTTGAGCTATTGGCAAGTGGGCTGCTGGAAGCTGTTGGCGTAGGAGTGGTTGATCATAAGAACTTGCAGGAGACATGGGAACTCTCGTTCAATGTTGTGTGGTGCAGTGTGGCAGCAGTGCAGTGAGCGGCAGCCAGGCCTGAAAGCACAGAGGAGTGCAGCACGGTAGCGGGGCTTGGGACAGAACCAGGATCACTGGTGCTGGACACAGTGCAGGTGCAGATAGGCGCAGCTGTGCATGCTGCACGCATCCTTTCATCATCCGTTTTGCAGCTGCCATTAAGTAGTTTGTGGGAAAGAGGAGGAGTGCAGGGTGCCATGGGCAGGAAATGGAAAACAGTTATGTCACTTCCTGTACGATGGATAATCGGATATATCCAGTGACGTCCCTTTCTGTGTAGATGGTTGATAGGAAATTAAGTTCTCTTTGTAGGTTTCTTCTACTGCCTAGATATAAGCCCTCATTTATGCTTGCAGTGCAATACAGCAGGTTAAACATTCACACTACACATATAGCCAGTGCACCTTTGTGCATGACGGCGTTTACATGCATGAGCACATTGAAGCTTAGTACAATCAGACTACAGCATTAGTTCTGTCTTGAAGAGATAAAAGTTGGAGAGATTGCGACTCTTCTCGAGAGTACATATGGAAAGATAAACTGTTTTCAAAGCCTGCGTTCGATACGTTTTATCTTGAGTAACACAGATGCAGGCCATTGAACTGCTAAGCTCGGCGTTTCATTATTGAAAAATATCCAAGATAAGGATTGACTGAAAACTGGTAAATATAAAACTTTGTATCACTTAGCATTTAACACAAAGGTGTGTTATTACCATGAGTGTTTGGCGCTGTACCTGTATGTGCGTTCCATCAGTGCTTGGCGCTGCACTGTAATGGCATTCTTGTAAAAAAACATCTCTGGGGTAAAAATCTTTCACAACAGGGCACATAATTTTTACAGATTATTTTCCCCTTCTTACTACCATACTCCCGTCGGTGCACTGTAGTCACCAGCAAGCCACTTTTGTCCTCATGAGAAGGAATGACGGCAGCCTTTTTTACCAACTCTCTGAGGAATACGGCTGGGTTTGGCAGGTACCATGCATGCAGTTGGAACAACTTGCAAGAAAATAAATAAAAGCATTATAAATGCAATAGGTCTCGCCTTTCATTAAGTTAAAGCCATTTGCTTTGCTATACAATACCATTAGCAAAGCAAATGGCTTTAACTTAATCAAAGGCGAGACCTATTGCATTTTCAATGCTTGTTTCTCTTACATTTGGGATTGACCTGGAGCTCTTGAACCTACATTGATGCCCCTCGTACAGATTGCTGCTTTGAAAGGTACTGTGCCTAGGCAGCCAAATGAAGTATATGAGGTGTGGACCAGCTAATCACTATGCACAATAACAGTCTCTTAAATGTTTCTAAAGTTGTTTCTGTGGTTTAAGGAGGACATATGCACTATGCCAAGTCCGTGCACAATAGCAATTATAAGTTGGTAGGTGTTTGTATTCTTTTAGCTAAAAATTACTTTTCGACCACTATTAAAATTAATCCATTAGGGATCCATTAGCAAAGTGTTTGTTGTTACTCAATTCCTTATGTGAGGCGGCGTACAGACCACGCCTCTACACCGTTCACCTCTTCAACCAACTTCCTAAAGCAATCACTCACACGCTGGTGCGCACCTTATGTACTTGATGTACCTGAACTCCAAAAACTCCAACAAAACTCAAAAAAGTTATCTTTCAAAATGCCAACTTGGTAAACATCCACCTCCAGAGAAGTTGATTTTGCCATAGCTCCACTCCTGTTGCATCAGTTCGCCTGGCTCTGCTGTTTTTAAACCCTCTGTTTTGGGCCAGTGCTAAATCTCAAAAGGCCAAATACCAAGGCCAGTAGTCCTGATTACTGTTCTTGAATCCATAATTCACCACCAGATGCTCCCTGCCTTTTTATCCTACTCCTGCATATTCACACTTTATTTATATTTTTGTCACGGGTTTCCCATCTTTCTTTATCTCTTCCTTGTGTGTCTGTCTCTCTTGTTTCGGATCAAGCTGCTGAAAAAAAAGTGTGGGTCCCTAAAAAATGAGTACCAGTGGACCGCACCCGCAACCACCGGCTCAAATTGAGCATTGTATTGGGGACAAACTGACTGTCCCTTCCACTGCAGGCTGTTTATATGCCCACTGACTGCACCACCACAGACGCGTCACTGCATTGTCGTGCATGCTCCCTATACTGTGGCGCTCCACAACCTTTTCCCTTCTAGCGGTGTGCACTTTCCAGATGCATTCTACCCCACCACACCATGTGCTATTTAGGGAAAGAACATTTGGAATGAGGAAACTGAGACACTAAATGAATGAAGGAATAATGGCAGCAAGGAAAGAGGGGAGGGGAACCAGAAGGACGGGCTTAAATCAGAATAATTTTCTGACAAATGGTAGAAGCCTCTGCAATTTTCTCAGACTTTGGTTCCCGTGGCAACGCAATATCTGTCCAAATAACGGGCCCGATAGCAAACGTGCTATATTAGATCTCTCTGCCGCTGAAGAAAGATAAAATGTGTATTAGTCCTACTCTTAAGGGGTATTTGATAGGTTCATCGTGTTCCATAATTGCCAGTGGCATCTCACAGGTCAACAGGGTGGTGTGACTGGAGCATGGTATATCCTCGGCGACCAAAAGCCTGGATTAGTTGAGAACTCCTCTTCTGAGCCTTTATTTTGTAAACAGACAACTAAATAACAACAAGTGCAGAGGCCAAGGTTGTTGGCAGGGGTCTGCCGCCGGCAAAGCCAAGTGGCGGAGTTTTGCTTTCGAGCCCCCGGCTGATGCTGCTGAGCCCTGGAGTCGCTGGATCCCATGGCTGCTTAGATACAATTCCACCTCCTACATCTTCCTTCCACTACAGTTCAGTTCCCTTTACCTCTCTTGCTTCCAGGTTATTTTTCATTCCTCTGGTTTCCCTTTATCGCATTGTATTTCTTTGATTGACCCTTTCTATGATTATGGTTTGCCTTTCTCAGGCTCTAGATCAAAGTCTGATGATCAAAATAAATACACGCACTCAAATGCTTTGTCTAAGTGATGAACAAAAGTAATAAAGTGATGGTGGTGAGGACGCACTGAGTTCCATTACCGAGCAATGCTTGCTCAGATACCTGAATTCCCTCTGGGGCAGCGCGCGCAGCTCTTCATTTCATGTGATCAATGTATATTGTGCATCGACGTCCATTGTTGGGATTGTTTGTACTTGCCTTATTTTCAAACTCTTTGTTAATTTGAAGAGTGTTCCTCACATGCTTAACATACACAAACGCAACTTGAAATTCACTGTGCCTCATAGAAATACGTCAGTAAATTTCCTTGACTTAAAATGTTTTGTTAGTGCAAACATTTGCGGAGTGATACATTAAAAATATTGGTTTCATTACATGTTTTTAAGGGCATCAGTTTAGTAAGTTTGAGTGAGCATGCAAACTGAGCACACATTTAAAGCAATGACACTGTTGTAGTCTGAAATATAATTTTCAACAATTACAGGGCATAGTCTACACATTATTACAATATATATATATAGTTCCAATCCTGTATGACAGATGAAGACAACCTTAAACCCAGTGAATGTACATGCCGTGGCCCTCGCTCTACATTTGGACCTCCTGCTCCTTGAGCAGTTTAGAATGAGCGGCTCCTGTGCAGAACCCCTGGCCTGCACGACGGTGAGCGTAAGTGGGGCAGATCCTAGGATATTAAGCATTGTTCATTTATCTGTGCTGGTTTCACAGTCTGACCCTCTTCCCACTGCGTTTGCTCTGGCCCTCTCCAATTAGATAATGTTCAGAAAGACTGAGCGGGTCATGTCAATTCTTCATAGCATGTAGTGCAAGTCAGGTTTAGGTGTTTCATTAACCAGTTTTGAAATATGTCATGAGCAAATAAGGAGGTTCAACAGCAGTTATGAAAATATGAGGACAGGGCAGGCTTCTCATTGTCCTGACACTCTGTATAGGGTGATGGTTCTTGAACTCTTATTCCCATCATAGGCTATTTCAAATGAGGTAATTATCAATCGAATGAGTTTTCAGATTGAAGCCAAGCTTCTTCAGGACTGTCAACAAATAACCACATGAGACGGAACATGGTTTACCCTGCATCTAGTGTTGCACTTGCAGATTTAGGAACATTTTATGTTAGATCCTGGACAGAATTCTGTTCTCGTTATGTTTTGCATTACAGATGGTGAGACACTGGTATTTTCTGATGCTTTTTTGTAGATCCTAGCAATACTGCAAAATGAGAACGCCCCCCCCCCACTGGAACACATTCAATGAATAAAGGGATTGCAATGTCCTGTGGTCCTGTACTTGGACATTGTTGTATCATATTGTAGTGCGGCCTAAGACTGCCTGCCAGAGTCAGCACTTTCATAGAGGGGGAAACATAGCAGCCTTGAAATACTGTGCACTGCTGGCACAAATACTAAACAACTGAAAATGGCCTTTATTAATGTAAGGAAAGTTCTCAAGCCGGCAAAATGCTATTTTCCCAGCTGCACTGAAAATCCCTAAATCCTTGAACAGTTTTTGATGTATCATGAAGTGACAAAGTCATTGAATCTACATAATTCAGCGTTTGGTGGCAGTGAATATATTGTAAAATGTGTTTTTTTGTCTCTGGAAATGTAGTAAGGAATATAAATATACAACAATGTATTTTAGGGCGTTTTGGACAACAACTGTGAAATAATGCATATTGGTTTGTGTGTGTGTCTCACTTTTGGTATGTTCGAGTTGTTTGCACTGATGAAGCAAATAGCTTCCAGAAAGAAATTGTGAGAACCTTCCACACAAGAGAAGGGTCAGTTGATACCCTGGCAGTTTTTGTTTTGTTTGCAATGTGGGTCCGAAGCTGAATATGGTGTTAATGTGGAAGGCCAAGGTATTTGCAGTCTGCCATATGGTGAAACGTTCCAGAATATTCTTTGAGAGCCAGTCTTATACTATTTCTTTACACTATCCTTAACAAGTCAACACTATTCAACTCCTTCCCTGCAATCTTCCTAGATATGGTCAAAAACCTCAGTTTGATATGGAATGCGGACACAAGTCATTACTCCCAAACTGGGACCGTAGTCAAGTCCACCTTCCACAAATTTCAGAATAAAAAATCCTGACTACGATCCCCACAGAACACCACCCAATGGATGTAGTTGAAATTGTCAACTTCCGCTTAGACTGCGGCAATTACTCTGATGAAGGCCTTCCCACTTAAGAAGTAAAAGGCCAACAACACAGCTGTATTTCTCATCTTCAGGCTAGAGAAACATCAGTTCGTGCCATGTTCGAACAGAAACCTGAACAGTCCAGGATAGAGTTAACTTTACAATTCTTTGTCTCACCCATACAAATCTTCAAAGATCAGCATACATGCCGCACAAAAGCTCATGGTACCAGCTAGGCTGCCCCCTCTGCTCATGCCAGCATCCTTAAAGATCCCCGAGCACGCTATATGTCACGTGGAGATGTTGTTTCTCAGTCTGGGGCCCTTGTCTGAGGCACAATCTCACTCTAGCTTTCACAATGGCATCAACCTTATGGACCTGAGGAGAAAATTAAACAAGCATTTGCAATGCAATCGGTCTCGCCCTTGGGACCTTATATGTATTTAACTACGCAGCACATTAGCCTGGGTGCTGAAACATCTACTGTTCTTTAACATGGAGGGAAAGTAAGCACCAAACTGCATGATACGCCAGGTATGGGAACGCATGGAAATATTGGCTTTCAGCAGGAAATGGTATAGTCCAAAGGTCTGTTTTTAATTTAAGATCAGGACCGTCGGTGGTCATATCACTGAAAATACCAGATTTGAAAAAAATATTATTGTCTATGGGTGCTCGTGGAAGACAATTTCTATGGACTGGAATCTAGAGAATGCTAAAGTGATTCTGGTATTTTACTGACCTCTGCTGGTCGTTTTCTATCAAGACAGTTAAATAGAGGCAGTTGAAGAGAAAAAAAAGTCCCTAATTGAAAGCAGACAAGTCCTAGGGCGGATCTCCAGAGCCCACAAAGTACATACACATATAAGTGTATACTAAAGTATATACAAGAGGTCTCAAATGCTCGACCTGAGTATAAACAAGAGGTCTTGAATGCTCAACCTAAAAACAACTTTTCAACAGTCCAAATCCCGACTTTGAAACCCTGAGCATTGCAACACACCATGCCAAGGCCCATACAAAATACTCTTGATGCGGGGAAAAAAGGGAAGTCCCATTTGAGTATCACTAATGAACTATCAATAAATCAAGCAAAACAGGTATGCACAGTATCACTAGTTTTGGTGACTCACCACTCAAACCATGCACATGTAATGCTACCCATCAACATCAATATTGCAAGCAACTTCGAATGCAATCCGTCTTTGACTTTAACTCTAGAAGCACTCGGAAGCAATGCAATTATGCAATACATGCTATACAAACATTATTGAAGATGAGTTCAAACTCTTTCTGACAGATAAAATCGGATTCTCTTCCAGAAAGGCATCCTTGGCTTTGCTAATCAAGAATAATTTGCAGAAATAATCTGCCATGTAAGTGTGGCTCTATTACAAAGTATCCCTCCCCAAAAGCTGAATTCTCCTTACCCTTCAACTAACACAAGATATAGGCCTCTCTCCTGTCCCTCATCATCTTCATCACCCTATTCACTGAGAGTCACATCAAAATATATCAAAATTCACAAATACTGTAATGACAAACAACTCTACATGAAGTCACTTTTCCACTCAACAGTCGGTGTCTCCACCTCATTCAGACCTGGATGTCCAGTGCCTGCCTGAAACTCAACCCCAGCAATATTGTATTCCTCTTACTCACAGGGGGAGTAGGCAGTATTCCACTCAAGCACTACCTAGTCCCCTGAACACTTTTCCCCATTCACAAAGGGGAATAAGTTAGCAATCCAATTTAGGAGTTGGCAACTTCAAAACATTTTGGTTTGTGACCGGAATTCCTGTTGCAAAATATTTCTAGCGATGCAGTATTTGGGATGCTATTCAATGTACTCTTAGTAGTTTTCCAGTTTTGATGAAATACTTCATTGGATTTTTCATCTGTTCTTTTTTTTTTTCATTTTAATCTTGCTATCTTTAAAATACCATGGGTCATCCCGGGGGGGGGGGGGGGGGGGGGGAGAGTGATCTATTGGGAAGGCCCTCCAGTACCATCTCCACTGGGGAGTGATCAGACACTCTTCAAGCTATGTGAGTCACCCTCCGGACATCTCGTAGGTTGCTGGCCTGTGTTAGGATGTAGTCTAGTATGGAGAGGCTCCCATGGGATGCCGACACGTGTGTCTATTGATTAACTCTGGGGTGCTGGTGCCTCCATATGTCACTGAGTCCCAATGCTCGGATAAACTCCCCCAGGGGACCCGTTTTCCTCTCGGATGCGACTTTCCTGAGTGTATCAACCTCTGTCGAAACAACATCGTTCATGTCCCCTCCCAAGAGTCTTCTGCCTTGCAGGAGCTTTAGCAGCAGTAGTCCCACCATATCTAGGGTCGCAGCTTGTAGGCCCGGAGGGGCACACACCGAGCATAGGTTCAAAGTCCTCCCTTCCCATTGACCAATTACTGCAAAGTATCTGCCTAATCTGTCAGACCATTGTTGTGTTTGCAAGTACGGGAAGGATGTTTTGCACAGTATCCCAACCCCACTAGAGCCCGAGGTGTAGCCCACGTGTACCAACAGCTTATAACCGTATCTATTCAGTCCCCTACATTGGTTGCCAGGAGGTGGGTTTCCTGTATCATTACCAAATCTGGAGAGTGTTTCTTGATGAACTGTAGCACCATTGTGCATTTTATCCTGCTATTGAGGCCATTTTCATTCCAGGACCATATTTTAACTGAACCTGGCTGAGTGTCAGTGAGCGTCATTGGGACTGTCTGTGATCTCCTCTCTTCTCGTGCTCCCTTTGGAGTGGGGGTCCATCTGGTCTCGTTCTTTGTCAGTTCTAGTCACACTTCTCGCCTTCGCCTGTATCTGAGCGTCAACTTGAACTAAATAAACCTTATAACTAAAGTTTCCTAACTGTCACCCCCCCACCCTGCTAAATAGGTTGCCCAAGCCCAACTTGTCAACCCGCAGAGCGCCTGTCGCTAAACCCTAAACTTAATCAACCAACTGTGCGGGGGTGTTCGGCCACGCGAGCCCAGTTAGCACTGTTTTGGAAAGAAAAAAAGGTTTCAACCCTTTACCATTCTCAGTTTGGATCCCCAACTCGCTCACAAAGATTCCTGCAGCATTTCTAGGATCGTGAAAAACACTTGGTCCATTGCTACCCCGCTCTCAACCCCCCCTTTTCCCCATTGTGCTTGTCAAGCATATTGGCCCGAGTTCTCAGCTTGCTGCATCTCTTTCGGCCAGCTTTCTGCCTCTTCTTTCACCCGAGGGTTCGGGGTTTCTCTCCGCTTCTGTCCACAAGCGAAATCATTGCGACTCTGCTTTGACCCTCTTCCACTATTATTTCCTCCAGGATAGCGCTCCTCCAGCCACTTCCATACAGCGTCCGGATCCTCGAAGTTCCAGGTTTTGCCGTCCACAATAACTCTTAATTTGGCTGGGAACAGCTTCATATATTTAAGGCCCCTTTCAGGGAGTTCTCTCTTTGCCGCTTTAAAGCTCCTTCTTTGTCGCTGTACTAACAATGTGAGATAAGGGAAGAACCTGATGTGTATATTTTCAAATTTAATGTCACCTGCTGCTCTAGCCGCTTGTAGTATGGCATCTCGGTCACAATAGTTAAAGATTAGTGCGATTATGGTTCTTGGAGGAGCTCCTGGTCTTGGCAGGGGAACCGGGGCACAATGGGCCCTCTCTACTATAAAAAAAAAACTTGGACAGCCTTTTGGGTTTCAGTCTGTTAATTATGAAGTCCTCTAGGAAGAGTTCCACACCAGGGCTCTCCGCCCCCCCACTACGCGGATATTGTGCCTTCTGGCCCTACCTTCTTGATCTTCTAGCTTAGTAGCCATTGTTGTTGTTTGATGGGTACGATTTTGCACCTGTGATTCCAGGCGCTTTGTTGTTGATTGAAGTTGGGCAATTTGTGTTTTGGCTGTTGTCACCTTCTCGTAGAGGTTCGACAGGTTG
The DNA here is from genome assembly GCF_964204655.1 of Triturus cristatus. NCBI lineage: Eukaryota > Metazoa > Chordata > Amphibia > Caudata > Salamandridae > Triturus > Triturus cristatus. The sequence goes on along the minus strand of NC_140584.1, from coordinate 87,504,441 downwards.
GCCCGAATTAGATTTACTTCCACTGTTACAGTGTACATTTTTGGTTTGAGAGGCTCTTTCAGGTCACTTATGGCGGCCAATATGGTCCTTATAGAGGGCTCAGCTGCCCCTTCTGGCCCCTCCACCTGAGGGGGTTTTGGGATCGCGTAGTTGTCCATTTTATTTGATTTCGTGCCCGCTTGTCCCTTGGGTTTCACCATTACTTCTTGTCAAGAATTCCTGTCATGCGAGGGGAGGAAAACGGTAACCAGCGACAACGGACTACATCTCCCAGGATGCTTAGCGGTTGAGAGGTTATGTAAACAGGAGAGCTGTTACATAACTCAAGGAAAACACGCCCTTATGTAAAACAGGAGAGCTGTTACATAACTCAAGGAAAACACGCCCTTATGTAAACAGGAGAGCTGTTATATAACTCAAGGAAAACACGCCCTTATGTAAACAGGAGAGCTGTTACATAACTCGAGGAAAACAACGCCCTATAAAGGGAGGAACCGGGAGGTACAACGCTGTCGGATATTGTGTTTACAACCGACGTACCTGCTTAGTGAAGAGCAGTGTTCCGGAGTGGTGCTCCAGTAAGGCAAGAACGGAGGTAGGTCGAGTCGTTACTCCCTGGGCCGTGTCTTGCCCCATCATCACCTGTGAAGGACCCGGAAGCTCTACCGGATAACCATTGAGCTTCGCTTTTTGACTCTGCTGAGTCAAAGCGCAGTGGCGCTTTTGCTGGTTGGAGTCGTAACTCCCAGCCCGACCAGAGATACAGGGACTGCCAGCTGTAACGCACACCAGGAGGTGTTTGCCGCGTTACAGACTCGGAAGTCCACAGGATCGATCGAGCGGCTGCTCTCGGTTCAGTCTTCTTTGCTTGTGATTGGGGTATCGGTGACGCATCACCAGGAGGTGACTCCGCGTCCCGGTGCAGTCTGAGGAAGAGGTTGAGCGGCTGCTCCCTTCAGGTAGAGACCCCGGCTGGGTGTTTCCCTGACTCCTCGATTCTCCCCAACACTCTTCGTGCCCCTCACAGCCTACCGATTGGCATTGTCGGCCATTTCATTTCTGCCCTCTGTTGGCATACGCCGGGATCGGCGTATATGCAGAGGACGGTTAGGACCATCCGTGCTGTGGGCTGGTAACGTACTTAGCCTGGAGGATTCCAGTGACTATAACCTTTGTTTATTCCTTGTATTATTTTTGCCTTCATTAAAATAACTAAACCTTCACAAGTGGTTGCGTTCTCATTATCGTGTCTGTTAAACGATCCTGAGACGTTCAGGGCGTTACACTTCTTCACTCGTGTTCATGCGGGCCCCCGGATTCTTTATCCGCAGTGAGCCGGGGGGTGAATGCGTGTATGTCAACGATGGAGCCCCCTTTTTAGGTCTCCCAAAGCTGACTGGTCTCCTGGATAATCTCGTCATTTCAGCCCGGGGCCGACCCCCTGTTGTCTGTTGCTTGTTGCAGTTGTTTCTCTGGGGTGTGTCTCACCGCTGCTGACCCCTTCGGATCGCCTTGCGTTCTACTCTCTAGCTCAGGCCGAGCTAGCTACCGGGCCAAACCATTCCGGCCCTGGGCTCGTCGGAGCCGATCTCGTCTCGGTCTGATCCCACCCCTTCACTCGAAGCCTGTGTCGTGGGCCACCCCCCAGCCAGTCCTCTCCGCAGGTGGCAAATTATCAGGGGTGATAGGCCCCGGGGAGGATCGCCCTCACCACATCCCCAGGGGCTTCGGTATGATCTCCCCGGCAATTTTGTTGGTATGGCCAGCTGGGCCCTCAGATATCTGCCCAGTTCTAGGCTCCTTATTGAGTCTCGTGAGCCATCCTCGGTCCCGCCTCGAGGGGGGCTCTTGCTTCTGGCCGTCTTCCCACTCCCAGCTCACCTCTACTTAAGTCACAGGGGGCCCGGTCTGCACCCAACTGCAGCGCAGAGTCTCAGCTGCTTCCAGCGCTGTTAATGACTCAGGGGGCCGCTGGGCTGATCTCCGCTGGGGCCGCCCGATCCGGGGCACCACCCTCCGAGGACAGGATATCTGCAGTGCCGGGCCACGCCCTAGACCCCGAGTCCGAATCTTCAACTCCCGCTGGTGGTCCATGACATAATTTGCGGCTTTTAATTTCCCGGCACAGCTCCCCACACCCGACCTTGGTTCCTTTATTTTCAACAGTGTGCTCTGTGCTCACTACAGGCAAACGCCGCTCACTTCGGCCCCACCGCTGACTTAGGAGAAGTTTGGGAGGCTTCATCGGTACCCCCCTGTCACGGGGAGGATCGGGGCATGCCTGCTGTCCAGAGGGTCCAAGTCAGACCTCGGCAAGATGGCCGGATATTGGAACGGATGGAAGGGTTTGTTCCCTTTCTGCTTGCGGAGCTCAGCAACGAGCAGCCATTTTCGCTCGTGGCAAAGCCACACCCCCATCTGTTATTTTTATTTGCTTCTTAGAATGGTTTGAAACACCAGTGATGGTCCAATTTTACCTGTCCGCATTGCCCAAAGTCAGGGCCACTGGAGTTATGCGATTCCGTGGCATTAGCTTTTTTCCCATCATTATGGATTTGCCACATAATTCATCATCTTCTGAAGATTTTAACAAAAGAAACTGGTTTCTAGCTCAAACGGATAAAAAAAAACTACTTGCAACAAGTGTTCACGCGGTAGGCGATCCTTCGCAAAGGTATACTGTTTACGTTTCAGTTGCTTATTTCTGTATTTGGTTGTTAAACTGGTACTATTGGGGTAAAATCAATCAATTAATATGCATTATGTTGCATACATTTCTTTTTCTTGCCGCATAATTTAATCAACCCTGCTGCTGCATAATTTGGTACTCCCCTACTGCACAATTCCAGTGACCTTTCCCATAGTGCATCAAATCTTTTTTGCATTATGGCTAATGAATGCTATTATGCATGCCACAAATTTCCGTTTCAACTACTGCAGTTGTTTAACTTAAAAGTCCATTTAACATTCCATAAATTTAATAAGTTTTAAACAATACGTATTAGCATGACTGCGGGACAAAATCTGTAAGCACGCTAGAAATTGCAAACAAGTCATATTATCACACGCAACCTCTGTGTGGACTTGAAGATCATTAGCTTCAAACTCTCTGGGGATTTAAGCTTTGTCTTTACATACTTTTCGAGCCGAGACGTTTTTGTGAAGACGGATGCATCTATGCACTATGGTTATCACTGTAAACCTCTGAAGGATACAACTCTACCGCCCAGAATGTTGCTCTAAATCAGCTGGCCCTAACACATCGGCATAAGAAAAACGCATTATACCATATATTGCGAGCACTGAAGAAGTCCAATTGTGGACGAAACGCGTTGGCGGTTGCAAAAAACGTTTAAAAAGATTAAGAAAAATGAATAAAGGATAAAATCAAAAAGCACAAGATGACATCGATCTTTCTTTGGGAAAACAGTTGTGTCAAAAATTACTGTCTGTGTAGTATACATGATTAATTCTCTACGAGTGTGCAGGGCTGTTTGTTTTTGTATGTTATCAGGGAGACCAAGTGGGTTGTCTTTGGTTTCTTCATTTTGGGACCTAGGGGATTGGGTCTCAAGCCCTTTTTGCACCTTTTTTCTATTCGTATAAGTAGGGACGTTAAGACTGGTGCAGGTATCTATGCTTTGATCCCCAATCTTGTATAATATTAATCATTGATTTAAATTTTAAAAAAGGCAGTCTTTCGTTTGGAACAATATAGTAAACGTGTTTGAATGATTCTGGGATTAATCCACAAATATATGTTGACTTCAGTGCCAAATAGCTCAACTCCCCCTAACTTTGAGTTTGTAAAAGAAGATGCAAAAGAGCGTCAAAATACACCTTGCTTGTTGTTTGTAATACTAAAATTAATAAAAATAGTTCAAAAAGTAGCCCCACTCCTCCATGATGCTCTTATTAGCATGATAGAGTGAAAAATGAAAAGAAAATCTTGCTTTGGGATTCGTTACCTCCACTAATACCCGACGAACAATGATAGGATTATAAAAACTCACTAGAAGTAGTCCAAATTGACTATTTGTTATCAAAATCGTTTTCTCGAACTTTAACCCTCAGAAGTTTTTTATATCAAACATTCAATTTAATTCTAGATTCAAACATGTATCAAACCATAACCTTTCAATGATTGTTTCATGAACTATTGCGCTCTCTCATTTTTGAAGAGACATAACTTCGTTCTGTTACAGAGAGTTAAAAGTAGTGCAGCTGAAATGGTTTGTTTTTCGCAGATTAAAAAAGTAAAGAAGAGTTGCCTCATTATACAATTTCTTAATAGTTTCTGTTTTCATCCAGTTCTAATTTCACAATAGCCATTGAAGCACCTTGGTTTAGTCTGAATGTAGATAAGAGTTCTTTACGCCCTATTTTATCCTAAAAGATTTTTTCAGTTATTAGTTACTGATCACAAATGTAGAATCGAGTCAATCTTGCTAATAAAAAATGTCAAATTCGGGCCATAAGATACAAGCACTGTATTTTACATTCAACTGTTTTACCACCCTGCTTGCCCAGTGTGGTTCGGGCTCAAGGCGATTAATTGTGCAGCCAGAGATAATTTGAAGGACAGCTTCACATCAAGGTAGTCTGATTCATATTCTTTCGCCGTGGTTCAAGGGTGTAAGTCTTTTGACTGCTGACCAGGAGGGAAAGGAGGTTGTCTCCAGAAGGGATACTACCTCTAGTGATACTGTAATACTAAAGATAATACTAAAAATGTCACTGCGAACGCTAATCCTGGAAATGGGCTGGAAAATGTATCCTGACCGTAAGATAAAGAAACATTCATGAAGGAAACATTTAAGTGGGTATAATCTGCTATCGGTTTAAGGACTGCTAACAAGATCTGTATTACATTTTTTTTTTGTTACCGTACTTTTTTTCTTGTGGGATTGAGTTGCTGCTATTGGCTTTTGTGATATGTCTGAAGAATGATTCGTGTTGCACATTCAGTTATCATTCCTATAAGTGCTTGCTACCTGGGAACTCCATCCCCCATCAAGATGATTATCTTTCTGTCCTTGAGTGAAGAGCTAATCCCATCTCTTGACCCTGCCTCCCATCAGCTCTCCCATCAGCTCTCCCATCAGCTCTTGATGCTCTGCCTTCGAGACCAATCTCTCCTGTGCTGTCGGTCTGCTCACTCCAACCTAAGGGGACGCGGGTCCATCTAATCATCACTGGCCCCAAGAAATTCCTCATGGCATCACACCTGTATATCTCACACACTCACCATGCACTGATTATGACCTCCTAACATATTCTATAACATAATTGGTAACATCACTGATGACATCTGAAATGACATTATTGATGAGTGGCGACGGCTTGAGTGGCAGTTACTTAAGTTAATGGTAACTGGTGAATTTCAGTGGTTTTTAGAGTTTAAAATATAACGTTTTAAATGACATTTTCATATAACTATATTGTCCCTCTAAGCTTAGTTTATTTCAGTGAATATTGGTGTTATTTTTAAAAATGTGAATTAAAATATTACAAAATCTACCAAACTATAAGTTCACTTTAACATTTTTTTAGTGCATGTATGTGTGTGAGTGTGATATATATATGTATGTATGTATGTATATATATATATATATATATATCCACAAAAAAGTTACTCTGCATTAGAGGGCCTCTCACATTGTGGCAATGAATTCCTCTCTTGCTGGCAGAAGGAAGGCTCGTAAACATTGTCCTTACAAGCATATTTATTCAGCTTTGCCTTAAAAACCAAACATGTTTCGGGCAGCATTTCCCTTGATCACTGGCATTTAAAATCCAAGGCAAATTCAGGAAGCAGCAAACATTTCAAAGCGCACCTGCGCCTCATTTAAATACACGCCCCTGGTTCACTCGGCTTCATGGTAGATGTAGTATCCACAATGTTAGCATAGTGCATGCTGCCAGATGAAAACGCTGTTAATCCTGTAGTAGGTTAGCATGTAAGTTCATTGTTGCTCACCTTCCCAAAATTCGATTTCCACCAACTAGAAGCACAACGTTCCCAACAGCGCTGGAAATAATTAGTGCCAGAGACCTGCACTTCTGCAGTGGGGCCCTCCCCGATCTGAGTCAGACCGTAATAAATCCACAAAAAAGTTACTCTGGGGGCGTGTATTTAAATGAGGCGCAGGTGCGCTATGAAATGTTTGCTGCTTCCTGAATTTGCCTCGGATTTTAAATGCCAGTGATCAAGGGAAATGCTGCCCGAAACATGTTTGGTTTTTAAGGCAAAGCTGAATAAATATGCTTGTAAGGACAATGTTTACGAGCCTTCCTTCTGCCAGCAAGAGAGGAATTCATTGCCACAACGTGAGAGGCCCTCTAATGCAGAGTAACTGCCCCCTTTTCACGTTCGCCACCTCTCTTTTTCAGTGTCGCACCCAAACCAAACAAAATGGCGGCCGACACTTCCTGATTTCGACCGAATCGAACGTTGACTGACATGTAACCACCAATCAGAATTACGCTCGCACACGTAAGGGTGCGCGCACGGTGCACGCATATAGATATTTATGTACGTTTAACTGCAATTTTGTCAGGAACTACTGTACAGATTGACTCCATATATGCAAAAGGCACATGTCTGACCTGAGGACTACCTCTGCCAAATTTCAAGTAATTCTGTTCAGCCGTTCGGGCTGTACCTTCGACTAAAGGTCCTATGGGAAAATGCATGGAGAAAACGCGTTTTGGGACCCCCCTTTTTTCTCGGACCCCGCTTGACGAATCACCCCGAGACTTTCAGGGTAGGAGCTGAGCGGAGCGCCCCATTAGTTTTGAAAATTTCGCGAGGATTCATCAACCGGCGCCAAAGTTATTCAAAATAGAATTTTCAGATTTCCTATGGAAACACGGTCCTAACTATAACTATCTACTGGCGACCGCCAGTAGATAATATATATACATATATATATGCACCCACCCAAAAAAAAATGAAAGTCATGTTATCGTTGGGTGAAAGTCAAAGACAATGAAAATATTTTGAACTAAAAAGCACAGGAGTTCCACAGTTCTAGTTAGCCGAGCTAGCTAAAACTTGCACCCCGCCATTCACTGCTTATGATCTCACATAGAGCATAACTCATGACATGTTCTATGACATCATTTATGACATCACGGAAGATAGCTCAAGAGACATCATTGATATCATCCAATGAGTATGCTAGTTTGTTTTGTAGCTTACATTGTGTTGGGTACCTACCATATTACTTTTCTACCTAATTTTAAACAGTGTGGTTCCAGCTAATGGTGTTTACAAAATGCATGTGCTCTTAACACATCATAGGTGTGTAGAAGTATTGAACATGTTATAAATGTTTGCATTCAAGAGTAGCCCTGCATGTAAGCGACAGCTGACTACTTGTGTCCTTTATGTCCCACACATGTAAGGTCTGCAGAAAAAGTTTGCAACAGGGCAAATAATCTACATACAACATATTAAGTATTGTAAGCAGCCTTAAGTTATTAGACTGAATTGTCTCAGCATGACTATTTCTACGTTGCATAAAAGACTGTGTGCACCAGGTATTAAGCTATGTACATATGTTTATTTTGCTTCAGAAGATGAGCTATCTGTAAAGTTTTCACCATAGTATGATGGCTGCAGGTAGTATAATCTTTAGTATCTTTGGACATTGCAAAAATACACTATTTGCTCAAAATAAGCAAAGTGTTGCCTAGAATGTACACTGTTCTTTGGCCTTGCACGGCGGTGATTGGCCATAGGGACTGGCCCTGGGTACCCCATCCCCCCAGGGCCTTTTTTATTATTAGAGGGGAGGGCCCCCTCCCAAGCATGTATTGGCTCTGGGGGTCCCATGTCACAGGGCCGTACATATCTTGGGAGGGGTGGGAATGCAGCCCCATTCCTAGAGCCTTTTAAGGTCCTGGAGACCCCAGGGCCATTTGTTTTTAATTAAAGGGGAGGGGAGCTATGTGGACCCCCCTCCCTGAGCCCTGTTACGCCCTGGGACCCCAGCCTCAGGACCATTTCTAAAACGAAAGGTGAGAGGGAACGCCGCCTCACCACCTGAGCTGTTATCAGCCCCGGGTACCGCATTATTTAAATAAACCGGAGGGGGGACGCACAGCACCCCTCCCTGAGACTTTTAAGGCTCTGGGTACCCCATCTCCTAGGGCAGTACGTATATCTAGAAAAGGAGATGGACACCTCCCCCAGCCTCTTTAGGCCCTGGGGACCTAATTACCCAGGGTTGTGCATTTTTTTAATGAGTGGGCCACGCAGCCCCCTCCCCGAACTGTTATCAGCTCTGGAGTCCCTATTCCCCAGGCCTACTTATTTAAAGGGGATGGGGGCTGCGTGACACACCTCCCCAGGCTGATTTCAGGGCCCTTCACTGTTAAAGGTGGGTGCCATACCCTCATTGGGGGCCACGGGGAGCCCCAAGGCCCCCTCTGGCTCCCAGCATACAGCGGGTGACATAACGGGCAGGAGCACTATTTTGATCTATTTCCCTGCCCACTTCAGTGCAGACAGGGAAACAGATCAAAAGTCAGCTTCCAGTGGGCAGGAGAATTTAAAAAGCTCCAGCCCACTGGGAGCGGACTAGGTTTTTTTTTCTCTTGCTTGCCGGGAAACTCATAAATGCTCCTGCCAAGCGGCAGCAAACACAAGTTCCCTGCCGATGTTGCTGGCAGCCAATCACCAAAGTTTCGGTGAGATCTGTCAAGCGGGGGCCAAGAAAAGAGATTGGGGGGGGGGGGGCAAAAAAGTGCGTTTCCCATGTTAATTCACATAGGAGTTTTGAACACGACTACATCCCGAACCACTGTACGGAATTACACCAAATTTGTCAGAAAGGTAGATTTGTTTATGCAGATCACGATTTCAGTTATTTTGGTGTAAATCTCTTCAGTAATTGTTGAGAAATTAAAGGAAATCCAAAGTTGCATATTAACGATCGCAAAGCCTTTGCAAATAATGATGAGCTTATGCAAAGATCTGCAGAGCTTTGATTGGCTGCCAACACTTCAACCAGGACGTATTGGCAGCCATCTAGGGACTTGGCTTCAGCTGAGTTCCCTAAACAAAAATGAAACAAGCATTGGCATAGCCAATAGGTCTCGCCTTTGGGACCTTCTAAGTGTTTAGCCATGCACCAGTTGCATAACTAAACACTTATAAGGTCCCAAAAGCGAGACCAATTGGCTATGCCAAGCGGCCGTGAAAGTGATTGCGATCAAACATCAAAGCGGCCGCTAAAGCGAGAGTAATCGCGGTAAAAGTGGCGCGTGCGCCCGCGCACATGCACTGTAGCTCTAGGCTGGCCTGGTAACACTTTTTGGAGCCCTCTCAATAAGTCTCGCCAGACCAGTGCATGCGCTGGGTCAGGCGAGACCTAAAAAAAGAAAAGGGGGCAGGGTAGGAATACCCTGCCCTCAAGTCTTGGTTTTGGGCTCCAGAGGGACACAAACAGGGCAAAAAAGTATTTTTTTTTAAAAAACGAATATGGTGTGAATTCGCAAATTTGTGGCAACAAAAAAAAGAAATAAAACAACCACAGTCTCCTGCGCTTGTTTTGAAAAGGGCCCCCAGGTAGGACAGTCTCAAGGGCATTTATTTTTCTTTTCTTTTTTTTAAGGGGGCGCCACCTCCCCGGGGCTTTATTTCAATTAATGAGAGGGGGGTGCATGCAGACATCTCTCCTGGGCTTGTGAAAGCCCCAGGGACCACCTCCTCCCTGGAGCGATAATAAGAATTTGTAGGGGAGGCCGCACGGACCACAGGACCACCACCTCCCAGGGGCCTAAATAACAAATAATACTGGGAAGGGGGCAGCGCGGCTCCCCTACCGGGCCATATACGGCCTGGGGACCACCACCTTCCCGGGGCCGGCCTTTACACAGAGAAGGGAGGGGCGGCATGGCCCCCTTCTGGGATCATATATGGCCCTGGGGATCACCCACTCTCCTAAAGAATGGCTCCTGGGAGTTAACTGTATGCTTTTGCTTGGTGGGAGTGAACAGCTTCAGCCAAGCAAAAGTAAACACTCTGGTTCCAGTGGGTGGGAGCTGTCAAAGTGCAGAGGTTACACCCTTTTTCCTGCCCTCAGACACACGGGCAGGTAAGATATGAAACCATTGCATTTGCTCTTGCACACAGAGATCTGTGTTTCCAGCAGCTCCCTGTGTGCAATACCAATGCCGGCTCCCAGAGGAGGTGGGGAGCCTCTACTGTCGGGGCCTTGTGGCTCCCCCGTGGTCTCCATCCTGCTACACTGGGTGCCCTGGCTGGGACCAGGGCACCTAGGGATGCATGGCTGGACCCCGGGGCATGGTGTCTCTGGGGGCCTATGTGGCCAGGTAGGGGGAGGGGGCCTCCCTCTTTAAAAAATGTATTTTGTCCCAGGGAGGTGGTGGTCCCAGAGGTCTGTGCGGCCGCCGGGATGACTTTTAAGTTGACCCCCGGGAGGTGGTAATTCCTGGGGCATATAAAAGTCCCAGGAGGGGGGATCTACTCCTTTGGTTTAAATAAAGCCCCGTGGATGTGGCGTTCCCTGGGGCTCTAGGAGCTCAATGGAGGGGAGTCCCCGTGGCCCCCATCCTTAATATAAGTAATGCCCCATGGAGGTGGTGGTCCTCTGTTTTCAGAGGACGCCTAACAGACGGATAAAAAATTTGCAGTAAAGCAAAACAGAGAGCAGAAAAACTAGCAGAAAACGCAAAATGGGGCAGAAAAATGAGCAGGAAGGGAAAATGGAGCAGAAGAGAGCAAAACAGATGGCAGAAAAGCGAGCAGAAAAGGCAAAACGGAGGGCAGGAAAACAAGCAGAAAAAGACAAAACTGAGCAGAAGAGGGCAAAACAGAGAGCACTCGGACACACACACTAACCCCCCCACAAACCCACTCAGAGACCGTGTACTGACAGACCCACTTAGACACTCACGCACAGACCCACTGAGACATCCACTTAGACTCCCCTCACTCATGCACTCACCCACAGGCCCACACAGAGACTCATGCACCCACCTACAGTCTCACGCAGACATTCATGCAGTCACAGACTGACTCACACACCCATGGAGGCACTCACAAACCCACTCACACCTACTCACAGACCCACTGAAACTCATGCACCCACTCCCAGGCCCACTCAGACAGTCTCACACACACACACACACACACCATTTATGTCACTCATACACCCACTGAGACACCCATGCACTCACTCACACACTCACTCTCAAAGGTTATAGGTTACAGTTAGGACATAAAATTTTAAAAACCTTAGAAATTAACTTAAAAAACCAAAGGTTACATGGACGTTATAGTTAGGAAATGGAATTCAAATGTCCCTGGGCATATCATGAGTGATGTAATATGTGAGGTCATAAGCAGTGCATTGCGGGGGCGTAAGTTATAGTTAGCTCAGATAAGTATAACTGCTGAATTGGTTTTGTACAAGTGAAATCTGAGCCTAACCAGATCGTCCCTGTAACCTTAGGTTTTTTTCAGTGACTATATCTGGAGGCCGCCTTTTGGTAGTTATAGCTAGGACCTAGTTTGCAGAGGAAAAGCACTTTTTGTTTTGCTAATAATTTTGGTGCCATTTGACTAATCTTCACAAAATTTTCTAAACTACTTTGCCACTTACTTCAGCTAGTGTTTGGAAAGTTGTAGGGTGATTCATCTGTTCGGTAGTTTTGGAGTTATTAAAGAAATAAAATGTATGTATATCTAGCGATGCAGAGGCTCAGTGTATTCAACAGATCTTGTGGTGAGATTTGTTTGGCTGCCACCAACTCAACCAGGAAGTGTTGGCAGCCATCTTCGGACTCAAGACTCAGCCTGAGCCCCCAAAAAGATGCAAAAAAAACAGAAGGGGGCAAGGTAGTAATAACTCATGCCCTAAGGTAACTATAACTTGCGCCCTTGCTTTGCACTGCTAATAACCCCACTTATTACATCACTCATAACATCTATGCCATCATTGAGAATATCACTTCAACATTTGCTGTAAAATTATTGATAAGAAAACTGTGCATGGCGTGGGAGCGAGTTATAGTTCACTTAGGGCAAGAGTTATGGTTACTTGAGATAACTCAAACTATAACGGCTTAATTTCTATGGTTTAGTGTGTGTAAAAGCTGAAGCTAACTATAACGTCCCTATAACCTTTATTTTTCAGTGAAAATATACACACTGAATGTAATATGTGATTTCTTCCCTTGGTTGAGCTTGTGGAGGGCCCATGACCCACAGGGGCATATTAATTAATATATAGCATTTTTGGAGCGGTTGCCTGACCTGAGGATGGAGAGATAGAAGGTGAATATCTTGATTATGCTTCCCCCCTACGGATGCTAATCTTAAGCTCTAACTTTAACAGAGAGCTGATTTGCCAAAGAGCACTGCTCCATATTTGAAGAGCTCTCCACTTGCGAGCTCGCTCACACAAAGCCATTCTAGACCTTGTGTTGCCCCAGGAACGTGCCCAGGATCAGCACTTCATTTGCAAGCTTTTGATCGTGAACTTTGTGTAGGGATCAGTCAGCAAACACTCGAGATTTGCTCAGTAAGCATGATTAATTGCTCCTTCCAGGAGCTTGGCAGAGAGATTAAAGGAAGGAACAGTGCCCTCGTTCAGTTCCCACCTCTGCCATCATCACGGCTTCAGGAGGGTGAGTTCCTGTGGCTGCGTACACTCCGATACTAGGCGAGTGCAGTCCTTGCGGCTGGTAAACTCTGCCTGCGCGCTTACAATTTGTTTAAGATACCAGTCTGATGTACTGACCGCTTACTTCCTGCTACACACAGTTTCGTGTGTTCCCTACAGATATTCTCAGACTATTTAATATGGTCAACAGGGCCCTTGGAATTGGGAGCGACCCCCCCCCCCCCCCCTCCCCATATAGCCTTGAGGAAGTTCAGATAGAAACTAGGACTTTTTTCTTGCAGTATTTGCTGCATGTTAAGATAGGGTGGCTAACACTTGACGCTTGTTCTTTTAGCACTTGTTTACTTTAGCATTTTTCGGCTGCAAATAGAGGGCACCCAGTAACAAATACTCAGTGCTGCTTAGCATGGGCTTTATACCACAAGTATTCTGCCACACAGCACATAGCAAGAAAAGGTCGCCCGGTGGAGAGTGAGCATCGTTTCCTATTTTGGGCTTTCATTGACAAATTATCATATTTCGCTAGTTGTATTCTAAGTTTATTTGAAATGGATCCTGATGGAATAAAGCAACTGAAAACGATTGGTAAAATACAATGACTGACAAGATGGTGTCCTTTTGAGCATTCTAATAACTCAATGCAGGGCTCTGGAGATGACATACACCCCAAAACTGCTTGGTTAAACTTGCCTCTCGTCACGTATTTTGTTTGCTGCGATACACATTTCCATGGTACAGTGTGGATGGGCTTAAATGTATCGTACCATAGCACAATGGAATAATAATTCTGCTGAACACATAGTACTTCTAGTAGCCATAACGCGTGCCTCAATAAGATTTCTTTTGTCTTTTATCTTGCGATGACGTATTACTCGTGATAGCCATTACCTTCCCTAGAACAGTATTTAGCATGGGGATTACTTCGGACATCTCTCCATGCTTCTGAATGAGACATTTTCTCATATTACACAACCTGGGTGCAATGTGTTTCTTCAGGCATAATATTAGCTTCTTTGGTGCTGCAGTGACGAAATGCATACAGGCTTTGCATATTGAGGATATGTTTTAAATGTAAATGTTAATTTTGTATGCTTTATTACCTCTTGGTGTGTAAGTTTTGCCAAAGCATGCAACAGAGACCCTGGTTTAACCTAATGACCGTTCACTTACAAATTAACCATCTCTTTGGTCTCTAGACCCAGTGGAAACTGAGGGACCTGTATTTACTTGCACCCAACTAAAGTCTGGGTGGTTCAAAAGACGTATGCCACCCTTGGTGGTTACACGTTGCTGAGCCTTTACAGAGGGAGATCCTTTACCTCTTGCATGGGAGAACTGCTTTTCCACTGTCTAGCCTTGTTTTAGAGCTCCCTTTGCTCAGTGACGAGTAATTGCAACTAAGTGCCCCCAAAAAGCTTGACATTTTTTTACCTGGGGTGTGGCCATGACACCTTTACCGGCCGCGCTGATTGATTGGAATATCCCGCGCAGCCTACCACACCCGTATCCTTCACCATCCCTGATCCTCCACATTCCAAAGATGCGCACAATGCCCCAGAGGATCGTTGGTAGCCATACTGCAAGAGAGAGGGCGACAGACACCAGATTGATGTGTCTTCACTTAGGACTGGCCGCAGATTACTACCAGACCTGGAACCATGGCTTTGCCTCCAAGATGATGCCAGCTATCTTCACTGAGAACACACTCCCGAAAGGCGCAATCGGAGATTGGGCAATTTGGGTTCTGTCCTCTTCTAATCACACCACACCAGGGGCAGTTTCTCCGTTAGGACTCTGGGGTGGCACCCCACTGAAATTCCTACACATTCCTACACATATTAAATAGATTGATTTTATTTAGAGATACGATTGTATCTTTAAACAGATTGAATTATTTAAGTCTGGGCTGTCGGTCCCAGGCTGCCTGCCCCGCCTTGCTCGGAAGCAGAAGACTGAAACCAGGCAGTAAATCAATTTTCTGGACTGTGACACACAACTCAGGGCTTCATTGCCATTGTAGCTTATGGTGGTATCCACTGTAGGCCAATGATTCTTTCAGCGTCACTGTTTTTGTTGGAGTCTCCGCCCTTACGCGAGGGCAGCTGTCCATCCTTCAGAAGCATAGAGCCTACACTTTCCCATTTGTCACGTGTAAGAGTGGTTCAAGCGCGTCTGATTCAGTGCCTTGTCCTCAGGAGAATGGTAAGTGTTATAATGCTAATCTTCTGCTATGTATATTGTGCTACCTCCCCCCTTGACACCCCAGGCCTTGGCACATCTCAGGCCCCTTTATAAGTAGTGCATACTTTAATTCTTGCCAGGTGTTTGTGAGGGGCTTCCATTGAGAGCTGTGATGCTGAGGCTGAAGCCAAAGCACAGTGCCTGACAGCGGGTTGACCTCTCTGCAGAACAATGGTCATGTATTCCAGTTGCAATTCTGTGGAAATGTATGTGAAGGGGGTACACTGATTACTATGTACGCGGCAAAAGTACAGTTCACGATATCGTTCAGTATTATGGTACCCTGATTGTCGCTGCCCGGCCTCCGGGATGTGGGCTCATGAGCTGTGTACAGGAGTCTAGATGACTACGAGACATAGGGCGCTGGTAAAAGCGATGCAGGAAAAGTAAGAATGTACGCTGCTGATAATACTGTTCTGCAATAAAAACGGTTTTATAAAAAAAACAAGGGGGTACACTGATGTCAAAATACAAGTCAAAAGCAAAACGAAATAAATTGCTTAAATGTGAGTGAGTGCTGTGTATGTTTGGAAGAGGCGTAGTGATGAAGATGCAAAGTGGTGCATTCGGGGAAGAGTAAAAAGGGGATGCTAAAGAGGAAAGAGGCTGTTGAAGATGTGCAGATGGACGAGCTAAGCAGAGAAAATGGGCACACCTATCTAACATAATTCACAGACTCACAATTACAGTATTTAAACATTTCCAATGTTAATTATTTCTAACAAATGATTTTTGTTACTCATTTATCGTAAACGGCTAACAGCCATTCAGCAAACTAATCTTACTGATAGGTTGTAGGTGTATGTCAGTTTCATTCTATATCTGGATGTAATTACATCTCAGAGAGAAACCAAAAGACCATTCGTGTAGCACAGAAATGTATTTTACATGTTCCCTTTTAGAGAGCTCCCACTTTTTTTCATCCCACTTAACGACATGTCTGCGCATATTTCTTTATGACTGATTGCAGCCAGCAGCTGTGAGTGCTTCCCGGAGCATGGTTAGAGCATTTTCTTTCAAAGTTGATGCCGCATGCAGTGCAAGCACACCCTTTAAAAGGCTGAAGTTGTTGCGCTGTACAATTTGCACATTGCAGTAACTGTTGTTCATGTTAATACAGTAAGATATGGGACAGATATTAATATGTTTAATATTTCAAGAATATATGGTCCCACTGCTTTATAAGCCTTGCTTTATCAATACATTTATTTGCTTTAAAATGCACCATTTGTCAATCAAAAAAAAGTAAAATTCTCAGGAGGAGGATCCACCCTGGACCCCATGTTTGTCCATTAAGCTTGCTCATGTCACTCGCTTCATAAGTCATACCCAAATTTTACGCCAACCATTTTTAAATGTCATCAGCCGCCACTGCACCACACCAGCTCACAGGCAATTACCACTGTCAAAAGGCTAAACTCGATAGGTCTGTACTTCAAGTGGTAGGGAAGGACTGCAGATCCAAGAAGGCCTCTCTTGAAGACAGTCCCTAGAAAATGATGGCTGCAACTTCCTGAAATGGTGGGTGAATTAAGAAGGGGGGCTTGGCGGCCTGTATCTGAAATACTTCCTGTTTTTGGGGAGCCTGGACTGGGATTGTTCTGCCTATTTGAGAGAGGTGCTTTCTGAAGCGGAAAGTGGAGGTTGTCGTTCTGGATTTTCCTTCCCTCTCCTTCTTGGTGTTACAAGGTGGTGCTCATGGCCCCAGCCGGATACATCGCTTGCAATTTTTTTACCACCTGGGTGTCTATGATGTCCCGCAAAGCCAATGTCTAAATACACCCTGACACAAGTTCCTCTACAGGATACTGACATTGTATTCCTCACTCTACTGGTGAATGATTTCTTCCGCCCTCAGCCAAATCCATGCCCTCTCTGGGTCTCCACCTCTTTCTGAGAGTCACCATTGGTGTACATTATTTTTAAACCTTGCTTACTCTGCAGACCATATCTTATTTTCTCATTTTTCCACATACATACATTGCTTAGTCACCCACCTGTTTTTAGTTTATGCCTAGACAGTGCATGTGCTGTCTCTTTGAGACATGCTGTTTTCGCTGTGTGGACTTACATCTCGACCTTAGCCTTTTTATTTGTCACTTTGGTTGTCCAACCAAAAGGCTTGCTTGTTTGTGGCTAATCCTTCTTCTTTGCCCGCCTTATTGTCATTTGTATCCTTCCATGGAGCAGCACCTAACTACTGTATCTTTACACTTTTGCCTTCATGTATTGTTTTTGTGCAACTCTTTTTTTTCTTTCACTCGCTCCACTCCGAGCTCCGTTGCGGTCTCCACCCGCGCCGGGCTTTGGTTACTGGCTTGGCGGCCAAGTAGAGTGGCAGCATAACCGTTGATGAGGCGTCAACATGACGGCTGCTTCACGAGGCCGCGCTCCCTTCTTTTATAAACACGGCGCCTGCTTCAGGCCGCCATGCTTTGTTTTAGCATGGCAGCAGCATGCTTTTCTTTTATCAACAATGAGGCTCCTGTGCCTTACTGTCTGCCACCATGGACTCCAACATCCCTTTGTCCGTTCGCTCCACATGGCCCTGCCTATCTGCAATCGGCTGTGGCAGTTTACTGAGCTCTTTTGCGGTCTACAGCTGCACAGGGATCTGGTTACTGGCATGCCAGCCAAGTAGAGCGGCATCTTTTCCTTGCATTAGGCATGCCTGCCACTTTAAGAGGCCGTGCACCTAGACACGGAGCCCGCTTCATAGCCGCCGCCCTTCATCTTTTAGCATTGCGGCTGCCCACCTTTCTTTTATCAGCAATGAGGCTTCGCGCCTCATTGTCTTCCGCCACGGACTCCCTCAACCCTTTGTCATCATCACTTTCTGCCATTGCTACTGCTTCCCTTGCCATTTCTTGCGCAGAACAATTCGAGGATTTGAATTAAAAATTGGTCAAAAGTAGATCTCGGAACGTCACAACTAAGAACTGTAGGTTAACCTTAAATAAACATGCATAACAGTCTTATTTCCATGTAGTAAATACATATGATATAAATATATATCATGCAGTGTAACAAATTATCTCATCTGCAAATCGTTCTTCTTTGTGTCCGTTGCTCCCATAACAATACCTTTGTCCATTGACTCGTTGTGAGCAACAATATCTACCTTTTAATTGCATCATGTCTATGTGGCTTCTTCCTTTCCCACTCCCCTGTCCGTTTTCCTCCTTCCCATCCCAGCTCCCACCTGTGTAACTTCAAGCAAATGGATGGCTTATCAACAGTATTATTAACATCCTGTATAACAAAATAGATCTCTACTGCTTATCTTTACACGGAAGATGGCACCCTAGAGGAGATTAGTAGTCCATAAAGTCACATTTTGTTCACGTTTTCCTTTTCTTCTCACGCTCTGGTTGCACTCATTTTTTTATACGCGCTACAAATCATGTGTGCTTGTAACTCCCCAAGCTCACACAGTGTTCATTGGCTTAAACAACTATAGTCACGGGTACGGTGAATATTAAAAACAAAGAAAGCACTATGAAGCAGCCAGTGCATGTGGTTTCTTAACCTCCCCTCAGTAATGCTTCAAGGAAAAAAAGTGCAATGACGCTTCTAGCACTGGCCTCGTCGTACTACTTTTTTATTTTAAATACTTACTGTCCCGCTGACACTAGTTGTGCACCTACCCGACTGCCAAAGTCAGTAGCTCACCCAAAGGCGAGACCGTTTGGCTTTGCCAATGCTTGTTGTTTTTTTGCAGTGGTGACCACTGTGTGATCCCAATGTCCTGCACTTTTGCCGTCTTGGTGGCCACAACATAGTTGTGCCGTGCTACCCCTCATACCTCAGAAAGGTAGTCACCGAAACCTCACTTGGATAGAGTTATTTGCTGAGACTGAGTGCTCTGTGACTAAGCAATGTGCGGCAATACCTATAACTATGACTAAATTTGGCCGTTGGCAACCACATGCTATACTGAACTCACTCCAAACTTTCGAGCAATATAGTCTCACATTATGGTTGTCTCAGGGCAAAACTATGTTTGCTTCACATTACTTACAGAAATGTTTATTCAGATATAGTAATGCACTGTGTAAGCTTGCTTGTGGTTCCTTGAGAAGGGAGGAGACTACATTGACGATAAACATTCCAATCCACCCAGTCCACCCCACTCAATCCAATCCAACCCACTGAAATCTAATCTACTCCACTCCAGTCCACCCCACTGCACTCCAATCCACAACCAACCCACTCCACTCCAATTCACCCCACCCCAATCCCATCAACCCCACCCCATTTCAATCCACCCACCCCACTCCAGTCTAATCCACCCCATTCAGTCTACCCCACTCCAATCTTCCTCAATCCACTCCACTCAATCCATCCTGCCCACCACACTCCACTCCACCCCGGTCCAGTCCACCCCTTCCAGCCCAGTTCAATTCACCCCCCACACTATTTCACCCCAATTCAAAGCACCCTACTCTAATCCAATCAAACGTGATCTAATCCACCCCTCCCAAAACCAATCTAACCCCAATGCAATTCACCTCAACCCATTTCAGTCCACCCCACTACAATCCAATCTACCCCATCCAGTCCACCCACTCCAGCCCACCCCACTCCATCCATCCCACTATACCCATGTCCAATCCACCCCAATCTCGTCCAGCCCAATCCACCCCACTATGTCATCCACTTCAACCCACTCCACCCTAGTCCTTCCCATTGCACTCCACTGTACGGCACTGCCCTCTTTGACACTCTGTCACTGAACTACTGAACTCTGCTCCCCTCTACAGCACTCTATTTCCCCCAAGTCCACTCTACAACACTCTACTCCAACAAATCCAGTCTACGACCCTCTACTCCGCCACTCCTCTCTAGGACACTCGACGCCACTAACTTTTAGCCATGTTGAACAAGTGCCACTCTGGTGTTAAACATGGCAAAACACATTGCCACAGCCAGTGGCCCTTGTGTTTATATGCTTTGCCAATGCTCGTTTCCTTCTGATTCCCAATATCTAGGGAATATATAATTTTTTTTCAAACCTGTGCATGACCGTGTGAGGAGGGTTGAAACGACTAAAACACTAAGTGAGGGGCACAGCAGGTGCCCATAAAGAATCTGCCTACACAGCAGTAATTTGGAGGGACCCCTGGTGCTTGTGCAGTAAATTGGAACACGGGGACCCTCACTGAATCATTATTGAAATCCGGTGACCCCCACTGAGTTATTACTCGAAGCTAGGGACCCCAGCTAAAGCATTTTCGCTGATTTGACCTGCAAACAATACACAAAATAACAGAAACAAGTATTCATCCAAAATTCACAAATTATGAAACATTTTTTTAATTCACCAACAAATATTAAAAAAATTATCATCATGATAACTTTATTTCGGTCGCAGGACCATAAAAGTACAATAAAATATATACAGGTACAAGAATAAGATCATAAATAGGAAGATGTAAGTTTAAAAAACAATTATTAAACAATGAGTTATCATGGTCAGTTAATAAGAAAATAAAAACTAATAAGCCATTACTATGGATTAATAAAACTCATTCGTCTCCTCCACATAGCAAATAGGAAACGGGAAACTGCATAGACAATAAGTGGGTTGGTATCATAGGTTAGAACTCTTCGAGCTTGTACACATTTTCTGAGGCCCAATATTTTGCACAAGGGGAAAAGCCAGCATTTTTGGGTCGTACTATATGCTGGACAAAAGAACAAAATGTGCGCAACATCTTCTTTGCATGTTTTGCATATTGGGCAGTTGGCCTCGATCAATTTTCCCCAGCTTGATGTAAATACCCCGATTGGGAGGCAACCATATCTTAACTGAGTATAAAGGTTTCTCGCCAGTGGAGGCTGTACTACATCCAAAAATACTTCCAATTTAGGTTCAATGTTCATCAATAGAAACTCGGAGGTCAACCTGCCCAGAGAAGCTGAGCAGTTTAATCTATTGGAGTTAAAAAGTCTGACAGCTGCCAGTATCTCAGACCTTTGAGTCCTCATAAAGCTAATATCCGGAGTGTCCCAAAGTTGGGGCAGACCGATTTGGTAAAAGGAAGACTTTATATGGAGCAGCCAGGGAATATTCTTACACTTTACCGTCCCCCAGATTGCACTAAATTCGGCTCTAAAAAATTCAAGCTCAGGGACAGACCAGAGCCTTCTCCAAAAAAGCAGAGGTCGTGCGTCAGCCAAGTCGTTAACGGGAACCAAATCCATATCCAAGCGTAATGGTATTAGAGGCGTACTCTGGGGGAGGCCAACCAGACCACGCATGAAGGCATGTTCCACCTTTTGAAGATTGGATGTATTTGTATGGCCCCACAGTTCTGCAGCGTATAATGCTGCGGACCTAACCTGGGTTTTGTAGATCTCCAATACAGGGGTAACAGGTTTGAAAATAGAAGTTCTGTGAAGTCTACCAATTCCCCCCTGATATTTGGGAAATATCAAAGAAGATTTTGCCACTTGAGCTTCCCAGGTAAAGTTCTCAGTAAGCGTGACCCCTAGGTATGTGAAGGTCTTGACTCTTTCCAAGGGGACACCCCCCAGTACAGGGTTCGGACGTGTGCGCCTCGGGGGACTGAAGATCATAAACCTGGTTTTCCCCAAGTTGATCTCCAGTCCCCGCGAGGCACAAAAGGTCGCGAACCCATCCAGTACCCGCTGGATGCCCAATGATGTCCGGGATAACAACAGTGTGTCGTCCGCGAACATCAGAGCGGGCACCCGACCAGAGACCAGTCGGGGGGCATCAGTATCCTTGATATTATTTAGTTCGTCAATCAATCCATTGACGTACAGGCTAAATAGTGTAGGCGCCAATACGCAGCCCTGTCGTACCCCCCGAGTTACAGGGAAGCGTGCAGATAGTTCCCCGTTCTTCCCGCACCTCACGTGTGCAAAGTTCCCTGTGTGGAGGCGAATCAACACATCGAGTAGGTATGGTGGGAGACCAAGGTCCTTCAATACCATCCAAAGTTTCTGCCTAGGGACCAGATCAAATGCGGCCCGCAGGTCCACAAAAACAAGGTAGAGGCTGCCACCCTCCACTCTTGCTGTTTTCCAAAAGAGGACCTGGAGCCGAAAGATCTGGTCCAAGGTAGATGTGCCAGTTCTAAAGCCAGCTTATAGGGGAGTCAATACTTTGTTCACCTCTATCCAGTCTAGCAGTCTGTTTAATAGAATTCGGCCCAGCAATTTTTGAGTGGAATCCAATAAGCTGATGCGTCTGTAATTGGCTGGGGTTAGTGGGCAACCCTTCTTAAAGATCGGTACAATCTCGGCCCCTAGCCATGTGTCTGGTAATGCAGAACCCATCAGAACCGCATTAAACAGTACAGTCAGATAAGGGGCCCAAATTTTGGGTTGGGAGCGGAAGAGGTCCCCTTGGAGCTTGTCGAGTCCTGGGGCTTTGTTTGGGAGCAAACCCTCAATCACAGATTCTACCTCCTTAAAAGTAATTGAATCTGGATGGTTGCCCTCAGTCCTAACCTGAGGATCCGGTAAACTATTCCCTGTCCAAAGGGCCAAGGGTCCAGGCTGGCTATTTTCGGGTATAGGGTCCGAGGCTGCAAAGGTCCCAGGAGATGTTCTATTGTCCTGATCGTGGCACAGGAATGCCCTTGACTCCGGACTTGCATATAGTTCTTTAAAGTGCGCCTCCCAAACTAGAGGGGCGATGTTCGGAACCCCTAGCTCTCGTTCGCCACTCAATGCTGAGGTGGCAATAGCCCAGAAGGTCCTAGAATCCTTAGAGAGGAGTGCCTCCCTTAGATCGTTCCACTTGGATTCCTCCCACTCACTCTTGGCCCTGGTCAACTCCTTCTTGTACAGCAATCTAGAGGCCTTAATAGTAGGTCCATCTTTAGATTTTATAGCTACAAGCATATTCCTCTTTGCGCATTTACAGTCATGGTCAGTCATACCAAGGATGTGTTCTGGGCCTTGATTGCCTGGGCTTGAATACAGGATAAAATATCTCCCCGAGGCTCGTAGTCAACCTTCTATGTATGTCAGGAGCCTGCTTAAGAGAGAGAGGACCCCCCATTTCACTTATTAGCGGGATGGCAGTCCGATAAATTTCAGCAAGACGTGTCGTCTGTTCCAGGCACATTGCCCATTTAACCCTTCTTCTATTGTTGGATATAGTAAGGGGTAATACAGACAGTACTGTGTTTGGCTCTGGGTTGGTTAAGCCAAATGCGCCAAATCAAATTGTTAGTTTTAATGGGAAAGTTTGAGCTCTCCTAAATTCAATTGAGGCTGGGGGTGTGGCCAGACAAGATGGCCGATCGGACGCACTCTTAAAGCGCTCTGCTGTCCTTAGTTCTAATCCTACATTATCCTGCATGACATAGCCACAATCGTCCTCTAGTACGTGGGTAGTTACCCACTGAATTGAAGTCTGCCACCCCTGGAGGCATTGTAGTAAGCTGAGGGGGAGCCCTGAGGCTGCTGGAGACTGCCAGATGCCACGCCGGGGAGGTAAAAACGGCTGTGGGGATTGGCTGGTCCACCCTGTTTTGACCACATCAAGGTGAAGAGCGGTGGGGTCTACAGGGCATACTGAGTCCGTACTGAAACGCTGCATGGAGGCCTGGAATCTGGTAAGTGGCCTCAGGAGTTTAGAGGTCCGAAGTCCAGTCTCCACCATGCTAGAAGAGGCATACTGGCAATGCGGAAGAGAAGGGGGAAGGCCTTTTGCTCCACAGTTGGCCTGAACTGGAGTGAGGGGCCCAATGCTGAAGCAGGTTGCATCAGGGCGGATTGGGCTGCAGCGGTCATCCCGAGAGGAGAAGTGGTGTCACTGCCTGGTGCCCCTCACGGGCCTGAACTATGGAATTCTGCAGAGCTGGGGTTCACTGGGGCCCACTGAGAAGCTGAACTGGCTGAGGGTTCGAGCATGCAGAGATGCTAATGGAAAAGGGGGCAACGAGTGATCAACTCAGGCCTGCTGTTCACCTCAACTCATCACACTGCTTGCACGGCTGCTTGAGAGTGGAGCTGAATAGTGCTGCATTACCTGGACCAGTACCTGAGAGGACCTTTCGGAGGGTGGGGGGTCTAGGCATCTCAAGATGGGGAAAGAGAAGTCAGCGAAGGGATACTAAGGCAACACGATTATGCAGGGGCCTGCACAAGGGCTACTGGGAGTGGTGGCGCCGGAGCGAGAGGATCAGACAGCTCGTGCGACCCTGCTGGAGGCCATTCAGGGCTGTAGAACAGCATTGGAGGGGAAGGTAGATGGGATGTTGATCAATGTGGGGCTGCTCTGTGTGGACCTCCACAAGGTGGTAGATCAGGTCAACACAGCTGTACATACAATCACGGACCTGCAGCCAGAAGTCACAACCCTCAAAGAACAGGTGTCCCGCTTGATGGCATCAACTGCGACTCTGGAAAGCAAGGCGGAAGAAGCATAAGGATGATCACAGAGGAACAATCTTGGGTTTCTGGATTTCCCGGAACGAGTGGAGGGTGTCTCAGCTGAAATCTTCCTGGAGGACTGGCTAAAAACAAAATTGACCTTAACGGATTTGCAGCACATTTGTAGTTGAAGGGGCCCACAGGGCCTTGAGGGCGGCGACACCAGGGGCACCCCTAAGGGCTAAAATAGAGAGAATCTTAAACTATAGGGTTCGGGCCGCTCGTGAAGCAGGTGAAATGCACTTCGAGAATCATAACATGTGGCCACATATAATATAACAATATACAAGCCAACATCCAGCACACGTTAAAGTATATAATGACAATAACATTAATTCAAGAAAAGCAGTAGTCACCTTCTTTTTATTCTTTATTAATAATGTATCCAGTCAGTTGTATCAATTTCTAGCCAACACATGTTTCGTCGCTTCAAAGGGAAAATATCCTGCGACTTCCTCAGGGCTAATGTTCTCTTTTGAAGTTTCTTAAATCTGGTTGTAATTCCGTCCCGAGTATTTCCCTATTGTATAACTCCAAATTCGGTTGTGCTTTGACTACAAATGAAATTATTTTCTTCGGGTTGCTGTGTGTGCACAGCGCACTCGCAACAGATCCTAATGAGAGCGACTCGAAGTACTGGATCGGGTACGGGTTTAGGTAGCCTCCGTCATCTTGCAGCAACCCATTGAAAATAATTGTGTTTGCAGTCAAAGCATGTCCCCAAAATGTTTTTCGCAACCTGACTGCTGTGCTGTCCGGCCAGCTTCGACCTAAAAATGACAGACAACATAGTTTACTTTCGTTAGGTGACGAGAAGCAATGCCAGACTTCTATCACTATCTTAGTTTTTCAAAGTTTCCTATTGTGTCTCTTTACCAAGCAGCGTGTGAGTGAAGATCCCACCATGTTACTATCCCACATTCACAGTCTCTTCTTGCTTTGTCATTTCCTATCTTTCATGCTCTTGGAGCCTATGGTTCGCCAGCTCTTTTTCGGTCTATATTTCACTTCGGCTTCCTCTCCCTCACGCTCTTTTTCACTCAGTGACACTCTTGCCCATATCTCTCCATATTTCAATCAGGGCCTCTTATTTTACTTTTGTCATCCCTTCTCTGTCACCCATCTGTTTCTTCACGCTGTTCATTAATAATCATAAAACAGCTGCTTTCCTACTTAAATTAATACAAATCCTATAAAGATCCAGCTTGAGAAATAATTAGTAACATATAAACGTTTTGTTTTAGTATTAATTAAGTGCAATTAGTGAACATAATCGCCCTTTTGTTTACTAGAACATGTGGCTTCAGGCTTTGCAAATAAGCCCCTCGGTGCATGGGAGATATTGTGATCAAATAGATTCTTTCTGAACATTCTCATTTCTTGGCAGTGCCCTCATGAGCTAGATTCGGGGAAAGGAAGGAACATTTGCTTCTTGCTTGCTTTGCATGAAAATGTACAATGACTTGGCAGAAAGGCGGACGGTGACAAGAAGGAACCGAATTCCCCCTAGCAACAGTAGAACACATCATGTATTCTCCCTTCTGATTCTTGTCCCCATTTGTAGTAGCTTATTATTGAACATGGTAGTGACTGTTCCATGTGGAGTAAGATGGTGGATATAAACATAAAGTAGTGGATTTACTAAGGTTTAACAAGAGTGCTTGTGTGACGCAGACGAGTGCTAAGTAATGCAAAGTATTGATCAACGTTTGTATCCAGAAAGGTTTTTGTGCAAAAAACAATGCATTTGGAGTACTTATCAGAATGGTGTCTCGAGTGTAAAACCCCAGATAATCTAGGCAAAATGATTGGGAACAGTGCAAACACATAAAGGATTGTGCTCCAGCTCAGATCCACTAATGTCGCGCAGTGTAGCACAACCTGGCCTTTTCATTAACTTTTATGTGTCAAATGAAAACAAGCACAAAAAAGGTCAAAAATCATGATATTTCCAGGCATAATAGATGTCACTTTAGAAGACTAAACCCATTTTGAGATTTATCCTTGAAAAATTGTCTACTCGTAAGGATTGGTTATAGAGAGTGTCCCGCTAAATCCAAGCGCATGTAAGGCACCACTCGCTGGTCTCTGGCACAACACTGAATTGTGATTAGCAATCCCCCAAACGCAGTGACGTCATCACTGTGTGACTTTTAGTAAATAGGGTTCTCTGCAGTTTTTGTGCCAATCGCATAATGCGAAGCTGCAGATTCCTCTACAGTGTTTCATTACGCAACTCTTGGTAAATCTGCCCTAAAATGTGTTTACAGCAAAGCACAAAAAGTGGGCTGATTTCTGTGGGCTAACGATCTGCTATCATTTAATTATTGATTGTCCCATATCGTCAAAAGGCTAAGATCTGTGTTTTTTTTGTTTCTGTTATATAACAACATTTTATTGGTTTTTAATAAAAGCTGCACAGGAACCAATAACCACACAATGCGGTCCCATGCAGGGGAGTACCCGGAGAGATTGACAACAATCTCGGTTTTCCATCGCTTCCTTCTCCCCAGCCTCAGACTAGCCCCCTGTTTAGTCTGTAGTAAGTCCACCATTTCCCCCAGATTCTGAAGTGTTTTTTGGGGCATCTGCGTGTTATATTAATCGGTTCTTCTAATGTAGCACATCAGTCCATACCTTACATTCACTCCCGCAGTGGAGGGGGCATCGAGCATCGCTCCTTCCAATTTTGGCGGCATCCTTTTGCGCTAGCAGCATTACTGTTCCCACCAACATTCCATTGCCCCCTGCACCCCCAACTCATCTAGAAGACCAAGCAAAGCGGTCTTGGAGATGCCTCTATCTCCTGATCTAGGTCATCGGAGAGTGTCCCAAAGATGCAAACCCAATAACGTTGAATGATGGACCATCCCCATAGCATGTGAAAAAAATCTCCCAATTCCTGCTTACATCTGTATTGGTAGGTATGGAGAGTCTCCGGGCTTTCCACAATCTTCAGGATGTGTAGAACGTAAAAGGAAAAAAGTTAAGTTGAATGAGACGCAAACTTAATGCTATGGCCAGGGTTTGAGGTGCCATACATGCTTCACGCCACTCCGCCTCTTTCAAAGGCCCAACCATGCCTCCTACTGTGCCCTAAAGGTCAGTAATGTTCATGGTAAGTTATTAACTAGAGACCTGTATATCTGGGGGATACCTCCCATGTTCAGCAGGCTCATGAGTATTCTTGCCTCCAGTAGATTGTATTCCGGTGGCATGATGAGTGTATTCTGGTTTCTCACCAGTTTGTATAAGCCAGAGATAGCAGTAGAAGTGGGATTTATGTAGGGAGAATTCGGTTTGAAGAGTAAGGCAAGATTTAATGTGGTCCCCCTCCCAAACGTCTCCCAGTCTCAACACTGCTATCCAGTCCCATCTCTGAAAACCTTTGGAGGTGAGCTACTCTGTCCAGCCATGGTCCTGTTCAGAAGGGGGTTTCCAGTGTCACACGGCGATCCCACCCTGACCATCACAATGCTGACCTCAGGCCTGAAATACTACCGTGGCAACCCCTCTGGAAGCGCCTGTGGGATCGGTGATCCGTATAGTATGCCAATATCTGCTCTCTTTTGAAGATGCCCATCCTTAACTCTGCGTAAGTCAATCTTGTCCCCATGTCTACCTCTTTCTTCCCCACGTGATGCTGTTGAATATGATACTTTCTGCCGCATATTTCCTAGTTGATGGTGCTTCACTTGAGTTAAAGGTTGGGCTCACCGCAATCATTTTTGGGTTCCAGCACTTATTTTTGCTCAACAGATTTTAATCCAGAACAAAAGAGATTAAAACATAAAAGGGATAAAGAAAGAGGAAGACAGAACAATAGTGACAATGGGAGAAAGCAGTCATGGAAAGAACCTACAAGAGTTGGATAAAGAGGCAGGGAGTGACTTGTGGTGGATGAAAGCGGCATGGTAAAATCATGATTATGCAGACTTGGTATACGGTGGCCTGATTTTTGATAGCATTAGTCAGACGTTTCAGAGCTAAACTTTGGACCCCAGCACTTATTGTTTTACAAACTAAGTACTGCTAATAGACCAGACAAGTCAGTTGAAAATCGCAGTCTGAGCATTAGAAGATACTCATGCGGAGTGCTGATCACTGGCATGAACTGAGTCAGTATTGTGCTGCACCCAGAGCTGGTCTTTGCTCGGATAGCGCCCTGTTTGAAGAGAAATTCGGTGCCTTTGCTGATGCTAGTGAATACACTAAGGCAGCAGGGAGCCCCTTGTGTGTTCACAGCTCAGTCTCTGTCTGAGCAGTAAATGGCCACTGAACACAAACATCCCCCAGCTCACCTATATCACCCATAGTTCACCTGTGTTACGCTGATGAGGGTGGTATTGATGTGTGTCAACTGGAGTGAGAGGGAAAGCGAGGACAGGGGCTAATGGAGTGTTAACAAATTCTCTAGGGTATGATAAAGAACTAATGAAACCAGTTTAAACTGGCAAATTTGACAGAAAACTGAGTATGCAGGAACACGGACAAGGCGGGCGCAAGGTGAGAGGGGCGCTGCGGTTTTCATAGCTTTCATGCACACAGCTCCATGTACCCCTCTGAAGATTGGAGCCCAGGGCCTCGGCCCAGCTCGCCCATGCCAAAAGCTGGTCCTGGCTGCACTCTTCTGTCTGCCGGATCTCCAATGTCTCACCTCTTCTGCACCTAGTTTGTGTCGACTGTCTGAAATTGAGGTGCCCCTCTTCCCTTCCTTCTCTTGTTGCTTCCAACCTACCTCTATTCTGCAACTTCTAGATCTCTGGCTATAGCTACAGTGGTGGACACAGGCCTCGTTTTTGGAGACCGAATTTTTACTTTTCATTAGCAGACATGGACCCAGAACAAGGAGAGAGAGGCAGAAAATGGAGAATGATGGAGGAACCAAAAAATAGGTAAACAGTGAAGGGGGAAAACAATTGTGCGATAAAACAAGGTGTAGGGCGGTTGAAGGAAAAGGTATGAGATTAAATCAAGATCGGTCAGCCTTCGTATCCATCATTCTCAACATTCAGTAGTGCTGAGCTCCAAAGAAAAGCCACTGCCCCCCTCTTTCTGTGTCGATCAGCACTTCCCTTCTCCTTATTTTCTTCTTTTCCACAGTAACCTCTCTACAGTGCCAATCGTCTCCCGCACTCGCTCTGTACCCTCTTTCGCAATATGCCGTGTTCTGCTCTGCTTAAATGCCGTCCACTTGTATGTTCAGTTGTGTGTGCACAAAACTGCATGCATATGCATGTGTTAGTGTATGCACCAAATGCACTCTCACACAGTTCTATGAAAGCACTTGAGCGGGAGAGGTAGACTACACCCAAGCGGTCAATGGCATCAGGTGAGAGATGACTGCTCCACTGGGCTGAGCCAAGAGTGGTTGATGAAGTCTCAAGCCAGTGTCTGAAAGAGGCTGGTCATGAAAAGCCAATGGTTGAAATGGGAGAACCTGAAGCCTACTTTATGTATATTTTTAGCAAAGATGTATTAGTGTAACTGATGATGCCTCCTTGTTTCTTCCAATGGACTTTAACCCTAATATAGAACCAGAGCAGTTCAGC
The DNA here is from genome assembly GCF_964204655.1 of Triturus cristatus. Taxonomy (NCBI): domain Eukaryota; kingdom Metazoa; phylum Chordata; class Amphibia; order Caudata; family Salamandridae; genus Triturus; species Triturus cristatus. The sequence continues at coordinate 87,474,572 of NC_140584.1, read as the reverse complement.
CCATGTTAGTGATATGCCCTCCAAGAGCTGGTGCCACCTGATGGGCGGTACCCTTATGGCATTGATGCTTTTCCAACCGGTCACGGACAGACTTGTCTGTAGATGACTGCTCGTCTTAGGTGGGCTTCAATCAGTGGCCTTGAAGACAGAGCCAGTGGTTCCGTGGCAAACTACGGAGCCAGCAACCTTCACCAGACCTTACCTTTGTGGAGTAGCTGTTTTGTTAGACATGATTACATTTGTTGTGTGGTATGGAAGCGCAGAGGAAATAAGGTCAGTACATGTTGTGAGTTTTGGGATTTCTTTGGGTAAATGTCTTTATCATTTCAAATTGCAAAAAGAAAATTAGCCTCGGTCATCGTCAAAGGAGCATTGCACAACAGTGCTGTTTCACATCTTCCAGACCTACTGTGACGTATTACACGGTTAATTTCACCCATGCTCCAACCCCCCTCGTACTGCAGGATCAATATCCATCTCACGGTGACAACATTTAGCCATAAGACGAGAGGTAGAGAAGCCGAAAAGTCCAACACAGTGCAGTATCTTCTTTCATAAAAATAAATATAGAAATTAAAGGATTATCCTGTAATGCCCATCAACATTTCAAACATACTCCCCCTGCCTGTCCCCACCCTCTGCTTCCGTTCGCCTGCTAAACTGCAATTAATGGGGCATTAACGATCCTCTGTCTATGTCGTGAGAATGTGACACTGGCCCTTATGCCCCTCCGGTCGTGACACTGAGCCACTCCACTCGCCGTCTCAACTACGTCCGCATCCTCTCGGTCTGTCACCACTGGCAGAGCCTCTCCGGGAGACTCCCATCACTGCTTGTACCATAATCCCCCAAGACAGTAAATCATCTGTAACCCTATCATCCCTACGGGTTTGCCTCATGTATGCCTCTTCCGCTTCAGCCCATTCAAAATAAATCACTTCACCAGTCTTCTTGTTGGGGGTGTAGATCTGACCCAGCTGATCGCTATGCGCCTTTTAGCAACTTTTAACCCCAACATTGTAAAACAGTGGCTCAATTTTTTTCCTTGGGTTATTGGGGAGGTGGCCCAGCACACACTGTTTAATTGTACGCATCACCTTCTAACCCATCACCATTCAAAGATGGCATAATATCCCTGTCCAGTATAGCATGATAACTGGGCATCTCCACTCCATATGCAGAAAATCTGCCAGATTGGCTCTACATGTAGGACAGTGAGGTGAACTGGAGGGGTAGATCGTGTGTAGCCTCTTGCGTGAAATATATGTCCTGTGAACCATGTTAAATTGAATCAGCTTTAACCGCACGCTAGCAGAAACCCTTCGTATTGCTGCATAGATCTTTGACCAATCTGTAGGCTAAAAAGGCAGGCTTACCGCTATTGCGGTTTCAGATTGCCTCCACTCGGATTGGAGTCAAACGTCTATCAGAGCGGAGCTAGTGGTAGAGATGTATAATAAACTTATGTCTCCCTTCCAAAGAAAGAAGTGTCACCAAAGTCTGCATAGACTCTGGGGCCTCAGGAAATGACGGCCAAAGCTGTATGGCTTTGGCTGCTATTTTGGCATATTGAAGTAATTGACCTCTACCCAGTTCAAACGTCTCCATCGCATTCATCAGGTTGCAAAGCGACCAGCCGGATACAAATCTGACAGCATAATGCACCTCCCTCCTGTCACCAGCCTACTGCCATCACTTGAGACCTCTGTACAAAAGGGTGCGTTATCTACTTATCTAGTTCCGCCACATATGGCGCTCTACTTATTACCCACATCAGACGGCTCATATGCGGAAATCATCACACATGACTCTACTGCGCATCAGCAACATCGTGAGTGCCATCCAATAAGGCCCTTTCCCAATTATGTTCTCCATCCAGCCAATGGATAGCATGTTGTAAATGAGCCGCTAAGTAATAAAGTTACAGTTCGGAGACCTCCATTCCTCCCGTGTCACATTCTCTCTGGAGCATTGTAAGGCTTACCCTGCTGTGTCTACCAGCCCAAAGAGTATACATAGTGCCTTACAGCACATACAAACATCGGGATAGGATCACCATCTTTATTTGTGACATTTTCCCCCATCAGGGACAATTTCAGCATGTTCCAAAATGCTATAGAAGGATGCAGATTTGCAATCATCCTCCCCAAATGTAAGTCATACGCCCTGTTCCAATCGAGTCCCGGTCCTCCTGAGAAAGACGCAGCAGCAGCCGATTTTCTGAGTGCCCCAAAAGCTGGGCAGACCCCTTCTTTCAGGGCGTTGCAGCACAAACTGCACTTAAATGTGCTTTGAAGACATAATTTATTGCTTTCGGGGTAAATACCATACTCCCTCCCCCGCCCCCCATCTCTAAGTGCCATAACTGGGTGGATAGCCATCTCCGACTAAATCAAGCGTGCCAGGAGGCGTCCTGATTTGTCCCCTTGCATATACCAGCGCCTCCGTGCAGTATGTCGTTATATGCTTCTCCAGTTGATCCCATAATTCATACACCTGTTGACACTTCCTATCCTAAAGGTTTGGTTTGGCCGGGTCATCGGTAAGAAGTCTCTCCAGTCTTTCCAATTCAGCCTCCTGGCACGTTAAGTCCCCCTCAAATGTACGACGTATGCTAACCGTGGTTGCCATGCTTATTCTCCTCAGTACAAACCTCCCATTCCTGTCAATCTGTGTGTGGGTGTTTCTAAACAGAACTCCTGGAGCAATCCATATCAAAACCCCTCTGGCATATCTGAAGTAGGACGTGGCATACACCTGTCCCCTCCAGAGTTTACTCAAACATTTAATACAGTACACTCATAAGTGGGTCTCATGCAGGAATGCCACCTCTATACCACACCTCGGGCGGTAGGCTTACAATCTATTACATTTCACCGGATTATGGAGACCTCTCACATTCCATGTCCACATTTTATAGTTGGGCCCCATCTGCACAGTATAGCATCGTTGATATAGATGTATAATAGGATCCTCATCCCTTGCAGGCCATAGCACAGTTATCTGACTGCATTGGTACCAACTCCCTTATAAAACTCAAACTGTAACAATTACACAAAGGTATATGCAGGGCCGACCTATGTTCAGCCGTGTCCCCCAGAGGCTCTCCAGGTGTAGTTCTCTCACATTTAGTGCAGCTCATTGTGCAATTCAGCCTTGTAGCCCCACACGAGGAACTTCCCCAGTTGCCGACTTCCCATTCAGTGCACGATCGCCCCAGTGGGGCACTCCCACAGCGCTTCTGCAGTCAAGGTATGGGCTTACTTGTAGTGAGGAGTTTTCATACAATGCTGTGCAGTTCCTGGTCCCTTCCTTTCCAGGGCACTTCCAATTGCAGTGACTCTGCCCTCTGGTCAGCCTCCAACCAAGTCTGCAGGGATTCAACGTCTGGCGCTGCCAGGCCCTGCTTCCAGCTCTCACCAGCTTTGGCCAGCAATCCAGTTGGTCGCTGCCACTTTGCTTATGACGGGCTGAGGATCCTCATCCCATCAGTGGCCAGCAGTCCCGAATTCCATGCCCTCAGGTGTTCCTGGCACAAGTTGAGATTCCCGGCCAGGGAATCTCCGGGTGTGTATCAGACTAGGTTGCCCGCACTTCCACTCAAAAGGCCGCTTGAGGCACGGCGCACTCCATCGCACCAAGCCGCTCTCCCGGCCGTGTCTTCGTGTAGATTGGTTTTTGAACATTTTGAGTACCAGGTGGTGGGTGGGGGGTGGGTTAAGAGTGGATGGCTATGCAGTGCTAGGATCCATCTGCTCTAAAATTGCAGTATTTTGCTTCTCTTGGCTTGAGCGTCGCTGAGGAACATCTATTCGGCCATCTTGGTTGGCCACGCCACTTTGTTTTGTGAGGTTTAAAGATCATTCAAAATTAGATTGGCCATCTTGGAATTTGCATCTAATGTAGCTCACTTCATCGTGAGGTGCCTATTTCAACCTTACGCTTTCACTACCTGGGAGTATTTTTTCAGAGCTGTCATGGCTTTTTCTCCAATTGCAGACTCTTTAAAAGGGCAGTTTACAAAGGTAACCAAAATGATTGTTTTTCCTATACTGTTGACGAGCTCAGCTAAAACTGCAAAATCCCCTATGCCTTTCTTGAAAGAAATCTGAGTTGGGAGGCAGAAGAGCTAGGATAGTTGTCATGTTATAGCTGATATGTTAAGTGGGCTTCCATACTAAGTTAAACTTACTAGCTGTTAAATAGGAAAACAGGTGTAGATGACTATTGATAGAAATTAATGTGGCAATAACATAAAAGAAAGGCTTGGTGACACTATCATTTGAGAGCACTAAAAGGCTATGTCTCCATTATGCTTAGCTGTCATTGCACAGTGGATTAAATCTGGTGGCACCTACAGCTATTAAATGCATAAATTGGCAGTTCTGGAAAGATTTGGCTGAGTGTCCCGCCTAGAAGGTGGGGAGAGATGGGATGGACCTCTTTCTGAAGAAAATGGGTAGAGATCTCTGGACCACTGGTCTTCAGTTGGAGCAAGGAGGAGGGATTGCTTTTGAAAGAACTAGTGGATGTTCCCTAATGGGTGTAGCTAGCACTGTAAGAAGTTCTGAATGGCAAAGTCAGTGACAGGATGGTTTCAAACGAATGAGCGCCCTATAAACAAATAAAAGAAATTAGAATTGTCTGAATGCCAAGGTGTTCTTGTTTGCATTATGCATTTGCTTGCATGAATTGGGAACTTGAGGGGCCCAGAGTGCTGACCAAAAGCAGGGGATGCAGTCTGTTTTGAACCTAGTGATTGAACCATCAAATGAGAAGTGATCTGCGTTCCACTGCTGCTGTCTAGGTTGACCCAACTCCTTGGTGGATCTGTGTGGAATGTAAGTAACTGTTAAGCAGCCTGCTGTGACATTACAAGGTTGAGGTAGTAACCCCAGTATGGACTGGCTGGCAAGGTCTAGCATCATTATCATATTATTCTTGTACAGGAATACACATTAGAAAAGTTGTCTAAGTCCGGGACTCTGCTGCATTGCACATGGGTAGCACCTCTTGTTTGAAGTAGTGCATCTCGAAGAAAAAAGGGGAGGAGTTACTTTTTTGATATTTTCTAAATGTTTTTATTTTACTGGTCAACAATATGTAACATTCCAATTTTAGTTCATAAATTCAATCCGAGCTACCATATATTTAATTCCTACATCACAGTATCTTTTCCCCTTCCAGCACGTGTTTCCCAGCTTGCCCTCTCCTTTCACAAGCCCAATATGTTTCCGGTCACTGTTAATGCAATTATCTCCAATTATAAAATAGGATAATTCTCCTTGGGATACATTTTCTTTTCGCTTTATTTGTCTTTCATACTTTTCTGTTTCTCAGTTAAATGTGCCAGAAGCATACTGAGTCTTTTGATTTAATTTTGTATCATCTTCATAATTCCTAATCCGAATAAATCAAAAGGAGATGGTGACAGTGGTGTCCAATATTTTAACAGGCTTGTAAATTTTAGAATATTTCTGCATGCCTCTTATACATATTCTACAACCAAGTCAAGGGGGATGTAGCACGTCTCAGCAACCTGCACACGCAAGAGGTCGTCCCATGGCCATGGCTCCTGCTCCAGCATGGCTGTCTGGGTCTCCAAGAACCCTTTTGGAAACAGCCCTAAGCTCCTGATAGTAAGAGTGAAGTTGGAGGCTGGAGGGGGTTCGATGCCTTGCCGCACGCACTGTTGACTCAGTCATGGATTCAGGCACTATTATCTGGTGATAAAGAGGCTGTGGCTGGAGTCCTGAAAGACGCTATATTAGTATTCAGGAAGGGTGAGTGGAGATGCTAAAGAGCTGATGTGACTCCCCTCTTCAAGCAACTACACAACGTAAGTGGCCAAAAGTTCGCTTACCTGCCTGTCTGGATGAAACAGCTTGGTCTGCACAGGTAGTTGAGCCCCCTGAAGGGGGTGTGTGACTATGTTTCTTCGATCAAAGTGTGCTCCTCTTCTTTTGAGCTGGGGCTACAGCTGCGGACTGCAGAATTATCGATGCTTAAAAGTAAATCAAATTTAGACTTGTTGAGTAAAGTTCCTCACAGCGAAAGGTAAAACCTCCAAAATAGCCATGGCAAAAGAGTGTCTGTATTTCTGCCAAACCTAAAATGTTTCTTGTGGGAGGGCGGGTGGTCTTTAGAGAGTGAGAATTAAATTAATAACATGGATTTAGAGGGGGCCAAACTGGCTACTGCATCAAGAACCCACAACAGCACGCCTCGGGAAAACTCCTCTCCGGTGAGCAGTGGAGTGGCAGAACCACTCACTGTTTCTCCACCAATCCTGGACTCAGAGACTTAAGACAACCAAGCAGATCAAGTAGAAACAGAACACTGTGATGAAGGTATCAAGGCTAGAGAACCTGAGATTCCGCAGAATTTGAAAGTAGGAGTACAAGACAACCAGCCTCCTTGCCCTACCTGCTTCGTTGAGATCAGTACTGGGGAATGTACACCAATTCTATTTACTATAGAACCGACTCTTGACAGTGGTGCCTCTAGTTCCCCCAATGCGGCCTCTAATAGCCAACATAATAAGGCAAAGCTGGGAAGAAAAGTCTACCCCTTTTTCTTCAAAAGAAATAAAGGAGAACTTTGCGAAAAAGATAGCCAGATGCAAAATTGCTAATGGAAATAACAAAGGCAGCGGCAGGTCTCTGCTTAGCCAGCAGTAGAGGAGGCGCACGTATGCACTTCAGACCAACAAGTTATGCTGAATGGGGACCCAAGAGACTCTGGAACTAAATTTCAGGGATTACTTGCTTTGAGGCGATATGGAGGCTCCACTGTTCTCTCAGCCAAATCCTGCTGCACAAGGTCCTGAAGGAAAACTGATTTTCTTCTGGCCGTAGTGCTCTCAGAAATACAGGGGCTGAAACTCAGTCAGACTCCACTTGTCCAGTCTCTCAATGAGATGTCAGAGATTAAGAAAAAGATTGATTCCTATACGTCGCAGCTTGAGAAGGTGAACTCAAATGTATTGATCTTGAGGATGTCCAAAGTCATTTGGTGAAGAAAAACCGCACACTGAAAAAAGAGCTGAGCAGTGTTAGGTAGCCGCTGGAGGATCAGGAGGGTCACGCAAGATCATCTAACCTTTGGTTCCTTGGTATACCAGAGAGGAAGGAGGCAGCCACAACGCCAGTGGAATATGTGGAGAAAAGGTGCTAACAAGAAAATTGACGGGTGCACCGGGTCCTTTTTGTGGAGTATCCAAATAGCACCCGCCCCCATACAATGTATGTCAACTTTGAAGATTACAGGGTAGGTGAGAAAATGCTCTTGCAGGCAATCAAACAGAAGAGGTTGAAAGGGAATGATGAATTCACTTTCCAGGTCTTTCCTGATTTGACCTTTGCGACCTCCAAGAGGCAAAGATAATCATGTCTTTTGATTCCTTAATTTCAAACAGCAGGGGTTCAGGCCTCAGTTATGCACTGGCCAAACTGAAGGTGCTTGCCAGGGGAACTGCAAATGTGTTTGAGACATCGGATGCACAGAACTACTTCCAGGAGTGCAAGCAAAGGCATGCGGGGGCAATATGAGGTTGATGGAGATGCAAGGGCTTCATCCCAAATGATTTCGATAAAATGAGAAATTTGTACTTAACTATGACTCCTAAAGATATATTGGCACCCCTGGAAGTCTGAAAGTTGGAGAATGTAATTATTTGCTCAGTGTTGTTGTACAATGTCAATCTCTTCACCGGTTTATTCAATCTCTGGGTACTGGTTGTGTGTCACAAGGTTGAGGTCGGGTCATTTAACTATTGTATATGGGGAGGGGATGTGTTTTTCTCACTTTTTACTTTCATGGGTGTCTCTTACCCTCTCCTTTTTTCTCCCCTGCTGCCTCTGGGGTGATGGGCAAGATAGACATGATACGAAAATATGAGGATGAGTGAGGAGGTAGCCACAAGGGGGATACAAGGTAATCACTATACAAGTCTTTTGTAGCCACTGGTGTGTGTAGAGGGCAAACACTGACGGTTAGGGGCATTGAGGGGCAGCACTGGGACTCTCTAGCACCGGTGCAAGCACTGCACTGTAGAGGAAGGGGGGTGCCTCGGCTTGGCAGCATAGAGCGTTGGCAGAGGGAGAGGAAGCTGGTAGGTAGTATGGGTGGGGAAAGAGTGGGAGAATATTGGGGAGCTGGGGAAGGTGGAGGGAGAGTGACAGGGTGTAGGGGGCTGTGGGTGGTGAAGAGATCGCACAGCAAAAACAAATAAGAAAGAGTGGTTCCTGTAGGAGAGAGAAAATTTAACCTCCACTATTGGTAGCTCTCAGAGGCAAAAGGTCTACCTGGGAAGATTTGCACCTGAATTTTTCTGGTGCTGGGGCAACAGTTCACTCCAATCTTTTGGTATGCATGATCTAAATATTAATAAAACTTCACTGAATGTTAATTGGGAAAACAATCCTAGAAAGAGAAGAGTACAAAAGGCCACCCTTCTATTATTGCAAGAGATGCATATTGAGAAGTCAAGAGTGAATTTAAAAAGTTGGGGCCCTTTTCAGCTAATGCGACTTCATCTGCTCATTTCAGTCATTCGACAATTTGTGGGTGAAAAGAATGAAAACGTGGAATTTCCCTTGCCCATACACCCTGATTCCTCTGGTGAGGACCCCAAAGTTGGGAAGTTACTGAAGAATAGCTATTTTTAAACAAAACACAGGCAGCTAAGGTGGTGTCAAGAATTCCTGTCATGCGAGGGGAGGAAAACGGTAACCAGCGAAAACGGACTACATCTCCCAGGATGCTTAGCGGTTGAGAGGTTATGTAAACAGGAGAGCTGTTACATAACTCAAGGAAAACACGCCCTTATGTAAACAGGAGAGCTGTTACATAACTCAAGGAAAACACGCCCTTATGTAAACAGGAGAGCTGTTACATAACTCAAGGAAAACACGCCCTTATGTAAACAGGAGAGCTGTTACATAACTCAAGGAAAACACGCCCTATAAAGGGAGGAACCGGGAGGTACAACGCTGTCGGATATTGTGTTTACACCGACGTACCTGCTTAGTGAAGAGCAGTGTTCCGGAGTGGTGCTCCAGTAAGGCAAGAACGGAGGTAGGTCGAGTCGTTACTCCCTGGGCCGTGTCTTGCCCCATCGTCACCTGTGAAGGACCCGGAAGCTCTACCGGATAACCATTGAGCTTCGCTTTTTGACTCGGCTGAGTCAAAGCGCAGTGGCGCTTTTGCTGGTTGGAGTCGTAACTCCCAGCCCGACCAGAGATACAGGGACTGCCAGCTGTAACGCACACCAGGAGGTGTTTGCCGCGTTACAGACTCGGAAGTCCACAGGATCGATCGAGCGGCTGCTCTCGGTTCAGTCTTCTTTGCTTGTGATTGGGGTATCGGTGACGCATCACCAGGAGGTGACTCCGCGTCCCGGTGCAGTCTGAGGAAGAGGTTGAGCGGCTGCTCCCTTCAGGTAGAGACCCCGGCTGGGTGTTTCCCTGACTCCTCGATTCTCCCCAACACTCTTCGTGCCCCTCACAGCCTACCGATTGGCATTGTCGGCCATTTCATTTCTGCCCTCTGTTGGCATACGCCGGGATCGGCGTATATGCAGAGGACGGTTAGGACCATCCGTGCTGTGGGCTGGTAACGTACTTAGCCTGGAGGATTCCAGTGACTATAACCTTTGTTTATTCCTTGTATTATTTGTGCCTTCATTCAAATAACTAAACCTTCACAAGTGGTTGCGTTCTCATTATCATGTCTGTTAAACGATCCTGAGACGTTCAGGGCGTTACAAAATATCCGACCTTAATAACACTGTCTCCCGGTCGATAACAGACATGGCAACACTTGATGATGTGCTGGCTGCTTTAGCGACCGTGCAAATTGAATTGGCTGCCTCCAGGCAAGAAACAGCCGATGTAAAAGCCAGACTGGATGCTATCCAATTGGACCCACTCACGCCCAGCACCTCCCTCACGAACCAGACCCCTGCGGTAGTAGTGGAAATGCCGGTAGCCGTCCCCTTGGCAACACCAGAGAGGTACAGTGGGGATCCTAACACAGTGCAGGTATTCCTCACACAAGTGGCGCTACATTTATCGTGCAAACCAAGGGCGTTCCCCACGAGTCAGGCTCGTGTGGCTTTCCTTATATCCTATTTGGCTGGAAACGCGGCACAATGGGCCGTACCTCTGGTGAGCAGGGACGACCCCATCTTATGTGATTGGGGTGCTTTTCGCGAGGAATTCCTGAAGGTCTTCGACAGAAGGGCTGACTCGTACACGGCGGACCGTGAAATGCTTGAGTTGAGACAGGGATCCAACGACCTGGTGCAGTATCTCAACGCGTTCCGAAGGCTGGTTGCGGAAACCAAGTGGCCTGTTGCTAAACAGACGGCGCTCTTCCATCACGGGCTGTGCGATGAGCTCAAGGACGCCGTGGCTCATCTTGACCCACAACCCAAGACATGTGAGGGCCTTATCAACCTGGTATTATGGCTGGAACATAGGCTAAGTGAAAGAAAGGGGGATCATGGGAGAAAAGGAAAATCCCTTCCATCCTATGTGACAGTGGGAAGTCCTGAAACTTCCACCGCATCCAAGGGAGAACCCATGGACATCGGCGCAATACGAGCGAGCCTCACAGCCACGGAGAAAGAGTCACGCCGTAAACAAGGATTGTGCCTATATTGTGGCAAAAAAGGCCACTACGTACGTGAATGCCCTGCCAAACCGAAGACGTCACGTTATCGGGCCAACCGGTCGGTAACAGCCGTGGTGGACGTACCGGCGGAAAACTAGAGGACTCCCAGACCAAAGAAGGGGCATCTCGGAGTCACTCATCCATCCCTTCACTTTCCAACTCGGTCACTAAGGGACAACGACACCTGTTTCTCACGGTGCACGTGGGAGTGCATGACCAGTGGATACCCGTTGTGGCCATGGTGGATTCAGGGGCCACTGGCATGTTTATGGACCACAACGAGGCATGCAGGCTAGGGCTAGTGCTTCTTCCCAAAGCTGTACCCGAAGACGTCTATGCTGTAGACGGAAGGCGATTGGTGACGGGGCCCATCGGGCAGCACACGGGGGTCCTTCCGATGAGATGTGGGAGGAACCATTTGGAACAAATCGATTTTAACATCATCCGAGCGCCCCAATATGGCGTCATATTGGGATTGCCGTGGCTACAGAAACACAACCCCTCTGTGGATTGGCCAATACATCGCATCGAACTGACGTCACCGTATTGCATCCTGCATTGTGGAATAAGAACGAAATCCCTTGACGCAGATGAGAGCGGGAGTCAGACGGTGGCTACAGCGGCAGAAAAAGATGTGGCTCTCCCCCAGGCTTATCACAGTTTTGAGGATGTATTTGATGAGGTGAAGGCGGAAGTGCTACCACCACATAGACAGTTTGACTGCCAGATCGACCTGGTGCCAGGGGCCAGCGTTCCCAGCGGCAGGCTGTATGCCCTGACGGAGCCTGAAAACGTGCATCTCCGGGGGTACCTGGATAAACTCCTCAAGCTAGGATTCATCCGCCCGTCCAAGTCTCCGGCCGCCTCGCCACTCTTCTTCATCCCGAAGGCTAATGGGGAGCTGAGAGCCTGTGTGGACTTTAGGGCATTGAATGCGATAACCGTAAAGAATCGGTACCCCTTGCCTCTCATCAGTGTACTTCTGGAACAGGTCAAGAAAGCTCGTATCTACACCAAATTGGATTTGAAAGGGGCATACCATCTGGTGCGCATGAGGGACGGAGACGAGTGGAAGACCGCCTTTAAGACCAGGTTCGGCCTTTTTGAGTACCTCGTCATGCCGTTCGGTCTGTGCAACGCCCCGGCAGCCTTTCAGTACTTTTTGAATGAGGTATTCAGAGAGGAGTTGGATATCTACGTGGTCGTATATATCGACGACATCCTCATCTATTCGTCCAGTGTGGAGGAGCACGTACACCACGTCAAAGCTGTGCTCCAAAAGCTGAGGGAAAACATGCTGTTTTGTAAACTCAGCAAGTGTGACTTCCACGTCACATCCGTGGAATTCCTCGGAGTGATGCTGAGTCCAGAGGGACAGGAGATGGCAGAACGAAAGATCAAGGCGGTGAAAGAATGGCCGGTGCCCCAAAGCGTGAAGGACGTCCAAAGTTTCATTGGCTTCGCCAACTTTTACAGGCGGTTTATAGATGGATTTTCAGGATTGGTGGCCCCAATCACACAGCTACTGAGGAAGTCCAAGGAGTTTGTCTGGTCCCCTGAAGCGAACAAAGCCTTTGAGGCCCTGAAAAGCGCCTTTGGTAAGGCGCCGGTGTTGGCTCACCCCGATCCGGATCTCCCCTACGTGGTGGAAGCGGACGCATCGGATGTGGCGCTGGGGGCTATCTTGTCCCAACGCAACCACGACACAGGGGTGCTTCATCCCGTTGCGTACATATCCCGCAAACTCAACGACGCCGAACGCAACTACCATATTGCGGAGAAGGAGCTTCTCGCAATCAAGGACGCCTTCACCGAATGGAGGCATTGGTTGATGGGGGCAAGACATGTGGTATCGGTGTACACGGACCATCGTAACCTACAGTTCATGACGGCCACAAGACACCTTTCTCCCAGACAGCTGCGGTGGATGATCTTCTTTGCGGGGTTCAACTTCCGCATCACATATCGGCCGGGGACGGAAAACCGGAAGGCGGACACCCTGTCCCGTCAATCTGCAGTTAAGGAACCATTGCCTGCGACCGAGCATTCCATCATTTCCCCGAGGATGGTATTGGGGGTTATCCAACCGGATACTTTCCTGAGGGGCATAAAGAGAGGGATCAGGTCATTCGCATGGCAGAGGTGGCTCCTCAGTCACAGAGAATGGCAGCTGAAGAACGGGATAACCCTGAAGGGCAGGTGCCTATTGATACCCACGCCTAGGCTAAGGAAACAAGCATTAATCTGGTGCCATGACTCTCCATGCGCAGGTCATTTGGGCTTTGAAAAAACGGTGGCTAGCATGGGACGGCATTTCTGGTGGCCAACCATGAGAGTGGATGTCAGGAGGTGGGGACAGGAGTGTCCTACGTGTGCTACCATGAAGGCCGACCATGGCCGAACCCAAGGGCTCTTACATCCACTTCCGACCCCGGATAGACCATGGGATAGCATATCACTGGACTTCGTGGTGGGCCTACCGGTAGACCAGGGGATGACGGCAATACTGGTGGTGGTGGATTACTTGACGAAAATGGGGCACTTCATCCCCTGCAAGAGAGTCCCTACGGCCGGGGAATTGGCGTCACTACTCCTAAAGAATGTGGTACGACTGCATGGATTACCTGGGGTGATCGTGTCGGACCGGGGGTCGCAGTTTACTGCGCAATTCTGGAAGACTTGGTGCACTGCGCTGCATGTTAAGACCGCCCTGTCCACCAGCTACCACCCTCAAACGGACGGCCAAACCGAGCGCCTGAACCAAACGCTCAAACAGTATCTGCGATGTTTTGTGGACCAGGGCAGGGAAGAATGGGTCGACTTGCTATGGGTTGCAGAGATAGCCTATAACAACGCCACTCACAGCTCCACACAGTCATCTCCGTTCTATAGCAACTATGGCCAACATCCCAGGTTCTTGCCATTTCTACATCCGTTCAGAGAGGACAGGATTCCCGCCACAGCGGACAGGGTGGCACACATAAAAGACACGTTGATGCGCTCAAGGGCTGTCCTAATAGAGGCCAAGAGAAGATACAAGGCTGCGGCAGACAGGAAGAGAAGGCCACTGTACCGCACTGGAGACTACGTCTGGATATCCACAAGAAACATGAAGTTTCGAAAGAACAGTGTGTTCCATCCCAAGTACATGGGCCCCTATCGAATTACCAAGTGTATGGGTCCCGTGAACGTGAAGGTGTGCTTGCCCCAGTCATTGCGGATACACCCTGTCTTTCATGTATCATTGCTCAAACCAGCACCCTCCAAGCCGTCTGGGACACCTAGGCCGGTATGCGTGGAGTCGGAGGTGGAGTATGAAGTGTCGGGCATACGGGCGTCCAAATGGCGCAGGGGTAAGCTGTGGTACCTGGTTGCGTGGAAAGGCTATGGCCCGGAGGAGCAGTCATGGGAACCGGCTGAAGGGGTTCATGCTCCGCGCTTGGTCTCCTTGTTCCATCGGCGTTTTCCTGCCAGCGCTGGACCCGTGGGGAGCCGCTGAGAGGGAGGATGTACTGTCAAGAATTCCTGTCATGCGAGGGGAGGAAAACGGTAACCAGCGAAAACGGACTACATCTCCCAGGATGCTTAGCGGTTGAGAGGTTATGTAAACAGGAGAGCTGTTACATAACTCAAGGAAAACACGCCCTTATGTAAACAGGAGAGCTGTTACATAACTCAAGGAAAACACGCCCTTATGTAAACAGGAGAGCTGTTACATAACTCAAGGAAAACACGCCCTTATGTAAACAGGAGAGCTGTTACATAACTCAAGGAAAACACACCCTATAAAGGGAGGAACCGGGAGGTACAACGCTGTCGGATATTGTGTTTACACCGACGTACCTGCTTAGTGAAGAGCAGTGTTCCGGAGTGGTGCTCCAGTAAGGCAAGAACGGAGGTAGGTCGAGTCGTTACTCCCTGGGCCGTGTCTTGCCCCATCGTCACCTGTGAAGGACCCGGAAGCTCTACCGGATAACCATTGAGCTTCGCTTTTTGACTCGGCTAAGTCAAAGCGCAGTGGCGCTTTTGCTGGTTGGAGTCGTAACTCCCAGCCCGACCAGAGATACAGGGACTGCCAGCTGTAACGCACACCAGGAGGTGTTTGCCGCGTTACAGACTCGGAAGTCCACAGGATCGATCGAGCGGCTGCTCTCGGTTCAGTCTTCTTTGCTTGTGATTGGGGTATCGGTGACGCATCACCAGGAGGTGACTCCGCGTCCCGGTGCAGTCTGAGGAAGAGGTTGAGTGGCTGCTCCCTTCAGGTAGAGACCCCGGCTGGGTGTTTCCCTGACTACTCGATTCTCCCCAACACTCTTCGTGCCCCTCACAGCCTACCGATTGGCATTGTCGGCCATTTCATTTCTGCCCTCTGTTGGCATACGCCGGGATCGGCGTATATGCAGAGGACGGTTAGGACCATCCGTGCTGTGGGCTGGTAACGTACTTAGCCTGGAGGATTCCAGTGACTATAACCTTTGTTTATTCCTTGTATTATTTGTGCCTTCATTAAAATAACTAAACCTTCACAAGTGGTTGCGTTCTCATTATCGTGTCTGTTAAACGATCCTGAGACGTTCAGGGCGTTACAGGTGGTTTCAGGTCCTTGAGTTCCAAGTGGAAACCCCCCTAGATGTATGTGTCCGGTAGCTCTGGACAAAGAAATCAGATGGGATGAACTTCATTTCCGGAAAGTGGGAGATTGGTTTATGCCTGATGCAGCGGAAAGCTTACAAATTTTTCTCTTTATCCCCAGACTTATTACTTAATTAGACCCATTTCAATGTATTTCCATTGAAACACCAAATACCCTGATCATCAACCTGATTACCATGAAGCATAGTCCTCCAATGGATCTTTTTGTTGGGCTAACAGGGACTAGAATACTTGGAGAACGTAAAACAATTTCTTTATGAGGACCTGGAATAAAGAATTGTCAAAGCAAACCTATTTCATAGCTTTCTCAGACAATGATCCAAACACCTTGAGACAAGAAAAATGACTTTAAGGATGAGACAGAATCTGTAAAAATAACTCATGAAAAACATTTATCAAATGCCTCCTTTTGAATGGACAGATCATGAAATTGCATTTCAAATCCGATTTAATAATAAGCTCATTAGTTCAAGTAGCCTCACAATACAGCACAGAAAATAATAGTTTGAAGTTTGTCTGCCGAGAGAAAACAAATTGAAATTCGAGTCTTGGTTATCAATCATACAAACCAAGGTAAAGCTGAGAGATTTTGTCCATCTTCAATGTAGAATCTGGCCAAGTCTGAACAGCAGCACTGCGTGCCACAGAAGTAGTCTGGTACCTTTCAGCCGAAAAGTTGTTTCCTGTTCAACTTTACCAGCCAGTAAAGTACAGGGTTCAGGATTGCAGTTAGGGATAGTTCAGTTCAAGGACATGACATAAGAGTCAAAGGTCAGTCCGACAGCATGCCAGGCAGGGAAAATTACTCCTCCTCCGATGGGGCATTTATACCTCAGATAGTTCCTAGTTTACACCCCTTACTGTATCAATTTCATCAGTCCACGGGGTTCTCATTGGTCACTCACAGTGGACCGTTTAATGGGGTGATCGGTGAATCACAGGAAAATCCGGAAGAATTAAGTAATCCCTTTTGCGAATTTCATTAGATTCATTAAGTTTAATTGTATTTCTCTTATGTCACTTCCATGGAAGTAGGTGGAACTTTATTTTGCTCAGAGTCTATCCGTTCCCAGATGCATTTCCAATAATATTGTTACATTTCTAGCAAGAATGTTTCCTTGCAAGAAGTGAGTCCATTGTTAACCAATAGGGAAAACAAACTTCACAAAATGTTCTCACATTTTCTAAAGTGACTGCTTCGTGTAATTTTACATTTGCACAGGAGAGAAAAAGCATTTGAGGCCTACATGAAAATGAGCTAAATCACTGCTGTTTATTATTATTATAAATCACACATTCACAAATACATTTAGACTTTTCTTAATTCAATGATTATTTCTATTCAGAGACTACATGTCAATATTAGGTACTACTAAAACCTCTTCTTAGACATTATGTGCCTGTTATCATTTTCAAAGCAAATTATTGACTTGTCATGTTGAAATACATGTGTTACCACATGAACGTTACAGTAAGCTTAGTTTGGCACTATACTGTTTTTTTTATAAATAGGCATTTTAAGCATTTCTAGAATCTCATTATGTAGATATTTATCTCATGTTCAATGCACATTTGAATATTATCACAAAACTGTTAGCTGTATTTTATTTACTCACAACATGTGAACACATTTATGTGCAGTTATCATTGTTTCTCTTTGTTTACTTTTTTGTATCATCATAAACACTCTGCATGCTTTTACAATGCAGTATGAAATCTCACATTTTACGACTTAACCAATCAATCAGAGAAAACTGTGAGTGAGCCAGTTACAAGCTCTGCAAATTACTTTAGGTGATCTTTTTCCTGTTATGCTGAATAGATGCTTTAATAAAATCAATGCAAACTTAACCCATCTCCTGGGTAATAGACGCCACTTCCTGCCTAGAAAGCGATTTTCCCAAGTGTATCATGTGGGCTTCCATATGGGCACGGATATTCTGGTCAGGAGTCGTACTTCCTGGTGATCTCCAAGGTATGTCAGGACAGGTTGGGCCACTGTGTCGATAACTGGGGCGTTGCAGGTCTCCCCTTATCGTTAATATGTGTCTATGCTCCACTTACAGTCGGCTTTCTATCTACACTGGGAGACGTAGTGAGGGAGTTGACGTAGGCCCTGTTGATCTTAGGTGGAGAACTTATTGGGGTATTTGATGTGTGCTGAGATCGCTCTATGGCCATGGCAGGTGGGGGAGAAGGACTCACAGCACTGGCAACTTTTGTGCGCAACCTGAACCTAGTAGATGTGTGGAGGGCACACGACACAGCGCAGTGAAGTTACACCTTTTGCTCTGTTCCCACCAGTTTTTCTTGAGGTTGGACTACTTTTTAGGTCTCGGGACCATCCGGTCGGCAGACCGGAAGTCCGGAGATTTAATGTCATTGAGAAGAGGGGCTTGCACCCGCCCCTCTTCTATCCTGTTCTCCATTGGCTGGCCTCTTAAATGCTGGCCAGCCACTGGAGAAGAGGTCCAGTAACTCCGTTGAAGCCCCGTCTTTTTCGGATCGGGGGGCGTGTTTTTTGCGAGAAGTCTCAGGGAGGAGACAACAGCAAAACACGCCCCCAAATCCGAAAATGAGGCTCCCTTTCTCCGAGGCATTTCTGCTCTGCCTGCCTCGGAGAAAGGCGGTGGTGTCTTCCGGTGTCCTCTTCACTGTACGAGTGCTGCCTGCTGCCTTGCCTAAAAAAAACACACACAAAAACGTTGTCATCGCGGTGGTGTCCTCTTCAGTGTACGAAAAAAACACAAAAACGTTGTCATCGCGGTCAGCTTCGGCAGCGCATGTTTATTTACTTAATTGCTCAAGCCCGGTCCGCTTCGGCCGTGCTGGTTTTCTCCAGCTGCAGGTCACAGCGAGGCTCCCAAGCAAGGGGTGGGGGAAGCAGCGGTGGCAACATGACGTTTCTGGCTCTACAAATTTAACAGGACCTAAACGGAAAAGAGCGCAAGCGGGACCGAGACACACAAGGAGGTGAACTGTGTGCAGTGAGAGGTGGGTGCTGCTTGCTGCTGCCACACGCAGATCATGGGACGCTGTTCTTTAATTTATTTGCTTAGCACGCATGCACAGTAGGCGTGGCCTTTTCCTACTTCTGTCGATGCCGTGACTCCTGCAACACTGAACAGAAAAGTGTAGGTTAGTAAAGCGCCGCCATCCTTCTCTTGGTGGAACTGGGAGGGTGCAGGGCTTCTTCGATGCTGCCAATAACTTAATTTACATGGCCTGAAAACATAATATGCCCTGATGTCTCTCTCTTATGTCTGGAATTTGCCAGATCAACTAGTTATGAAAAGTGTTAGGCAGAGCGGTGTGTTCCTCAAAAAACAGAAAAGCCAAGCAATAATGCACATTTGCAATGGTTGCGCGCGTAATGTTTACAATATGCGTGGCTCGCACCTTTTGTTTCATTGACGAGTGCTCTTGAGTTTTTTTAGATTTTATCTTTTGTATTGCCTTGCCAAACAATAAAACCTGAGGGCAAGCAAAACAGGCGCATTTCCTCATTGATGCGTCGGAGACATCACGGATTTGCAAGCCCATATGTAGGAGCATTCATTGGATTTATGATGATCACTTTAGAGAAATGGTGTGGACATTTACCCTCTTTAAAAACACTGCACGGCTCCTTCAAACCATTCTTGGCAATGGCGTTACCAGTGATGTGCTAAGGCCTTCCAAGATTAGAGCAGCCAGCTTAGTGAATGTGAAAGGCAAACAAGGGGAGAGCTTTTCTTGTTCAGGATGCTAAATAGTGCCATGGGAACAGAAATGGCAAAGGCAGTTAACAGCAATCAGCAGACACCAGATGAACAGCGAATCAAGGACACTGATGTCAGCATGATTACGTATATTGCTATTGGATTTCCTTTGCGTTAAATCGTGCCTTAACAGTAAAAACAAGCATTTACAATGCAACGGTCTCGGCATTGTTAAAGTTAGAGCTATTGGCATTGCTCATGACAATGCCGTTTCTTTAAATGTTTTAAAAACAAAAACATAAACAAAAATAATGTCATGAGCAATGCCAATAGCTCTAACTTTACCAATGCCGAGACCATTGCATTGTAAATGCTTGTTTATGCTGGTTATCGAGTGTCACAGAGTGCTGGCGGTAAGGCATCTTGCACAGGGCTTGTCTGACCACTTGCCCGGTGGAGATGGTTTTGGCCTGGGGCACGAAAGAAATGTGGGCTCCTTGGAGGCTGGACAGATGATATCTTAAATAAGGGGACTTTGGAGATATGTCAGAACCAGACCCAACAGTTTTTCACTGAAAATCAGGGCTCAATGGGAATATTGTGGTAGGCCCAGAAAACTACACTGAGGTGGTATGTTTTTAGTTACATCAAAGACCAGAAGGAAAAAGACAGGCAGAAGATCAAAGATCTGGAGGAGTGTTTCTTAGATTTGGAAAGTCGGATTGCTGTCTTGGGACAGGAGGATCTTCTGAGGAATTCCTTACACACACATAGACCCTACTCAAGCATGAAGTGGACACAAGAGTCTCGAGAAGCGTGAACAGCCACCCGTGGCAGAATCTATCAGTACGTAGATAAGGCCAGCAAGACTTCACACTGGCTCTGCACTCCCAGACTGGTCAGGGCCCCTGTGGCGTACTTACAAGTGAGCGATGGATGAAAAGTGTGGGAAGCAAAGCTATAGACAGGTCTTTGCCGACTATTATAGGCCTCTATTAGGAAAACCTGATGAGTTCATGAAATGATTCATACCAGTTTGTGCAGGCAGGATATGCCAATGCCCACCACATCTGTAGAAGATAGGGATTTGTTAGAAACTGAGATCACTAGTGAGGAGCTGTGGGCGACCATGGCACAGCTATTAGGCAAGGTGACGGTGCCCAATGGGTTTCAGTCCGAATATTGGCACTAAGTGGGGTCTCGGGAATGTCAGGTAATGCTAGGAATGTTTGAGGAGGTGCTAGAGAGGGGCAAACTGCCTCCTGACCTCCCAACGGCTGACATTGAGGTGCTACCAAAGCCCATTATGGAGGGCTCGCGATGTGAAGACTTTTGGCCCATCTCACTTTTAAATGTGGAGGAGAAAGTATGAGCCAAAGTGCTGACTAACTAGCTGGGAAACATTATTGAGCATCTGGTTCATTCTGATCAGTCAAGGTTTTTGCCACGGAGGGCCACATAGAGCCTTAATGTCAGTTGATTTTCAGAAGGCGTTTGACTCGATTGAGTGGGCCTCTATATTTGCTCTTGGTGCCAGAGTGGGCTGTGGTCCTAAGTTCATCAAGTATATTTGTCTTTTGTACACCAATCTCTTGGCCAGGGTGTGTGGAGTGAAGGTGGTCTCGGACTGGCTGCCAGTGATGAGGGGTACCCGTCAGGGGTGCCCCTTATCCCCCTTAATATTTACAGTAGTAATTGAACCTTTGGCAGCTTGGGAACTAATAGATTCATTGTATAGAGGCTTTGAGTGGGGTGATGCATTGAGTGACTGAATCTCATAATACTCAAATCTGTATTTGGGGGACTTGGCTGTACCAGGACCTAAGGTGATGCAGATGCTAGATATATTTGGCACGTACTCAGGCCTACGGATCAACTCCCGGAAATCGGTGATCTACCACATAACTCTGTGGAAATGTACCTTTTTAGGGGTACACTGGTGCAGGGTAACCCTTTTATCCACGGGTTCAAAGACCAACAAAGTAGAGATCAGCACTGGAGTAGGAATAAATAACAAGTTTATTAATCACTCACGAGTGGGACCACGTCCACACAGCACTCTTAAGTGCTGTAAGCAGGTAGTACACTGAAGTCACAGAACACAGGTCTTTTATACAGTTTTGCTGCAGTGTAAGCATGTGAACAGAAATAGGGAGAACAAGTTTTAGAAATAGTTCTCAGCAAACAAGGGCAGATGAATAACTACGTGGTCAGCAAAGTGGGAGGGGGAGCAGGAGTGCTTATGGCAGCAGTAAATGATTGACAGTTAACATCTGAGACCAGGTGCTCTGGCAGCTACAAACCCCCAGCACGTACATTGCTTTTAGCTGAGTCAGGAAGTCAACAAAAATAGATAAGACACGCAGAGTGAAAAGATGAGCAGCAGGGGACGGGAGAATTACAAAGGAAACTAAATGGACACCACAGCCAAAATGGATGTCGCTTATGCCAAGTAAAATATTAAACGTTTTCCACAACTCCATGCCTGGCCGATATACCATTGGCGCCGGAGATACTGATTCAATCCTCAGGACTCTGATATTTGGGAGTCTTCGTCACTGGGTGCACGCAGCGTTAGTTTGAGGGCAACTTGGTACCACAGATGGAACGGCTGTCGAGGGATGTTAAGTTTCAAAATACACTTCCATAGTCTTTGATGGACGCTTGGCCATCTTTAAGATGGTTGCTCTCCCACAGCTTTTATACCAGTTGTAGCACCACCCCTTCCTGATTGCCCCTCTTTTTTGTGAAAATCAATGCAGTGTTGTGGATGCTGCTCCATGGGGTTGAAAAACCATGCATCTCCTTAGAAAAGTGTTGCAGGCCGGTGTTTGAAGGGGGAGTGGCCACACCTAATGTTTGCTTGTATTACTGGGCAGCCCATCTTTTTATTATCAATGACTCGTGCTCTGGGGAATTCAGGGACCCGGCCTATGCCCTTGAGGGGAGAGATATGAGTATGCAGGGTCTCCCACTCCTGCTATACGGGGCAATTCTTCCACCGTCTACTAGGGTGGTACTTTGAAAAATGGGCAGCTGCTAAGAAGGCTACTGGCTGGTCTGGCAGGCCAAAACTACAAAAGCTGTTGCAGAGAGGTGGATATCTTCCACCTGTTGTGGCCTTGCAAGCCTTTGTGACGTGGAACAATATAGGAATCTCAACTTTTGGGGATGTTCTACACAATGGTGTGCTGAAATCCTTTACACGGTCATGGGTTGTACAAATATTTTTTTTCTACCTCTGATTATTATGGTCAAAATGTCATTACACAGTGCTTTTAGGCTTGATGTTATAAGTTATATCTGTTTTGAGTGTTACCAACTCACCTCGGTTAAAAAATCTTTTAATAAAAAGATGTTAAAAAAACCAATACAAACTTGACGCAAGAGCTCTGGATACAAGTCTCTCAATTCAGTTGTAGGGATTTAAGAGGACCTAGTTTCAGAAGAATGCAACTGTATGCCTATTGGATAGCATACTACTCCCCATTGCTATGGAATCCCCATGCACCCAGACACTGTCCAAGATGTTCAGAATCTGGGGAATGGGTTAAAATGAAATGGGAATGCAACAGGTTAGGAACATTTTGGGGGGAGTTTTGGAATGCATACAAACTTCGCTCTGGATTCGGAGTAATCTGTAGGTGAAAATGATTCTTCTTGTTAGCTCAAAGCATTTGGCCATTCAACCAACAACTGCTCGTGTTTGGTGGTTCATCGCAATATCATTAGCACGTTCTGTTATCACTGCTTCCTGGAGATCATGCGAACCACCTGATGTTGGGCATTGGCTAAAAAACAGTGTATATAATAAAGAAAAGTTGTATGCTTAGAGGACAGAGGGGGGGGGGAGGAAGGTTTTACAACTTGGAAATATGCCAAGCACTTTATAACTCAGAAATAGGGAAGAGGTGTGGCGCCGTGGCCAGGGCGACTGACTCCGGAATCTGGGGATCACGGTTCGATCCCCGGCGCCGGCGGCAGATTAGCCCAGCACCATGTGACTCTGGGCAATAGCTTGCTTAATCTTCCCGACGGCCCCCAGCGCCTAGAGACCTTACGGGTGATGGTTCACGCTTTACAAATGTGGTTTATTATTATTATTATAAATATGTTGGCTATATGGTATGCGAATAGGCTTCATTCTGCACTAAGTTCATTGGAATTAATTATTTTGCTACATAATAACGTATGTATGAAATAATTTGTGAAGCTATTTTCTGAAATCGTGTATTTTCACCTTTATTAACTATATATAACCAGAAACCATTGATAATAATAATTTTTCAAAAAGTGCAGTGTCAATAACACATGCTTGGCCATTTATTAACCGAGGATAAATGTGACTGCCACATGAACATCGAAAACAGGTAAGCGGCCCCTATTGAGTACATCTAAATAATGGGTCGTCATACACTTGTACTTCAGCAACAATTACATTAATCTATTAAACTTCACAGAATGTGCACCCGGGCTTGGAAGAAGGATTTTTTCTACTGTTCTTTATTAGGATACCTAGTGAGCCTCGGTTGTTGTCCCTACATATTGTATATGAGGCTGTGAGTAAATCCTGTGTGAGTGAAATATTTTACGTTCTTTAAGGGATCCACTACACTTATCTCAGAGGATACTACTTATGCCCCTTACCTTTTGTTGGCTGACCAGCGGGAGCAGTATTTATGGCAACCTCCTGTTTACTAACAATATCCCACAACCTCGTAACCTTTTAAATGTGATGCTTGCTTGAGGTAGTGACTCTTTCACACATTAGATAACATCATATTATTATATGAAAGCAGTTGTGCACCGTTCTACGCTCACAAAAAGACACAACTCCACTCCAATCAGATGCCTCGCGCAGACAACAGTAATGTAAATCACAGCTCTTCACTCATCATATTATCAATGTGTCTTCTTTCTTCCAAAGCGGATTATGTCTCCTCTTCCTGTCCATTCTGGTCAGGTAAGGTGTACGGCTAAAAGCAGATGGTCCAGCGCCTCCGAGAGCCCTTTCATCTCGAGGATAATTGCCCCTTTGCTAAGATATGGTGGCTCTTCTTTAAATGTATTTATAATACAAATGATTGTCATTTTCTCGCATCTAGTGGCCTTCTGCTTTATATTGAACCACTTTTCTGCCTTAACGCAACTCGCAGTACTTAATATATGTAAATAAAAAAAGCGAAAATACGTGCTGGGCCCAACGTTTGGATTGTGATTCTACCACTGGCGCTGTTGCATGCCGGGATTGCCGAGTATCAAGGCTGCCTACTCATTTATTCCATCTCATGTCTCTATCTTGCACTACCTGCTGCACTTCCCCTATCCTTGTCTTTTGCTTGCAGGTTCCTTTTCAGTCTTGCTTTTACTGTATTCCTATCTTTCTCTTCCTCCTTCTTTCCCCTTTTTCTGCCCATTTTACTCTTGCTCTCTCAAACAAATGTAGCGATGAAATATAAGGCCTGGTCTCCAAAACTAAAGAAAAACAAAGCTCACCTAGAGGCCTTTTTGAATTGGTTTTTTTTCTTGTTATGGCAAACAAGCACTAGCCAAGTCAGTAGCTTAGCAACACCTTACGAATTCAATGCCTGTTGGTTTTGCCAATGATTGTTTTTTTCTTCGCTTAGTGACAGTTGAGTTTATGCGTTTATAACCGAAAACTGTAAGCACCAGCATGCGCTAAAACCAGGAATGAGTGAAACACTGACAATTGACACAGGAAAACTTAAAATCTCTGAATCTACTTTACCTAGAATATTCTTGGCCGAGCTTCTAAACTGTATAGCCTATATCCATGAAAAACACAAAAACAGGAGAAGATATTGCACCTCCCTGCTTAAGTGTAATTTATATTCCATTCACAAACATGATCACAACTACACTTGTAAAGCTAGTCCGGGCCCTGGTTTCCACCTGTACGTCTGGTAATGCCATTTGTTATCCCCTGTGAAGTCCTTTTGCCAGTGTACAGAATTTCCTCCATGGAGTAATTGTTTTTCCCCATTTGAGAAAGCCCTTCAACTAACCCCTGCCAAATGTGAGCATGATCCATTCCACCTCCCATCCTGTGAAGGGAGCTACTCCAACCCTTGGACTCTATGCCCATTTACAGGGTTGGGAATGGCCAGCTTGGAGTACAACAATGACCAGAAATGTACAAGGCAAAACCATTCCTTGGAAAACCCACTTCTTGCCACTTGAGTGGCATTTGCTAATTTGGAGAGCTCTATGCTCGTAGTGGAGCAATCCATAGTAGTAAATCCAGTTATGCCTGCCTGAAATCCTTTTGTGAATTCCTTGTAGGCAAAAAGGGTGTATTTCATCTGTAAATGTACGTTTTTTTCCTAAAATACCTTTGCGAATAGGGCACTATTATTGGTACCTTACATGATTCAATTCAGATGGATGGAGAAAATAAATACATCAAACAAATTGTTTCGATTCTGATATTTCTTCTCACTCGTTCCTATTCTCTTAGTATAGTTCCGGGCGACTCGTGATAATTCAGCAAGATGGAAATGTATAGCAAGCCCGTGTGACTTGTACACCGATTAGGAGTGGGTGAAGTTTAAATGATGCCAGGGTAGTCAGACAAATCCTGGAATTTCACATTTTGCAAATGAGTTCCCCGAATTTGACAGGAGCCTGTGGTGTTTAACTTTCCCAACCACCCTCAACATGTAGGGGAAATTAGGCTACCATTTAATGAAAATGGGGGGTACTCAAAAAAAAAAATTGGGAGGTTCCCAGTCCTGATTTTGCAACTTTGTCTGCAGCAAGTAACACGATACCCAGTTTTTTTCCCTTTGTTGAAGCATTTTAGCTTCCTTCTAAATACAAAGGTTTGAGATGTTTTTAATTTTGTTGAGAATGTAAATTATTGTGTGAATGATCATTACAAATAGACAAAGTAATTACTTATAGGCCGTGTTGCATTATAATGTTTGGGATCTGGTTTTCCCAAATTTAAGTTAAAATCTGCTTTTCACAGCAGATTAATCACCTCTCTGGGTAACTGGAGCAGCGCCGCATTTAGGCCCTTCTATGCTCTGTTCCCTTGATTCGAAAGCTTTTATCCTGTGATCAGTCAATGCAGTACACATTGCGCGCCTTCTAACGCTGCAGATTATTGGGCCGAATGCACCCTTTTAAGAAGATAAAGCAGGGAATAAAGGAGCCATTATCTGGAGCTAGAGGAGCGCGGCGAGTAGACCGATGATCTACACATGCCAGTCTGCAGGCAGCCCGCGTCTACTTAATGTCGCCCACAAGGGGACATTAAACCAATCACTTTATTTGATTGGTTAGCCGGTTGTGCTTATGGTGTGCCCCTGATTCAAATAATTAGGAAATGCCACTACATTCATAGTGCATTATTACATTGAAACTGTTTTGTGAGCAAAAGGAAGGCCAAAATGTATTAATGACTCAATGGAGTATTTAAATGGGGGAAAATTGTTGAGGTTCAACTAAAATCCAGCCCTTCATTTCTGGTTTGCAATTGTCTTCAGATTACAAAGGGTGGCAAGCCGGAAAAATACTGGTCAAAGCGCACTCAAGCTCTGGTAGTTTTATGCCTTACAAGTTCTTTAAATACTTACTTGGATGCTAAAGCTGGGACATCCTTATTCTGAACAAGCATTGACATAGCCAATAGGTCTTGCCTTTGGGACCTTATGTGTTTAGCCAGAACTTTTGGCTATGTTGTAGAGCATTGTGGCTGCTGTGCATTATGTTGAAAAGTTATAATACAAAGTGTTAAGCATTTTTGTTACCTTTATACAATCGAAGACAACGTTATATACAACTGAAAAACCCGATTAACAAAAGATTTTAACATAAAAAATGTCTTCTAGTTATTTTGTACTTGCACTTCTGAAACCCAGTTGTGAGTTGATCTGCAGGTTACTCAAATCCTTTTTCAGAATGTTCATTATTCCACTCTCATGTCTTTCTGGAATACACGTGTGACCCATAGATTAAACATCCATCTCTCGAGCAGGTGCGTTAAGCCACTGAGCAACCTCACTTATAACCAATGTCTTTATTCTAAGTGCTGTAAATAGCATTCGTTATTACTGCTGTTTAATTTATGGCACTTAATGTACCTATCTCAGAAGGATGAACGGCTGAGTCTGCTGTCAGCATTCAGCACCATAACCTTCTGAACACCGCGTTTGTCAGCAGCGAGCGGTCAACGCTCTGGGCCGCCCTGCCAGTGATATCAATCAATCAATCAATCAATCACAGACATTTATATAGCGCGCTACCTACCCGGAGGGTCTCAAGGCGCTAGGGGGGGGGGGGGGGAGGAGTGCCGCTACTGCTCAAATAGCCAGGTCTTGAGCTTCTTCCTGAAGGAGAGGTGGTCTTGGGTCAGGCGCAGGTCGGTCGGGAGGGAGTTCCAAGTCTTGGCGGCCAGGTAGGAGAAGGATCTTCCTCCTGTTGTCGTTCTTCGGATACGGGGGACGGCGGCGAGGGCGTGGCTGGCTGATCGGAGATGTCGTTTGGGAGCGTAGAAGTTGATGCGGTTGTTGAGGTAGATCGGGCCTTGGTCGTGTAGGGCTTTGTGTGCGTGGGTGAGGAGGCGGAAGGTGATTCTTTTGTTGACGGGGAGCCAATGCAGGTCTTTCAGATGTCCGGAGATGTGGCTGTGACGTGGTATGTCGAGGATGAGTCTGGCTGAGGCGTTCTGGATCCGCTGGAGTCTCTTCTGGAGCTTGGCGGTGGTTCTGGCGTAGAGGGCGTTGCCGTAGTCCAGTTGGCTGGTGACGAGGGCCTGGGTGACCGTCTTCCTGGTCTCGGTGGGGATCCACCGGAAGATCTTCCGTAGCATGCGCAGGATGTAGAAGCATGACGAGGAGACGGCGTTGACTTGTCTGGTCATGGAGAGGGAGGAGTCCAGGATGAAGCCCAGGTTGCGTGCGTGGTCTGTCGGTTTGGGTGCGCAGCCCAGGGCGGGGGGCCACCAGGAGTCGTCCCAGGCGGAGGGCGAGGAGCCCAGGATGAGGACTTCCGTCTTGTCTGAGTTCAGTTTCAGGCGGCTGGTCGTCATCCACTCGGCTACGTCTTTCATCCCTTCGTGAAGGTTGGCTCTGGCGGCGGCGGGGTCGTTGGTCAGGGAGAGGATCAGCTGGGTGTCGTCGGCGTAGGAGATGATGTTGAGGTTGTGTTGGCGTGCGATGGCCGCGAGGGGACTCATGTAGACGTTGAAGAGGGTGGGGCTCAGCGAGGATCCTTGAGGGACGTGCCAGTGAGTGTAAATACCATTAATTAATCCTGTGGCGAGAACGTTTTGCTCAGATTTCTGCCGAAGGCATTCAGTCCATAAAGCCATTCGCAGCATACAGTGTTAATCAATCACTAGGCGCTGTGAAAGCGGCCCTGCCAGTTGTCTGCTGCTGTGATATGCAGCGCCAGCTCATATGGTAAAAATGGTGATGCAAATGTGTCCAGTCACCAAAGCCATGCCAGTAATTCTGTCCATCAATTGTTGTTTTTGCATTTGTCACCGTGAGTGGGACGGGTATGCCCAGACATGGGTCCCGTGCTCTCCCTGCCACTGGATTCCAGCTATCCTGGCTGATGAGGGGTGAAACCCCAAAACCGGTCCTAGGATGCTTGTTTCCAGTCCAGGGAGGACCTGGCCTGGCAGTTCAGACTAGACTGTTCCCATTGGGCACAGAGTCGAGACTGATTTGCATATGACTGGGTTCAAACTGGAATGGCATGGTGAGCAACAAAAAAATGGATTTAGGCCCAGATCTCTGTACTGGGGTGAATGTATGACATTGTTCTGCATTGTGTCCATCAATTATTTTTTTTGCAGTAATCGGACTCATGACTTGGATCTATTCTCCATGTCCCTGGCCTTCTCAATATAGTTTCTCTCGTTCTCCTGGTCTCTCACTCTCTTACATCTTTAATCTTTCTCTCTTTACTCCTCCTACTTGACTCTCAGTGCTGCACTTGATGAATGGTTCTATGAGTTAATTGTTATTTTTTACACTTGGTGAATGTGTATTGTTGACTCCCTTATCACTTGTGGAGGTCAGACAATCCTTGTTTGGCACTCCTCCTTATAACTGTTTTTTTTTTTGGGGGGTGGGAGGGGGTTTATTACAGATGGACACATTTAATATGTTAAGCATGGGGAGATTACGTGATTTGCCCAGAATCCCAGAATGTTGAGCGTCCCTGCTGCGACTCGAATCCGGTACCATAGCTTAGAGGCGATCACCCTAGCCGACAAACTGTGAGCAGTGGCGGCTGATCGCAATGCGAAGTAGTGAGGCAACGCGGGGGAAATACAAAAATAATAAACAGACGCATAAATGTAAATAAATAAATAAAACAGTACTTACCTGCGCCCGCTGCCTTTCTCCTCTCCCGATCCTTGACTCCCATGGACTGGCACACATTGCGCAGGCTCCCAGATGGCAATTCCGACTCTGCTCTCATGCTGGGAATACTATTACCCAGTATGAGAGAAGCAGTGGGATTGGTCTGAGCAGTCTGGTATGGCGCTCATAAATGGCCTGGGAGCCTGTGTCTTTTGTTCACTCGACAGTGCAACACAGCTCAGGTTGGAGAAATACTAAGTTCACATGTCGGTTTGGCCATCCTAAGACCGACATGCGCACTTAGCAGTGGCCATCACTCCTCCCTGAGGCTCAGGTTAGCCCTGCCTCGCCCTATGACTCACTTGGCTTTGGCTCAGTGAAAAATAAAATAACAAAAATTTTTTATCATTTTATTTGTCACTTTTGCCTCTGCTGGCAGTGGGGCAGTGGGACAACCCTCCTCAGCCATAACGGAGGAGCCGCCCCTGAATGTGAGGCGTTGTGGTTCTATATGAATTAATGGATTCACTTGTTAATTACCTGATGTGGAGAGAATCCACAAGACATTTACAGCAGATTACAACAAGGATGTGAAAGACTGATCTAGGTCCCACAGAATTTTGTAAAACAGCATATACCTTCCTAGGGAGAAAATGTCCAACTGACTGTACAGTTATCTTTTGCTTGGAGAAAGCCCCATGTATTCAAAACTGTTAATGGGTGAAACGTGTAGGCTTACTACTAAGTTGAAAAGATGTGAACACTTAAGCTACATTAATGCAAGTACTCAGAAAGAAATGAACAATTCACAAAATCATTCAGTTCTTCCTTGTATGTAATTACTTTGTGCATACCATACATATAAGTGCCTAATTAACACGCTCTGCACTAATTATAATTGCATTTATATAACGCTTAGTAACCCAATGAGATGTCAAAACACTTTATACTGGGCAGCATGCTGCTCCGGAACCCAATTTTAGTGGTTAGTCAAGTTTTATTGGTTACTGTTAGTTATTGGGATTGGTCTTGTGCACTTAAAACAAACCATTCCATGCAGTCATTCCAGTTCCTTTGCGGTAGACTTAATTAATGGTGGTTAGTTGTGATCATTAGTGGGAGTGTGTGAGCTCATGCACATGGCTGGTGGGATTAAAAGATGAGTTAGAGAAAATAACATAATGTTAGGTTGCATAGGTAGGACTTTCAGAGGCAGGAGCAGAGAGGGATCTTGTAAATCAGTTGTGGGAAATTTGCAGAAATACAATAATATATTATTGGGCAAACATGCATGAGTCAGAGTAGGTTGTGCACAGAGAGAGGAGGCATGCAGAGGATGGAATGCAGGAGAGGGACGTTTGAAACCAAAAAGGAGAGGCGGCAAACAGATTTTTTTAATGAAAGGTCAGTTTGTAATGCAGGTCTTAAGGAATGTAGAGAACATTTTTGAGACAGTATGAAGTTTGAGGATGCAAGAATGTAGAAAGAAACAACTCTATTTACTTCCGGAATTTTTGATCAGTACTAGAATCCGGTAAACCATCTCTCTGCTGCTAGGTTACTGCTAAACCACCTACCCAGCCAGGTCAGTTGGTCAGCTCATGGAAAGAAAGTGAAAAATAATGGCTGGATACATATCTCGAGAAATATCAAGAGCTTTAGGCTGCACTCCTAGAAGCAGTAACTTCAAAATCATAGCAATGTGACTATATATATATATATATATGCACAAATGTAAGGACTGTAATATTGCACTGTGGGAGCTGTAGTTTGAATATGCGGCCACGTGACTAAAGTTAGTTCAGCACACATGAATGCACTTTGCAGATAGTACTTTGACCCGTGACCAAGGCCAATTACGTGCCGAAACGTTGGGAGTTGCCTGCTATGCTGCTGGCCTTTAATAAAAACGCGTCTCCAGTATTGGGCCTCATTTTTGTTTGTATGCTGTTGCTGGATGGGCTGCTCCGTGCCCATTGATGAGGCCGCCCTGTAGGGTCGGGGGCTCCAGAACAGGAGGATGAACTGTATGTTTGATGGAGGAGCATGACCCACTCCCACGCTTAACCTACCAAAGGAATGCCACTAGAGTGAAAGCTGTGCGTGGGAGGAAGGGATTCGAAGAGGAGGATGTCCTGCTTCGATCGTGCTTGAGACCGGAGTTGTTGCAGGCCACATATGGAATGACATCACCATGAAGTAATATTGACTCACCTGGCTGTTTTTCAACAGAAATCTCCATCTGCTACCAGTGCGTGTGCCAAGTAAGAACCGCAATTAACCGCAAAAATGAGGACTACCCGTATGCACAAATGTAAGGACTGTAACATTGCACTGTGGGAGCTGTAGTTTGAATATGCAGCCACGTGACTAAAATTAGTTCAGCACACATGAATGCACTTTGCAGATAGTACTTTGACCCGTGACCAAGGCCAATTACGTGCCGAAACGTTGGGAGTTGCCTGCTGTGCTGCTGGCCTTTAATAAAAACGCGTCTCCAGTATTGGGCCTCATTTTTGTTTGTCTGCTGTTGCTGGATGGGCTGCTCCGTGCCCATTGATGAGGCCGCCCTGTAGGGTCGGGGGCTCCAGAACAGGAGGATGAACTGTATGTATATATATATATATATATATATATTATCTACTGGCGGTCGCCAGTAGATAGTTATAGTTACAACCTAGTTTCCATAGGAAATCTCAAAATTCTATTTTGAATAACTTTGGCGCAGGTTGACGAATCCTTGCGAAATTTTCAAAACTAATGGGGCGCTCCGTTCAGCTCCTACCCTGAAAGTCTCGGGGTGATTCGTCAAGCGGGGGCCGAGAAAAAGGGGGGGTCCCAAAACACATTTTCCCCATGCATTTTTCCATAGGACCTTTAGTCGCAGCTACAGCCCGAACGGCTGAACAGAATTACGTGAAATTTGGCAGAGAGGTAGCCATAAGGTCATGGGAGTGCCTTTTGCAGGTCTGGTGTAAATCTGTTCAGTATTTCCTGAGAAAATAGCGTTTAAAAGCATATCAATAACTATACGCGTGCACCGTGCGCGCACTGTGCGCGCACCCTGCCGTGCGCGAGCGCAATTCTGATTGGTTGTTAGATGTCGGTAAGCATTCGAATCGGTCGAAACCAGGAAGTGTCGGCCGCCATTTTGTCTCTCGCAGTCTGAGGGGGTGAAAAAAAAAGGTGCAGAACGTGAAAAGGGGGCAGAGTGGACAGTTCCTGATCCCCTAGCCTTGGTCAGGGGGTCACAGAAGGACCCCCAAGGGCCAAAAAAACATTTTTTTTTTTTTTTTTTTAATCGCGAGGTGCGCGCACGGCGAACCGTGGGTGCTCGGTGCGCGAAGCGCACCGAGTGCCCACAGCGCACGGTGAAAAACCTGAAAAAAAAAATGTAATAAATACATAACTTAGCATTTAAAAAACCGTACAAATTCACTGAAAAAACCATAGGTTTCACACACGTTATAGTTAGAAATTAGCATTTAAAAAACCTTGCAAATTCACTTAAAAAACCATAGGTTTCACACATGTTATAGTTAGCTGGGCATTTCACTCGTAAAAAACCAATGAAATTCCCCCGTTATAGTTAGTGCAGGCAACTATAACTCACGCGACCGCAATCCTCTGCTGATGACGTCAGATATTACATCACTGATGACATATGTGTCTTTATGAAAAATAAATATTTGTAATATATGTATAGCTAAAGATTAATGGAAGAAGACATGGGTAAATAAGTGTCTAAATACAGTGATGTAATATCTGACGTCATCAGCAGAGGATTGCGGTCGCGTGAGTTATAGTTGCCTGCACTAACTATAACGGGGGAATTTCATTGTTTTTTTACGAGTGAAATGTCCAGCTAACTATAACATGTGTGAAACCTATGGTTTTTTAAGTGAAAAAAAAAAAATATATATATATATATATATATATATATATATATATATATTCACTGAAAAAACCATAGGTTTCACACATGTTATAGTTAGCGGAAATTTTACTGATAAAAAACCAATGAAATTGCCCCGTTATAGTTAGTGCTGGCAACTATAACTCACGCGACCGCAATCCTCTGCTGATGCTAATACTGTATTTAGACACTTATTTGCCCATGTCTTCTTCCATACATTTTTAGCTATACATATATTACAAATATTTTTTTTTATAAAGACACATATGTCATCAGCAGAAGATTGCGGTCGCGTGAGTTATAGTTGCCAGCACTAACTATAACGGGGCAATTTCATTGGTTTTTTATCAGTAAAATTTCCGCTAACTATAACATGTGTGAAACCTATGGTTTTTTCAGTGAATTTGCAAGGTTTTTTAAATGCTAATTCCTAACTATAACGTGTGTGAAACCTATGGTTTTTTCAGTGAATTTGTACGGTTTTTTAAATGCTAAGTTACTTTACGCCATTCGAGGCGTGCGCGCCCACTTAACGCAGTGCGTTCCGTGCACGGTTTTTATCAACTTTAATAAGCCCTGTACATTTGGTGGCCTTCGGCCACCAAAAGAACAGGGGGTGGGGTCAATGTGGATAGTGTTTTTTTTATTTCGATTTTATAATTTCATGTTGCCAAAATATAGTTTTTTTACTGATGTAATAAGCCCTGTACATTTGGGGGCCTACGGCCACCAAAAGCACAGGGGGTGGGGTAAGTGTGGATAGTGTTTTTTTTATTTCTATTTTTTACCGTACGCTTACGGTAAGCGTACGGTAAGCGTACTCGGCGAAATTGCCGAAAAAAAAATAAAACCGTTTTTGCTCTTGGGGGATGTTTGGGGACTCCCTCAACATGACTATGTGGGAGGGAGTTGTCAAAACAGCCCCGTAACATGTTTTTGGGCATCATGTTTGATAAATAACACTCAGTGCGAGAGACAAAATGGCGGACGCCGCTTCCTGGTTTCGGCCGATTCGAATGTTTACTAAGATCTAAGAGCCAATCAGAATCGCGCTCGCGCACGCCACCGTACGCGTACGGTAAGCGTACGGTAAGCGTACCGTAAGCGGGCTCAGATATATATATTGATTTAAAGGCTATTTTCTCAGAATCTACTGAACAGATTTACACCAAACCTACAAAAGGCACTTCCTTGACATAGGGACTACCTCTCTGCCAAATTTCTAGTAATTCTGTTCAGCCGTTCGGGCTGTAGCTCTGTCTAAAGGTCCTATGGAAAAATGCATGGGAAAAACGCGTTTTGGGACCCCCCTTTTATCTCAGCCCCCGCTTGACGAATCCCCCCGAGACTTTCAGGGTAGGAGCGGAGCGTAGCGCCCCACCTATTTTGAGAAATTCGCGAGGATTCATCGACCGGCGCCAAAGTTATTCAAAATAGAATGTTGCGGATTTCCTATGGAAAAGGGGTCCTAACTATAACTACCTACTGGCGACCGCCAGTAGGTAATATATATATATATATATATATATGGGAAATTATGTACACATTTAAAAGGAGATTCTGTAAATGCTTGTGCTTGTTTCTTTATTCCAGAGTAGGTTCCCTTATATAAGTAAACTCTATTTTGTTCTAACAGAGTTCAGACTATAGTTATACATCCAAGAGTAGACCAACTATGATACAGATGATACCGTAATAAACCCAGTTAAGAGAGTGGTGGGTGTTAAGGTCCTGTTACCTAAATTTCTTATTTCCATGTCTATAAAAATTAGTTTGGCGTTAATAATCCTAGTGTATATATTGGCTTTCAGATTAAGGCCCTGTCTAATTCATTTGTTGTGATAAACTAAATTATTTTGAATTTAGATTTTGTCTTCCCCCAATTCATCTGACTGCAAAAGACTATATGTAGCACAAATAGCGAGTGTGATAGTGGTTTTGGTATAACGCCCACTTCATCTAAAGATCCAATACTTTACACTTGTATGTGGAGCCCTGTTCACTGGTCATTCGATATACTGCATTGGAGAGCTTTTAAGGGTAGGGGTTTTTAAAGGAAATGTTTTAAATATGCCCATGCTATATTCTAAGTATTAGTGCCCCTTCCTGGTATGAAAGGCTATGCATTGCCCCTCAGGATTAAGGAGCCCCAGTCCTGAAGAGGAGTGGCCCATGAGGCAGGGGGCCTTCACTCTTTCGCATCAGAGCGAGACGCACAGCTGAATGTGTGCAGGAATAGATCCGGCTTCGTAGTCGGCTGCCAGCAGGAGATAGGAGTGAAGCTGGCTCCTGCACTGGCTGACAGCAAACTGAGATGAACTAGGAGAGCCTGCAGGGGCCATGGGGTCTGTGAGACTCCCCTTTCGCCCTCTACTTGGAGGCCAGTGGTTGCCCCGCTTGGGGACCAGATCAGTGAGGAAATAAAGAACGCAACTTTTTGTGCCACAAGGCCACAAGGCAGGCGACATCAGACAAAATAGCCTTGGGCTGAAGGCACACCCCATAGTGCCTAGAAATGCTGATTTGCATATTTTGCCGGTTGGTGTCTCGAAGGGCAGGGCACTGCCGCACAAGATGGTTGCTGCATGGGCCGCTCAGGATCTGCGGTGAGCGCCAGGATGACGTTGTTGCAGCGCCCCTAGTCCTCTAGGTGTGTGTAATTGTGAGCAGGAGAGACGCTTGGAATTATGATGATATGACATTACACCGTATAATTTTGAAAGCATAAATCGTGTGATAAAGCGGGCTGGTGACATATAGTGCAACTGAGCCTGCAAAAACGCATATGCCTTAGCCATTCATGCCTTTACAATTAATTTCGTTGTCTAGGCATGCATGCTCAAGGCATATTCGTTGTTACATCCTGCGTGGATAAGCCTTCGTTCGTTGTAAAGGCATGCGTGATGCAGCCTTCCTGCTTAAGGCTGTTTCCCCTTCTTGACACGCGTTAAGCGCTCCTGGACTCAACCCCAAAAGCTTTAGGGCATAGGGCTTACTGTTCGAGCGTCCTGGGGCTGCTTTGTAGCCGGTCTTAACGTAGACCAAAGATTTGTGCACACAGTTTATTGTAAATCAGAATGTTTTATTGACAGTGATAAAGCTAACAGTGAAACATGTAATGTTTTAATTAAGGTAATTGAAATGCTTTATTGATAATGACAAAGTTGGCAGAGAATTAGTATATTTTAGTGAAGGTCATTTTACGATGCTGCCATCCATAGTGGTTTTAAAGGTGCTGTATTGGTTTATTATGACATAGTTCTGCTATTATTAATAAGGTGACACACTGACAAAGCCCGAGGGCCAGAGAATGTGCAATACTTTGAAACAAGCCTAACCAGCGTGGTCTACAAAGGCTACGTCCATTCCAGATTTCCAAGATAACCACTGACCTTGTGAATGATTCCCAGTGAGATGCACTGAGTGCAAATGTATCTAATAGTTTGTGAATGAGACAGGAAGTTTACACTCAGTGCGCCAACTTTGGAAACCTTTGACTTAAACTGTTGACACGACACATCAGAAATGTCCTTCAAATTAAAAAGTTTAGAAACCTATCCAGTAAACATACATTTTTGCATCTCTGCTACCTTGCTGAACTAAAATATCAATTATTAATTTTAATCAAGGTCCAAACACTCTAAAACCAGTATTTATTTTTCACATTTTACTAAAAATAAAATGTGTGCCTCTTTAAAAATGGAGTTGATGTTTGCAGTCTGGATCCAGCAGTAACATTGGTCGGTGATTGCTTGTTGATTTAAACGTTCTCAAGCTTTAATGAAAGTTCCAAAAGAGTATTTTCATATAATGGCTTCAAATGTTCTCATCTGGGTTCTGTGCTTGTGGACTTGCCTCCCTTCATAAGGCAGGCCGAAATCTACAAAACTATTTGTGTACTCCTGTCCAGGTTGTCATTTTATTTAATCAATTTGGTGTGCGTACATTTTGTGACATGTACTTCCTGTTGGGTTTTCTAACAGTCCTATTCTTCCTGCAGGTGGTCGTGACAAACGCGGCGGTCCCATCCTGACATTCCCAGCACGCAGCAATCACGACAGAATAAGGCAGGAAGACCTTCGGAAGCTTGTGACGTATTTGGCCAGCGTGCCAAGGTAAAAACTAAAGAGCTGTAACCTTGTTCTTCTGGCCTCAGGGGGGCTTACCTAATAAGCTATTTTTCACAGGTTCTAATTGCCTTTATTTGAAATAGTTGAAATTCAACAATTGTTGGGTACAAGTCAAAAATGCTAATGTTTATATCTTATTAATTGGGCCAGGTTGGTCATATGAGAAGTTCAGATCATCAAAAATATATTTACTATGTAAATGTGCACCATAGCCATTTACTGTTGATCTAGGCATGCTATCTTCTACCTTGAATTTCTCAGATGTATATTTGTTGAAGGGATTAGGATTGTGGTGTGTGCATAGATTTTCCAATTGAGATGTTTGGATAAGGTTAGCTCAAGTATAGGATTAGCACAGTGCCATCCATGCCGAGATAGAAAGGGACAAGAATTTGATAGAAAAGCAGACATTTGAGGTGAGCAAATTTAGAGTGTCGCTGGTGTTGAGTGTACTCACTACATACATTTGTTTGTTGTAGTGTCAAAATTACTTCTGCACACTGCAGCATGGTGCAGTGGGAAAGCCACTTTAAGCATTTGCTAACTTCACTGTGAATGTAGGCTTTTCATAAGGAGCACAACCACACACAAAGTAGTTTCCTTCAGTGTCTGGATTACTATGGCATTGTGTGCTCTTTAACCCCTTCGATGCGCATGACGGAGCGGTTCCGTCATGCGCATCGGTTTCGCTGTGCATATGACGGAACCGCTCCGTCATGGCCCCGCCCGCGCAATAGAACCTTCAGCACAGCGCGGTAATCCGCGCCGCGCTGAAGGGGTTAAGACCAAAAACAAATATTTTGCTTTTAGCCCATGTTTTCCTTAGATTGTCCTGGCATCTCATCCAGTAAGAATATTTTATAAAAGCCATTCCAGAACAAAATGAGCATTGACAAGGCTGAAAGACTGGTATCCAGCACCTGCCCAACTGGCTTTGCCAATGCTTGTTATTCATTGAGGCTGCTGTTCTGGAGGGCAATAGATTACCTTCATAGTAAGACTGTCAGTCAGTCTACTAAGAGGAACAGAGAAAAAGCAGAATTCCATTTTTGTATCATCCTAGGTTTGAGCTGTGCTTTGCAGTCACCCCACCCTTGAGTCCATTAACGTTCCATAGGTTTTCGAAAGGTCTGACAAATCTATTGATTATCAGGGCGAGAGCTCCTGCTGTGTGTTGAGAACCTGAGAGACCAACATGGCTGTCTCGAGGGACTCCCTGCAAAACCTGTGCAGGACATTCTGTATAAGACTCAAAAACAATTTTTGCAAACCCCCACTTAGAGAAGAGAATGTGCGCAATTGGAAGGAGGGAACAAACCAGCATGCCACAGCTAGTTCTTTAATAAATATCCAGAAATTAAAGGAATGCCTAACCGCTGCAGGAAAAGCGAGTGAAGTTTCAGCATTACAAGTAAAATTCTACTTTGTCACTGGAACACTCCGCAAACATTGAAAGAATGCATTCTTTAAATTATTATTCTGTTAGTTTTTTATTTGACATCATCACTAGGTGGTGACCTAAGGCGGCTGTCTTTTCACATCTCACAGAAGCGTTGGCCTTGTTCTCCGGCACGGTTCGTTTTTTACTGAGAACTTTTTCCATGACAGACAGTGGCCTACCGGAGACGACCATTCTCGCTTTCTGGCAGGCTCGAGACATCCACACATGGTGTGGTATATTTCTTATACAAGCAGCAAATGTGATACCATCGCTTAGTGGAGAGGTGGAAAATATGTCACTGGCTCCAGGTGTTCAATAAATGTTATGTGAATAGATTTGTATAGCCCTGTATCGCTTACATCGCCTGTGGGTGCAAGTTTAAAGGAAGAAAAATGCAGGAATGGCAGTGGCCCAAGTCCATGGGTTAAAGAGCCGTATTACGGAGGATCCCAAATTACAACTCTGATCTTTCCCCGCTGAATTTTGTTTAGACTCCGTTAACAAATTTTTCTCAATTGCATGTTGAAGGAGCACTGACCTTCTTAAGAATGCTTCAGGTATTTACAGTTTTTTCAGTGAAAATCTAGTTGACGATGGTTTACGGAATCCTGAAGTACTCCTGGTATCTCCTTGTTTTGGAGCAAACTTAGCGAGTTAGATGGAATTAGAAAGTCGGTGCTTTTTCCCATAGCAGGTTTAGTTGGTAGGGTGATGGTGGACCTCCCCCGGGTGGCTCAGGTACCTGGGTATTCAGGGTATTCATCTGCCTGCAGACCAATATGCATACAATATGGAGTGGATACTTTTTGGGCTTATATGGTCTGTAAAAGTTTGAAATACGTTGCCAGTGTTGGTTATGAGATGGGTGGCGATCAGTAAAATGGTGTTTCTCCTCTGCTGTTAATACATTCTGCAAAACTCTGTGACTGATCCTTAAATCCCCTTTTCCGGGACTAAATGGCCCATTGATTTTGTTGGTGTGCGGGGAAAAAAAACAGCAGAATTCGGCTGTAGACATTGAAGTTAGACAGAGAGGAGGGAAGGCTATAACTTGCAGTTATATTATATTTCTGGACTGCTAACTGCAAAAAGGTATGTGGTGTATGGAAGATCAGCCATGGGAGAAGAAGTTGCTAGCAGGCGCGGTCCATGCTGGAGAGGTCTCGGTGCTGTTATGAGTAGGTCACATATGCCTGCAAGTGGACAGTTTTTTTGTGTGACAAGTGGCTACAGCATGGGAAATTGCAGTGCACCAGGGGCCAGATGTACCACAGTTTTTAGGTCTCGCCTTACCCAGCGCATGCGCTGGTCCGGCGAGACTTATTGAGAGGGTTCCAAAAAGTGCTGCCAGGCCAGCCTAGAGCTACAGTGCATGTGCGCGGGTGCGCGCGCTGTGCTTTGCCGTGATTACTTTCGCGGCCGCATGGCCGCTTTGATGTTTGATCGCGATCTATCGCGATCACTTTCGCGCCCGCACGGCCTCTTGGCATAGCCAATAGGTCTCGCTTTTGGGACCTTATAAGTATTTAGTTATGCAACTGTTGCTTGGCTAAACACTTATAAGGTCCCAAAGGCGAGACCTATTGACTATGCCAATGCTTGTTTGTGGTTGCAAAGGGGTTTTAGGCCCATTTCCGACCGCAAAAAACGTGTGGCCAATGTACCAACCCTATTTTGCGAGTCGCTAATCAATTAGCGACTTGCAAAATAGGGTTAGCGACAGGCTATTGGGAAGGGGCATTCCAAGGTCGTCCCTTCCTAATAGCGACTCCAAAACCTACGTATGAATGTTTTGCGACTGCAAAACACTCACAGTTGACCACCCCTCTCAGAAGGGTGGTAAGGCACTCGCAAATGGGAAGGGGTCCCCAAGGGACCCCTTCCCTTTTGGGAATGCATGCACAAATATTTTTTAAGGGCAGGCAGTGGTTGCCTGCCCTTAAAAAATGAAACTGAAAAGTTTCATTTTTATTTTTTAAATGCATCTCGTTTTCCTTTAAGGAAAACAGGCTGCATTTAAGAATAAAACTGCTTTATTGGCAAAACAGTTCCAAACATCCCTGGGAGTGCTAGCCATTCCCAATGGGGTCGCAAATTGCAACAGCCTCTTTAATATTCTATTCATGAGGCACGTAATTTGCGACCCCATTGGGAATTACAAACAGTGTCTGACACTGTTGTGCATAGCATTTTGCGACTCGCAATTTGACGCAATTTGTGACTCGCAAGATGCTATGATCGTACATCTGGCCCCAGGTCTTTCAGTGTCCACTCTTTGCGGGACAGTTGAATATTTCCTGATACAGGCATTTCAGCAGATACAAGGCATGGATATATCATGATATTGGGATGGGGCTGCCGAGAACTTGGTGACCTATATCCCTGAGATTCAATTCTCACTTTTGAGGAAGCACAAGAGGCATTCCAGCTGGTCTGTGGACTCTTCCTCATTTACGCAGGCGTTTTGTGAACCGCAAGGGAAATATGCTGCATCTGCAGTGCCCCATATATTGAAGTTATTTTTGATGCATGGTCAAGTAGGGATATGATCTTGAGGCTGCATACAGTTCTAAAGCAGGATAGGAAAAACGGTGTACTGTGGGCCAGAGGTGTGTGTGAGACGGACCAGCAAGAGCCCCTGACTGATGGGGAGTAGAGTAGGGCCTTGCTCCAAACATTGCCAGTAATGCTTGTTTCAAGCTTACACAATATCACTATCTGTACCTCATGCATCTTACACTACATCTGCTAAATAGGATGTATCCAAAACTCTCTGCGACTTCCCCTAGGTGTGTCATGCATATGATCTGGACCTCTGGAGGGGTATGGATTACTGCCAGACAGTAGTTACTGAACTAAGTTAGATGATGGCCCTTAAATTATGAGCGACAAATAAATACGGTCTTTCGATGTTTATACCCACGCCTTGGAAGAAACGAAAAATGAGACCGGTTTGCAGCATTGAGACTGCTTTTCGCTAAGCGACGCATGGCCACACATTGGCTCTTTTCAAGCCTACCTGGACTTCGGGCTTGGACCTCTGACATAACCGAATAGAATTTAGTGGATGAGAGATACCTGCGTGATATTAGAACGGATGAGAATTTGGAGAGGGATGTGGTGTAGCGGGACAAAGTGACCACTCTCTTGACAGTGACTACAGACACTCCATGCACGCCTTCTGTGGAGCTTACAGGTAGTTGATCAGAAACGGAAAAGAGCAGTGGAGAGAATTAAGTTGGAAGATGAGGCTACATGGTATAGGGGCTGGATAGACCTAGGAAGTGGGATGCTGAGTCGTGGATTGGATGGGTGAAATGCTAGTTCCAAGTGTTGTCCTGTCCTGCGATCACATACTGATGTTGGTCCCGATGGCTGTGGTCAATGATGTGTCTGTTACCACTGTGATGCTACGTTCTTTCACTTGTCATATTAAATTCTAAAATTATAAAGATGTTAAAAAAAGATTGCTTTGAAAATGTTCCATTGTTAGTTAACAATAGCAGGTATTTGCCCCTTTGCACACACAGTGCTGCTGGGTAGTTCAGACAAAACACATTCTATCAAGACACAAGTAACCACTTGTGCACGTTGGCCTTGTGGGACACTTTCAGTGAAGTTATATTTCAGACCCTATTGTGAAGGTCATTAGGCTACGTTTTAATGTTTACCCCATTCAGAGAGGGATATGCGCTGGCAACTTGGAAGGACTCAGTGCCAAGACTTGTTTGCATGTGCCTTGCCTCCTCTTGCAATGGCAGGCCCATATAAAAAAAAATGATGTTCTGGAATACGTCTCACAGGAGAGACTTGTGATATCGATGCATTCAAGCATCTCCACGTATCACGTTTTCTCTTATTAAATTAATCTCACTAACTGGGAGAGGTAGTCACTGTGTGGGTGCTAAGCCTCACTGATCACGTGACACAATGTATTTGTTCCTACTCATGGGGGCTGCAGTCTAGCAGTTAGAGTGGACTGCCTTTAAGGGATGGGACACGTGATACTTAAGGATTGCCAGTGTCAGTATTGGATAAGCATGATAATGTTTAATGTGTCCATTTCAGGTGGTCACGCCTCCAGGCAAAAAGACCGGTTGAAGACCGTTCAAGGACCAGTGGCATCATTTGTGTCTGGTTTAGCAAGGTTCCTTTGGCAGAACCTAAAATACCTAAACCTATACCCAAAGGAGAGAATGCCGATAATTTATTTGGGAGAGTGAAATGCCTAAAAAAATTAATTCGGCACAACAGAGAGCTACATTTAAAGGTAGTGCTTTTATGTAAGTGCAGGGCACGCCATTAGATTGAGGTAGACATGAGGTTCCCATGGGCACACTGGCAGAAGGCAGCCACGATATACCCATATGACCCGGAACATTGGCATTCAGTTACTCAGTTGAGCGTCTTGGAGCAGAAGAGTCATCGTAACGCAGGCATGTTGTCCTGCAAGAATTCTGGATTGGTCAAAGAGCCCAGATTCTTCACAGCTTGGGAGCTGAAAAGGATTCCCAAGCATTCCCCTTACTTGATTTTACATTCCATCAGCCCCTCCATTCCCACCACTGGCCAAAAACAGCCTCCGAACTGATTTACCTCTTGCTCCAAATTGGTGATAAATGGATGTGGATTTGGACCGGTTATTTTCCCCAGGATAGGCAACAGACTTAATTGGACTCTGTATTCCTAGATATGCAATTTATTCCCTATTCTGGGCTAGATTCACCCATGAACAATGTTTTTAACTGCCAGGATACCCGTGCGGGATACAACACCCTGTATCTCCGTGC
This sequence comes from Triturus cristatus, assembly GCF_964204655.1. NCBI lineage: Eukaryota > Metazoa > Chordata > Amphibia > Caudata > Salamandridae > Triturus > Triturus cristatus. The sequence goes on along the minus strand of NC_140584.1, from coordinate 87,430,921 downwards.
CAAAATACGGGCAACAGCTAATGAGGTTCAACATGATCTTTACAGCATAGTGGATGGGCATGGCAACCTTTAAATGAAATTACATTTTATGTTACTGTGGGACATAGTTTTTACACCAGAATGCTAGCTTTTTGTCTGGCTAAATATTTTTTATGTTTTATTTTTTAATAATTTAAGTAACTTTATCAAAGACAAGAAATCCGTGGGATTTAAAGTGGATGGCTGTTCCGCAGGACACAATCTTGAGATGTTGGCCCTATTGTATTGGAAACATCGCTTCCTGAGAAGAATTGATTCCAACTATTCCGACAAACTCAATTAAAAGTTGTGCTCAGTTCCACCAGTAAAGTTCATCTTCCTTAATGCGTTTTAGTGGGTAAGGAATTGAAATTCTCTGTCTTGCCAGTCTCTCCTCGTTTGTCCTTCTCTGTAGTTTTTTAAATGTTAGCGTTTTTTTCCAGGCCATGAGGCAGCAGATAATTTCTGTTAAGGGTATTCGGTCAGGCTGTGCAGTAGCGGATGATTGGTATTATAGAGATGTGGTGGCTTGGCTGTCATGCTGCAGTTTTTAGGCAGCCCTTTAAAGGACCCGTTTTGCAAAAAAGCATTGACAAAACCAGCAGTTCTGGCTTGCATCTTTAGTTGTTAGTCCAACGCTTTGGCTTTGCCAACGCTTGTTAACAACCACCTGGCGGCAGGAAGTGGAGGAGGTACTTGGTATTGTAAACAAAATCGGCGCCTCAGCAGTTGGATGTACAGATTTGTGCCTTACTGTTGTAGAATGACTCCAGTCCATGAGTTGTATGTAGCCTGACCCCTTAATGCATGTCTAAAGTATTGTGGGATCCTGCCTTTTGTTGTTCTTACAAGAATTTGTAACTTTTCAATGGGGTTTGCTCACTTCTTCTAATCTTTTTCATGACTTAAACAAAATATGTGCATAAAGGGCTGGATAATGATCGATAATGCAAGGGGCTAGTTACGTTTGGTGAACAATTCCAAATATTCTACAGTTTAACACCAAGATGGTAAAGTAGCCGATGCTCACGAAAGGGAGCGGCCCTCAACAGAACAAGTCCAAATTGCACAAAATCTCCTTAGAGTACTCAATAAACTAAGCAGTGAATAGCGTTCAGAGTCTTGATTCTGATTTTCTTCTTTCCAAAACTTCTTCATGGATCCTCTAGCCAACATGTGTTTTATTGTTTGAGTTTATTACCATTGATGACTTCAGCGCAATATGTTCTGTATAGTTAGATAAGTAGTTACACATCCACAAGACGTTCAAAGTATGATCTGATCTGATTTATCCTTTATGGTTATCTCTGGGCATATAAGGGTTCCATAGTACTTTAAACATGGAGTATAAGTGCCTTGATCTGTTTCAGAGAGTACTCTTTGCATGTTGTGTTTCGGTGACGAACACTGCAAAAAGTACTCCTGAAAAGTCAGCTATGGAGTGCAATGTTCACCCTCCGTGTAAGGCACTAAAGCATCAGGTTATCATTGGATCTTATGAGATACTTTGTCTTGGTGTGGAGGCTCTGGCCTGGTCATTAACTTTTCATTCCCTGACATCACAGATTATTGGACGAATTATCTAACTGGCAGTGCATAGTTTTGTTGCAGATCTGGCCTCCTCCCATTGCATATACTACACACAAATGTTTAAATGTTTGCTGGTAAGGACATAATAAATCAAATACCACCACTTTGCACCGCAGTAGAGCAATGCCACTATTTTTGGAGAAGCTCTAATTTTCTAATCCATTTGGGCCCATTGCCTAGTTTTGTCCGCAATTCTTTGTGGCATCCTCAATTGGTGATTGGGAGTTGCACTCATCTTCTGCCTGAGCTGCTACACGTAATTCTTGGTTGAGGCTCTGCGTTGTCAATGTTGGTCTAGTAAACATAGGCTCACGGTAGCCAGATATTCTGCAGGAACATTTGGTTGGATGAGAGAATCACAGACCTGTTCTTTCCACAGTTGTCAAATACTTACTTCAGCTTTCTAGCGGGTCTGTAGATCACAAGGGTTTGCTCAGATCTTATCCATCTTAGCTAACTTAATCATTGCCAGATCTACAATTTGCAAATAAATATCACAGTTTAGATAACAGTTTATTACTTTGCTGAAAGTCACTATTTTGCAAGAATTGTAAATTCATCTCGAACCTTTAATGGATGCGAGATAAGCAAGCATCCCAAGCAAAAAGACCCTGACAGTGGAGTTCTGCACAGGTCTGACCTCCCCTTTGAATACTACACACGAGAAGTGCTTTGCGGTGTTTTCCTGCTGTCATTGATGAGCAGCACAAACATGAAAGCGTAGTGTTCAGCATGCCATGGCTAATGGGCTGTGAATTACACTGTTGAGCTGGCCTTTTCTTGCGTAGACTGACAACTGGCAGAAAGCATTGGCAGATGAAGCGGAATGCCGTAAACGCCAGCAGAAATACAGGCATCCTTCTGATCCTTCGCACTCACTCCATCTCAATAGTTAATCATTTTTCTTGGATTTTTTATTTATTTTCATACATCAAAGGCAGAAATTGATATTTTTACTGAAGATAGCCCATTTTCTTTGGTTGGGGCTGTCTTTCTGAGAAGCCTTTGTTCTGAGGCAGCGTCTCCCTACTCATCCAGCTCAGCAAAAGCTTGGTTCTCCGTCAGGAGCGACGCTCCATGCTTTTTATCCTGTCCTGACCCTCGGTCTGGACACCTATGGGCGCCATTATGGGGGCACACCCCCCGCACCTGGTCAGCCACAAAAATCTGAGCAGCCAATAAAGCATTTCCAAAGGTCACTATACCATGACCTTCCCCAGGCGCCAAATATGTGGCCCTACCATGACCCACCACTGAGCCGTGGCACACAATCTCACACTTGCAAACCTAAACAGCCACAAAAAGGTCTTTAAGCCTGGGGTTGAGAGCGAATGACTTGACTTGGCGATTCCAGTGCCATCTTCTGCTGGCAAAAAACAGCTGATCTCGTGTCAGCCTGCAAAATCCAAAGTGTGAATGCCTTGTACATTCTCTTGCATATAAGAATTGCTGCAAGCTGGAACTTTGTGGAAAAAAAGGCTGTAAATTTTATTTTACTCAAAGTTTCCCAAATGAGTCCGTTCTGAGTTGGAAAATAGGAAACCAGATAATATATTATTTTTGATTTTCAGGCAGTAAAGTAGCTTTAAAAATTACATGTGAAGTTTCATAATGTTGGCATACACCATTGCCCATTTATTCAAGGAAAATCATTGATTATCCTCCCACATTCAGATCATCTGTATGTATTTTAGGACACAGGGCTGGACTGGGAACTAAAACCAGCCCTGGAAAAAATATTCAAACCAAACCCCACTGACTTCTTCGCCACTCTTTCTGTCTATCCATCCATTTGCCATCTCTTTCCTTCTGTCCTCTCTCTCTTCTCTATCTCTCCCTGAATTCGCCACTTGTCCTTATTTCCCTCCTCTTTCTCTTTGTTTATGCCTCCACTGTGACTGCTGCAGTAAAGTAATAGAGGTGCCAGTAGGGGACCAATGACTTTGAACAGGCAGTGACAAAGCAAATAAGTCTCGCCTATGCAAGGGTGGCAGGCAATGGGACCGTTTAAAAAACAAACAAAAAAAAAGTGCTATGACGCTGTCAGCGTCTCTCGTACTTTTTTTTTTTTAATAGGGGGAGGCAATACTGACTATGGGAGGGTGACGGAAAAAACAAAGCTGACAGTGGGGTATGGGAGGGGTTTCAGCCATCACAGACACTGTGGGGGGGGCAGGAGGGGTATTAAAGCAACACAGACAACGGGTTTGGAGGGTTTTAAAGCAACACGGACAATGGTGGGGTGGAAGGGGTTTCAGTGCAAGCTGGACAAAAGGAGTGGGTGGGGTTTTAAAGCTGCAAGGATAACTGGGTGGGAGGGGTTTAAAGCAACACAGACAAGCGGGAGAGTATTAAAGCAACACAGAGAAAGGAGGGGTGAGAGGATATTAAAGAAACGCAATCAATGGGGGGTAGGACGTGTTGGAGAATAACCTACATGGACAACGGTGTGTAAGAAGGAAGAAGTAACACAGACAACTGGTGGGTGGGATAGATCACTGCTGACATCACCAAAGTCACAGATGCTTGGTCTTCATGACATTGGTTTCCGGATCGAGGAAATACAGCCTTGTTTCTATACGTATTCCCGGAGTTCCCATGAACCAGAATTTACTGTGGTTTTTTATGACTGACCACGTGCTCTCAATTGTGAAGAATCCCCAGTAACTATTTTAATGCAACTTTTTGGACCATACTTAAACCTCCACCAATGAGCGATCTTCCAGGAACAAACAGAGATACACCTATTTTGTATTATGAAAAGTTTTGTTCAGATTTGTCAAGCAGAGAAACTCATAAACAGTGACATAAATCTTGTCTTTGTCTTCCATAGATGCTTTCAGTGCCAGTATGTACCAGTAGGAACTGGTACTGATTAAAAGTTTAGTCCTTGGCCATGCACTGCATGGAATATATCCTGATGGCAGTGCAGAGTTCACTATAAACTTATGACCTGTAACGGGGTTTCAATAAAGGCGGATGGTAAAATAAATTTGCATCTTGTCCATAGTAGATATCTAGATATGCTCTTCTCTTCCAATCTAAGCTGGCAAACCTACTGAGAAATGGTAAAAGTGAATGCCCTTCCGACAATAAAAGGGCTATGCAATTCAGGCTAAGAATAGGAGGGTTAGAATTTCGTCCTGTCCTAACTACATTTACGCATTGGTTCCGACTACATCTTTACATTGAACTGGAATTTTTGTTTTGAATGACATGCGGAATTGAGAAAATATTGAAGGGCAGTGTCTAAAACTTGTATTGAATGTTACCTAAATCAGCTATGTCCAAATGATAAGGTTAGAGACCTGACTAACATCGTGGTTTAACGTTTCTGAGAGAGCCACTCTGAAATTTCGAAAGAAACGATTGGGTTCAGGTGCAGAAAAAAGGTGCATTTAATTTTAGAGATGCGATTGTGAAAAGCAAAATAAGATGGGCTGTGAATATAAGATGACCAAAATTAGTTGCGGCCGGCATGACTCGCGGGGAAGGGGGTCGCACGGGAGAGGGGGGTTAATTTAATAATAAAAATAAAAAATTCAACTTACCATCTCCTCCGGTCCCGCGTTGTCTCCTCTCTCCTCTCCATACAAGAAGGAGGCAGCCTCCCTCCCCATAGCCAATCACAACGCTGCAATGACAGCGTTGTGATTGGGTAGGACGCTGACCCCACTGGCGTCTATGGGAGGCCATTTTCTCTTTGTAGGCTGCATGCAGCCTACATAGAGAAAATGCAGAGTGTGTTTGACTGGTTTGGTCGGCCGTGGGGCCGACTACACAGTCAGCGCACTCAGAGTGGGCAAGCAACTCCTCCCCTGGACTCCTGCAAGACCACCCACCCGCCCACCCCCAACCAGACATACCCTTCTGCTTTCTTGCAGTGCGAGAAGCAGAAACATAAGATGGTATTTAAAATACCATTTTATGTTTCTGCTTCTTGCACTGTGAGAAAGCAGTGGGGCGACACTCCTCCGCCCATGTGGACGAGCCGCTTTTCTGGGACTCCCATTATCTCCATACCTGTAAACCTCCCAAGAAATGAAGTGTCTAATAATGGACAAAAAGTCAAAAGTCATGAATCTTGGGTACATGTTACCAAATAAGTCCACTGTTCATTTTTGGGTCGCTTGGCGTAATCGCCCTCCTATTCCTTACTAATGCGCTTTAAATAATTATGAAATAAAACCGGAACATTTTAGATTTAGGATTGGACGTAACCTCTTTTATTCTTGCTCAGTGATGACAAAGCTTTTAAATGAAAATGGCGGGGTTTACAATTGTGATTTGCAGGTGAAATGTACAAATTCTCGTATTTTATTGGATTGTTTTATTGTAAGATGGAGAGACGGTGATTTTTGTAAAGCCTATTTTAAATTAAATATGGGATGTTTAATTGCTGGGTAGCCTTGAAATTCTTTTTTTAACATGCAGTTCCTCAATGTGGTGTGCGCAGTTGGGTGGTTTTTATTGTCGATCAAGCGTAAAGTTACAGAACAGTGGTAATTGGGGGAATCGCCTGATAGAATTGTTAGTGCTCTTTTTGTGGATAAGAAGGGAAATGTTAGTTATGAGGTTTTATGATTGCCATGGAAATTAATCTTCTTCCTTTTGTTTTTAATTGTAATTAATGTTGATGTTTAATGGGCCTTGGTCTAAATAAACTCACCCTTCCTACATATTGTCCACAGACGCAAAGCTACATTTGCAGACTCTCTTGCTAAAATGTGATATTTTTCTAGAGAGAAAGTTGTATTTGCATCCACCTAGGGATAGCCCAGCTCTCTGTAGGAAGGAGATGACTCTACCCTGAGCCTCTGTTACCCCACTAACATCGACACAGGTCCATGTCCTTAGGAAGCTAAAACAAGGAACAAAGTGATTGTTTTTTCACAGCCTATTAGAGTTTCAATTCGGATTCAAAATGCGAGGCCACTGAACCCTCAAGGACATGAAAAATGTTCCAGTTGCCAGGACCTCTAAGTGCTTTGATCCCATTTTTGGCAAAAATATCAGAAGCCACTCACCGGATTTGCATCAAAGCAAATAAAGCATGCAGAGCTTCATCGACTTAGTGTGCATGCCAATTTTTATGGAATTCTGGACAGATTGTTTTCTTTATTCGTGGCTGTTTCCCCAAGGTATTAAAAAGTTTTATCATGTGTTATCAGTTTGAACCCCCACACTCCCACTGACCCATCAGTGTTAAACTTTCCAGTAATGACCGAAAGTGGATTACCCTTTGATAGAAAGTGTATTGCAACTTCAATTAGTCTGAATAATTTGTATCAAAACAAATTTGATTTGTCTGTGGACAAATCAAGTTAACCATAACTGCAGCGCCCAATCGTTGCTTGTGCAATTCAATGTCTGCCTCGCTCCAGCTTTTCTTTTTTGATGTCTTCCTCTGCTCATCCACACTGTCACCCCCTTCTGCAAACTTTCTCCCTCTCTGTCTGAATTCAACTTAATAGTTTGCTTGTGCACCTTTGAAAAAATGCTTTCTTACCAGATTGTGGTCACAACACACATTTTTAGACTGCATTTCTGGCTACAATTTGCTCATCTTGAAAGGCATCTGTGCAAGATTAACTCCTAATGTATTAGTGATGTGCGTGTATTAAAGTGCAAGGCAATGTATACGGCGCCAGTGGCAATCAGTGTGTGTGGCATTTCAAGATCCTTGCCTCATTTATCATTGTTCTGGCTCCCTTGAAAGTATCAAGTGTCTGCGTGGGTGTTGTTAGCTGAAGCTCCCTGTGCTCCTCTTGATAAAAAGTTGAGTGGGATTCATGTGATACATTAGGTAAGACCCCAAGTTTAGTTGTTATTTATTCTCAGTCTGCAGTCTCCTTTTCGTTTTTAGGTCTCGCCTAGCGATGCAGCGCAAAGCGCTGCTCGCTATGCGAGATCTATTGTTGTCGACTTGGGTCGGAAGGGGGACAGGGCATGTGCATGCGTACGGCAAGACTGGACAGGAGATGTGCACGCCTCTGGTGCGAGCAGGAGTTGTAATAACGCCGCAAGACGTACGCGTGCACATCAACTGTCTGTGCCGAAGCTTAACAGACAGGAGATGTGCACGCGTACGGCTCGCGGCGTTATCACAACTCCTGCTCGCACCATACGCGTGCACATCTCCTGTCCAGGCGTGGCGCGCTTATGTCAGCTGCATGCATTATTAGCCAGTGGCCATGTACAGCATGCCTCTTTAACCACCTGCAGACTCCCGCTCAACCTCACGCACCGGCTCTTGTGGGGACTCTGCGCTGCTCCCCAGCTGGTCTCCTCGATTGCAGGGGGGACTCGCCTCTTCACCCGGTCACTCTTTGTGGTGCAGCAACACGTGGGGCTCCGTCTTACTCACATGAGCCCCGCCTGAAATCCTGCTCCGGGCGCACCATGCGGCATTCACGAAGGCGGGTGGGCTCCCGCCAGACTTCCCTCTACGGTTTGCCAGTGCGGGGTGGGCTCCCGCCTCGCTTCTCCTACACGTGGGATGCAACACACGGGGCTCCCTCAGCTCACAGGAGCCCCGGACACTTCCGGCCACACGCTCCATGCCCCGCCCATGTCCCGGGTCGCGCTGAGAGCGGCCTGGAGAAGGCTTCAAGAACAGCTTGGGCTGCGGCGGCGAAACGCGGGGTGGGCTCCCGCCTCATCAATAAAACACCAGGCGGACAATAAGGGTTAGGCTCCCTCTCAACTTAAAATATAAAGCGGGGTGGGCACCAAAACCTTCAATGCAGCATTCAGCTCGGGCTGCGGCGGCGAATCGCGGGGTGGGCTCCTGCCTCATCAATCAAACACCAGGCGGACAATAAGGGGTAGGCTCTCTCTCAACTTAAAATATAAAGCGGGGTGGGCAAAAAAACCTTCAATGCACAATGCAGCATTCTGCTAAAAGGTAATGACAACTTTGCCATTTCGGACACCAATTGCCAATTCAGGAACCCACCCTGCCTCAGCATGTGAACCCATTGTCCCCAAAAGGATAGCAGTCTTTTAATCTTGGCAATGTGGTCTCACTCCTGCCTACAAACTCTCACTGAGCAACGCTCTCCAGCTTTCCTAGACCATCTTGATGCAGAAGTGCCTATATTCACCAATGTCTTTCTGGAAAATGTATTTGTCTGCATTCAATTCTTGGTTTGTTAGCAAAGGGGACCAGGAAGGGGGGGGGGGGGGGGGCAGTGGTACGACAGGACTCTCTCTCCCAGACTGGCCCGCCACATCAAAGTCAATCCTGTTCTAAGAGTGTAACTGCTAACACAAAATCCTCCTAAAGCCATAGTGTGTGCCCCCTCCGAATAAACATTTTCAGGTCAAGCCTGGGCAGCGCATGTGCTGCTCTACGAGCCATGCTGTATTGGAGTATGGAATAGAAGCCCCGCCCACTCTCCGCCTATATTTGTCATTGTCCTTTGTAAATGCTGGCTTCTGATTCATTAATAGGCATGTTAGTCCCTCCTGTCTTCATTTGTAACCTCCCATGAGGATTGCCCCTTTTACTTTGGTAGTTACACAATGAGTCTTTTTTAGTCTGTAAGCACTATTTTATTTAAATAGTTTCTCCTACTGCAGGCACAACATGTTTTCCTGCAACATTCAGTGCGTCATGCGCGCATTCACTTTCTAAGCAGCCTGGGACAATAGTGGCCGCTTCTTTCAATAGGTCTCCCATTTATAAGAGTTTGAGCTATTGCCATTGTACATGACAATGCCTTTTATTTATGATTTAATTATCAAAACATATAAATAAAAGACATTATCATTTACAGTGCCAATAGCTTAAACTCTTGCAAATGCGAGACCTATTGCATTGCAAATGCTTGTTAGATCTAGTGTTAGCCGAGACCTTTTCATTTCATTAAAACGGCATGTTGTAGTATACTTACTTATAAGGGCGTCCAGCCAGCCCCCTTAATCCATTGGTCTGTTGTTGTGCCATTCACATTTTGCTTCCGCCCCCATCAGCATACAGCATGAGGCAAAGGGGCAGCCCCTTTCAGCTATAAGCTAACTTCACTGTGAGTGATGGCATTCTGCCTTCCACAGGAGTACTTCCTCACACAAGTTAGTCCCATTCAGTTCCACTACTATGACAATATGTGTGTTTTTTTAAGACCAAAATAAATATTTTGCTTTTAGCCATTGATTTGTTTTACATTCACGAGGGTCCGGCAGCTTCCATGGCAAAAAGGTTTTGCTAAAACAGTGACAAAACCAAAAGGAGGATTATCAAAACTAAGACTTTTAACCAACACCAGACCTATTGGCTTTTCATTGCCTGTAACGTTTGGCCCAGTAGGAGTCTTAGCTGTTTTGCCAGAATCGCGTTTTCCAATCAACTTACAATAAAGCTACGTACATAGAGATAGTGTCTTTAGATCAGTCTTTTTCATCCATTGGTCTGTTCCACTGTCATCCACATTTTGCTCCTGCCCATCACCTGCTACAGCATCAAGCAATGATTCAGGCTAGGCCTATTGACTTTCCAATGCTTATTTTCCTTTTCAAGAGTGTACAAATTTGTGTCAATATGTGTCGACTTGTACAAATTCCCTAAATGCTAATGTTTTCTGCATTGAGCCTTAATGCGGGCAGACAAACTCTTAACATCAGTTGTCAATTAACTTCATACTTGTTCTTGTGTGGATTTTTCTTATTGAATTAGATTTTTTTTCCCTCTCGCCCATAAATTTGTATGCAGGAGCCACTCCATGCATTATTTTGGGGATTGTTCCTGGTGACATCAAAATTGCTTTCCAAATCGACCAGCACAAAAAGTCTTTCTGTTTTGAGCCTTCGTTAAATTCCAAAGTGAGCTGTAGATGAGTTTGGGATTGGGGATCTTTCTTTTATTTAAAAACTAACTTACCCTCCGCCTTACTGTCCACATGGAGCATGTTTAAACCTTTACTTGCCACATGTATAGCTTTCAGAGGCATTTACCTTCTGATCAGCTACCCGATGAGGACATGAAGTGACATCACCTAGTGGCAGGAAGAAAACAAATGATGATCCACCTCTAAAATGAGGCATTCTAGGCAGAATGTATTGCGCACCACTATTTCCTTTGGATCATGAACATAAAATTGCCTTTAGAGAGCTAAAAGGCTGAATTTCTTAGTTAATAAAAACTGGCACAACAAAAATGGCAAATTCATATGGTGTCCAACTTTGCCCAGAGACAAATCTGACACTATTGCATCATCCTCCTGAGAAACAGGCACTGTGATATTTGCCAAAAAGGTATTTGATTCAACACCTTATCGTGGATAGCTAGAGCTATATAAGTGTAATTGCAATGGAAAACAATGCATCCGCAGCGGCCCGGGTGGCTGACTCCGGAGCGCGGGGTTCACAGTTCGATCCCCAGCGCCGGAGGCAGTACAGCTCAGCACCATGTGACTCTGGGCAATAGCTCACTTAATCTCTCAGATGGCCCCCAGCGCCTTGAGACCCTTAGGGGTGATTAATTCACACTTTATAAATACTGGGGGGAAAATTAAAAAATCTTTCTCCTTCTTACCATCAATATCATTAAATGCTGTACCCAAATAGTTATCGAGCCAGCCTCCTACCCACCATTTCATCAACACCAGACCACTTCCGTACCGTTCAGTCTTTCTCCTGATGCTGGTAGCGGCGGCCCATCACCAGCTACCCGCGTGGAAGACAGAATTTACTGTTCACTTTGCATTACACATAACATAAAGGAGTGGTTGGGCAGAGCACTGACCTTTAGCTCCCAAGTCCAAGTAGTAGGTCTGTGTCAGTACAATCCAAAGGTTGCATTTTCAAAGGCAAGACACCCTTGGGAGATGATTATCAATTGGACTTAACTATGAGTGTCAGCTGCTCGGCCTTCCATGCCCTGAGCTACCTCTGGAAAAGCCCTGGTCTCAGGGATCATGATCCAGAAGGGCAACTGCAAGTAAACAAGGGTCTGGGAGCCCGCCCACTTTCCGTAGTTTCCACGCCTTATGTGTTTACTAGCCACTGCACAACAAACAGTAGGCTGCAGAGGGGTAGACAACAAAACAATGGGTCACCCTGAGATGTAGTCAATCGTCAGAGGGCGTGTGATGTCCATACATACCCCGGCATTGTATCATGCTGTCATTCATGCCCTGGTACATTGTTCCCCGGCCATATAACATCTATTCTGTACCCTGCTGCCTATGGTGCCACTCACTCTCAATGTGTTGTTGTTTACCTTTCCACAATTTACCTATGACACTCGATTTTCATGGCCATTATATAGTGACTGGTGTCAATTTCGAAGGCTTTTCCTTCACCTCAGCCTCCCGAGCACCATGTCTTGGCCTGCAGTTTGAAATTAAACCAGCGTGAGGCTGTCTTGCAGCAACTTGCTGCCCAGGCAGTCTCACTCTGCGTGCAGGTGACGGACCACCTCGACGGGCGCACAAACGACAAGGAAGCTGAGAGCATCCGAGCTAACCGCGTCTAAAAGGGATTGAGTCAGCAGGTGGAAATGACAGACGCCACTGCGCGTGGCACAGAATTTACACCTTCTGATTCATCTGTGCCTTCAAAATAACACGCCAACTGCACGCAGTTTAAATTAAAAAACGTATTTATAAAGATTTGTGAATCAGGCTCGGTTGCGCTGCAGGGGTTTCACAAGTCTTATGGGAGGCAACTTTTACTTACAGAGAGCACCGAAAAGCCTCGCGCCTGGAACACGCTCGTGTTCAGCACGCTGACGCCAGGAAGCAAGCGGTGCCTGACGTCACCACGAGGTGGGAGACGCCGTTGCGGAAAAAGAGGCCGCTTCACTCCTAATGAGACCGGGGTGTCTGTCGCCTTCGCGTAGGAGAGCCTGTGGGAATGCAGGCTGTGAAGTCCAAATTGACTGGTTGTTCCTGCGCGCGAACCCGGTGAGATGGAGGAGCATTTACCTCCGGGTGGGAGGGGAAGTCCAGGGTAATCGAGCAGGGAGAGTCGAGGAGCCGACCTTCCGCCCTCTTGGATGTTTGTTCTTTGTCAAATGGTCAGTCGCTGCCTCCGTCTTGAGCTCGTTCTTTGGTGCAGCCAACGGATTCCTAGAATATGTGTACAGCCATTAGAATTTCAGAAATACAAAAAAGAAATCAGTTAAAAAAAAGAAATTCCAGAAATGCCCATAAACAACAAGAAAGATAAATAACATTTCAATACACCACTTTCACTCTAATCAACAATAAACCCCGAAGAGCGTCGAGAGTGCTATGGGAACATTCACATGAATAGTAGTAAGTAGGGTACACACGCACATAACATAATAAATCGTAAAGTAAAAGATACCGTGGAAATCTGCAGTCATGTCAACTCAAAACTGCTGGATGCCACCTCCAGGCCCTCTTCTGCACAGGACGGACATTATTCTGTACTCCCCCTTGACCCACAGATCAGCCCTTTCCCTCTGTGCGCAAGAGCCAGGGTATTGCTCGGTGTTCTTTGTGTGCTACAGTGTCTTCAACACAGCAATTTCCAGGACCGCTGTTTCTTGTTACTTGATCAAAAATAGAAACCCACCCCTTCCCAAAAATGTTTTATAAATAATATGCCCTGCACTGCCGACGGCTCCAACTCCTTACTTTCAGTGCACATCACCCCTCGCTTTGGAGGCGCCATACCCTGACAGAGGAACTCGTTTTTTCGCCACTGTGCCTCACACTGAAAAACTCTTTTCATAACCACTTTACCAGTGCCAGAGGGTCTTTTGTTAGTGAATTGAAATTTAAAAAAATGTCCACTTACATCTGAATATGAATGAGCCTAAAAAACACAGAAGTTAATTTGATGTCAAGGTTGGGAGTGGGTCAGCCAGATGAGAGAGACCTTATTTTGACTCTAGGCAGAACTGTTACCTCTTTCATGGCCAGAAATTGCAGTGCGTCCGTCTGACTGCAGAGCCAGAACCTTCAAACACAACATGTGCTCTGCCTCTTTTATTACGTATTTTGATTGGAAATTATATGCACCATTCATGAAAGATGATTTGCTGCCTGCAGGCACACTGCGAAATGGAAGGATCTGGCGTTAGTCCTGCGTTGCCGGCACTGGCTCTTGTGATAGTGATGACTGTCTGAGCCTGATTCTAACGTGAACATCTGGCCTGCCAGATGCTGCTGCAACTGATGCTATCGTCAATGATCAAACAAATATTGCGTTTTAAACTGTAATTTAAAGCTAATTAGCCTATTGGAGACTTTGCAGAGGAGTATGTATCAAGCTGTTCCTACTGTCCACCGGTCCCTTTACCGTCTCCCATTGTAGGTGAGGATGGGGTGTTACCATTTATGAAGGGAGTAATTGCAATACTCAGATGACATTATTTACTCTTGGAACTATGATTTCTACATGCTGCCCTCTCCGCTTAGTCCGACATGAGCTGTGCTTGTATGAAGAGGTCCTAGTGTTTAGAAAACAGTGATGAAATGTAAAAGCCATATGTTTGGTTGACTGTTTCTGAGATTCGTAGATTGTTTCACTATTTTGTTTGCCCTCTACCTTTTTTAGATTTGAGATAATAACTTCTAGGTAGGTAGAGCAGGTTTGAGTACTGTGTTTTTGCACTGGTGCCCTCTTCAAAATAAAGTGTAAAATGTCTGACCGATTGATGAGCTAAGGCCTGCTTGCTCCTTTTAATTTAGACTATTACTACTAGGTCAACAACAGTTTTTTTTCCTGCTGACTTAAGCTTCTGAACCCAGCTGTGGGGTGACAGGTTAGTGAATAGTTTGTATTGTTTGATCTGAATTCAGTTGCTACATATGGCTTTTTTAAAACAACATATTCCCAGCAGCCAAGACAAGATGAGGGAACAAAGTGGTAATGCAAGTCAATAGATTCCACTGCACATACATAAGAAGCTCTATTTTGCAAATGTTTTCAAATGGGATTTTCTCCCTAGCAGTTTTGTGGCTGCTCAAACCCAATATGCCAGTAGAAGACGTGTCCATCTTCTGAACTGTAATTGATCTGCTTTTAAATCTCTAGAAGGCTGTATTTTCTACCAAGCCGTATTTCATTAACTTTCAAACTTACATTTAGAAAGACAGACCGATACCTGACCAAAGTGGCTTAAGCTATTCAGGTTAAATGTTTTGGAACTTTGCTAAGGCACTAGAGCGACGAATCAGTTGTCACCAGAGACTCTGGGCCGGCACCCTCACATCTGCGGGCCAACTGTGTGTGTCATCCATTATGAATAGCATGGATTAGATGACGTTTCTTTAAGAGATCCCAAAGTAAGATGGAGCATCTGCTGCCTCAAGAGGGAGCGAATAAGTCTCACCTCGGACAGTGTATGCGTTGTGTTTTGTGAGACCTTTTGTTACCTCGGCATCTTGTTCACCAGCTCCAATAGGCTTTCTCCTTCTTGTGTTGCCCCTCCCGCAGAGCATGGATGTATTAGTGTCCTTCCACTGCTTACTTTTTCGGGCCCTACTTTTTTCTTTCTCTTTAAGCACTCTACTAGAGTGTGTTTTCCAGCAGAGTCTCTTGTACCCATCCACCCTCTGTTGTCTGTGTGCCCACCCATATCCTTCTGCCCGTCCTCTTCACCTATGAGCATCCTTCTCTCCGGCCCTCGCTCCCCACGTCGCCTCGTGCCCAACTCATTCCCCCTTTTTTTCCCCCTAACAATCTGTGGACTGGGTTGGGGCACGAGGCAACACAGTGAGAAAAATCTATTCTCATTGCCCAAATCGTCAAATGTCCAGGCAGTGAGACTGGAAGTGGGAACCACCTCACGGGGCATAACAGTTTGTAGGCCCTATTACGATACTGGCAGCTCCTGGGAACGGGCGAAGACTATAAAATCTCACAATGGTGCAGAAACAAGATTGTAAAGAGTGAGTTAACGTGGGCAAAAGGAGTTAGAGCTTCCATCACCAAAGCGTGTTGCATGTTAAAGCTTACGATGTTCCCCCAGACCCTCCAAATTAAGATTGACAAGAGGAAATTTAGGGTCCTGGGGAAAGAAATTTCTCAAGCTCAGCACCAAGATTACCTCTTGAAGAAAAGCTCTGTTCATTTCATGGCTTCGGCATGGCAAAATGATCAACATTTCCCTTACATTGACAGGCTACCTAGTAGTCATTTAAGGAGAGAAGTGCTAAGGCTGAGAATTGGGGTAAACCCTGTAATGCGAATAGCGGGGTAAAAAGATCTATGATAGATAGTAAGGGAAAATGCACTTTAGGAACAACGTGATATCCTACATATACTTTTGGATTACCAGACGGTTTTAGAGATACGAAGAGAGTTTTTATGTCCAATTTTTAAAAAGTACTATATTAAAAACAGGGCTGAAGCAGTAAACCTTGTAACAGAAATGACTAATTTAGACATTGCTTGTGCCATGGGGAAGTTCATACAAAAAGCTAAAGAATTCCTCAAATATGTTTAGAACTGAGATGCCTATTTTATAGTTTTATGTGGCTCATGTGTTAAGAAAGGTTGAAGGAATGCAGAATTTAATATATGGAGTTTTATGAGGTTAAATAATGAACTGTGATATTAGAAAATATTAATGTAGTTTTTAAAAAATGTTTGAGGACCATTGGTCTAAATAGATTTGTTTTGAATATTGAATTGGTGCCTTCCGCATAGTAGATAATTTGCACATGCACCCTACTGAGGCCTTTTGGATTTTGATTTTGCGATAGTATTGTATTATAGGACTGGGTGTCATTTTACCTTTTTTATTCTCTCATCCCAATGAATTGTGTGTTGTTCTCTTGTATACTTTTATGGTCGTAAAAGACTGACTAAAGTTATTCTGACTGACTGACAGTGAGTAAGGGCCGGAGAGCAGGACGTGGGTGTGGGAAAGGATTTGCAAGAGGGAATAGGGGAGCACACACCTAAAAATAGTAATGTAAAAAGATGATCCGACACGGCCAGAGCTAATGCGCTTTTATTTTTTCTTTCTCTAAGTGCAAAGTCACTAGCCGCATCATTGTGCAAAGGAGAGACCTGGTTGCTTTGCTAATGTTTGTTTGGATGTTTGCTCAAGACCATTTACATGATTCACCTCCATCCTGCTGTTTATAGTTGTGGAACGCAGCAGCAGGAATTCTGCCAGAATGCCCATTAAATAATTACAAATATAGCAAAGTAATACGTTATAAGATAATCAGTGGTGTTCATGTATGCAGTTATAGAACGACCTTTACCAGATTGTCTAAAAAACACGAGCAGGTCACATGGAAATCATTGCCCTGGTGAACTCGTTTTTTCACTGTTTTGCTTTTTTACATTCACTTCTTTTACTAAGAACAAAGGTATGCATGTGACTTCACCGCCCCTATCCGCGGGCACTCACTAAGTTTTCTTTAGTGTTGAAGCACTTTTGTTACTAGGGTGTCTCTCTTATTTTTGAAACGTGCTCGGTTCGGGCGTGCAGAACCATTTATCCATAAATTCTGTTATGTGAAAAGGAAGGCAGTTTGTTGGGACACCTCGCGGCAGTCTTTGAATTCACTTGTATGTGCTTAATATCTATAGTTTAATCACTTAACTGTGTGGTTTTGACGCTCTGGGTTGGATGGTAGGTCACCGAATGATGGTTATATTGTCTTTAATGCAGGGAAAGTCGGGCTATTTTGTATTATTATGTTGCAGAGATATGGTTTTAAAGGAGGAGAGGTTGTAATCCATGAAATGAGTTGTTGACAGTTTGGAAAATGACAATGAGGAGATTAAGGCAGATGGGCTTGCAACTTTAATTAGAGAAGTCAAGAATAAGATAGAAGCTAAAAAATGGATCATTTGAACGAAATAAAAGTGAGGTATTAATTACAAGTTTTAAGTGAGGTAAATGCTTTATCCAGTGATTTGGTAATCAAGTGAGAGGAGACTTTTAAAATGGCATGCAATCTGAGGATATAAAACTGTAGAAAGAAAGGTCTAACTGTCGCCTACATCTAACACAAAGCATTTGCTTGTGCAGATTGTTTGAACCTGAACTTTAAACCTGTGCTACCCTGCTGCTGAATCTACACACACATTTACACAATTTGTGCTGCACGTAGTGCATTAACACCTGCAGATTTCTGTGCTAGTTGAAATAACCCACTGGGTTATCCTATATAGTGTTGAAGTGGTAGTTGCAACTTGTGAAAGGTTGCCCTTGTTTATTGTACCATTGGAGTATGTAGCCGCCTCCTATGACACTGGGGTGCTTCGATGAAGCTGGCATTGATGGTGTTTGATGCCAACACCTACTTGCTGCCTCTTCCTTGTTAACTCAACTGATTGAGTAGCTGTGGTAAAGCTTACTGGCGTCACAGTGCTCCAGTAAGTGGATTTGTGTGAACTTCTAAGATTAGCAAGACATGTTTAGGTAAATGATACAAATGCAAGGTTTCAGGTATGTATATTATCTACTGGCGGTCGCCAGTAGATAGTTATAGTTAGGACCGTGTTTCCATAGGAAATCCGCAACATTCTATTTGGAATAACTTTGGCGCCGATTGACGAATCCTCGCGAAATTCTCAAAATAGGTGGGGCGCTCTGCTCTGCTCCGCTCCTTCCCTGAAAGTCTCGGGGGGGATTCGTCAAGCGGGGGCTGAGAAAAAGGGGGGGTCCCAAAACGCGTTTTCCCCATGCATTTTTCCATAGGACCTTTAGTCCGAGCTACAGCCCGAACGGCTGAACAGAATTACTTGAAATTTGGCAGAGAGGTAGCCCTCAGGTCAGGGATGTGCCTTTTGAAGGTCTCGTGTAAATCTGTTCAGTATTTCCTGAGAAAATAGCATTTAAATCAATATATATATCTATAGGCACGCTCCGAGTGCGTACCGTAAGCTTACCGTACGCGCACGCCGCCGTGCACGAGCGAGATTCTGATTGGTTGTTAGATTTTAGTAAACATTCGAATTGGTCGAAACCAGGAAGTGTCGGCCGCCATTTTGTCTCTCGCAGTCTGAGGGGGTGAAAAACAAAGGTGGAGAACGTGAAAAGGGGGCAGGGTGGACAGTTCCTGACCCCCTAGCCTTTGTCAGGGGGTCCCAGAAGGACCCCCAAGGGCAAAAATTAATTTCAATTTTTTTTCGAAAAATCGCGGAATGCGCGCAGCGTACGCGCACGGCGTAAACGTAAAAATTCCGCGAACTTCGCGTAACGATTCCGCGACTACGCGTACCGTGCGCGCACGGCAAACATTTAAAAAAAAAAAAAAAATACATAACTTAGCATTTAAAAAAACGTACAAATTCACTGAAAAAACCATAGGTTTCACACACGTTATAGTTAGGAATTAGCATTTAAAAAACCTTGCAAATTCACTTAAAAAACCATAGGTTTCACACATGTTATAGTTAGTAGGACATTTCACTCGTGAAAAACCAATGAAATTCCCCCGTTATAGTTAGTGCAGGCAACTATAACTCACGCGACCGCAATCCTCTGCTGATGACGTCAGATATTACATCACTGATGACATATGTGTTTTTCTGGAAAAAAAATATTTGTAATATATGTATAGCTAAAAATTAATGGAAGAAGACATGGGTAAATAAGTGTCTAAATACAGTGATGTAATATCTGACGTCATCAGCAGAGGATTGCGGTCGCGTGAGTTATAGTTGCCTGCACTAACTATAACGGGGAATTTCATTGGTTTTTCACGAGTGAAATGTCCTACTAACTATAACATGTGTGAAACCTAAGGTTTTTTAAGTGAATATATATATAGATAGTGGGCTTGGAAAACCCCAAAGGAAGTTTTTTAGAGTTTAATTTGAGAAAACAATAACATAAGTGAAAGACGTGCCCTGTGTGGGCTTCTTCACTTGGCTAGCCATTTCTGTTGTTCATGGTAAATTTGAGTGCCTGGTTTAGAAGAGCTGAACTGAATGTTTGCTCGAATGAATACAATGTTACTTTGAAATCTTTTGCACACATATTTATTGAACATAGCCAAAATGAAACGGGGTTACAGTCTGGAATAGGCATACAGATTTAGTTGGATTTATGGAGTGTTCAAACCAGAAACTATCCCCATTTTTAGGTCTCGCCTGAGCCAGCGCATGGTTGGCTCTGGCGAGACATTTAGTGACTGGGCTTTAAAAGTCCGACCACTGCTTTTTGGGTGGCATAGAGCGTGCGGTTACGCGCACAATGATGAGCAGAGGCGCCATCTGGCTTTCTTCTCTCGTCATGGTGCGCGCGCGATCACTTTCACTTTTGCCGCCGTCGTGCGCACCACTCGCGTGCTTTTTTTATTTCCTTTTTGCGCGCGCGCGCACAACTTCCAGGCTTGTTTCCCTTGTAATCGTAAAGGTTTCCATTTCTTGTGTAACATTTTCCTCTCATTTGCTTAGTCATTTAACCATTTCTTTGATTGACTTTGTGAAGTGCCTGTTTAAAAATGTATTGTCGGTGCATTTTATGTTTAACTCGTTGTATGACTTGTTGTTGCATGAAGCCCTAACCACCGCAGCATGCAAATGAAGTCCCACAGCAGTGTGCTGTGGATGTCAACATGTTGGGAGAGCTCTTTGCCTAATTTTATTGTTTGCTTCTGGCGCTGTGTGCCAAGCTGCATCCTCCCCCCACCCCTCAACTGGTATTCTGTTGTTTTGCCTTTGCCAGGGCTTGCTCCTTCATCTGTTTGAGACACTCGAGACATGGGGCATTTGTTGTAGAGAAAAGGGAGTGGTGCTCGTTGACATAGCATTGGAATTGCATGTTAGTCACATTCTGCGAGCGGGCTGCTGTG
The DNA here is from genome assembly GCF_964204655.1 of Triturus cristatus. Taxonomy (NCBI): domain Eukaryota; kingdom Metazoa; phylum Chordata; class Amphibia; order Caudata; family Salamandridae; genus Triturus; species Triturus cristatus. The sequence goes on along the minus strand of NC_140584.1, from coordinate 87,410,570 downwards.
CTTCTCGAGGCCCGTGATGGGATCTAAACATGCGATGCCCCAAGGAAGGCTTCTTGCCTGCAGGTGAAGCCGCCGTGACTCAATAGGGTTTTTAGAGTGATTATGTCATCTGCCGTTCAAATCGCAGCCTTCGCACTTGCTTCAGCCTTCTGACAGAGATACATAACCACTCAGAGAGAGGGAGAGAGACCATTTTACACGTTTTCGTCTGTGCATCTTTTTCTCAGTTTAAAGAATTAGCTGCGTCTCTATGGCTGTCCACACATCTCGTCTGTAAGCACATCACATTTCACGTTCCCTGCGTTCCGTTATTTGGATGTTCATAATGCACATCACATACGTCTCCTACACAAATTTGTTGCCATTATGAATGCTTTGTTAAATTGGGCCTAACACCACCTTTTAAAGGATGTTTCTAGCATTTGAAGTAGTCCTGCTTTACAGGGACGAGCGCGTGCGGAAATGAACCCATGCCAAAAATACATTTCAGAAAATGCAAGAGAACACCTATGGTACAAGACCGTTACCAAATGGTGCGACATGGCCTGTAGGGAAAGGGTCTGATTGCTGAAATCGGCATCACCATGGAATTCTGTGTGTTCTGTAATCATATATGAGTGTATTAGTTAGGGGGACGGTTTTTATTAAGAGTGAGTGGGATTTGGAGATTGTTGTTAGTATAGTTATTACGTTGATTAACTTTAAGTTGGATCCATCTAGCGCTTGTGGAAACTAAAACATAAACTAACAGAGTTTGCAGTCAAGGTGTTTAGCGATTCAATGGCATCTTATGTGAGCTAACAGTATGCGTCGTGTGTACAGTCGCATGTACACTAATTACGTGTGGCTGTGTAAACTTTTGCACTGTAGTTCCAGAGTGTTACTAGTTTTTAAATATTTTTGTTGATATTTTACAGCCAGTGTGTAGTTTTGTTAAGGCTAAGTTAATTCAAAATGAGAAATGATCCAACAGTACGCACATCAAATAAATGCTAAAATGTTTAACGTCTTAAACCTGGATATCTCAATAGCTGACTGTCCCACTTCACCTTATTTTCCCTTGCCGTATTTAGTTTCTGTACCTTTGTACTTGCACCTGCCTTATTGTTTCAGTATAATATTGGACTCCTCCAGATGCCTGTTGCTCTCAGTGTGTTGTTAGGTTCATTTATTGCCGTTAGCCTCTCACATAACTCAAGTTCAGGGCTCAGTCAGCACCTCGCTCGCGAGTACTAATTCTGTTTTACCCCATCCAGGTATTATTCAACATGGCACATACTGTCAGTTTATTGTGAGGTCCATTCCATCACTTAAAGGCCTCCTCTAGGAAAGTGCATCATTAATGCTTCCTGTTGCATACTCAGATTGTGTTTATCTTGGCTTCTCTTTCTTCTTTTCCACTGCCAGCCTACAACCCTAAGAGTTGCATGTGACCTTCATCCAGAGTGCAGCAATTTGCATGATATTTTCAACTTTTATTTTCTTTAAGCCTCTGAAATGACATAATACGTAATTTATGATATCTGGGTTCTTCAGAAATGCAAAGCTCTTCAATGGGTTTTGTGGCAGCATAGCTTCTTGCCAGATGAACACTGCCTCCTTACACACTTTGATGTAAGAAAGTGCCTACTTGTATAGTTGGCTCTGGTGTTTTTGACGGTGCTGGGTTGGGTGACACACAGGCATTATATCCGTTCGCTCCAGGACTCGCTGTTACTGCTCATTTAATTTGTACCCATAATCTATTTTTGCATTCTCTTTTTGATGTGTTCAAACGCAGTGTAATGTATTAGGCTGTCCTCAAATTTGCATACAATTTTACTGTGATTAGGCTTTGCATCAGCTTGTGCGTGGTCTGCGGAGCTTATCATGCACTGTGTACCACGCAGACACTTAACATTGTCCTTATGAGACACAGAGCTGTAAATTCCATTCTGATGGATACATCTGCCAGTGGATTCCTCACCTTGTAAATATCCCCTGCGCCAGCATTCCACGGAACTTTTCTTTCCCAGCACTCCACGTCGACGTGGGCAACGTCATAATGCATCGGCTCCGCTCGCGACTCCGTACAACATCACCGGAGCCATAAGAAGCCCACGTCGGCGTGATGACGTTAGTTCCCTTTATTCCGCGCTGTCGACGCACAACGGTTTTTTCCAGTGCTCTCTAGCTACTTTGTAGTTTGGCCGTGTTACTGTTGAAAATTTGGTATGTCTTCGACGAGGAAGTCGGGCTTTAAGCCCTGTAGGGAGTGTGGAGGTCTGATGTCCATGACTGATCCGCATCAGGACTGCTTGTGGTGCCTTTCTTCGGACCACGATGTGGAAGACTGTGCCTGCTGTAGGAGGATGAATCCTAAAGCACTGAAGGAGAGGAAGACTAAACTCTTTATGAAGAAGATCGGTGAGGAGAAGAGAGGAAGAAAGAAGGAGAAGTCGAGGCGAGAGTCGTCGACTTCGAGGTCGTCTAAGTCGAAGAAGCATCATAAAAAGAGAAAGCATTCTTCTCGACGTCGGTCCTCGAAGAGCAGGAAATCGAGGCCGACTTCGCCCCGTCGGCGTCGAAGCAAGGACTTGTCACCTTCTCCTTCTCCTTCGAAGTCTCCGAGAGGATCTCCTTCGCCGAAGCGGGCTCCAGTGCATTCTTCGGCGCAGTCCCCGGCTCCGTCAAAGGCGTCGACTCCGGTTCGAGTGGAGTCGGAGGTCTCTATGGATGAGCAGGAACAGGAAGAGCCTGCTCCGGTGCCTGATGAATCTGCAGCTCCGGTGGAAGACACTTCGGAGCCGATGCCGGAGACTCCACAAAGGGATACAGGGTCTGTTCCTTATCCACAATTCCCGGCTCCAGGTACCGATTCAACACAATTTCTGAATGCCATGTATGGTATATTTAATAGGGCGGCCTTCCCATCTGGAGAACCAACTGGTCCCGTGGGTCCAATGGCATATACGCTAGGGGTGCCGCAGCATTATGCTCAGGCCCTCTTTTTGCCCTTTATGCCGATGGCGCCTTCGTGGCAGTTTCCGGCGCCGATTGGGGATCCGTCAAGGCTTCGGATGGATCATCCTGGTTCGGAGCCTTCTTCGACGCCGTTGCCGACGCCGTCGGTGCCGCGTCCAGCGCCGCAGACTCCTGTGGCTCCGCCGACTACTGTATCTCTGGCTCCACCGACGCCGCGTACGACGTCGACGACGCCGGCACCTCGGATTCGATCAAGAAGGGAGACCCAGAGGGTATTGGAGGAAGGAAGGTATAGAGCAGAGGTGGAAGAAGGTGAAGTCGACACTTCTTCGGATGAGTTTGAGGGAATAGAAGAAGCAAGTGGTTTGGATACGACCCCAGAGTGGGAGCATACTTCTGCAAGATCTTCTCCACCACAGGAATTTTGCACCCTACCATGTGGTGATTAAGAAAGCCGCAGAACTGTTAGATCTGCAGCTACCCTCTGTGGAGTACAAGTCTAACTTGCTTACGGAGGTGTTGCACTCTCTGACGTCAACTACGGAGCCTTTGTTGCCTTTCAATGAGGCCATCTTGGAACCGGTGTTGGAGGTGTGGAGGAAACCTCTTTCTTCTCCGGCGGTTTCCAGACAGGTGGCAAGAAGGTACAGGGTTGCACCTGGAGATCCTGATGTTTTGTCTACGCATCCATCTCCGGAGAGCCTGGTTGTGCAGGCTTCTTGTTCGAAACATGCTTCGGGTGCATTCCCTCAGTCTCCAGCAGATAGGGAGTCCAAGAAAATTGATCAGGCGGCTAAAAAGTCCTTCTCTTCAGGAAGTATGGCACTGAAGTCATCTAATGCCACGTGTCTGCTGGGGCGTTATGTTCATGCCTTGATGGACTCTATTAAATCTTTAGCCCCTAAATTGACTGAGGGTGATAAGTCGTCCTTCTTGGAGGTAGTTGCGGACACACAGGCAGCTGCCAGACAGGTGATCCAGTCAGGGCTGGATACGGCGGACTCGGTGGCAAGAATTATGGGGTCATCTATAGTCGCGAGAAGACAGGCGTGGCTCCGTTCCTCTGGGTTCTCGGCGGATGTTCAGGCCACATTGGTGGATCTGCAATTTGACGGACAGAAACTGTTTGGGGAAAAGGCAGACTCTGCCCTTCAACGATTTAAGGACAGCAGATTGACGGCAAAGTCCTTGGGTCTGCAGGCACCTTCTAGGGGTTCAGCTTTTCGGAGGTTTAGGGGTTTCGGAAGATCATCCTTTCGCTCCTTCCGACAGCCTCAGCAGCAGCAGCAGCAACAACAGAATCCCCTCTATAGGTCCTATAGAGGGAAGCAAAGGGGTCGGAGAGGTTCTGGTCGCAACCCCTCTTCTTCATCCTCCTCCTCTGCTCCCAATGAGGCTTCAGGGAAGCAGCCCTAGATCCCCCATCCCGGATCATGTAAGTCCTGTGGGGGGTCGGGTGTCCTACTTTCTACGGGGTTGGAAATCTGTTACAACAGACCTTTGGGTTTTGAACCTCGTAGAGACTGGGTACGCCCTTCCCTTTCGGGAGTTTCCTCCCCCTTACCCTCCTTGCCAAGGTTATTGCTCGGAAGACCATCTGCTTCTCCTGCAGAAAGAGGTTCTAGCCTTTCTTCAGAAGGGTGCAATAGAGGTGGTTCCGGAGCAGGGAAGGGGTCAGGGATGCTACTCCCGGTATTTCCTGATTCCCAAAAAGGATGGCAGATTGCGTCCGATACTGGACCTCAGAATCTTGAACTTTTACCTGAAACAGGAGAAATTCAAGATTCTGACCCTTGCGCAGGTTCTTCAAGCATTGCAGCAAGGAGACTGGAGGGTGTCGCTCGACTTGCAGAATGCATACTTTCATGTCCCAATCCTGAAGTCGCACAGGAAGTATCTCCGTTTTACGGTTGGGTCGCAACACTACCAGTTTGCGGTCCTCCCGTTTGGTCTTACTACCGCACCTCGGGTCTTCACAAAGGTGATGGCAGTGGTGGCTGCTCATCTCAGGAGGTCGGGATTCCGGTTTTCCCCTACCTGGACGACTGGCTTCTGAAGGCAGAGTCCCCAGAGATGGTGCAGCGTCATCTGCAGGTAACATCTCAGCTGTTATTCGAATTGGGTTTCTCGATCAATGTGCCCAAATCTCACCTGGTGCCCTCGCAACGCAGCCTGTTCATAGGGGCGGTACTGGACACTACTGTGTGTCGGGCATTCCCTCCTTCTCAAAGGATTCTCGACATTCAGGAAATGGTCCCTTTATTCCACAATGGAGCGGTTGTTCCAGTTCTGAAGATCCTTCGCCTGCTCGGTCTGTTCGCCTCCTGCATTCTGTTGGTCAACCATGCACGCTGGCACATGAGGGCGCTTCAGTGGTGCCTCCGCAAGCAGTGGTATCAGCACAACGGAGATCTCAGGGAGTCGATCAGGATCTCCGGAGAAGCTGCAGCGGATCTATCTTGGTGGAGCGTGGAGGGCAATCTGTCCCAAGGAAAGCCCTTCCATCTTCCTCCATCGGTGACCACAGTGATAACTGATGCATCCACCTTAGGGTGGGGTGCTCATCTGGGGGATCTGGAGATCAAGGGTCTTTGGTCTCCAGAGGAGAGGTTGTTTCACATCAACCTTCTGGAATTGCGGGCGATTAGTTTGGCGCTCAAGGCCTTCCTCCCTTCCCTTCGCGGTCAGTCTGTTCAAGTCCTGACGGACAACACTACCGCGATGTGGTATATAAACAAACAGGGAGGAGTGGGGTCTCTTTGTCTCTGCAGAGAGGCCCTGCGTCTATGGTCCTGGGCTCAGGGCAATCAGATTTGTCTGATGGCAAATCATCTGGCCGGAGTGCTGAACGTACGTGCGGACAGTCTCAGTCGGCAGTTCTCTGCCGACCACGAGTGGAGGCTCCATCCGGAGGTAGTTCGTCACGTCTTTCGGACGTGGGGGACTCCTCGGGTGGACCTGTTTGCCACCCGCGAGAACGCGCACGGCCCGTCATTCTGCAGTCTCCAGTTTCCGATGCAGGGGGCGTTGGGGGACGCGTTTCAGTTGAGTTGGGGCTCACGACTCTTTTACGCGTTTCCTCCCATACCCTTGATTCCTCGGGTTCTGAGGAAGATTCGCCAAGACCGGGCCCAAGTTATTTTGGTCGCCCCGGATTGGCCAAGAAGGGTGTGGTATACAGATCTTCTCCACCTCTCCTCGTGCCCTCCGCTCCGTTTCCCTCTGAGGGCAGACCTCCTCTCGCAGTCGGAGGGGCAGGTTCTACACCCCCACCTCCAGAGCTTACACCTTCATGCCTGGAGATTGAACGGGGCAACCCGAGTTCCTTCTCTCTCCCGCCTGATGTGGTGGACGTTATTTTATAGGCCAGGCGACACTCCACCAAGTCCATTTACTCCTACAGGTGGTCCAAGTTTGTTAAATGGTGTGGAGAGAGATCCATTGACCCTTTAAAAGCCCATCTTTCTGATGTGCTCCAGTTTGCTCTTTCCTTGGCTCAGCAGGGCTGTGCCGTGGCCACGGTCAAGGGCTATTTTTCGGCCTTATCGGCTTTTCTATGCCTTCCTGATCAACCGTCACTATTTAAATCTCCGGTTGTGCTGAGGTTTATCAAGGGCCTTACAAACATGTTTCCTCCCACTCCTTTTGTAATGCCACAGTGGAACCTTAATCTTGTTTTAACCTTTCTGATGGGGTCCCCATTTGAGCCTCTACATAGCTGTCCTTTGAGGCTGTTGTCCTTTAAGGTGGTCTTTCTTGTAGCCATAACCTCGGCAAGGAGGGTGAGTGAGCTCCAAGCTCTTAGTTCTAAACCCCCTTTTCTCACATTACATGCTGAAAGGATGGTACTTGGGACCAGAGCTGCCTTCCTGCCAAAGGTAGTTACTCTGTTTCATTTGGGGCAGTCCATTACTCTCCCTGTTTTTTATCCACCTCCTCATCCTTCCAAAGAGGAGGAAAGACTCCATCGCCTGGACCCGAAGAGGGCTATGAGTGTTTATCTGGACAGGACTAAAGACTTTCGTCTGGATGATCAACTCTTCATTGGCTACGTTGGTCATTCCAAGGGTAAAGTGGTGCACAAGCGCACGCTATCGAGATAGATCATCCTTGCCATCAAGATCTGCTACGCCCTGGCTGGTAAGACCCCTCCTGAGGGCATTAGAGCTCATTCGACTAGGGCTAAGTCATCTACATCTGCTTTGGCCCGGGGTGTTCCTGTGGCAGATATTTGTAAGGCCGCGACTTGGGCCTCCCTCCATACTTTCGCAAAGCATTATTGCTTGGACTCAGAGATGAGGAGGGAGGGCCACTTTGCGCGCTCTGTGTTGCAAGACTTTCTGGTATAGGAAGGTGGACACCCTCCTCCGGGAGTGGGGACTGCTGTGGGAATCTATTCACAAGGTGAGGAATCCACTGGCAGATGTATCCATCAGAAGAACAAGTTACTTACCTTCGGTAACGCTTTTTCTGGTGGATACAGTATCTACCTGTGGATTCCTCACTGGCCCACCCGCCTCCCCGTTGTCCACCTTTGTGTACCACGAAATAGGTCTTGTTTGAAATGTTTGTATACTTTCTTGTACATTTGTAGGAAATGCTTGTTTATTTAGCATTCCTTTTCTTTGTATGCTATGTATATGTGTTGGTATACTGTATACTGTGTATACTTGGAGTTGTCGTTGGTTCGCCTGTTCGCCTCGAAGGCTCGGAAAAAATGGGTGGAACTGACGTCATCACGCCGACGTGGGCTTCTTATGGCTCCGGTGACGTCGTACGGAGTCGCGAGCGGAGCCGATGCATTATGACGTCGCCCACGTCAACATGGAGTGCTGGGAAAGAAAAGTTCAGTGGAATGCTGGCGCAGGGGATATTCACAAGGTGAGGAATCCACAGGCAAATACTGTATCCACCAGAAAAAGCGTTACCGAAGGTAAGTAACTTGTTCTTTAGTTACTCTTCAGGCACCCCTTGGGAGCAGAGTGACTGCCGCCGTCTTTGAAACAGTGAGTACTACTGAAAAACAAGCATTGGCATAGCCAATAGGTCTCGCCTTTGGGGCCTTATAAGTGTTTAGCCATGCAACAGTTGGTGTTGTTGCACCAAGGATATTGTGTTGCATAACTAAATACTTATAAGGTCCCAAAAGCGGGAGCTTTTGGCTATGCCAATGTTTGTTTGTTATTTTTTGGGGCTATGTATTCAAGTAGTGCTTTTCAGCACGGAATAAGTATTTTTCTTCACTGAGGTAGTGGTATGGATTGTTAGTTGTCTCCAAAAGTGATTTACTTGAATCACATCGTGACATGGAGTGCGTTTGAGTATGTAGTGCATGGAGCGGAGGGTTCTTGAATGGTTTTGGCTTACTCTCGGTGGAGCTTAGTGTCATGTAAAGTGCCTCGTACATATTCTTGATTATGTGTTTTGGTTTTGATCATTGAAGCCACTTCTAGCCAATGAAATTGCTTTAGTATTGCGTTCTTGTGGTAAATCTTTGTGAATCTTGTGGTCACTTTGATTAGTGAGTTTTGTGACTTTTCCAATCCAGTCTGTGTTTTTTTCCCATGACAAATTACATATGTCAATGTTTTTTTATTAAACTTCTAACATTGTTTTTTGCGTCGGGTGTGGACACAATATGCTCCACCACCAGGCTCGTTGAGCCATCTTGAGTTTACTTCTACCTTCGATATTACGTACCCAGCTTGTCTGCATCAGGGCAGCGAAAGCTCCCTTGGGAAAACAGATTGGCGAAAACACCATCCAAACGAGATGTCCTTGTATACATGTATATGTGTATTCAATTATATTTCGGATTTGTTAGTCTATTAGAAATATTCGACGGGGTCATTTTACGGTATGTGGGTACAATGATGGTTTAGGTCAGTACATTTTAGGGAATTGTTGATCTAATTAAGTTGGGTATTGTGGCTACTAGTCATGATAAAGGTCGGCTGGTAGACAGCACTGGGACCGGGGCTGGGGTTCAGTGCTGTGTAGGGGATCCAGTGTATGTAGGTGAAAGGGGGCGTTTACAGGAGCGCACCGTTTTATCGTCACATCGTTTTATAACCGAAAAGCCATGCACGTGTCGTGTAATTTCCTGCTACATTTTCCATACTTAAAACCCGCACAGTTTTATTGTGCCGCGTGTAATAACATGAAGCTTTCCAGACCACAATCATTCAAACTAAAACCTGAGCACGTCGATGCACAACGTGCATAATCTGCGCTTCATTAGTAAGTGACGCTGTGTGCCTGCAGAAGAAAGCACACCCCTTCCATCTGGCAATTGAAATAGTTTGCTAAAAAAAGTGCAGAAGATCTGCAATAACAAGTGTATATACCATTTTGATATGCACTGGAAAGAGCTTCGTTCCAGGGTGCAGTGGGACGCCGGAGAGAGGAGAGGAGAACGTTTATACTGTAGCGGGACTTTCGAGGGGCAAAGCGCTGCGCGCCGAATACCACAGTGTGCGGGGTCCGGCTAAAACAGAATATGTGGGAGGGGGAGGACTTGCAATTGGAACATAATTAGAAATCAATAGCTATACGTTTTTTGGGTTTTTTCCACAACATATTTTACAATGTGAGGAATGTGCACATAATGTGGTTTATTGAAAACCACACTGTTATTGGAGGGCTTGCTAACGGAGACGTGTTCTATGATTGCCACGTTTGGCATGTCTTATTCATTTTGCTCCGAGCCGCCATCTTTCTGTGCGTCTACAGAGAGACGGGGAGCTGTCCGGTGCTGAAAGAGTTGAAACTGAGGCGTTCACAGCCTGATGTCTGCTACTACCTTTGTAATAGTTTTATATAGCTCTTACTAGCCCCTGGGAGGCATTGAAGCGCTTCACCGCGAGTAGCACACTACTATATAACCCAAGGTTAGTGGTGAATCTAGTGGTTATTGTTGATTATTGCAATTAATCATGTGCTGTTAAAGATAAATGATATGTATTTACTTCAGTTACTTTGTGATATATTAATACCAGTTGGGTGTGATCATCGGTGGGGCCTGTGTGTTTTCAGGTGAATGGCTGGCGATATGGTTAGGCTGGTGGAGATGAGGTAATGTTAGTTTACAGGGGTATGGTTTTAAAGAGGAGAGGTTGTGATCTCTCCGAGCTGTTTTCACAGCCTGATGTTTGCTGTAAGCTTCCCTTGAGTTGTGTCCACAAGATGTCTGCTGCTGTGCTTCTCCCGCGCCTGCACATTTGCCGTGTGCCCAGGGGCTGAAATAACGTTTGTGTCCACAAGATGTCTGCTGCTGTGCTTCTCCCGCGCCTGCACATTTGCCGTGTGCCCAGGGGCTGAAATAACGTTAAATGTGGAACTCGCTCTCCCTTCATGCGGCCCTGCGCGTGCTGATCTGGCATTCCAGGATCCAGGCGGCTGCGTGTGTGGTGCATGCTCACAGATGCATGGAGATGTCAGCTTGCAGATATTCTTGGCTGCAGATTACTGCGTCACAGCCCGTTCAGTCGAGCCTCCTACGACACCCCCTGCCCCCTTCCTTCAAATTGTGGATCTCTCTGCGTATCCGCCTCCACATTGTCCTTGGCTGACGCCTGCCTGTGCTGCCTCCATTTTATTTCATCGTTCACCTTTGTACACGCTCTTCAGGGCCCAATCCAGCACCCACCTTATCCTCATCTCACGTTCACTTTCTTCTTTTTAACATAAATGGGATCATGTTTTATTGAGTTTAATGAGGAGCATTAATCACCTTAAGCATGTAGCTTGCGATCCAGACTGAAAGCCAAGCAGGAGCTGACAGAGGCCTATCAGTCTTTTTCTGCGCCCTTGGATAGTACAGCAGAACCCAGACTTCAGTGGTAGAACCGTGCCATATTACTGACCAGTAGGCATGTATCTATATGTTGACATGATGAGCATCACAATAGTTTTACTGGCAGCGTGATGACCTATCAAGCAGCACCTGTCATAACTGGTTGCACTCTGGTACATATTTAGCGGCTCGTATTACAGGTGATATCATGGCATGCTGAGCAGCACCCCAATGGTACTGACAGCACCGCACTTGGCATTAGCAGCTATCCCCAGGCAAATGGAGGCCCTACAATCACTGACAACCCATTGGTGTGTTGAGCAGAGCCCTAATGCTAACAGTATGACTCTGGAATATTTAGTCAAATTTCTAATATCCTTGATGGCATCCTTGCAAATTAGCTGCGCCCTGGGCTACATGATCCGCATCCATTTAAATATATTTCCAAGACACTGTAATGTGATGGCAGCACCCTGGCATATGATTTAAAGAATACATAGGCCATCTTATTTTCTGGCATTGGAATTCTGAAGCGATAGCTGTGTTATTGTAACTCTGATGGCAATTATATCGCCTGATGCGATATTGCATTAGATTACATTTTTCCTGGTCTTGATTTATAGTGTATTGTTTTTTTTGACTGGCACACTTTGCCTGACAAGAGCTATTTCTCCTGTGGCATAGTTTTCTCCTGTAGATCCAGCTTTTGTACAAGGCACACAGTATCTTAATGGGCACATCAATATGCTTGATGCTGCGCAAGATTTATGATCTTATGTACTGCAGAACACAATATGGTTTTAAAAGATCTGTAAGATTCCAGTCAAGGCCCTTGCCAAAGCATAAAAAATGTATTGATAAATTTGCATCTTAAACAGTTTGGCCACATGTTAAAAAAATATTCTAGGGGAAGCAGCACCTCCAAACTACCAATAGTTCGTAAATCGAATGGTCATTGAATCAGAGCTTCCTAATGCAATTTAATTAAAATTAAATGGGCACTCGAAGGATCTCCGGTGTGGCTCTCACCATTGTTCTGTGTAGTCCATGTTTGCAACCATTCCTGTCCTCCGCTGTTGCACCCACCTTCTTTGCATGGTGGGAGCAAGAAGGCTAATGCTGTAACCAAATTATTATTTTCTTAAATGTGAAGCGAAACCCGTTTTACTTTTTCCAGACTTATTGCCAACCACACCCAAGCGACACATTTGATGAGTGAAGAGTAAAAGTTAGGGCTATGAACGTTTTTCTGGTTACCAATTGACAATCTAAGGAGGAAGGTGGGCTATCCATTGGGTGCTGATAGACCATTGTTCCATGGGTCAAGAACATTCAAAGATCTATTTCTTGTAAGACTTTTATTTTCTGTCATTAACGATCACGTTCCTAGGCATGGAATAGTGTCTGCTTACTTTTCATGACAGTCACTCCACATAACTTATCCCAGCATCAAGCCTAGGACCCAGCCTCAGTGAGACCTAGCCCAAAGATGGCACACTCAAAGTGGAAACGAAAATTCAACAGTATGCAACTTGTTCTCAAGTGAGTATCGTCTGTCGGGTCATGTGAGCTGCCAGAATGCACCAAAAGACTTGATTCCAACAAGGAACAGAAAGAAAACAGTCAGAGGGCCGATTTCATTTATAGCAGCCTCACATCCCAGTTACATTATATGATCGAGTGGTCTTTTCAAATGATACTATTTTTTTTGGTCTGTTTTTCAATACATAAAATATTTGGATATATCAGGTCTTATTTTGAGTTTGGCAGATGCAATATTCCATCAAGAACTTGTCTGATGCCCGACTGCCTTATTACAAGTGCATTATATTTTATGGTACTTGTAATATGTTGGGCGGGACTTGTGTCACGTTTTGATAGTGTCCATCCGCCGAACTCTTAAAAAACCCCCAAAAAAGCACCCTTAGTTGTTTAAATGTTGCTGCACAACTGGCCCTTTTTATTTGTTTAAATCTGTGATTATTTTTGTGATGATCCAGAGACTTCAAGGAACCATAATGCTTTCGTTTCTATTTCAAAAAGGGAAACTTGAAGCTGATTTATGTGGAAGTTTGATTTGGATCAGTCTTAAAAACATAAACAAACATTGCTTGATCAAACTTCAGATTTTATGTCTAACATTGTGATTTTTTAAGATATCTACAGCATTTCCTTCCTGTAATCTTTTCATTTGGAATTTTGTTACATTTCTTTAGCATAGATTTTTTTTTTCAGATTAAAAGCCTTCATTTAAAAAACTCCGTTGTCACATTGAAGCTTAAATTGCCTGTTATGAACCTTTTGGGGTAATGGGTGTTTCTTTAATTATCTACTTAAAATTATTGACTGTGTATTGGCATATAACTTAATGCAGTTTGGGTCTGGGCATCTACTTTGATTCAGCATTGATCAATTTACTACACGGCCATTTTGTTTTTTAGCGCAGAGAGAGAGAGACAGAGGCTGATTTTGAACTTTAACAGTCATGCACCAACAAATTCTTGATTTCTGAGGGCAATGCAAATTTCACTAGTATCCCTAATATGATCCTGTGAAAATTCCTCAAAGCATATGCTGGAAAAATTGTTGCAGGTTATTTTATCCCCGTTCCGACTTTTACATTACCCTAATGGGGAAAATGCTTGCGGTAAAATCACAACCACCTCTTATTCCTATTCTGGTATGCACAAGTCCGAATTGGCAGGTAAAATCTTTCATTATAATAACTATTATTTATAGTAATATTTTTCCCCAACACAATTGTAAAGCAAAAGTTCGAATGAAAAAATTACAAAGTTACTATCTACAATATCAGTGTTAAGAAATGGAAATGTTTGTCTTAAAAGCTGCAGCTATGAAAAGCAATGTTTATTTCATCCCATAAGGAAGAAGGCATCAAAATGAGGCAGGGTGTATTTTATGAAAAATGTATTTTAATTGTCTAGCTCCAGAAAAGACATACTTACTCCCTTTGAAGTGGTGGAATCTTATCAGAGGCTTAAGGGCTCATCCCTGCCTCCTATGAGGTGCCCCTTACTGCCCCTTGCCACGAGCGCTAATTATTTAACTGGTCAGTGTTCATGAAAACACAACTTTCATGTTTCCATGAACACCGCCAGAATGCAGGTTGGTCCTCTCGGCCTCGCCTCCAGACAGAGGCATGAGCCAGCTGCAAGGTGCTGTTTAAAACGTGGTACTCCGTAGGTGGATCCCTGGATTGCAAATGTCTGTTAGGCATAGTTCAAATACGATCCCATCACACCGACACAATTCAGTTTATTAAGCAGACACAATGCACATGCCTCAGACAATACAGTTTAGAATATGGCTGTCAGAACACACACCAGTGCATCCCCGAGGATCTGCATGGAGTGCATCCCTGAGGCCAATAAGGATCTGCATAGAGAAGCAGACGCAGGATTCATCACACTGCCCCAGCTGTGTTTGCAGTCCTTTGAAGAAGCTGGGATAAGGATTCACGTTAGCCTTCCTCTTTACAAACCTGCCTTTGCTGCTCTGGCTGGCTCCTTGTTGAGAATCATGGCTTGCTGGTTCCAACGTCCATCGGGCAGATTAATTCTCTTCTACTGCCGCGGGTTATCTGAGTTGCTGGCAAAGGAAGCAAGTGAAGTAAAAAAGTGTTGTTTCTGTGTCCATGTGTTTTAGGTGTGTTTGTGAGTGAGTGAAACGAGTGTGAGTGTGTTAGAGAGTGCCAATATAAGTGAATGTGAATCTGACTTTGAGAGTAAATGAATAAGTGAACGTGAGAGTGTGGGAGAGAATGAAAGTGTGTGTGTTGAGGGAGTAAGTGATCGGAGATTGTGAGAGGGAGTGGAAGTGAGTCGGTGTAGCTATCAATGCTGTTGCAGTTGCTCCAGGGCTCAAAGTCAGTGAGTGTGAAAGTGTGAGTGTAAGTGTTTTTTAAGTGAGAGAGAACCAGCGAGGATGTTTGTGTTAGTAACAGTGAGTGTAAGTGAGGGAGAATGAGTAGGTGAGAGAGTGAATTATAGTGGGAGAAAAGAGTGAATGTGTAAGGGAGTGTGTGTGAGTAAGTAAGAGTTTTGTGATTGTGAATCTGCAACTGGCCATGGCATAGTCTTCTGGGCTTACCGCGATATCCAAGATAACATGCCAGTAATTATTGGCTTTATGGAGGGCACCCTAGGCTAAATGAAACCCCTTAAATATTGGATGAAATACTTGACATAAAGACCACCTATTGGAAAATCCTGGTGCTGCCAGACTGTAGGTATTTCTTTGCTTTAGAGAGGGCAGCCACAGGGCTGAGGGGGCAGGTTGGAGGAAGAAAGCCATGATAAAAAGCTGGCTTAGAAATATTGATGGTCATTTTTGATACAGGGCCACCCATGGTAAGGGCCACTAGAATCATGCGATTGTGCAGCCGCTGTGTTTTTGTCATAATTATAGATTTGCTTCCTTCACCACATAATCCTTCATCATCTGCAGGTTTAATTTTTTTTATTTATTTCTAACCTACACAGTTGAAAAGTTGATAAAAATGCAGCAACACTGGTTGCCGCGTAGTGGAAGACTCAATGCAAAGGTTGAGGGTAACTTTTATCTTTCTTATTGCTATATTTTGTGGTTAAACTGGTACTAACGAGGTACAACTAATGTCCAGACAGTGTTAACAAGTGTAAAAATGACAAATTATGAAGTAATACTAACACAAAATGTTCTGCATTACATTGCATAATGTGCCTTTTCTTGCCGCAAAATGTACATAACCCTGACACAAAATTTGGCCCTTTCCAGCTGCATGATTCCAGTGTCCTTTCCCATGGTATATGGGCAGTATCCAGGCCGGATTGGCCACAGCGGGCACGGGCGTTTCCCCGGTGGGCTGCCAGGTAAGGGGGGCCGGTTTTAGGGCCCTGGGGAGGCATTTTTGTTACCGGGGGCCGGCAATATTGGCCCCCTGTAACAAAATTGTCCGAAACCGTCCCTAGCAAATAGCTGGCCACACCCCACTCCTCCCCCTGGTGGGGGCCGGCCGAGCAGTTTACCAAGGCCCGTTTCAGTCCCCATTCCGGCCCTGGCAGTATCAATAGCATCATTTGTGTACTGGAATGTTGTTTATAATTCTGGCATAAGGGGGTACCCATAAGTAAATTCTGGCATTGGCACAACAAATGTAATTCTTACCATATGGGAAACCCTAAAGTAAATTTTGAAAAAATAGGATGAACTCCTGGCAGTAATTGTGCCCCCCCCCCCCCACTATAAGATCACAGCTGCTATTGCCCCTTTACCTCTTACATGATACTCTGGTACAGAACGGTACTGCCCAATCCCTAGTAGGGACTTGTTCAGAGTTCTGCATTGCACAGTTGTAGGCATGAATACAGTAGGCCTGGCGATTTTGTCACTCCTCAGTCTCACTTCAGTTGCCCAGCTATTGTGCTTTATGCACACTGTTCATTTCCCAAATTGATGTGGCTGCTCTTGAGGGTAAGATACCGTCAGGATATACCCCTTTACCCAGAGCACATAGAAAGTTTACTTTAAATGAAGAAGATATTCACATTTTAAACAACTGTCCATGTAGAAAGTTGCCTTTCCTGCAGACCTGTTACCTGCAGTGCATCCATTAAGACCATGCTGAATACATTTCCCTCACAAAAGGTTTGTAAAATGTTCATTGGCAGGACAGCATGGAGCCATAACCCCATTAGCTAAATAACTCCGTTCTTTCTGGCAAATAGATTAGGTTACTCAGTGAATGAGTCTGTCATTCATTCTGCAACACGATTCTAGTACCTACATTTTTTTCAAAAACTCAGTCGATAGCTGACATCCTGCATATTTTCAATTTGAAGAGGGCAGTATTGGCCCCTAACACCGCAGTTCCCTAACCTGCCCGCCGGTATTCTTTCAGAGCTACTCAAAGGACCCATCCGGTGAATGATATCACGAAATGCACAATATGTCTAAAAAATTCATCCCGACATCATCAAAGGAACATTTTATAACGCTTATTGTTGGCGATTGTTGGTAATGCGGGGCTGGGTAAAAAGAACTGTTCTTTTCTTTTCACTGGATGGGCCGTTTAAGTTGTCACCATTTGGTTTACAATCCCTGATACTGGATTCCACCGTAGAAGTTCCGAGAAACGAAGTGGAGCCTTTCTCTGCTTCTCATAAGTGCGCTAGCAGTTCACCTGTTGATCTAGCTGTGTAAAACGATGGGGGACTAATGCTCCCTTGCTCACGTTCCAACAGTAATTAAGGAATGGATACACAGGACATTCATGCCTTGAAAATAAATGGTATAGCCCACCACCATGTTTTCTCGAAAAGGCAAACGTACGTAATAATACGATTCAGTGGTGGCTCTGCATGCAAAAACGTTGCCAAGAATCTATTTAAAATGGTTTATATTTAAAAAAAATTTTTTATTGGCAAACCTGTAGTCTTCTTAGTAGTGTTACATCATTTCAAAAAGGTACGTTTATATCAGTACTTTTTGTAAAAATATATTAAAATCACCTGCAAATGAAGGACGAGGGCCACTGATCCATGCTTTTTGCACAGTTAATCATACAAAACACAAGTTGCATTAGAACGCAGAATTGCTAGTTTTTTTTACCACTGGCAATCCTCTGGTTGTAGCTATGGGCACATAATGGTAGAAATATTTTTATTAATAATAGTGCAAGTTATTATATAATTTTGGTCTAAGAATTCTGAATCTAGGAAAGTTTCTCATTCCGTTTGTTATTGCATAGGGTATGTAAGACCAGATTTACCATTATACAATAAATGAGGTCATAAAGAGATGCTGTTGTGACTACCTAATCTGTGAAAGAGTAGTGCTTCAGTGCTCAGTACAGTTCATCTTCGCAAACCATGTTGACTTCTTTTTTTTTAATTGATCGGGCACTATGCTTCCTTGAAATCATCTCTTTGGCACATAGTCAGTGTGAGACATGTGATATGGGTTCTAGACAGTAAGTGGTTTCTGGGGAGTATCCATAATAAGTAATGTCATGTATTAATCCTTCTTTAGATCATTGGTTCTCTTGCACTCCGGTTCGGAAACTGGTTTAATCAACATGACTCTCCAAGAGGCGTGAGAGTGAGCAGCCTAGGCTTACCATAGGAAGTGGTAGAAAGTGTTTAGTACTCAGGGCCAGATGTACGACGCTTATTAGCGTGCGCAAACGGGTCTTAGACCTGTTTGTGCACGCTATACAGCATGGGTCCATGTACAAACCTTATTTTGCGAGTCGCAAAATACTGTTTTGCGATTCGCTATTACTGCCCTTGAACAAAAAGTCCCAGTCAAATAAACTTCCACACAACAGATGATAGCTCCACTAATCGGCAATAAGACTGAAGATTGCACTGAAATGCTGGTCGCAAAGTTGAAAACTCTTCAGCAGTGAAAGTCATGGCGGAATGTAAATGGGCTCGCAAATTGCGAGAGGCTCATTAATATTCATGAGCCTCGCAGTTTGCAACCCCATTGGGAATCGCAAACAGTGTTAAACACACTGTTGTACATGCCTAATAGGGCCTCGCAAATTGCGAGTCGCAAATGCGACACAATTTGCGAGGCCCAATTTGGCAGGTTGTACATCTGGCCCTCACTTTCTTATATGACGCATGTAAACACTCACACACAAAGCCTGAGCCACGTCTTACAAAATAAATAAGTAGTTTTTTCTGCATTGGAGCAGAGGTAGTTACAATGAATAACAAAATAAAGATAGCCTTAAAACCTACTGTGGACAAGGAAGGACCACAAACACAGGCACTGTGTTTACAATTTAAGTCACTGTGAACAAATATAGGACCACACACACATTGGTACAATACGTGGAAAAGCGTTGAGTGCCTTCCGCTGTCTTTAGAAGCACACATATCTTTGGCCTTTAATTATTGGCTGGGTTCTTAATATCCACTCGGCTGATGTGCCAAACAGGATATTACTAGTATGAAGCTTGCTTTGATAAGTCTGCCCTCTACTATAGTTTTCTCTCTGGCTGGGCGTGGCAGTTGAGGTAGCTCAGTAGCTTTCAGTCACAGTGGTTTCAAGGAAGCTTAACAGTCCAAAACAAAGAGTGGCAATGCCAATAGATCTGGCTTTAAAGGAATGATGATTGGTAATGACAAATATTACAATTAAATAGTATGGGAATAGACTGGTATTTGTGTGAAGCAAAGAACTGTTCAATAATATTGGTGGAGGCTAAAAGGTCAAGTGACAGTTGCACCCTGCAAATCCAGGTAGGTTAATGACTAGCCTCCTTCCATCTGTGCTGCTACCAGAAAAAAACAACATAAATTATCCAGTTATCTACTACACTTAAAAAACATTCCAATGTCATTTGTATGCCCCTGAAAGTTCAAGATAAGGCAACTGGAAATATCAAGAAAATGATCACAGCTGCTTGGAGGGCAAGCACATTTTTTGTGGAAGCAGATACCTTCTGCCAAATCAAAACGTGTACTCCTGGCTACCAGTATGTGAGAGGAGCCTAAGCCCCTCTCTAGTGATGCTCACATAATTGTCTGGCAAACATATGCGTTGTCAAGCCAGAGCATAAAAAGCAAGCCACCCATATTGCTGCAGATTATGTCAGTGGTGATGATTTTGAGGTGTCAAGTCCGAATGTCGATATAACATGAACCCTGGCATAGCAGCCATTAGGTCTTTTATATTAGGCTCGAGGTGGCCCATAGACTTGTCAAATGAGATGTGGGTAACAGCAGGTGCCAAGTTGATGTTCACTTTGAACTAATTTTTGTAGGTATCCGGCCCTTTTTCCAGTAAACTACTATCACAAGGGGAGAATTGAGGCTTCACTCACCGCTCTGCCTCCCTAAAAATTGTACAACCACCAAGAACGCAGCCAGGTTTTTCATGAAATAGTGGGGTCCTTTACTCCTATCTCTCTACAGAGTGTTAGTTATCCTAGGTGATTACCTCATCTTAAAATATTAAGATATTGGATGAGGTGGTGCTTCATCATCGACCACCTCACCCCACCCTGGTAAGATGTAATTGCCAGGGCAGACTCAACATCACAATTTTTTTAGGGAGTTCTTAAGATATAGTAATTTTCTTAATAAGTTTTTGCGGATCCAGTTGCAATTTAAAACTACCATAATGTATACCCCAAGGATTCCCTTTATTAAGGTGGTACCTGAGGCATGGACAAAAATACTATCAAGTATAAGTAGTGGAATTTTAGTGGGTACAGTTTCCCTCGCATCCTTCTAGTTTGCCAACATGTTTCTGTCTCTTTTTAGCCATGCACTGGTCTTGGTCATTACTCGGGGCTCTAGAAGGATCCCTAATATATACTACGTGTAGAGAATCAAAGTAGAGCTCCCACCTGTGTACTTATAGTATTGCACCTAGGATAAAACACCACATGATTAAACACTTGTATATGACACAACGCTCTTGTAGTAGCAGTAGAAGCCGTAGAACATTCATATAGTAGCACACGTGATGGTAGTGACACTGCAACGGCAAACACACAACATCCATATCATAGTGTTTCAACTCTCATACGGAGCATACATGCAGCATTTCGTGAGTGCAATATTATCTAAACCTATTTAGTTTATCCCTGCATTTCCTGGTGTGAGCAGGGGTGGTGGCTCCTGTAGTCACACACTACGAAAAATGTGTAGAATTCATGAGGCACAATAATCAATTGATAGATTTGTTTTAGGAGCGACCTGCTGTTCACGTGATCGAGAGACACACTGTCCTGTAGCCCTAGTTTAGTTCAAACATTCCATTATAAAGAGGAATTCCTTGTATTCGCCATAGTTTTAAACTGGCCTTGTATAACTCAGGAGGAAACACCTGCATTTGTTCTCAAGTAGAGCTTTCCCCCATTCTGTAAGATAATCGCCTTGGGCATTCGATCGGCCCGTATTACTTACTTCATCAAGGAGATGCACCCATAGTTCACCTATTCATCTCCTATCCTCGCATAATTCTCACCACGTGGTTGCCATGTTTTGGAGAGGCCTGTACTTCTCTCCGGTGACTGCATCTTCGAAACTATTGCGTCGTCATCGAGTGGTGGTGTGATTCGCCGTGAGAGCCTGCCTAGTGTGGGGCTGAGTTTGGTCTTGTATTCCATACGTATATCGGCTCCAACCTTCAGTAGGTCGAACCCCATTCTTCGAAAGGGTGGATATTTGTTAAAAAAGGTGCTTTCCCATGGTACATGGGCTCTCTGAGTGCTACCAAAAACATAGTATCTCATGACAGTTGTAGGACTTCCCGGCACTGTTTGAAGGGGGCTGATATCCACTGCTCCACAACACCCCTCTGGACTACAGAGTTCAGCTTGCAAGGTGCCAGGAGGTGCGCTTGCTAACAGCGGTTCAAGGGGTGTGTGGCAAAGGACGCGCTAAAAAGCGCTGCTGGATCCTGCGATACGGACATGCCCGGACCTAGGGCGGGCCCGTCTGCGCCTGAACAAGACCGGGTCAGGGGCCCTCTCTTGGTGTTTTACTTTGAGGGAGTGAGCAGCTCAAGGTCTTAAACTCTGGGAGCCCTAATTTAAAGTTGTGTTAAAGGTAAGAAACAAACTATGGGGAAATGAAAGGCTAGTTGAGGTATTGTAACAGTGTGTCCCTCTGTATTGAGAGAATGCTTGAACAAGCCATAGGGCTTGACTGGCGAGGTTGACCTGACTGAAAGCAGACTTTCCCTTGACCATGGGGTACCACTTATCCAAACTTCTGACGCCAGTTCCAGGCCTAAGATCAGCCCCCTAATAAATACGGGTATTAATAAGAATCCAATATCTTCACAAGCCATGAATGTAACCAATGCTATAGGAGTTAACACCTCTCTTGATCTGACCGATTTAGGAGAGTCTCATGCACAGCATTCACCTCATCCAGCTGCTGCTATCAAATGTAAAAAGCAACCAGATAAAATCACAATTGCTAAAAAAATAAAAATAAAAAAAGCAGCCCATGTCAATATTCTAATCAGATTCTCTCTTGGATTCAAGCACCTATGCCCTCTTGTGCCCCTCCCAGTGTATCTCTACAGTCTTTGGCAATTCAGGCTTTGGATCCCATATCATCTGACTTGTTTACTAGACACATACTGTACTAAGATTGAGATTATTGGGGAGGCAAAGCTTAAATCGATGGTTGATTGTATAGCTGCTTGGAGTGTTTGTTAGACAGTTTGCACAAGTGGGGCGTTTCTGATCTTTCAAAAAAAAAGAAGCTCTCCGATGTATCCACTGTTACCCACACACACATCAACTCTTCTGGACTGCAGGAGATTTCTACCACCTCTTTGGACTCGCGTAATAATCCAGGAATTCGCCCAGTCGGATCAGGCAATGTCCATCTGAGTAACATGCCAACGGTATCGCCTAGCATTAATTCTACCGCTCACATTCATGGATCAACCGCGTCCCTCGACTTTCCGACGACTATCAGAAATCTGCCAATTTAACACCCTGATGATCCTGCTACTGTCCCTAGCAAAGACAGCCTGAATCTCCCTCCCGCGGCTTGCCCATATGTGTTAATTTTGGCTCCAGTACCTGCACTGAAAACAGGTCAGCTGAGTCGTGGGATCAGATTCAACGAAAGGTTAAACACTGGTTGAATAAATACAAGAACTTTGAAAGCCAGGACCTGAAAGAGATTTAGTGGTGCGAAAGGTGGGTTGGGTGGGTTACTATAAAAAGATTATCCAGGGAGACTGTCGGAATACATTTGAAAAGGCCCGCAAATGCAAAGAGAATATTATGTGCCAAAGAATGTTGTTCGTATAATGAAACCAATATTGCCACTTTACCACCAGTATATTTCTACAAGCCCCCATCTTCACAGTATTGCCCACTGCCTCAAGCGCAATACATTTCCAATCCTGTTTCTTGTTCCAACTCATTCTTCGTACTGAATGACCTAGAATGCGAGGATTGACTGGCAACTAATAGCACTGTAAGCGTGCCAGTTGAGTAAGGGAACAGTTTATCTTACCCAAAGATATTGGCAAAAACATCTGCATCAAACATCAACAGCAGCTCTCAACACAGGGTTGGGGGCGAGTTTCTGATTCCTATACAACCACTGCTAATGTTTGTAATACCACACTGAGAATCTTGAGCTGAAATGTGGCGGGCCTTAAATCAAAGATCCATAGAACAGAGTGCCAGTATTTCATAAGGGAGTGTGATATAATCCTATTGCAGGAAACATGGGAGACACGCTGACTCAATTTGATGGGTTCCATTGTTTTTGTAATCCTGCAAGGCTCTCCAACAGACGGCTAGCCTCAGGGGGCTGGCTATAAAGTTAAACCCCAACATTAGAAGGTTCATGGCTCTCAGGTGGTGGAGGCTTTCTCTGAGCTATGTCTCAGAACTAAGGTAGGCTTACTAAAATCAGCCAAGCCTCGTGTGTGTACTCCAAGATGCTTTAATAGTGTTCTGCAATTAACAGGGCCCTCCGTACTGCACTAACAGCTAAACCCAGAGATCCCAATTTAGTGTATAGTTTGTGCAGGCTATGTAAATAAGTTATCAACAGACGTCGACTGGATATTGTAGCTGCACATTGGGAAACACTGTTACAGGCTCCCAGCAGGGTAGTAATAAGACATTTTGGTCTACCATTTCTAAACTCAAAACTAGCTTTAGGGCCTCTACTACCATCTCCTGTCATATTACCAACAGTAAATGGAAGGAGCATTTCAGGGAAATCTATGCCGCACCACATTTAGCAGATAGTTTTTAAATTGATCCATTGCTAGTTTCACGCTTTCATACCACCCTGCCGAGGTTGCGTATGCGATCCATCATAGTATAGGCAGTAAGGCACCCAGCCCTGACGGTGTTCCCATTGATCTGATTAATTTAATATACCGTTTTGGGCACCACTCCTTTCTAACATCTTTGATGGCCTTGCACACTCGGCTATGCCTAACACCTGGAGCTCGTCCACTATAGTTTTTATATTTAAAAAGGGGGAGCCGTTTATCACCATCATGTTATCGACCGATTTCCCTTACAGACAGCACTGCCAAAATACTCGGCCGAGTCATATATAACAGGATCATGGAGTAGGTGGACACAGAATCTGTACTGTATAGCTGTCAGTACAGATTTAGGTGTAAACTAGGAACCATCAAACAGTGTCTCAATCCCAACTAGGTGCTAGGAAAATACACAGTGGCTAAAAAAATCTCCACTCCACCTAGCATTTATGGATTTGACATCCGCATTTCACTGCGTCAACAGATCGAAATTATGGCGTATTCTTATTGCACAGGGACTTGACGTTGTTTTGGTACTCTTTCTGGCCCACCTACATGAGGGGATGAAGGCAAGGGTTTGCATCAGCAAGCAAGGGGAGGTTTCAGGAAACATAAAGATTGACCGTAGTGTCAGACATGGCTGTGTATTGGCCCCTCTTTTATTTATTTTATATGTTAACGATCTCCACCCCTCACTTTTGGGTTTCACACTAGATGTACCGGTAATTAGGGGTAAACCATTACCAGCTCTTCTGTAAGCAGATGATGCTGTGCTCATAGCTCTCGCCCCAAAACCACTGTGTCAACTAGTAGATGCTTTTGTCAATTTTATGGCTTCCCTTGATATCCGGACTCATTTCACTAAGTCTCACATTAAGTTTTGTGGCACAAAGTGTAGGCCCATGTCAGCCCTGTACATTTGTCCCAATTCTCTGACCAGCACTGTTCCTTATTTAGGAATGTCCCCTAATATCTCTCCTCGCGCAACAACAATTTCCATGGCCAATGGTTCCTTATGCAGCCTACTCCAGTCCCTGAGGGGCAGCTTTTTAATCTCACTGTTGCACATTTATAAATCTCAGTGCATACCCATCGCCATGTATGGTGCACAGTCATGGGGAATCTCAAATTGTAAGGTTTTTTCAACAAGAAGAAAATGGGCTCCTTTGGAGGGAGCTTGCTCTTCCCCTTTCTGCTGCTAATTACGTTAGTCATAAGGAATTTGGGCTACCCTACCTTGAAGATCTGCTCCGGGTGCAGCCAGTTATGCCCTGGTTGTCGATTTGGAAGAACTCTGAGATTGTCCTAACCAAGGAGATAATACTGGATTGTCTCTCCCTGGATAAGGGGGTGTCAATTTCCTTGGATCAACCATGAAAAATCTTTGTATTGTTGAATAGGGATTTAATCCTTTTTTCCTGACTCCCTTACTTGCATCTCTTTACATTGAAGGAGCGTGGATGAAGCTTTTTACCAGCTTGAGGAATTCCAACGGTTAAGGAGCCATTTAGAGCGATCTACTGTAACTAGGTATTTGGATGGATGGAACTCAGATTACATAACTAATTATATATTGTTTGCCGTAGCAGATGGGAACGTTCCCTGCTACTCCGCTTCAGATCAGACACTGTTAAGTATCTGTTATGTTTTCCTCTAGGCTACACTCTAGGCCCTGAACTTTTAACCTGTCCGTGTGATGATATATGCTTGCAGACTGCGCTGCATTTCTCCTTTTATTGGTAAATTTTATATGCGGTACACCAGATTCTTTTTAATCCCTATTTTAAAGAAGTTTTGTCACAACTATAAACAATGTAGACCTGCCTTTAGATTCTTATCACTTTTGCACAGCGATAAAGTGACTTTTACTCTTGGTCTTTTTTTATAGGCTTTTATACAAGCACGTAGAACAATGGATTGTTAATAAATGTTGCAGCTATTTTGTATTGGATTTTATGCATCTATATTTAAGCATATTTTAATAGCTGTTTGTAATTTGTCCTATGTAGTTATTTTTTGTGATTCATTGTTATGGCTACTATAATGCAACCGAATAAAGTTTGCGAATCTGAATCTAGTACCTTATGGCAGTTGTAGTCTTCATCATTTTCAAAAGAATAGCATATTAATAGCATCCCTGAAGTAAATTCTCGTAACTTGGGAGCTATATCAAACTGATGACTGCATGATCTCCGGAGAACCAGAGCAGTTCTTAAAATTATTTGTAACTTGTTCTATATTTATCAATGGTTAACTTCATATAAAAAAAGTTTCTTTGAAACAGAGGTGTTCTTTAAAACACGGAGTGGCATAAATTCAATCCCTGTGTTTCCTGATATACATGAGCTAGGACCCTTGTTGGAAAATGAGGATTCTTCCAAGTGTGGTCAATCTTAGTCTTACTATCTGTCTAACAGTCCCGATAGTGTTTTATCATTCAGCCCCTGGGTGTCCGTTCTAAGTCTAAATACCCATTATTCATATTTTAAAAGGGCTGATGCCATGTTTGTGTGTAAGGTTTTCAGTCTCTCAATCACATATCACTCTGCCATCTTTAGTATGATGCTTTTCAATGCCTTATTAGCTTGGTATTATATTTTCTGCAGCTTTTAGTTCTGCTATGTTCATTGATCCATATTCATATTTTTCTCATTGTCTTACCTATGTATAATAATCTGCATGGGCATTTTATTACGGATATATGACGTTACAGGAATTCCAATTTGTGAAGTTGTTTCATTCCCAAGGTGTCTAGTGTCCCAAATCTAATAATTTACATTTTTGGGTGAACTGGCCCTTAAGAGCCAGTATGCTCCAGAAAGCGAGTAGGCTGTTTTCCAGCCTCTGTTTCTTTGGACATGTGTGTACCAGTTTGTATTGTAAATTCTGACCCATTCTAAAAGAGTAAATCGGTTTTTCTATTCTTAGTGTAACCAAAGTAAGGATTTCCCATGTTTTTTGATACATCTTTCCAACTTATTCGAACATGGGAATAATGTTGTCACATAAATCGATCATGTCACCGGACGCCTAGCATATGTCTTCATCAGCGCCTCCCTGTTGTTGTTACTTGCCTTAGTCCTTGCTCTCCTATTAGTCTTTTCATGGTAATGTTTTTCTCTTAGTTTCTCTTTCTCAGAATTTCTTTGAAAACTTACTGTATTGGTACAGTTACGTCTTAAGCTGAGAAATTGTGCAATTGGAAGACCTATCGTTAGAGAACCAGGGTAGAAACTCTTATAGCAGAGAAAGCTATTCCTATCTGTTAGTTTATACAAAACCACTGTTTTCAGAACTCCTCCATCTGGGTAGATCATCAAGTCCCCAAAAAATATTTCTGATTGACTCATGCTCATTGTGAAGTTGAGAAATGGGTTCAAGCTGTTGACCCACGTGCTGAATTCATTAGCTTCTTCCCTCGAACCTCTCAGACCACTAGGATGTCATCTATGTATCGTTTCCATAACCTCACCTGGTTTCGAAACCGATTGACCTTGCTGTAGATAAATTACATTTAAAAATTATCGACGTACAACCATGCCAGAGTGGAAGCGCATGCGCTCCCAATGACAGTGCCATGGGTTTGCAAGAAAAATTCTCCCTCATACTGAAACACATTCCTTGTCAATACCATGTGAGTGCAAACTAACACAGAATCAGTGGGGTTAATCTGATCCCTGTCCCTTGTTCTTAGTAGGTTTTCAATTACCTGTAAGGTGTACTCTTGCAGGATGTTTGTGTGTAGTGACTCTACTTCTAGGTTCATAAGTAATTCCATAGCTGTATCGAACTCAGTATCTTTCAACATATTTAGTTTGTCTTTCGCATCTTTTAAGTACAAGGCCATCATGCCCACCAAAGGTTTTAAGAAAGTCACAAAACTGTGACATTGGTTCCAGTGCAGTGCCTGCGCTTATTGGATGTCCGGGAGGTGGATTTTTGTTCTCCTGGACTCTGGGATGTATATGGAATTCTGATGGATACATCTGCCAGTGGATTCCTCACCTTGTGAATATCCCCTGCGCCAGCATTCCACGGAACTTTTCTTCCCCAGCATTCCACGTCGACGTGGGCGACGTCACAATACATCGGCTCCGCACGCGACTCCGTACGACGTCATCGGAGCCATAAGAAGCCCACGTCGGCGTGATGACGTCAGTTCCCTTTTTTCCGCGCCGTCGACGCGCAACGGTTTTTTCCCAGTGCTCTCTAGATACTTTGTAATCTAGTGGTGTATTCTTGTTAAAATCGGAATGTCTTCGACGAGGAAGTCGGGCTTTAAGCCCTGTAGGGAGTGCGGAGGCCTGATGTCCATGACGGATCCGCATCAGAATTGTTTATGGTGTCTCTCTTCTGATCATGATGTGGATGAGTGCGGGTGCTGTAGGAGCATGAATCCTAAAGCACTGAAGGAGAGGAAGACCAAACTCTTCATGAAGAAGATCGGTGAGGAGAAGAGAGGGAGGAAAAAGGAGAAGTCCAGGCGGGAGTCTTCGACTTCGAGGTCGTCGAAGTCGAAGAAGCACCATAAGAAGAGGAAGCATTCTTCTCGGCGTCGGTCCTCGAAGTCTAAGAGGTCGAGGTCGGCTTCGCCTCGTCGACGTCAGAGCAAGATCTTGTCTCCTTCGCCTTCTCCGGATAAGTCTTCGAAGTCTCCCTCTCCGAAGCGGACTCCGGCTCGTTCCCCGACGCCGTCTCCGGCGCCGTCCAAGGCTTCGACTCCTGGTCGGGTGGAATCTGATGTGGAGCAGGAGCAGGAAGAGTCTATCCCGGTGCCTGATGACTCCGTGGTTCCGGTGGAGGATTCGGAGGAGCCGACGCCGGTGGCTCCACAGGAGGATACAGGGGCAGTTCCTTATCCCCAATTCCCGGCTCCAGGTACGGATCCTTCGGGATTTCTGAATGCCATGTATGGCATTTTTCAGAGAGCATCCTTCCCATCCGGAGCACCAGCAGGTCCCGTGGGTCCGATGGCGTTTTCTCTAGGAGTGCCGCAGCAATACGCTCAGGCTCCTTTTCTGCCTTTTATGCCGATGGCGCCTTCTTGGCAGTTTCCGGCGCCGGTTGGGAATCCGGCTCGACCTCGGATGGATGGTCAATCTTCGGAGCCTTCTTTGACGCCGAGGCCGACTCCATCGACGCCGCATCCGGCACCGCCGACTCCACCTGTAGCGCCTCCGACGCCGATGCCTTTGGCTCCACCGACGCCGCGTACGACGTCGACGACGCCGGCTCCCCGGAATCGATCGAGGCGGGAGGCCCAAAGGGTTTTGGAGGAGGAAAGATTTCGGGCTGAGGTGGAAGAAGGTGAAGTGGACTCTTCTTCGGATGAGTTTGGAGGTATAGAGGTAGCAAGTGGTTTGGATACCACCCCAGAGTGGGAGCATGCTTCTGCAAGGTCTTCTCCACCACAGGAATTGGCGCCCTACCATGTTGTGATCAAGAAGGCCGCGGAGTTGTTAGATCTGCAGCTGCCCTCTGTGGAATACAAGTCCAATCTGCTCACAGAGGTGTTGCACTCCCCGACGTCGGCTTCTGAGCCTTTGCTACCTTTCAATGAGGCTCTCTTGGAACCAGTATTGGAGGTGTGGAAGAAGCCTCTGTCAGCTCCAGCAGTTTGCAGGCAGGTGGCAAGGAGATACAGGGTTGCGCCAGGAGACCCGGATTTTTTATCCACGCATCCTTCTCCGGAGAGCCTAGTGGTGCAGGCTTCATGTTCTAAACATGCTTCGGGTGCTTTCCCCCAATCTCCTGCTGATAGGGAGTCGAAGAAAGTTGATCAGGCGGCCAAAAAGTCTTTCTCCTCAGGAAGTATGGCATTGAAGTCATCAAATGCTACGTGCTTGCTGGGGCGTTATGTTCATGCCCTGATGGACTCTATAAAAACTCTGGCCCCTAAGTTACCTGAGGGGGATAAGTCGTCCTTCATGGAGGTTGTGGCGGACACTCAGGCAGCTGCCAGGCAGGTGATCCAGTCTGGGCTGGATACGGCGGACTCTGTGGCGAGAATTATGGGGTCGTCCATTGCCGCGAGGAGACAAGCATGGCTCCGTTCCTCAGGGTTTTCTGCAGATGTCCAGGCCACGCTGGTGGATCTGCCCTTTGATGGACAAAAGTTGTTTGGGGAGAAGGCAGATTCTGCTCTTCAACGTTTTAAGGACAGTAGGTTAACGGCGAAGTCCTTGGGTCTGCAGGTTCCTGTGAGAGGTTCAACTTTCCGTAAGGCTAGGGGATTCGGAAGGTCATCCTTTCGCTCCTTTCGACAGCCACAACAACAGCAGCAACAACAGCAGCAGAATCCCCTCTATCGCTCCTATAGAGGGAAGCAAAGGGGTCGGAGAGGTTCTGGTCGTAACCCCCCTTCTTCCTCCTCCTCCTCTGCTCCAAATGAGGCTTCAGGGAAGCAGCCCTAGATCCCCCATCCCGGATCATGTAAGACCTGTGGGGGGTCGGGTGTCCTACTTTCTACGGGGTTGGAAATCTGTTACAACCGACCTTTGGGTTTTGAACCTCGTAGAGACTGGGCACGCCCTTCCCTTTCGGGAGTTTCCTCCCCCTTACCCTCCTTGCCAAGGTTATTGCTCGGAGGACCACCTGCTTCTCCTGCAGAAAGAAGTTCAAGCTTTGTTTCAGAAGGGCGCAATAGAGGTGGTTCCGGAGCAGGAAAGGGGTCAGGGATGCTACTCCCGGTATTTCCTGATCCCCAAGAAGGACGGCAGATTGCGTCCGATTCTGGACCTCAGAATCTTGAATTTTTACCTGAAACAGGAGAAGTTCAAGATGCTGACCCTTGCGCAGGTTCTTCAAGCGTTGCAGCAAGGAGACTGGATGGTGTCGCTCGACTTGCAGGACGCGTACTTCCATGTCCCAATCCTGAAGTCGCACAGGAAGTATCTCCGTTTTACGGTTGGGTCGCAACATTATCAGTTTGCGGTCCTCCCGTTTGGTCTTACTACTGCACCTCGAGTCTTCACAAAGGTGATGGCAGTGGTGGCTGCTCATCTCAGGAGGTCGGGGATTCCGGTTTTCCCCTACCTGGACGACTGGCTTCTGAAGGCAGAGTCCCCAGGGATGGTGCAGCGTCATCTGCAGGTGACAACTCAGCTGTTATTCGACTTGGGTTTTTCGATCAATGTGCCCAAGTCTCACCTGGTGCCCTCTCAACGCAACCTGTTTATAGGGGCAGTACTGGACACTACTGTGTGTCGAGCATTCCCTCCTCCTCAAAGGATTCTCGACATTCAGGAGATGGTCCCTTTATTCCACAGTGGAGCGGTTGTTCCAGTTCTGAAGGTCCTTCGCCTGCTCGGTCTGTTCGCTTCCTGCATTCTGTTGGTCAACCATGCACGCTGGCACATGAGGGCGCTCCAGTGGTGCCTCCGCAAGCAGTGGTATCAGCACAACGGGGATCTCGGGGAGTCGATCAAGATCTCCGGAGAAGCTGCAGCGGATCTGTCTTGGTGGAGCGTGGAGGGCAATCTGTCCCAAGGAAAGCCTTTCCATCTACCTCCATCGGTGGCCACAGTGATAACGGATGCCTCCACCCTAGGGTGGGGTGCTCATCTGGGGGATCTGGAGATCAAGGGTCTTTGGTCTCCAGAGGAGAGGTTGTTTCATATCAACCTTCTGGAGTTGCGGGCGATTCGTTTGGCACTCAAGGCCTTTCTCCCTTCCCTTCGCGGTCAGTCAGTTCAAGTCCTGACGGACAACACGACCGCGATGTGGTATATAAACAAACAGGGAGGAGTAGGGTCTCTTTGTCTCTGCAGAGAGGCCCTGCGTCTGTGGTCCTGGGCTCAGGACCATCAGATTTGTCTGATGGCAAATCATCTGGCCGGGGTGCTGAACGTGCGTGCGGACAGTCTCAGTCGGCAGTTCTCCGCCGACCACGAGTGGAGGCTCCATCCGGAGGTGGTTCGTCACGTCTTTCGGACGTGGGGGACTCCTCGGGTGGACCTGTTTGCCACCCGAGAGAACGCGCACTGCCCGTCATTCTGCAGTCTCCAGTTTCCGATGCAGGGGGCGTTGGGGGACGCGTTTCAGTTGAGTTGGGGTTCACGACTCCTTTACGCGTTTCCTCCCATACCCTTGATTCCTCGGGTTCTGAGGAAAATTCGCCAAGACCGGGCCCAAGTCATTTTGGTCGCCCCGGACTGGCCAAGAAGGGTGTGGTACACAGATCTTCTCCACCTCTCCTCGTGCCCTCCGCTCCGTCTCCCTCTGAGGGCAGACCTCCTCTCGCAGTCGGAGGGGCAGGTTCTACACCCCCACCTCCAGAGCTTACACCTTCATGCCTGGAGATTGAACGGGGCAACCTGAGTTCCTTCTCTCTCCCACCTGATGTGGTGGACGTTATTTTATCGGCCAGGCGACACTCCACCAAGTCCATATACTCCTACAGGTGGTCTAAGTTTGTAAAGTGGTGTGGGGAGAGGTCCATTGACCCTTTAAAGGCTCATCTTTCTGATGTGCTTCAGTTTGCTCTTTCCTTGGCTCAGCAGGGCTGTGCTGTGGCCACGGTCAAGGGCTACCTTTCGGCCTTATCGGCATTTCTGTGCCTTCCAGATCAGCCTTCGTTATTTAAATCTCCGGTTGTTCTAAGGTTCGTCAAGGGCCTTACAAACATGTTTCCTCCCACTCCGTTTGTAATGCCTCAGTGGGACCTTAATCTTGTCTTAACCTTTTTAATGGGGTCCCCATTTGAGCCTCTTCATAATTGTCCTTTGAGGCTGTTGTCCTTTAAGGTGGTTTTTCTTGTCGCCATAACCTCGGCAAGGAGGGTAAGTGAGCTTCAAGCTCTTAGTTCTAAACCTCCTTTTCTTACCTTACATGCTGAAAGGATGGTTCTCAGGACCAGGGCTGCTTTCCTGCCAAAAGTTGTTACTCCTTTCCATTTGGGGCAGTCTATTACCCTCCCTGTTTTTTATCCACCCCCTCATCCTTCCAAAGAAGAAGAAAGACTCCATCGCCTTGACCCGAAGAGGGCTATGAGTTTTTATTTGGACAGGACCAAGGACTTTCGTGTTGATGACCAGCTTTTTATTGGCTACGTTGGTCGTTCTAAAGGTAAAGCGGTGCACAAGCGCACGCTGTCAAGATGGATTATACTGACCATCAAGATCTGCTACGCCCTGGCTGGTAAGACTCCTCCTGAGGGTATTCGTGCTCACTCTACTAGAGCTAAGTCTTCAACATCTGCTCTGGCCCGGGGTGTTCCTGTGGCAGATATTTGTAAGGCCGCGACTTGGGCCTCCCTCCATACTTTCGCAAAGCATTATTGCTTGGACTCTGAGATGAGGAGGGAGGGCCACTTCGCGCGCTCTGTCTTGCAAGACTTTCTGGTATAGAAAGGTGGACACCCTCCTCCGGGAGTGGGGACTGCTGTGGGAATCTATTCACAAGGTGAGGAATCCACTGGCAGATGTATCCATCAGAAGAACAAGTTACTTACCTTCGGTAACGCTTTTTCTGGTGGATACAGTATCTGCCTGTGGATTCCTCACCAACCCACCCGCCTCCCCGTTGTCCACCTTTTGTATACCATGAAATAGGTCTTGTTTGAAATGCTTATATTTTCTCTTGTACATTTGTAGGTAATGCTTGTTCGATTAGCATTCCTTTGTTTTGTATGCTATGTATATGTATTGGTTTTTCTATATACTGTGTATACTTGGAATTGTCGTTGGTTCACCTGTTCGCCTCGAAGGCACGGAAAAAATGGGTGGAACTGACGTCATCACGCCGACGTGGGCTTCTTATGGCTCCGATGACGTCGTACGGAGTCGCGTGCGGAGCCGATGTATTGTGACGTCGCCCACGTCGACGTGGAATGCTGGGGAAGAAAAGTTCCGTGGAATGCTGGCGCAGGGGATATTCACAAGGTGAGGAATCCACAGGCAGATACTGTATCCACCAGAAAAAGCGTTACCGAAGGTAAGTAACTTGTTCGTTAGGTATACAAGGCTCTTTTTGTACTGGAAATTCGACTTCTTTTTCTGTGACTAAACCATTTTCCAGAGCCCTAACTACCATAAAGGACATTTTCTCCATTATGTCTGGCGTGGGATCCTTGCTTAGTCCTTTGTAGTGTCTCTCATCTTCAAGAAATCTGAAGCATTCAGCATGGTACATTTGCTTTAGTATTAGCACTACCATCTCGTTCCTTGTCTGCTGGCTTCATAATAATGGAGGTGTACTTTTGCAGTTCTGTCAGAGCTTCCCTTTCTACTCTTGTAAAGTTTTGGAAAATCTTTGGGCTACTGTGCATTTATACAACAGTTAACTGTTTGTTCGAACGCTGCTACCTCAGGAGGTAATTGATGCAATGGTGGAGTGAAGGTAGACCGCTTGTGGAGGCCTGTGTTTATTATCACCCCCACCTCCTCGATGTCTTTTGGGAAAATGAAAATTTGCAGTCCGATTATTCTGACAAACTCTGCTACTCCAATCCTCAGTTAAAAGATGTCATCCCCAGATGTTGAGACACAACCAAGCCCTTTGTTTATCACGTCTCTTTGGGTATCAGTCAATGCGTTATTACACTGGTTAATGATGTTAACCCTATCTTGTATCAGGTCCTGCTTGTCCCCAGTTGGGGTTCCTTGGTGTGTTTTTTCCACCCTGTTCGGTTTCTGTGTCCTTCCAGGATACTCTGCGATCTTTTTTTCTCCCTCTACCCCTTTCTCTGCCTCTGTCAAAAAATAAAATAAAAGAGGCGGTTGTTGCCATGGGAACCCATGTTAGGGTGGATATTGGTGGAACCCATATGTCTGGGGTCAACCAGAGGGATGTGAGGGGCATTGTACCCAATAGCATCCACTAACTATACTTTATAATATTTTTCTCCATACATAAGGTACCACCTGATAAAGGTAATCCTTGTAGTACACTAAGATATTTTGAGAATGTAACTGGATCCCCGAACCATTATCCAGAAGATTACTGCATCTTAAGAACTTCCTCAACAATTTTGAGGCTGAGTCTGTCCTGGTAGCACCATCTTACCAGGGTGGGATGTGGTGGTTGATGATGAAGAATGCCACATTGTGTCATCCAGTATCTTAAAATTTTAAAATTAGGTAACCATCTAGGATAAATAACGCTAGGGTAGCGAAAGGGAGAGGGGAGTAAAGAACCCCACTCTTTTTAGAAAAGCCTTGCTAGTCCTTTTGGAGTTGTGCCTTGTTCCAGTAAACCCAGTACATGAAATAGAATATGTGGAATCTGATATGATTCGTGCCTGTACCTCGAGCAAGTGAAGTCGTTTCAGGGTTGGTTTCACATGACCCTATTTCCACAAATTTGTGTTATACTGGTAGCATTGTTCTCTAATGAGTACTGCGTAGATTGCATTACAATTGCCTAGATGTGACACAACCAATGCTCTCTTTAGCTCTACTCAATTAATTGTTTTTATAAGCAGAAGGACTCTGATATAGTCACATATGTAGTCTTGCCCATTCTCGCGATTTGTGCAGCAAAAGATTGGCCTTTGCAAATCATTGTTCCCTTTTTCTTAATAATTTGCGCTTTTGTTTAATTGAAAGAACAGCAAGGTCAAAGCATGACTCCTTATTGTACTAGTTCTTGTAAAAAAAGACACAGAAAGAACCTGCACAGGAAACTTTTGAATCATTTCACTAGTAGTTTTTCAATTTTCGGATTTCTTTTTCACCTACTTTACGACATAGTTCACTAGTGGATTTTCTTATTTCCAATTTGAAAACACTTTCTTACTTTTGGGCTTTCATTTTTCTGTGAGTTTGTGCCAGAACAGTAGCCTGTTTATAAATCATGCCTATGTATTGTAATCGGTTGGGGAATAAACCTTGTTAACATACCAACTCCATTGATAAAAGTGACTATCTCTTTATCCACAAGGGATCATTGACTCACAGAAGAGTAAGGAACATTATTTGATCTTTCCTGCTCCAATATAATTGAGAAAAGGAAATAAAGGCTTTACCTCACTGTGAGTGAATGGCCTTCTACTCTTGTACAATGGGCACATTCATATAAGAATTAGTCCCCTTTTGGCCAGTGACTACTGCCCCAATGTATGTTTTTTTCATTTTAAAACAAAATATTATTTTACTTGGATAAACCGAATCAAGGCTGTCCAACCATTCATGTATATGCATGTACTTGCGAAGGTATCTTTGAATAGATTTTGTAAAACTTTTACAAAAAACATTTCAAGATGGCTGCACGTAAGTGCATATGCAAGCACATTGGCTGACCTTTTGGCTTTGCCAGTGCCTATTCCCATTTGTACTGTGGACCATGGACCTCGGTCTGCTAGCCTGGGTCTGGTGTCTAGTCTCAGCATTTGAAGGATTTTTGATGTGCTCCTAAGCACAAATCCCCTTTGTCTCTTGGCATGTGTTAAGGAGCCAGGACTTCGAAACTAGCCAAAATATGTATTAATATGCACAAGTCATTGTGCAACAGTAGTAAATATTGATCTAACTGGTCTAACTCCGTAATCCGAGACAAGAGTACATAATACGTTCGCGACACAAGGTCATAGAAAGAGTTCCGATCATTTAGTCCAAAGTTTGAGAACTTCTGGAACAAAGTCACGAAGTATGGATCAGATGATTATTGCCTTGTGAAGGTACGTCAGCATTGAGAGTCAGGTGACGCGAGTTGTATTCCTTAAGTAATTTTTTAAAGGCTGAAACAATATATTTAGAATCCATATGTACCGAACTATGTCCAATTACTGTCAGCAGAGAGACGCTAAAAGAGATGGTGTGAAATAAATGTAAAAACATAGAAGAGGTACAAAAGAGAACCAAGATGTGGGCATGTTAATGTTGAATTTTAGAGCACGTTAATACGAAA
Source organism: Triturus cristatus (assembly GCF_964204655.1). Lineage (NCBI taxonomy): Eukaryota > Metazoa > Chordata > Amphibia > Caudata > Salamandridae > Triturus > Triturus cristatus. Next base: position 87,374,185 of record NC_140584.1, on the reverse strand, counting down.
GGCGTCTTGGCGATACTGTCAATGTGTAAATAAGCAGAAAAGCATGATACGGTATTGTAAATTGCGATCAACTGTAATAGACCAAGAAGTGTAATTGCCAAAACAGAGAGATGAGGCAAAAGGGGAATTAATGTAGAAGAAGTTTAATCGCACCTCCGCTTTGTGTAGCTCAGGCTTCCTCGGTCACTTGAAGCCTCTTTCCTTACTGCACTCCTTTCATGTCCATCAGCTTACTGTTCTACAGACTTGGCAGTGGTGCCCCGCTCCCTCCATCTACAGTCTTGAAGTACCCTCCACCTTTAACACACTCTGACTGAGGTCATGATGCTCCCTCTACATTCTACTTTGGCTTTACACCACACCGGTGTCACACTACAGCTAGAATTTCCGCTCAGCCTCGCTTCAGAAACGTTGCTGGTGCCCTCTCTCTCCTGCGGAATGCATCCCACACATTGCGCAACCGTAGCCTCTATGGTGTGTCCAGATACAAATATTTTGAAATTACAAGTGTATGTTGGATGGTTCCTGTGACCTATGAATGTTGAAAACCCAGCACATCAGCAGTGCATTGAAGCTTTAGCATCTAAAATACAATTAAACCCGGGGTCGGTTCCTCTTCAGTAGAGGGGGTTGTTGATTGGATTTCTGCCAGGGAGTGGGTGTTTCATTTTTTAGCCCGGCTGAATCCATGCTTGTATCCCTTGTGAAGTAGTTCAGCGTCCTTGCTTCCTGTCAAGCCAATCGTGGACCAGACACCGGCACAGGCGTGGGCTTTCTTGAGCGTGCTTTGGTTTTCCTCCCTGTAAAAATAGCATTTTGTGTCCCTTGTTTAATTTTTTTTTATTTTGTCCTTGTCAAAATTACCCTAAACTAAGGAGAGGAAAGACTAGATGATGTTGCTTAAGCAAGTGAAATAATTGGTGCTAGAGCGTCAAAGTCCTGAAGAGTCCATCAGGAATCAGAAAGTATTGTATTCTGTTTCTCTTTCTGCACTGCAAGTGAAAACCTGCCGGGCACTTACACAGCAGAGCCAGGTGTCAGGGCCTGAGATGGTCTGAAAAGAGCCAGCCAATGACGGCCTCACATTGAACCAGCGCTTTAAATGGGCAGGTACTGTTCAGGACTAAGTACCTGCACTACTTTAATATCAAAGGGAGACTACCTGCACTTTTCAGCTCTGCTGCAATACATTTAATGGGAGAGTACCGGCACTTCTCAGGGGAAAATAGGTACTCGAACTAAAGAGTACCTTCTCTTCTGTATTTCCATTTAAAATACTGCATTGAACTAAACATCTGCATGTTCTTGTAGATCAGATGGATTCCTGCTATTGTGACGTATCCTGTAGAATACATCGTCTGTCTTTGCAGATGCCTGTTTGGAACTAATGGATCTGCCCACACAATTACCTCATGTAGGAATTTTGTGATCATCCCCCCTGTGATAGTGGAGAGATTACCGGATTTGGCCAAGATGAAATACTTTTCTCGCTCCCTCGCCATGCGTAGTGTTGTCATCAATTACGTTTGTTTCAGATGTTGCTTTGATGTTGTCGATGATCTCATACAACTTGTCATGAGTGATACAATATGTGAGGCATTAAGTAGTGCATGTCGGGGGCTGGAGTTATAGTTACTTCAGTTGATTATAACTCGTGAAATTCAGAGTTTTTTTTGTTTATATGTAATATTTCAACTGACAATCTCACCTAACTATAATATCACTTTAACCCTTGGTTTTTCAGTAAATTTCTGAGTTTTTTTCCAACGTCAAGTAATATGTTACTACCAAGGCTACTGGGATTATGCGATTCTGCTGCCACAGCGAATCCATAACTATTTAAAAAACCTGCATCCAGAGAATAGCATAGTTTGTGTCCCTGATTATTACCGTGCTAAACTATAACCTTACTCTAACCCTTGGTTTTTTCCCTGTCAATATCTAGGGTGTTTTTTTTACGAAAAGTAAGATTTTGTTACCATACCTATCTAGACCTGCCCCTCCTTTGCCCGAAGTACCCACAGATGGCTAACACCCCGCCGCACTAAGTCCTTGGCCTTGCGCACCATGTGGGTTTGCCACTGGCCCTGCACTCAGCCTCTCACGGATGGCCAACCCACTGCCGCAGACGGCCAAATGGCCATGCCTGGCAGCCAATGCGCCACTGCTTGCCGACCCTCCCTGCTGTGCAAAGACCTCTATAAAAGGCCATGGTGAGTCCCGGTGGATCCTATCGGCAGTTTTAATTTTTAATTTAAAACTTTGGCAACACTGCAGGTCCCACAAGGGATAGGGGGTTAGCGTGTCTTTACTTTAATCCTCTGTTACTTTTCTTTCTTTTTTTCCTTCAGGACTTGGGGACCAAGCCCCTGAGTCCTGTAATGGCGGCTGCTACTTTTTTCTCCGTTGTAGCCAGCCAACATTTTTCACGAGTTGCAATTTACTCTTATAAGTTCAAGAAATGTATGTGCAGTAATAAAAAAGTTGTTTAAGCAAGCAGTTATGGTTGCAAAAAAGAAATGTGAATTGCCATTTTGCGTCAATACTGAATACATAGCGACTTTTCGCACAGAGTAATGAACATCTTGTTCACTTTGCTTTAATAATCTCTGTTATTGGGACCACATGGTGCAAGACAGTGCTACTTGCTGTGTTTCAAACTGTATGAGCCACAATAATACAAGCTGAAAACAAGTTTACTTGTTGTCATGAAATATATGCCAGTAATTGGAAATACATCTCCCGTGCATACAGCATCTCAGCCTGCGTTAGCCTCCCGACAGCATATAACCAGTATGACACAAGAATTATTTCATGCTGAGAAATTGAGCTGCAGGAAGATCAGAATAAGCATGTATGCCCAAGGGTAATAATAATCATCATGTCATGCTTTCACTCCCACAGTGAAGATGTGTGTAAGCGAGGATTCACTGTTATTATTGACATGCGAGGATCCAAATGGGACTTGATCAAACCTCTGCTGAAGACCCTCCAGGAAGCGTTCCCCGCCGAAATCCACGTTGCACTGATAATCAAGCCGGACAACTTCTGGCAGAAGCAGAAGACTAACTTTGGCAGCTCCAAATTTATTTTTGAGGTAAGATTCTGTGCCTTTTTACTGTTGTCAAGACCTTTACATTTAACATTGTGGTGCCGCCCCCACCCCCCTGTGTGCCTGGGTAGGTTAGGTGTCTTCATAGCGCCCTGGACGTAAACCTAAGGAATCGTCATGTGTCCTAATTCAGCAGAGGATTCTGTCTACGACATCAATAAACACCAAAGTTATTTAAGGTCTTTGCTGCTGCTCATGAAGTGAAGAAGAATAAAGAAGGATTTGGAGGGTTTTGTAGACGGATCAAGACATGTTACTGCATTTTACTGTCTGCGGGCATAACTGGTACAAGACAGTGTACACAAATTCTCAGCCGTTTCTTCAGAATCCTCAATTTGTTCCTTAATTTCACTGAAGAGTTTAGCAAAAATGTGATCAGTCTCTCCCAGTTCGCATCCCTTGTGGTGCACAGCCCCGTCTCAACACAAACCATGCCTGTGTAGATGTGATAGTGCCATCTTGTGCGTTTGTTTGTTATATTATTTAAATCTGTATACAGTCCATCAAATTACTGAAGGAACATCTTCCCAGCAGGCGTCAAGGCCTCTCCCAGTGCACTACAGCTCGTGGTATTTCATTGAAGACGAGCCGTGGTTCTTGGTTTAGGCTTAAATTCATTGGCACCGACAATTATAGGAGAACAGGCCTCACTATCAGAACACTGGTAAAAAGGTGTAGTAATAATATTGTAACAACATATAACAGAATTAACATAATCTGAGGCTGCATTAATATTAGCAGGATTTATTTAAGTGTTGTCATCACGTCTTCATCATGTTGTATCTGCTCCCAAGTGTATTTGATGGTTTCGGTCCACAATGGTATAGGCTATAACCTGCAAAAAGTTCAACCCTTACGCACGAGCCGTGCCACAAAAACAGGCTGTAGGCTACCACATGGTGTTTATCAAAGTATTTTAGCAAAGGAAAACCTCGCCTACTGTTCCAATGATACAAGAAAATGTTCTTCCACTGCATAAGTCCTTTTCAGGGAATGTACTTCCTTTCCACTTTCAATTAGACTGCAATACGTCATCCTGTTTAAGCACTCCTTGACATTTCACCTGTTCAAGAAAAACCTTGAGGTATGATTTGGTGAAGTGACCTTGCCACTCTTGAAAGTACGCTCCGATCCATTATGATAGATTAACCACGTTCTTAGAGTAACACCTTCTTAGAGGGATGTACACTGTGTGCTATGTCTTTGAACTTTTGATGCATGCCATTTACTTAAAATTGTTATCTTGTATCTCGTAAGCTGTGTTCAGTTTTGTAACCCAAATAATCTGTTTTTTCATTGTATTGTGAGCTGTAAAATTGTGAGGTGCTCTAGTGCCCTCTGTGAGTTTTTTTCCCTTATCAACATAAACTTCAGGAGTATAAAAATACACAAAAATAAAATATGTTGTTGGATTAGGGATGGTCACTGGATATCGGGCCATTGTACACAGTATGTCAAGAGTATTCTCCCATTATGATTAATGCGACATATCAGGTGACAAAAACATAATATCCACCTCGTCGACCTAACTACTACATCCCAATGTCAGTCTAGGTAAGTAAACGTGGAGTTAAGTACAGCAAATACATACTTAACTTGATGATGTAGCGGATGCTATAGTTTTGTAGGTCGATATTGTCAATCTTTCTAAAATTGCACACAGTCGTGTCAAGGTCTTGAAATGTATCCCTCTCCCCGAAACTCATCCTCCTACCTTTGATCCTAAAGTCATAGCACCAAAAAGCTGCTCTGATCATGGAAATGGTCCCCATAGTTTCAATAAAAGGCTGGGAGTTAATACATATCATGAGGTAAAAGCACGCTGCAACTGTCTGTTTTATCTAAATCCTACCCCAAACCTTGCTGTGCAGCCTCTCCACAGCCCACCCTGTTATTACACACTTCTTTTCTCTATTGTGTGACTCCCTTTCCAAGGCTCCCTGAGACTCCCCGAGACTCCCCAGTGTTAAAAACATCATTATTCTAATTTAAACAAGTCATATGTATGTACCACACATACACTAGCTACAGTCAGTCCTAATATACATCAGATAAAAATCACATCCAAAAGTAAAAAGTGGCAAATTCAAAAAAGAGGATAACATTTACACGTTGGTGCCTCAAATATATGTACTTCCAACTAAATCTCATACTTTAAATGTTGTTGATGAACATCCTATGGCAGCCATATATATTTGTAGGATCGTTCAATTAGGATTTCCAATACCTGCAATTTATCGATACATTACGTTTTTAGATCACTGGCCGTCAACTGTTAATGCCAAATACTACTACCAATGTATCTCTATTAAAAATGTCAGTAGGCGCTTTGATATTTCATCATATTCCAATTAATGAACTCTGGCTGGTCACATTGAGGCCACGGGGTCGAGTTTGCCACTGAGTAATTGCCGCACTAGGTCATCCCATGCTGAGGCTTCCCCAAGTGAATCCCTCCTGCGTTCTGTTAGATGTTATTTCAGCCTCTGTCTTTCCAACATTACAATCTAGGTGCCTCATTAGATCATCCAGACATAGCTAGTAGGCCTTTATCCACAATCTGATAGAGACATCTAGCCACAGATTCCTTACCTTTGAACTTCCAGGCGTCAGGCTGGATCTGGAAGATTTTTGATTACCCCCGCGCCAGTAGATTGCGTCTGACGTCAGTTCTTTTCTTTCCTCACCAGCCATCGCAGATTTGTGAAAGAGAGCTACTCCCTGTAAATTTTTGAGACTTTTTGGGACTTTTTATCAACTCCTTTTGGTGTGTTAGGAATGTCTAGCAAGAAGACCTCGGGTTCAAGCGGTGCGGCGCCTGTTACTGCGCCATGTCGGTCACGGACCACCACCTAGTATGTCTCTGGTGCCTAGAGCGTGACCATGACACAAAATCATGCTCCTCCTGCCGGGCCGTGGGGCTTTGAGGGAGCGGTCCCTAAAGCTGATCTCGGCCTGGTGTACGGTGCCACAAGGCCGCCTTGTTAATTCCGTTCCCGGTCGAGAGGTAGGTCCAAGCACCACTCTGGTGAGGTGGAGTCCCGTTCCTCGAAGTTGTTGTGGTCAGCTAAGAGGCACCACAACAAGTCGAAGCATACTTTGACTTCGCCCTGCCTGTCGCACAACGACACGGAGGAACCTCGGCTTTCAAGGCCCAGCTCCACGGAGTGGGTGCCTAGGTCGGCTCTGTGTTTCCCTCCCTTTCCGGGGCCAGGAGCGACCTCCTGGCCAACTAAAAGAATTTTATGATGCCACGTTTGCCATATTCAGTAGGCCTGAACCTGCCGGTGTACCCTCGGCCCCTCAGATTCAGAAGTAGACCCTGCGGGTTCCAAACATTCGGCTCTGGCCCCTAAGCCTCAGCCGCCTAATGTACCCATTCCTGGGTCCGGACTAGTGTCGGTTGTCCCACCAGCGGCACCTCCTCAATCATCATTCCATACGACACAGAGCCGGTCGGGCGTCCATTGACGCCCAGACCAGCGCCGACGAAGCCGTACGGCTCCATGCCGTTTTACCTGCCCTATTCTGAAGGGTTATGAATGGATGATGAGGATTGGGAGGGGCAGCAGGATCCCTTGGAAATCCCGCAACCTCAAGATCTGGACTGGTATGAGGAACTGGGTGATGCCCGTGGCCTGGACACCTCCCCGGATTCTGGCATGCTGTCCCCCCTAACCTGGCTATGGAGGAGGGAGCTTAATTTGCAATGGTTGTGCGTAGGGCTGTGGAGGTCTTGGAAAAGCAGCTTCCTATGGTGGCAGTCAAGACAAAAGTCTTGGCAGAGGTCCTGCGGCCTTGCTGCCTTTCAAGGTGGCTTTGATGGATGTTCTACTGGACACCTGTTCCAAGCCCAGCACAGGGGCTCATGTGAACAGAATGATCGCCCGCCGTCCTCGCCCTGCACCGGGCAACCCAGCTTTCCTCACAGCCCACAACGCTTGGTGGTCCAAGTTTCCACTTCCCGTGGTGCGTTCCCTTCTGCATGCACGGACAGGAAATTCAAAAGACTGGAATGTTTCGGGAGGAAAATGTTCTCATCAGTCTAGCATTGCGGTCGGTGAACACAGCATGCCTTATGGACCATTATTCCTATTCGATATGGGATATAGTTAGGCATTTGCTGTCCAGAGTCTCTGAGTAGGACCGGATTCTGCTCTCCCAAGCAATTCACACGAGAGAGATGCAGCGAGGATAATCATCTGCTGTGGCTTGGACACAACAGACTCGCTAGGCAGACTGATTTCTGTCTGAAGACGTATGGATTTTCAGGGGATGTCCAGGGCAATCTTATGGACATGCCCTTTGATGGCTCCAGTCTCTTTGGAGACAAAGCAGATGCAGCGCTTGAGCATTTTAAGGACTCACGGGCTACGGACAAATCTTCAGGCCTCACCACAACATCCCTCCCTGTGCCTGTTTATCGCTCCTTTCGTGGCTCTGGAAGGGGCTTTCAACTGTGCCAACCCTACTCCAGCCAGAGTGTCCCGCAAGTTAAGCAACTTCTGCGAGGCCGTGGAAGTTGTTCACCCTGACCCCGAGGTTCAGATAGCCAGAAGTCGAGCCAAGCCACAATCCCCTACTCCACTGCGAAACCTTCCTATTCCTATCCCCTCGGATCATACATGTCCAGTTGGTGGCAGAATACGCCATTTTCTGCACCACTAGCGGGACATCACCTTGGATAGTTGAGTGTTGCAAATAGTCCGAAGGGGCTATTTTCTGCTTCAAGACTATGCCTTCATCAATGCCTCCAGCTCACGATCGGCTGATCGAGGATCACCTTGCCCTACTCCGCTAGAAAATCAAGACTCTTTGCCAAGGGAGCTATTGAGAGGGTTCTTGTGCCAGAAATAGGCTGTGGTTGTTATTCCCACTATTTTCTGGTTTCAAATAAGGGCGGAGGCCATTGTCCTATCCTCAACCTCAGAGCCCTAAACTACTTCCTCAAAAAGGAGAAGTTCAAGATGCTCACACTGGCTCAGGTCCTATCTGCCCTGGTTCCGGTAGACTGTTTGGAAGCGCTGGACTTGCAAGACGCCTATATGTATATCCCTTTCTTGCCTGCAGTTTGTTTGCCGTATTCCCTTTTTGGCCTCTCGAGTGCCCCTCGGGTGTTAACAAAGGTGATGGTGGTGGTCGCAGCCCATCTGCAAAGATCAGGGGCTCCAGTCTTCCCCCATTTCGATGACTGGTTGTTGAAGGCGGGCTCGTTCCAGGCAGTCATCTCCCCCTCCAGACTATGGCGAACCTCCTGCACTCGCCAGGCTTCACTATAAACATGCCGAAGTCACACCTGACTTCCCTCTCAGACTCTCCCTTTCATCGGAGCGATTCTGGGCATGGGGCAGTTTGGGGCTTATCCTCCCGAGCAGCGGGTCCAGGATATTCAGGCTATGATACCATTTCAGCCTCTATCCTGGAGTTCGGAGAGAATGACTCTGAGGCTGTTGGGCCTCATGGCCTCCTGCATCCTGCTTGTGGACCATGCCAGATGGCATATGCCGGCTTTGCAGTGCAACCTGAAGTTCCAATGTGCACAGCGTCTGGCAAATCTCACCGACCTGGTTCAGATATCGGAGGGCATTGCGAAAGACCTGCAGTGGTGGCTTACAAACCGCGATTGAGTCAGAGGCAGACCCCTCTCCCTCCCCCACCCACATCTCACAGTAATGACAGATGTCTCTTCTGGGATGGGGCGGCCATCTGGGAGAGGTGGAGATCAGAGGACTATGGTCTGCGGCAGAAGCCAGGCTCCTTATCAACCTGTTGGAGCTTCGGTGATTCGATTGGCGCTGAAAGCCTTTTTACTGTCCGTCAAGGGAAGGCTAGTTCAGGTGTTAACGGACACTACCAGCAGTGGTCCGTTCAGGTAAGAGCGGTGGGGTGGGACGGAGGGATGTGGACAGACGACTGAATAGAAGCTATTTATTAATTTATTTAATTTCCCTATTCTGTCGACCCACCCCACCCCCCCCCAAAACTTTGCCGCCCTACCATGCTGATCTGCACGGACCGCCACTGAACACTATCACCATGTGGTACTGCAACAGACAGAAAGGTGTGGGGTCATTGACTCTCTCAAGATACCCCGCGTCTCTGGACTTGGCTTGAACAATAAGGCATTTCCCTGGTGGTTCAACATCTGGCCGGTTCAGTGAACTCTAGAGCGGATTAACTCAGCTGCCGGTGCCTTGCGGATCACGAGTGGCGCCTCCATCCGGAGATGGTACAAGGACTCTTTTAGTGGTGGGGAGAGCCTTGGTTAGATCTGTTCGCCTCTGAAAAGAATGCACAATGTCAGCAGTTTAGCTTGTTGGAGTTTCCATTGCAGCTCTTGCTCTGTTATTGTTATTGTGGAGCTCAGGCCACTTTTAAACTGTTTTTTTTAAACTCACATCCAGTATCACCCCCTGTTTTTGTCTCCACTTCTCTTTATCCCTACTCTAGGTACTATTGACCTTACATTCAGATAAATAATATTCTGACTAAATGCCTTAGAAATAGGACTTCACCCATTTCCTACATCGATTTCTAGGTCCTGAAGAAATCCCCCCGATCCCTCAAGGGCACCCAAAGGGGCTGAAACATGTCGACCATCTATCTGGACTATTGAGTGCAGTGGACTCATAAATAGGTCCTCTTTGCACAACACTGTTTTTAAACTTTCCCCATGCACCGAACCGAATAAAGTTACAGTTTTGGTAGTATGAGGCTCACATTTTAACCAACTCACCCCACTTGAGCGCTTCCACTTGTCACCCATTACTGATCACTACTAAAATAACCAGTAGTTCCCTCCAAGTTGAGGAAGTATACAAAAAAGAGACCCAAAGATGATGCTGTCACATATCTGATACAGGCGGAGAATCAAGATAAACCGCCCAACGACCTGTCCACGTGAATGAGGGTTTTTTTATAAGTAATGACGTTAAGAACACCCGGACCCTGGTTGCAGGTACAAGTGATCCATTCCCCATTGATTTTGACTGATTATAAGGAAGCTGAATAGATCATAGCTCCTTCTACCTCCCCCCACCCTTGATTTAAATATTTTAAATTTACCAGTCAACAATTTAAATAAACCAATTTTATTACACAAAACGAAACATTAACAGCTATTAATGTTATTAAACAAAAATTAATTGGAAACAATTTAGGAAACTTATGATTGTAATTTTCTTTCAAAATCAAATCAATATTATTTTGATCCATTGTCGCAGGGCCCTCAAAGGAGTGGGGCCCATAGGCCGGTGCCTACCTTGCATTTTTGGTAATTGTGCTTCCGTGTTCCGCGAGGGCCTCTAACAAGGGGGTGGGCCTTTAATGGGCGTTATAGCCCATTAAAGGCCCATAACAGCGAAACAACCTAATTGAGAAAACAAAGGCATGGGAGACCGAGGAGGTTGAAATCTCCCGCGGCTCTGAAGCCTTTTTTTCACAGTTCTTGCTGTGAATGTTCAGCTGTTCACAGCAGCATGCAGGGCTATGGCTGATAACTGTTGATCGTTCACAGCAAGAGCTGTGAAGGCAGCTTGTCAGAAATCTGCCCCTGGTTCTCCCCGCCTTGGCAATACTTCTTTTTTATAGTTCAACCAGGCCAGGCAGACCCAGGAGCTGAGTAACATATACCCCTCCTTCCTTCTGAAGCCCCAATGACACTGAACTAAAGGAGGAGGAAAGGGTGAAGGCTCTGTGTGTTCTCATGCCTGGCCTCTGCCTTTAGCTTTTCCCCGCCCAATCCATATATTTTTGAGACGAAGGGTAAAGAGAAAAGCGAGAGCAGTGGGCCCATGCCAGTCTTCAATGAAGCTCTCAACATTCCAATATTGTAATAAAGATGGGACAACAATATAGTCTAAACTACGTACAAAAGAGAAATGTTTCTACTATACATAACTTGAAGTCTTGTATTTAAAGGTGCTGTCAATCGCGATGATGAAGGAAAAAGAAGCACTGTAAAATAAAATGATTGACTAGGATTACACTATTTCCTCAAGTGAGCTGAGAAAGTACAGATTGATCACCGGTTTCGCAAAGCTCAGCCACCAGACTGTCATGGCAAAGGTCGCAGTGAGCAAGCTATTTGCATTTTGAATGACACCTGGACAGAGAGCAGCGTTCAGACGGGCTGTTTAGTTCCTCACTATCTTCCCATCTGTATAAAGACCTTGGTGGTCCAGAGCTGGGCAGGCACTTAGTAGCAGGATATCTGGGGAGTTGGAGAGCGCGATTGAACAATGAGGTATAGGCATGGGTTCAGGACAGGTAGAAGCCATTTGAAGGATTGGCTTGTTTTAGGCTTAAGGGTCCAAGATGACCTCGAGCCCGAGTCAGTGACTCATCCACCTCTTGTTGGCACTACACAGAACAGAGGCACTAAGTAAATGAGGACAGAATGTAAAGAAAACAACCATCCGTTTGGTTCTGGTGTGTTTCAGAAAGAGGTCATGTATTGCTTTCATTTTAAAATTCTGCTGTCGTTTGAAACCCAGATTGGAAAAACATGGTACATCATGCCTAGATTTGGGCGAAATTAATGTCAGAGGCTGGTTAAGACGAGAAAGGAGAAATAAAAGGCACTGTAACCTCAAACAGCATACAGAAACATATTTGTACCCATGAAAACAAATGCAGTCATTAAATGATCATTAGTGACTGTCCTACTAGCCATTAACATCTGACAGTGAAATATTGCTGCTGGGTCTGCAGGCTGGGTATTATCATGAACCCGTGAGCACTACCAATACCCTCTTCATGCCGCAGCCTGAGCTTATGCTCTGCTAGAGAAAAAAAGAGCACATCATTGCAGTGTGGTGACCATTGATCAAGATCTCAGTAAGATGCATATTGTAATGCAGACGGCGGCCATTGATGAAATATGTAGTGTGATCATTAGAATATGCAGTAGGTCGAATATGACAGTTTTTGTTGCTCTTCCATGTTTACCATTGTGTTTCTTTGTGTGATTCCATCCTGGAGCTTCTAAATAAATGTTTTTTGTGCCCTTTGATTTGTATTTAGACCAGTATGGTGTCCGTCGAAGGCCTTGCAAAGCTGGTGGATCCTTCTCAGCTGACGGATGAATTTGAGGGGTCCTTGGACTACAACCACGACGAATGGATTGACCTGCGGGTGGCGCTGGAGGAGTTCTTCAACAGCGCCATCCATCTGTTATCCAGATTGGAAGATCTTCAGGAGATGTTGGCCAGGAAAGAGTTTCCAGTTGATGTGGAGGGCTCACGGAGGCTTATCGATGAACACACGCAGCTGAAAAAGAAGGTGCTCAAGGCTCCTGTGGAGGAGCTGGACCGTGAAGGCCAGAGGCTGTTACAGTGTATCCGGTGTGGTGATGGCTTCTCTGGTAGGAACTGCATCCCCGGAAGTACGGACTTCCAGAGTCTGGTGCCAAAGATCACCAGTCTTTTGGACAAACTTCACTCCACGCGGCAGCATTTGCATCAGATGTGGCACGTGCGCAAGCTGAAGCTGGATCAGTGTTTCCAACTCCGGCTCTTCGAGCAAGACGCAGAGAAGGTAAGCTGGCCTGCTTGTCGGTTGCTAGGAGACGATGACGGGGGGGGGGCAGCTGCCATTTTCCCATTATTAGCAACGCTCAGATCTCATCTACATTGCAAATCCCGTGTTTGGAGCAGATGTGCTTTATGGGGCTCTTAAGAGCATGTCGGTGAATGGATTGTTGAGGGTAGCAAACGTAATGAGAGCCAAAAATAGTCTGCCTTTCCAGTGACTACAGGGGATGCACATCCATGCATCTGACAGACGGGGGGAGTAAGCTCGCTCTTAACACATTAAGCTCAGACACAAGGCAGTACTTGCACTTCCTCTGTATTTGGGTTGACCGTCCGCGGCACTGTATTGTTGTTGGGTAGAAGAGAATTACGAGATCAACCTGAGTTTGTGTTCTTCGACAGACATATTTGCTATAGGATGCTCCTCCCATGTTCATTCCAATAAAGATCCTTTACGTTAATATCTAGCAACTTTAGCGTTTGATGAAAGCAATGATCGATTTTATAATGAGTGGACCATGAGGTACTTGTGTCTCAGTCAAGAGAAGAGCAGGTTGGTCACCCACTTTTTTTTAGATTCCATCTTGTCAGTACTAACATGCAGTTTTTGCTTATTAGAGTAACTGCCTTTAAGAACTCTTAAACTGTGCTTTAGATATGCTAAACCGATTTGAAAATCAAGAGTTTTGCCTAGAAACGGCAAGTTGCCGATTTTAAACAAGTACATTATTTCGTTTTCATTTAAGTATTTGTTATGCAGGAATCATCCTCCTTTTAATATATGCTGTATGTTATCACGGGAGATTGAAAAGGAGTGGATGCACTTTCTTTCACTGGTTACTAGCTAGTCTCATGTTCAAAGCGACATTTCTCATTTCTGATTAATCTCACCTGTCTACTCCTCACTCTGAATACTGAAATGTTGGATATATGTGGAGTCAACAGGAGGACCACCTTAAAATGTTCTCAGCCATTTGGATTTTAGGAGGAATAGAGAGGAGAAATGCATAAAAGCAGCTAGCACAAGGTGTCAGAATTGGAATTGTTCTTACTAAAGAGTACAGTGCAGAAAATAAAATAGATTGTCTTCTCGTTCCAATAATGTTCACAGCTTATTTTTTCACAAATATGTTTTAAAGCACCAATTTTTTTAATGTTGAAGATTGCCATCTGCAATAGCAACATTTGAAAATTACTCTGGACAATCGGACAGTTATACAGAGCCATGCTAACAGCAGCTTTTTATCGAGATGTTCTAGCTAATTATTGGAATTTCATCGGCTTCATAAAATCAACTTTCTACCTATCTGTGTCTGTTGTGGGTTGCCCAACAAATCTTATTGATTGCCAGTCTCATGTGGGATTTCCAGGAAGTCTCCATGGAATTCTTCCGTAGAGTCAATTTGAACTTGGAACTATTTCCACCGCCCGTGAATAAACTAGAAATCTGGCAGGTATCTGGTGATTGTGGTCCAAATTGAACTTGCTGCTGGAGTGAAAGCAGGTAAGTGAATTGAAGTTCCCACAAATGGCTTCACTGAGATGACGGATGTAGTGAGGTGGGAACGAGCAGGAATAGCATCGCTAAGTAAGTAGGTAGGAATAAAGGTATGGCAGATGCTTCCATGGGAGTTTGTTCAGGGTTCCCCCTAACCCCTCGGTGTTGAATAAGTGTAGGTTGAGTGCTCCTTACCACAGGGCTCTCAGAACCTCTGTGACGCCATAGGACAATATGAATTAGCAATGGGAGCAATATTGTCACCAAACTATGCCATAAATAATACATATTGCGTTATACACCTTGTACCGTAGAAACACTAGGTACTGAGGGATTTAAATGAATAACTCTTGGCTTTTGGTACCTATTGTATTAAAGATTAGATCAGGCAAATACACAATAACTATCTACATCACAGGCCTGCCAACTTTCAGTTAAATCTCACTGTGTGAGAGTAGGTGGGGCCTCAAAGGGGCGGGGTATGTTGACGTGGCGGGAATTTAAGCCCCTTGCTTTTAGGAGGCATGAGTGGGCTCTGTCTTGGAGGGGGGCGGGGTCTTTATGCTGAAAACTGACCTTTCACCACCACACCCAAACCAAAAGCTCCAAAGGCTGCTGCCAATGTCTTAGAAAGTTTGCAAAATCCCTCATGGACATCCGCAATTCCCAGCCTTCACAAATGAGCTTGAAATCCACACTGCACAGGGGTTTCCAGCTCATGCTAACGCCCACCCTGTGATATCGGCAGAAGACCGAGTTAGCAGCCATGGACTGCGTGTTTTTGTAGGTCTGAAATAATCACAATTTGGCCCGGTGCACTCGAACCTCCCCAGGAACGCACTGTTAAATGTTACCCTGAGAGGTGACCAGAGTAACAGGGTTACATGCCTTAACAGTGGCAACAGACAGAAGAAGTAAAAAGTCTACACAGAGGTCGGTTTTGCTGAAACAGCCTGGGCCCGTCCTGTTGACAGGTGTTAATACGGGGGACAGATATGAAGATTGGAGAGTTTGCAACCACAAGTTGGAAAGAAAGGTTTGAGGCAGAGAAGATGATATTCCGGATGCAGCCATGAACACAAGAACAAACAATGTAGACCTTTAGTCTGAAAAGGTGGCAAAATTCCAAACAATGTTTTGCGCCAAAGCAGTAGTCCGCCAGTCTCTGGGGTGCAGGCATTTCTTCTAGCACAAATGGTCTTTTCTCTTCTAGGGTCTGATGGTTAATGGTCACTCTCAAGGTTCTCCTTGGAAAGCAGAGTGAAATGAGAACATTCTTCGAGCCAGTGATGTTCTGCACTGGATGTAGGCTGGGTTTGCTGGGAAACATGCACAGTAGGCAGACATTAGAGGAGTATAGTGAGTGAGCTCAACGTTTCTAAGCTGAAGAGAGCATGGACAGTTGTACATCGGAATCTAACGAAGGTGTCGACCTCCCTAGGTACCTATCACACTTTCTGGGCTGGCATCTGGAGGGGTTGTCCCCAGGCCAACAGAGATGCAAGCAACAAAGTAGCCCACCCATCATCCCTTGCGGCACCTGAGTTATTTATGGGTGCTTAAATGATGGAAAGTCCCCAGGCAAAAGTGCACCACCTGTCTACTAAGGTTCATCTCTATCTGAGAGAGCACCCTACGTGGCTCCATTAATCCGTGATGATTAATGTGTCCTTTCTGTGGCCGTAAGGTCACATTGTTAAGGCATAGCTTGGATCTAGCCCTTACTCAGATCAGTGTCAGAAGCATATGTCCCCTTTGCTCTTGGAATGACCCCGACTGCTAAATTGGACCCATCCTCTGCGTATGTCAACCTGAGCAGCACGGGAGAACAGAGTACCCTTTTCCAGTACAGGGCTAATCAATGGACTCCTCATAGCCGCTCACATACCACAATCTGGTAGGAGTAACACTTTCTGCCTCTATGCCCTCCTCTAGGACCAATGGGCTACATTGAATTCAGTTCCTTGGTTGGCCAATACAGGAGAGTTTCCACAGGTCCTGATGGTAACTCGGGAATCTGGAGAGATGCTCTGACGGGCAAGGAGGACTCGCCCTCTCAGAAAACAATAGCTTCTTTGCCCACCACAGAAGCCACTCCTGAAGGGCATATCCCAGCACATGTATTAAAATATTTCTGTACCCTTTACAATAATTATCTATTTATTTAGAAGTTGCCCTTCCTGTAAGATAGCTGACGCTTTATGTACAGCTAGGTTTACTATTACCTGATTTAATCGCACTAGTTTTGTCAGTATCACAAGGATTAAAGACTGTTTTCACCCTGCTTGGATTTGAATATATGATGATCTGCTGCAGGGGTGGTTGCCCGATCTCTCCGTAGGCTCTGAACACCATACCTACTCATGGTTTTTCGTTGTACAAATCATTGCTGTCAATGTAGTAATCCAGATTACAAATTGTAGTCTTTTATTAAATGAAAACGCAGACTAGGGAGCATAATGTGTGGCTTAGAAGAAGCGATCTGGTAATGCTATTTGCAGGTTACACTCTGATGCCTGCACTGAATTATTTTACTGCATATTGGCAAGTCGTGGTCTCCAGCAGCCTTGTCCTATAAAGTAACAATCATTGGCATAGCCAATAGGTCTCGCTTTTGGAACCTTATAAGTATTTAGTTATGCAGCACAATATCCTTGGTGCAAGAACATCAACTGTTGCATGGCTAAACACTTATAAGGTCCCAAAGGCGAGACCTATTGGCTATGCCAATGCTTGTTGTTATTCCACCCTGCATTCCATAGAAGAACTAAATAATGCAACAGACATTTCAGGAAGCACTGATCCATGATTTGCCATGTCATTCAGAGGTGGGAGCAGTGGCGTAACATAGCCCCCCATGTGGGAGACCCCTACAACGGTGGTCTCTAAGCAAAGACATTGAAACATATTTGCGTTTGCTGCCCTAGAGCTGCTGACCTGGACTGCACGGGATGAAAACATGTCTGCATCTCCACAAAGACAAGCACCTGTACCCTTGCATACTCTGTCATGGAGCCACCATACACACAAGCATCAGCAACACAGAAAAAAACCCCATTTTAAACAGAAACTTGGCACATGCCCATACCACCAAATCAGAAAATAAACATACATGATGGAACCATAAAATATGCTTTTTAACCCCTTCCCTGCTCATCACGGAACCACTCCGTCATGAGCCACGGGTGCCGTGTGCTCATGACGGAGTGGTTCCGTCATGCTGCGGCCGTTGGCGGCCGCACCGCCCACGCGGCGCTAATTCCCCGCCTGTGCGGGCGATTAGCGCCGTGGGCGGAGTCATGACGGAACCACTCCGTCATGAGCACAGCTCAACCGTGACTCATGACGGAGTGGTTCCGTCATGAGCACGGCGCCACCGCAGTGGCCCCAAACCCCCGGCGAAGGGGTTAATTCCCTACAATGTTATAATTATGTTTACTGTATTCTAATGTCTAAAGAAGCATTGCACAGATAAGTCATACAAATTATGAGTGGGCTTTTCAATATCAGGACCAAGCACAATGCTTGACTTCATTTCTGAGGAATACAGCGCGCTGTGTCTATCGAGGCCATGTTTCAGTGATTGATTTCACCTCCTCCCGTGATGGTTTATCCGCGGCGAGTGAAGCAGGAGTAATTACTACTTCCTGGACGATTTTTCCTGAGTGTACCCCCGTTTCCACCTTCATTAGGAGCCTGACGGCCCTCGCGCCTTTGTACGCCAAGCCAGTTTCTGTTTACTTTTCCAACATGGTGCCCTCCTTCCTTCCTACACTCTTGTCCTGATGAAGACCCCGTTAGTAAGGATCCAATCAACCTACCTGGGTCAAGGGGTCGAAACGTCGACATTCCACTCTACCAGTACTCTCAATAGTGCATTTGGCACTGTGTTCTTATACATGTGCATGGTCGTGTAAATCAATGCATGTTTAATGAATTAATTTCATTTTTGATTATGTGGCATTAAGTTTCATGCCTTACAATCGATTTGTGTTACCAAAACGCTATATGTCACTTACCCCATTACCTCACTCCATTCACTACCTTGCCCTACCCTTTGACACCCTTCACTTTGATTAAGATTGATGTCCAATAATGTGTTTTATGCCAAGTGTGATTAAATAACACTGTGCTATCACGCAATTGTTCAATCATCTTTGTTGTGAATTGAATTTATTAACTTTGTATAAGTTGTCCTGCTCTGGGACCTTCCTTTCTTTACAAGCACAATGCTGAGCAATCACTTAACCGATTTTATATACATTTGCTAAAAATAGAAAAAGACAGGAGAAGTTATTCAAATTCTGCCACAGGCATCAATTGTAAGCGGCAATCCAGAAGCAATGTCAAACACGACATGTGATTAAATGTTGAAACACACGACGTCTTACTGGGAAAGTGGCCTAGACAAACTAAAAAGCTGGATCAGAAACTACCTCCGACAAGAAAGCTGCGCTCTGCCACTTGTAACCAAATGAAATTTAAATGGCACCACTGTGGCCGACCAGCTGACTCACCGCTAAACTAAGTACTGTTACACATATGTACAGTGCTACCATACCAACCAAAAGTTAGACAAACAGCACAAGACATGTTTTAAGAAGGATGCGGAGTTGAGGAACACGCATAGTCAGCTACAATGCCTCCTTAATAGTCTTTCCGGCTGTGTGCCTCAAAGCAGCCTAGCGCTGCCTAGGGCACTTTATACAACAAACATTGAGCACAACTCGAAAGCAGAAATAACTTTGACTCTAAAATCGTCAATGCCCCCTCTGAAGCATGTACCATGTTAACAACCATTTAGAGAACTAAAAAAAACAAGGGAAGGCAGAAGTACAAACAAGAAAGCAAATACATTAAAAACATTAAAGGTGGTTACTGTTCAGTATTGTGACAGGAAAAGCATCGCCAAGAATGTGAAATGTCTTTGTTTGGGTGTTGGTGACATTAAACCGTATGTATCGGCTTTCCACTGCGCCAATAGGGCTTCCAGGTGGAGCATGTTCAGCGCTCTCTTCAGGCACTGTCACTTAAAATTAAAAATTAATAATGACCAAATCAGCACGTGGCTGTAAGGGATGGACAGACTGAGTTTGTGGGACTCTGGTTCTAAAGGCTAATAATCAAGTACCACGACGGCAGTCTAAGCTCCCAAAGCCACAAGCAGAGTGTTGTGCTCTTTACATGAAGACACTGGTAGCCATGTTGTAAGTTTCTAAGTCTTCTTTATTGGTTCCAGTTCCAAACAGTATCAGTCTTAGTTCAGCCATGTACTAGCTCCTACACCAGCCCCACAAGGAGCAGCCTGCCTAGCTGCTCAGCCCATCTCCAACTGTCACCACTCATCCACACAGGCACCCAGGCATTCCATTCATCACAGTCACACCAACATTCCGTTACCATCTCTCACTCTGGCTGAGCAGCTAAGAAGACCTAGGCTGATTACAATTAAATGTAATACTCAGGATATAACATTATCCCTTTCCTTTTAAAATTAAAACAAATACTACAATACTAAAGCAGAGAACTATACACAAGAGAAGCAGTAATGTTCGTAACTCAAGGATGCAACTAACAGTAAAGCATCGCAAAAGAGAGAACAATGCAAATAAAGAAAAGATGGGCAAAATACGACATATAAAAACATGCATCAAAATCCCCCATCCTCCCTCATAAAGATTATTAAGTCATATAGTTATTAAATCCCAAACTATGTTAAAACGCAGAAAAGAAAACTAACACAGCGTACTGTTGGGAAAGAATAAATTGTCAAGCAATTTAAATGACAAACTAGCAATAACCCCATCCTTCCCAATGAACCTTTGAAAATAAAGTAGTCGCAGGGCGACTTACACACAACAACATCTGAAGCGCAGGGCAACTTACACAGGACAACATGTGAGGCGCAGGGCGACTTACACACATACAAACAGACAAGACGTGCAGCGCAAGACGACTTACGAAATAAGTGGGAAACCACCCACCAAGACCAGAACCACCCTCATGTAAGGAGTAACATGTGGAGTCCACCCACCAGACACATGGAAGACCCCTCCATTACATTGCGTAAAAATGTGGCATCACTACATATTAAACTGAAAACATAGTATTAAACCTAACACAAATACAATAAGGCTAGTTGTGAACTGTGCCCCACGCCGGTGAGCGACCACCCACCCGAGTTGTGCTGCATTGGACAAACTCTGTATTTTGAGATATAATGGACCAAAGCATGCAGCGCTCTTGAAAGAATAACAGTGTAACAATAACCTGTGTTATCTGAACATAAAACCCACTTAAGAGGATAACTGCGTGCCATAACTTTTTCATGTTTATATACACATATAATCTTTTTCTTACGGCAACGCAACAATATGCCCCACATAGAAATAGTCAGAACAAGGAACATCACTGTGCATAATATTCCATGGTGACTCCACAAGCTCGCACTAAATGTCACCGTTGTTCCTCCACAGTATGTATTAACCAATGTCTGGCTCAGGAATGAAACATGGTGGCTATGGCAGGACAACATGCAAGTACACAGTAAGCTTTGCTCCGACATACATGAAACGGAGCACCTCACCAGAGACATCCCTCGAAGACGACCTCACCAGAAACATCCCTCGACAACAATTCCTCCATTCATGCCACACTGTCTTTTTAAATGAAATGTCCGACACACTGCTGACCCGAAAAAATACTCCCGCGCCACAACTTCAAGCCACTTTTCAATAGTAGAAGCGTCGATGATATATTGCATCATACAAACTGTGAAGAAAACTTCACACCAACATTCCGTTACCATCTCTCACTCTGGCTGAGCAGCTAAGAAGACCTAGGCTGATTACAGTTAAATGTAATACTCAGGATATAACACAGAGGAAATGCTTCTAGAATCCTCGCACCTCCAAGATATCGGGTTAGAAATTCTACACGCAAAATCATACAGGTATTGTTCATAAAGGTCACTTCATACAAGATGCCACCATGACAACAGGAATCAACCATGAAGCCAGCCACCGCAGCATAAACATGAAACGTTTGTATGCAAACTGAGCTTACAGTGTTGGAAACCCAAACAGACAGTGACTGCTTTACAAACCTTTTTTCACCTATTCACAGCTACCTCATTTTCAGGTTGTGTATGTATAACATTTCTATGATTGCAATGTGTTTGTGTGACGTTTTAATGCCTCATGAGTGGCACTTTGTGTGACTCTATCATGAACGCAACAAATCATTTATGGCCATGTAATGAGATTAACGCTACATTTTATTTCATGATGTGTATTGTAATGGCCTAAAAAGTACAGTAAAACGGGTGCAACACTCTTGCCCTGGTGCGAGGTGTAACAGCAACAATGCCCAGAAGCTGCAACGCATCTCTCTAGGCTCTGCACACTGAGCCTGCACATGTGGTGAGCCTATGGGAATGTCAGAGGTAGAGGGCTCGATAGCCTGGCTCCTCTAGTCTACAGTCATTTAATGCATCAGCAGACACTGGGAGCCCATTGTAAGTACCTCTGTTGTTGGGGTGCTCTTAAGTTGTCGTTTCACCTATAAAGTGATCGCTCCTATTAGTGTGGCCCCCAAAACACTTTTGCTTTCTCTTGCAAAGCTTGGTGCGTGCACGAGCGGGTCGGAGTTATTGGTTTTGAAGCCTTGGGAGTTTTACCCGGGGAAAGGCACAGAGGCGGCTCACGGTTGGACACCCTGGATCCTGGCATCTGACAGACCCCATCCTGACAATGAGAGAGTGTCTTCAACGCAATAGCATGTGTGCTCTTCCGGGTTGTGCCTGAGAAGTGATGGCTAGCACAGGGCTAGTGATATGTCTGAAAAAGTTGCCTGGAATGAATCCGAATTAAAACCAAAGTGAAATGCTAGAAGACAGCAGCTTGACTGCCCATGGAGAAGCTGAGGCTGAGACTGGTAGAATTAATGGCAGACAGAGAAGAGCGGGCGGATGAGTTGCTAGATAGTTAGGAGCAGATGGCACAAACAAAGATGTCAGCTGCCCTCGTGAAGCACGCAGCCTAAGTGAGATTTTGCCCTGTGCTCAATTTGTAAACAAGCATTGGCTCACAGAGAACATCAAAGCGGCCGTGCGGCCGTGAAAGTGATAGCGATCAAGCACGGCGCGCCCGCACACATGCACTGTAGCCCTAGGCTGGCCATGGTGGCAATTTAAGCCCTCACAAAAAGTCTCGCCAGACCAGCGCATGTTCCGGGTCAGGCGAGACCTAAAAAGCGATATCAGTCCAGGAGAAAAAAACAACTATCTCTCATTTTTCTTGAGGATGGTGTTTCTTTGCGAGGGGAATATGTGATAGTTTTCCCCAAAGCATCTACTAGAGCAGTTATCCTTTAGCTGATTTCCCAAGAGGGGAGTTTGTGGGTAGACATAAAATTGTTTCTAAAGCTGTGTTGCTACTAAATGACATGTTTCCCCAATAAACGGTACCCTGTTGTATCAGCCACGGTTCCCTTTAATTTGAGGGTGAAAGGGTATTTTTCGTGTTTCTGAAAGCCACCAAGAGCTGCAGAGTCGCAAACTTCTTCAGAGTCTCTGGATGTTTACAAGCGATGCCTCCAAGAATTGTGGCTGTGTTTTCTGTTGAGCGGTGGGAACTGCACTCTGGCACCAGACGGGCTGCAGTTTACAGGTTTGTAGGGGGCAGGAAGCAGCAAAGGTAGCCATCAGAGCAATTAGAAAAATACAGACTAGATTTTGTTTCCTTCATAGTGACTCTATTCAATTCGTGACTGTGTTGATAGATCACATTTTTATTTGTCTAAAAAATTATCACATGATATTAAAAAAAGAAGACAGAAATGCCTCCCATTTTCTTTTCTTTTTTTTGGTGCATGTATACTTGCATATGCTCACACTTAGTCCTCATACATGTGTGCATACATGTTTATGTACAGACAGAAATGAAGAGCTACCATATGCCAGGGTCTCATAATGACATCAAAGGTTTTTGGTGCCTAAGAATTCATGAGGCCAAAACCTAAGAGAGTTGTAAACAACTCAAAAAGCACGAATGGCACATCTTTAAACTGCTCACATGACACAAGTGTGACTTTGAACCAGTCCTGGCATAATGGGACCTGTAGGTCAATGCTGAAATAACAAAATAAAACTACAAGTCTCTGTATCCTTATTACCACTGGATGAGAAATCAATAAAAATTGTGTCTGTCTTCAGTGATGCCTCAGTGTTGTAGTCCATGATGTCATTTGTAATATCAAATGTGAGGTCAAATTCAAAATAGTCTTAATTCAGCAAAATTGCCAAAAAAGATACATATAACAACGATCCATATATAAGAAATGTGAAACATTAAACATTAAAATTTCATGAATGTTCAAAACAGTGTTTAAAACAATAATTTATAACATTTCATGATGTGATTTGTTACCCTTGTTACAATTACAGCAGTTGACTCCTAACTTTAAACAAATGTTGAATGAAATTAACAATTGCAAATCGTATATCTTCTGAAGAAAGCTGAATATGAAGGCAGACCTATGATATCTAAAATTATTTTTACGTAATAGCGGAACAAAAAAACGATTCCTGGGTGCTTTAGAAAAGTGGGAAAGTAAAATAAAGTGAATGGTTGATAGAGAAGGGCAACAAGGTAAATTCCCTGTTAAACTCTTCACAGGAAAACTTTCTAAAAATTAATCAAATTGCACCTAAATCGGGTTAGGAGAAGCCTGTGGTGGATATTTGTTATTAACTTAAGATACGGTTCCATCTTGAGAGTTTAGAAATGTCAGCTTCGCTACATTTATCTTTTGGGGTTTTTAGCAGGGCTATTGTACGGAAATTACCCGAGAATGGTGTAGAGCAGGAGTCTTCAGCCTTTCGATCCAAGCTACCAGTAGCTCCCAGACACTTTAAGAGTAGTTCACAGCCTTGAGTTAACTTTTAAGTCTCGCCTTGGCAGCACATGCACTGTCTCTTCGAGACATGTTGTATCCACTCTGTGGGCTTACAGCCCGTAGATCGTTTTAGATTTGTTACTTTGTGTGTCCATCGAAAAGGCTTGCTTCAATGTGGTTAATCTGTGTTTTGTCCCTCCTTTTTTAGATCTCGACTAGACCGCGCATGCAGTATCTCAAAGAGACATGTTGTATTTAATCTGTGGGCTTCAGCCCGCCCACAGGCTTCCCATTTGCTCGCAGCCTCGTTGTCTATCAGCACATCGGCTGTTAGGCATGGCTAAAAGTCACTGAAAATAGCACTATAATGTGGCCAGCGCAGGCCACGTAATACCGCTTTTTTGTGTTAGGAGAGGCAGGACAATAAACACAACATGGGAGGCGAAGAGATTCTGCAGCGGCTTGACATCTTGTGATTCTAGCATTTAAGTGACTTTCATCTATGCTGAACAGCAGATGTGCTGCTAGACAACCTGGCTAAAAGACATTCACATTGACAAGGTCAATAGCTCGGGCATTGCCAAGACCTATTTGCTTTGGCAATGCTTGTTGTTTCTTGCTCTCTCTCCCACGGAGCATGGCCCTATTACTAGTAGCCTTCACGTTAGTGCATTTCTGTTTGTTTCAATGCAATATGTTGTTTCGTTGGTTTCTGCCT
Source organism: Triturus cristatus (assembly GCF_964204655.1). Classification (NCBI taxonomy): domain Eukaryota; kingdom Metazoa; phylum Chordata; class Amphibia; order Caudata; family Salamandridae; genus Triturus; species Triturus cristatus. The sequence goes on along the minus strand of NC_140584.1, from coordinate 87,349,427 downwards.
GTCTTTTTGAAAGGTTACCTTTTCTTCCTTGGGGAAGAGGGGGATGATTAAGCGTTTCTTTAGTTTTGTTTATTTTATTTGTATAGGCAATACAGCAATATCAAAATAACTTTGTTTTTTTTTGTGACTAAAACGCACTCAGCCGACGTGCGCTTTGAAAATGGTTTTCTCTTGCTGGGACTCTGTACTCACATCGGGTGTGTGTTTTTTGTTTGGATTGCTTTCTGGCTAAAAAGGCGCTCACTTGCGTGAGCTTGCTTTCCCAAATCGTTTATTTTTGGTGGCACTCAGCAAAATTTAAAGCTTGTTGAACGTTCACATTGGGTGTGTGCTTTTTGCAATACAGTATTTTACATTTTTTTTTTATTGTTTTGTGACCAAAAAGCATGCTCATCCAACATTAGCTTTGAAAAATGTTTTCTTTTTGCTGTGACTTTGTTCTAATGTTGGCTGTGCGTTTTTTTAAGTCAAATTGCTTTCTGTGTTAAAAGCGCTCACTCACTGTGAGCTTACTTTCCTAAATGTTTTCTTTTTTTTTTGTGACTCTGTTACAGCAAAATGTAAACCTTGTTGAAAGTGCACGTTTAGAATTGTAAATACAGAAAATATTTGCTTGCTTCACCGTTGGCGAACAAACCAAGGAATAAATTAAAGTTTGTTTGTTTGTTTTTGGTGAAGGTTTTAAATTTCATTTCAAAACATCATACATCCGGCACGGGTAGATGAAATGATTTGCCCAGAATCAAGGATGTTAAGCCGACTCCGAAACTCAAACCTGGTTTCCCAGGTCCATAGTTGGCAGCTCTAGCCCTTATGCCGCATCCTCTCCCAAGAGGATGCCACATGGTCTACCTAGCCTTGTCATCAGTTCCACATTTTGTGATTATGGGCAAATCACTTAATCTCCCTGTGACTGCCCATGTTTGCAGTTGGTTACCCGTCCTCCTCTCACCTGTCGCTGCTTGCCCCCGCTGAACTTCTTTGCATAGATCCCCTCCCCCACCAACTCTGTTTTACATTTTTTTGTGGAGTTTTTTGTAGCGCCAACATCACCTGAAGGTATTAGAGTGCATTACATTAGCACCACTTACTTTTTTTGTGCATTTTTATAGAGCGCCAACACCACCCAAAGGTATTGGAGCGCCATATATTAGCACCTGTTACTTTACACAAGGACACATTTGTTTTTGTAGGCACAGCAAGATTAAGTGATTTGCCCAAAATCAAGGATGTTAAGCCGACGCCGACGCCGAAACCTAAACCCACTTTTATAGCTCCGAAGTCTGCTACTCTGTCCCTTACGCCACATCCTCTCCCGAAAGGATGCCATATCACCTCCCTAGCCTTGGCCTCAGTCCCATATTTTGTGATTACGGATAAATCACTTAATCTCCCCATTTCTAAACACAACAAGCATTTGCAAAGCCAGTAGGTCTCTCCTGTGTGAAATCTCTTGTTATTAGGTCTCGGCTAGACAGCTCATTCGCTGTCTTGGAGACTTGTTGTGTTCTATCTGTGGGCTTACAGGCTGCCCATCTCCTATCATTAGTAAACTTCAGCATCACTCTCATTTTCTTTGATGCCATTCGTTATGGCATGCGGGCTTCATGCCCACTTCTTGTGTTTGGCCCTCCCATTGTGGATGGACCAAGTGCATGTCTCTTTACACTGCTCCCGGTTTGCGCAGCTATTTTTTCTTTGTTTTCAAGCACTCCATAGGAGTACTTGTGTTTTCAGGCAGTCTTCCATGTACACATAACACTAAAATGCATGCTCGTGTAAATAAACAAATGTATTTCTTAAAAAGTTGTTAAAACACGAACAGCTCTTGTTCCCCGCCCCCCCCAATTTAATGTATTTGAGTGCTAGCTCTGTTCTCAGTCTTGTGATAGCGTGAACCAACAGTGTTGGTGCGCTTTAAGTGCTCACCAGTTAAATTACATTACATAATGGTCGCCTGAAACCTCCTGCTCCACCCCTATTTACCAATTGCAATAACAAAAGACCTGTCCTTGACGAAGCGTGATCTGCGCCTACTAGACGCCTTTGTTAAGAAAGAGTTTTTCACCTCTATGCGGTTACAGCACTGTTTTCATTTTTCGTTGATTAACCCTTTCCGTCATGCGCGACGGTCGCGCTGTGCGCATGACGGAACCGCTCCGTCACGGCCCCGCCCGCGCACGGAACCTTCAGCGTGGCGCGGAAATCCGCGCCGCGCTGAAGGGGTTAATGCATTCAAATGAGGCATATTTGTTTCGTAAGCTATTTGAATTAACCTAGTTTGTCAAGATGGCCACTTCTTGCAGGGCTGCATTGTGTCCATTTTTTGGGACTTATGACCCAGGGCAAAGAAATCAGAATAAATCAGTGTTTCAATACGACTTTGGAGGAGGAAAACATTCGGGCCAACAGAGGAATCGTTTGTTTATTTTCATTATAAACATTTTTTTATTCGACTGTAAGAAATGTCTTGTAAACACACGAGCGCTTGTATTTAACTCTCCATTTGCTGTTGGCTCTTTCCCCACGAGGCTGCTGGTCCCTCCGTACTGCTTTGTTCTTGTTTTCTAATAAAACTAGTGCATCGTGTTATTCGACTAAAAAAATCACAACAAGATGTTCTTGGGAATTTGCATAGAAATATTAAGTGCGTAACGTAACCAAATGCATACTTTTTAACAAATGGCAAATGTATGTGCATACGAACACTTCATCGTATGTTGCAAGAATACTCCATTTGCCTTTCCTGTCCCCTATACTAGTTTGTGAAGATGGCCACTACTCGAGTATACGAATTGTGCCCATTTTTGGGGTCCTAGGGCAAAGAAATTAAAATAAAGCCTTGGTTCAATGTGACTTTGGAGGTGGAAGCCAACAAAGGGATCTTTAGTTTCTTTTCATTATAAACATTTTTTATTCGAGTGTTAGAAAGTTCTCTCTTGTAAACACACAACCGCCAGTGTTTTCACTCTCCTATTCAGTTGCCTCTTTCCCCTCCGAGGCTCCTGCTTCCGCTGCCACAGTAAAAATTAAACTCTTGGTAGAGCATACAACCAAGTAATCTTATGGTACCATTTGGTTCAAACATCAGCTGCTTTGTATGTGGACTCTTTGATAACAATGTATCCTGTTTTGGGAATAAAGATGCTGTGCACTCAGAGACGGTCAGAAAGGCTACAGCGTTTCCAAAGGCAGGCTTGTTTTAGATATTCTTCCCCATCTAACGATCTGCGGTTAGAGTTTCTGCCCCCACTGTATTACCTTTTCTGCATTAAATCAATAAAATAAACGTTGCTTTGAAATCAAACCGAGTTAAAAAGACAGAACACTTTTCCAGCTTTCCACGTTCAACCACAGATTGCTCCCCCTTGGTGGCCATTGCTGTTGGATGGATATAGTTATGTCTTCCCGGGAGCACCTCTCATTGCTTTTGGATAGGTCTAGCCACGTCTTGCTGGGACGAGTGTGCCTCCCCGAATCAAAGCCCATTAACTTTAAAAAGCCTTCACATTCGCAATAATAGACACATTCCACTCCATTCCAAACAATCACAGTTCTCACCACTTAACTAATACACCACTCCAAACAACCAGCTCCAATCCGATAACCCTCACGCCTGTACAAATTACCACTACAATCTAAAACACTCATAACCACTAACACAATCCTCGCTTATCCAATTATTCTACACCACTCTACAAAACTGACAAAATACCCAAACTAATTGGCCTCACTCAAATCCACATAACAAAATACAGAAAGCACTATATCGTACTGCTTTTTAGATGCTAAGGTTATTCTGAATACATCCAACATTCAAATTCACATTTGTTTACAAACTCCGAGCATCCATCTTGTATTAGTTAATCAGCAAACCATTAAAGAGTGTTTTATAACCAAAAACACATAAAATCTCCATTAGTATACATGCACACTACTGTAAAAGAAAGAAAAAATCTCAAAGGCGAGCCCTGTAGGCTTTACCAATGCTTGTTAAATAGGCACAGGGTCATATTTTCAATTTAAAGTTAAGGGAAGGCTGTGTTTATTTTACATTATCATCAGGCTGCAGATAGCAAGGCCTGATCATGAGCAGTGCTCAGTCAGATTAATGGACCAGGCTGGAGCTGGAGCACAGAGATTAAGAACTGAAGCACTGAGGTATTTACCTCTTAAACAAAAGTCATTTTCAACTCAATATTGGACTGTGAGAACAAAATTATGTTTCATAATGTTTTTAAATAGGATAAAATGAAAACAAAAAGTTACTCTAATGATTAAGTTAACTCTTCAATTTAATTTTATCCAGTTTAAAGTGTATTCACAAATAGCAGGCCTCCTGCTCCCAGTGGACACTGTGCCATATGTATAACTGGAAAAAACGTTTTTTTTTTAAGTGGGAGAAATTTAAAGTGCAGATTTTTTTCCATACATTGAACATTTTTACGGAACATTTTTCTGCACTTTAAATTCTCCCATTTAAAAAACAAAAAATGGTTGTATATTTGCGTTACACATGTAGCAGTGCCACATCTGGTGAAACCTGAATGCTTTGCCACTTGTACATACGGCTTAGTCTCTCAGTTATCCATACACAAATATCCCATCCATATGCACACATGTTCATAAATCCCCAAAGACCGCACTCTCAGTTACACGCACGGCAGCCCTGTCATAGTGCCCCTAGTCAAAGTATATTTTTCAAACCATAGTATCTGGCTCTATTGATATTAGCCTTAAAGTCAATTAAGCTGAGCGTGGGGGTGTCTGGTAACAATGCGCGAGTTGTTTAGCCTTCAGTAGCTCATGCTGATTTTACTGATAAGAGGTAGCTCTCACTAGAGAAATGGTTGGAGACCCGTGTAGAGAAAGTTTCCCAAACCAATTAAACCCATCTTTAACAAATTGTAACCATTACATTCGAGGATCATATTGCAGTAATCAGCAATCCGAAGTGATCATGCGATTAAAAGATGCCTCCTCCTGGCTTGATCAAATGGAAGACCAACGTGCCACTGGACGAGACTTCATGCAGTCTTCCAGGCAACTTATTTCCAGCTCTACATAACAAATAAAGGATGATCTACTTCTTAGAACTGAGAGTAGCCTACATAAAAATAATTTTCAGTTTCAAGGGTTCAGGTTGTAGCCATTAGATGTTTAAAACGTAGATTTTTTTAGGTAATGTTTAAGGTTTGTTATTCAAGGAGGATAGTATGAGAGCTTAGTTGAGAACTAGTGCATTTCACAGCTTTGACCATGCCCTCTATGCACCATAGAAAGTATTTCACTCAAGTTGTTCCCTGTGGCCTTGCCAATTGTGCAGCACATACAGGACACATCATTTGATTATGGTGTCTTTGTTATGAGCACAGGGCAAGACTTCATTGCTCTGCGGTTGGGAGGAGACTAAATGTTTGCTCTCATTTGGCCAAAGATTTAAAAAGGGTCCTGTTAGATGGGAGCAACAACATGGTTCCCTGCCCGTGCTAGTGCTGGCAGGGACATTACTGTGTCCCGGGGAGCCAGCCCTAGGGGGTCCCATGGGCTTTTAAAGGCTCCGGGATGGGGGCCTCATGGCCCATACCGTTCCATCAAAGTGACTTCCTTTAAGCATTTCGGTTCCCAGGACTTTATCAGTGTATGTATACTATATATATATATATATATATATATATATATATTATCTACTGGCGGTCGCCAGTAGATAGTTATAGTTAGGACCGTGTTTCCATAGGAAATCCGCAACATTCTATTTGGAATAACTTTGGCGCCGGTTGACAAATCCTCGCGAAATTTTCAAAATAGGTGGGGCGCTCCGCTCCGCTCCTACCCTGAAAGTCTCGGGGGGGATTTATCAAGCGGGGGCTGAGAAAAAAGGGGGGTCCCAAAACGCGTTTTCCCCATGCAATTTTCCATAGGGACCTTTAGTCCAAGGTACAGATCGAACGGCTGAACAGAATTACTTGAAATTTGGCAGAGAGGTAGTCCTCAGCTCAGGGGAGTGCCTTTTGCAGGTCTGGTGTCAATCTGTTCAGTAGTTCCTGAGAAAATCAAAAGTAAAATCATATATATATGTGGGCGGAGCCTAACCACACATCTCATCCTGAGATCTGATTGGCTGTCAGCACTTCATCCAAGAAGTGTTGGCATCCATCTTTGGACCAATATACATGATAGCACCTCATTAAAAAGCATTGCAGTTCATAGAAGGTTTTAAGACTTTAGTTACATTATAAATCATTTGTTGATGGTACCATACTCATTTTAGGAATTGTGGTATGTTCTAAGGTGATTTCACCATGTGAAAAAGCCTTCTGCTGGGATATCATGATTGAGAGAAAAATATTTTCTCATGCTTTTCCCACAGAGGTTTGGAAGGTGATCTATAAGCTAAACTGAGAGCTTATTTTCTGTAAATTCACATTATCTTTCTCAGTCATGTGAGAATGAAGTCTGACATTCTCAGTAAAACATGTACATCCAACAAGGGCAGAGACTGTCAGTTGATTCCTTTGTGTTCTACTGCAGCTTCCCAGAGTGTTCCAAAGAACAACTAGAGCGCTAACAGTCCTACTTATGATAAACGTATGGCACACCTGAAGCCATCTTGCTTGGATTAAAGTGGTAACTCTTAAAACATTTAATTTAAAAAGGAACAAAATGAGGGGGTTCATTTTTCCATAACCAGTATGATTAGTGCTGCAGAAAGAAAAACTAGGGCACATTTTGACTTCTGAAATCCACTTTTATTTAATTAAAAAATTCTGACATGCAGACTGAAACATGCACTTTCAATACCAGCAGCAGTTTCCCCTGGTGAGCAGTAGCTTTACTACAGTGATCTAATGAGCAAAAAGAGTGCTAACATTCTGAATTTATGGCAAATGTGTGACACATCTGAATGCCTTCTTGATGGAATCAAAGTAAAAAACTGAAAGTATTTCCTACTGAGGAGACTGCAGTAAATGAGGAAATAAGGAAACTTCATAACAAATAAGTCTCCCAAGATGGCCACCAGAGACAAAAGAGCCCAAATGTAGCCCAAATATCACCCAGATGTAGCCCAAGTATAGCCCAATGATAGAATGTCCCAGAATGTTCTTAAAAACAACTAGAGCGCTTACTGTCTTCATTATGACAAAAGTATGGCACACCTGAAGCCATCTTGATTGGAATAAACTGGTAACACTTAAAACATTTAATTTAAAAAGGAACACAATGAGGGGGTTCATTTTGCCATAGAAATTATGATTAATGCTGAAGAAAGAAAATGAGGGCACATTTTGAGTGACTTCTCAAATCCTCTTCTATTTCATTAAAAAATTCTGACATGCAGACTGAAACATGCACTTTTAATACCAGGAGCAGACTTCCATGGTGAACAGTAGTTTTACTACAGTGATCTAATGAGCAACTAGAGTGCTAACTTTCAGAATTTATGGCAAATGTGTGCAAAGTCTGCAGTTCTGGAAGTAACACCACATCCTCTCCCCTAAGTGCAACATTTAATCAAGTGGTCAACTGGATAAAAAAACATAAAGATAACAAATAATTTAAAAGTGCTGTGTCGCTATTTGAAAACTCAGAAAATATGTCCTTATTTTAGTCTTTTAGAGCACTAACCATAATTTTGATGCCAATAAGACCCTCTCATGTATGTAATTTCTAAAGGAAATGCTATAGGTATTACAGTTTTGATTACATCAAGATGACGTCAGGCGTTCCACACTTTTGTAATAAATATAGAATGTTAGCAATCTAGTTGTTCATTAGGATACTGTTGAGAGGCAGAGGCCAGGGGCACGGACTCTGAAAATTGAAGGCAGGTAGGAGGGTGCAAAGGCAACAATTTAACCACACTGAGCAGGCAGGAAGGGCCGTGGCAGCACAACAGACTATGGAGGGCAGTGGAAAGGGGGGCAGGGGCAACAAACCAACAAAACAGGACTTGCAAGAGAGGCTGTGGCAATGTAATAGACCATTGTGGGCAGAAGGAAGAGGCAATGGTAGTACAACCATACATGCCAACAGACCCGATTCAGCCAGGAAACGTCCAATGTTTTTAAGCTCAAATGGGCTTTATTTGATCTGTCTCGTGTCTACAATCTCCTCTTTTTCAATGTAACTCAAAGGGGAGAATCAATACCCCAATTTTTTTTCAAAATCTCCCTCTTACCAAGTTCAAAATGTTCGCAAGTATGGTACATTGGATCATGGAAGGAAATGGGGTAGGGACATGGACTTGGATAACAGAGGACAGGAGGGACATGGAGAGGTGCACCAAACTGACCCTGCAGGGCAGGCATCAGGGTTTGCAGCAGCACAATACACCACACAGGGCATGCGGGACGGGAGTGCAGCACAACAATCCATAGAAAGCAAGAGGGAGGGGACAGGACCATGCACATGGACAACAGAGAACAGAGGGGCAAGAGGCAATGGTAGCTAGCTGACCATAATGGACAGACAGGAGAGAAAGCTGCAGCATAACAGACCATAAAGGGCAGGAGGGACGGATCAGGGGCATTACAATGGAACAGACAAGCCAGGAGGGAGGGAGTAGGGGTCTGCACATGTAAACAGAGGACTGGGGGCAAGGGGGCAGGGCAGGAGCAGCAAGATAGCCATGGAGGTCAGGCAGGATGGGCACTAGAAGCAAGACACACCATGAAGAGCAACATTGAGACTGTGATGGCATACACACAGACCATGGAGGGAAGGTGGGAGGGGGTCAGGGGCAGCTAACTGACCACACAGGGAAGGTGAGAGGGGCCATGGCAGCCCAGAAGACCATGCATGGCAAGTGAGAGGGTTAGTGGCAGCACAATGGCTATGATGGGCAAGAAGGAGGGTGCAGGGGCATGCACAAAGGACGATGGGGGATAGAAGGGAGGGTCAGTACCTGTGCACAGACAAAGTTCAGGGGAAGGGGCCTCACAACAGACCGCACGGGGCAGGCAGGAGGAGCAGTTGCAGCACAACAGACCAGGGAGGGCAGAAGGGTGTGGCAGTACAATGGACCATGTAGGACAGGAGGAAGAGGATAGGGGCATGGCATGTGGACAGGCAGGGTGGAGGTGGCAGGGACAGGTTACAGTCATCTGACAATGCTAGGCAGGTGGGAGGGGAGTGGCAGCTCAACAGAACACTCAGAGTAGATAGGAGTGGCAGGTCCATGGAACATGGTGGGCAAAAAGGATGGAGCAGGGGCATGCACAAAGACATCGGGGGGCAGGGGGAAGGAGAATAGGGGCAGCAAGCTAAGCACAGAGTTTAAGCAGGAGGTCAATGATGGGGCATAGAATTGGGCAATGGAGGGCAGGAGGAGGGGACTGGTACATCATACTAAATTGAGGGCAGTGGCAGCACATCAGACCATGCATGGCAGGAGGGAGGAGGCTAGTCCATGGATTCACACAACAGAGGATAGGGAGGAGGGGGATGGGGCAGCAAGCTAACTGTTCAGAGAAGGCGGGTATTAGGAACTTTATTGTTTTTAAAACGTGTGTCTGTGCGAACTACTTAAAATATGAACAAGTATGCAGCATAATCTCACTTTTATTCAGGAAGAAGAGGTCGTTTGTGACTGTGACTCCGGGCTCACTTGGCAGAAACACCCCCTGACCCTCCACCCCCTATCGCAAAATGTAATGCCCGTGAAAAGGGTAGGTGAACACAGTGTTATATAGAACATAGTCCTGAGAGCACGATTGAAAATGAAAACTAGATATAGTGTATGGTATAAACTATGCACCAAAAAGTGTGATATAAGATGAACCGGGCGTGAAATATAATATGCAATACATTGTGCGCAGTGACAGATTCATTGGAGAGCGCGAGATAGCACAGGCACTAGCGCGTGCTATGCGATGTGCGCCTTGGAGTGTAATATGCACAGGGCAGTGTTGTGTAACCTAACTAGTTGTAATATAAAATATGTGCTGGGGAGTGTAACGTTGCATATGCACTGTGACAAAGATATGGATCCCAGATTGTAATATGTATGGCATAGCACTGTGCGTTATAACATAGGCATAGAGGAAGGCACGTTAGATGGGGCAATATAACCCGTGCGAAGACAATTGTGGCATGACATATTCACGGGGTGGTGTTACAGTGCACATGGGCTAGAGAGTGTCATAGCATATGCACTAGCTGGTGGAATACAACACAGAGGTGTGTGGCACTCGGCAGGCAATGGTGGGTGTAACACAGCATTGGGCTCTGCCAGGAGCGCGCTGTGACTCTCAAGTGATGTTCGTCCCCTTTCTAGAGAGGAAAATAAAAAGTATTACACATCCGGCAGTGGATGTGTGTTTTATTAACCGTGAGGGGGGTTTCTTGCATAGTTTTGGTCGAATTTTTGTCGAATCCCCTTTGAATGGCTTGGTGTGCATGTGTATTAAATGTGCCCGTCAATAGCTACCCATGTTTGTATAAATAAACGACAAGGGTGTCTACCGGGATTAGGCACGGTAGGGCATCAGACATGTCAGAGCTTCACTAGTGATGCAAATACATTCCACGTGGATTCATTGTACGCATAGTCGCCTTTTAATGAATATCACTCATATCGTCATGGTGATAGGTACATACGGTTTGTCCAGCATGCCCTAGGTGTGTCTATAAATATATATTTTTTTAAAATAATAAAAAACAGTGGCCGGCCCTGGGGATTGGGGTCAAAAAAATATAATTAGGAGACAGGCCCTGGGGGATGGGGTCATCAGGGCCAATAAATTAGAATAAGAAGGGGAACCACACAGCCCCCCTTCTTAAAAAATTAAAATAAATAAAAGACTGGCATCGTGCCGGAGGCCACGCCCCCTCCTTGCAGCACTCTGCAAACGCGCCCCCTGGCGAGTTGTAAGTTGGGGAATTAATTCTTCTTCAATACTGAGGGTCCCTGAGGGCCAAATAGCCCAACAGGCATCTCCAGTATGCACCAGGGTGCAGACAGGTGCTCTGAGGCCAAGCCCCTTTTTACACCTCTCTGCAACGCAGCTCTGTGGCGCTTACTGGAGGTACCTAGTGGTCTAGTTTGACCCTAGGGACCCTTAGGATTCAAGGGGACTTAATCTCTCAACTTAGAACAGCCACAGGGCGCGTTTACACAGTGGTGAAGGGAGGGGACGGGGCCTGAGGTGACGTGTGCAAACACGCACTATGGCACGTTTTAAATTGGGGATATAATTTCCCTTCAATACTGAGGGCCCCTGGGGGCTAACTAGCCCACCAAGTGCTTCCAGTAAGCGCCACTGAGCTGCATTGCAGAGAGGTGGTCCAGGCTGTGCCACTTTTTACACCTCTCTGCAACGCAGCTCTGTGGCACTTACTGGAGGTACCTAGTGGGCTAGTTGGACCCTAGGGACCCTCAGGATTCAAATGAACTTAATCTCCCAACTAAAAACGGACACAGGACGTGTTTACACAGTGGTGAAGGGAGGGGACAGGGCCTGAGTTAACGTGTGCAAAAACGCCCTGTGGCCTGTTTTAAGAGGTAGTTTTAAATCCCCCTGCCCTATTATATACTAGGGGCTTACAGAGGAGGTCATGCTAATCGCAGGGGGACCCCAACGCATAATGTTCCCTAGTGTATGTAGGTGTTTTCACTGTATTCTAAGTGTCTTTTAACATAGCACTGGCTCTAGGACTGGTTAGTCAGACTCAGTTACCACCAGTATCCGTCTGAAAAAGTTGAGGGTACAGGATGATTTTGCAACAAGGATTCTTTCTGCTCTTCTTTTTGTTCTTTCTGCACGTTATCCTTCTTCCTGCACTTTTCTTCGTCTTTGAGGACTTCTGTTGCTTCTTTCTGCACTTCTTTTTTTTCTTTCTCTGCATTTTTCTTCTTTCTTCACATGTCCTATCTCTGTAGGCATAGTTAGAAATGAGCACTTAAAAAACCTTTGAAATTCACAGAAAAAACCATAGGTTTCAGGCACGTTATAGTTAGGAATTAGCATTTAAAAAACCTCAGAAATTCACTAAAAAAAACATAGGTTTCAGGGGTGTTATAGTTAGCTGGACTTTTCACTTGTACAAAACCATTGAAATTCCCCCGTTATAGTTAGTTCTGCTAACTATAACTCGCACGCCCGCAATGCACTGCTGATGACGTCACATATTACATCACTCATGACATGGTCAGTGACATCACTGATGACATCACTGATGACATCATCCTTGTGATAGAGTGGCAGACCTCCTCTCACCCTAATATAACCTTTGATACACACATTCAAAAATAGAGACTAAAATTTTCAAAACAATGGACATACCAATACCAGTTACAACAACCTCTTCAGTAATTCTAAGATCCACATACACATCCACTCATTCACCAACAGTCCTATACAGTCACTCATACATGTACTCACTCATCATATGTACTCATACACCTATACATCCTGTTACACAATGCCAGTCATCCATAGAGTTACTCACACACATAGTCACTCTTGCTAATAAAGAATCAAACATACATTTACTTGCATATACAGTTATACACACACCACCACACTTACTTCTACGGAAACTTACACATACTTAGTCTTTTAAACAATCACTTCTAGAAACACATACTTATTCATACAGGAACTCTTTCAATCTCTCACTCTCACATATACTCACTTATATACACCAATAGTCACATATACTAGTTTAAAACATATGTAGTTAATCATAAAGACACTATTGAGACAGTCATTTACTCACTAACACACCCATACACACACTCATCCACCCATACAGTCCTGCACACATGCTGTCTTCAACACATACAAACAGTGAGTCACTCATTCATGCACCTATGCACTACGTAATACCCCCCACCGAACCATGCAGACACTCAGACTGATACTCAAAAAACCAACTAATAATCTATATAGACACCCATGTAGCTACTCACCAACCCATGTAGCCACTTATACACAAAGTGAGAGACTGATACAGATATTTACATATTTAAACATTACTCCCTAAGCCATGTATTCACTATGATACACTTAATCAGTCAGTTACACAATCAATTTTTCAAAAACAAATCATCCATTTAGACACTTATATACCCATTTATTCTTCCATCGACCTTGAGATATACATATATAAAACATATTTAATTTTCAGAAAAACAGACATTCACTGGATGATGTCATCAGTGATGTCATCAGTGATGTCATTTGAGATGTCATCAGTGATGTCATGAGTGATGTCACTGACCATGTCATGAGTGATGTAATATGTGACGTCATCAGCAGTGTATTGCGGGCGTGCGAGTTATAGTTAGCTGAACTAACTATAACGGGGGAATTTCAACTATAACACCCCTGAAACCTATGGTTTTTTCAGTGAAATATATATATATATATATATAGATATATATATTACCTACTGGCGGTCGCCAGTAGGTAGTTATAGTTAGGACCACGTTTCCATAGGAAATCCGCAACATTCTATTTTGAATAACTTTGGCGCCGGTCAACGAATCCTCGCGAATTTTTCAAAATAGGTGGGGCGCTACGCTCCGCTCCTACCCTGAAAGTCTCGGGGGGGATTCGTCAAGCGGGGGCTGAGATAAAAGGGGGGTCCCAAAACGCGTTTTTCCCATGCATTTTTCCATAGGACCTTTAGACAGGGCTACAGCCCGAACGGCTGAACAGAATTACTAGAAATTTGGGAGAGAGGTAGTCCTCAGGTCAAGGAAGTGCCTTTTGTAGGTTTGGTGTAAATCTGTTCAGTAGATTCTGAGAAAATAGCCTTTAAATCAATATATATATCTGAGCCAGCTTACGGTGCGCTTACGGTACGCTTACCGTACGCGTACGGTGGCGTGCGCGAGCGCGATTCTGATTGGCTCTTACATCTTAGTAAACATTCGAATCGGCCGAAACCAGGAAGCGGCGGCCGCCATTTTCTCTCTCGCACTGAGAGTTAGGTTTTAAAATAAAGCCCAAAAACATGTAAAGGGGCTGTTTAGACAGCTCCCACACACATAGCCATGTTGAGGGAGTCCCCAAAGATCCCCCAAGGGCAAAAATGTAATTTTTATTTTTTCGCTAATTTCGCCGATTACGCTTACCGTACGCGTACGGTAAAAAATTATAAAAAAATAAAAACTATCCACACTCTCCCTACCCCGTGTGCAATTGGTGGCCGAAGGCCACCAATTGTGCATGGCTTAATAGGCGATGTGATAAACTATAATATTTTTAAAAAAAATAATAAAAGAAAAAATTATCCACACTCTCTCCACCCCGTGTGCAAATGGTGCCCGAAGGGCACCATTTGTGCATGGCTTATAAAAATTACGAAAAATTAAAATATTACCTTTCAAAACGAAGTGCATCATGTGTCCTCCATGTGCGCACGGTGCGTACATGGCCCATCTAGCGTAACGTGGGCACGCGGTGCGCGTAGCGCACCGCGTGCCCACCGTGCAGCATTTAAAAAACCGTACAAATTCACTGAAAAAACCATAGGTTTCACACACGTTATAGTTAGGAATTAGCATTTAAAAAACCTTGCAAATTCACTGAAAAAACCATAGGTTTCACACATGTTATAGTTAGCGGAAATTTTACTGATAAAAAACCAGTGAAATTCCCCCGTTATAGTTAGTGCAGGCAACTATAACTCACGCGACCGCAATCTTCTGCTGATGACATATGTGTCTTTATGAAAAAAAAATATTTGTTATATATGTATAGCTAAAAATGTATGGAAGAAGACATGGGCAAATAAGTGTCTAAATACAGTATTAGCATCAGCAGAGGATTGCGGTCGCGTGAGTTATAGTTGCCTGCACTAACTATAACAGGGGAATTTCACTGGTTTTTTATCAGTAAAATTTCTGCTAACTATAACATGTGTGAAACCTATGGTTTTTTTCAGTGAATATATATATATATATATATATATATATATATATATATATATATATATATATATATATATTTGAGTCAGGATGGCCTCCCCTCCTTTAATAAATAGCATATTATACTCTGCATATCTGGCTGCACTTGTGGTTAAGGGCATGGTAGTATTTTCATGTGTACTTGTTTTATTAAAAGGTGTTTGATAAAAAATTAGGATGCAAGGAGCTAAATTTGGGCAATCTGGTTCAACCATACTCAAGAGGAGACCATGTGATTGTTAGGAGAGTTTCCCTGTGTAGAGTAATTGTTTCATGCAAACTGAGAGGGAGTAAAAAGTGTTTTTTCTATCAATTTTATTTGTACTGTACTTTAGTAAGCACTGGAATTTTACCTTTTCACTGTAATTATTAATGTGTTTACACAATAGGTGTGTGGGCGACTTATTTTCACTGCCATGGCATACATATATGTAAATAGGGTGTGCATTTGACCTGGATGCTACAATAACTGTAAATTGACGTATAGGTAATACAAGCATCTGAATGCTTCTATTTTGCTGGGTAAGGCTTCTTCTTTGTGTTTTGAATTATGTTGGAGGCCACAGCTTATGGCAATTCTAGGACCGTGCCAAAGATGCTATGACCTTGCGCTGGATGTGTTTTCAGTTATTTTATATTTAATTTACTGATCTGGTAGTGTATCTGTGGTGGCAGATCCTGGTTCAAAACTGGATTTCAATTAAAATCTTGCACAATTCTTGCAAGCAATATCCTCTGTGCAATTTCAGATGGTAGAAACATTTAGTAGATTTTCCAGCTGAGTGGCAGATTGACAAAGCACACTGTAGGTGCAAACTAGACCACTTGACTATATATGGTATTTATTCAACAGGAAAAGCAACAGATCCAAAACACTGTTCAGAATAAGGCAGGGGGGAATCAGAGGAGGGTGTAATAGAATGAACCAGCTCTCACACCCGTGGCTGAAGAGCCACATATACATTTTCTTCTGAATATCAGATGATTGATTCCGTTTGTATATAGCTGAGTATACATAGCTACAAAGAGATGCCTTCTCTGCAATGTATATCACGCTTTCAGTGGGCTTTTATCGATTTTCAGGACCATCCCAGGGAGTAGTGTTTTAGGTACTTGCAAAAGTGCCCTAGCATGTTGGCAAAATGTTTGTTCAGTAGTTTGGGGATTTTACATGAAACCGGTGCGGTTTCTGCAGTGTGGGTATAATGGATTGCCAATGTATTTTTTCTGCTATTATTGCACAGTTGTTGTCCCTTTGATGGCTGGTTATATTTTAGTTCTAAAGACCCAGGTGGAGGTGGGTTACATCATGGAACAATATTATTTCCAGTACCTCAAGAGGTTAATAACATGTGCGCCTGCTTTCTGAAACCCTGAGGAGCTTTGATATTACAGCAGGAGTTGCCGATGCTTTCACAGTCTATTGGGACGGAAAAGTACCTTACATGGTGATGGACATGCACCCCTGCCCTGAATGCCTCAGCTGCAATGATGTCTGGATCCGTGGTGCTGATTTGGCATGGGCGAACATAGTTCATGTATTAGCTCCATGAAATAGTCCTGACTCATGAATTGTAGCCTTGTTCAACCACGAGGGGTGCCTAAATCACTACCCTCATGGTGGTGAAAGTCAAATGCCTTTGACAGGAGTCCAAGCAATCAGTATTTATAAAGCGCAGCTAATTACCCGATAGGGTATCCAGGCGCTTTGTTTTGAATGTGGCTTCTCACCAATAAGCCACACCCAATCCCTGCACTCCCACCTGGGAGGCAAATATACCACTGCACCTTTGAGCATGTCTTACCACCCCTGGCACTGCAAGACTCCAACACAAAACAAACAGCACCTTTTGAAAAGGGGTTTTATTTAACAAAATGTAAAGACTCTATCACTTTTAGAATAAGGCTTGGAGTTTATTACATAATACTCTCTAAACAAAGGCTGTCTCAGACACCAAATGCATATGATTCAAATATATGTAGCAAACTTATAATCTAAAGGCATGAATCAATAACTGAGCAAACTATAATACTGATTAATATACAAGCAATAACTGATATAAGATAAGATACACTGGACGTCCTGCAAGAGATCAGAAAGAGATATATATATATATATATATATATATATATATATATATATATATATATATATATACACACACACACACACACACACACACGCACAGTAGAGGATCACTCTGGATGTGCACCTCCCACACCACAAAGAAAATACCTCAAACGATCACAGCCACTGGCTCACATCACAATGGCAATAACCACAAACCTCAATACATCACTTAGCATCTTAGCCCACTTCCAGCCGGGGGAGCCTTCACACAGCCGGGGATCAGAGCTTCAGAAACCAGGGTCACTCCGAGATAGACACGTCTGCCCTCGCTCGGATTCCGAACTCCCACCGGACCAGTGGAGGCTCCCCTTCTTAATACAAATCCAAACATAACAAAGCTTCTAGCAAGGCTCGCCCCCTTGTTCTCATGAGAGCCCGTACCAGTCTGCTCCAAGGCCACGGCATCGGTTGATCAGGCCTTTGCTATGGCTTCGAGACAGCCCATGTACATTCCTCTGATAAGAACTGGTTTTCTCTAGTCAGTAAAGTGTGAAAAACAGGCGGAAGAGCAGAACATGCCCTCCCCACTTTGCAGCTACATGCAAGCACAGAAAATAGCTTACAATGGAGTTAGTTAGGCCATGCACACAGAAAGGCCCAAAGCAAGATGGAATTGAAAAGCAAGATGACATGAAAGCATGTCAAAGCTAATAAATAGTAAGCACTGCCATAAAGTAAGGTAAAGTCAGAAAACAGAATGACATTAAACCATGTCAAAGCCAATAGCAAGAACTCCTAATTCTCACCAATGCACAATACAATACACATTTCTGTACAACTGCACGCCTTCAAATGCACATTACACGCTCAGCTCTTGGCAAGACTGTTCCACTCCCTAACAGCTCCCACTGAAAGACAGCAAGACTACAGGACAGAAGAGAAGTAGGCATATGCAGGACCATCCTTCATTAAGGCTAGGGTAAAATAGCACACTAAAATCAATTCAAATGGTGGTAGTCGGAGGTCATCATAGGGTGCCAGACTACAAAAGTGGCTCTTTCACTACACGCTTGCAGGCCCCGGAGGCTTATTCGAAGAGCAAGTCTCGAGGGCCATTCAGAATTCTGGGAGTGAGGTGATGGTCTGGAGGTGCGTGGGGAGGCTGTTCCAGGTCTTTGCTGCAATGTGGGAGAAGGAGCGTCCTCCACTTCTGCTTTGATAGATGCGGGGAGTATTGGCAAATTAAAGGGAGGCAGAGCGTAGTCTTCTCGACGATTGGTGGAAGTTCAGGCAGTGATTAATGTAGGCAGGTCCTTGGTTGTGTAGAGACTTGTGTGCATGGGTCAGCAGCTTGAGTTGTCATCTCTTCTTTATGGGGAGCCAGTGGAGTTTCCTGAGGTGGGGTGTGATGTGGGTTTGTCGGAGAAGGCCAATGATGAGTCTGGCTGCGGCATTCTGTATGGTCTGAAGTCTGTCAAAGGTGTACTGCGATTCCTACGTAGAGGGTATTGCCGTAGTCCATTCGGCAGGTGATGACGATTCGTGTCACGATGCATCTTGTGTGTAGGAATAGCCACTTGAAGATATTACGTAGCATGCACAGAGTGATGAAGCAGGCAGAGGAGATGGAGTTAATTTGTGATTTATTGATGAGCTTGTTGTCAATGATGATTCCTAGGTTTCTTGTATGGTTGGAGGGAGTGGGTGCAGGCCCTAGGTCTGATGGCCACCTGGAGTCGTTCCATGTGTTGCTGCTGTTGCCAACCATTGTCAGTGGATGTCCCGTTACATACTCGTGCAGGGAACATCGAACGCGTATCTGGCGTAGTAAAACTAAGGACGGCGTTATTACGTGGCCGTATAATCTACAGTGTGGAGCTTGAAATTCTTGTTTGATTAACGGAAGTAAAGAGAAACCGACCACGGTGGTGAGCAATTGGTTTTGATCACGGGATGGATGGTTCCATAGTTGTATCAGGAAGTGAATTTAGATGCAGAATCAAAATAGAGTGAGCGAACTGAAGAGAATGCCTTATTGTATTATTGTTCACAAGTTGGATAACATATCCGACTAGTCTGCCCTGAAGAAGTCCTGCAAAACAGAGACGAAACGCGTAGGCTTAACGATTTGTTTCAAGACATGTGTATCACGCACTTGCAACACATTAATAAAAAGAAAGAAATATAAATCATGGAAAACTTTTCCTCCTTTTGTTGATATATATATATTTATGTTGTCCCATACACTGTATTGACTGGGTGTTTATGACCTCTATATACGCATCTTAAAAGTGAGCACTGTTGTCTAATGAAATCTGTTACAGTTGTAATAACCAGTTAGGACGTTTTGAGTTTTGTGCACTCCTCCATCTTGTGAATTGGTTGAATTTAAATTAGGGGGTTTTCCGTAACGGTTGACCCTGTGAGTGAGCACTCAGTAGAACAAATAGGATCGACAGTGTGCAGGCAATTTAAGACCACAACCGTTTTTGTTAACTTCCGTCTGGTCTATGTTTAGCTGCAGGCAGTTCTTCATCCAGTCGGCGATGTTTGTCATGCGTCTGTGGAAGTTGGTACTAGCGGTGGTGGGGTTGTCTGTGAGTTAGAGAATGAGTTGGGTGTCGTCTGCATAGGAAAATAGGTTGAGACCCGGGGATCTGGTGATTTTTGCCACCGGGGTAATAAATGCGTTAAAGTGCGTAGGCCTGAGGGATGAGCCCTTGGGGATTCCGCTGGTGATCTCCTTCGGATCAAAGGTGGAGGTGGAGCCTCTGAGTTCTTTCAGTTAAGAAGGATGTGATCCATCTGAGCACATCCCCTTGGATGCCGATGTGGTGGATTCTTTCGATTAGTGTGTGGTGAGATGTAGGTCGAAGAGGATCAAAGCTGCTGTTTCTCCTCGGTTGAGGAGGGTTCGGATGCCATCGGTGGCTGTGATACGGGCAGTTTTGATGCTGGGATTGCTGCGGAAGCTGGATTGGGAGGCGTTGAGTAGCTGGTTCTGCTCCAGGTGTTTCATGAGTTGATTGTTAATAATGTTTTCCAGTACCTTTGCTGGGAATGGAAGCAGGGAGATTGGCTAGTAGTTTTTGAGTTCATTAGGGTCGGCAGGGGATTTTTTGAGTAGTGGTCTGATTTTGACTTGTTTCCATGCGTCTGGAAATGTTGCAGAGGTGATAGATGAATTAAGAAGGATGGTGAGTTTCGGGCTGATCCTTTGGTTTCAGAGGTTGAAGATGTGGTGCGGGCATAGGTTTGTTGCAGCTCCTGAGTGAGTGGATTTCATGGTGGAGGTGGTGTCCTGGGTGGAGAGGATGCTCCAGGTGGTGAGTGTGTGGTTTGTGTTGGTTACGGTGGTGGCCTATCTGTCGAGGAAGTCCATAGGTGAGGGTTGGGGTTCAAGGTTTCTGTATATGGTTGCGATCCTGTTGTGGAAAAAGTGGGCAAGGTTGTCGCTTAGCTTAAGTAGCTCAAGTTCGGTGGTTGCAGCATACCGTGTAGTAGGAATGAAAAGGCCTTTATATCTGTGTCACAGGAGTAAGGCCTGCAAACTCCCTCATTTAATGCTACTGCATGCTTAACTCATCCTAGGCTTACATCAAGTTAGTATTTAGCGCTGTGCAGCGCTCATGTGCGATTGCATGTGCGCGCTGTGTGTATGCATGCTTGTGAATTGTTCAATACATGGAAGATTCTGGGTTCCAATTTGGGAAATCATTGGCTGGCTGGAGGATGTTGTGTTTGTAGAGGAATCCCCAAGACAGGCTTAAGGGTTGCTGTATTCCTTTAATTTGTGTGGGACAGATTGGAGGAAGGGAGAGTCAGTCTCTTCGTAGACTTCAAAGGCTGCTCTTTGATCAGAGAGAGGTCACTGGAAAGGGACTTAGGCATACCTCAAGAAGGAGATGGGGCTGATAAGAGAATCATAAAGAGTAGGCTGAAGCCCTGGGGTAACCCTTTGATACTCATAAACCCAGTATTTGTATAGCGCAAACTAATCACCCCTAAGAGTCTCGAAGTGCTGGGGGCCTTCAGGAAGATTAAGCAAGCTATTGCCCAGAGTCATATGGTGCTGGGCTGAGCTGCCGCCGGGGATCGAACTGTGGACCCCGTGCTCTGGAGTCAGCTGCCCTGGCCGCTGCGTCACACCTCTCCCCACATATCACTGTAGCTGACATCTAGGTGTGAACCTTTAGTTCCTTCCATGGCTTGGGTTGTGGGGCTGTCAGATTTGGAGTTGTGGTTGCTGTGACAGGCTCCTTTTTGGGGAAAGGGCTTGACTGAGGAGTGTGCACGTCAAAAGGAGGCAGACTCCCATCACAAACCACAAAGACTCTGACTGTACATCACATTTTGAATCTGGAAAGTCAGGCTTGAGGGCCCCAAATTTGTCAACTATAAAGCAGCAAGTCAGGCAGTATGTTGGGGAGGAGAAGTTCTTCAAGACTAAGGTGAGTAGTTCTCCCAGTTGGGTGAAGGGACATTACCCAGGGAAATCCAAGACCACCTACCGCTGGAGCCTGGAGAACCAGTGTCTGTTTGCTTGCCAAGACCAGTGTGCCCTGTGAGGTAAAAGGAGAGAATACTTGGAGGAAACTAGGTCCATGATGATCCCCATAGCGAGGTGTGAGGCGACAGCTGCTATACTGATTGGGCTCTCGCCCATCTGCAAAAGTAAAGTCGGTGTGTGTGTGTGTGTGTGCAAATATACATATATCTATATATCTATAGCTCGCTGTCCTTGTTTGCTCCACGGTACACCTTTAAAAACGGCAAGCCGAGCACAGACTGAGACAGTGTGCTCTTATTACAGTTAAAGGGCTGCCCCCAAGCTCAGGTACAGACTAATGCCAGACCTGGCGACAGTGCGTAAGTGACAGATGGACCAGCTGATTGAAGCTGCCGGTCCACCTTTCACTGCGCAGCAACAAAGCAACCTGCTTTTGAAATAGAAGCAGAGATTCCTCTGCAGGCAGGTGCAGTGAGTGACTGAACCCGCCTGCAGGGTGATGTCTGGGGGGTTCATGGGCCCTTCTTTACCGCTTTTCACTGGTCACACTTAGTAGGCACAATGACAGTGCATTACCTCTTTGTAGTGCACAGTCCGTATTCTTCTTGACAGCTCCTTTGCCTCAGCAGTGTAATCCAACATGGGTCGAGAGGCAAAGCTCTTCATTTGCATGCGGCCACATCTCCATGGAAATGAGTGAATGCCAATTTAGATCCTGCAGGCCCACATTTTTAAATGTGACTCCAAGAACTAATGTCTGAGGAGTGACTTAAGATGACTTCTGCTCCATTTGGATGTCAGACGACAAATATAGAGGTTGGACGTAATAGAAGATCCTCTGGTACGTGGAGGGAGTGCTAAAGCTTAAGGAGTAGCAAATGTTGTATTGTTGCTGTTTTGCTGTTGTGTTTTCGTTTGGTGTGTTGATGAAGTGTTCTGGTTATTTTGTAGTAGTGATTTTGGTGTGTTATGGTTGTGATGTTTTATTGGTGTGGCTATGATCTTTTTTGGCTTGTTGATGCGTTGTTAATAATCGTCAATGGAATGGCTCCACCAAGGTTAGAGTATGGGTGAGGAAATTCCACTGGCTTATTATCCCCCAACTTTAGTACTTAATTTAGAAATTGCACGTAAACCAGGCCAAAGGCTTTTAGTGATGAAGTTTGGTACTTTGACTCGATGTAGTTAACCCAACCCCTGTACGTGGAATGGCGGTCCCCCGGCAGAAGGTGCCGCAGTACCAGCATCATTGGAGTGAATAAACAGGTAGCCTTGCCTTGCCTTCCAACATGCAATCTTCAGCACAGTTTACCGAGCTTCTTCATTTGTAGTGCCTAACCACGTCAGAGGCTTAGGAGTAGGTGGTTACAGGGGCCTTTGTGTTCCAGTCTATGTACAGATAATTTTGAATGGAGTTTTGTTTTGACGACCAGGTTTGTTATGTCTTTTAGAATATATCTCATTTTAAATACGCAGTCAAAGTTTGAAAACTGGATTTTAAGAAAAGTGGTTTAGAATAGGAGATATTATTTATTTTATTGTGTTTTTAAATCAGAATCCATTCTTTTGAGTTAATATTTTAGTACTTATAGGGCTAGCTGGGCAGTAGTAAATAAAGATTCGCCTGCAGCCATTTATCTGGAAATTCCAAAATAAGGGCTTAGACATGCTGTGGGAACGCACGGTGATTTTTGAGTGAAATGTATCAAAGGGAATTTCGAGGTATAGTGAGCAGTATAGCAAGTGGTATTTGTCCTTTGTGCCAAACTTTAGGGTGGATTTAGTTCTCCTTTTAGTTTTCTTTCTACGTTTGCGATTTTATTGGCATAAATATTGTGGGTATCTTGGATCTTTTATTTTCTGAATTATTTGGGCTTTTTAAATTATGCTCTGTAAACTTTTCATGCAATTTTAGTAATTTATTTAGCAGTTGGTGAAGCACAGCATACATCTGCGCGTTAACTCCAGAGAGGCATACGATCTAAATAAATAATGGGGACGTTTCCCTACACCATGTAGTGTCAGGAGTCTGAGATTTTGTAGTCTGTATATAAAAGACTGCAACCCTCGAGCAGGAATTGTGAGACTCGGGAGCCCAAACATTCACGATATATCAAAGGAACGACAAAAAAAATATATATATATGGCAGAAATCCAAAACACAATGGCCACTCAGATTGGAGAGATTTGGCAGGGTTTATTGGCAAAAAAAGGATTGCAAGGCGTTTAAAGAGACTAATGCAGTCAGTGTATAAATTGAAGGAGGCTGCTTCCTCATTCCTCACAGTGTCATTGCAGAAATGCATTTGTAAAAAACCTTTGCAGGCAGAGATATTAAAATACCCATCAACATTTTATTTTAAAGGCACAACTGAATGCTCATGCAGCCTCCCATCTATGCATGAGTCAGAGGTACTGCTTTGCCCGTACTGTTTAGAAGTTCCGCTTCCAGTCATTATGGATGGCTCCACGTGGAAACCCGTGATAAGCCTTACTGCCAGGGGATGGGTGCTGAGAGCCAATGACTTCGGCGGGATTCAAACCAAAGATATCCTAACAAAGAATTCATTTTAATATTGAAGGGTGGTTGACACCGTCCGCAGCTGATAAAGAGTGGGCCGGCGAGGGGTTGCCACACTGGATGAGCTTCAGCAGCTAAAGAGCGACAGATCATATAAGTGAGGCTGACATGCGCAAACCCTTTGTGCCGGGTTTTGCTTTCCCAAGAAGGAATCGCTCTTGAGTGCTAGCGACAGCTTTGTGTGATTTTTATGCTTCCTTGCCTGTCCTCGGTTGACCTTGGTTCATGTACAAAATAGGCCAGTAATACTATAACAGTATTGTGCTGGATAGTAATGATTATTACTGCCCTCCTGAAATGGCGTTACGCATTACCACACGTGATTATACCTTCAATGACTTTGCCCTTTGCGCCCATTTCTCCTTTCAGGAGAGGGCCTATACCAGCAGTTAGTGTCTTGATAATAAGCATCCTGATTGGCTGTCTCACTCACAGTCTAACAATGAAGGTCCTAATCTACAGCAAGGGAACCGATGAAGAAATGATTATTTCCTTTCCATTTTTCTTTTTATTTGAATAGCATTGAAAACGTATCGTAGATAATCACGAGCTTAACCCCTTCAGTGCCCGCCCCTTTCCCCGCCCTGTGCCGGCCGTTGCATTAGCGGGCGGGGTCTATGACGAGCTGGACTCGTCATGGGCACAGCGCAACCGCGGCCCATGACGAGTCCAGCTCGTCATGGGCACTGAAGGGGTTAAGGAACAAAACAAAAGAGAGGGGTACGGGCAATTTGTGCTTAGACAATTGGGTCAATTATCATTATGTGCTCAAAGGTTTTGTGATAGTTCATTCCAGATATCGGCTCTAAGTGCAGAAATCTTGTGCCTTCCTCATTTTCCAAAGTAAGGAGGTGTACCTGGAAGAGCACACCACTTTCCCAATGGTCTTGAAGAGATGCTCCCACTGCTTAGAATCAGTCGTCCCTAAACTGATCTCAAGAATAAGAAAGCATAATCTATGTGGTAGAAGTGCAGAACATAATGGAAGGAAGCACAACCAAAGGATGTTCAGAAAAACTAGAAGATGTACAACTGGAACAAAAAAAGGAAGAAAAGAGTTGGGGTAAAGATACTGAGGAATACCCAAAGTGTTATAGCCCCTACTGAGGATATGGATGACTTGTAATGTGGCTCACCTACCCACTTACTTTTACCTGTCTGTGAGGAGTATGATCTTGGCAGTTCAAACGGCTATGGTATAATGTCAGAATGCACAATATTCAGGCTTTAGGAATGGTGTTCAATGAATAATTTCGCTTTAAATTAAGGTTAAATCTTCAGAATCCTATGATATAAAAATTAATTGGAGTTAAGGTTTATGACAGTAACCGAGTAATCTGAGCCCAGCTAGATTCTAGTTCGAATGTAAACATACTTAGAAATCAAAATTAAGAGATGCTTAACTTGAGCTGGAAAACAGCAGTTGTGTTGCATAGAATGCAAACCAAATTGCAAGGATTCGGGCCCTGCTTTTATTTGAATTATAAAGCTACTATTAGTATTCTCAACTAGGGAAGTGGGCATTGTGCACATGGAATATCCATCTTGCTATTGAAGTGTAAATTGTGTTTGGCATCTTGACTTGGGGGAGGGGGGTCTTACTGTTTGTACACAAGTGGCAGCCATCTTGGCTTTGGAAGGCTATCTTACCTGATTAATCGTGGGGCTGTCATCTTTGCTTGAATGGCATCTATGAAATGCCTACAAGTTCCATCTAAATACTGCAAATCTGTGACCCTATAGCAGCTGTCCTTAACCTTTTAACCCCCCCCCCCCCCGCCTCCCCCTAATCACTACTGGGAGTCGAGGACCCCACCCTAGGCAATTTCTTCAGTTTGAACCTCGAAACAAAAAAATACTGAAACCTGTATAGATCAAACAAATACACAAATTATGAAATATATTATTCATTAAAAACAAAATATATTTTATTTTAATTGGAAGGTTAGAGCTTTAATGTGGCTTTATTTCTAAAAGGTGAAGCTACAGCTTGTTTCCAGCATATCACTCTCTTTTTCCACTTAACGCATGCTCTCTTGTTGTCCATACATAGTAATGTTTCAATTAGGCCACCGATTATCCATAATAGATTCTGTTTACTGTATTGCTCTCACAAATCATGCTTATTTTTTGTAATCGGATTTCAAAGTCCTACACGTTTACTGAGGATTAAAAAAAATTGATTTACATTTTGTTTTTTGTGTTTATACTGTTATAATCTAATACTCAATTTTGTAGCAGTATCGAGCCCCCTGATTAGATGTGGGGGACTTTCAGGAGTCCACGGACCACATGTTAAGAAACAATGCTCTATAGCGTCTAAGTCTGTGCATCAGCGCCATAGGCCCTAGCAACTATTAAGTTATTCTCGGGTGTTTGAAGCCTTTGTGGCAGCAGCCTAGATTAATGGTCACAATTTCTAGGTAAAATATTGAGTTGTTTTTTTCTATCAACAGGATTTCCTAAACCTGTCCCTGCCTATTATTGTAACTTTGATCATTATAGAAATTATTTATTTTTCTGTTGTGATGAAAATGTAGCACTGAGATAATTAAAAGTAAAAAATATTAATTGTTATGAATGAATAATTAAAAGTAAGAGTTGAATGATGATAGTTAAAAGTAATCCGGTGGCTTTTGAACCATTTTGTAATGTCTATGATATAGTCATCGTTGGTAACTTAATTAGGTATTCTCTGTCCCAACTGGAATAAAACACGATGTCTTCAACAGAGTTTTACAGGTCTGGGCTGTACCTTGCTAACGGGTTGTGTTAGAATTTAGGATACATGTGAAAAACAAATTGTAATGCCGGGTTACCATGCACAGCCAAACAATTTGAGAAGCCTTTGTTCAGATAACCTGTTGACTCACGATCATCGACCTCAAAGAAAGCCATTTAAATCACATTTACCCATTGTAATGACCCATGCGTAACCAGGTGGTCTTACACTGAAAGCAGTTTTAGGCTATGTCTAGAATGGATATTGTAGGTTAAGATTGTTTCGAATTCATGCGTCAATATATTTGTTGATGCAGCCATAAGTGGAGGGGAGCATGGATCTGTGTTGTCCCTGTAAACTTGTACAATCTAAAATGAGTATGGTCAACGTTTTTTTTTGTTGTATGAACGACATGGCGATGTATACATTGTGTATTCTCTTTGAAACTGTCTAAGAAGAAAAACCATCAGTAAAGTTGATAAAAAAAACAATATTTTATGCAGCCACGTAAGGATCAGTGTCCGGCATCTCTCTCAACCAGTATATAAAAAACGCCCAGTTATACATAAAAGCATAGAGGCTTTAGGATCCAGGCATTTACTCAAACTTAATCTGACTAAATGTCTTGTATCTCCCTCAGTTTATTTCAGTGTTGAATTTGTGCCAGTAGTTGCATGGTGCACACTCGTTTTCAGAGATCCGCGCTTATTTTTCATTATAAGAGATTTACTCAGAGTAAGAGAGTGAAAGGCAGAGAAAAGAATAAGACAGGACATGAGAAAAATAAGAAAACAGTGATAAACCGAGAAAGCAGGGATGAAGAAGACAGTGGTATAAGTGTAGGGAGGTGGAAGAAAGATCCATGAGGCAGAATCAAGATGAGGCAACCTTGTTTTTTTGCACTGAATACTGTCTTGCTTTACAGTCTGTACTGGAGATCTTCCCTCCTGCTCTGGTTTCTTCTGTGATATGCCTGGAATTAT
Source organism: Triturus cristatus (assembly GCF_964204655.1). Lineage (NCBI taxonomy): Eukaryota > Metazoa > Chordata > Amphibia > Caudata > Salamandridae > Triturus > Triturus cristatus. The sequence continues at coordinate 87,321,643 of NC_140584.1, read as the reverse complement.
TTGTGACTCCTAATTTAGAAACAGCCATATAGGTTTGTTGTATTTTGCATGTTCTGTTTCATATAAATACGTCAAGACTGTATTACTTGTTCTGTACTTGAGTTACATCCACCCTCCAGTGATTTTCAGACTTGGTGGTGATAGACCTATTCTCACTGGTTTAGTTGTTTCTTCTGCTTTCTGAATGCAATCTCAGTTCTTCTGCACTGGTGACATTTAAGTAACAGATGTCACTTAAATGTTGCTGAATTGCTTTAAGTGCCATTTTCCTGGAAAAAAAATCTGCATATTTAGTTAAAAAGTTGTAGATCTCTGGAAAGTAAAGGCTTACCCAGGGCGATCACAGCAAATTCTTTCTAAGAATGAAGAATTCTTTGCTTTAAAACAGTTTCTTTGCGTTTTACTGTCATCTTCCATGGTCATCTTTTCGAAAACATGGCTTTTTACAGTGACCTTCGATTTTTAACCCGCCTTGAACAACAGCTCATTGCTTCAATTCCCTATTCCTGTTAACCTTTCTGGGTTTATTTTCTTAAGCGTGCTACTGTTGCCATTTTATCCTTCAGTATATGTCATCATGTGTGGCTTTTCCCTCTATCTTACTGTATTTTGAAATGTTTAGATTAATCCAGGCAGTTGTTGGTTTACCATTCAGAATTTGTAAAGACCAGTGCTAAGTTTGTGCAGAATTAAAGGTGGTAAATTATTAATAAGAATAATACAAAGGACTATAAATGGGTGCACAGTATAGATCAATAGGCTTATTCATCAGTGGGGCGATCAAACAGTGCTTACGGCAATTATGAACAGAGGAGAGTGTGAACAAGCTGTTAACTACTTTTGCAAGGAAAAGGGCAAGAAACCCAGTTTTCCCTTTAATTAAACGTGTGGCAGCGGTCCGGCGGCAGCTGGTAGGATTAATGTAACCAATAATGGCTTCCATGTTCTTCATGGATATTTTATGCTAGAGGAGCATAGAGTTGGTATCCGCTCTGTTAGCTGTAGATGTTGGTCTGATACTATAATATTTCTCCTGCACAGTCTGCTCTTCTCCCTGGGGTTTTTCATAATCCAATTTCTTATTCCCTCAAACGTATTAATAATGGCATATTGAGCTTGTATTCGTTCTTCAATCAATGCAACTGATGTTCTAACAGGTTGTTGGGTTATCATTTGGAATGGTAAGTATTTCAAAACGTCTCAGCCTGACTCACTCCATTTTTTAAGTCGGTTTCTTTTGCCTCTCTAAAACCTGTCTGTATTACGAGCTTGTTTTGGGCAATTGTAGTTTACTTTCCTTAAATTACAACTATATGCCTGATACAACTTCAATCGTTCTTGATAAACCAGCTCTGTGAATGTTGTTTTATCATTTCTGCATGTGTTTTAGTCGAACCAGTTTGCTGATAATATTGCTTATTGTCTGTTTGTATAAACTAATCATCATCTACATCGCTGATCACACACAAAATATTAACAATTGACCCAGGGTTATGATAGTGCAGTCAGCAAAACATACACAATGCATCACTGGTGTATTAATCAAAGGGTATTTAACATTCATTTCAATTATGGACACAAAGCGATCACAAAGGTAAATTTGTGTAGATTTGTAGGTTGATTCTACTTTCTAAAGGTACTGGTAGAGGAACATCAGATAAGGTGATATCTGCTTGTAAGTCAACTGGAATTACCCCCCCCCCCCCCCCATTCCAACATGAGAGAGCACCACTGATTTGAAGTCTGATCTTGTAGATAAATGAGGGAGTTAATAATGAAGTTAGTAGCAAGAGGGACAAGAGTAGAACAATTTCAACTGAATGTAATTGTTTCTTTCAGGTTTGTAAAATGCATAGTATGTTTGCATAAGGTAGGAGTAACTGGATTAATTTATAGAAGGAGGTCATGCACAGTGCCAATTCATTTCTTAGAAGGTAGATTTGTTTAATTTATATTGCGTTTGCAAATCCACCTTGGTTTAGGGATTTATTGAGTGGTTTCTGAAATAAATGCACAATGGAGCTGGAGTATATTTTGTCCACTTCCTATCAATTAGGTCTTTTCTGGAGGAAGAAAACCACATAAATGGATTTCAGAGTGTTAATAAAGGAAGTAAAGTGAACTTTTGTAAATTCTGGACCTATGAGGATATGTCTGTAAAGAAGGACAGTGGGTTGAGTGGAGTCTTCTTTTCTTTTGATATTTGCTCTTATTAAATCTATTTTTGTGAGATAAAGTTTGAGAGGTTTGTAATGTTTTCTTGCAATGGGGGAGCTAAGAAGCAGATAGTGAGCATGGTCCTTCTGCATGGCAAATGTGCAGTTTTGGTTTATAGCATGCTTTTCCATTTGATGCATGATGAAATTGGTTTCTAATATTATTTCTATAGCTCCTTCTTAAGGCTCAAAGGAGAAATTGAACACCTTTTTTAGAGAGCGTCTCTGATTATTCTTGTTTTCCAACTAATGTTTTGGTCTCTTTTAACTGTCCTGTGTACAAATGATTTGATGGTTTAAGACTTTTTACACTGAGCGAAATCCTGAGGATGTATTTGGATTACGTATTCTTAAAAATTTGACAATAATTGAAAGTTGTCACTTTATGGAATTCCCAGTCTCAGCTGCCAGAAAGTATCACCATATTTCTAGGCACATCACATAGCACATCATTGTTCGGAGCAACGGTTGTGACAAAGCTCAATTAGGCAGACTCGTGATAATCAGAACCACACGCATATGCAGCTTGTCCACTGTAGGGTTCAGAGCAATTCGCCTGAAGAAGTGAGAATGCAATTTATGAATTGTAGCAAAAGTACTCTGTCTTTCAGTAATTTCGAGGATTTACTTCAAGCCCATTGGTCTATCTGGGATGAGGGTCAAAAGGTACTTGAGGAATCTAGTTATCAGGCATAGGCTATGATAGGCTTTCAGATTAAGGTGCTTCTCGTGAGAGGCCTTTACATCCCAATTGGGCTGGTAACCCCGTTACCTGCCCCATTGTGAAATATGAGACCCATAACGTTGCTGCAGACCTCTCATATTTCCCCCAGAACATTTGGCTGCTAAAAGTAGCTGAAATCTTGGTGAGAAACCGAGGGAAATCTATATTTTTGTTGTAGTATTGATGTAGCGCTGACCCAGCTTCATGAGCAGCGGAGTGCTTTACAGCTACTCTGAAACTATACAGAAAATGTTACGTAGGGAGGATAATAGCATACATATTCATGGCTAAGTATAACAGGGGGAAATAAAGAAGTAGACACAGAATGATCAAGGGTTGAGAATAGTCTTATAGACCTACAAGCTCTGAATAGGTGGTTCTTAAATATCCCCTAAACGATAGCAGGTTATCATTGAGTCTAACGACCTCGGGTTCAATGCTTTCTCATCCTTTGGCTGGGGCAAGAGCTAGCTTGGGTCATGGTCTTCATCCTGTTTACTTTTGGTATTTTCAAAATCACTTGTGTTTTGTTATTGGTACTTCTATTCCCTCCAGTGATTTTGAGTTTGTCTTTCTAGTAGGAGGATATTCCAAGGTGTATTTAGTGTGTGATGCCGACTAACTTGAATGGGGGTTCTGGCAATTAGTTAGAGTTAGAACCATTAGAGACCCCATGAGATGGGCGCGACATTATCTGATTGTTTTTCAACTCCCTTGAGGAGACGGGCTGAGGGAAGGAAGATGGGTCTCAGATGGGCTAGTGCAGTTTTGACGAGGCTGGAAAGTATAATACAACCGGCAGGAGCCTGAGGAGCTGACATGAAGTCTTTAGCTGAGCAATTACTGGGAACTCTGACCCGTAATTACAGATTATCCTAGTAATTCCTAATTTCTCATGAGAATCTGAATTTTCAGTTTGTAATTCCCGTTAATTATGCACACCATAGTTAATGAGACTCCGGTATTGTATTCTCTTGGGGTGCGAACTTAGCACCCCCCTGTTCCTGGACGTACTACTGAACCAGCTGCTTACCTGTCCTCTATTCCTAGATGTCACCGGCTCATATTAAGTCATATATTGCCTTTTCAGGGAACAAGCCGTCGCAATTTAGTAAACATTTAAAGATAGAATAGATTCATTCTTGCTTCAGAATGTGAAGGGCGAGAAATGCGGAAAGGTTACCTCTGAGATTCATAAGTTGCACGATAAATACATTGTCCCGAACATATCAGTGGATATGTGTGAAAATATGTTTGCTTCATATCCTGCCTGCCTGCTGTCTGCAAGCCACTTTGAGAGTGGTGTGAATGACTTCACGCACTTGCAAGAATACGTATTGCGGATACAAAATAACTATTTATTTCAAACAATTTAAGTTTTCCTCGACTAGGGTTATCCTACCAAATTGATTACAAATCCTAATCAAAATATTCAAATGTACCCAGTATTTTTGATAAAGATGCACACAATGGCAATTAGAAATAAAAGCCCTTTTGAAATGTCTGCATGGAGAGAACTGCATGCCTGGGTATTATTCGATAACTGGAAGTACTTACATAGGTGAGTACTCCTTTCAGTCAGTGGCTGTCACCGGTTTCCAGGCCTAATTTTGAAATTATTTGCAAACTTTAAAAGTGCCCTCCAAACGTCGGATTAACTCGACTGGATTCATTTTCGATTCCGGCCCAATGTGCGTTGTTAACACTAAGTTATACAACTATGGATATATTGGTACAATGCTCACGCCTGTGACATGCATCGCCAGTGCATAGGCACTCATAATACTGCTCATTTCACCAGCCTCACTCACTCCTAAGCATAAGGCACTAAAAACTGCCCCTTCTTGCCTTCTGTGAATGAGTCCAGGAAGCTACTGAAACTGCTTAGGAAGGACCGGCTTCCTGCTACTGCTTGGAAAAGAAACCAGTGCCCAGTTTGCTGTAATTGGGTTTCAGAAAACGTAAGAAAAATTAACTTGGGCTGAAAGGCTCATGTGAAATTAATACACTCGCTGCTCATGAAGGCGATTGCCTGACATACTTAAATAATATTTAAAAACAGAATTTCTCAGTTCTCTTTTGTGAGTGTAACCACAGATTTTCATGCTTTTCTCAGTTGGTGCAATGATTCACAGAGCTATGAGTGAGCCTAGCTGTGTCTCAGTTGCAAGAAACGCTTGTTGAAAACAATTTCAACTAGGAAACACTTTACCCCACGCTAAGCGTAAGCTGCTGCCCACGTAATGCATAGGGTGGTATGAAGTTGAAAAGAATTTCATGCAACCTTCAAGAAGGTTTACGGTCAACCTGGCAACTTTGCAAAGTATTTAACTTAGTTTCCTCCGCATGAAAATTGTGAGTTGTGCGGCAGTTCCTGTTGCACATGTCGTTATTTAACGCTAACCAAATTATTCTCCATAAAAAAAAAACTTCTCAGGAAAACATGAACTACTTATTCTGAGCCCTGCTATATTAGCAGGAGGTTAAACACCCATGGCAATACTGATACTACACCCTGTAGTTTTTCTCCCAGTAGTTTTACCTCATGAATCAGATGTCATTAGTTTAGAATGGGGGATAATACGCTGGACTGGTTTTACCATATGGTAAAAATGTGTTCCTCTCATTCCGACTTGTGATTACTGGATGAGCGAGTGTGGGGCACTCGCGAAGCGTAGTTTTCTGCACTCCACGGGCTCCGTGGAATGCAGAAAACTCCGCAAGCGAAGTTCACCGCCTAGGCGTACCCAAGATAGACAAGCATTGGCATAGCCAATAGGTCTCGCCTTTGGGACCTTATAAGTGTTTAGCTATGCAACAGTTGCATAACTAAATACTTATAAGGTCCCAAAAGCGAGACCTATTGGCTATGCAAGCGAAAGTGAAAGTAATCGCGGTAAAGTGCGGCGCGCGCGCCCGCGCTCATGCACTGTAGCTCTAGGCTGGCCTGGTAGCACTTTTTGGAGCCCTCTCAATAAGTCTCGCCAGACCAGCGCATGCGCTGGGTCAGGCGAGACCTAAAAAATCATCGGTGCTCATACGCACAGACAATACCACCAGTATGTTTTTTCTCAACAAGCAAGGGGGGGGGGGGGGGGACACGCTCACCAGTGTTTTCTCGTCATGGACAACACATCTGGAACTGGGCTCTTCAACATCAGATATCGCTCAAAGCAGAACGTGTGCCAGGAGTGTCCAACATCCTTGCAGACTCGCTAAGCAGGATCAGTATCCCTCACCATGAGTGGGATCTAAACCAGCACATTATGGACAACCTCTTCCACCGGTGGGGCAAGCCAAACTTGGATCTGTTTACGATAAAGGAGAAAAGCATGCCCAAACTTCGCAAGTGGGCATCCCCAACAGGGATCGTGGGCAAATGCGTTTTCAATGAGATGGGAAGGAATCTATGCTTAGACGCTTTCCCCCCAATCCCGTTGGTCCCAAGGGTTCTCAACAAACTTAAGAGAGAGCCTTGCTGACTTCTCATAGCTCCCAAGTGACCCAGACAGTTCTGGGACACGCAATTCCTGTTCCTCTCAGAACAACCTCTTGTCCTGCTCAATCAAGTACCAACTTTGCTGACCATAAACCAGGGCCTGGTCTGTCATCCCGACCCAGCATCACTACACTTATTGGCCTCGCTACTGAGTTCAATGAGTTCTCCATGATGGACATTCCGCCAGACTGCAGGGAAATCCTTGCCAATGCAAGAGTGGACACAATGAACAGAACTTATAAACTCTGCCTTTGTTGTGTAGACTCTAAGGTCCACCCTCTCACATCACCACAGGAGCAAATCCTCTCATATCTGCTCCACCTGGTAAGATCCGGCATGACTCATTCTTCCATTAGAGTGTATCTGGCAGCAATTTCCTGGTTTAGACGATCCAGTAATACTCTTCTCTATAGTCTAGTCGATTTGTAAAACAATTCCTCAGAGGACTATTTAGGACTTTGCTTCCAATAATAAAACCTCCACCATCATGGTACCTGTATATAGTGCTGGGACATCTCATGAAAACACAATTTGAGCCCATTCATGAAGCGGAATTGAAGTCACATATTTGGAAAAGTTCACCTCTGGTGGCTCCCACATTTGTCAAATGAGTAAGTGACATTCACAGCTTTACCATTAAGGAAATTTTCCTACCATCCAAGTCAGACAGTGTTTTACTTCAAACTAATCCTAAATGTGCTGTCAGACTTCCACCTTAACGAGCTAGTGTTTCCATGACCGTTCTTCCCGAATACTCAAATGATTGCAGAAAAATCTCTACATTCTCTGGACGTCAAACGATGTCTAAAATTTTACTTACACAGGACCTATCAAATCCGCAGAGCGGCCCAATTTGTTTGGGCTTACGGGGGTATCAGAAAAGGTCTCCCAGTATCCAAACAGACCAACGCCAGAAGGATTGCATCCTCAGGACAAAGTCAAGGCCTATTCCAGAGCAGTTTCCACATATACAGCCCTTTTTGCTGGTGTACCCATCCAACAAATCTGCCGAGCAGCAACATGGTCCAGCAGTCACACATTTACATAGCATTAGTAATAATAATCCATATTTGTAAAGCGCAGCATATCACCCCTTAAGGTTTTAATGCGCTGCGGGCCCTCAGGGAGATTAAGTGAGCTATTGCCCAGAGTCAAATGGTGCTGAGCTGAGCTGCCGCCAGCGATCGAACCATGACCCCTATGCTTCGGAGTCAGCTGCTCTGACTGCCCCACACCCCTCCCATTAGTACCTGGATAAGACTCATAAGACTGATTCGGCTGTGAAACATGCAGTGTTGAAACATCTGTTCCAATAAGGTGAGCCTCTTTTACCTTTTTTACCACCGTGAGCCAAATATATATGTTTATATGATATGATTTTTCTTCTCTTGGTTTCTGCTTATTATTCTGATTCAAGTTTGTGAATCTATGAAAGATCCAATACTGTAAAAGAAAATTAGTTATCTGTAACTGTAGTTCATTGCCATTCTGTCTATGATATTAATGCACATTGCCTTATTATAGTACTGTGGGGATCCTCCTTAGTTGGTGAGTAATGATTCAAGCATGTGAATCTATGAATACTACCAATACTGGAGAGCTACAGTTAGAGGTAAGTGACACATTTTCTTCACCACTATGACAACAGTGGCGAAAAAAAGTTGTCTCCCATTTTCTTAATGTCACCATAGGAAACATTATTTTCTCCTATGTTCTTCTGCCTCTCTTGGGTCTCCAAAGACCATAGCACTGTGTCAAAATTGCAGCTTACTCGCTCTCAAACCACCTTCTGCCACTGCGGGTCTCCATAGACTAGAAAGAAGGCAAGAGAATGTAACTGGTGCATTGCCTATGCCAAACCCTACATTTGTCTCTCTTTGCATACTCGTGCTGACATGAAAAAAATCCTTAAAAACTGCAGCTCTCACAGTGCTGGTGTCAGCATAGTGCTGGCTTTCTTCTCTCACTATAAGCGCATAGAGTGTGACTTTTGGCAAGGGGGTGATTAGGCTGGCACAGACAGTAGGGATGAAAGGTGGCTGGATTCTAGGTATATTTTTTATGTTTGGGCTGGAGAGAAAGTGACTGGTGGGTGGTAATAGACAATTTGTGTTTTCAATTGGAGGGAGGGAAGAGTCTAAATATAGGGAGTTATGTGGAGTAGTGACTGTAGGACAGGCATTTCTTTGCTTTATACTTGGGACTGATTGGAAGGCCATGTTCTGCATGGTTCCCCCATTACTCCTATTCCCCTGTCTAGATGTTCAAAGCAGGGTGAGATGATTTGTGGAATGGGGAAGGGCATACATAGCATATAATTATAGGTGGGTAAATATAGAATAATGCAGTTTTTTTTAACCTCTGGGTTCCCTGTGTGGTCATAAATTAGAACTTTTCGCTCATTGGCTATTTGATATTACTGAGAAGCCCTCGGTGAAAAAAATCCCTCATTATTCATGGTTACATATCTATAATTCTATGTTATTCAGTGTAACACTAGAGTATAGTCTTTCCATCATTATGCATATGCTTCTTGATTATGTCACACTTCTATGGCCCTAATATTCCATTTATTTTTTGCAATGACTTTCAAGCATACTACAGTGCAAATTGTAATCATGCTTCTCATGTTCGTGCTAAACGTATATTGGTTGTCATGGCAATGATTACCTCAGCATATCATCCTGTGCACAGCCTCACATCTGGGTAGTGAGGCTGAGTGTTTTGATTGATCTTCCTCCAAGCTCCAGGTCCATGGACACAGCTCTGCCATCTGGGCGTACAATTGAAATGAAATGACATCAAGTGCTGCATTAAACTCACCTAAAATTAAACCACAGCCAAAAATCACGAATGATAGTGCAAGTGAAGAGAGCAAAGGGACATGTCTGTGGGCTGCTGGGCTCTATTTCTGTAAACATACACAGATGGAAAAATTGGCTGGTGGTTTGTTTATCTGTAAGCGCTGAAAACCGAGAGAGAATATTGATGATTGTTCTTACCAGTGCTTTAAAGAATCTGCTCTAGAACACCGAATGACCAACCTAAAGCACTGTAAACATTTGTGGCACATCAGGTAAATTGGTCTGTGATACTTAGAACCTTGCCCCTCCCTCCATAATCTTTAAATAAATCTGTTGTTTTTAATGTATTCCTTGTAGGTGCTCTCTCTGTACGGCTGTTTGCCACGTGTTAGGTTCTTTTCACATTGCCATGGTTACTGCAACAATATTCTCATTTACTGCCTGTCTTATGCATCCTTGCTCGGTGTGACATCCTAATGCTGTCCATAAAGGAACTTCTCTGCAAGCCCTTGTATTTTGTGTTTCTTTCGGGTTTCATACTACCGCAAAAGGCTTGTAGAATTAATAGAGATGGAAAATTAGCATCATTTCTAAATGTAGGCTTTGGGGTGCTGAGCCTGGAAAAAGAACTTTGATATATTCATTACGTTATGTAGTAAAGCAAATCTAGAACTGCTGGGCAACGCATTGAAGCCTGCCTCATCTGCTAAATGTGTTACCCTAAAAGTGGCCTGTTAAGACAGCGAAAGTAGCATCTTAACCCCTTCGCTGCTAGGCCTTTCCCCCCCCTGTGGTAAGCCTTTTTTGGGCTATTTGAGGTAGTTTGTGCTTAGGCCCCTGTAACTTTTTGACCACATAAGGTGTCCACCCCAAATTTGCGTTCTTTTCTTCCAACATCGTGGGGATTCTAAAGGTACCAAGGGTTTGTGGATTCCCCTGGGGGGACCCAGAAATTAGCCAAAATACAGCTAAATTTTGTTTTTGGGGGGAAAAATGGGAAAAAAGTGCTGCAAATGAAAGCGTCTGGGTTTTTTCCTACAAATGATATCAAACAAGTGTTTGTGGGGCTGAAATCACCATTTTCCCAGCTTTTAGGGAATGACAGACGTTTGTCAGAAAACCAATTTTTTTCCCAGTTTTGGCATTTTTCTGGGACATAGCCTATTTTTGCTATTTTTTGTGCTTTCAAACTCCTTCCAGTTAATGGTAGACATGGGTATGAAAGCAATATTGGATCCTGGAAAGCTATACATTTTTTAACAGTGCACAAAATTCTGAATTCAGCAAGTGGTCATTTGTGTAGATCATTCAAGGTTTTTTATAGAAACTAACAGTTAAATATAGGAAAAATTGAAATTAGTTGAAAAAAACAGCCCAACTTTTTCACCTGTAACTTCTTCTAATTATGACAGCTCTTTGAAAGCAATATACCGTTACATCCGCTGGACCTTACTGGTTGTGGGGATATATAGGACTTGTAGGTTCGCCAAGAACCCGACGAACCCAGAGCCAAAAACTGAGCAGCGACCTGCAATGGTTAGGTGTCGCCTGAGCCAGCGCATGCGATGCGCTGTGAGACATTTAGTAAGTGGGGTTTTCATAGTGCTACCCCACGCTTTTGCTGGCCAAGCGCTTGCGGTTACGTGCACGCGCGCGCAGCAGCCAGCTTTCACCGTCTGAGGCGCCATCTGGACAGCGATCAGTTTCAGTTCTGTTGCTGATTACTTTCACTTTCGCGCGCGCGCACACAACTCCCGTTCGCGGCTGCACGTCTTGTTTAAACAAACATTACCGGCTTGGTTTATTTCCTTTTTGCGCGCCCGCACACACATCTCCCGGTCTGGCTGCTATAGCTTTTCCGTTAACTTTCACCTACAACCTTCCTTGCACTGACTGGCACGACCTTCCCTCCACTCGGGCGCATAAAGTTTCAGTAACAGGGAACGCAATAAGAAGCACACGTTTTCGCTAACTCTGAGCGAGTTCGCCACTATCTGCATGCTTATCTACAAATCATTGTTCAGCCCATCTAATCCCACTAGCCTTGCGAAAGCGTACACCAACACTGCACACACCGCCTTCCCCAGCTCTACATCCAATCAGCAACAGTTTCCTGTCTGAGGATGTTCGGTTGGAGTCATAGGCGCGGCTTTCATCACATTAGGCACCGATTGGTCTAATATTTGTCAGAGCGAGGCTTGAAACGCAGAAAGAAAAATCGTGCTTCCAGGACCAGTGTTCCTTTGATCGAGTTTGAGTTGGTCGCTGCTGTCATTATTTGAGGAGGCTCGTGACCGACAAGAGCAGCATGGCAACCCCGCTGAGATTTGATGGGAAAGTGGTCCTTGTGACGGGAGCTGGAGGAGGTAAGAGTTCCTCCATAGTGACTGTCACTTCGATCTGCACTTGGTGGATACACTTTTAGAGACACTTCTGTGCTCTTAAAACAACACTATACAGTGGCCATAACTGGTTTCACTCGGTTCCGACTACACTAAGCAGTACTGAACCAAAGGAAAATTTCACTATTCACTGTAAGAGGCATTTACGTGTCCACGCTCTGCCAGTAGCCTGGCACGCAATGTGCATTTTATAACTAACACACACACTCTCATACCTCTCTGTCTCTCCAGTGTGCGCAAAACAAAGTCACATGATATATTATAAGCTACCAGTCAGGTGGCATTTTTGTACAGTCGTTGCACTAAAGCTTTACGCATCGCTATGTACTAGTAACCCTGTTGGTAGTGCATTGTTCCACACACTATCGGCTAAGAGATCATTATGCGTTCAGAACCCAACACCACAGTGCACCACAAACCGCCATACTGTGCTGTCCAAGTAGTGCCATGATGTGACGTGGAAATTCGCCTCTCCATCACGCACAACTTTAGGGTACACCATGCTCCCTCCTATACAGTACTCACAGCACCCTATTGTGAAGTGCATCTACCGAAGGGAGCCCTCCTCAGCACTACACCCAGAGTTATACCATGAATTACCAACCAGAAGGCCTCCTGGTGCTATGTAATGATAAGGAGTTGCCAATGGGGAACATTTGCTTAATTTCCTTATACTCATCTTAACAATAAAACCCCAGTACTAATCAAGGATGTATATGCGTTTTGAGAGCCCACCCTGTTTTTGCTCCTTTATGCTAAGAATTCTTGCCTCTGGGGCATGTTAGTGTGCACTGTGTAGTTTGAATAAGTGTTTTTAGCGAATCAGGACATGAGTATTTTGTGGACTTCTTAGTGCAAGTTAAAGCAAAGTTTGCGAATATACTCTGCCTCCGTCAGTTTTATTTGTGGCATGGACCTATTTAGTTTGCACATTTACGGTACACGCTCAATTAAAGAACGTGTTTTAAAGGATAGGAGCAAACGTTTCAGCATGTGCTTAATATGCGTATTTCAAATGCAGTTGTTAAGTTGAACAGCTTGGTTCCAAAAGACTGGTTCTAATCCAAGTTCCATACTTTACCTCGTTTTTTAGTCCTGGGTAAATTGCTTTGCTTTCCAGTGTCTCCCTTGTCCTGAAATAGTTTGAGATTGCTTAGAAGCTAACTAGCCACTGTAGTAAGCGCTGTTTAAATAATTGAGTTGAACTGAAAACAGTTTGTGTTCTATAGGTTGATAAAAAGTGTATAGAATATTGTGCACCTCCATGATTTTTGTAGGATTTGTACATAAGAATCCTAAATTCGCTCAGTTCAGGCGATTTTGGATAGTTCTATTTGACACTTTACATTTCCCCTTTATTTGGTAGGCACCTCATTCACAAATGTACTTATTAGCTCCATGTTACTCTGTTTGCAGATGTCTGATAAAGATCCTTTCAACCAGTTCTCTTCATGTTGTTGACCCTCGGACTGGGTGAGGCGGCAGATCCCGTGTTGCTGCAGCTCTCGCTGAAATGCTTTTTCTTGTTTTCTTTGCAAGGTATCTTAACTAATTACTAAGTTGAAACATCACAGTGCATTTAAGTTAGTTATATAATAATAACCTGGTAAAAATAATAAGTTACTCTTCAGGCACCCCTTAGTAGCAGAGTGACTGCCGCCCTCTTTGAAACAGTGAGGACTACTGAAAAACAAGCATTGGCATAGCCAATAAGTCTCGCCTTTGGGAACTTATAAGTGTTTAGCCATGCAACAGTTGGTGTTGTTGCACCAAGGATATTGTGCTGCATAACTAAATACTTATAAGGTCGCAAAAGCGAGACCTATTGGCTATGCCAGTGCTTGTTTATTATGTACCGGGTATATAGCTATCATTCTGGGAAAATGTATACATGGAAAAATCGGTATGAAAGACACCTATGTATCTCTGAAATGGGAACAAAATATAGAGTTTAGAAACAGTAGATATTTGCACATTTCCAAAATTGGGAATACTCATACTAGCATGAGAATTATCGATCATTTTTCAAAATTACTTCTTTTTTACACATTGTCTTTCATTTGGAAGGCAGAAATGCAGCGAAAGTCAATAGGTCAATAGGTAATAACAGTTGCTTTACAAATCTGAATTACCCCAAGTCTCCCGATAAAATTGGTACCTCGCTTGTGTGGGTAGGCATAGTGCCCACGACAGGAAACAGCTCAAAACAATGTGAACACACCACATTTTCACAATGAAAAATTACCCTTTTTTTGCAAAGTGCCTAGCTGTAGTTTTTTAACACTAGCTCTGCCGGCACCTAGGGAAACCAGGTTGTTTTGTGATAGGCAATTTTGATGTCGCCTCAATACGTTTTGGGCCCTTGCCTGTCGCGGGTACTTGGGCCTTCAACACAAGTGAGGCACCTTTTTCATCAGGACACCCGAGGAACGCTGGGTGGTAGGACATTTATGTCAGCCTGGTGATGCTACAACTTTCCCACACAAAAATGTGTGAAAAAAGTGATTTGTTCAGCTAAAATTGAGGTTTGCAGGGGATTCTGGGTAAGGAAACGTTGGGGTATCCACGCAAGCCATACCTCCCTGGAATCCCCCGGGTGTCTAGGTTTCAGAAATGTGTGGGTTTGGTAGGTTTCCCTAGATGGCCACTGAGCACAGGGCCAAAAACCCAGGTGACCCCCCTTGCAAAACCAGGTTGTTTGGTGATAGGCAATTTTGATGTCGCCTCACTAGGTTTTGGGCCCTTGTCTGTCGCGGGTACTTGACCCACCCACACGAGTGAGGCACCATTTTTATCGGGAGACCTGGGGGAATGCTGTGTAGGAAAAAATGTGTGGATCCATGCAGATTCCAGAACTTTCCCACAACAGAATTGTGAGGAAAATGTGTTTTTTCCTTTTTACAAAGTATGAGGTTTGCAAGGGATTCTCGGTAGCAGAACCTGGTGAGAGCCAGACAAGTCACCCCATCCTGTATTCCCCTTGGTGTCTAGTTTAAAACATTTTTACAGGTTTGCTAGGTTTCCCTACGTGCCAGCTGCACTAGGGCCCAAAATCCACAGGTAGGCACATTGTTAAAAAAAAGTCGGAGCCTAGTGGGATTTCTGCCGCCCTGGGGGGAAATCGGGGAAGGGGGGTTCGCCCCGATATGCTCCCAAGGGGGGCAGAAAGACTGTGGCAATTTTTTGTGGGGGTGGGGGCATTGGTATGACCATTTTGAGCAGCCCCCACACATAAAAAAGCCTGCGTAATCGCTGGTGCCTAGTGGGCTCTCTGCCCCGCAGATCAGGGGCCACTGCCCCCATCTGCCCTCCCGGGGGGAAGAAAGACTCGAATTTCTGGGGGTATTGTCATGCCCATTTTGAGCAGCCCCTACACGAATAAAACAAAAAAATCCTTCGCTTCTAGTGGGCTTTCTGCCCCCCCGGGGGGGGCAGATTGGGGGCTACAACTCCCATCTGCCTCCCGGGGGGGCAGAAAGACTGTCGTTTTGGGGTGGGGTTTGGGATTGGGGCATTGGCCTGCCTGTTTCAGGCAGCCCCCACCCTAAAAACAAATGCGCAAAAAAAAAATCCCTGGCGTCAAGTGGGCTTTCTGCCCCCCCGGGGGGCCAGATTGGGGGCTACTGCCCCCATCTGCCACCCAGGGGGGCAGAAAGGCTGTAATGGTGGCAGAGGGGGTGGGGGCATTGGCATGCCCGTTTTAGGCAGCCCCCACCCTAAAACAAATTGTGGAAAAAAAGAGTCCCTGGCATTTAGTGGATTTTCAGCCCCATCTGCTCCCCGGGGGGGGGGGGCAGAAAGGCTGTAATGGTGGAGGGGGGTGGAGGCAATGTTAATTGTTATTTGTGAAGCGCATTATCACCGTCAGGTCTCTAAGCGCTGTAAGAGAGCACTGCCGGGTGGAGGTGGTATAAATTAAAAGGTGTCCCACACCTCCGAAAAGAGTACTGTCTTAAGCTTCTTCCTGAAGGGAAGCAGAGAATGCTCCTTACGTACATTCTCTGGCAGCTTGTTCCATATTTGGGGGATGCAGGTAGAAAAAGCTCTTCCTCCGATGGAGGACAGGCAAAAGCGAGGGCAGGCCAACAGGCTGGCCTCTGAAGACCGTAGCGTTCTGCTCGGATTGTATTTGACTAGGCTGTCTTTAATATACCTCGGGGCTTGGCCATAGATGGCTTTATGTGCAGTGCAGAGGCCTTTAAACTTTGTTCTCTGCCTGATCGGAAGCCAGTGTAGCTGTCGTAAAAGGGGGGTGGCATGAGTTTGTCTAGGCACTCTGAAGATTAGTCTGGCGGCATCATTCATGATAACCTGTAATCTGGCCACCAGTTTTCCCGGGAGGCCGATGTACAGGGAGTTGCCATAATCTAATCTCGACAGAATCAAGGTTGATACAGCCAGTCTGAGTGTGTCAAAGATGAGAAGGGGGGCGAGTTTACGTAGCTGTCTCAGCAAGCCGACACATGTGCCCACTATTGCTGACACCTGCTGGGTCATGGACAGCTTGGCATCAATTTTGATACCCAAGCTTTTTACGGCCAAGGCTGGCTCCGGATATTTGCCTAGCTCTTGTGGCCAGAAGAGATCGTTCCAGGGGTTGGCGTCCGTATTGACGGCCAAAACCTCGGTCTTATCTCGGTTAATTTTGAGGGAATTGGCCGTCATCCAATTGACCGTGAATTTTAGAATATTTTGAACTCTTGAATGGGCAGTCGGGGAGTTGTCTATCTGAATGATAATTTGGGTGTCATCGGCATAGTTGTAGATCTGACACTCCATCTGATTCAGTGCAGCGATCAAAGGTTGAAGATAGGCGTTGAAAAGGAGGGGTGACAGTGCCGAGCCCTGTGGTACCCCACAGGAGAGTGTGCCTGGGTTGGACACATAGTCAGTCAGCTGTACTCTCTGGGAGCGGCCCTTCAAGAAGGATGTAAGCCATGCTAGGGCCGTATCCTGGATGCTCAGATCTGAGATCCGCGACAAGAGTTGGTCATGATTGACAGTGTCAAATGCCGCGGCTAAGTCCAGCAGGATCAGGGCACATGTTTTTTTAAAAATCTGACCTCTGTCTTAGTTCGTCCGGTACCGACAGCATAACCAATTCCGTGCTATGGTGGGCCCTAAACCCCGCCTGGTTAAATTGTAAGAGATGGTTGTCCTCAAGATGATGTGACAATGAGTGTAGTACATGCTGTTCCAGTACTTTTGCAAAGAATGGGAGTTGGGAAATTGGCCGGAAATTTTTCAAATTCTTTGTATCAGCTCCAGATTTTTTTAGGAGCGGTATGACGCGTGCCTCCTTGAAGTTGTTGGGGACATGCCTTGCTTCCATGGATTGGTTAAGGAGTGATAGAATCTCTGCTTTTATCCTGGGAAAAGTAATCTTAAAAATCCTTGGTGGGCAGGGGTCAGCAGGTGACCCTGATGTCACTCGCCCTATTAGTAGAGCCAGGGAATCATGCGTGACCATGGGGAAGGTGGTGAGAGGTTTATCAAAGAAAGGGGGCGGGGTACAGGTTCTGGAAGGCAGGGGAGCGTAGGGATGAGCTGGATTTCCGTCAGAAGATCCTTCACTTTTGTTGTAAAGAAAGCCTGGAACTTGTTACTATCTTCCCTACAGAAGGAAGGCTTCTGTTCCTTCTCTTGTCTTAGCTCTTTCAAGATCTGGAAGGTCTCTTTCTGAGTGTTGTTTGCAGACGCAATCTTAGGTTCATAAAATTCTGCTTTTCTTGTTAGAATTGCCTTTTTGTAGGCTGCGAACCTTGCGTGGTATTCTAACCGAGCGCCTGGGTCATAAGCTTTCCGCCAGGCTCTCTCACATTGGCGGAGCATTTGTTTCATGCTACGCAGAGCATCATTGAACCAGGGCGCCCCTTTCCCTTTATCCCTTGTTCTTTCCCTTCGTGCTGGCGCTAGTGTATTGATAGTGTTATTCAGCCTAGACACAAGGGCAGCACTTTGTGCATCAGGGTCTCCCTGAGTTATACCCAAGGGGGTAGATTTACTAAGGGTCGTGATCAGGTTATCGGCTCTGATTTTATTCCAGCTCCGCAGCACTTTCCATTCCGGGGGTGAACAGGTTGTTTGCTTCAGGAGTGGGAACCGGCCACTAATTATATAATGGTCAGACCAAGAGCAAGGCCTAATAACTAGAGGATTGGTATGCGGCTGGGAGGTCCAAACCACATCAAGTTTATGGCCCTTCTCGTAGATGGGGCCGTTTACAAGTTGGCGGAGTTCCAGCGCGGTCAATGCCTCTTCCAATTGTTTTGCTTGACTCTCTTTGGGTGTCTGCTCCCAATGGAAGTTGAAGACCCCCATCACTACAAAACATTGGTATCGTGAACGGATATCGTAGACTAGTTCCGTCAGGAGTTTAACGAACCTGGGCAGCGTTCGCGGGGGACGATACACAATCAGAATGCCAAAACAGGCCGTCTGAGAGCAGAACTTCGCCCCTAACACATCAGCCCCCTCAATGCTTTCTGCACAAAGCGTCTCAGCCTTAAGAAAGTGGTTGTAGAGGATTGCAACCCCACCCTCTCTAGAGCTACCAGGTCTATTGTGATGGAGTGCCGCATAGTTTGGGGGCATAGCAGCTACCAGATTTGGGGTTGAGGATTCCTCAAGCCAGGTCTCTGTGATTCCTAAAATGTCTAGGGTGTCTTCTTAAAGTAGTGAGAAGACCTCTAGATTATGTTTTTGCAGTGACCGGGTGTTCAGGGTGGCCAATCTAAGTCCCGGAGGGCTAGCAGGCCCAAGCGGCCTCGAGTAGAGGGTTGTGTAGTTAAGGTTCCCCGTTCCCATTTGTAGCCTCAACAGCCCTTCCGACTTCAGAGCAGCTGCTACACTGTTATTAAGCGGCGTTCTGTCTTGATTTAGGAGACGGAGTTCCTCCAGGGAATACAGGAGGCGGGGGCATTGGCATCAAGTGGGCTTTCTGCTCCTCATCCCCCCCCCATCCCCGAAGGGGCAGATTAGGGGCCAATGCCCCATCAGAAAAGCTGTAAAGGTGGCGGGGGTGAGGGCATTGGCGTGCCCGTTTTGGGCAGCCCCCACCCTTATTTTTATATCCTTAAAAAAAATCCCTGGTGTTTAGTGGGTTTTTTGCCCCCCCGGGGGGGGGGCAAAAAGACTACATTGTGCCAAATTTAATTGGGGGAGCAAAGGCCCTTGCCCAAGGGGCCGCTCCCCCGTCCCTTGTGTCTAGTGGGTGGATCCCTCCTGGGGCGATCCCCAAGCAGGGATCTACTGGGGAGATTTTCCCCTTTCCAATGATACCTCTCCCGTCTTTCTGTGTGCTCAGGGGGCTGAGATAGCCCCCTGAGCTCGTAGAAAGGGAAACTGAAATGAGCCTCTTGGCTCATTTCTGTTTCGGTTTTACTGAAATGACGTCAGCGCGACGTGCACGCAGATCGTCATTTCACGGAAACCAGGGGGGGTGGGGGCCTCGGGAGCTGAGGAAGCTGTTCCCCAGCTCCCGAGGCTCTTAGGGTGTAAAGGGAATCCCTCTGGTGCCCGCACCAGAGGGGTTTCCGGGGCCATGTGTCATGACGGCCGGGAGCCGTCATGAGCACATGCCCACCGTGTCTCATGACGGCTCCCGACTGTCATGAGCACGGAAGGGGTTAATCACCATGTAAACATAGTCCCTTCAAAAAGGAGTGGTAACTTTTGATGTAGGCAACATGACACCCTTCTTCTCAAATGTCATCAGCCTTCCAAGAACTGAGCAGAACTTGTGGACTGTAGAAGCAGACCTAACAACTCCACTGCAGTGTGTCATAAACGTCATTAGTAGGCATCTCATAAGTCATGTTGCCTCGATTTAGCATCACAAGGGAGTGTACTTACTTCTATCATATAGGATGTAAAATCACCAATGGCCACATGATAGCAGACAACATGCCCTTATAAGGAAAAAAAACTGTAAATACCTGATCAAGTGCAGTGTTATGGCCTTCTACGGCATCCCACTTCAGCTTCTTATGACATAGTTCTCAGTGACTCAGGAATCCCGACGGCTGGTTATAGAAACTATATACACACAAATCTAGCTACCCGAGTATTATATACAGTTATGCTACGTCACCATGTCCCTCTTAGCACTACTTAATAGGAGTGCTGGGCATACAAATAAATCTAATGGGTTATCCTCATACACCGCCAGGTGTCTTGCTTCATCATAGGACAACCCTCGCTCTCCAAAACCCCAGTTTGATGGAGAGCGGGCCTACACCTGAAGACAGAGAGGCACTTCTAAGTTGGAGTGGGCCCGTGTTAATAGTGAATTAAAAAACGTTGTGACATCCTAGATTTCAGGTATTCATTGGACATACCACTTGGTATTAAAAATTGGAAATGTGGGGATTAGGGGAACTATTAGCCCATCACCACTGTTAACGTCGTCGACATGTTTCTGCCTTGTGGGTCTACTGAGTCCGCAACATTCTTCAGGACGAGCAAACGACCTGTCTACCTCTAAACTATTGTTCGGTTCATAGATGCCCCAACATAGGGTCTTTGATGCCCCATGAAAGATGGGTTTAGGGACCACTGTAGTCACACCTCCACTCGAGGAAGGAGCAGGCGCGTGCAGGTGCACAGTGAGGGATGCGCCTTGAGGCAAGTGTGACTACAGGGGTCCCTAAACCCACTCTTAGTTAGAAGTACCTCCCTGTCTTCAGGTGTAGGCCCGCTCTCTATCAGCGAGGGTTCTCCCATGATGAAGCATGACACCTGGTGGTGTGTAAGGACAACTCGTTACATTGTTTTGTATGCCCAGCACTCCTATTAAGTAGTGCTAAGAGGGACACAGTGACGTAAAATAACTGAATATAAATCTCGGGTAGCTAAATTTGCGTGTATGTAGTAGGTTGGAAGCCAGCTCACCCTGGAGACCCCGTAGCCTCTAGTTCCCTCCCCTGGATTCCTCTGGGGAGTGTGTTAGTGGTTACAGAAACTACCAGCTCCATCAGGATTATGGCAAAGACTATTCCCCGGAAATGCTTTGGCTGAAAAAAGCAGCTGAAATCGAATGGTGAAATATTGGGCAAGCACATGCAGGAATTGATGCAAAATCAGTTCCCAAATCTCATAATCCGGAACAGTTCCTCTCTCTCCCATAGTTCCTGATATCATCTAACTGGTATTAGAGCCCTATAGAAAAAAAAGTACACCCACAGGCTAGTCCATAATATATCCAATCCCTAACAATTGCTAATTCATTTATTTAATATAATTTGCTTAGTTAATAGAAAGAAAATTCATGTTGGGATAATGGCGCTTTGTAATAGCATGTAGAATTCCACCCATTTGTATACACTGTTCCAAAGCCATTTAAAATGTTTTGCAAGCTTCCTTGTGCACCAATTTCTTTATCAAAGACATATGGAATTATCCAGTTTTACCAGTAGCATCTTGCCAAGAAGTAACATCGAATCACACAGATCATTAGGCCGTTGTCCTGCACTGACCCGAGCACATTAAGCTTCCTGTCAGAACAGATACAGAACACTTTACTGAACAGGATTCCTGCCGCACGGAGCCCGTAAGAATGAGATATTTCCAGAGTGACTTAACTTTATTGTCTGAATCCCTGGAGTGTCCCCCCCTTGTTATTTGGAAGCTGGCTGATATTTGGAAATAATACAAAGTAGCATTTAAAAAATAGGGCATAAAGGCCATTTATTGAGCAGCACCATATGACTCGTTCGTTGCATGCTTAGGGGTTCCTTGCCTGCTCAGCTCTCATTTGTAACAAATAGAAATGCTGGCAAAGTGGTATCAAATCTCCTGGCCACGTTGACATGTTAAAGTCAAATAATACTCTTACAGAGGACATTGTATTGAAGTAGGTGGTTAGAAGTTATACCCTCACTATATCGCATGCGATATATCAGGTGCCAGAAATATTGCATCCAGTACATCGACTTACCTGCTACATCCGAAGGTAAAGTAGGCCTCATTAGCTTGGTCTCATCTTCCACGTAGAAACGTAATTAGACCTTTTTGTACACACTGCTCCTGGTTTGACCCTTGGTAGGATGCTGATCTTGGTTGTACTCAAACTACAGCAGTCATAAAAATTTTTTTATTTTGTTTAGGGGTATGATTTTCTACCTACACAATGGCTTGTATAATTTAAGCAACATAAATGCAAGGACCACTAAAATATATTCGGTAGTGGAACCTAGTCCTAATGTACAGTTACAATGGCATGTAATGTCTTTATATGCCATTTTTAACAACCAACCATAACGATGCTGCACAATGCATTTAGTAATAATATTTCACACGCATATGTAATTTGAATTCTACTTTTCGGATTATGATTTGTCAAATGATAGATGCAGATCGCTATGATTTACCTCAAATGGAGGACCAAGTTTTAAAGCATGTAAAATTACATGAATACTTTATTGTGACTGGGAAAGGAACAGGAATAAATGTACTACTTATAAAATAGAAGGGCAATGCTAAGAATATGATCATGAAAGGGTGAATTTAGCTTTTATGGCTTTATGGTGTTTCGACAAGGGTGTTGCAGACAGTTTTTTGAATTTCAAAGAGCTGATGCCGAGTTTTGGCTGTCCGAGTGACCTCCAGTTGTATATGCAGGCCTAACAGAAAATGGTAGCAGGTTAATCTACAGTTTATTTAGATGTCAGAAATAAAAATTCAAAACCTTGATATGTATGTGGGCAGGAAGAAATTAGTTTTTATTCCTTATTGCAATGATATCTGCTTCAATGTATTTCACCCTGAAGGACTGATAATCACATTGTCTCCCAAGATGCAGACCCGACCCCGTAACACATGTATCAAGACGAACTGCTTACCAAGGCGATAGCACTCACAGATCCAGGGTTGAAAGTATCCAGGATTTAAAAAATGGATGATTTTTCTTAGAAGATATCAAGATAGGAAGGGTAGTGCAGAGAAATTGAGCGAAGAGAGGTGTTCTCAACAGCTCTGCTGTCAGCTAGTTTCATTTAGGCTCTTGTTTCTAATAGCAATTCTAAATCAATAGCCTTTTACCCTAGGCCAATCTGTTCTTGAGAGAGAGGGAGCGTGTTCAGCTGTTTCTTCCCTCAGCCTCTCTGAGGTCAGGTATGTAAAGGTTCAATTGGGTGCAGGAGGTCTGGTGTATATAAAGTTCCCTTTGTACGCCAAAGGGTTCTTGTGACAGAGCGCTCCAGAGAGACCGATTGTATACAAGTTCATGAGCCTTTTTCCCTGGGTCCCACTACTGTTGTAATAAATATTCATTTTGTATAGGACCGGGCCCGTTAAATGGATTGGACGGTTAAACTTAGGTCAACCCTGAAATATGTGTAGGCTTCCCATTCGATGCTGAGGGTTTTAGAAATGGATATTAGCCTATTTCAAACTCTGCAGCACAACAGGCTTTAGTTCATGCCTACCTATTCTATTATGGTGAATCTTACAGTATTGGTAACATACGTTCCCATGTAACCAAGCCATCCTCAGTAAATGCACTATCCTGGCACTACCAGTAGGCAGCCCTTTGGCTGTAGAAATCTGTTTGCCTATCTCCGTGCCATGCATGGGTGTTACTCACATGCGTGCCATTCTGGCACAGGAAACACATTCCGTACAGCAACAGTGCCTATCTATGCAATTTCATTTTTAAATGCCATATTTTGGTACATATATGGCACCTGAATATAGTACCCCGTGGATTTCTTCTGAATGGCTTGACAGTAATTTGAGATAATTAGATGCAGAGTTAAGATTAGTGAGTACATACTTACCATGACCATGTAGTGGTAGGCGATGTAGTGGATGCAATATTTTTGTAGGTTAATATTGCCAACCTTGGTGTAGTGACATACATATTCCAGGATAGATTGTTATTCACAGGTCATGGCCTGTGCAAGGATTGTTGGCATCCTGTGTGATGTGACATGTTGCCCCTTCTCGCCTGCAGTGGGTCCATATTTTATGCATCTGCAGACAATCTTAGGCCCATTTCTTGTAGGCTGCTTAGACAGTTACTTTATATTCCTATACCAGAACACCCACTCGGGCACATTTTGATCATTCAAGCCAAAAGATGATAATATTCTACACCAGAAATACTTCAGGATGATAGTAATCTCTCATATAGTTTTTAATAGGGCTAGAATTTTTCAGAACATTTTAAGCATGTCCCAGATAACTTTCCCATTGCCTATCTGCAAAGTGAATAATACAAATATGGTGTCTATTTATAACTTTCCCAAGCTATTGGATTCAGAGGATTCTTAATATGTCTACTTTAGACAGACATATTTATGTGTAACATCAAGAAGACGATCGAGGGAGGAGCCTAGCGCTTGACCAAGATGGCCGCGTGAGCTCAGAGCTCCCGAGACCCTCGCGCCCTCCGTCGACTATCCTGTCTCTAATCCTGACGGTATGCATGGCATCGTGTAGCTGAGTTGTCAGGGAGGCGATTGATGCTACCCGCGGTCGGATCGCCCATCGGGAACCGGACCTACGCCTGGCGGAAGATTGCGGCCTATCTCCCGGGGATGCCAGGGGCTAGAGTTGGCAGGGTGCCCGGCTCCTAGTTGAACAACAACGGCCAGGCGAGGTGTGAACTGTCGGACGGAGGTCCCCGCTCTTTCACTTTCGATTTCGTTCCCTTTGTCAGCCCGGCCACTGGAGAGCTCTGGGTGGCTTTATTACCCCAAGGACGCTCTGCGGGCTACTCTGGCAGCTTACGGCAGAACTGCTCACTCCTTATTCCTCTCCCCGAGAGGGACCAGTCATAACTGCACTGGACTGCCTGGAGTCCATTATGTCGGGCAAAGCAGAAGGGGATCGGCTGAAGGCTAAGTCTACCAGGCGGGGAACGTATACCCAAGTCAACAGCATGGACCGATACGCTCTCCAGAAAGCATCACCGAGTGGACCGAGCCAGGCGCCGGATGCCCAGAAGGAGGACTCGCCTGTGACACCGGAGCTCTCCCTACAGGATGTCATGGGCGCGCTCGACGGTATGCAGACCTCGATGGGGAGACAGTTCGAGGCCCTGGCGCATAAGGTGGATGCCATCCTGGTGGATGTCAATCTGATCCGCTCGGACCTGGGTAAGACGAACGAACGGGTTAAGAACTTGGACCTCAAGACCACGGGCCTCACTGATGATGTTACGGAACTGCAGACCGAGGTCCGTAAGCTGAGGACCGAGAGTGATCTCGTCGCCCGCCGGCTGGAGGACTTTGAGAGCCGGGCCAGGCGCAACAACGTGCGCGTCATCGGGGTCCCGGAGTCCTCGGATGAGGCTTCGACGGACCTGCTTGTTGAGGATTTGGTCCTTAATCATCTGAAGCCTAAGGGCCTTGGATAGTTTTTTGCGGTGGAAAGGGCCCATAGGGTGCCGGGCGGGAGGCCCAAGGCGGGTGCCCCGCCGCGGCCGATCGTCGCCCGGCTCTTTCATTTTCGAGATCGGGACGCTATCCTGCAAGCATCGAGGGTGACGGGCCCAGTTCCCTTCCAGAATGCGTCGGTGAATTTTTATCCGGACTTCACCCAGCAGGTGCAGAGGCAGAGACAGGGCTTCCTGGGGGTGGAGCGGAGGCTCCGGGAACTGGATCTGAAGTATGCCATGCTTTTCCCTGCCAGACTGCGGGTGGTGCACGAAGATCGGACATTCTTTTTTGACTCTCCTGTTATGGCCGACGAATGGCTGGACGCTTTGCCCCGGCGACGGACGAGGGACGACACAGCCGAGGATGGAGACAGTGGCCGGGATGGACAGGGCTGATATCTCGGAGCCGGCCTGAATTGACTTGACTATATTTGAAGATTTGAATAGAGTGCAGTAACTGTGGAGGGTTGCGGGAGGACGAGGGGTGCTCTTTTCCTCCCTTAGGGTACTTTTTGTAGACTTTTGGTTTTGTAGGGCGACAGGCACACTGCAAGTTGGGGGGGCTTTGTAAGCTGCAGCAGGGGTGCAGGGTGGGGGGAGTTTCGGGGATTTGGAGTTTGTTGTTGGGGGGTTTATTTCTGCAAGGCATGATGATCATCTTCAGGGTTGTTCCATGGTGGCTCCTTGGGTGTGGGGCGGGCCTCTTACCGTTTGAGGATGGGGGGTAGGGGCTTAAGTGTTATAAGCTGGAATGTTAATGGTTTGGGGGATCGCATTAAGAGGGGGATTGTTTTGCAATTTTTGAAACGATCAATGCCGGATGTTGCCCTGCTGCAGGAGACGCATCTTATAGGTAATACGTGCTATGCCCTGAATAGGAAGGGGTATAAATTCATTGCACACTCGGGATTCTCTTCTGGGTCCAGGGGGGTGGGCATCCTAGTTAGAGCATCGTTGCCTTTTGAGGTGGACTCCACCATTGTTGACGATAGGGGGAGGTTTGTGGCGGTGGCGGGGCGGTGGGAAGGAAGGACTTTGGTTTTGGTTTCGGTTTATGTCCCGCCGGCCCTGCAGGCCTCCACATTTGCTGATCTGGGCAGGGCTTTGCTGACTCTCCCGGGGGGAATGCTGGTGGTGGGAGGGGATTTCAACGCTGTGGGCTCCGGATTGTTGGATAGATACCCGCCCAGGGACACAGGGGGGTCTCAGAAATGGCTTCCAGATTTCCTAGATACGCTTGGTCTGATAGACTGCTGGAGGCTCCGGCACCCCACACAGAGTCAATACACGTTCCACTCCGGGGCACATGGTAGCCTCTCCAGGATTGATTACCTGCTCACTCTGGCCGCACATGCCTCGTTGGTATCCGAGGCGAGGCACATGGCACGCGGTATCTCTGACCACTCGCCAGTGTGGATCCGGCTGGATCTAGGTCGGGAGGGAGGAGGGAGGGTGGCCCCCATCAACCCATGGTATTTCCGAGACCCCAAGATGCGCAGCGCCCTGGTAAAGAAGGTAGATAATTTCTTCAAGGACAATCTGGGAACCGTGGACTCGGCGGTGTCGCTGTGGGAAGCTTTTAAGACCGTGCTTCGGGGGGAAGCCCTCTCCCTGGTAGTGGCTGCCAAGAGACGGAGGGATGGTGAGGTACGGCAGGTAGAGGAGGAGATCGCGGCTCTTGAAGGGGCTATGGAGGAGGAGGTTACGGAGTCCTCACTGCATGAGCTTTGCTTGAAGCAGACTGAGTATAGGGACCTGGTGACGAACGCCGCTAAGACCCTCAGTAGGGAACAACAGGGCCGACTGTATGATGTTGGTGATAAGGCAGGGAAACTCCTGGCGTGGTTGGACAGGAAAGAATGGAGCAATAGAGTGGTGCCAGAGTTGACGGGAGAGAGGGGAGAGGCGATTGTGGAACCTGAGGGGATTGTAAAGTGTTTCTCGGAGTATTTCTGTAGGGTTTATTCCTCTGTGTCGGATAGGCCGCCCGAGGACTCGAGTAATCTCCTCCGTGATATCGAGTTGCCCTGCCTCTCTGATATAGACAGGGACGATTTGGATGGTGACATAACGGTCGACGAGGTGGCGGGGGCTATTCGCGCGTTAAACTCGGGTAAGGCCTCCGGACCGAACGGATTGCCGATCGACCTGTACAAGCTGTTCCCGGATAGGGTCGCCCCTCACCTGCGCGCCATGTTTTTGGAGGCGCGGGGGGATGGGACCCTTCCGTTGGATCAGCGGCTGGCGTCGATTGTGGTCATACACAAAGAGGGTAAACCCCGAGATAAGTGCGCCTCCTATCGGCCCATTTCACTTCTCAACGCTGAGCCGAAAATTCTGGCTAAACTCCTGGCAACCCGTTTGATTAGGGTACTTGGCGACTTGGTCCACCCGGATCAATCCGGCTTCATCCCGCACCGAAACACAGCGTTAAACCTTAGGCGTCTTCATGGCGTCATCGCCAGGGCGGGCACGCTGCGTGAACCGGCTATTGTGGCGTCTCTTGATGCCACGATGGCCTTTGACACGGTGGAGTGGGCATACTTGTGGGCCGTGCTGGCCAAGTTTGGTTTTGGTCGCGGTTTTGTGAGCTGGGTTAGGTTGCTGTACGAGGGGCCGCTAGCGAATGTTGTGGTGAATGGTCGGGCGTCTACTCCGTTTCAGATTGGGAGGGGTACTCGGCAGGGTTGCCCCCTGTCGCCTCTGTTGTTCGCCCTCGCCCTTGAGCCGTTGGCTGCGTGGATACGTTGGCACCCGGATGTACGGGGCCTTCGGTGGTCGCCTGATCACGAGGACCGTATCTCGCTCTATGCCGATGATATCCTGTTGTATCTTGCCTCACCTAAGAAGTCACTTATAGTGGTCTGTGACGTACTCACATCGTTCGGTAGGAACTCGGGGCTCGTTATTAATTGGAGCAAATCGTACTTGTACGTTCTTAGTGGCGAGGTCCCACCGATCCCTAGAACATGTTCGATACAGGTCGCCCAGCAGGGTTTCGTGTATCTGGGGATCTTTATATCCATGGACTCTGCTGTGCGCTACGAGAAGAATCTGCTCCCCCCCCTGGCACGCCTGAGGCGAGATGTTGAAGGTTGGCGGAGGCTGCCGCTCTCCCTCGTTGGGCGTGCGGCTCTGTTCAAAATGATGTCCCTCCCCCGCTTCCTTTACGCTCTACAGAATACCTTGGACTGGGTGCCGGCTAAATACTTTCGGGAGGTCGAAGGCCTCCAAAGGACATTGCTGTGGGATGGGCGGCCGCGAATAGCAATTGCAAAGTTGACGCTTCCATGGTACGACGGGGGCATTGCGCTCCCAGACATCCGACGGTACTATTGGGCCACACAGCTGAGTGCGATCAATCATGGGTTTTATGGCCCCACCCTCAGCCCTGGGTATGCCATGGACAGGTGGTTGCTGCGGGGTGGTAACTACTACAGGGCGTTATATTCGCGGTCCCTAGACTCGTCCCTCACGGGGCCCACTGGTGTGGCAGTGCGTGTGTGGAAGATGGCAACTGACTCGCTGGGCTGGAAGGATAGGCTCACCCTCGCTACCCCATTGTTTGAATCGGAGAGATTGGGAAGGCTTTGGCATACAAAAGGCTTTGATAAGTGGGACCTGATAGGCATCTCCAGGGTGGGAGATGTGCTGCATAAGGGGAGGGTGAAGTCCTTCGAGGAGTTGCAGACTGAGTATGAGCTGGGGCCCTCCGAGTATTTCAGGTATATCCAGCTGCGCCACGCCCTCCGATCAGTCCTCGTGGAGGGTGAGAAGGTGCCGGAGTCCTCTCCCCTTGAGGACCGGGTCCTTGATGGTCATATGCCCGAGAGCACGATCTCGCTCATATATAAGAAACTGATTAACGTCCGGGCGGACATGCTTTTGGGGCTGAGAGAACAGTGGACTAGGGATGGCCTTGAATTGGATAATGAGGACTGGCAGTCAGCTGTTTCTTCTCCTAAGGAGGTTGCGATCCCGTCGCGTCTGAGGCTGGTGCAGCTTAAAATACTGCACCGGGTGTATGTGACGGGGCTGAGGCTGGTCCACATGGGGTTCTCGGATGACGGCCTGTGCAGGAGGGGGTGTGGTATGGTGGGTACTTTCCTGCACATCATTTGGGAATGTGGTGTCATTGTGGAATTCTGGAGGAGAGTCCATGCAGTTATGGGGGAGGTGACGGGCATTGTTGTGCAGCCGGAGGCGCGGTGTTGTCTTCTGAATATCTGGGGGCCCACTGACCTCGATGAGGCGCGGATCCAATGGGTGACTCTGGGTAACATGGTCGCTAAAAGGGATATCGCGCGATTGTGGGGCTCCTCGGGACCCCCTACACTGACTGCGTGGAAAGAGAACATGGACTGGAGCATGTTTAGGGAGAAGACGGTCTATTGCTCTAGAGGCCGCCCCCGGAAGTGGCATGCCATCTGGGGGCGGTGGAACCAATACAGGGGGGGAATATGTCTTGCCCCGGATCTGGAACCTCCCGAGGAACAGCTTTCCCCCTGACCTTCTTTCCAGCACAGTTTGGTTTTAGGAACCATTTTGACCTCTGCTGTCCCCCTTCTTCCTCCGTACACTGTCTTGTAACTAGTAGATGAGTGGGGTCCGGCCTCCCCTGGGGGCTCTCACCATGGGCTTTCAATGTTCTTGCCTTGCTGGGGTTTGTTGTGAGTTTTTTTTTTGTGTTCACTTAAAATTGGACCTTTGCGCTACTCTTTGTACTGTACTGGGGACACATCACTGTATCTAACTCTTAATGCTGCCGAACCTCCGGGCTGTCGGCTGAATAGCTGTGTCCTATTTTTGAAATAAAGGTTTTCCAAAAAACAAAAAAAAAAAAAACAAAAAAAAAAAGAAGACGATCACGGTTCTTATAAAGTTTGCTTTGGGCCGTGCTCATGAGCACGCTCATAGCCTGAACCTATAATTTGCCTCATACAGGGATATTTCCTGCCTCCATTACACCCAAGTTAGAAGGAGCAGCTGAAATAAGGGTTCAGCCATTTATATTAATAGTGTTTCCTTCTGTGCCACTGGCTCGGGTACACCTGGCCACCATGGATGAATGGTGGTGGAGGAGTGGTTCTGGGCCACACCATTCTGGAGCTTGGAGCCTGTGTTTCTTTCCCGTGGGCCTTACACACTTCACATGGTTCTAGTTATGTGTAAAACAGTACCTATTTCTCATGGAGACACATACCCTTACTTGTAGCATACACTGGGGTGTAGACATACCCTGTAATGACTGTGGAATTACATAATTACTCTAGGGCGTTTTTATAGTAATGCATTTTTTGTTGCATTTTTAAACACAGCAGTGGACAACCCACTCAATATCTGTCAGGAGCCTCAGTGGATACACTTGGGGGGTGAGGTCAATGTGTGTCCATAGCACCTGCGTAAGTGTCCTAGATATGCGCTCCCAGAATGGCACAATATCAGGGCACTGCCAGACCAGGTGAAAAAAGTCCATGTTGGGGTGGGTGCAACGAAAGGATTAGGGCATGGGATGTCTTTCCGGTCCCGGCAGAAGAGGCTGGGTCAGCCGGCCTTTTGCAGACTTTGCAAAACCACACCAGGAAATTCCTTGTGAGATACCTTCCGGGTATCAATGAAGTAGATAGCATATGACCAACCCTAGTTGGGTTTCTCTATCAGGTACTACACAAAGCATGCGTTAGGTTGGATTAAAAGGGTAGATCACACCATACAACCACCCTCGTTTAGATAGATCTGATGTTATTAGGTCCTGACAAATCGCCACCAGATTGTTTAACCACCAGGCAAGAAATATGTTGACCGCACAATAAAGCGCCCTCCCTGAGACATAATCTCAGACATGCGCCTTTGTTTCTTTTAATCAGGTTGAGAGACCCATTGTTTAAAATAGTCTTCGCTGGTACTCCCTTACCTGTTTTAAAATTTCTTTCAGGTTATACACCTCCACACTTTCATCCACACTAATTAGACCCCTCACCCCCACGGCACCAAATGGCATTCGGAACAAAAGATCTCCTCCAAAGAGTCTCTCATAGGGAGCCAGTCTGATATTGCAGTGTGGACCTGACGAGGAGCAGCCCATATGATGAAGCATAACACCTTGCCGGGTGTGTGAGGGCCCTATATTCCAAGAGGAGGAATCCTCATCCTCCTAAACTTCATGACCACATAAAACCAGTTTTCCCTTGTCTCGATATTAGGAACAGCATACATTTTGTATCTTCATTATTGTTAGGGCATGTATGCTGGACCTGTCTAAAAAGCCGAAACAACAATTGATGGACAGAATGCAGAACAATGTCATACATTCACCCCAGTACAGAGATCTGGGCCTAAATCCATAGTTTTTTTGCTCACCATGCCATTCCAGTTTGAACCCAGCCATATGCAAATCAGTCTTGACCCCTGTGCCTCATGGGAACAGTCCAGCCCGAACTGCCAAGCCAGGTCCTCCCTGGACTGGAAACAAGCATCCTAGGACCGGTTTCGGGGTTTCACCCCTCTTCAGCCAGGATAGCTTGATTCCAGTGGCATGGAGAGCACGGGACTCATGTCTGAGCATACCCGTCCCACTTGGGGTGACAAATGCAAAAACAACAATTTATGGACAGAATGCAGAACAATGTCATACATTCACCCACAGGGTCAGACTGATTTGCATATGGCCATGTCTGAACTAGGGTGGCAGAGTGGGCTAAAGAACGGTGATGGATCAAACCCAGATCTGTTGACTGGGTGTGAGTGTTTGATTGGTTCTGATGCTCCGTCCATCACCACTCCTTTTTGTACCGCTTTGTTCGCCATAAGTTGGCAGGGTATGCTCAGACGTGAGTCCCTTGCTCACTTTGCCACTGGATTCAAGCAAGCCTGGCTGAAGACGGCTGAAATGCCAGAAACCGGTCCTAGGAAGCTTGTTTCCGGTCCAGGGAAAACATGGCTTGGCAGTTAGGGCTGGACTGTTCCCATGAGGCACAGGGTCAGACTGATTTGCATATGGCCATGTCTGAACTGGGGTGGCAGAGTGGGCTAAAGAACGGTGATGGATCAAACCCAGATCTGTTGACTGGGTGTGAGTGTTTGATTGGTTCTGATGCTCCGTCCATCACCACCCCTTTTTGTACCGCTTTGAAGGAAAGAAGGCCTTTAGTTTTGATTCAGACTAGAGGTTTGCCAGGTGAGACGTACACACGGAGCGAAAGCCCCAATAATACTCCATTGGGAACCCATCAGTCCCTGGAGTCTTACCAGTGTTCAAGTCTTGTATACCAGTCTCTATTTTGTCTGTCGTAGTGGCAGACTCTAGATCCTCTTTTTGGGGCGCTGAGAGTCAAATAAAGGCTATGTCATTGAGAAGTGGGCAGATGCTCTCCCGCTCGGGTCGAGAGTCATGGACAAAAAGAGTTTGGTAATAGGCAGCAAACGCTTCTGCCACATCCTCAGCGCCAGAATGTCCCACTGCGCTCATGACACCAGGAATTAGGCGCCATCTCATCCCGCCCGTGGCCAGCCAGTAGAGGAGTTTCCCATTTTTTCCACTTATTCATATTCCCTCGGAGTGGATGCTCACCAACACTGGCAGGCCTCGTCAATCTCCAGATGGCGCAGCGAGGTCCGGTCAACTTCGAGTTCCCTATGGATCCCCTCAGGGGCTCCTGCAGAGCAGTGTTTCTCTAATTTTAGTATTCGGGTTTCCAGGCGAGCAAGCTCCTTTCCTTTGAGCATTTCCGCCCTGCAGGGTTAGGATTTGGTGAGACCCTCTAATCTGGCTTTGCTGGTCTCCTAAAGTGACCCAGAGGAGGTCACTGAACCTGAGCTGATCTCAAAATATAGTTCAAGCTTCATCGGAAAGTGTTTCCGAAACTGCTCATCGGTGAGAAACCAGGCATTTAGTCGCCATAATGGTGCCTAGATTGGGTAGCAGCCCGAGACTAATGATCACTGAGTGAGCAGAAATGCACCATGAGAGTATATGTGGTGCTTGCATATGGAGCATGTCAGTGGTTGAGAAAAGGAGCAGGTCGATCCTCGTAAAAGTCTTGGTCGAGGGTGGTGGGGGGGGGGTGGTTGTGTGTGTGTGTTCATTCCCTGTCAGTGGTGTGCCAGGTTCTTCGTGCAGGCTCAAAGAATCCATCTAGGATCCGAAGTGTCCAGCCTCTCACTGTCGGTGTTCTGCTGGGGGGTGCAGGGGGCAGACAAGTCTAGCTCAGGGCTGGGCGTTGTGTTGAAGTTCCCTCCAAGGATGGTGGACCCATGAGGAAACCCTGTGAGTGTCTGTGTCAGGAGGTGAGGCGGTGCGTAAACGCTCAAGAGATTTATATGTTTGCCTTCTGATGTGCCCTCCACTGCAACATAGAGGCCCTGTGGATCTGGGTTCATCAGTCACCATCAGGGAGAATATTTTATACTGGATTTTTGAGCCCCCCCCCACCCCTCCTCCCCAGAGCCCCTGGTATATCCAGTGTGATAAGACCAGTCATAGCTGAATCTACATAAAAATGAGCAGTTGGTACCCAGAAGATGGGTCTCCTGCAGCATCAAGACTGCAGGGCAGGTTCTTTTGGCATAACGAGGGCTGCTGTTCGCTGGATCCAATCCAGCAGGCCATTGATATTCCATGTCCATACTTGAAAGCTAGCCTTTCTGACAGGGAGGTGGTCTAGGCCGTAGCATGTGGCAGGGCGAACCGCGGACGTCTCCCCACCTAGGTGCATGCAGGAGTAGGGTAGTAGCAGGTGAGTGTGCTGCCCGGTGTTTACATCAGAACTACCAAACCAAACAAGCATTTGCAATGCAATCGATCTCGCTGGTGGGACCTTATATGTATTTAGCTATGCAGCACTATAGCCTGGGTGCTGAAACATCTACTGTTCTTTAACATGGAGGGAAAGTAAGCACCAAACTGCGTGACATGCCAGGTATGGGAACACATGGAGAGAAATATTGCCTTTCAGCGGGAAATGGTATAGTCCAAAGCTCTGTTTTTAATATAAAAGCAGGGCCTTCTGTGGTCATATCTCTGAAAATACAAGATTTGAAAAAAATATTGTCTAGGGGTGCTTGTGGAAGACAATTTCTAAGGACTGGAATCTAGAGAATGCTAAAGTAATTCTTGTTTTTTACTGACCTTTGCTGGGCGTTTTCTATCAAGAAAGTTAAATAGAGGCAGTTCAACAGAAAAAAAAGAGTCCCTAAGCGGAAGCAGACAAGTCCCAGGGCTGATCTCCAGAGCCCACAAAGTACATACACATATAAGTATATACTAAAGAATATACTAAAGTATATACAAGAGGTCTCGAATGCTCGACCTAAAACCAACAGAAAACCATAAAAACGTCCCATAACTCCCGCTCCCCGCATTGCCAACCTAGAAGCATCTGTCGCCCCAACATAGTCAGATAATCACAACTTTTTAATCACAAGAACTGGCAGTAGAGTTGGAAATTCTCCTATGAAAGATCTACCTTTGCTAACTCCAAGCGGGATACCCTCGGATCTACCCATTCAGCATACCTCTCTACCCACCAGCAACATCCTGACCCCTCTGGGGAGGCGAGCAAAGGAAGGGCTGTAGACTGCTGCAGCTATAAATGGGGGAGAGGAATCCCCAATTATTCCCTAGCAGAGGCAGTCTCTTCACATGGTTCTCCACTGGACCTTCCTGCTTTTCTTCTCCAATCACAGTCCAGCTGACGATGTGCCTCCATTTGGGGGAGAGTAGGGAGGCAGGCCCCCGCAGCTGTCTTGTTTGGGGCCCATAGACCACTCGGGCCCAGATTCAGCACAAGAGTGCCTGCTGTGCAGGGGGCACAGTAATATATGCCATGCAGCTGGGGAAAGCGGCAGGAGCCACAGGCCGCCTGGAGCCCCGCAGCGATGGCATGGGTGCTGCCGGACCCAGGTCGATGGGGGATGCTCCTCCATCAGCCCAGCACAACTCCCTCATTGTATGTGAAAATTTTAAAGGGTCGTCCGAAAGTCTCAGAGCTGCAACATGGGCGCGACCAGGTCGGTTGTCCATGGTCCCCCCCCTCCCCCCCCCCCCCCCTTCCACCCCCTACAGCACTAGGCTCCAGTCAGTGACCGGCTGCATTCAAGGCCGTCACTGCTCCATCCAGCATTCACTGCTGTACACATCCAGCGTGAACCACCCAGATCCGGGTGAACCGCCTGGGGGAGTTTGCATAGCAAATGAGGGCTGTAGCATTTCTAAAACGCATCTGCCACCTTGGCCTTGCTCCTATGGGACATTGGTGCATACCCTCTGGCAGACTGAAAGGGACTCTAGAGTGTTCCCCCAAACTGTATAAGGTAATCAAAGTACTGGTCATGTCTCCCGGTTGTGGGAAATGACTAGATGATGTTTGCATTTCCTATTATGCACAGCAGTGGGAAGGGGTTAACCATGGGCAGAGGGGGCTTGCCCACCCAATAGTAGGGGCTTCGGTCCCATGTGTGATCAAGTATAACCAGGAGCTAGCCCTACCCGTATTGATGACGACCGGGCAGTGCAGGTGCAGGGAATGATTCGGAAAGAAATTCCTCTGCTGAGCCTAATCAAGGGCCCAGTGTACCTGGAGATATGTTGTTCCTTTCGTCAGATCATTCAATATTTTGGTATGACTTCTCCGTTAAACTAGCTCTCTTCTGAGGATTAATTTGAGCAATACAATTTCGGAAAGGCACTCTTGTTGATCAGTACGGGTGAGATGACTGCCAACAAATTTGGAAAGTTGTGTTCACCTCCATTGCAATATATGTTCCATCTGTTCAAGAAAGCATTACTCAGGGGGAAAAAATAACTGAAGGAATCATGATCTTGAAGAAATTAAAATGCGGCCCTAGCCTGCGAAATTCATAAAAATAAATAAATATACATAGATACATCATTGCCATCATATTTTATTTTTTATAAGACAGTCCTACCTTTTTTTTTTTAGGGGGTTTTAAGCATATCTTTTGGTGAAGTCCTTAACGGAGAGATTAAAAAGGAAGGTGTAAACAATCTAAAGGGCAAAGCAAAAGTAAACGTTTTCAATGGTTTTCAACCAGAAGTCCATTCACAAACCATTGATTTCCGATACTTATTCATTAT
The DNA here is from genome assembly GCF_964204655.1 of Triturus cristatus. Classification (NCBI taxonomy): domain Eukaryota; kingdom Metazoa; phylum Chordata; class Amphibia; order Caudata; family Salamandridae; genus Triturus; species Triturus cristatus. The sequence goes on along the minus strand of NC_140584.1, from coordinate 87,285,522 downwards.
GTGGAAGAAAGACTCACAACATGTGCTTTCCAAACACCAGTATCCATTCACAAACTCGTTTTATGGGTTGGTAAAACTTTACCAACTGCTAAAATGATTTTGTACATGTCTACAAATGTTTTTTGGTTGCACACTCCGAATCAGAGTGTTTGCAATTGCAAAAACGTTTTGGCACTCTGGTTCTTAGTCCCCTAAATTCAGCACTTAAAAATGTATCAGTATGAAACTGAATTTCATCCCTGCGACACACCCCCTGTCACCGACACCCCCCCCCCCCCCCCCATATGTGCGGTAGGGCGAACGTGACGGAGCACTACTACCATGGCCCTACGGGGCGATGGATGGGCGGACTTGGCTACCATGCTCGCCACAAGCAAAAGTCTTATTAGTCTCATTACTACAGAACCTTTCTTGTGTCTTCCTTTAACCCCTTTCCCTCCTGCTTCTTTCTATCACCCTTTTCCTAATTTTCAGAGTCAAGTCAGATGGGGTTAGCTAATACATATATTTCAAAAGTGCCTGTAAACACTGTTTCTACAAACTACGTATGGCTAACCTTGTAACAGAATTGCTAATGTCTTTGCTTATAAAATTAATAAAATACTTTTTAAAAAAAGAAAGTTTGGTCTTACATAGGCTCGCTGATAGGTTATTTAAAAACATAATTTACATATTTCTCATAAATATTCATGATGAATCATTTAAGTGCTTTCCAGTGTGGGTAAACTTCAAAGTGCCAGCAGCGTAGCCTGAGTGATGCACAACGAAACACCTCACCCTTCAGGAGAATGCTTTTGCCTCTGCCCTCTAATTAATCATCGTTTTCCTCTGTGCAGTCCTCCCAGCTGTAAATGTTTTCGTGCGCTGTACTCTACCGTGTGCTGCATTTGTGTTCGGATGGGTAATCCCTTCCAATCGGTATTCATTATCATGCGCCCTTGTAATACTCGATCACGTTACGGGCGAGCTGATGCTATCATGTTTGTAATATCTGCGATGTTATGAAGATTCTTACACAGCGGACCTACAAAAAGGATCTGTCGAGTTTGTGTTCGTATACTTAATTCCCTATTACAAGAGGCATAAACTCGAGATAATCACCTCAGGGGCTTGTGCAAACCAGTCTCAGACAGATTGAAAATGTTTAATTGGCTGCAGCCTCACGTGCTCGTTCAGAGCTTCTTGCAGTGATGGGAATCAAAGTAGCATGATTTGAGTTTGTGGTGGGAACTGCCCCCTCTAGTGGACACACTGGGTACCAAGCGATGCAAGCCATCTCAGCACATGATGCTTTTCATCTGCTGCTCTTCATATCTGCCAAAAACCAGCCTGAGCTAGAAAATCAAATATCGGAATACATTACTTAGGGTTGACAGAAACATTGACTATTTTCCAAAGAGTTGTTTTTCTTATTAATGGAGGCAGTAAGGGGAGTATTGCTCACATTCTCATTGGTATGCAAGGGATCATTTTTTAGAATGACTGATGGTGATTTAATGTCTGCTGCTTATGAGTGTGAGCCGACAGCTGGCTCTGGGAGTGAAGAGAAGTCATCTGTGGCTGACAGTCCTGCCATGTTTGAAGATGCCACGCAGGTAAGCAGTGTGTGAGTGTTGCCTGCGTGAACCATAAAGTGTTGACTGGCTGTTATCAGTCTCTGAAAGCAGAGTGCCTTTAAAGAAGGGTGAGGTGCGCTGATATTTTCTGTATTTCAGACAGACAACATGAGACCCTGGCTTGCTGTGCACCCGTCAGCGCCTCTCCTGACTAGCATAGATTTCGAGTCACCAGAAAAATTAGAGTAGCTAAAGGGGCTTGACCTAGGATGACATCTCAATGTAAAATAAAGGTTACCTAGGGTTCCTGGAGAAGAGCAATGAGCAGACCAAAAAAATTAAACCGAGCTCTGGGAGTCTTGTTTACTTTGTTCCTTCTGCTGCCATCATCTCTCTGAGACCCGTGGTGGGAAGAGCAGTGCCAGAGGTACCAGGGGACAAGCAACTTCTAGCTCTAGCTATTCCTTTTTTTTTTTTTTAAGTCTCTTTATTGAATTTTTATAACAACAGGCAGTCAAAACAAAAAAAAACAAGAGATACAAATAAATTAGCAAAAGCATCACTTACAGGAAGATACATCCCATAAAATCCATACGTAAACAGTATAACATCAGTTCATAGCCAATTAAGAAGTGGGGTCCACAGTTTCAACCCAATTGCTCTCCTTTTCTTGCCCTTAGTTTTATAAACCGCCATTTCCAAATGATACACAGAGAGTAGTCTAGCTTGCCAATTGCTAAAGACAGGTGATTCAGTATCTAACCATTGTGTTGTAAATCTGAAAGAAACACGTTAGTTAGATTCCTCACCTTAGAATATCCCCAGGCGTCAGACTGGATCCGGAAGATTTTTCGTCAGCAATACCCCTTGCGCGTCGCTAGGCGTCGTCTGCGGCTCCGCGTCCGTCGTCGGCGTCGTGCGCCGGAATGACGTCGTCGGAGTACTTAGACGCCGCCCTCACGCGCTGACGTCAGTTCTTGTTCTTCTTTTTTCCGCGCCAGTAAGCGCAGATCCGGGAGAGCTACCCCTTTTAGTCTTTTTTGACTAAATCTTTTTTGATCACTTTTGATCCTTGTCTGTCGACATCTGGTGCCGGTAGGATGCCTGGGTTCAAGGCTTGCGAGGATTGCCATCGACTGATGTCGGTGACCGACCACCACCGCCGGTGCCTCTACTGTTTAGGCCCCGACCACGACGCGGAGTCGTGCTCCGATTGCCAGGCCCTGACTTCGAAGGCTCGGCGGGAGCGGTCCCGCAAGCTTCTCGAGCTTCGCCACTCGGCTCCGCGTCGTGCGCGATCCCGGTCCAGGAGGAGGTCCAAGGATCGCTCGCGGAGCCCTAGCCGACGCCACCATCGATCGTCGGGCTCCAAGTCGTCGGGTAAGTCCAAACGCTCTAAGAAGTCCAAGCGGCGACATCGCTCTTCGGACTCCCCTCGCCGGTCGCGCGACTCGGCCGAGGGTCCAAGTGGTTCCACCCCCGCGGCTCCGGCGGAGCCGCAGGCGCCGCGCCCATCCCCATACCCTCCGGTCCCTGGGACTAACGCGACGCCGGCGGAGATCAGTGCCTTCCTCTCGGCCATGAGGAGCCTGGCCCCGCCGTCGACGCCCGCTGGCGCGCCTTCGGGCCCCGCGGACTCGACTGGGCGACCTTGCCTGCCGGCGGCTTCGGCCCCGGCGCCGTCGACGACTCCGGTCTCGACGCCGCAGGTCCCCGCGGGGCCCATGCCTGGGCCCCCGTCGACGCCGGTTGACCTAACCACTCCTCCACCGGCGCCGGCGCATGAACCACCAACGCCGTCACCGGCGCCGCCGGCGCAGACGCCTACACCTCCGCCGACGCCGCCGCCTTTGGTGCCGACTCCGGACGGCGTCCAACCCCAGTTTAGCCCTATTCCGGACCCGGCGCCGCAACGGCGTCGACCGACGCCGCGTCCGGCGCCGCTTGAGACCTATCATCTCTACAGTCCGGCTCCGATCATTCCTCCTGTTTATCAGGAATCGGACGACGGGGGCGACTGGGAGGGGTTTGAGGACCCTATGGCTGTTCAGTCGCAGCTTTCACAGGACTGGGCAGATGAACTGGGGGAGGCCAGTGGTCTTGATACATCGCCAGACACTGGATTCACTTCTCCTCCGACTGGGGCTTCGGAGGAGGGATGCAGCATTTTCTGTGGTGCTGCGCAAGGCGGCCGCAGCCCTTGGGCTCGAGCTGCCTGCCGTGGCTGTGAGGACTAACATCCTCACTGAGGTGCTTCAAACCGCAGCAAGCTCCACTGAGCCTCTGCTGCCGTTCAATGAGGCCCTCACTGACGTTCTGCAGGGCACCTGGTCCAAGCCCTCCACAGTTCCTCCTGTGGATAGGAACGTTGCCAGGCGCCACCGCCCTGCTCCGGGCGACCCCAGTTTCCTGTCCCAACACTCCACCCCCGAGAGTCTGGGTATCCAGGCCTCTACCTCCCAATCCTCCTTCCCGACCGCTCCGCCGGACCGGGATTCCAAGAGACTCGAGCAGTTTGGCAAGAAACTGTTCTCGTCCCTTAGTTTGGGCCTGCGGTCTTTAAACACCGCCTGTCTCTTGGACCGTTATTCCCATTCTCTGTGGGATACGGTGGAGGACGTGCTGCCCCTGTGTCCGGAGGAGGTCCGGACACGTCTTACCCAGGCTTTGGCCGATGGGAGGGATGCAGCGCGGCATGCCATACGATGTGGGCTTGACACCACGGACTCGCTGGGTCGGGCGATTTCCACCACGGTGGCGCTCCGCCGCCACGCCTGGATGCGGTCCACGTCATTTTCCGGGGATGTCCAGACCACCCTCATGGACATGCCCTTTGATGGCACTCGCCTGTTTGGTGAGAAGGCGGACAGTGCGCTGAACCGCTTTAAGGACTCCCGGGCTACGGCCAAGTCCTTGGGCCTCTCGGCTCCGCGGGCGCACACCTCCGCTTTTCGTCCCTTTCGTGGCCAAGGAAGGGGCGCCTCCTCACGTCCGCCCAGCCACCAGCCGCAGAACCAACCTGCGCGCGGTCGTGGACGTGGTTTCCGCCGTGGCGGATCTGGAGGACGACGTGGTCAGCACACATCCACCCCGGCAGCATCCGCCTCAAAGCCTTCCTAGTCCGAGCTTTCAGGCCCATTCCACGCCAGTGGGCGGCAGAGTTCGCCATCACCTGCTCCACTGGCGGTCCATTACATCGGACAGGTGGGTGCTGCAAATCGTCCGAAGGGGCTACTCCCTCCCCTTCGAGACGACCCCTCCAGCCATGCCACCGCAGCACCACCGTATCTCGGGGGATCATTTGAATCTTCTCCGCGAGGAAGTTTCGGCCCTCTTGGCCAAGGGGGCCGTCGAGCGCGTTCCGAGTCCAGAAGTAGGTCGTGGTTGTTATTCCCACTACTTTCTGGTTCCCAAGAAGGGCAAAGGGGGCCTACGCCCCATCTTGGACCTCCGGAACGTCAATGCCTTCCTCCGAAAGGAAAGGTTCAAGATGTTAACCTTGGCTCAGGTTCTAGCTGCCCTAGACCCCGGAGACTGGATGGTAGCGTTGGACTTGCAGGACGCATATTTCCATATCCCCGTCCTGCCGGCCCACCGGCGTTACCTGCGGTTCACGGTGGGCCACGAGCATTTTCAGTTTACCGTGCTCCCCTTCGGCCTCACCAGTGCCCCTCGGGTGTGAACGAAAGTGATGGCGGTGGTCGCAGCTCATCTGCGCAGATCAGGGGTTCCAGTCTTCCCCTATCTCGACGACTGGTTGTTGAAGGCGGGCTCGCCCCAGGCAGTCGTCTCCCACCTCCAGACTACGGCGGATCTCCTGCATTTGCTGGGATTTTCCATCAACGTGCCGAAGTCACACCTGAGTCCCTCTCAAAAGCTCCTCTTCATCGGAGCAGTTCTCGATTCGGCGCAGTTCCGGGTCTATCCACCGGAACAGCGGGTCCGGGATATACAGGCCCTGATTCCCATCTTTCGGCCTCTATCCTGGGTTTCGGTCAGGCTAGTGTTGCGGCTTCTGGGGCTGATGGCCTCCTGCATCCTACTAGTGCATCACGCCAGGCGGCGCATGCGGGCTCTGCAGTGGGACCTGAAGTTTCAGTGGGCCCAGCATCACGGCAACCTGTCCGACCATGTCTTGATCTCGGAGGGCACTGCACAACAGTTGCAGTGGTGGCTCACGGACCGCGATTGGGTCATGGGCAGGAGCCTCTCCCTTCCCCAACCGGAGCATGTCGTAGTGACGGATGCGTCCCTCCTGGGCTGGGGTGGCCATATGGGAGAGGCGGAGATCAGAGGCCTCTGGTCTCCGGCGGAGTCTCGTCTCCACATCAACCTGTTGGAGTTGAGAGCGATCCGACTTGCACTGAAAGCCTTCCTTCCCTCTGTCAGGGGCAGTGTCGTGCAGGTGTTCACGGACAACACCACCGCCATGTGGTATTGCAACAAACAGGGCGGGGTGGGGTCGTGGACCCTTTGTCAGGAGGCTCTGCGCCTCTGGACGTGGCTGGAACACCAGGGCGTCACCCTAGTGGTTCAACATCTGGCGGGCTCTCTGAACGCCAGAGCGGACGAACTCAGCCGCCGGTGCATGATGGATCACGAATGGCGTCTGAACTCCGAAGTGGCGCAAGGTCTCTTTCTGCAGTGGGGAGAGCCTTGGTTAGATCTATTCGCCACCGAAGAGAACGCGCAATGTCAGCAGTTCTGCGCGTTGGAATTTCCAAGGCGGCACTCGCTCGGCGACGCTTTTCGTCACGAGTGGAGTTGCGGTCTGTTGTACGCCTTTCCGCCTATACCACTTCTGCCCAGAGTGCTGAAGAAGATCAGGCACGACCGGGCCCAAGTCATCTTGGTGGCTCCGGATTGGGCACGAAGATACTGGTATCCCGAGCTACTCAGTATGTTGACCGATCCCCCGATACGTCTGCCCCTTCGGGAGGATCTTCTGTCGCAGCAGCAGGGGACGGTCCTCCACCCGAACCTGTCCAGCCTCCACCTCCATGCGTGGAGATTGAGCGGCGGCAGTTGATGCCATTTGACTTGCCTCCTGAAGTCTGTGACATCATTCTGGCAGCCAGGCGTCCCTCCACAAAGACGGTATACGCCTGCCGGTGGAACAAATTTGTGGCATGGTGCACAGCAAAGGCTGTGGATCCCCTTTCCGCCCCTCTTTCTGAGGTTCTTCTCTTTCTTCTTTCTCTGGCCCGGCAGGGCTCTGCCCTGGGCACCCTGAAAGGTTATCTTGCTGCCATCTCCGCCTTCTTGCGGCTTCCTGATCAGCCTTCTCTTTTCAAGTCCCCTGTGGTTACACGCTTTCTGAAAGGCATTACTCACACGTTCCCTCCTGTCCCTTTTGTAATGCCTCAGTGGGACTTGAATCTGGTCTTGACATTTCTGATGTGCGCTCCCTTCGAGCCTCTTCACAATTGTCCTCTTCGTCTTCTGACTCTTAAGACTGCTTTTCTGGTAGCCATCACCTCGGCTAGACGGGTGAGTGAGCTCCAGGCTTTATCTTCAAAGCCTCCTTTTCTGTCTGTTCATCCGGACAAGGTTGTCCTTCGGCCTCGTCCCTCCTTTCTTCCGAAAGTGGTGACTCCATTTCATCTTGGGCAGTCTGTCACCTTGCCCACCTTCTTTCCGCCTCCGCATCCTTCCAAAGAGGAAGAGAGGCTCCACCGTCTGGACCCAAAACGTGCGCTCTCCTTTTATCTGGACCGCACAAAACAGTTCCGGGTGGACGACCAGCTTTTTGTTGGGTACGTGGGCGCTAAGAAGGGGAAAGCTGTGCACAAACGGACCATCTCTCGGTGGGTCGTTTTGTGTATCAAAATTTGCTATTCTTTGGCAAAAAAGGACCCTCCTGTTGGGCTGCGCGCCCATTCTACTCGGGCCACAGCGGCTACTACTGCTTTGGGACGGGGAGTCCCTTTGCAGGACATCTGTCAGGCGGCGACGTGGGCTTCGTTACACACGTTTGCCAGGCATTATTGCCTTGACAGCCAAGTCCGGAGGGATGGCTTCTTTGGCCGTTCTGTCCTCCAGGACTTTCTGGTGTGATCTTGGTTCGCAGACCCACCACCGGGGATGGTATTGCTTGGGTATCTATTCTAAGGTGAGGAATCTAACTAACGTGTTTCTTTCAGATGAACAAGTTACTTACCTTCGGTAACGATGTATCTGTAAGAAACATTAGTTAGTTAGATTCCTCACAGACCCACCCATCCTCCCCGTTCTGCGAACTGACATCTAGGGTTAAGGTTGTCCTTTTCAGGCCCCTAGATTTTATTATCTGAAAGAAACACGTTAGTTAGATTCCTCACCTTAGAATATCCCCAGGCGTCAGACTGGATCCGGAAGATTTTTCGTCAGCAATACCCCTTGCGCGTCGCTAGGCGTCGTCTGCGGCTCCGCGTCCGTCGTCGGCGTCGTGCGCCGGGATGACGTCGTCGGAGTACTTAGACGCCGCCCTCGCGCGCTGACGTCAGTTCTTCTTTTTTCCGCGCCAGTAAGCGCAGATCCGGGAGAGCTACCCCTTTTAGTCTTTTTTGACTAAATCTTTTTGATCATTTTTGATCCTTGTCTGTCGACATCTGGTGCCGGTAGGATGCCTGGGTTCAAGGCTTGTGAAGATTGTCATCGACTGATGTCGGTGACCGATCACCACCGCCGGTGCCTCTACTGCTTAGGCCTCGACCACGACGCGGAGTCGTGCAACGACTGTCAGGCCCTGACTTCGAAGGCTAGGCGGGAGCGGTCCCGCAAGCTTCTGGAGCTTCGCCACTCGGCTCCGCGTCGTGCGCGATCCCGGTCCAGGAGGAGGTCCAAGGATCGCTCGCGGAGCCCTAGCCGACGCCACCATCGCTCGTCGGGCTCCAAGTCGTCGGGTAAGTCTAAACACTCTAAGAAGTCGAAGCGGCGACATCGCTCTTCGGACTCCCCTCGCCGGTCGCGCGACTCGGCCGAGGGTCCAAGTGGTTCCACCCCCGTGGCTCCGGCGGAGCCGCAGGTGCCGCGTCCGCCCCCATACCTTCCGGTCCCTGGGGCTGACGCGGCGCCGGCGGAGATCAGTGCCTTCCTCTCGGCCATGAGGAGCCTGGCCCCGCCGTCGACGCCCGCTGGCGCGCCTTCGGGCCCCGCGGACTCGACTGGGCGACCTCGCGTGCCGGCGGCTCCGGCCCCGGCGCCGTCGACGACTCCGGTCTCGACGCCGCAGGTCCCCGCGGGGCCCTTGCCTGGGCCCCAGTCGACGCCGGTTGACCTTGTCACTCCTCCACCGGCGTCGACGCCTGAACCACCGACGCCGTCACCGGCGCCGCCGACGCCTGTGACGCCGACGCCCCGGTTTAGCCCTCATCCGGACCCGACGCCGGCACGGCGTCCGCCGACGCCGCATCCGACGCCGCTTGAGACCTACCATCTCTACAGTCCGGTTCCGATCATTCCTCCTGTTTATCAGGAATCGGAAGAAGGGGGCGACTGGGAGGGGTTCGAGGACCCTCTGGCTGTTCAGTCACAGCTTTCTCAGGACTGGGCAGATGAACTGGGGGAGGCCAGCGGCCTGGACACCTCGCCAGACGCTGGATTCACTTCTCCTCCGACCGTGGCTTCGGAGGAGGGTGCAGCATTTTCTGTGGTGCTGCGCAAGGCGGCTGAGGCCCTTGGGCTCGAGTTGCCTGCCGTGGCTGTGAGGACCAACATCCTCACTGATGTGCTTCAAACCTCAGCAAGCTCCACTGAGCCTCTGCTGCCGTTCAACGAGGCCCTCACTGACGTTCTGCAGGGCACCTGGTCCAAGCCCTCCACAGTTCCTCCTGTGGATAGGAACGTTGCCAGGCGCCACCGCCCTGCTCCGGGCGACCCCAGTTTCCTGTCCCAACACCCCACCCCCGAGAGTCTGGTTATCCAGGCCTCTACTTCCCAGTCCTCCTTCCCGACCGCTCCGCCGGACCGGGATTCCAAGAGACTCGAGCAGTTTGGCAAGAAACTGTTCTCGTCCCTTAGTTTGGGCCTGCGGTCCTTAAATACCGCCTGTCTCTTGGACCGTTATTCCCATTCCCTGTGGGATACGGTGGAGGACGTGCTGCCCCTGTGTCCGGAGGAGGTCCGGACGCGGCTTACCCAGGCTTTGGCCGATGGGAGGGATGCAGCACGGCACGCCATAAGATGTGGGCTTGACACCACGGACTCGCTAGGTCGGGCGATTTCCACCACGGTGGCGCTCCGCCGCCACGCCTGGATGCGGTCCACGTCATTTTCCGGGGATGTCCAGAACACCCTCATGGACATGCCCTTTGATGGCACTCGCCTGTTTGGTGAGAAGGCGGACAGTGCGCTGAACCGTTTTAAGGACTCCCGGGCTACGGCCAAGTCCTTGGGCCTCTCGGCTCCGCGGGCGCACACCTCCGCTTTTCGCCCCTTTCGTGGCCAAGGAAGGGGCGCCTCCTCACGTCCGCAAAGCCACCAGCCGCAGAACCAACCTGCGCGCGGTCGCGGACGTGGCTTCCGCCGTGGCGGAAATGGAGGACGACGTGGTCAGCCCACATCCACCCCGGCAGCATCCGCCTCAAAGCCTTCCTAGTCCGAGCTTTCAGGCCCATACCACGCCAGTGGGCGGCAGAGTTCGCCATCACCTGCTCCACTGGCGGTCCATAACATCGGACAGGTGGGTGCTGCAAATCGTCCGAGGGGGCTACTCCCTCCCCTTCGAGACGACCCCTCCAGCCATGCCACCACAGCACCACCGTATCTCGGGGGATCATTTGGATCTTCTCCGCGAGGAAGTTTCGGCTCTCTTGGCCAAGAGGGCCGTGGAGCGCGTTCCGAGTCCAGAAGTAGGTCGTGGTTGTTATTCCCACTACTTTCTGGTTCCCAAGAAGGGCAAGGGGGGCCTGCGCCCTATCTTGGACCTCCGGAACGTCAATGCCTTCCTCCGAAAGGAAAGGTTCAAGATGCTAACGTTGGCTCAGGTCTTAGCTGCCCTAGACCCTGGAGACTGGATGGTAGCGTTGGACTTGCAGGACGCGTATTTCCATATCCCCGTCCTGCCGGCCCACCGGCGTTACCTGCGGTTCACGGTGGGCCAAGAGCACTTTCAGTTTACCGTGCTCCCCTTCGGCCTCACCAGTGCCCCTCGGGTGTTCACGAAAGTGATGGCGGTGGTCGCAGCTCATCTGCGCAGATCAGGGGTCCCAGTCTTCCCCTATCTCGACGACTGGTTGTTGAAGGCGGGCTCGCCCCAGGCAGTCGTCTCCCACCTCCAGACTACGGCGGATCTCCTGCATTTGCTGGGGTTTTCCATCAACGTGCCGAAGTCACACTTGAGTCCCTCTCAGAAGCTCCTCTTCATCGGAGCGGTTCTCGATTCGGCGCAGTTCCGGGTCCATCCTCCGGAACAGCGGGTCCGGGATATACAGGCCCTGATTCCAATCTTTCGGCCTCTATCCCGGGTTTCGGTCAGGCTAGTGTTGCGGCTTCTGGGGCTGATGGCCTCCTGCATCCTACTAGTGCATCACGCCAGGCGGCGCATGCGGGCTCTGCAGTGGGACCTGAAGTTTCAGTGGGCCCAGCATCACGGCAACCTGTCCGACCATGTCTTGATCTCGGAGGGTACTGCACAGCAGTTGCAGTGGTGGCTCACGGACCGCGAGTGGGTCAAGGGCAAGAGCCTCTCCCTTCCCCAACCGGAGCATGTCGTAGTGACGGATGCGTCCCTCCTGGGATGGGGTGGCCATATGGGAGAGGCGGAGATCAGAGGCCTCTGGTCTCCGGCGGAGTCTCGTCTCCACATCAACCTGTTGGAGTTGAGAGCGATCCGGCTTGCACTGAAAGCCTTCCTTCCCTCTGTCAGGGGAAGTGTCGTGCAGGTGTTCACGGACAACACCACCGCCATGTGGTATTGCAACAAACAGGGCGGGGTGGGGTCGTGGACCCTTTGTCAGGAGGCTCTGCGCCTCTGGACATGGCTGGAACACCAGGGCGTCACCCTGGTGGTTCAACATCTGGCGGGCTCTCTGAACGCCAGAGCAGACGAACTCAGCCGCCGGTGCATGATGGATCACGAATGGCGTCTGAACTCCGAAGTGGTGCAAGGCCTCTTTCAGCAGTGGGGAGAGCCTTGGTTAGATCTATTCGCCACCGAAGAGAACGCGCAATGTCAGCAGTTCTGCGCGTTGGAATTTCCAAGGCGGCACTCGCTCGGCGACGCTTTTCGTCACGAGTGGAGTTGCGGTCTGTTGTACGCCTTTCCGCCTATACCACTTCTGCCCAGAGTGCTGAAGAAGATCAGGCGCGACCGGGCCCAAGTCATCTTGGTGGCTCCGGATTGGGCACGAAGATACTGGTATCCCGAGCTACTCAGTCTGTTGACCGATCCCCCGATACGTCTGCCCCTTCGGGAGGATCTTCTGTCGCAGCAGCAGGGGACGGTCCTCCACCCGAACCTGTCCAGCCTCCACCTCCATGCGTGGAGATTGAGCGGCGGCAGTTGATGCCATTTGACTTGCCTCCTGAAGTCTGTGATATCATTCTGGCAGCCAGGCGTCCCTCCACAAAGTCGGTATACGCCTGCCGGTGGAACAAATTTGTGGCATGGTGCACAGCAAAGGCTGTGGATCCCCTTTCCGCCCCTCTTTCTGAGGTTCTCCTCTTCCTTCTTTCTCTGGCCCGGCAGGGCTCTGCCCTGGGCACCCTGAAAGGTTATCTTGCTGCCCTCTCCGCCTTCTTGCGGCTTCCTGATCAGCCTTCTCTTTTCAAGTCCCCTGTAGTGTCACGCTTTCTCAAAGGCATTACACACACGTTCCCTCCTGTCCCTTTTGTAATGCCTCAGTGGGACTTGAATCTGGTTTTGACGTTCCTGATGTGCGCTCCCTTCGAGCCTCTTCACAATTGCCCTCTTCGTCTTCTAACTCTAAAGACTGCTTTTCTGGTAGCCATCACCTCGGCTAGACGGGTGAGTGAGCTCCAGGCTTTATCTTCAAAGCCTCCTTTTCTATCTGTTCATCCGGACAAGGTTGTCCTTCGGCCTCGTCCCTCCTTTCTTCCTAAAGTGGTGACTCCATTTCACCTTGGGCAGTCTGTCACCTTGCCCACCTTCTTTCCGCCTCCGCATCCTTCCAAAGAGGAAGAGAGGCTCCACCGTCTGGACCCAAAACGTGCGCTCTCCTTTTATCTGGACCGCACAAAACAGTTCCGGGTGGACGACCAGCTTTTTGTTGGGTACGTGGGCGCTAAGAAGGGGAAAGCTGTGCACAAACGAACCATCTCTCGGTGGGTCGTTTTGTGTATAAAAATCTGCTATTCCTTGGCTAAAAAGGACCCTCCTGTTGGGCTGCGCGCCCATTCTACTCGGGCCACGGCGGCTACTACTGCCTTGGGACGGGGAGTCCCTTTGCAGGACATCTGTCAGGCGGCGACGTGGGCTTCGCTACACACGTTTGCCAGGCATTATTGCCTTGACAGCCAAGTCCGGAGGGATGGCTTCTTTGGCCGTTCTGTCCTCCAGGACTTTCTGGTGTGATCTTGGTTCGCAGACCCACCACCGGGGATGGTATTGCTTGGGTATCTATTCTAAGGTGAGGAATCTAACTAACGTGTTTCTTTCAGATGAACAAGTTACTAACCTTCGGTAACGATGTATCTGTAAGAAACATTAGTTAGTTAGATTCCTCACCGACCCACCCATCCTCCCCGTTCTGCGAACTGACATCTAGGGTTAAGGTTGTCCTTTCAGGCCCCTAGATTTTATTTTTGGCACCAGTGTCGGTCTTTGCATGGCTCTGCGTTCCTGGCGCGGAAGGCTATGTACAAGAACTGACGTCAGCGCGCGAGGGCGGCGTCTAAGTACTCCGACGACGTCATCCCGGCGCACGACGCCGACGACGGACGCGGAGCCGCAGACGACGCCTAGCGACGCGCAAGGGGTATTGCTGACGAAAAATCTTCCGGATCCAGTCTGACGCCTGGGGATATTCTAAGGTGAGGAATCTAACTAACTAATGTTTCTTACAGATACATCGTTACCGAAGGTTAGTAACTTGTTCTTTGGCACCAGTGTCGGTCTTTGCATGGCTCTGCGTTCCTGGCGCGGACAGCTATGTACAAGAACTGACGTCAGCGCGCGAGGGCGGCGTCTAAGTACTCCGACGACGTCATTCCGGCGCACGACGCCGACGACGGACGCGGAGCCGCAGACGACGCCTAGCGACGCGCAAGGGGTATTGCTGACGAAAAATCTTCCGGATCCAGTCTGACGCCTGGGGATATTCTAAGGTGAGGAATCTAACTAACTAATGTTTCTTACAGATACATCGTTACCGAAGGTAAGTAACTTGTTCTACAGCACCGAAAGATTGACATGCATATAAATATAAAGCTATCCTCCACATCTGTTCTTAAACTATTACTACTAGTTTGTGCCCCCAGAATAACCAATTCTGCAGTAATTTGTGTTGAAACCCCTAAGTGAGTCGATAAAAAGTTCTCGATGTCTCTAATGAATTGGCTAAGTTTTGGGCACAAAAAAAACATGTGTATCGTGTCTGCAGCTATTAAATCACATCGATTACATTTATTCACTCTGGCATGTGCCCATCTAGCAATTTTAGCCGGTGTATAATATAAGTCATATATGGACATAAAATGTTGACTTATTAGTGATCCATTATATAACGTTTTAATAGATATTTCGATGACTCTGTTCATATCAATTCCTTCTACATCAAGTTTCTTTTGCCATTTGTCTCCCACCATTAATAGGTCATCCTGATAATTGGCAAGCATTAATTGATAGATAGTTCCGATTCTCGACCTTTTCCGAAGTATCTCAATAATTTTAATTTTTTGAAGCAGAATTTGATTACCAGAACATTTTCTATCCAAAAAACTGCGAATCTGTAAAAACTTAAAGAATTCTATCCGAGAAAGGCCATATTTCTGTTGTAGAGACAAAAAGGAAACCATGTGTTGGCCATCGAATAAATCCCCCAATTGACTAATACCAGCCCGATACCATCTGTGCATAATTGGATCTTTGAATATATCCGGTAGCAGCGGGCAATTAATTAAAGGTGTATAATAATTTAAGTTGGAGCTGAGACCAATTCTTTTCTTTATTTTTTTCCAAATCTCAAAGGCAGTTAATATAATTTTGAATTTGGTTTTTTTATAGTAACTCGGCTCGATAATACGGACTAAACATTGGCGTGCCTCCTGTCTTAATACCATCTCATATATAGATGGCCTAACTGACTCATCCAAATATGTTTCGTTAACCAGTAAAAAAGCCATATTCTGTAAAAAAATAGACCAAAAGTATAGTTGAAAATTAGGAATTGCCAGGCCCCCTCTCTCTCTTGATAAAGTAAGTTTTTTTAGAGCTCTTCTAGATCTATGATAACTCCAAAGAAACCTGGACGACATTCTCTCAATTCGGTTAAATATAGATATAGAAAAAAACAGAGGTATAGTCCGAAATAAACACAAAAACTTAGGAAAAATAAGCATTTTTAAAACATTGCTACGGCCATATAACGACAAACGCAGGTTATCAAGCCTCTCCAAAGTTTTGTTGGCAGAGGAAATTACCGCATCAGTATTTAAACGGACGATTTTATCTAAGTCAGCAGATATTTTTATTCCCAAATATGTAGTCTCTGCCTCGAAATGCATGTCTTGTGGGCGTCCAGCTTCTGAATGAAGAAGTTGAGTCTTGGCAACATTAAGCTTATATCCAGAGTATTGACCAAATTTTCCCGACGCTTCTATTATTTTAGGGAGGGCAGTGCTGATATCTGTTGTAACTATGGCAATGTCGTCTGCATATGCAAACACCTTATAAGCTATACCGTGTATCATAAGCGGTTTGATTCCAGCATTATTATCCAAACTATTTAAAAAAGGCTCAATATACAAAGCAAACAACAAGGGCGATGTAGGACAGCCCTGCCTTGTACCCCTCGTAATCATTATATTGCCAGAGAACCGGCCTGCAATACGCAGAGTTGCTTTTGGATTTTTATATAAAGCCTGAATAGCTATAATAAATTCAGCAGGAAAGCCTTTCCAAATTAGAGTTGACCATAAAAACTTCCAGCAGACCCGGTCAAATGCTTTTTCGGCGTCCAACAGAGCCACTGCAACCGGAGAGTTAGAAGCCTGTGCCCAGTCTAATATGGAAATAATTCTTTTAACGTGGTCCGTTGTATCACGCTGTAAAATAAAACCATGTTGTCTCTTTGATACCAACAGAGGCATAAGGTTATTTAATCTGTTTGCTATAATTTTAGAGTAAATTTTGCTATCCGCGTTAAGAAGAGATATGGGTCTATAAGATCCCATATCTACTTCTGGTTTTCCTTTTTTAAGGAAAATTACTATAGTGGCCTCTGACCATGAATCCGGGGGTCTACCCAAAAAGGATTGTTGGAACACCTCCAGTAATTCATTTTTCAACATATTTCTGAAAGTGCGATAAAACTCCAGAGGAATCTGATCTGGGCCCATTGCTTTACCCGAAGCTAACGCTAATATAGCTTCTTCAACTTCCTCCCACATTATTGGGTCCGATAAAAGTGTTTTCTGTATTTCAGTAAGTTCTGTTGTCAGAGCCCCCATCTCATACTCCCTCCCATCATAATCATAATCATACGTCTCACTAACCGGGGCGCTATAAAGCGATTGATAAAAGTTCTGAAAGGCCTCCAAGACACCCTCTCTTGTTTCTTGAATAACACCATCGGTATCCATAATTTTAGTAATGTCATTGTATGCCGCTTTTTGCCTTAATCTTTGAGCCAAATTTTTCCCAGTTTTCTCGCCAAATTCGTAAACTTGCTCTTTATGTTGTTTGTATTTTAGAGCTATTTTATCTGCAATATTAGAGTATACTCTAGCCCTGTTGACCGTGAGTTCTCTTTGAGCCAATCCTGGGTCCCCCCCAGACCTAATTACCTCAGCTAGTTTATGTTCAGCTAACATGACTAACTTAAAATCATTTTTGTATTTCATTAGCAGTTTTTTGCGTCGAGATAATGAAAAACTGAGGGTCTCCCCACGAACTATAGCTTTAAATGCATCCCATGTCGTTTGAATGATGCCGAACCTTTGTTAAAAAAGAAGAACTCCTGTATAACTTTAAGCATAAATTGACAATATTCCGTTTCTAAGAGGAGGCTCCGCTCAAAGGACCATGATTGGTTTCCTGCCTTTATTTGTGATTCGATTAAAACTTCGAGGACTAAAGGGTTATGGTCAGAGATAAGTTTTGGCAAAATCTCTAACTCCAATTTTCCTTAATATTGTAAAGACACAAAGAAATAATCTAATCTCACGAATTTCTTGTGCGGAGCAGAGTAAAAGGTATATCCTAAATCATCGCCATGAATTGCGTTCCAAGTGTCAAACAGCCCATGATCTATAATCAAATTTCTTAATGCTGTATATAAACGAGGTTTCCTGCCCTTATATGGAGTAATCATTCTAACATCTATATTGGCATCTAAATGAATATTCAAATCGCCACATAAAACTAGAGGCTGTGGATGAGCCACGTCCGGACTATCAGGCTGACGAGAAACGTGGTTCCGCAGCCGCTGGGCAAGCAGTCCAGGTTTTTATGATATGACATACATCCACACATACCAAAGGTTCAGGTATGCTGACAGATATCATCTTTGATGGTGCTGATAGACAAATCGCTGGTCTGAACTAGCGACGCAGAGAGGCCAGTCGACCCTAGCCCTGAAGAAGTTGCCGCTAAATTTAATTGGGCAACGGGCAACGAAACATGTTGGTTTTAATGAGCAGCTACACAGCACAGAATAAAGTTTCACATAGCTAGTGCAGCCCTGCTCGGTTTTAATCGGAGTGACTTGGGTCCTGATCAGACTCAGTCTTCCTGCTGTTGGGTCGACACTCCCCTTTTTTCTACAAATTTAGATACACGTCACCACACGAATTTCTTTCTAGACACTAGGTATTAGGATTAGCATGAGGTTTCCAGCACTCCTTCTTTTCTGTTTTTGGCGGCAGTAGCCTATGATGATAACGTGAGGTAGTAGGCGAGTACCTGTCTACACAACCTCGTTGGGGCTACTTCCGTGAAGCACTGCCGGCCTTTCACATTTTTCCTGTTCTTTTTGCTCTACCACTAGTAGCTCTTCACAGCACACCAGTTGAGGGAAACACATTGACACATAGGAGCGTTCATTTACACAGACTGTAATAATAGACACGGTTTGTGTATGGTATTAGATTTCCACTTATGTGGCAGAAACACAAGAGGTTCGAGTGAGACAGGGGCATTGATTATTGGGTGCTCACAGTACAAATAAATATAATAATATAAACTTCTTTCCCGGGGTAGGTCTCTTTTTGTTATATGGTCATGAGAGGGGGACGACCTACCCTTTGACCCCCTTGGCTCCCTTTTGTTGTCAATTTGATTAGGGCCTGTAGGCTAATGGATGCTAGGTTCTTTTTGGATGGAGGCAAACAGGATTAGATCTGTGTGTCCCAAGCCCAATTCTGTTGTTTTGTCCATCAACCCAGAAGCCTGCGTAAATCATTTTATGGGGGTTTATAGTTGGAGTTCCAGCAAGCTAAATGAAGAGGAGGAGGCGTCATTACCATTAGCACTGGAATACACATGTAGCGACATTTTGTAGTCAATTAACAAGAGTCCACCCAATAAAGCGCCGGGCCTGCATGGAGTTCCCATAGACCTCTATAAAGCGGCTCCAGAGCTGTGGGCTACCCTCCCCTGCAGTGCTTTCAATGCAATATATAAAGTGGGCCTTCCGCTGACCTGGCACTCTGCTGTAATTGTACCAATTCTTAAGAAGGGTATTATGCAGTCCCCTGTGTGTTATTGACCGATTTGACTGTTGGATTCGGCTGTTAAACTTGCAGAGAGAGCCGTACTTGAGTGCCTCCTCACCTGGATTAGAGAGTCTAACAGGCCTTTAGAGGTGCAGTATGGGTTTCTTGAGGGACAATCTCCATCTGCTGGTCTGTAAATATACTGTCGCTAGGCAGGGCACCGGCTGCCTGGCCTTCATGGACCTCTCTTTTGCCTTCAGTAGCGTGATCAGGTCAAAACTATGGGAGATTTTAACTGACCTTGGGGTGGAGGACAACTTGGTGCAGTTTGTGAGGGCCTTCCATTATGGTTTGTCAGCTTCTGTAAAGATTGGTCCGTCTGGAGAACGGACGGGGAGCTTTAAGCTGGGAAGGGTAGTCCAACAAAAAATATGTAGTGATTCAAATTTCCCCATCCCTGGAACCGTACCTAGAGTGGATTGAAAGTTCCTGGTACACTTTACTACTCACTAGGATTAGGTTGGGCTTTGCGAGGTAACATCTTGGTTTCCCGCTTGGCCAGTTAAAGCCCTCCAAAGTCCTGATATGCCCATTTGATGAGTCTTCTCCGCAAAGTCTTTTATCCTTTTTGGTACATTTTTTAATGATCTTACTAAAAGGTTTTTAATCTTGATTTTACATAAGCAAGCTTTGGGATCCTTGAAATTAGTTCTTGTGTACTCTCAACAACTTGATTCCATATCCAACTGTGCCACAAAAAGCACTTTCCTCAAATGTATAATTAGCAGTAGAAATTCTCTGTTTTAATCGACAGATCAACTTTTTTGGCGGTAGTTATTTGCATTTTATTGAATTTTAAATAGCACTTCTGTTAAAATGTTTTGCACTTTAAATGGTATATCTTCTATGCAATGTATTAGCATGGATGATACCTTTTGATTGTGCTTTTTAACTTTATGCATGTTATTGCACTTATGGAGATCCGTTTGTTGTTTATCTTAAGCTGTTTTTAAAATATGCTTTTTATGGTCACATTTATGCTGGAAATAAAAAAAATTGATGATGATGACTTTTTTTTGTTGTTGCCATTTTCATCATTCCTATTTAAGTCTGTCAAGTTTTTGAGAGCTTTTCCCAAGCAACTCAGCTCTGTCATGTTAGCTTCTTTCCTTCAGTATTTATTAGGGTCTATCTTGTTACCTGAAGTCCCAGATCAGTCTAAAGTCTATTGTCGGCCACAAAAGCAAGTAATTTATTAATTGTAATGACCCTTGATGATTGTAATTGACCCTTGATCACAACATATGTGATGTCTTTAGTAATGCATCAATGACAACATTTGTGATGTAATGAGAAGTGCATTAGAATGAGTTGTGGTTGCATAGCTCATCTTTTGAGTTCCACTGGCCTTTCGGTATTGGATTGTTGGGTGGTATCCATAAGGTCTATTTAACTATGCATATTTTACAGTATACCCACAATAATTGCCTGGGGTCCCTGACTTGTGTTGCTTGCTCTGTTCTATGACAAATGTGATTAGGGCAGCTTAAATCACCTTTTGTTCTACCTTTAACCAGTGATGACTGGATTGCATGTACACGGTTTTTTGGCAATATTTCTACATAGGGTGGGAACTGTAAACCCCAATGTGTGCTTCTCTATTGGAGGACACTGTACTTTGAAGGATCACAATTTCCTTTCCTTGGGTCTGGTCTCCTTACAGCATACATACTGCTGATTCACCTGAATAGCCAGTATCTTGCTTTTCTTCATGTTTGGAACGTCTATTTTTTTTCTTTTATCTTTTTTTCTTTTCTTTACAGTGTGTCGTACTCTCAGTGATTTATTTCCCTAGCCTGATGAGACCGGAGAACAGTTCCTAATAGGGTTGATATGTCAACTTTTACCCAAGTAGACTGAGTCTCTTACTGCTTGAGAGCCTATTGGACAAACACCTGGCCGAAGCTTTCCTTTGACTTGATTCAGCCTGGGCCTCCGTTACTTCATAGTGTTGTCATCATCAACAGCCTGGTGGTGGATTCACCTTGTTTGTATAAAAAAAATGTTTAAAAAAACCTTGAAAAGTATTCCCTTGTATTGTGAATATTTCACATTGATATGATAAATTCACTAATGCATATTTATTTATAAATTTGAAGGGTTGAAATCAATTCCTCTAGAGTGAATCCTCTATAACCATTGTTCTTTGGGATTGCAGCAACCCAAGTTCCCTATTAGAATATGGGCCCACCATGTTATCATTTAAGTTTATATATTTTAATTGATTTTCTGGTAAACAATAACAAAATATACTGATCCACTCAAATGTCACTGACCCCCTTCCTGAGTCCCCCCTCGTCTCACCACAGAAGTCAAGAGAACACATCCTCCTCCCTTAAGTAAGCCCCACTTGAGGAGTCTGGATTCTACCCTTTGCATACCACCGTGTTCCTCCCTCTTATTTTTTCATGTGAATTAAATATTGTTTGGCTGTCGAAAAAGTGGTTGTTAAATTGAAGGTTCACTATAAAATGAATAGTATATTATGAGGATCAACTACTTTCTAAACCATCACTGTTTTAACCCAAGCGCGTCTTTAGTTTGTTTTTTCTGTTTGAAAACCCCATCTCCTGTACCTTTCCTCAAAAACAGATTTAAGTGTGCATAACTTTATTGGGTGCTTGAACTACCTTTACTTTTTAATGATTTACTATTTTCATGCTGTTTTCCTCGTAGTTTTTATTGTTTCAGATAGTCTGATATATCTTAACCTATGTAAGGATCAGGCCTGGGTGTAATTCGTGGAGTTTCACTATGCGGAACTCTGCAAAGTTCCGCAAGTGGCGGAGTGCAGTGCGAACCGCAGTTCACGCTGATCTTTCTGCCGCTTGGGTAAAAATTCTACCCGAGCGGCAGCTCTCGCTCGCAAATTTACTGTTTGCGAGAGCGATCGGGGAAAAAATCCGCTACACAGCGCGGAGCGAAGTTTTCTTCATTCCGTGGACTATGGAGTGCAGAAAACTCTGCAAACTCTGCGAATGGAGCGAAATTCACCACCCAGGCCTAGTAAGGATGCCCAGGCAGTGGATGGTCTACACTAAAATCATATTTAATAATGTATTGAATTGCCTACTGCTCATTATCAAGTTTTGAACCAACTACTCCCACCCATTATTGCTGACAGCTGAACATACAAAGTATGAACGGTGCAAATATTCATAATTCATTGGAACTACTGATATTACGATTGTTTGTTTGAAATCTTATGGAGTATATTCGAGTACTTGCCCAATCACAGTTATTCACTCTGTCGCATTCTTTTTAAGAGGTAGTCCACTTGCCCTGTGAGCATCACATATGTAAATGTCACTTTTCCAGCAGAAATCCAGTTAACGTTTAACTTATACACTGATACAGCACTGTAGGTTCTTTTATGGTTTATGAGACTAATATCCACTATCTTCTTCGGAAGTCCCACAAATATTACTTTCCAGGAAGGTTAATAAATCAGAAGATTAAAACAAATGGCACGTTACCACATGAAGACGGATTTATGTGATAATCTCAATTTCCATGACCCTAAAACTTTACTGCATTTTTTGTAATGGCGTTATCATTGTTTTTTTAGAGAAAGCCACCGGAATCCTCTTTTCTCCACACCTTCAGGTGACTCCTCGACCTACCACACATGAATCTATTATTAGAGGATTTTTATAACCAGGGCTCCCAGTTTAATGGCATATAAAAAAAGAAACTTTTCATTCTTCATCCATATTTATTTTTGCAGATTTGATCTATTTATCCATATTTATGTTGTGTTTGTTAGTAAAAGAAGCTGCAAACAGTTTATTTCCTCTTTTATTTAGTGCCAAATGGCACTATTGCACATGGGTGCCTGACTAGTATTAGTGTTATAAACAGACATACAATGCATCCCTCATATACATTACTCTCATTTGAAACCAGTAGCTATGTGTACAAAAACGTGTATAGCTGCAGCTGTTTAAAGCTTCATTAGAAAACCTTGTCCCTTTTTAAACTGCCCTGCCTGTCGGTGTGCACAGACGACCTTGCAGTCATGATTGACCCCATTGAGAAGAACTCAAAATATCTTCTGTTTAATAAATACGGACCGAGAAGTGGATTGTTTTCTGTCTGCACTTGTCTGTAAACATGAGTAACAAGCATTTACAATGCAACGGTCTCTGCATTGTTAAAGTTAGAGCTATTGGCATTGCTCATGACATTATTTTTGTTTATGTTTTTAAAACATTTAAAGAAACAGCATTGTTATTTACAATGTCGATAGCTTAATCACTCTGAAATGCGAGACCTATTGCATTTGCAGCCACACACAGAGCCACACACACAAAGCCACCCACACACAGAGCCACCCACACAAAGCCACTCACATAGAGCAAACCACACACAAATAGAGCCCCCCACAGAGCCACCTACACACACACACACACCAAATCTTGCCTGTTTCTCACTCCTTATACATCATGTTCTCCTTTAGCTCACTCACATGTTTAAGTCCACTTTCGGTTGTTGCCACCACCATTGTGCTCATACCTGTAAATTGGTTGTTCTCTGTGTAATACAAGGTAGCTGCCCTCCTTCTCTCCTCTGTTAATGTTCACTTTGTTTCTTCAGATCCTATCTCTCTCTCCCTTCTCTCTCTCCTCTCTCTCTCTCTGTTCTTCTTTCTCATACCCTCTTTCTCTCTCCAGCTTGTTCTTTTTCTCTCTTACTCTCTCCGACATATAATTGCTAGCACTTTATTGTTTTACATATATTCAATCGCAGACATCCTGCGGCTCCACTCAAAGTAACATCCGACATCTGATCCGCGGTACCTTCCCTCACGCTCATTCCTTGCCCTATATCATCCTGTCTGTACATACTTCAGCACCCCTCACTGTTCGACCATTCTTCCGTATTCCTGTCCGGTACCCCGAAATAGTCTCCACTGTCTGCTCTCCCCTCCAGCACCCATCACTCTCCAACTACGACCCATTACCTCACAATGTGCGACCCCAATCGCAATCTATGCGAGCCTCCATGAGTCCCTCACACTGTCCGATGCCACACCAGGGTCCCTCACAGATATTTCTTTAGTACTTTACACTGTCCGCTCCTCGTAGCCACACGGTCCCCCTGTCCAATGCAGACACGTTTGCGCCGCTAGTTTCTTACCTTCCCTCGAGAGTAGGACCCCCGGCGCAGTCCTCAGTGTCGGGTTCCTGAGCTCCACGTCCGACTTGCGGGAGCACAGGCTGGAATCCGCCTCCACCGGACAGGAAGAACAGAGGGGCATCCGTAGGGTCCAGCCCTGGGCTGCCCTCGGGCTTATCCAAGTCCACGCTCCACACTTTACGCAGCTGCTTGCCCCTCCAGTCAGCTCTGGGCAGCTCCCTGCCACCGCCGCCAGGATCCTGGAGGCCAGCATGACCTCCAGGCTCGGCACCACTAGCATTCCCGGAGCCTGACCCGCCAGGGAGGATTGGCTGGCTCACCTGTAAAGCAAGCACACCACCGCCTTTCTCCGAGGCGAAGCAGAAATGCCTCGGAGAAAGGCAGCGTCGTTTCCGGATTCGGGGGCGTGTTTTTCTGTTCTCTCCTCTTGCCATTGGCTGGAGGAGATAATCAGAAAAGTAGCAAAAAACACGCCCCCGAATCCGAAAAGGACGGGGCCTGTTCGGAGAGACAAACCTCTTCTCCAATGGCTGGCCAGCATTCAAGAGGCCAGCCAATGGAGAAGAGGGGAGAAGAGGGGCGGGTTCAAGCCCCTCTTCTCCAAAACATTAAATCTCCGGACTTCCGGTTCTGCCTTCGGCAGACCGGATGGTCCCGAGACCTAAAAACGGAAAACTGGAAGCCTTCTTTATATTTACCTTCTCGTTTCCTCTTGTGCTAATTTTGAGTAGGTGGTGGGGATCAGCACTAATTTTATGTCTAGATCTTACCTTCGTTATCAAATTTAATCTGGAGCAAATGGAGAAAGATGAAGGAATAAAAAGGAAAGAAAACAGTGACTAGGGGAAAAAGCAAGAATGAACAAAAAAACGAGAAGAACTAGTTGCAGAGACAGGAAGAGTAGGGCTGCGTAAGAGAGAGGCACGAGGTGGAAGCCAGGGTAGACATCTTTGGTGTTCGGCAGCCTGGGCATTTGGCAATGCCATAAGCAGGCTTCTACGAAAAACTTTCGGACCCTGCACGTTATTTTAAATTTTTGGGGGAAATTAAGTACACAGACCTCCTACCACTTGGTTTTAAATTGTATTTCCTACTAACCTTCCAGGAATGTTTTTTTTTTTAGCATAAACGGATACTTAGGAACATCTTCTCCCATATTTCTTAGCTAAGCATCCTAACTTTACAATCACATAGCCCCATCCAAAACAAAGGTAAAATTTACTTGGATGTGCGATGAACAGGAAGACATTTTGCTGGCTATGATCTCTTCCCACTATCGGAAACACTCACCGATTTTACTCCGGTTCTTATTACATTGTTCAATCACCTATGTTATTTTACAGTTGACAGCATTGTTAAACTAGACGTGCAATAATATATTGGGAACCTGCTGAAGGTTTTAGCTAGTGCAAGCCACCCTTGTTTATTCAGTTACCATCCACCCACCTGGTGTTAAGTTGGATGTTTTATTTACCAATTTCTTAATTGAAAGAAATGTATGCTTGCAAACGTATAGTCGTTTCTCTTCATGCTAGAATAGTGTATATCAGCTCCTGCCACCGCTGAGCATGAAACGTCTAACCTATCACAAGGGAGTTAACAAACATTGAGACTCCGAGTTAGTGAAAGGACAAACACCCCTGGATGCACAGATCTTAATTTAACCTGGAGATGTAAATGTGTGCTTTGTTTTTTTGAGCTATAGAGTTAAAATACCTAATATTGAGTAAAATTCAATAATATAAACTTACTCGGAAACAGCAGTTTTCGTGATTGTTCTAGAATATAATACGTTTTTGCTTTTTTTTTGCGCTTATTCACTATGATCTAAAATGCTTCTTTAAGGTTGAATACAATGTATTGGGGAACCAATTCCGGAGAAAAAAATTCCATGCAAATTATTACACACAACCTCCTCTGGAATGCCTAGGACACAAAGATTAATTTGGAGAACCTGAACATTATAGGCTTTGCTTATCAGCCTCTCTATACCCCATGCTTCTGCACAGCAAAGTTGACACACCTTTCAAGTGCAACCTCTTGATACCTCATGCACCTCTCCCCTCTGCTACTGTATCGGTGAAACAGGAATCAACGCCTCTTCTTCCAGCCATGCAGTCTAAGAGCCATGAACCTGATGCAAACCCAAGTGCTTCGTGACCTCGTCAGGAGTACAAACCGCTACGTAAATGACACAAAGAGAGTAGCAACTTATTCAACAATCCAAAAAGTGCCCTGGGACATGTAAAGGGTATGAAAGTGCTATACAAATATCAATACAAACCTGTTCTGAATGGTGCACATCAGCTAAGATGGAAAACGGGCAGTAAGGACAATAGTTTATACTTTGTTGAATTACTTGATTTGTAACTTCTTGCTGACATGCTTTAAGGCATATGCACACTGGAAAGGAAATGTTTTGTTGTGTAGTTGCCTACAATCTTAGCACTGGCTCATTCTTCTGAAGTTTGTGTAAGAGATTTCAGATTGCTTGGGAGTTCATTTTGTATTCTGTAGTTTATCCACTTGTGGCCTGATTATTTTCTGAAGGTTGGAAAATCAGAGTGCTTTCTAACAGTGTTTTTTAGGATAAAGTGTAAGAAGGAGGGAGTGTTCAGTACTAACCCCTGGCATCATCCTTCTGCCCCGCACGCCAGCCACCTTGAAGCAATTCATCCATTTATCATCTGCTGAGAGCAGGTGGTGTGTATGTGTGTATATATATATATATATATACACACACACACACATCTACACACCCACATATATACAAAACCTCACAAAATTGGTGGATATCGGCGGTTTAAAAACTGTTAAACCCAAACCCACAAGGTAATTCCCGGTTACCATGGTGCTTAACTTCTAAATCCAAGGTAGTAGTGCGATTTCCCACACGGTAATGATAAACTCCGTGCCAAATGTTCCGCCCCACCAGTACCATGCAACTCAGAATAAGGGCCTCTGGGGCTGTATTGTGTAACGCGGGTGGTTGCTGGAATGCTAACTCAACTTTATTTTATAAACCGATGCCTAGACTATCGCAGCCATATGCTGTAATGTAAGTTGAATACAAAACCTATAATGGTCGCCCGAGCGAGGACGGGCCTTTTATTGTAGAGCACCAACGTGCCTTCGTAATACATTAAATGTTGGTCGCACTTTCAGCTTCCCCGCCCTTCATTTCCTGTTTGGGCAGTCCGAGTACGCATATAGCCTCGCGCTAAGCGTCATGAATGAAAGCCCTGTTCTGATGGATACATCTGCCAGTGGATTCCTCACCTTGTGAATATCCCCTGCGCCAGCATTCCACGGAACTTTTCTTCCCCAGCATTCCACGTCGACGTGGGCGACGTCACAATACATCGGCTCCGCACGCGACTCCGTACGACGTCATCGGAGCCATAAGAAGCCCACGTCGGCGTGATGACGTCAGTTCCCTTTTTTCCGCGCCGTCGACGCGCAACGGTTTTTTCCCAGTGCTCTCTAGATACTTTGTAATCTAGTGGTGTATTCTTGTTAAAATCGGAATGTCTTCGACGAGGAAGTCGGGCTTTAAGCCCTGTAGGGAGTGCGGAGGCCTGATGTCCATGACGGATCCGCATCAGAATTGTTTATGGTGTCTCTCTTCTGATCATGATGTGGATGAGTGCGGGTGCTGTAGGAGCATGAATCCTAAAGCACTGAAGGAGAGGAAGACCAAACTCTTCATGAAGAAGATCGGTGAGGAGAAGAGAGGGAGGAAAAAGGAGAAGTCCAGGCGGGAGTCTTCGACTTCGAGGTCGTCGAAGTCGAAGAAGCACCATAAGAAGAGGAAGCATTCTTCTCGGCGTCGGTCCTCGAAGTCTAAGAGGTCGAGGTCGGCTTCGCCTCGTCGACGTCAGAGCAAGATCTTGTCTCCTTCGCCTTCTCCGGATAAGTCTTCGAAGTCTCCCTCTCCGAAGCGGACTCCGGCTCGTTCCCCGACGCCGTCTCCGGCGCCGTCCAAGGCTTCGACTCCTGGTCGGGTGGAATCTGATGTGGAGCAGGAGCAGGAAGAGTCTGTCCCGGTGCCTGATGACTCCGTGGTTCCGGTGGAGGATTCGGAGGAGCCGACGCCGGTGGCTCCACAGGAGGATACAGGGGCAGTTCCTTATCCCCAATTCCCGGCTCCAGGTACGGATCCTTCGGGATTTCTGAATGCCATGTATGGCATTTTTCAGAGAGCATCCTTCCCATCCGGAGCACCAGCAGGTCCCGTGGGTCCGATGGCGTTTTCTCTGGGAGTGCCGCAGCAATATGCTCAGGCTCCTTTTATGCCTTTTATGCCGATGGCGCCTTCTTGGCAGTTTCCGGCGCCGGTTGGGAATCCGGCTCGACCTCGGATGGATGGTCAATCTTCGGAGCCTTCTTTGACGCCGAGGCCGACTCCATCGACGCCGCATCCGGCGCCGCCGACTCCACCTGTAGCGCCTCCGACGCCGATGCCTTTGGCTCCACCGACGCCGCGTACGACGTCGACGACGCCGGCTCCCCGGAATCGATCGAGGCGTGAAGCCCAAAGGGTTTTGGAGGAGGAAAGATTTCGTGCTGAGGTGGAAGAAGGTGAGGTCGACTCTTCTTCGGACGAGTTTGGAGGTATAGAGGTAGCAAGTGGTTTGGATACCACCCCGGAGTGGGAGCATGCTTCTGCAAGGTCTTCTCCACCACAGGAATTGGCGCCCTACCATGTTGTGATCAAGAAGGCCGCGGAGTTGTTAGATCTGCAGCTGCCCTCTGTGGAATACAAGTCCAATCTGCTCACAGAGGTGTTGCACTCCCCGACGTCGGCTTCTGAGCCTTTGCTACCTTTCAATGAGGCTCTCTTGGAACCAGTATTGGAGGTGTGGAAGAAGCCTCTGTCAGCTCCAGCAGTTTGCAGGCAGGTGGCAAGGAGATACAGGGTTGCGCCAGGAGACCCGGATTTTTTATCCACGCATCCTTCTCCGGAGAGCCTAGTGGTGCAGGCTTCATGTTCTAAACATGCTTCGGGTGCTTTCCCCCAATCTCCTGCTGATAGGGAGTCGAAGAAGGTTGATCAGGCGGCCAAAAAGTCTTTCTCCTCAGGAAGTATGGCATTGAAGTCATCAAATGCTACGTGCTTGCTGGGGCGTTATGTTCATGCCCTGATGGACTCTATAAAGACTCTGGCCCCTAAGTTACCTGAGGGGGATAAGTCGTCCTTCATGGAGGTTGTGGCGGACACTCAGGCAGCTGCCAGGCAGGTGATCCAGTCTGGGCTGGATACGGCGGACTCTGTGGCGAGAATTATGGGGTCGTCCATTGCCGCAAGGAGACAAGCTTGGCTCCGTTCCTCAGGGTTTTCTGCGGATGTCCAGGCCACGCTGGTGGATCTGCCCTTTGATGGACAAAAGTTGTTTGGGGAGAAGGCAGATTCTGCTCTTCAACGTTTTAAGGACAGTAGGTTAACGGCGAAGTCCTTGGGTCTGCAGGTTCCTGTGAGAGGTTCAACTTTCCGTAAGGTTAGGGGATTCGGAAGGTCATCCTTTCGCTCCTTCCGACAGCCACAACAACAGCAGCAACAACAGCAGCAGAATCCCCTCTATCGCTCCTATAGAGGGAAGCAAAGGGGTCGGAGAGGTTCTGGTCGTAACCCCTCTTCTTCCTCCTCCTCCTCTGCTCCAAATGAGGCTTCAGGGAAGCAGCCCTAGATCCCCCATCCCGGATCATGTAAGACCTGTGGGGGGTCGGGTGTCCTACTTTCTACGGGGTTGGAAATCTGTTACAACCGACCTTTGGGTTTTGAACCTCGTAGAGACTGGGTACGCCCTTCCCTTTCGGGAGTTTCCTCCCCCTTACCCTCCTTGCCAAGGTTATTGCTCGGAGGACCACCTGCTTCTCCTGCAGAAAGAAGTTCTGGCCTTGTTTCAGAAGGGCGCAATAGAGGTGGTTCCGGAGCAGGAAAGGGGTCAGGGATGCTACTCCCGGTATTTCCTGATCCCCAAGAAGGACGGCAGATTGCGTCCGATTCTGGACCTCAGAATCTTGAATTTTTACCTGAAACAGGAGAAGTTCAAGATGCTGACCCTTGCGCAGGTTCTTCAAGCGTTGCAGCAAGGAGACTGGATGGTGTCGCTCGACTTGCAGGACGCGTACTTCCATGTCCCAATCCTGAAGTCGCACAGGAAGTATCTCCGTTTTACGGTTGGGTCGCAACATTATCAGTTTGCGGTCCTCCCGTTTGGTCTTACTACTGCACCTCGAGTCTTCACAAAGGTGATGGCAGTGGTGGCTGCTCATCTCAGGAGGTCGGGGATTCCGGTTTTCCCCTACCTGGACGACTGGCTTCTGAAGGCAGAGTCCCCAGAGATGGTGCAGCGTCATCTGCAGGTGACAACTCAGCTGTTATTCGACTTGGGTTTTTCGATCAATGTGCCCAAGTCTCACCTGGTGCCCTCTCAACGCAACCTGTTTATAGGGGCAGTACTGGACACTACTGTGTGTCGAGCATTCCCTCCTCCTCAAAGGATTCTCGACATTCAGGAGATGGTCCCTTTATTCCACAGTGGAGCGGTTGTTCCAGTTCTGAAGGTCCTTCGCCTGCTCGGTCTGTTCGCTTCCTGCATTCTGTTGGTCAACCATGCACGCTGGCACATGAGGGCGCTCCAGTGGTGCCTCCGCAAGCAGTGGTATCAGCACAACGGGGATCTCGGGGAGTCGATCAAGATCTCCGGAGAAGCTGCAGCGGATCTGTCTTGGTGGAGCGTGGAGGGCAATCTGTCCCAAGGAAAGCCTTTCCATCTACCTCCATCGGTGGCCACAGTGATAACGGATGCCTCCACCCTAGGGTGGGGTGCTCATCTGGGGGATCTGGAGATCAAGGGTCTTTGGTCTCCAGAGGAGAGGTTGTTTCATATCAACCTTCTGGAGTTGCGGGCGATTCGTTTGGCACTCAAGGCCTTTCTCCCTTCCCTTCGCGGTCGGTCAGTTCAAGTCCTGACGGACAACACGACCGCGATGTGGTATATAAACAAACAGGGAGGGGTAGGGTCTCTTTGTCTCTGCAGAGAGGCCCTGCGGCTGTGGTCCTGGGCTCAGGACCATCAGATTTGTCTGATGGCAAATCATCTGGCCGGGGTGCTGAATGTGCGTGCGGACAGTCTCAGTCGGCAGTTCTCCGCCGACCACGAGTGGAGGCTCCATCCGGAGGTGGTTCGTCACGTCTTTCGGACGTGGGGGACTCCTCGGGTGGACCTGTTTGCCACCCGAGAGAACGCGCACTGCCCGTCATTCTGCAGTCTCCAGTTTCCGATGCAGGGGGCGTTGGGGGACGCGTTTCAGTTGAGTTGGGGTTCACGACTCCTTTACGCGTTTCCTCCCATACCCTTGATTCCTCGGGTTCTGAGGAAAATTCGCCAAGACCGGGCCCTAGTCATTTTGGTCGCCCCGGACTGGCCAAGAAGGGTGTGGTACACAGATCTTCTCCACCTCTCCTCGTGCCCTCCGCTCCGTCTCCCTCTGAGGGCAGACCTCCTCTCGCAGTCGGAGGGGCAGGTTCTTCACCCCCACCTCCAGAGCTTACACCTTCATGCCTGGAGATTGAACGGGGCAACCTGAGTTCCTTCTCTCTCCCACCTGATGTGGTGGACGTTATTTTATCGGCCAGGCGACACTCCACCAAGTCCATATACTCCTACAGGTGGTCTAAGTTTGTAAAGTGGTGTGGAGAGAGATCCATTGACCCTTTAAAGGCTCATCTTTCTGATGTGCTTCAGTTTGCTCTTTCCTTGGCTCAGCAGGGCTGTGCTGTGGCCACGGTCAAGGGCTACCTTTCGGCCTTATCGGCATTTCTGTGCCTTCCAGATCAACCTTCGTTATTTAAATCTCCGGTTGTTCTGAGGTTCATCAAGGGCCTTACAAACATGTTTCCTCCTACTCCATTTGTAATGCCTCAGTGGGACCTTAATCTTGTCTTAACCTTTTTAATGGGGTCCCCATTTGAGCCTCTTCATAATTGTCCTTTGAGGCTGTTGTCCTTTAAGGTGGTTTTTCTGGTAGCCATAACCTCGGCAAGGAGGGTAAGTGAGCTTCAAGCTCTTAGTTCCAAACCTCCTTTTCTTACCTTACATGCTGAAAGGATGGTTCTCAGGACCAGGGCTGCTTTCCTGCCAAAAGTTGTTACTCCTTTCCATTTGGGGCAGTCTATTACCCTCCCTGTTTTTTATCCACCCCCTCATCCTTCCAAAGAGGAAGAAAGACTCCATCGCCTTGACCCGAAGAGGGCTATGAGTTTTTATTTGGACAGGACCAAGGACTTTCGTGTTGATGACCAGCTTTTTATTGGCTACGTTGGTCGTTCTAAAGGTAAAGCGGTGCACAAGCGCACGCTGTCAAGATGGATAATACTGACCATCAAGATCTGCTACGCCCTGGCTGGTAAGACTCCTCCTGAGGGTATTCGTGCTCACTCTACTAGAGCTAAGTCTTCAACATCTGCTCTGGCCCGGGGTGTTCCTGTGGCAGATATTTGTAAGGCCGCGACTTGGGCCTCCCTCCATACTTTCGCAAAGCATTATTGCTTGGACTCTGAGATGAGGAGGGAGGGCCACTTCGCGCGCTCTGTCTTGCAGGACTTTCTGGTATAGAAAGGTGGACACCCTCCTCCGGGAGTGGGGACTGCTGTGGGAATCTATTCACAAGGTGAGGAATCCACTGGCAGATGTATCCATCAGAAGAACAAGTTACTTACCTTCGGTAACGATTTTTCTGGTGGATACAGTATCTGCCTGTGGATTCCTCACCAACCCACCCGCCTCCCCGTTGTCCACCTTTGTATACCATGAAATAGGTCTTGTTTGAAATGCTTGTACATTTGTTGGAAATGCTTGTTTATTTGGCATCCTTTTCCTTTGTATACTGTGTATATGGGTTGGTATACTGTATACTGTGTATACTTTGAGTTTGTCGTTGGTTCACCTGTTCGCCTCGAAGGCACGGAAAAAATGGGTGGAACTGACGTCATCACGCCGACGTGGGCTTCTTATGGCTCCGATGACGTCGTACGGAGTCGCGTGCGGAGCCGATGTATTGTGACGTCGCCCACGTCGACGTGGAATGCTGGGGAAGAAAAGTTCCGTGGAATGCTGGCGCAGGGGATATTCACAAGGTGAGGAATCCACAGGCAGATTCTGTATCCACCAGAAAAATCGTTACCGAAGGTAAGTAACTTGTTCTTTAGGCCGACACTACAAACGCTGTGCAACATTACCTGACACTCCCAGGCACTTTACATGAAGACCTAGCAGTGTATTCCGTAGCTGCAGCCACACACGACCTGCCAATAAAACAAAACTGCAAGGGAGTCAGTGCTGCGAGTCACTTAGTGAAGAGGCGCAGCCAGGGGCCGCTGCTTAGCTCCTGGGCCCGCTTCTAGCAGCCTCGGGAGTCCTGAATAACTCCTCGCAGGTTCTTCTGGGCGCCTCCAATGATGGGAAGTACTGAGCATGGATCTATTGTATTACCTAATAGATCCCTGTGACCACGGAGACGATGCTACACCACCCTAAGCGATTATTTACACCAAAAGCTCGGGGGGAGAGGTCGGGTCTCCATGGCATTTCAGACAGACTGCTCACCTGCCAATCTTACTCCTCTGTATGGAGATCTGCCTAAGAGTTAAACCACTTGCCGCTTCCCTTGGATCTCTTGTGATCCGTTTCTCTTGTGATCCGTTTCTCTCACTGCGATATTCACCCCAAATTATGGAATGCAAAACTGCACTGTCACCTTTTGTACCTTTGACAATACTTGCCTTCTGTGGTTGTTACACTTTTGTGATTTTCTTATTGAAGGTATTTTATCAGTTGCACAAGTGTGTTATGTAACTACTTGTGTGCCGAACAGTTTCTTTATTCAGCCATATAATATGGTAGTTTAGAAAAATTATGAATTCTATCTTTAAAAAAAAAAAAACAAGCAAATAAAAACAAATATATATATTTGTTTTTGGGGCTGTGTCAGCACTCCATTAACCTACAAATGGGTCTTTCATATTCTGTTGCCTGCGTTTATTTTCATATTCTACATTTGGATTCAGCTTCATTGAGATTGTGAAAGTGCGCCAATACTTCTGGTACATCGTAGTTAGCCAAAGGGTGAAGTACTGAGCTTTTCTTATTCCATGGCCTCTCACATGGGTCTGCATTACATTTAAAAAATGCGTTACCCCTAAAAATTGCCCAGCAATGCTTGGTTCATTGCATTGCTCATATATTGTCCTTGGAACATTTGATATACATGATACAATGCATTAGGTCTATCAAGCGCACTTCTGCTTTGGGTGTGTTGCACCGCCTTTTGTACGCTTGGAAAATTCACTGAATGTTTTAAGCATCTGGACCATAGCTGACCAACACAGGCTCATAAAAACCGGGGCTACACCAGATCTTTAGACTAACCACTATGAAAATAATTCCTATTTCCATTCATTATATGTATTGTGTTCTGAAAAGCTGGTATGGACTCCGCGCTTTTTGATCTAGCTTGGATAACTCATTTTAGACACCTTTGAAGCTGTCAGTGTGAGGCGGCTAAAGGAGATAGGGAGCGCAGGAAATATTTCTTAACCTTCATTCTGATCACGTTACCAACATTTTACTGTGTTTTCTCAAATGTGTACATTTTAGGGGAAAAATATGTATTTTTATCATCTATTCTTCAAATGGTCTTTCCAATCTGCTATAGGCGATATTAGTGACACGTATCAGTTCTTTCAATTGATTTGAATGTTGTAACTCTATATTTGATGTCTCATGGTACAGCTGACATAAAGCACATCACTGTGCTGTGCACAGGCCACCTTCTTTGCCTAGATTCTAAATTAGTGCAAGTAGTACATTAAATAATATTTAAGAAAATTTGGAGTTTAGTATACTACTCCCCCCAGTCTTGAAATGCGCGTTCAAGAAAAAAGATGCCCGCGCCCTTGTTTTGGTTTTGTGGTGGGCTGGCCTTGTCCTGACCTATCTTCTACTTTGGTTAGTAATGCTGCATTCGTAGCTGAGAGATGAAGTAGCCACACAGTCGCTAACTATCACTTTTGATTATTCTCCTCAGATGTTCGACTGGATCAGCCACAACAAGGAGTTGTTCCTCCAGAGCCACACGGAGATCGGAGTGAGCTACCAACATGCGCTCGACCTTCAGACGCAGCACAATCACTTTGCTATGAATTCCATGGTGAGTACACAGATGGGTTGTGTAAGTGGGAGATCGAACTCCACGCTGAATTATTCAGTGACTGGGCGTGAGTAGGAGCACTGAATTGGTGGACTCTGCAAAGCCTCAATGAGGTTACAATAAACTCTGGTCAAATGAGTGATCGATGAGTTACCCGTAAGTCTTCTTGTGTACGCTTGTCTGAGTGATGCCCTACATTACCCAAGAAATTTGGAAGGAATATCCCCAAATAAGACCAACCAGATCATGATCCATTCAGAGCAGCTGTAATGTTTCAGAAAGGTACACGATGGAGAAGAAATAAGCATACAAAAAAAGATCACTTGCTTTGCTGCTCTTTCTGAGAAGGCTTGTAAAATGCTGCACAAAAACTACCCAAGGAAGTTTTGTAACCACCCTGACACCGTTTTACTCCGGTATTTTTTGTGCAGCATTCCAGGAGTTCCCCTCCAAAGTAGGGAGTACCATGTGGTTTCGGGTTTATAAACAGTTAAACGGACACGTTATTCCCCTTTCTGCCTTATTTTCCTCAGTTACATTCGTCCAAGTAATACCAAAAGATTTTTGTAATAGGAGCAGCCGCAGTTGATAAAAGTCCGGTTGGAAAATAAAACCAAGCACCAGTTTGTTCATAAGTACAGCTACGGGCCAAACGGAGAGGTATTACAGCGTCACAACATCGATCTGACATTTTCTCCAACCCCTGAGGGGCTTGGGTCTTCCTATCTTGGAGTGGCTTGTGCTTGAATTCAGGGCCATTGGGGAGTATGACACTTTTTATGAATAGTTATCGCTCTTTTTACAACAAGCTCTTGCAAGTTTGGCAGATACACGTTGTGATTTCCAGTTGATACTAATCTTGCCCTGAGGAAGTTCCCTATATGGGAACGAAACGCGTTGGCTGAATTGAGCAAAAATCTAATGCTTTTAAGAAAAATATTCCCAATTAAAGAAGTTAATTTTCAACCTACACTGGCCTGTTGGACTTTGTGAGCTGCGCAACCCCACTTGTTATAATTGTAAATTAAAGTTATAGCTTTAGAATTTTTAAAGTTTGTGTAGTTAAAACTTGGTTTGTATAGGGAAAATACTAACTATAACTAAGCTTTAATCTTTTTAATAAAATGTTTTCAAATTTTAAATTGTAGAGTTCAGTGTCGCTAGTGAAGACATGTTATGTTGAGTGCCATACATTACAGTGGAGGAGAGTTTTGTAAAGTCTATTGTCATAGACTGGAGAATTGTAGATTGGTATTGAGTGTAGTAGATTAAAGTGTAGTAGCGTATCGCACAAGTAGCAAAGTGTTATATTGTGTAGTGGCATGGTGTCTCACATAGTGGAGTCAAGTATTGTAGACTGGGGCAGTGAGTTATACAGTGGAATGACGTGTCGAACAGTAGAGTATGGTGTCATAGGCTGTCATATAATGGAGTACAGTGGTTTGGAGTGGAGTAGGGTTAAGTGGAGTGTCATAGAGTACAGCGGAGGAGAGTGTCGTGGAGTGCTGTCATATAGTGGAGTTGGATATCATAGAGAGAAGTTGAGGGGCGTGTTGTAGAGTGTCATACAGTGTAGTACAGAGGTGTGGGGCGTATAGTGGATGGGTGTGGAATCGAGTGGCATGGAGTGCATTGTTGTAAAGTGGAGTTGTATACAGCTGAGTAGAGTGCTGGACAGTGGAACAGTATAGTATGGAGTATAGTACAGTGGCGTAGAGTGGGATAAAGTGTAGCAGAGTGGATTATAGTTAAGGGGAGTACACTGGAGTGGGGTAGTAGAGAGTGGAGCAAAGTTTCATAGGCTAGAGTGGGGTGGCGTAGCATACAGTCGAGTGGAGTGGCGTAGCATACAGTAGAGTGAAGTGGCGTAGAATACAGTCGAGTGGAGCGGCGTAGCATACAGTCGAGTGGAGCGGCGTAGCATACAGTTGAGTGGAGCAGCGTAGCATACAGTCGAGTGGAGCGGCGTAGCATGCAGTCGAGTGCAGTGGCGTACCATACAGTCGAGTGCAGTGGCGTAGCATACAGTCTAGTGCAGTGGCGTAGCATACAGTCAAGTAAAGGGTCATAGATTGGAGGACCGTGATATACAACAGTGTTGTGGGGTGTCGTACAGTATTGGAAAGTGATGTGAAGTACAATAGAGTAGAGTGGCATACAGTCGAGTGGATGTTTGTAGAATGGAGAAGTGTACAGTACAGTGTTGTAAAGTGTGATATAGTGCATTGTTATACAGTGTTATAGAGTACAAAGGCATCGAGTGGCATAGAGTGTAGTACTGTGTCAGAGTAGAGTGGAGTAAAGTGGGGTGCAGTGGCTTACATAGTTGCGTACAGTGTCGTATTGTGGTCTAGAGTATCAGTGTTTTACAGTGGCATACAGTGTAGTACAGTGTTGAAAAGTGGAGTGAAGGGGTACATACACGAGCAAAGTGTCAGAGCTGCATACAGTGTAGTAGGTTGTTGTAGAGGTGCATAGAGTACAGTAGCATGTAAAACAGTTGAGCTGCGTAGAGTGGATTGTTGTATTGCAGCGTAGAGCGAGGTAAAATCTCATACAGTGGAGTAGAATCGAGTGCAGGGGTGTATCGTAGTGTGGCGTAGAGTACAATAGAGTGTATGGTGCGTAGAGTGGCGTGGAGTGTACTGGTGTAGCGTAACTAGTAACCTGTTATAAACTGAAGAGGGGTCTTGTACAGTAGAGTGGAGTTCTATGTCGTATAGAAAAGCGTATTGTGGAATCGAGTGTTGTACATTGGAGTGTATGGGTATAGAGTGGAGTCTATAGTTGGACACTGGAGTGTATTGAGATAGAGTGGAGCAGAATGTCGTAGAGTGCAATAAAGTATGGTAGACTTTTATAGAGTGGAGGAGAGTGTCTTACAATGGAGCTGCATAAAGTGGAGTGGCGTAGGGAGGATTACCATAAAGTGTCGTTGCGTACAGTGGAATAACGTACAGTGGAATAACGTACAGTGGAATATTGTACAGTGAAGTATAGAAGAGTAGAGTGGTGTACAGTGGAGTGGCTTAGGGTGCAGTGGATTTGTGTAGAGTGGGGTGGCATACATTGAAGTGGAGTAGCGTTGAGTTGAAGAAACTGTAAATTGGATTGGCGTCTTGTACAGTAGAGTGGAGTGCTGTGTCGTACAGTGTAGGAAACTGCCGTAGAGTCGATTAGAGTGTTGTACAATAGATTGTACGGGCATAGAGAACAGTGCAAATTTGGACAGTGGAGTGTACAGTGATAAGATGGAGTAGAGTCTAGTAGAGTGGCATAAAGTGTAGTAGAGTTTTGTAGAGTGGAGATATACAGAGTGGAGGAGAGTACACTGGAGTGGCATAGTGTTGAGTGGCTAAAAGTGGGATAGCATAGATTGGAGTAGCATAGACTGGAGTGGGATAGTGTAATCGTGTATAGTGTAGTAGCGTACAGTGAAGTGGTTTAGGCTGGAGTGGTGTATTTTGGGGTAGAGTGTAATAGCATACATTAGAGTGGCATACAGTGGAGTGGAGTGGAACACCATACAGTAGAGACGTAGTGTAATAGTGTAGAGTGTGTGGCATAGAGTGGAATGGCGTAGTGTAGAGTGGAATGGCGTGGCGTAGAGTGGAATGGCGTAGAGTGGATTAGCATAGATTTGAGTGGCGTAGAGTGAATTAGCCTAGATTTGAATGGCGTAGAGTGGATTAGCATAGATTTGAGTGGCGTAGAGTGAATTAGCCTAGATTTGAATGGCGTAGAGTGGATTAGCATAGATTTGAGTGGTTTAGAGTGGATTAGCATAGAGTGGCGTACAGTGGAGTGGTGTAGACTGGAGTAGTGTACAGTAATGTGGGGTAGAGTGAAATAGCATATAGTGGAATGGCATGGAGTGGTTTCCAATGGATTAGCATAGAATGGAGTGTCGTGGAGTGGTGTAGAGTGGAGTAACGTATAATATGGTATAGCATAGAGTGGGGTATAGTGGAATAGCGCATAGTGGAATGGCATACAGTGAAGTGGTGTAGACTAGAGTGGCGTACACTGAAAAGGGGTAGAGTGTAATAGCATACAGTGGAGTGGCATCCAATGGAATATCTTAGAATGGAGTATCATAGTGTGCAATGACATAGAGTGGAATAGCTTATACAGAAGTAGTGTATAGCAGAGTGCCATACACTGAAGAGGCGTAGAGTTGCATACCATGAAATAGCGTAGAGTGGAGTTGTTTACAGTGTAATAGCATAGAGTGGAGTGGCATAGAGCGGAGTGTTGTACAGAGGAGAGGCTTACCATGTAATAGTGTATAGCTGAGTTGCGTACAGTGGAGTAGCATTTAATGGGGTGGTGTAGACTGGAGTGGCGTACAGTGGTGTGGGGATAGAGTGTGATAGCATACACTGGAGTACAGTGGAGTGGCATACAGTAGAATGGCATAGAGTGGAGTGGCATACAGTGGAATGGAGTAGAGTGAAGTGATGTACAGCAGAATGGCGTATACTGGAGTAGCTTCTAGTGGAGTGGTGTTCAGTGGAGTGACGTTGACTGGAGTGGTGAACAGTGTAATAGGGTAGAGTGGAGTCTCAAACAGTGGAGGGGCGTAGATTGGAATAGCATATAAGTGGAGTGGCATATGGATGTATGTAAAATTTAGCAGCAATGTAAATTATAGTGTGTAGAGAAACACAACTGCAAATTGTGCTGCCTTGCGTTTCAACAGATTTTATGAATCAATGCAGGATCACGCATGGTGACTTAAGTGTTGTATTGCCCATGCAACACCATGAGTGACGCAAGGGTACCACAATTCAGTAATACAGCTGTGCCTTAGTTATATTTTGGGCCATGGTATACTGTGATATCTTTGCAATATACCATAGTATATGGCGGTGACATTATGTAATTGGGCAATGGCTGTTTTCAGAGAATGAAAAGGCAGCCATATTGTTTTTACTATTCTTTGGCTGTGTTCAGTGTTAGGCCTTTAGATATAATAAGTAGTAGGTCCTTCCTCTCACCCCTTTATTAAAGTGTAAATAGGTCAGTAAATTTACTTATATTTGTAATATATGTTTAATAATGTTTACGGCAATGTACCATGATAGTTTCACAAAATGTTTTCAAATCCCGCGAAAATACTGTGGTGATAGATATCGCTACATTTAAATGCCCTATATGTTCACAAATACTTACCCTACTTAACTGCAGTACTCAAAAAGCATAATTTCTGCACCATCATGTATTATCCTGCCAAATTGTATGTAAATCCATTCAGTGGTTTTCACACTGCATCAAACAAATAGTCTATGGCAAATGCATTGGTGGAAACAGGGGTTTTGGGACCCTCTTTCATCTTTGCATCTCCTTAACGATTCCCCACAGAAATTTACATCATCCCAAAATGTAGAAAATGCTGTAGGTCTGAAAAGTTTTGTCCTGCTTTAATAAACGAGCGGACAGTTATTAAAGAGCTAATATCTGAGTAATGGGAATACGAACTAGAACTACAGAGTGACAATCCGATTTAATGTGATTTACTTTGTTTTATCTATTGGATTTGTTATGTGTTTGTTTATTGGTTTACATAATAATGTGACCATAAAAATATCTGTGACCATAAAAGTATCTAAAAAAAGTTGTTCATGTTCTGAAACTTTACATAGGCAGTCTAGTTTACGTTTGGCTTCCTTGCTACTTTTAGTAGGATTGTTCTAAATATTAAGCCCAAAGTGAATGAAAGGTTGTTATAAGAATTAAGATTATAGTTTTTTTGCATAATGGCTAAATATCATGTCCTCCATATAGTAGTTTGTGTAGTTCACTGCTAGGGCACTTTTCCATATTGTTGCACAGGAGTATACAAGTGGAATTAATGTAATTTTTAGATGTCTTGCTTACGCCTATCAGATAATACAGCTCACACACGATGGCTCAACACTTGGGCGAAGCAAAAGATATAACACAATACAAGCAACACATTTAGAAAAGGGTTTTATTTTACAAAATGCAAGGACTCTCTCTCTTAGAATAAGGCGTGGGGTTTTATTTTACACAATGCTCTCTAACAAAAAGGCTTTCCCAGATGCCAAATGCAAATGGTTCAAATACACAGAGATATATATACAGAAAGATATATATATACATCAGATGATTACTCTGTATGTGCACCTCAACTCACCCCCACATCACAAAGAAAACACCTAATTTGATCAAAGCCACTGGCGAAACATCACAATGGCAATAACCAAAACTCAATACATCACCTGGTGCAAAACACTGCATCTCAGACTGGGGAAGTAAACAGCTGTGGTTTGAGAACCTCAGCAACCAGGGTCCACGCTCCGAGATAGACACTTCCGTCGTCTGCGCTCGGATTCCAAACTCCCGGTTTCCGAGTCTGCAACCCTCCGCTTTAAACACACTAGAAGGTTCGAGGAAGACCTCCCCCCCCCCCCCCCCCGGGCCAGAGGGATCTTACTAGAACTGGCCAGGTTCCAAGCAAGCATTCCTACGACAGGAAGGAGCTCTCACGTCCCCTTCTTCAAATCTTGCATGTTCCAGCCTCTATCTTGACGAAGCTCACAAACATAAACAATCCCTCACAAAAACAGAAAGACCTTGAACATGAATAACCCAAGCAACTTGCAAGCGCTGCTGTGCACGCAGAAAAGCTGAAGCAAGGCAAAGTCAGGAAAAAGGATGACATGAGGCCATGTCAAAGCCAATAGTAAGCACTTCATAATTCTCATTAATGTACAACACAATGTACATTTGTGAACACACTGCTTATAGATTCACACACTTCCTCTCGCAATGTACAACACTGAGCACATGTGTGCATCACTGCCCACTACACTGCACTTCGAGACCGAAAAGTACATTCCACAACTCTTGCTCTCCCTTTCACGCTTTCAAATGCACAACCCACACGTTCTGTTCTTGGCAAGGCTGTCTTACTCCGTGACAGCTCCCACTGAAAGACAGCAAGATTACAAGAAAGAAGAACAGCAAGACATATGCAGGACCGTCGTACATCCAGGCAAGGATGAAATAACACACTAAAGTCATTTAAAATAATGGTAGTCAAAGGTCATCACTGGGTGTCAAACCACAAGAGTGCCTCTAGCACTACAATAAGGAAGATGGTTTTTGTTTGGCTTGTTGGTCAGTTTTAATTTGTGTGCCAGAGAAGATGCAAAGAAAACATATGTAGATTAAGATGTATTCTATTTGTTATACATTTGCTAATAGGTTTCCAATAGCCTGTGGCCATAAATGGGTCTTTCAGTTGTCTCTGTAGTAAATCTGGAACTTTACATATACAATCTAGTTTATTATTTTGGCTTCCTTACTACTTTTAGTAGAATTGTGCTACATATGAAGTCAAAAGTGAATGAAAGGCAGCCATTGATATAAAAATGAAGGTTATTTTTTTTCTAGTGGCCAATTATCATGTCCTCTAAATAGTATTTTGAGTGGCTCACTACTAGGGCAGTTTTTTTGGTACTGAGATGCATAAGAAAGATGGGTTTTGTTTGGCTTGTTGGCCCACTTTTATTTTGTGAGCCAGAGAGCATGCAAATAAAACTAATGTAGATTAAGATGTATTCTATTCAATTTGACTATAGGTTCCCATTAGCATGTCACCATAAATGGGTCTTTCAGTTGTTCATGTAGTGAATTTCAAACTTTACATATGCAGTTTATTTTATTTTGTGGTCTTTCATGCTACTTTTAGTAGTACTGTGCTACAAGATACCACCAAGTTGAAAACCTTATAACTTATGAAATACCTTCAGCATCTACAAGAATTATCTGTGCCCTCTAGTATCTAATGCTGTCAAGTTTCAGCAAATTCTCACTGGCCATTTTCGTGCTTAGTGAAATGCAAAAGTCTTTGTAAAATGCATTGGATTTCAAGCCTGCTTTAGGATTCCCCTTTTTTCTTTGCACTCCTTTGACCAAACGCAGCAAAACCTTCAATCCTCTGACAATGAAACGGTTGCAACAGGTTTGTAAACGTTTGCACACATTCAACAAACGGGTGCACAGTTATTAAGGGGCAAAAATCCCTATCTCTGGTGACTCTAACCATAACTACAGAGTAAAAAAATATATATATACTTACACATATGTGTGTATATATGTGTGTGCATGTATATAGATGTGTATGCATGTATATATAGGTATCTATATGGATGTGTATATATACATATATATGTATGTATATAAATGTGTATGTATATATTAACCAAACGTTGCAAAACTTTCAATCCTCAATATATCTGATGGGTGCAATAGGTCTGCAAAACTTTGCTGATATTTGTCAAACAGGTGCAAAGTTATTAAGAGACAAAAATCTGAGGAATTCCTTTCTCTGGGTAACCTTAACTATAACTACAGAGTTGAGTCAGTTAAGGTTACCCTGAGAAAAGAATTCCTTAGATTTTTGTCCCCTAATAACTTTGCACTTGGTGAACAAATGTCTGCGAAACCTCGTAGACCTATTGCACCTATTAGTTTGGTGAAGGCTTTAAAGTTTTTATGTGATTGATCAAAGGGGTGCAAATAAAAACAGGGGGTCCCAAAACACTTGTAATCCAATGCATTTTACATAGATTTTTGTATTTCACGTAGTGCGAAAACGGTCATTTGGATTTAAATGAAATTGGGCTGGATTAGACACTATGGTGTGCAGATGATTCTTTTGGGTACTACATGTAAGTAGAGTACTTTTTTTAAGTTGTGTGGCATTTTAATGTACTGATATCTGTTGTCACTGTATTTTCATGTTATTTCGTGGCAGTACCGTGGTACATAGCGATGACAGGCTATTACGTGATTTGCTAATGACTGCCTTTAAAAATGTTAAAGATATCCATGTTGTTTTTGGTACAGTTTGCCTGTGTTATGCGTTACGCCTTCAGATCTAGGTAAATATTAGGTTTAGTTTTTTTCCCCCTACCTATTACCACTTTAGTAATGTGGTAATAGGTAGGGAAACATATTCATAAGTTTCTATAAAATTTAATAAAATAGAGTTCCTCGATGCTACCTTGGGAGCACTGTAGTACCAAAAAAGAAATTGAAAAAAACAATTGTTAAATAATTAGAAATACACTGTAATACGCTATGTCTTACAAATATAGTGCACCAAAGTGTATTTTCTATTTTTAATCTATTTAAATATGTACAAAAAGATTTATGCAGTAGCACGTTAATACCTACAAATTACCAACCTACTAAAAAAAGTGTAGTTCACCCTAGACTGCTATAAAAATATATAGACATATATATAAAAATCTCTATTGGTTACCTCTCAAATAAACTAAAGTGGTAATAGGTAGTGAACAACAATAAAGCCTATACATGTATGTAAGACCCTAACTCAGAACGCAGTGAAACGCAGATCACAGCTCAACTGTGTCAAAATCTTCATGGGCGCCTTTTACCCTTGATAAACACAGCCATTAGCCCATCACATAATTACTATTCAGCTCCATGTAACGAGGTATACCGCAAACTTACCATGGTAAACAATGGCATAATATATAACTACGTTTTTTATACAACTTATAAGTTTAACACTACTTACACTATTTACA
This sequence comes from Triturus cristatus, assembly GCF_964204655.1. Classification (NCBI taxonomy): domain Eukaryota; kingdom Metazoa; phylum Chordata; class Amphibia; order Caudata; family Salamandridae; genus Triturus; species Triturus cristatus. The sequence continues at coordinate 87,241,151 of NC_140584.1, read as the reverse complement.
TAAACTGCCAAAAATTACTATTTGCGCATCATATTGTATATTCCTGCCACATAAAGTGTATAGCCTCACACTTTCGTGCTATGTGTGTTTCAATTAACACATTTCACACCACTCCACTTTGCATCACTCCTCTATAAGCCACTTCATAGTACGCTAATTAACTGTATGCCATTCCACTGCACTCCACACCACTCTACGCTATTATACTGTATGCCATCCTATTCTATTACACTTCAGTATATGCCACTTCTCTCTACGCCTCTCCACTGTACACTACTCCACTGTTCGCAATTCCACTCTGACACTACACTTTACGCTACTCTGTGCCATTCAACTCTGCACTACTTCATGGCACACCACTGCAAACTACGCCATTCCACTGTACGCCACTCCACTCTGCTGAACTGTACTGTGGTTATCTGCGAAATACACCAGTCCACAACAATCCTTTTTATGCTTTTACACTGCACAACACTGCTTTTTAAGCCATCTAACTAAATGCCACTCCACTGTACGTCACTACACTCTGTTTCTACAGTCTATGCTATTTCACTGTACGGCACTATTTTCTACACTGTTACACTATATACCACTCCACTGTAGGTTACTAGACTTAACGGCACTAAACTCAATGTAATTCCACTCAACAATACTCCACTGTACCATACTCCAATGTACGCCACCTGCACTCTACGCCACTCCACCGTAAGCCACTGCACTCTACGCTATTCCACTCTACACTATTCCACTCTATGCAACTCCACCTTACTCCACTCTACCCCACTGTAGTATACGCTATCCTACTGTATGCCCATCCACTCTACGGTATTGGACTTTACGCCACTGCACTGTACCTCTCTCCACTCTACTCAAGTCTGCTCTACACCTCTACTCTATGCCACTCCACTCAATTCTACTGTAGGGCACTCCACTCTACCACACTCAACTGGATGCCACTGTACTGTACACCATTCCAGTAGACCCTATTCCAATGTATGACACTACACTGTACAACACTCCAGTCTGTCACTTCACTACACTGTATGCCAAACCACTCTACTCTGTTCCACTGTACGTGACTCCACTTCACCACACTCCACTGTATGCTATCCCAGTCTATACAAATCAACTGTATGCCACTCTAAAATAAGCTATTCCTTTGTACAACAATGCACTATACCCTCTCTACTCTATCCCACTTTACTATACTCATTTCCACTCGTCACTCTGCTCTATGACATTCTGCTCTATCCACTCCAGTCTACGCTACTATAGTGTACTTCATTCCACTCTACTCCACGACAATATAGTATACAACAGTACACTATCCTCTACTGTATTGTACCACACTCTACTCAGTGACTCTCCATTCAGCAACAGTAAACTGTACGATTATAAAAAAAAGTTATTAGCATTTTAAAACCCATTGAAATTTCATGAAAGACCTAAAGGTTAAGGATAAGTTATAGTTAGGGAAACTTTATTTTCTTCTTTGTATATAAACCCAACTTAAACTACACAAACATTAGAAATGCTAAAGTTTCAGTTATAACTTAAATTTATGATTTACGCACCACTCCCAAATTACTATGTCATAGCTATCACTCACATTTATACTTAAGCACCACCTTCAAATTACTATAAGTGGCCCACCTTCGTACACAGTCTTGTCACCTCACTCGCCACACTACATTAACTAGAACTCTCCCCTTCTACATACACTATTCATGCCCTTGCATTTTACATAATATATATCATGTGAAACCATAACATTGACAACAACACTTAGGACCTCTGAAAGCACATGATTTGTCATAACACACTGCATGGCAGAGTGGCAAGTTATAGTTAATGCAGTGTGGAAAGTGAGGTGACAAGACAGTCAACGGAGGTGGGTCACTTATAGTGATTTGAAGGTGGTGCGTAAGTATGAATTTTAATTACAACTATGCCTTGTAGATATTTGAAAGTGGTGCAGTTTAAGTTATAACTATAACCTTAGAAATTCTAATGTTTAAGTTGGGTTTGTATATAAAGAAGAAATAAAATTATCCTAACTGTAGCAACCTATACCTGTTAATGAAAACAGAAGCGCCATAGAGCGGCACCTCAGAGTGTTGTAGTTTGGAATAGCGTAGAATAAATATAAAGCTTCTACAATACCATGACCGAAATATCAAAAATCTAAATATTGAGGAGGTAAGTGCACACAGAGAGGTATAGATTTACTATTCTTAACTCTACATCTACTTACCCTGAATATATGTATATCATCAAGATATGAGCATTTGGGGTTGGTATAGAAAATCTATTCATACCTAATCTGTGGATATTTTGGTCCATGATATTCTGGTCACCACAATGTGACCGCTCGATATTCCGTCTGTAATATTCTGGACCCACATTGCCGCACAGCACATCCAAGAATAATAGGTCAGTGGACATCTGACTGCTAAAGTTCCAGGTCTTACGTTAAGCGCTTTCTGCCTCACACCGTCCGGCATTATGAATAAGAATCTGACAAGTAGATTGAGCACATATGCCTTTAATACTCCAACCTAAAGCCACAGAATTGCTGGAAGGCCTACTGGTGGGAATGCTGGATTTGTAAGATTCCTGACAGATACAATCCTGTTGAATATATTTTCCTCCTTCTGTAGGAAATATCTAAAGCCAAAGAAGAAATGTAAATCCAGTAAATCCTTTTGTGTTTTCACATTAGTTTCACTCTGTTAATGAGGCTATACAGAACAGCACACATCCCTCGTTTCAATAATGTATGTGCTCCCAGTTCTGCAGAACCCGGGCAGGTGTTTTGATTGTGAAGCGTTCTTTAGTTGCCGTTTACTGACCGGGTTGTAGGCGAGCCCAGACACAAGAGTTGCTCCTTTACTTGGATATGATACAGGCTGTTTGTCTGGTAAAATACCTCTTTGAACAAGTAAGAGCCATCATTTTTTCTTTGCCTATGTGCAGTGTAAACTGGTCTCAGTGGGAATCAAGTGATGTTTAATTTTATAGGTTTTAAGCTCTTGCACTTACCATACAATTGACTACATAACTAACACTCTAATTTCCTTACAACCATGAGGTCTGTTTGCTATTGTAGGCAAAATATGCTAGAAAGTGGTGCAACTATGCTACAATAAATCCTAAACATAGAGAAACATAAGCAAACGCTTTAGGTAATCACTTACCTGAAAATGTGCTGCTATGTAATCTCCTAAAATACAGGTGTAATGAGTTGGGGTAAAACGTCAGGCGACCACAGCCCAAAGATTAGCTCACTTTTGATTTTGACTAAAAAAAGGGCGTCTGGCCGAGTCCTGAAGCTTGCAAAGTGCTGAAGCTTGCTGAGTGCAGAATAGCGTACACCTTCCCCCCCCCCCTGCATCCCTCATTGGATACATGCCCGGTTAGATCCATGAAGTTGTCCTAACACGTATAACAGCATGCTAGGGATTGTGAGAGTCATTGAATGTTTTGCTGCAAAGGCTCAAAGTTATATATAAAACTGATGGAGAATGCACTGCTTGTACGTTGGCAGTGTATGGTGCACATTTATGAATACAGCACACAAATTAAATTGCTGAATGTAGCTTAAAAATAATTTGGACAAATTTATATCCAGATCTGTAAAATCCTGCAAGGAGCATGGACACAGTGGTAAGTGGCCCTAGTGCCTGTGTGACCAGTACAGTTAAGCCAACTTTATAGCAAACTCTTTGCATCCTGTCTTTTAGGTTCACTTTTTCAAACCATGGGTATTTTCAAGGTTTTGTCAATGCTCCGTAGTAGCAGTGTGGTCACAAGTATTTATAGCTTTCATGGGGAGTGATCATAGCATAGGCAAATTCAGTTTAACAACATGTGGTCATGATGTTTTATGGCACTTTCAAAATGGGGAAATGAAATACTGCTATGATGCACATCTGTATCATTCAATTTGTCATGTTACACACATAAATATGGTCTTAGAAGCCCTTGCTTCGAGGTTTCCCATTGAAGTTACCCATTGTCTGTCACTCTGTACTGAAAACCTTTTGGGACACAACGCCTTGAAACTCAGTCCAAGAAGATGCTGCACCAGTCGTAGTAGTGATAAGATGGGTGTTTGCAGTGGAAATGTGTAAAACAGCTACGCTTAGACGTATGGGGAGGTCCAGCAGTACTAAGAGGTACAAATGGAGATAGCAGTTGAGATAGAGGTAGAATTTCATTAAGTGGAGGTTATTGATGAGCACGTTGCCAGGGGTGCGGGAATGAGGAGAGCAAATAGACTGTGAAATTATGGTGAGCACAACTATGCACTCGTAGAGAAAGGGATTGTTGTTAAATGCCTAATGCATGTAATTTCCATAAAGGGTGTATGCAGCTTGAACGTGGCTCTTACCATTGGTCTATGGAAGCTTGATATGTCTTATTCAGACAGGTACTTTGTTCTGTCTGCATGTCTTTTGAATGGAACCAGAAGTTGATAATGTGTAAAACCCCAAGTTTTATTTGAGTTGTAGTATCCGTGGTGGCTGGCATGTACCGAGGGTGGTGGGGCGGGCACAAAAAAGAATAGACTTACTGTAATAATGAAGGATGTCTCGTAGACAGGCCGCTTAGAACAAGTCGTAGGTTTATTCATGAAGTTACAAAGTCTAAATATAAGCTCATAAGATCTCTTGTAGAGCCCCACCAGGAGCAGCCTCCCTGCTGCTCAGCCCCTCTCTTCCAACTGCCAACTCCTCCAGTCCCACACACTCAACATTCCAAGTGACATCACTCATGGCTGAGCAGCAAGGGACAGAACATTAATAAGGAAGATGCACCACAACAACAATAGGTTATAACACATCTCCCTTCCTTACGAAAACTAAGCATAAAGATATAAATGCAACAAAACTAGATATCACCAAAATATCATCGTTTACATAAACAGGAATCAATAAGAAAAACATTATGCAAGTAAATATACATCAAATCAGAAAATACTTGCAAGAAAATAACTATAGCAAAAGAAATAATGAACCCCATCCCCCTCCCTAGGGAAACAATTAGATGGGTACACACCACCAACAAATTAAAAGTAATAGGGTAAACACACCACCCTATAGGGGAATACACCTCCCATAGAAACCACAACACCTTAGACTGTAACAGGGAAAAAAAAACTATCCCTATGATACTCCAAAATTCCAAATACTCCAAAATTCCAAATACTGTAATAGGGGAAAAACACCTCCCTATAGGGGAAAAACACCTCCCAAAGATTCTCCGAACACTGTAATAGGGAAAAAAAAACTTTCCCTATGATACTCCAAAATTCCAAATACTGTAATAGGGGAAAACACCTCCCTATAGGGGAAAAACACCTCCCAACACTGTAATAGGGAAAAAAAAACTTTCCCTATGATACTCCAAAATTCCAAATACTGTAATAGGGGGAAACACCTCCCTATAGGGGAAAAAAACCTCCCAAAGACTCTGCGAACACTGTAATAGGGAAAAAACGTTCCCTATGATACTCCAAAATTCCAAATACTGTAATAGGGGGAAACACCTCCCTATAGGGGAAAAACACCTCCCAAAGACTCTGCGAACACTGTAATAGGGAAAAAACGTTCCCTATGATACTCCAAAATTCCAAATACTGTAATAGGGGGAAACACCTCCCTATAGGGGAAAAACACCTCCCAAAGACTCTGCGAACACCGACTCAGCAAACACTGTAATAGGGAAAAAAAAAACTTTCCCTATGATACTCCAATAACTCAAATCACAGTAATAGGGGAACACTATAGGGGAATTAACCTCCTTTAGAAACTGAACACATCCATTTATATTGAATGTCACATCCACAGCAGTTTCTATGCACAAGAACGCACACACACAACTGCACCGGTGAGCGAATTCTCACCCGAGATCTTGACAAGAAAAGAAAATTTTTCCAAAAGCTGCATGCAACTGCCGTCCTCCGATTCGCTGCTGCACAACAAGTTCACCCCAATCAGTATTAAGAACTGCTCCTCAAATGTGCACAGTATACTTCCCCGCATAAAGAATAAAGATGTGAAAATACGTGAAAAACGGATCTCCAGCACTTTGTATTAAAATGTCTCAAAATTATTCCATACAAGAAATGTCATGTTACTGACCCGATATTTGGCATAAAAACAAAACATGCGCTTCCACGAACAGGGAGCGAGAATGTGAGTGAACCCTCTGGAATCTTCCAATCTAAAATGGATGCCAAAAGTACGCGTGAGCTGACGCGTAAGCTGACGTCTCGTAGGTCATCTCGTTGATGAGGAAAGTAGAACAGTGCAGCGCGCACTTTACGCATCACATTACGTACTTGGTCTTGACCGCTGAGTCAGGAAGAGGGTTCCATTGCGTCATCACTCCCCTGATGGAAACGAAGAGGAAACATCTCTCGCACCAACGGACACCTCTAACGGCCTCGTCACAGCGCGGAAACAGAGCACAGCAAATCCAGTCCGGTAAGATGACCCATATAGAAGTTTTACACTTCGTCTAAAACAGAAATCGAGCAACAGTACACACAGATTGTGTAAAATACCCCTTCAATAGCTTATTACAGGAGCATATGTGTAGTGCAGATTTCCTCCACGGCGCGGTACCGGGGTATCAGTTACATCACTGTTTCCTCTGAAGAGCGTTTCCGTTACGTTACCTTTTCCAATTTCTTTAATATGTTGCAGAAGTTCCACAGGCTCTTTCCACATGCATACGTTCCTCAAGATTGTCACAAATGACTAGGGGTGTCTGTGTAAGAATCTCTTGTTTCATTGCACACGGTACAGAAGAAAGAAACTGACACTTACATATTAGGGCGACCGATGGAGTGGTCACTGGTGGGGCTCCTGAGTGTCAGCTTCGTAAATTTCACTCGTAATTTCTCTTGAAGTTCCTTTTTCCATTGCCACAATTTTCCCTCAGAAACACACAGGTTCTTTAAATACCAGCTCTTGAAGTTCCTTTGTCCTTGTAAATCCTTTAAGCACCAGAAACCATAATCCATTGAAGTAGCACACGCGTAAGTCCTTCCAAATCGTCGCCAGTGTAATAATGAAGGATGTCTCGTAGACAGGCCGCTTAGAACAAGTCGTAGGTTTATTCATGAAGTTACAAAGTCTATATATAAGCTCATAAGATCTCTTGTAGAGCCCCACCAGGAGCAGCCTCCCTGCTGCTCAGCCCCTCTCTTCCAACTGCCAACTCCTCCAGTCCCACACACTCAACATTCCAAGTGACATCACTCATGACTGAGCAGCAAGGGACAGAACATTAATAAGGAAGATGCACCACAACAACAATAGGTTATAACACGTACCTTTCTTTTCTTGCTTGCTGCGTGGCTTCCTCCTCCCTTGGGTATGTTCTCTGGAACCAGAAAACTGCACTACTCCTGGCACCGCTCTCAGAAGTGAACAGTGCATTGCACATAAGATGTGGGCATGGGCTTAATAGACAGAAGACTGCAGAGAATGAATTCCGATTTCTGACTGAAGTACAAGACAACTGATGAATTCATAGAGTAGAAAATGAAGTGAAAGAATTAATGGTTTACAAAATTGTAGGTCTTGCCTTAAACAAATGACACCACTTTTTAAAAATCTTTTTAAAATTCATGAAGTTTACAAACTTTTAATCAAGCAGTTACAGTAGGTTTGTGCCAAAAAAGCTCTGAAGGAACCTGATTCAGTGGGACAAAATGTACCCGTAGAGAAAAACATGCCAAGTTGACAAACTTAACATTTTCCAACGGTGCAAAAGCTGTGAAATTTACGAAGGAGACAGTGGGGATCTTAGCACAGAGCTGAGGCAGGAATGGCAAGAGAATGTGCGAAAATTGCCAAAACAGAGACGAACAAGTGCTCAGGAACAGACTGTGGATGAGAGGTGCCAAGACTGGGCTGGAAATACCTACAGCAAGGTAGCCAGAATCAGCTTCTAACAAAAGGTGCATGCCAGCAGTCTTTGGAGAGGAGTCACCGGCATGAGTTTGTCCACTGGAGAGCTTGAACATTCACGCATACACGGGAGCCTGTGGCTTCTTATGAACGTCTGTTCTGGGCACGTGAAAGACGAGGTTGTGTCACGTGAGAAGGCAGCGCGGATCTAGTCACTGGTACCAGAAATCTTGCTTACAGAGCTTTAGAGAGAGTGGGGAAGTTCCTTTGTGATGTTCAAAGTCAAGAACAGCAGTGGCCGGAGTACGGTGGATTCCTCCCACTGATTTCTGAAAGCTGTTGTCCTAGAAATCAAATACGGATGCTTACACTCAGCATGGCATGGTTGGAAACGACAAGCAGTGGCCAGAGGTGGTTTCATTTACATTTGTGCTAATCGAAGACAGTTACATCACTTCTTCATCCAGAGTTGTTGCAGTGATTGTTCTGTCACTGCGAGGAGACTCCGGGCCATAAGCATTGAGCCATCCTGCTAATTATTTTCTTTTATTCCATTGAAAGGCACCATAGCATTCAAGGTTATTTTGCCTTTCATTGGAATAGAACCACACAACCGCAGCGTTAAACATCTTTTAGCTGAATACGCAGCCATATATGTAAAAATATAGGATACCATGTTGCTTCTGAGCCTCCTCTGTGCACCCAAAATGATAGCATGACCTCTATTCTGATCTTGCAGAGTCAGAAAAGCAGAATGGATGGTTGCATCATCCCTTTTTTCCCCATTCTTGCAACACCATGTCTCAAGTGGAATGCCCTCACACCTTCCTAAATTTTTGTGCTTTCAGTGTTTTGGCCAATCTGATGGCCTAGCATTTTGGTCAGTCTTATTGGCTGAAATGGTCAGCACTAGTCCTCTCCTGACCATGTTTAGAAAGGAATATGGAAAAAACGAAATGACTATATTCTACTCAAATGAAAGGAGGGTGGAGCACAGAGTGGAGCCCACTTGGATTCTGTAAGCTTTCCATCTAGCAAATGATAACCCACCATTCCATTTTTCTATAAACATATTACACTCGTGAGTCTCTTCTCATAGGCCGTATGGGTTGAACCAGGCACCATTTTTGGTATTCAGTATCTCAACTTGTTTCAATCTGTTAACCTTTTGTAGCTCTGAACTTCAGATATGGACACATCACTCCTGATGAGTTCCTGCTAGAGATATGTTTTATGGTAAAGGGGCTTCTTAACAGGCAACTCATTTGCCTCAGAATGAGCTTTTCTTTTTTGCCACCTATCGTTTGTCTAGTTGCTAATTTTTGAGTTGCAAATTGACTTCCATCTGGGTACTGTTGAACTTCAACTTATGTTTCTGTGCCAGGTCCTTTGTTACACCATCAATTAACCCATATAGGCTGTCTAAAACTTCCCCTTAGAGGAACCATGCTCTTAGCAAGACTGAAACATTATTATTAGAAGGAATTCTGCTATTTATGTTCTTTAATTATGATTACTTTATCCTCCACACAACATGTCACGCTACTTCCCCAATATTTGACAGCCACCACCCGCATTTGAGGATTTGAATTAGCTCTCTTTTTATCTCTCTTGCGCTCTCTCGTGTGCTCTCTCTCTCGTGCTCTATATATCTCTCTCTAGCTGTTTCTCTCTCTTTAGCAATTAATTTAACAGTAATGTTAGTGATGCAACCCTCTCCTTCAATATCCTGGCATGTGGTTGTATTTCATCTTGCATATGGAAAACATGTTGTTTGTGTTATTTATCCAATTATGGTTTGTTGACCTACTCATGCAGATCGTAATTTCATTATTAGATTTTACATTAGAATACATTTATCTGACAAGTGTACTTAATACCTATTTTTTTAAAGTAGATCATTTTTTAAGTGAAAAATAAAATGTGATAAACGTGATAACAGCATGACTTTCCTGTGTAGTGCAAATGTTTGGGTGAGGGTACATTGCTCCACAATTAGTTGTATACATTGGACAAAGAAATTACTACCTTGGACCCTTTAGGATGGTGGATGAACTATTAAAATAAAGGACAGAAAACGGGATCTTCCCCTCAGTGCTCACCATGCAGGCAGGAAGAACAGAAGACATCAGTTGAAGAATTCATTTGAGTGACCTCAGTAATGAGAGCAAGAGCTTCAGTTGTAGATTTTGTTTTCAGATATTGAGTCTTCCAGTTCTGAAGATCTCATGAAACAGGGAGACAGAAAAATGGGCCATGTAGATGCCACTGATATTGTTGCTGATTTTTCACGTGATAGTCCATAACAAATGGATCAGTAGAAGTTGCTGATATACGGTAGCAATGCTTTTTCTTTAACTTCATTCAAAGAAACAATTAATTTACATTAAACGTGCGGCCACTCATCTTAGTAATGAGTGACTCGGGCTAAAATCTGCTCCAATACCACTGATGCCACTCAATTCTATCATAAAGAATCAACCATCCACTACATTAACACCCTAAGAATGAATCACTCTCTCTCCATACTACAGTTATGGATAAAAATCAACTTTCTTCTCCTAAATCTGGAAAATCCTAAATTCCGTCTTTTTTCCTCGCTTGAAAAAAAAGTTTGACCCAACCTTCTTGATCCTCCCAAACTAGAACAGCTTCACCTCATCGCCTGCGCCATCAGTCAGATCATTGGAATTCACCATTGACCCTGCTGTCACATTAATTGCACGACTTAATAAGGTGGACCAAAGCTGAGAATTTCCACCTAGACACGTTGAACAAAATAAGGCACCTTATTCCTTCCAAATTACTTAAGGTAGCCGTGCATGTACTTTGCATCTCTACATTAAACTTCAGGAATGCTACTGTAGCTGGACTGCATTGCTCCTATATTTCATGACCTGTCCTGTCTCACTCTTCAAGCAAGAGTCTGTTTCAAACAATGTCTTCATATGCAAGGTGATACATGTTCACAGCCCACCTTTCCTTGCAGAACGCTTGACCATCTCAAGAGGATCTAGAGGCCTAAATCGCAAGGACTCTCAGCTCCTAGAAATCCCGAAGTTCAAGTCCTCATTAGCTAGGAAGCAGACCTTCATGGGCGCAACAACTATCGCGTGGCACTCAGTACCGTTTTAATCTAAGAAAGCTCGAGCCTTTTCTTTCTTCTAGAAGACCACTCAAAGCCCATCTGTTTGAACAGTTTCTCTCCCCGTGCGGAGGTTTTTACCCTAATAATGTCTTCCTCAGTGATTCAAAATGCCTAGTGTACATGAAATGTTAGCAGTGCCTACTTGGATAAATTTTCAGGTCTCTACCATGTCATTCTTTCTCCCTTGCTCTTCCCTCAGTGCACTCATGCTCCCTGTTCACCGTCACATGTCAAGTGCTGACATGCCGCTTTTAGTCCTGGTTGTGCCATACAAGTATTTACATAGTAATAATAATTGCTGCTTATTACAGCACATTGGTACACAAAAAATAATTTCCACATACACTTGACTTTTAAGAATATTTGTTTTTGAAAATATAAAACGTATCTAACATCTCTTTCAAATATGCCTTGCAGACATACAGTAATAGCACCATTTGTTCCACCTCATGGATTTTTATGCACCTGGTGACATAACGTGTGCCGTTTAGTACATACTGGATTGTTGAGGGGACTCTTTCTGGGGGTTGTGTTTAAGAATAATCGACAATAATAGTTAGTATTATCTCATTGAGCAAGGGATTAATAATATAGACCGTTTTTAAGCAGAAATTCTGTTTCATACTCTTCAACATTCGGTAATTGAGAGGCTTTTAGTATTTTAAAGCCGTTAAATTATAGGCCAATTGGCAATGGAGAAATCCAGTCGCGTGAGTCTCTTAAGTCTGAAGAAACCGTCAAGTGACTTGTGTTCTTATTTTTTGTAATGCATACAGTGGCATTCGATTTCTTGAAACGCCTCGAAAAATGATGTTATGAAACTTCACATCATATAACATGTTTTCATCATTTATGCTATCATAAATCTATATCACCTTAAATAATTCGTTATGAAAATTCTCAGGACAAAGTATTACAAAATGTTAATGTCAGATGGAAATACGGTTACGTGGATGGAGGGGGTAGTTGCTGTTGTTTGAATATTGGACCTCATCCCCGTGCTCTTAACTTAAAGTAAATGTAAAGAAGTTTTACAATTTTGCAACACAAATCTGGTCATTGTAATCCGTCTCAAGTTAAAAGTTCAGATTGGTGGTGGAAGTGTGGGTGACCAAGTTCGACGAAATTGCAAGCAAAAGACTTTTCACTGGGTGGTTGGAGAGAAATGTATTGTAGCATATAAATAGTGCTTACTACCAATCTGTGGTGTGCTGTGGTTGAGAAGGTGGTGTATTTTGTTTTGTGCCTAAAAGGGTAGTGTTTTCGTGTCGTGCTTGATGTCGATCTAGGTGCAGATATCGTGTTATAGGTCACAGCTCCTCACAGTGTGGTGGGTGAGTGAGCATTTGCGAGATAGATGTGCAAATTATAATAAGGACTAACCACCTTAGCCACAGGGACAGTAGAATACTGTGAGCCCATGCACAAAAAATCAGGTAATTGGAAAAGGCCCAATTATCTATCCATTTAGCGCCATTTGCTTGGAAGAGATGCTGTTGAATGAGTAAAAAGGATGCAGAAAGGGCAAAAATGGGAATTGGTGAAATAAGCAGTCACCATGCACCATTTTAAAACAAACGTTTATGTATTTATTTATTTTTAAAGAACAGGACACTTTTCACTACTGAAAAAATATACTCCATTGAGGAGGAAGGAAATAGAAGACCAAACGAGGCTGGCAGCTTGAGCAGAAACTGCATAAACTTCAAAAGGCTCAGATTCCGACAAGTCATGCTAGGGCGAATGAAGCCAAAACCTAGAGCAGAGGTTCAAGCCCCAAACCCCTCTTAAGCTCTCAAAGGTGTCCCAGTGAAGCAAGACCGAGTGGGTGGTGGCTCACACTACAGCTAAACTAGCACCCTGCACATAGAGTAAGAGGCTAAGTGCTTTTGTAGGTTGTTGCTCTGATAGCACAAGAGCGAATCAGCTTGCCGCATGTTACCTTGCTGTCTCCGCCCCTCCATGCGAGCCCAGTACTATTCCTGAATTTCCTGAGACCCTTGTACTTTCTTGTTTACAATTTTTTTTTTGTTGAAACATTTTTATTGTTTTCCAACTCAACAAGGCAACAATCATCTCACCATCCCCACCCGTCCAGGAAATACCACACATGTACCAGCATCCCCGACTCTCCTGAAGACGGCTCAACCTTCCCACCCGTTCCCCTGCCAACTTTCTTGCTTACATAAGGAGACATTCTCTTGACCTTAAAAAATTGCATCCCAGTAAAACGTCTGCTTTCATTATTAGTACTGGTTGACATTTTATGGTAAGAAAGAGACAATGTGTTGAAAGCCTTCTTCCTTTATTTCTGCTAGGATATCAGCATAGTGTCAATTTGGTAGTTCTCAGTTTGTTCAGTCTTTGCCCAGCTCCTCTCGGACCTGTGAGCCTTGTGAAAAACACTTCTAACTAGTTCACAAGATAACTTCCCTTCTTAACGCCTTTGTTTGGTCCTCTTCCACTCTAACATATATATATATATATATATATATATACCTTTTTTCCTCCTCTATCCTTCTGCTATCATTCCAAATAACTGACTAACCAATTAACCAATCCACCACTTAAAATGTACTTGCATGTTTCACTATACTAATTCAACACTAATTCTCTATGGGTCCCGGAGTAGCGTGCTACTCGCTGAAAAAGCGCTTCTACGCCTCGTCAGGGGTAGTAAGCGATATATAAATGCAATTACAATATAATACCACTCTCCTCCCCACCTATTAACTCTGCTCTCACCTCTAGCCAGAGGCCTTTGAACTAAAACAATAGAAGCACATTGGTTTTTTTTGTGTACCAATGTGCTTTAATAAGCTGCAATTATGAATACTTTTTAAATACTTGTATGGCGCAACCAGGACTAAAAGAGGTATGTCAGCACTTGACATGCGGCGGTGAACGAAGAGCGTGAGTGCATCGAGGGAAGAGCAAGGGAGAGGGAATGACATGTTAGGACCTGAAAATTATGCAAAGTAGCCAAAGGTGCAATTTCCTGTCCTGTACGACTTCTAATTCAAACACCTCTGAATGCCGCTTCTGGCCAGAAGAGTGTGTTGAATGAGGCTACTGCAGCTTATGCCTGCCCTAGAAGAGCAGAGTCTTTGCCTGCCTTGTTCATCCAAGAACTCTGGTCTTGAACCGTGCAACAACGTTGTAGGGAAGGAAAAATGAGACTACACCTTAATTCTTAGGCATTTAAAAAAAAAATATTTTGGGATCAGAGAAAAACGCTAATTTGTTTACTTGTACCGTTTTCTTGTTTGTTTAACTGGCGTCATTATGCATGGCAAACATTAGACCTTTCTCCACTGTCATTTCAAACCATAAGCTCTTTAAAGTTCGTCTCACTGCCCTTTCTGGATGAGGCATCATTAAAAACAATTATACACAGATGATTAAAGATTGCAATTAATTATGGATAATTTGTAACACCTCCTTTTCTCGCAAGTTTAGGAAATAGTACTATGAGAAACAATAATGCTTAGAATGATTACGTATTGGTATTACTAAATCTCGAATACCCTCCTTTGCTCTCTGCTAATCACCATTTGTGACGAATGAACATTTCATCACGGTTCTCCATTATGGTTGTCATCGCTGTTGTACGCATCAGCAACATAAATCATTAAAATCAAGAAAAGTACATTGTTCTATATCCCATTTCTTAAATAAAAAGCGAAGCTGTTGCCAATTTTCCAGCACTCAAATGAGGGGGATGCCACGCGTCAGGAAATGAGTCTGTTGTATCATCCCTCCCTGTCTGCTCTTGTCGTCTCGTTGCTTATTGTAATCATAGCCATATGCCTCATTTGTAAAAGTCATCCCTAATCCTCCATTACAGAGATCTTCAAAATGTCAGCCATTAATACGAAGAAAAAAAAAATGCTGTCAGCTCTGCACTTTGAATTTGATATCATGATAAAGTCAGCTTCCTTCGGTTATTTCATATTAGTTTGCTCACGAATTTTAATAATCCAGAGATCACTGATAGAATGGTTAAGGATGTCAAGTTCTCTGTTTACTACGGATTTAAAAATCACAAAATAAGGCGAAATGCTGACCTGATGGAATAGGTTGCTATTTTGCATGGGTAATCTATTTCACCCCTTTTTTCATGCAAGTTATTCAAAGTGGGATGTAGAACAGTTTAATAAATATATTCAGATTGTCATAGAAATTAGAAAAAATGTGTGGTATTTGTTTATAGTGTAATTATTAAGAATGTCATGGGTATTTGACATAGACCCAGAAAAGTGCTCTGTATTTGTGATAGCCATGTAAGGTGCGTTTACATAGAATCACAAAAAAAACCATGTGCAAAATCCATAATTATCCTGAAAATATGGTATGGTTCCAAGTCCTCTGGACCGAAGCTGGATAACCCTGTTCTAACCCACACATTTGCAGCCGGGTAGGTACACAGCTCATGCCGTAGCAGAACCTTTTGAGTGCTTTGCCAAGCAGAAATTGTCAATTTTTGGGGCTCAATCAGAAGTTCTGAAGAAGAATCAAGATGAGAAACTCCCTCTGTAATTTTGGCAAGGAGCTGGAGACTCAAAGAAGAAAGTGAAAGTAGGGAAGGAGCCTGTCAAGGACAGGACACTTTAAAGGTCTGTTTATTTTCTTCCTTAATAGGGGAAAGAAAGGACGGCTCTTTTCAGCCGCAGGTGTCACTCTGACTGAAATAGTGTACATTAAAGGTATGAAGTGTCTCTTTAAGGTGGTCCCACTTAGGAGAAAAAAGCCACAAAGGTCAAAACACCTCCTTGGCAATCTAGTAATTCTAGTCTAAAGATGAAGATAAATGCAGTAAGTAAATAGTAAGGCACCAATCTCTCAATGGCATCAGGGAAGAGCAAAGAGTTGGGCAAAGACATCTAGTAGAAAATCAAAAGAAACTGGCGACATAAATTCTGGCAAGAGTTCGATGGGCACATTGAAAATAAGGGGAAAGAATGTGTTGTGACGACTCCATCTGTCATTAATACATCCTTTATATAAGATTCAAACCGGAACTGACATCACAGGAAAAGACTCTTCTTAGATTGAAAACCTGAGGTAGCTGTCACTTGAGTAGACCATCATGAAAAGGAAAGTTCTTAAGGCTTGTCCACGACCCATTCCTTTAACTCTGTGTTGGCTTAGCACATGAAGGGAAGCCCAAGTTTTCCATCCTTTTTCCCCAACAGAGTCGTGTCACCGCCCTTCCTGTCTGATGCTCTACCCTAATAGTGGAACACCTCTGTGGGTGACTGTAACTGCAGAGTCACCAGCACAATTCAGATGGTGAGGGCACCAAACCACACATGAGCATGGCATCCAACAACATGTCTGACTTTAGGGTGTGTGTACTGTCTTCTTCATGGTACTGAAAAGTTCATGTAAGCCGTTGTGCCTTTGGCATAGATGTAACAGAGACCTGGCCTTCCTATACCAGATAGTGCCTTTGATTATGGGTTCAATGCTTGGAGTATAACTGCATAGTTCGAAACAGATCTATCCAGTTGACCAACAATTTGAGGTACCAGCATTAAAGGCTCATGAAATCAAGCAAAGGAGCATGACCCCTAGAGCGGAGGCTGCAGATTCTAGCTTCTTTCCATAAAAGAGAGGGGTGTCCTAATTCTACTCAGTAGGGCATTATGAAGACCAGAACCAGAATAGCCTTGTGATAACATTCTGTCACATATTTTAGAGAGAAAGCAAAAGAGAGAGAATTGATTTACAGAATGCAGAACACTTCAAAAAATTCACCCGAGGTCAAGAGATCTGGGTTAAATCCCCCAAACCGGTCCCGGGATGCTTGTTTCCGGTCCAGGGAGGACCTGGCCTGGCAGTTCGGACAGTTCCCATGAGGAGCACGGTCACAACTGATTTGCATATGGCTGGGTCTAAACTGGGGTGGCATGGTCAGCAAAAGAACAATGGATTTAACTTCGATCTCTTGACTGGGGGTGAATGTTTGACATTGTGCAAATACTGTCCATCTGTTGTTCTTTTTGCACATATTTTAGAGACTCACATTAGCATTAAGATTTTCCTGAGCACCGAGGGTGGTATCATGATCATGCACGCTCCAAAGAGCACTGGAGCATTTCGCTAACTCGAAATGGAAGTTTGGCATGGCCGAAACCTCATAGGCCATCAATTGTCAATAAAGAACAGTTATCACTTACTGAGTATTAAAGATAATCTACTTAAGGGGTCCCCTAACAGGATAATTTGCAAGGGCTCTGCCTGGCATATAACGAGACAGATACCCACATAGAGCGTCCTTGCATTACTGATTTGTGTATAACCTGGGTTACACCACTTTAACGCCAAGCAGCAGACATTACACAGTCACCCACTTACATAAGAATTAGTTTAGATTACTGACTCAACTGCACCGCACTTCTATGAATCATCCTGACTCTTTGTTCATAAAGTGATAAACCTAAAGATAGCTTTTTAAAGAAAAGTGTGCCTGAAAATTGAAGGGACTACAGTAACTGTCTGCACTGGAAAAAAAACCACATACGTATGTCGCGTTAATAAATGGCATAATATTGATACAGGACATCAGTACAACCACATGCATAAAGGCAAATTAACTTGAAGGACCTCATGAACTGGTGATTTGTGGATTTAAAACGTCTCTGTGGACTGTTGTATGTGATTGACATGGCGAATATAGAGTGTTTAAGTAAATAAAATCCTAACATTTGTTTGAATAATGAGCCATCTACAATAGCACAAAGTTAACCATGGTTAGAACATAATTTAAGCTAAGGTTCATTTTTTTTTTTTTTTTAATGTTAAGCGTCTTCGTTGAGAATGTAATTGGCTGTAATGCGATGAGGCATGGGGGTGTGAGCTTTCGGCTATGGTTTCACCTCCGGTCTTAATAGGACGCAAAGTCTCATTCTCTGGCAGGGGTAGAAGAACAAAACTTATATAATGAATGAATGAGGTAGCATTTATAAAGCGCCTGGTTACCCGACGGTATCCCAGCGCTGATAGTGACGCAGATACAGACGCTGAGCATATCAAGGGGAAAGGTAAGTTTTCAATTGCTTTTGGAAATTCAAGTAGTGTGACTGGAGACGAATATGAGGGGGGAGGTGGTTCCATAGCTTAGCAGCATTGTACGAGAAGAGGCGACCTCCACTTCGGGTTCGTTTTATTTTTGGGACTGCCACCAGATGCTTATTTTCGAATCTCAAAGCTCTATTGGGATGATAGGGATGAATCATGAAACGAATCATTGGAGATCCTTCTCCGGAAAGTGCTTTATGTACAATGCACATAGCCTTAAACTGGACTCTCTCCTGGATTGGGAGCCAGTGCAAAGAGGCCAGAGCAGGTTTGGCTGAGAGGCGTTTAGGGATATTCAGGAGCAGGCGAGCTGCGCAGTGCTGCACGGTCTGTAATATTTTGGTCGTGGAATATGGAGCTCCTAAGTATAGAGCATTGGCATAATCGAGCCGTGACAGAATCAGTGCCTGAACTAGCAGCCTTCTGGCCACAACATTTAAGAGGAGGAGGATCTTCCTGATCATTCTCAGGAGACCATAGTAACTGGCTGCTACTTTCTGTGCTTGTTCCTTAAAATCAAGGTTGCAATCGAGCCACACAACCAAGCTCTTAATATGCTTTTTCGGAGCAGGGGGTAGGCTCAAACATTTAGGCCAGAATGGATCTATGTTAGAGGGGACAGAATTACCAAGGAGCATAAGCTCAGTCTTTGCCCCATTAAGCTTCAAACATGAGCCATCCATCCATCTGGAGACCTTTTCAAGGCAGGAAGCTATGTCAGGTCCAGAGTTATCCTGTTTATTGACGATCAACTGAGTGTCAACGGCATAGGTGACAATCTGAACTCCAAACGGAATAACTATTTCTGACAAAGAGCTCATATAAATATTAAATAGGGTGGGGCTCAGGGCAGATCCCTGAGGAACCCCGCATGTAAGGGGAAATTGCTTTGAAACGATTTCCTCTTCAAAGCCTGCGAAGAATATATTTTCCAGGAAGGACTACAGCCATTTCAGCGCTATTCCAGTCACTCCCACATCCCTGAGTCTGTGAATCATCAGAGAATGGTTCACCGTATCGAAGGCTGCGCTGAGATCTAACAGAATAAGTGATGCGCAGCCTCCGCCATCAAGGATTTTTCTAGATTCCTCTACTATCGACAAGAGTGCGGTCTCCGTACCCTGCTGTGATCTGAATCCTGTCTGTGTAGGGTGGACACTGTTATTCTTTTCCAGGAATGCTGAGAGAGCTGAGTTCACGTGCTTCTCAACTTATTCCAGGCAGCAGAGAGATTGGTCAATAGTTTGCCTACTCCTCTGTGTCCAAGCTAGATTTTTTAAAAGAGGTTTGACCATCGCCGGTTTCCAAATCGGGGGTACAATTCCCGTCAGAAGAGAAGCATTGATCAAATCCAGTATAGCCGGAGATACGGTCTCAGCGATCTTATTTAGGATGGTAGGGGATGCTGGATCTGTAGGAGAGCTAGATTTTAGATTACTCAGAGTCCGCCAAAGAGAGGTTAGATCCAAGGGGGGGGGGTGGCGAGTTCCTCCAACAGGTCCTGTTCCTTTAATATGTCTGTTGGTAGTAACATTTGTTGAGCCATTGTCTGAGGAAATGACATATAAATATTTTGTATCTTAGCAGAAAAAAATTCTGCTATTTGGTTACAATGATGTTGTGCATTATCTGAGATAGGGAGGGGGCAGATGGAGTCAGAAGCGTTTTTGCAATGTGAAAAATTTTCCCAGGGGAGTTTGCAACTGATTCGATTTTATCTTGGTAATATCAAGCTTGAGCAGATTTTATTTCAGATTTGTAAAGTTTTATAGCTTCCCTATATTTGACTTTATTAGTAGGTGAGAAGTCCTTTCTCCATCTTCTTTCAAGTACTTTACATGCTTGTTTGAGTTTCCGAAGATTAGGGGAATACCAGGGGTTTCTGTTGGTTCCTATTTTTATGTGGGTATCTTTTTTAGGAAGAACATTGTTGAGTGAGGACTCAAGTCATCTATTACAATTGTCATTTGCAATAATAGGGTTTGGGTGAGATATTGGTATGGCATTCTCCAAATTTGTCACCCATAGTTCCAACGGGAGTTTTGACAATGTGCGGGCCAGCTTTTTAGTTCCCACCGCTGGTGTTATGGTGTCCTGCAAAACCCAGGTAAATGGGAGTAAAAAATGGTCCGACCAGGGCAGTGGAATAGGTTTAATAATCAGAATATTCTGGATGTTAGAAAATATGGGGTCCAGCAAGTGGTTTTTGGAGTGGGTTGGGCCGACCACTTTTTGGTTGAGCTGAAAGGCGCTAACCCATCAACCAGTTCTAACGTAGTAGTAAGTTGTGTGTCGTCGAAATGCAGATTAAAATCTCCTAATAATGGGAAATTGTGTAGGGAACTGGCGAGGTTGGCTACAATGTCTGGCATATTCTGACAGAATTGGCCAAGTGGGCTGGGTGAACGATATACTAAAATACCTGAAAAGGTACATTCATGGGATACCCTGATCGCAAAAGAAATACTTTCGCAGTCGGGTATGGGGTTTGTAGTGATGCTGACCTTAAATTCACTCTTATGAATAATGGCAATACCCCCTCCCTGAATCTCGGTCAAGCCTCTAGATTACATAGTTGGATGGGAGCGCCTGAACAATGGCGCGATCCGCCTCTTTGTTCAACCATGTTTCTGTTAGGACTAATGCATTCGGTTTCTCATCTTCTAAAATTAGATGGATTTCTAATGCGTGCTTAGTGAGAGAGCGGCAGTTGAGGAAAAACATTTTGAGCTCCTTATCAGGTAAAGTATCAGGGATTTGGGAGGTGGGACAAAGTTTAAAACCATAACGGGGACACTGAGTGACGATACTATCAGGTAACATAGTGCATACACTTACTTCTAAGCACCCCTCTATAAAAGTTAAGCTGCTCAGCGGTACTTTCCGTTAATTAAACCAACAGGGTTCTTGGCCCTAGGTACCGTTCGGGCGCAGACGGGCTTGCCTTAGGCGCACCAGTGGCACACCCGCTGCACACATCCGCTGCACGGTCGCGTCATTGGCTCCTTATGAGGCCGACTGCGTGTTGGCGTCACAGAGCTAGATCGCTGACCTTAGTAGAATTGCCTCGCAGTCCATTGAACACAGCTCCTTGTGCAAAATCGCAATTCTAGTCAGTATTCAAAGTTAAAAACAGTTAAAAAAAACAAAGCTGTCAACACTGACACCCTTGTGCTTGACCTACTCAGTGTTTGAAATATCCACAACTAAGAATCCTCCGTCTTTGAAGACTAATGAAGGCCAAAAGGAATTAAGAATCATAGTAGAATTAACCTTGGGTCAATCAAACACTGCACCACACTAAATGAAAAGAAACATTACTCCAACAAGCAACAAACATCAAACAAGCTTTCGCAAATGCTGTCAAATATCTGAATAGCTAGATGCAAGTGGATTTACCACAATAGTCTAATTTATACTGTGTCGGTGCTGACATCACATATACAGAACCTGCTACTAAAAGTGCTGCAATTCAAATTTTTTGTACGAGTACTGCTTTATATGTTTGCATGGATTTGGCCGACAACTCAGACTTGATTTCTGAGCGTGCAGGTGTTACTGCTTGTCAATAACTGAATACAGTGGTAGCCCAAAGTCTGTGGTAGACGCCAGGGAGAGCCTTCAGTCTCCACTCTCCAGCCATCCACTGGACCGCTCATGCGCTCATTCCAAGTAACTGCACACCCTATGACATAGTGTGCCTTTTCGGCCCTGGCCTAACAACCGAAGTTACCCTTCTGTGAAAGCAGCCAACTTAGCCTAAGGGTACAAAGTCATGCACCAGAATTTTGTAGTTTCTTAACAGTTAGTTTAATTTCCTGACTAAGCGATTGAAGGAAAGCTCGGAGGAAAGAACTTTTTTTTTTTAGAAAATGTCACATCCGCGGATAAATTTTGTAGTGAAGACCGGATTGGATGTGAGAGGTTAGTGTTCAATTTTAATTAGTCAATACTGATATAGAAAATGTGACTCATGGCTTCAGTTGTCAAATAATTTGTTTCCAAAGGATGGATTAGCTCTAGACTATTTGATGGGACATAATATTCAGGAAAAAAATTAGGGGAAATATTGATTAGTGATATTGGTCTACCAAGTGAATTGAGTTCTTTAAAAAAAAAAAATATATTTCCTTGTACCAATACCATATGTCCTCAGATATGTATAGATTTCAGGTTAAACATTGTGGAAAGCTATCGTCTACTTAAATAATTGACTGTTTTGGTGGAAATTACGATGACCAGAACATTGTCTTTCAGATAATTTACAGAAATTGTTTATTAGGAGAAGTCGATAGCTTGAGTTGTGATTGGTGGTTAGTCTCGATTATGCAGTACAACACTTGATTTTTTTTTTTTAACACATATGAAACTTTGGAACACATATTATTCATTTTACCAGCACGGATTTGGTTAAGATGTTGTTTGTTTAAGTTAAATTTCCCCAAACATGTGCAAGACAGTAAAATTTTAATTTTATTTGTGAAAAAATGCTGAACATAGCTGTTTCAAAGTAAATTCGGCAAGATGTTTAACTAGTGTTTTGAAAATAGATAGTTATCGAAGGTCGAATTTTAAAGATTTAAGTTCTACACTTTTATAAATTGTATAAGCAGTTGAATCATTTATTTCAGCTTCTATAAAGCGGAGAAATTTTTTATGGGTACTATACATACAAACATATGTATTACAAAGTTTAGTCAAATGTTTCAGTCCCGGTAGCCAACATGCCAAAGTCGAACTCTGCTCTGTTCACATAAGGAGTCCGCCATTAAACCCAACTCATTTAAAGTGCTGACGTCTCAGCATCACGATAAAAATAAACAAAATACGTTTATTGTGTGTTTGATTATCCAAATCTGATTATTTTTTATTTTTTTTACAAGCAGACTAATCAATAAAGTTAGAAATAAATTATGCTCGTAAGACATACACATGTGTAGTGTTTTTGTGAATTAATAAATATAAAAGAAATGCACTCTGCTCTAGTTATATGCTCTTTTACATCAAAGTGATTCAACATAAATTGCACTCGGAGCCAAAGTGATTCAACGTGAATTATACTCTTAGCACATTGCTACTGAATAATTAAATACATACTCACACTTATTTTCTGCGCAAGTTCAACATTATTACCCAAGTGAGTACATGCGTAGCCATCACTACAAACTTCATTTTATACACCGGTTTTAAAATTAAACAGAATAAAAAATAGATGGAAGAAATTCATTCTCCTGCTGCATATGAACTTGACCAACAATCTGGTTCAAGTGGGCATCAACACACATAATTCATTTTGGAATCAAACCTATAAAAACACACCAATGAAAGAACACTCCCGCTGCTTATACGCTTAATCAACAATCTAACCCAATTGGATGTATTTTGATCATTCTTCATAAATTCATTCCATACGTAGGCTAGTTAGGCTAGGGACCCCTTACGATTCCTAGTAGATGGTACACAGAAATTCCACAGTTATAGTTAGCAGAGCTAACCTATAACTTGCGTCCTTGCCATGCACTGCGTATGACATCACTCATGACATGTCTGTGACATCATTGATGGCATCACTGATAACATAATCCAAGCTACTTTTGTACACATTGCTCTTTAAACAGGTATACCATTAGAGCTCTGAAAGCAAGTGCAAAATAGCTCAGGATAATGTGAAGCGTCTTTACTGCTAGCATACATTCAACCCCCATAGGTAAAGCAAGCTTGTTTTATTTGCAACATTGAACCTATACCATACACTTAATGGGTAGACCCTCTCCCTTAAATATTCGGCCCTGCGGGTGGTTTCTCTGGGGCCTTTAATGACTTGTGAAGGGGAGGCTGCATAGCCCACCTCCCTTTTTTGTTACATTTCAGGCCGAGGGTGGGTTACCTGGGGACTTTTGAGGATCAAGTAGGGGAGCCATGCAGTCCCCTCCCCATATAAAGAAATTTTGGCCTGAGGGTGGGCTTCCTAGGGTCTCCTGAGGCCCCTCACTCCATATAAACTATTTTCAGCCTCAGGGCTGGGCTCTCTGGGACCTTTGCAGGCTCGGGGTTGTTGGCAGCCTCCCTCCCCTGTACAAACACACCCCCAGGAGCGAGATGACCTAAGGAAAATAAAGCTCCCTGGGCCAATCAAAATGCTCTATTTTTAAATTGGCGCTCCTCTCGCAGACCCAATCATCCAGATATACAATTTTTGATCCTTGATTTTTCAAGAACTACTGAACAGTTATACATCAAATTAGAAAAAGCACAATCTGCGGGCCAAGATAAAGCTTCCTGCCAAATTTGGTGTAATTCTGTTCAGCAGTCTCCTGTAACCTTGTATATAGAAGTCTATGGAAAATGCGTAGGGATTTAGCTTTTTCTCTGGAAAAGCAGAAACAATTATAACTACCTAGTGGTGACCGCCCCTAGGTAATTTATCTATAGGCTGTGTGAAGCTCAATAAAAATAAATACATTAATTTGCAATTTGAGGGTTATTGATCAGCTCAGCTAACTGAAACGAAAAATGCGTATTTATTGGTTTTAATGAAGTGATTCTACAGCAGACAGTTGTCAGCAAATTATAGATCAGACACGGAAAGATTACGATGTCTTTACATAATTAAATAATTGATTAGATGTGTAGGTTTCTTTTTTTTTTTAGATATTTTTATTGAGATCATAAGTAAGACACAATATAGCACATTACAAAACAAATCCATCAGTTGGTGGTACGACAGTTGAATAACATAACAATCGAACAATCATAGAGACAATAGCTTAATGCATGAGAGAAATAAAAAGGAGTGCGATCAAGGACAGAAAAAACTAGGAGAGTATAAACTATGGAAATTGGTGGCCATGATCTTCCTGCAATTGCGCCAAACAGCCTCTAAACAGCACCCATATCTTCCTAAACCGAGTATGTCGATCATCATTATTGATAACCAGATACTCCAAGAGGCCTATGTTGATAAATTCATGCCACCAGAGCATAGCATTGGGAGCCTGGGCAAGCAACCAATGTCGGGCCAGAATCAGTCGAACTAGAGCGATAGCACAGGATAAAAAGATACCACTTATGTGGGCCAGTACATGAGGTGAAAGATCCAATATGATTAATTCAGCGTTGCACCTCATGATAGTTGAGCAAAGCATATTCAACTTACCGAATACAGTCTGCCAGTAGTGAAAAATAGCAGGAATAGTGTCAAAGATATGAACTGAGTCTGCCCGATCGCCAGAACATTGAACACACTCGGAGGCCTGCCTCAAATTCATATTAAATAAGTGATAAGGAGTATAATAGAAGTCATTGATGAATTTGAACACATGAGTTTAAACCCGGGAGACATTCAGAACTGTATTTGACATGTGTACATCTCATTTTATCAGGAATAACTTGAATCCCAGTATGTCGCTCCACTTATCAGCCAATGTCTGAAAAATGTCAGGCTGTTGTTGGATCTCTGCGGCCAGGATCATTTGATATGCCCGACTAATACCCTTCTAAGTGGTCCAGCCGCAAGTATTGTAAAAAGGTGTTAGCTGAACAATTAATGTCTTCCGCCTTCATTCCCATGATGAAATGCTGGAGTTTTATATAGCGAACAAAACCTGGGCAAGGAAGAGAATATTGCTGTGATATTGTATCGAAAGAGAGAGGACCGACACCCACAAAGACAGAGCCTTAAGTAAGCAGGATGCCTGCCAGAAGTTGATAAAACGTAAATGCAGTTGACGGGAAAAGCTAGGATTACAGACACTACAAGAAGATGCGTTTAATAAAGTAATTCCTGCTATCCGCATTTTCAGATAGGCCCAAATCGAGTCCAAGACCATCAGAGTCTTAAAATGAGTCAGCTCAAAATAGACAGTATCGATAATGCTGAAGTGTGGGGTGATAGTGGCTCCCCAAGTGAGGAATTCAGGAACAAATCACCTGGCCCCCATGGTTTGCACTCCAATACTTTTGCCAGTTGGATCATAAAGGCTGCTAGAAATTAGATACGTGAATCTGGTAAAGAAAGTCTGCCCGCCAGTCGTGGTTGCTGTAACATGCGTTTGTTAGCCCTAGGCTTTTTTTTTTACCCCCAGATGAGTTTTTGCCATATAGGTTCTATCTGTTTAAAAAAGGCTTTGGCTAAATACAAAGGTATGCACAGAAAGAGGTATAGGTAGCGAGGAAGAATAATCATCTTAATTAAGTTGCATCGACCGAGTAGACCAATGTGAAGACGATGCCACTTACTAGTTCTGCTTGATAGTAAGCCATAATTAGATTGTGGCATCCTCCATTTTCAAAGAGAACAAAACCATGTTGATTCTCATCAACAAGATCAGAAATAACTGTTGCAAGCCTGTTTGTTAAGAAGCGAGTATAAATCTTGGAATCAGCATTGATCAACTAAATAGGCCGATATGAAACGCAGAGAAAGGGATCTTCTCCTTTCTTAGGAAAGATGACAGTTTTGGTCTCAGTCCATGAAACAGGAACCTGCCCAAGTAATTCAAAAGAGTTGAGTAGGTCACGGAGAACCGGCACTACAAAATGCGACAAACTAACCTAGATTTCCAATGGTAGTTGCTCGGGCCACAGGCCTCCGCTCGTGCCAGCTGGCCAATAGTGGCTTTCATTTTGGAGGCCAATATTTGACCTTCTAGCTTATGCTGTTCTGTAATATGCAGCTTCTGATGATAGTGGACCCAATGAAACGGAACGATCTGGTCCATGAGAGGGACCAATAACTTGTCATACAGCTTCTGATCAAAGCTGCGGAACTCCTCCTGGATAAGAGAGGGATTGGTCACAATAGTCCCTTCAGAGTTCTTAACCTCAGAAATAGCAGATGCATTAGCTCTATCACGGACCCAGAAAGATAACACTCGGCCCATTTCTTCACTTTAAAAAAAAAAAAAAAGAATTGTTTGGCCCTAGCCTTTTTGACGATTTTGTCAAGCATGCGATCTCTAAGGGAGGCTTGGGCAATAAGAACTGATCCATCAAGGGTGCAAATAACCTCCAATCTTGAGCAATTGTGGTGCTGACCATAAGGTAATCTATATGGATAAGAGTAAGCCGAGAGTTAGCCTCGACCTGAGCAACTTGCTTCTGACGGAAGGAAGAAAAATTGGTACTATTGCCTGACAAACAGCTTTAAAAGCATCCCAGACAATAACAATAGATGCCAACCCCAAGTTGCCCTTGAAAAAAGCCTAGCTTCTTTACCAATAGAATGACTTAAGGCATCCTCTAGGACCAGTTTCCGATCAAACGTCTGATGCAGCGGAAAGGGCCTTTGCCAAATTTTACCATCAGGACCCAATGTGATACCTATCAGTCCCTTTCACGCTGCGTGAGTTTAAAACTTGTTACCAAATTCTATTATCTATAATGGTCCTCTCTACCTCCGATGAATCTTGTATAGTTTACAGGGATTGGCAAAGGATTGACAGAATTCTAACAATAAGGACCTAACTAAAGAAAGATAAGTTATTCAATGTAACCAAATTGACGTTAATAAAGACAGACTCTGATTACTTATCAATATGCTTTTATCTAAATTAATGTGAATGCTTCTCAAGTACAATACAGCTTGAATTATAGCTCACCATACAAGCGAAACAACAATATAGTAATTCATAATAATATCTCAAAAACCATGTCATGAGAGAGTGGATAGGCGAAGAGACAAAAGGTAAAGGACATTTACAAAATAAGATTAATGCAAATTCCGAATATCATACGAACCTATAGCACAAAATGCTAGAATTCTGAAAAGCTACTCTCTGGCCGGAAGAGTAAGCTGGGGCACCCTCAAGAAGGTATAAAGAGCAAAGTTAGAGTCAAGATCAGCAGAACCACAGCCAGTCAGTTAAGTTAGGAAACAGGAACACGGCTCTCTCCTCTCGCAAAGTCAAAATCTCATTTCAAGCCTGCCCTAACTAAAATTTCTAACACTAATAATCCAGTGATCCACCCCTCCCCCCTCCCCCTTTATACCAATACATGATAAATCTTCAAATCCCATTGGACTATGCCAGGGAGTGTCTGATCGCTCCACTTCCAGTGTACCTACCTTTTCAACAGTTCCTTTGTCTTTAGAGAGCTTTTGACATTGTCCTTCAGCAGAGAAAACTCTGATAATGTCTTCTGCGGCTTGCACATTTCTCCAACTCACTAATATATCAAACTCGTAGCACAAGTGTCCACATACTCCGGTCGGCAAGGAAATTCCATTAATAACGTTCATTACTTCTTCCACACAGCCTTGGCCATTCAGGAACTCATGAATGACAAAATACATTTCTTTGCAGCCTACGTTTCAGAAAGCAAATTAAAACCTAAAAAGACTCTTGAGGCGTTCTCAGCAGAACAGTAAAATGTGCTCTAGGAAAAACAAATACACATCTGATTATCTTTGTCACTTTACAAAACTATACTATTAATGCTTCTTTGCATTACTCTTCACATTATACGCATTATTTCCAAACGGTTAGTGGAAAGAAAAATATTATGTCTCTTTTAAACTGATGGCTTCTTTTATTATTTTCTTTGGCTGTTATTTCTGCATTATTCATTTACATTTGCGGCCTAGTACAAAAGCATTGGAAATACTGATTTCTTTCCAGCACACGTTTGCGCAATTTCATCTAATCTTATTAATTTTACACTGATAATTTTCACACTATTTTGTTAATAATCCACACAGTATGAAATTTGATCTGAGCAGGTTTTATTTTGCAAAACCCTGCTCCATCACGTCCATGGACATGATTTTTAATGTAATATTAGACCCTTAACCAGAATAAAGAGACAAAGAATTGTGATCCTATATAACCCAAGGAGATACTAAGATTGGACATAAAACCTTGGCTAGCAAGGAACATTTCTTTCTGAGAATTTTTTTTATGAGAGGCAGAAAAATATGTGAACGTGTTCTCTCATCCGAGAATATCGCCAGGCATCCACCAGAGCATAAGATTCCATTAATTGCAACAATGCAGCCCTAGCCAGTTTCTTTGAGCTATAGGTGGTTCTCAAAGAAGAGCTTAGCCTCCGAACACTATAGGAGGAGTCTGTCTGTGGGTTGAGTACGAGATTGAAGTTCCCGCAAATAATCAATGGTTCCGACCATTGAGGTAGCTCAGAAAGCAAACTATTAAATACCACAGGGTCATTAGTGTTGGCCCCATCGTAACACGTAATTGGCCCCTCTTGACTGTTGCTATGAACCATCATCCTCCCACATCTATACAGTGGTTGATGACTGACCAGCTCTTATCCCGAGCCAGTAGGGCAATCCCTCTCTGAGAGGAAGTGAAACTAGCTGAGGCCAGGTCCTGATACCCGAAATCATCCAGAAGAGAGGCCTGTTTATTCAAGAGATGAGTTTCCTGTAGACCAACTAAATGTGGATGAAGATACTGTAGTTCCTCTTCAATTTTCGCTTATGAGATGTCTTCATCCCATAGATATTCCATGAAAGATACGGGCAGCCTGGGGTGCCAGTATCTGGAACCGTCTCCGACTCTTGGAGTTTGTCTGAGTCAAAACCTGAAAACTTTGAGGATGCTGGATTGGCTGTATCCACGACCCTGTCTCAAACTCATCATTTCGGAGGCCAGGCAATTTTGAACAGAAAAGGCCATCAGGCAATCGATTGCAGCACCTCGGCCTCGAATATCGAGGATTTCTTGACCAATGTGTTAGCGCAGGGCTCATTGGATCTTGCGACGACAACAAAGGATTAATTGTTGTGGGACCCTGATGGTACTGAACTTACTCCAACCAATTTGTTTCCTGCAGCAACATACCTCAGTCACTCTCTTGTGCAGGCTTCAACACTGGAAGGTACTGGGGTTTCCACCCCTGTCTTCTCTCTCACTTCAGAATCCCCTACTCTGGCCACGCTCTACAATCTTTTACTGCAGCATGGAGAAGAGTACTGTAAGGATTCATTGGCACTTAGAACAGCACCCTTAAAGACTCAAGTGGTCCTCAGGTAGATGTGTAGGTTTTAAAGAAATTATTTCGAACATTTTTATTGATTAAGATGTTTCATTAATATTTTGTATTCTTCTTTTTAATGAAAAGCATAGAAAGCATGCTATATTTTAGATAGTTTATGAAGCCTGGTTGAAGGATTTCAAAAGCTTACTTAAATATTGTTTTCTCAGTGTGTGAGTTTAAAGTCACACTGCATGCATTCAACTCATTAAGTGTGTGCATAACGTCAGCCATGATCGATGCTGGTGTGAATGCATTCCCCATATTGATTAATACCGTTTTAAAGGAAAAAAGAACAAAAAACGCAATTGCTAATGAACAGCACGTTTATTAGTTCAAAACATAGTAAATGTCGATTAAGAGCGATGGGAAAGGAAATAAAGCGTACTTTAAAATGCCGGAAAACGCGAAAGTACCCACATGTATTTTATAGAGTGCTTGATAGCTATTGTCATTGGAATATTTGATACGGCATCAAAAGTGTTTTCCGCAGTAATATGGATATGATTCACTTGCTATCTAATCCCTCACCTGTTGCAATAATTTGTAGATTTTAACAAAAAATAGTTTTTTATCTCCAAGGGATCAAAACTTACTCAAAGTGCTGCCATGGGTGTTGCAGGACAATGGCAGACCCTTTGCTGAATGATAGTCAAAATACTGATACTAATGAGGTGAAACGAGTGCTTAGTTTGTATAAGAATAAGTGCCGTGTTCACAATTGTCCTCAGATACCTGCTGGCGTTGTGAACAGCAATGCTGCCTAGTCTTCATTTCACTCATGCCTCTTTCATTCATTACCCTTCACTTTCTGTCTCTTTATCTCAGTCTCGCAGGTTCTTTTTCGGTCCTTCTTTCGCCCGTTGTCACTGTTTTCCCGTCTTTCTCTTCCTCTTGCTTCCCCTCCTTTGCTGCCTTTTTGTCTCTAATTCTGGGTCAAAGTGTTGGAGGGCCCCAGCTCAAATTAAGAGATCAAATTAAGCACTGGACAAAACGTTTGTCCAGACAGTAATAACACATGTCCAATTAAAATAATCAAATACTGCCACAAAATGTGCTGCTGTACTCCTATTAATTTAGTCAAAGCTGCTGCATATTTTGTCTCTTCCATGCCACATAATTCCATTGGCCCTGTTTATATCACATGTATACCACATATGTCATTAGTAAACTTTGTATAAGTAATGTATTCCTATCACCCAGGTTAAGCCCTAATGACGAGTCACCCGGGAAATGAGCCAGTTTTTCCCCATCGCAGGATTTGCTAATACAAGGGTACCTGTAGCCCGATGAGTGGGGAAAGTCTGGTGCACTGGTGGTGGTGGTTGCTATAGCCCGAGGATCCAATAAGAAATGAAGAGTTGCTATGAATCTGTAATTCTGGGTCTAATACCTCCAGTAATTCCTAATTATTGCCTGGATCTTCAGCACAGTTTCTGGCTGTTGACTTTGGGTGAAAGTTATCATCTCATAATTCTGATGGGGATGGGAATTCCTGTTAATGGCCTCGTCAGAATTAAGAGGCACTCTTAATGAGGTCCTTAATGGTACTCAATTTACCATCCTCCAAAGGATGAAAGTCTGAGTCTGACAAGATTTGGCCTCAAAGGCAACCCATGATTGAGCAGTGAGTGTTGAAGTTGTGGCGCAATGTTGCCGGCTAATGAACACCTGTGCCCATTACACTACTCACTGTGCTTACAGGGATTTAGAGAAGCTCCTACATTTACCATAATTAGATGTTTACAAGTTGAAAGCAAATTGTTCTCGTTTCCATGTTAATGCAAGAGCGAATAAAGAAGCTCTCAATTAATAGCACTTATTCAGAAATGTCCATAGCCAATATTTTCTAATAATGAAGGGGCAGGATTGCCCCTCAACACACTGAGGACTCACTACTCCAGAGAGAGTTAATTAGGTGTTTATTGTTAAAGATTATTTATCTGAAAGCTTTTGCTGCTTGAGTCATGAAACTGTGAGCTGTTAGTTAAAAGTGAAACCGTTGTTATATTCCAAATGTAGGTGGTTGTTAAAAGAACTTTAGCGGCCAAATTATAGTATTTACGTCACCTATGCAGATGGTGGAATTTATTTCATTTGACTCCGATGTAGGAATTTTTCGGGGTCACATAATTCGATATAATTTCGCTGAGACCAATCACAACGCTGCATTGCAGCATTGTGATTGGCTATGGGGAGTCTGGGTGTGCTTCCTGTCTGGCCGGAGTGAAGGGCTATGGAGGATGGACGCAGCGAGAAAGTTTCGAAAAGGTACTTTAAATTATTATTATTATTTTTTTACTCCCGCTTCTTCCTGTACAGCCTGTGCCTTGTCCTCCTACCTGATGTGGATTGCAGGATTAGTGCAGGTAGGCAAATGATGCATGCAGCCGAACCCCGATCTTTGTTCTGGAGAAACAGCCAGCAAACAGGGGCTCCCATCCATTTCATAAGAGTCATGTATTGACCCCTCGTGTAACTCTAAAGCAGGCACATACAGCTGATATTGGATTTATTCTCCTAACTATGTTGTGTGGTGCCAAGTGTAGGGTGGAATGCCTTGAGTGGCCACGGTGGTTTGGCTTGAACGGCTTGGGTAGAATGCCCTACATGCAGCCCCGCAAAGTATAGTCCAGAACTTTGCGGACTTGGCCTGTAAGTGGGCAGTATTTGTTTACATGTTCACTGCAGTGCCTTAAGTAAGCTGGGTCCTGCTGAGGCCCCAACATAACAGAAACGACAGCATTGAGCCAGTTTGCTTTTGGGATCTAGAAAAAGACAACAAAACCCGAGTGATGAGCTTGGAGACAGGAGAAAGCTGACTATTAACATTATATGGGCTAGTATCGCACTGGGGCTGCTCTTCTACTTGTTGAAAGCCACCTCACTGCAGCTGATCGCATTTCCTAAGCCAAAAAGTCTCTTAAAACCTTGTTTTGAGCTGCGGGTCCCACCCCCAACTCTTATACCTTATCTGCTCTCGGGCAGCTCTTCCCATCTCATCGTCACAGTGTCATGGAAGCCAGATAGTGATCCAGCCGATGGTCCAAGGCATCTGTTGATTATTTCTCCCCTCCTTGGCGGTTATGCCTGGCGGACCTCAGTTGAAGGGTGGAGGGAAAAGCAGTAGGAGAACTAGGAGTAGAAAGAGGGATAGAACTAAAAAGAGTGTTAGAGGGATGCAACTAGGGAATAGAGTATCACCACATCGAGAATTATGGCTTGGAATAAAAGCAGGATTCGTAAAGACTCGGACTATAAAAAAAGGCTAAGAAGAGGACTAGCACAAGGGCTAGGAAGAGCGCACAGACTTGGAAGAACATTACAATTAAGAAGAGACTAGGAAGACAAAGATTTTTAAGAATAGAAAAAGGAAGATGACTGAGAATAGGACTGTGGCAAGAATGTTAGGAATAGGCAAAGAGCTTGAATTCGGACAGGGGATTTGAGCTGGGAATGTGTGGATAAAAAGGAATTGGACCACAAAAAAAGGAATTCATCTAGGAATAGGAAGAGAATAGTGGGGAGGGGGAGACCAGTGAAAACAAGACCACCACAGGGACTAGAAACACGCAGAGGACCAACACCATGATAACCAGGAGGAGCAAGACAATACAACCAGGAGGATCAGGGCCAGGTAGAACAATACTAGGAGAACCAAGAGGAGAATGAAAAGCAGGAGAAAGACAAGGTCTGTAAGTAACTCTTGGACCAGGACCAGCAGTGGGACGGAGATCAGAGGGCCAGGAGGACTGAGAACATGGAATCAGGAGAAACAAGATCAGGAGGACAAGAAGGACCATGAACTGGAAGACCATGAAGATTAGGACAGGTAGCACAGGACAGGGCCATCAACAGGTTCAGGATGATGGGGGCAAAGAGGATGACCATATGAATGACACCAGGACCAAAACCAGGCAGACAAGGAGGAAGAAGTGGAAAGACCAGGAGGAGGGAGATGATGATGACCAGAAAGACCGGGAGGAGGCAGATCAAGAGCAGGACCACCTGGAAAACCAAGAAACCAGGACGGGGAGACCAGGATTAGATTTCCCGAGGCCAAGGGTATCGAGACTATGAAGATGAGGCGGTCCAGTACAACTCAATTGGAAGCGGTCTTGGAGGTGGATTTGGAATATCAGGATTGGGACAGGGAGGAGGAGCACGAGGACCTGGGCCACAAAGGGGACTCGCGAGTTGAAAAGCTGCAAAGAGGATCAGCTGCAGTGTGTGTACCAGGAGAGCCAGGAGGCCAAAGAACTGGAGCACGAGTTACGATTGTACGTATGGCATGCAGTTATACAGGCCACACCTGAAATCAAGGATTATTCATTATGCTTTTTAGGCCACGTTTTTTAGCTCACGTAAAGCACTGGCTAACAGGATGGGCGGAGCTAAAGAACAGATGGGATAGGGCATAAAGCAACTTTAGAAGCATTTCACTCTCTACTGATGCTAGTAAGAAGAAATATGTGCAATTACAATGAAGTGTCTCTGAATCCTTGAGTGGAGCTGTCCGACCCAGTATTGGCATGCTTATTTATGTCAGTACCAGTCCGCTTCAACATGGCGTCACTGGTTTTAAGCTTTTTCGCCACGTTATTCGTCTCGTTGGACTCTGTACTCCCCCACCTAATGGCTGCACTCACATTTGCGTGCTCCGTGGCTTGTGTGGTGACGGGAATCCAGCTTTGTAACATGTCTTCTGGGTATAATTCAATGCTGAAATATGTCCTCTTTGGGATTTGCGCAACATTCGGTAACAGATTTCAGATGTTAGGCGCATTCTTTGAGGGGAAAAAATGGGAGTTTGTTTTCTTGAGAAAATAGTTTCTAATTTCAGACAATAACACTGTGCGGCCCCGAGCCATTTGAACTGTTCTTCACGTCTGACAGATCTCAGACACTGCAGTGTACATGCAGCCGTTTTTAAGAAAGATAACATCCTCATTTTACGTAGGCGTGGCCAGATTTTAGATGTTCAGTTCCAATGAATTTTAACTTTAAGACTTCTTAATAATGGAAGGTGAAAAAATATATTTGCTACGAACTCAAAATGGAATTTTGTTGAAATTCTGTGCTTCAAAATGTCTATTGCTTTTTATATAGGGTAACGAGATTTTGAGAAGCAAAGACGGATACAGGCCAGACATACAAATAGGACTAAATCCTTTAGCCACACTAATGAGATGTTAGTATAGCTAAAGGCTTTAGTTCCACTCAGTCCGATTTTTGCATAGCCTTATAAATGTGTACCCACACATATATACAGCCACTGAGCCACACATTAGCGCTCTCTCTTTCTCTCTCTCTCTCTCTCTCTCTCTCTCTCTCTCTCTCTCTCTCTCTCTATATATATATATATATATATATATATATATATATATATATATATATATATGCGTGTGTGTGTACATTTACACGGTACACTTGCAGAACAGTAACTCCATCGCTATGGAGGAGCCCTCTCCCCTAAGCACCCCTGCCCTCCTCCCTACGTTGCCCCTCCTCTGCCGCACCATGCACTGCCTCAAGCAAACAGACACATTTCTTAACCAGAGCATACCCTTTAATTCTTCTTTCAGGACTACTTGATCTTTGTCCCAAAAACCGGAACATGTATCTAAAAATAAGGAATGCGCCGGGACATAGGGACAGTTCTCTGAAAACCGGGAATGTCCGGGACATCTGGTCACCCAAGTAGGCCCAGCTAGACTCTGAATGGTGGTTGTGCGGCTAGGAGTACTGTACCGCCTTCTGCATCGTTCAGCTGTACCCCAGATATCCCCGAGTGTCTGCTGTGACTAGGGGTGGGGCAGCCATATTGTACAATGCTACTAATATCACATTCACACAGGACCGTAGCATGAGCTGTTTCGATGGACACTTCAAGTGAACAAGCCAATGTTTTCTACTGAGTGAGTCCTGTTGTAATGTGTGCGTTTTTTTTATTTGGAGTGTTTATTTGCAGTGGGAAAGAAGGGGACATTCTACTGGTTAAGAAAGTATACTAATTGAAACCATCAGATATCAGTAAAGCACCAGACTGGCTTAGCTAGTTAAACACTCGTTGCTGAACAACTTGTTGACCTTCAGGTCACAAGTTTGAATTCTGCAATGTCGAATCAGCTTTTCATCCTTGTGAGCAATGCTGGCATTGGGCAAATTTACTAATGGAACCCATAAGTGGCTGGGGTTTGGGGGACAGAGAAAAGGTGTAGTCAGGAGGTGCAGAACTTGAAAAGCAGAGTCTGACAGTGAACCTGTACATTTTATATATATTTTTTTTATGTGGTGAAAAGAAATGGACAACAGGGCCATATGTCTCAGTAAATCTATTCTTCATTACTTAATTATTCCCAAATAAGCTTAATTTGATAATATACTAGGGGGTTAATACACCCACAGCAGATATCAATGTGTGCACAGCGATATTTAGGTAATTATATAAGATTTTGAGGGAATTATAATAACTGTAAGATAACTAGCAGTTGACACAGTTCTGGGAGAGTTCTGTTTGCCCAGTCAGTCTTGACTCATAAAGTAGCATAGAGGGTTAATGTGTCTGCTAAAAAGCACATCGTGTAACATGCAGATCACAGGTTTGTATTTTATATAGCTAGGTAAGTGGGCCAACGCTTTTGATACTGAGATACTTTTGTTGCTTCCATTTCACAAATTGCAAGCCCCTTAACATAGCACAGTGATCTCTTTAACGGCATCAACGAGCTGCGTGCAAACTAATTTGTGTTTAGGTCTTTATTGTTTTTTTATTACAGTTGTTGTCATTCAAAGATTGCAAAGAAGGGTTCCTTTGGAAAGTAATATGTCTCGTAATAGAGACCACCACAATCACTGCTTTAGGTTTTGTATCTTGACTTTGTGTTTGTTCCGACCATTGACTCTTAACATATAATGTCAATAAGTATGTATGATATTTGATTCCTTCACTTTATTACCCTCATTGTATTATATAACATTTCCTGTACATTTATTTACACACTTGTATGATTTATTGTGCCTCTTTGTGTGATATAAAACACTCTGACATCTTACACTGGGATGAGTAGCTTTATAAAAGAATTCGTTTTTTTTAAATGAGTAGGTGCCATTTAAATCAATATTTGTGGAGCTATCATTACAGACAGGTAAATGTTGCATTCTTACAGTGCAAGTACATCACTTACATAGAGAAGTGAACACAGTTAAACATCTGCCTCCAAATCATAGTTTCTCTTAAGTACTTATGAAGTGATAAGCTGTGCACCTTGGTTTCCTTTCATTGCTTATAAGTGGTAGGCACTCGATGGCTACCAGTCAGGATGACACTTGAACAAATGAAGGACTGATGGCCCTTTAAATTTGGCCTTTGTTTTGGGCCACACTCCATTCTGCCCCACTCCAATCCAAAACAATCTGCTCCACTCCAATCTGCCCACTCCCATACAAAACAATCTGCTCCAATCCAAAACAATCTGCCCCACTCCAATATGCACCAGTCCAATCCAAAACAATCTGCCCCACTCCAATCCATCCCACTCAATCTGCCCCACTTCAATCTAAAACAATTTGCCCCATTGCAGTATGCCTCACTCCAATCCAAAACAATTCGCCTCACTCCAATCCGCCCCACTCCAATTCGCACCACTCTAATCCAGGACAATCTGCCTCACTTCAATCCAAAACTGTCTGCCCCACTCTAATCCACCACACTCCAATCTGCCCACTCCAAACTAAAAAACTGTCCACTCCAATCCGCCCCACTCCAGTCACCCCACCCCACTCTAATCCAAAACAATCTGTCCGCTCCAATCTGCCCCACTCCAATCCAAAACAATCCGCCCCACTCCAGTCAGCCCCCATCCAGTCCAATCCACCTCACCCCAATACACCTACTCTATCCCAATTCACCTCACTCCAATCCATCACAATCTAATCCACCCCACCCCACTCCAATACAATCCACCACAATCCAGCCTACCCCACTCCAATACAATCCACCCCACTCCAAAACAATCTGCCCTACTCCAACCTGCTCCACTGCAATCCAAAACAGTCTGCCCACTCTAATCCATCCCACTCTAATCCATCCCACTCTAATCCATCCCACTCTAATCCATCCCACTCTAATCCATCCCACTCTAATCCACCCCACTCTAATCCACCCCACTCTAATCCACCCCACTCTAATCCACCCCACTCTAATCCACCCCACTCTAATCCACCCCACTCTAATCCAACCCACTCTAATCCAACCCACTCTAATCCAACCCACTCTAATCCAACCCACTCTAATCCATCCCACTCTAATCCATCCCACTCCAATCTGCCCCACTCCAATCCAGCGCACACCAAATCATCCGACTCCAATCTGCCCCACTGCATTCCATCCCACTCCAATCCAAAACAATTTGTCCTAATTCAACCCAAAATAGTTTGTCCACTCCAATCTGCCCCACTCCAATTCAAAACAATCTTCCCTTCTTCAATCCAAAACAATCTGCCCACTCCAATCCACCCCACACCAGTCTAATCCACCCACTCCATCCCAATTCAACCCACTCTAATCTACCCCAGTCCAATCCAGCCTAATCCAATCTTCCCTGCTTTAAATCCAATCCACCTCACCCCAATTCACCCCACTCCAAAACAACCTGCCCCACTGCAATCCAAAACAGTTTGCCCCACTCCAATCTGTCCCACGCCAATCCAAAACAATCTGTTCCACTCCAATCCGCCCCTCTCCAAAACAATCCACCCCACTCCAATCCGCTCCAATCCAGTCTGCCCCAATCCATTCCGTCCCACTCCAATCCACTCCACCCCACCCTAATCCACTCACTCCAACCCAATTCACCCCACTCAATTAACCACGCTCCAATCCAAAACAATCTGCCATATTCCAATCCGCCCCATTCCAATCAAAAACAGTCTGCCCCACGCCAATCCACCTCACCCCTTTCCAACCATGCCATCCCTATCCACCCCACTCCAACCCACCCCACTCCAATACAGTCCAACTCAATCCAATCTCCCACTCTTTCTCTGCAATCTACCCCACTCCAGGCTGCCCCACTCCATTCTGCTCCACACCAATCCAAAACAATCTGCCCCACTCAATCCAAGACGCTCCATGATTTAGCTGGACTGTCCTTTCCCAAAACAACGTGCATTTTTCATGTAAAAAAACAACACCAAATGCACCACTCTACTTGTACAATATGATTTAAATAAGTCCAAATCCTTCGAGTTTCTTTCTTTTTCAAAAA
The DNA here is from genome assembly GCF_964204655.1 of Triturus cristatus. NCBI lineage: Eukaryota > Metazoa > Chordata > Amphibia > Caudata > Salamandridae > Triturus > Triturus cristatus. Next base: position 87,201,729 of record NC_140584.1, on the reverse strand, counting down.
GTTCTTCTTTATTATGCAGTTAGTCATGCAATTATAAAAACTTCCAAAGCAGCTGGCTGCTTTGGAAGTTTTTATAATTGCATGACTAACTGCATAATAAAGAAGAACTTTTTGAAAAAGAAAGAAACTCGAAGGATTTGGACTTATTTAAATCATATTGTACAAGTAGAGTGGTGCATTTGGTGTTGTTGTTTTTTTACATGTACATTCCAGTAATTGGAACGGCATTGTGCTGGCGGGTGCTAACCAAAATTGCACACTTATGGTGAATGGAATATGTCACCAGTAGTCACATTGAGTTATTCTTAAATCCGGTGCTGTCCTAGAGGGTTACCGCTAGCCTTGTGTGTTTGCTAACGTGCATTTTTCAGTCGGAATAATCTGAGAGTCCAGTAGGGTTGTGTGCAGAAGGGCCTGCAGCTGAAGGAAGCGGTTGTCGGAGATGCCTTTGCTGCCGGCAACGCAGCCGGGCATCACCCTCTGCATGCACAGTCTCTGTACGCTCAAATATAGCTGATCTCCAGGGGCCTTCTTCGTTTACAGTTGTGTTAGGGAGTTTGCTCACAATATGCTGTTAAACTGCTGTGATTGTTGTAAATAACGGAGTATTCTATCCCTGTGGTAAAAATAAAGGCTGTCGTTTTTCCTACTGTAAAATGTAAATGCGACAGCAGCTGCCGCCTCCCTTATAGTTTGTTTCTGTCCCTCAATTTTAATATGATTTGGGGAACAAGGAATCCGCCCAGAGAAGTGACTCTCTCTCCCGCGTGCCAACATGCCGCCATCCCAGGAGTCCATTTAATCACAGCCATGCTATTATTAAAGCCGAGCGCCTTCCAGGAGAAAAGAAGTAAAAATAGCCAGGGTCAGGGAAGGCGAATTAATTCATCGAGGAGCAATAACTGCATACAAATATAGAAAGAATGCAAAATATGCAAGTAACATAGCTTGGTTCTTTAAAAAGCCCAATCACACTTACAGAATTTATGGGAAAATGCCTAGTTACTTTCTTAGCTGAAAGCCGACTTTTTTGGTAATGATTTAGAAATGAATTTAGCAGATCCCTTGCTCCTCTGCAGTCTCAAGTTTAATTACTCACGGACTCCTCGTGACTTTTATGGAGCTATTCGGGTGTTGTGGTTGACATCCTGTGCCACTGAACTGTCAAGCACCTCATCTTCATGAGGTCATGTACTCAAGTGCGGATCTTGGCTAAAAAGAGAAATTAGAAAAGAGCTACATAAATAATTTCCAAAGCTTTAGGCTAAAAGGCGTGCGTAAGGAGGAACAATGCTTGTTTTTTTTTTTTACCTTCTAGAGCGTGCCAAACACACTGACAAACAAGCATTGGCAAAACCAGTAGGTCTTGTCTATGCGAGAGCTATTGACTTTGCCAATGTGTTTTAGCAATGTATCATAATAGCATTGCTGCTGTTCAGCATGGCTATAAGTTATTGTAGTGGAGTGTTGTGTTGTAGAGTGGAGTGTCATGGAGTGGAGGGATGTAGAGTGGCAAAGTGTCGTGGAGTGACATAGAGTGTCTGCTGTTCAGCATGGCTAACAAATAGTGTTGTGTAGTATTGTGTCATAGAGTGGTGAGTTGCAGAGTTTTATAGAGTGGAGAGGCATAGAGTGGTGTGCCAGAGTGAAGTATGCATGGTGTGGTACTGCACTGTCATTACTGGCAACATATTTTCATTTGAAATGACCATTACATTTGCAGTGACATGCAGTTTTACTAATCAAACTATACAGCGCACAAACAATAACGTGTGGTAATAGGCATCATCTAGCGTATTCATTTGTTTTAATCTTATTAAAGTGTAGTTTCCACCACATGTAAGAATTACAAAATATTTGATTCATTTCTGCTTTCCTAATTCTTTTATATTCTGAAATATGTGTACAGTTCATTTACTAGCATTTAAATATTGTTGTGTACTAGCATTTCAATTTTGCTGTGTACTAGAAAAAAATAACATCCTGCAGCATTTCCTTACCTATCCCCAATCCCTAGCAAGATTCACATAAATTCTCTCACTTTGTAGTCGGAGAAAGAAAACACCTACCTGCCTGGAAGACAGACCAACATTTGACATCTGTCTTTGCATAGCAAATTGTAATAAGATAAAAAAAAGTAAGGCCTGTTTATTGCTAATTCACTTCTGAACTCCAGCATGGTTATTTTGGGAGTGCGTCAGTAGCCTCCACTACCCTCCTTCCAGCACCTATGACATTGGTGTGAAATTGATGAAGAGGATTAAGTTATGCTGTTAGTAAATAGCACTGACTAAAATAAACAAGTTCATAAACATACCATTTTTCCTCACAGGCATGCACAATTTATGAACTAGTAGTGGCAGAGATGAGCAGAATCAGTCAAGCAAAAGATAGAAGGCAGAAAACTTTTTTTAAAAGACATACAGCACATTTACTGCTGTGAGCTGGCATACAAGAGAGTCAACTGAAAAAATATGTACTCTTGTGGAGTGCCTCACGCAAAAGAGAAAGGAGATCTGAGAAAGCACTCATGGAAGAATACAAGGGGCCAGTGGGAGAGGTGATAAACAGGCATTGCTCCACAAGAGGGACAGAGACATGCTGGAAAACCTAAAACAAATAAAGCCAGCAAATAGAAATCAAGCAAATGTGAATTACAAAACACAAAGCCAATGGTAAGCAATGAAATGCTTCCTTAGAGAAGCTTTCAGCATGTCCCCCAATATACCTTTGCAGCCAGACGTGTGCTGTCTGGTAGGTTTCAATATAAAAAGCAAACTCCCTTTCATTTTGCAGTATTTTAACACCCCCCACCCCCACACTAGGTGGCATCCTAAGGCTACCTGTTACCATACCTTGCCTTATGGAACCACTCATCCTATGTGCAATGTTTGGACATCAGTTTAACCTAGACAGTCCATGGCAAAACTGGATAGATCTGTTGGTTAACATGCCTGCTGAAGAAATCTGACTCTAGTATGAGATTTGATGGGGTCAACTTAGCATTTGATCCTTCAGAGGTTAATAAAATACAATCAATTCTGTTTGATAAATCATGTTGTATCTGCAATTCTGAAAGACTGTATGGATCCAAAATGTTGAGTGGGTTTTCTTTATTACTGTTAGATGCAAAACTCGTACATCTGCTAGTGAGGGGCACTTCCATTAGTAAGACACCTTTAGTAAGGTTTTCTTTTAGTCAAATTCTATTTCTGACAACTTCTACCTTTAGTGCAGTTCCATTACTAACATAATGCCTTTTTTGAGAGGCTGGGGTTGATTTACAATATGGCGGACCAGTTCTCCTCCTCCTTACAAGTGCCGTGTATCCTTGTAATTAGGCGGAAGGGCTATCCGTGTCATTTGTGACTGAGCACTTGTCTGCCAAACTCCAAATTTGTCCCTAAATTACTAAGACTCCATCAAAATGAAACGAATAAATTATTTTGTGAATAAATAAATTCAAACAAGTATTAATTGTTTACTATAATATTTTAAAACTTCGACTTAATACCTAATGCATTTAAATAAGGATGTAGTATTTCTTTCTTAGATTCTTTTTTGGTTGTGCCCTAGAGGGTTAAATGTTTTTATTTTCTGGTAACTTTTTTAGGTATTTACATTTTCGTTTTGCAGATTTTTTTTGTTTACTATTTTTATCAATACATGTATGTGTTGGAGGACGAGCAAGAGGAACTTGTTCTTGAAGTTCAGTTTGTCTGGCCTTTACATTATGCTAGAACATCCAAATATCTTTGAGAATGATTGCATGTCTGTGGAGTCCACCCAGGTGCGACGGACAAGTAATACTGTAGAAAATGTGGCTAATAATGGACTGGTTATTACCAGCCGTTTTGCCATGACCTGCAGGCTGGCCCCTTTCAGTGACTGTGCACAGTGTTACCAGGCACTAAGGCAGTAGACAGATGTAGGAGGATGATCATTGTAGGCTTGTATAAGGGATCCTGTTGAGCGATATCCCATAACAAGATGAGGGAGTTTCCTTGGTCTGGCTGCCTATATCGAGTACATATTGTATCTCTAAGACCAGAAATTGATTATTTCCGTAACACAGTTGTACATATTGTAATAGAAGAATCTTGAATGTGACAAAGTTCCCCACAATATTTATTTCTCTGATTTCCATTTTCTGTATATTTTCAAAACGCATTAGATTCTTGCAGTTGGGTTGTATTTGCTCTGGCAGTCTTTTAATGCCTGATAGCGGTGGTAAGTGACATTTGTCTTCTCTCTCTTGCCAGAACGCGTACGTCAACATCAATCGGATCATGTCTGTGGCATCCAGGCTTTCTGAGGCAGGCCACTATGCTTCCCAGCAGATCAAGCAGATCTCTACCCAACTAGATCAAGAGTGGAAGAGCTTTGCAGCTGCCCTTGATGAACGCAGTACGATCCTCGCCATGTCGGCGGTGTTCCATCAAAAAGCTGAGCAGGTGAGCTTTGTGAAGAGTATTGTTGGCCACATTACATGATAACTGGATGAAGCAAAAGATGGCAGCCACTATGTCGAAAAAAGTGGAACATAAACTCTTAATAAAAAAGGAGTGGCCTATGGGATTGAAGTGGATAAGGATAAGACAAGTTCTACATTTTGTACAGTGTCAGAAAAGTAAAATTTCCCTCATGAATTACTTTCTTGTTCCCATAAATTGACTATTTGGTTGTTCACCATATTTACTTATTCCACCCAACAGTAAATTACATATTTCTTTTCTTCAGCAAGCATTCTTCACTTATTGAGTTAATTCATACAATTAAAGGGTTTATGTTCAGCTGCTAGTGTTGTATTTCGTACCATATAGAGTACAGATTTAGTAGTGAAGCATTTTTGGAGAACACCAACTTAATGTTTTCCCACTGCTAGATATAGGAGGATAGGGAGTGATATGGAATACAGGAAGAATGAGTGAGCGAAGGCATAAAATGAGAGAGGGAAGACAGTTGATAGGGATACAGAAGGTCAAAAGTGAGAGAGAAGAAGGACAGAGGAAAGGGAGAAGGCGAAGAGAGGGATGTGAGATTTTTGAAAGATAGAAATGCATCAAAGAAGTGGTTATACGGAGATGAGAATCACTAGTAGCTTAAAGAAATGGAGAGGGACAAGGATTAGAGAAGAATAGGAAGAAAGCCGAGATGGCTGGATATGTATTAAGATGGAGGAGTACAGAAAGATGACATGGAGCAAGATAGAGAGAAACCAAGGGAGTGAGCGGAGAAACAGAAAGCCAGTGGGGAGATTGAAAGTAATGAGGTAAGAGGTTCAGAGAAAGGAAGACCATTGTTGAGATGTTAGAGCTGAAGGTGATGTCTATGCAACATTTGGGAAAGTGGTTTTCAAGAGGCCTTATGCGTGTCTGGTGTGAAAGAAGTGAAAAAGAAGTCTTAGCTTGTTCTATCCAGGTGTGCACCTAAGGGTCTTTTTCACCAATTGTGAGGACAGAAAGAGCAATAATTAAAGAAAAAGAGAGGACGTGCTCAAAAATTAAACTTGTGTTAGACTAATTCATACTGGTAGACATTTGTTCAGTGACCTTGTTTCCTCATAAGAGCACAGTATTTCTCTATTATTTTTCAATGTCTCTGTTTTTTAAATGGTATAATACTCATTGTTTTGTTTTAGAAAAGAACCGATTCTACCCAAATCTTATTATATCAGTGGCTGGATAGTTATTTTCTCTATCAAATTCATCACACAATTTAATAATGGACAAGCTTCTTGATGTCAACACTAACTATAATTTAAACTGGGGTGAAAGTTGTATGTTTTTGCGCTGGACCTCGCTCTACTCCTATGGGAATCTTTGAAAGATCATACTGTTTGTCCACCTTTAGTTTTTTCACTTCTCCACCTTTATTCTCCTCCACCCTTTCTTTTTACCTCTATACCTCTTAAACGAATGGTGATAACGGTCTTCCATCTCAAGGCCTAGAACAAGATTTCTTCTTCCAGGCCATCGACTTTTGTGTCTACACAAGATGGTGCATATCCTATTGGATGGAGCCAAGTGTTATAGGGTGACAATGGATCGGACATTTGTCTTCATTGTGGAAGAAGGACGAGGGATTGATCTGTTTCTTAGCAATGCTCTTATGGTTCTTGTCTGCAAATGTCCTATTGGGACTGAGGAAAATGTGGTGTTGGTGAGGGCAGAACAGTGGTCAGTATCCTGTAATCGGGACCGTACACACTTTTCATTACGCGGTATAATCTTGCTTAGTTTCATGAATTTCCCTTTACTTAAAATGTGTGAAAAGTTCTCCATTTTGCAAATGTGCACATGATTTTTACCCTTAGGAGTTTCGTGCGAGTAGAAAACTTCCCTCTGAGAGAGATTTTCTGATGGATACATCTGCCAGTGGATTCCTCACCTTGTGAATATCCCCTGCGCCAGCATTCCACGGAACTTTTCTTCCCCAGCATTCCACGTCGACGTGGGCGACGTCACAATACATCGGCTCCGCACGCGACTCCGTACGACGTCATCGGAGCCATAAGAAGCCCACGTCGGCGTGATGACGTCAGTTCCCTTTTTTCCGCGCCGTCGACGCGCAACGGTTTTTTCCCAGTGCTCTCTAGATACTTTGTAATCTAGTGGTGTATTCTTGTTAAAATCGGAATGTCTTCGACGAGGAAGTCGGGCTTTAAGCCCTGTAGGGAGTGCGGAGGCCTGATGTCCATGACGGATCCGCATCAGAATTGTTTATGGTGTCTCTCTTCTGATCATGATGTGGATGAGTGCGGGTGCTGTAGGAGCATGAATCCTAAAGCACTGAAGGAGAGGAAGACCAAACTCTTCATGAAGAAGATCGGTGAGGAGAAGAGAGGGAGGAAAAAGGAGAAGTCCAGGCGGGAGTCTTCGACTTCGAGGTCGTCGAAGTCGAAGAAGCACCATAAGAAGAGGAAGCATTCTTCTCGGCGTCGGTCCTCGAAGTCTAAGAGGTCGAGGTCGGCTTCGCCTCGTCGACGTCAGAGCAAGATCTTGTCTCCTTCGCCTTCTCCGGATAAGTCTTCGAAGTCTCCCTCTCCGAAGCGGACTCCGGCTCGTTCCCCGACGCCGTCTCCGGCGCCGTCCAAGGCTTCGACTCCTGGTCGGGTGGAATCTGATGTGGAGCAGGAGCAGGAAGAGTCTGTCCCGGTGCCTGATGACTCCGTGGTTCCGGTGGAGGATTCGGAGGAGCCGACGCCGGTGGCTCCACAGGAGGATACAGGGGCAGTTCCTTATCCCCAATTCCCGGCTCCAGGTACGGATCCTTCGGGATTTCTGAATGCCATGTATGGCATTTTTCAGAGAGCATCCTTCCCATCCGGAGCACCAGCAGGTCCCGTGGGTCCGATGGCGTTTTCTCTGGGAGTGCCGCAGCAATATGCTCAGGCTCCTTTTATGCCTTTTATGCCGATGGCGCCTTCTTGGCAGTTTCCGGCGCCGGTTGGGAATCCGGCTCGACCTCGGATGGATGGTCAATCTTCGGAGCCTTCTTTGACGCCGAGGCCGACTCCATCGACGCCGCATCCGGCGCCGCCGACTCCACCTGTAGCGCCTCCGACGCCGATGCCTTTGGCTCCACCGACGCCGCGTACGACGTCGACGACGCCGGCTCCCCGGAATCGATCGAGGCGTGAAGCCCAAAGGGTTTTGGAGGAGGAAAGATTTCGTGCTGAGGTGGAAGAAGGTGAGGTCGACTCTTCTTCGGACGAGTTTGGAGGTATAGAGGTAGCAAGTGGTTTGGATACCACCCCGGAGTGGGAGCATGCTTCTGCAAGGTCTTCTCCACCACAGGAATTGGCGCCCTACCATGTTGTGATCAAGAAGGCCGCGGAGTTGTTAGATCTGCAGCTGCCCTCTGTGGAATACAAGTCCAATCTGCTCACAGAGGTGTTGCACTCCCCGACGTCGGCTTCTGAGCCTTTGCTACCTTTCAATGAGGCTCTCTTGGAACCAGTATTGGAGGTGTGGAAGAAGCCTCTGTCAGCTCCAGCAGTTTGCAGGCAGGTGGCAAGGAGATACAGGGTTGCGCCAGGAGACCCGGATTTTTTATCCACGCATCCTTCTCCGGAGAGCCTAGTGGTGCAGGCTTCATGTTCTAAACATGCTTCGGGTGCTTTCCCCCAATCTCCTGCTGATAGGGAGTCGAAGAAAGTTGATCAGGCGGCCAAAAAGTCTTTCTCCTCAGGAAGTATGGCATTGAAGTCATCAAATGCTACGTGCTTGCTGGGGCGTTATGTTCATGCCCTGATGGACTCTATAAAGACTCTGGCCCCTAAGTTACCTGAGGGGGATAAGTCGTCCTTCATGGAGGTTGTGGCGGACACTCAGGCAGCTGCCAGGCAGGTGATCCAGTCTGGGCTGGATACGGCGGACTCTGTGGCGAGAATTATGGGGTCGTCCATTGCCGCAAGGAGACAAGCTTGGCTCCGTTCCTCAGGGTTTTCTGCGGATGTCCAGGCCACGCTGGTGGATCTGCCCTTTGATGGACAAAAGTTGTTTGGGGAGAAGGCAGATTCTGCTCTTCAACGTTTTAAGGACAGTAGGTTAACGGCGAAGTCCTTGGGTCTGCAGGTTCCTGTGAGAGGTTCAACTTTCCGTAAGGTTAGGGGATTCGGAAGGTCATCCTTTCGCTCCTTCCGACAGCCACAACAACAGCAGCAACAACAGCAGCAGAATCCCCTCTATCGCTCCTATAGAGGGAAGCAAAGGGGTCGGAGAGGTTCTGGTCGTAACCCCTCTTCTTCCTCCTCCTCCTCTGCTCCAAATGAGGCTTCAGGGAAGCAGCCCTAGATCCCCCATCCCGGATCATGTAAGACCTGTGGGGGGTCGGGTGTCCTACTTTCTACGGGGTTGGAAATCTGTTACAACCGACCTTTGGGTTTTGAACCTCGTAGAGACTGGGTACGCCCTTCCCTTTCGGGAGTTTCCTCCCCCTTACCCTCCTTGCCAAGGTTATTGCTCGGAGGACCACCTGCTTCTCCTGCAGAAAGAAGTTCTGGCCTTGTTTCAGAAGGGCGCAATAGAGGTGGTTCCGGAGCAGGAAAGGGGTCAGGGATGCTACTCCCGGTATTTCCTGATCCCCAAGAAGGACGGCAGATTGCGTCCGATTCTGGACCTCAGAATCTTGAATTTTTACCTGAAACAGGAGAAGTTCAAGATGCTGACCCTTGCGCAGGTTCTTCAAGCGTTGCAGCAAGGAGACTGGATGGTGTCGCTCGACTTGCAGGACGCGTACTTCCATGTCCCAATCCTGAAGTCGCACAGGAAGTATCTCCGTTTTACGGTTGGGTCGCAACATTATCAGTTTGCGGTCCTCCCGTTTGGTCTTACTACTGCACCTCGAGTCTTCACAAAGGTGATGGCAGTGGTGGCTGCTCATCTCAGGAGGTCGGGGATTCCGGTTTTCCCCTACCTGGACGACTGGCTTCTGAAGGCAGAGTCCCCAGAGATGGTGCAGCGTCATCTGCAGGTGACAACTCAGCTGTTATTCGACTTGGGTTTTTCGATCAATGTGCCCAAGTCTCACCTGGTGCCCTCTCAACGCAACCTGTTTATAGGGGCAGTACTGGACACTACTGTGTGTCGAGCATTCCCTCCTCCTCAAAGGATTCTCGACATTCAGGAGATGGTCCCTTTATTCCACAGTGGAGCGGTTGTTCCAGTTCTGAAGGTCCTTCGCCTGCTCGGTCTGTTCGCTTCCTGCATTCTGTTGGTCAACCATGCACGCTGGCACATGAGGGCGCTCCAGTGGTGCCTCCGCAAGCAGTGGTATCAGCACAACGGGGATCTCGGGGAGTCGATCAAGATCTCCGGAGAAGCTGCAGCGGATCTGTCTTGGTGGAGCGTGGAGGGCAATCTGTCCCAAGGAAAGCCTTTCCATCTACCTCCATCGGTGGCCACAGTGATAACGGATGCCTCCACCCTAGGGTGGGGTGCTCATCTGGGGGATCTGGAGATCAAGGGTCTTTGGTCTCCAGAGGAGAGGTTGTTTCATATCAACCTTCTGGAGTTGCGGGCGATTCGTTTGGCACTCAAGGCCTTTCTCCCTTCCCTTCGCGGTCGGTCAGTTCAAGTCCTGACGGACAACACGACCGCGATGTGGTATATAAACAAACAGGGAGGAGTAGGGTCTCTTTGTCTCTGCAGAGAGGCCCTGCGGCTGTGGTCCTGGGCTCAGGACCATCAGATTTGTCTGATGGCAAATCATCTGGCCGGGGTGCTGAATGTGCGTGCGGACAGTCTCAGTCGGCAGTTCTCCGCCGACCACGAGTGGAGGCTCCATCCGGAGGTGGTTCGTCACGTCTTTCGGACGTGGGGGACTCCTCGGGTGGACCTGTTTGCCACCCGAGAGAACGCGCACTGCCCGTCATTCTGCAGTCTCCAGTTTCCGATGCAGGGGGCGTTGGGGGACGCGTTTCAGTTGAGTTGGGGTTCACGACTCCTTTACGCGTTTCCTCCCATACCCTTGATTCCTCGGGTTCTGAGGAAAATTCGCCAAGACCGGGCCCAAGTCATTTTGGTCGCCCCGGACTGGCCAAGAAGGGTGTGGTACACAGATCTTCTCCACCTCTCCTCGTGCCCTCCGCTCCGTCTCCCTCTGAGGGCAGACCTCCTTTCGCAGTCGGAGGGGCAGGTTCTTCACCCCCACCTCCAGAGCTTACACCTTCATGCCTGGAGATTGAACGGGGCAACCTGAGTTCCTTCTCTCTCCCACCTGATGTGGTGGACGTTATTTTATCGGCCAGGCGACACTCCACCAAGTCCATATACTCCTACAGGTGGTCTAAGTTTGTAAAGTGGTGTGGAGAGAGATCCATTGACCCTTTAAAGGCTCATCTTTCTGATGTGCTTCAGTTTGCTCTTTCCTTGGCTCAGCAGGGCTGTGCTGTGGCCACGGTCAAGGGCTACCTTTCGGCCTTATCGGCATTTCTGTGCCTTCCAGATCAACCTTCGTTATTTAAATCTCCGGTTGTTCTGAGGTTCATCAAGGGCCTTACAAACATGTTTCCTCCTACTCCATTTGTAATGCCTCAGTGGGACCTTAATCTTGTCTTAACCTTTTTAATGGGGTCCCCATTTGAGCCTCTTCATAATTGTCCTTTGAGGCTGTTGTCCTTTAAGGTGGTTTTTCTTGTAGCCATAACCTCGGCAAGGAGGGTAAGTGAGCTTCAAGCTCTTAGTTCCAAACCTCCTTTTCTTACCTTACATGCTGAAAGGATGGTTCTCAGGACCAGGGCTGCTTTCCTGCCAAAAGTTGTTACTCCTTTCCATTTGGGGCAGTCTATTACCCTCCCTGTTTTTTATCCACCCCCTCATCCTTCCAAAGAGGAAGAAAGACTCCATCGCCTTGACCCGAAGAGGGCTATGAGTTTTTATTTGGACAGGACCAAGGACTTTCGTGTTGATGACCAGCTTTTTATTGGCTACGTTGGTCGTTCTAAAGGTAAAGCGGTGCACAAGCGCACGCTGTCAAGATGGATAATACTGACCATCAAGATCTGCTACGCCCTGGCTGGTAAGACTCCTCCTGAGGGTATTCGTGCTCACTCTACTAGAGCTAAGTCTTCAACATCTGCTCTGGCCCGGGGTGTTCCTGTGGCAGATATTTGTAAGGCCGCGACTTGGGCCTCCCTCCATACTTTCGCAAAGCATTATTGCTTGGACTCTGAGATGAGGAGGGAGGGCCACTTCGCGCGCTCTGTCTTGCAGGACTTTCTGGTATAGAAAGGTGGACACCCTCCTCCGGGAGTGGGGACTGCTGTGGGAATCTATTCACAAGGTGAGGAATCCACTGGCAGATGTATCCATCAGAAGAACAAGTTACTTACCTTCGGTAACGATTTTTCTGGTGGATACAGTATCTGCCTGTGGATTCCTCACCAACCCACCCGCCTCCCCGTTGTCCACCTTTTGTATACTATGAAATAGGTCTTGTTTGAAATGCTTATATTTTCTCTTGTACATTTGTAGGTAATGCTTGTTTGATTAGCATTCCTTTGTTTTGTATGCTATGTATATGTATTGGTTTTTCTATATACTGTGTATACTTGGGTTTGTCGTTGGTTCACCTGTTCGCCTCGAAGGCACGGAAAAAATGGGTGGAACTGACGTCATCACGCCGACGTGGGCTTCTTATGGCTCCGATGACGTCGTACGGAGTCGCGTGCGGAGCCGATGTATTGTGACGTCGCCCACGTCGACGTGGAATGCTGGGGAAGAAAAGTTCCGTGGAATGCTGGCGCAGGGGATATTCACAAGGTGAGGAATCCACAGGCAGATACTGTATCCACCAGAAAAATCGTTACCGAAGGTAAGTAACTTGTTCTTCTCCTCAAGTGGACATTTCCTACTTGAACCAGTGCCGTACCCGTATCTGGAGTAGCTTTTCTGTGTGAGGTATACCATCACAAAGAAAAATCACACCAGATTAGCATGTGTGATTTTCATGAAATTCCACTCAATTTTAGGGCGATGTAAGTGTCTATAAATTATGCACATTGTTATGAAGTTTGACATTACTGAGTTGAAACCGTGATTGAGATACCTGCCAATGCTCAGGGAGTCGGGCGTGGTCTCGCTGAGCAGCAAGATGGCCGCTTGTTGAGTGTTGTCTGCCAGCCGAGATAAAAACTACCCATCAGTGGGACCACCGGCGCCAAAAACCCTAAGCATTGTGTTTCTGGCGAGGCTTTGACACTGTTTTAGGGGAGAGACGACTCCGGGTGCCCTCTGAGCCGACAGCGAGGTGCAGCCCTGCTGAGCTGTCCGCAAGATCGCGCCACCCTCAGGCGCCTGTGCTGTTCTGAGGCGCTGGATGCCCGATGTGGACTGTGAGGGATCCCGTCAGCGGCCTGAGCAACTTCGCTGTAGAACAGAGCACCAGTAACTGCGCACACCACTGGGCGAAGGATCTGGGCTGAGCAAATATGCCATTCCGGGGAGAGGAAGCGGAGGAGCTGGTGCCTGTCGGCTCCTGTGCGGCGGCTCCTGCGCTGACGCGTGTGAGCTCCAGAGTGGATCCAGGAAATAAACAATCGCGCCACAGCCGAGGGACTCCCGGCAGTGAACCAGGAGCGCTTGCGGAGGTGAGGAGTCAGGCGGGGGAGACGGACCGCTGGAAGCCCTCATTTGAATATAGGAGTTCCTGTGAGATACCCCCTAACATCTGACGCGCCTGAGTTGGGGGGATATATACAATGTGCACCTGATCCTCTGTATCACTGTGACTAGGCTTGTGACTGGTGTTGGGTGGCGAAGTGCCTTAACTTGCCACAGTGAAATTCTCGCTCCTACAGCCTATTGACACCATCGAGAACAGCGTTGCAATCCCCCTGCGCCCAGAATATTACGGCCTCGCCGGGGACTACCCTTGGGATTTCAGATACCATTTGCAGATCGCTGCTTGGGCTGGTGAACATTAGATGTGAACACACCGCAGAGAGCACAAAGGTAGAGATTTGACCGTGCAGCCTCAAATTGTGGGACAGGGTGCAGCGGTCCCCACCGCAGCTGACTCATCACTGCCCAGGCGTGAGGTTGTCCTGGGAACCTGTGGGCATTAAACAGCTGCTGCTGGGATATCAGTTACGCTGTGAGAGGTGCGTGGGGATACTCTTACTCTCATGGCCTAGATGCGCTGCAGAAAATGGCACGGTGAGCAGATCGCAATGAACAATAACTCCTCGCTGCTGGAGAACGACGCACATGGCTGGAGACTGGAGCACTAAACATACCTACTGCCTAGCTGAAGCTGTCCGGACCACCTGAATTCTCAATTATATTTTCGACCCACATTATTGCATGGCCGTGGGCAAGCACAATGCCAAACAGTCAAAGCTGACCTTCGACAATAAGAGGCTGACGAGGCAAATGGACTCTGGTACAGAGGGGGAAGGAGAAACCCTGTCACAACTAACCCAGACGATCAGGGAGAGGATCTTGGCACGCTCCTGCTTGAGATGAGGTCAAGCTTCAAGACCATGGACACTAAACTCGATACTCGAACCTCCCAACTGGATCAGGTCAGAAAACACAGGTTGGATGAACTCTAGAATTGTGTTTCTGATTTGCATGACTTTCAGGTTAAGACTAAGGAGTAGCTGCTGTAAATGGACAAAGTCTTAACCCTGATTATTGCTAAAAATGATGACCTGGAGGCTCGGTCCAGGTGCAACAAAATTCGCATCACGGGAGTGCCCGAGATGACAGCAATTTCCAAGATGTTGTGGAGGAACTCCTGCGTGAGCTGTTTGGTACAGACCTATCACCTGTCTTCATTGTGGAAATAGCGCATCGCACGCTGGGACCAAAGCCACCGGTAGGGTCCATACCACGTCCAATTTTGGCCCGGCTATTGAACTATCGTGACCGAGATTTTGTGCTGCGCCTGGCCATAAAGGTAACACTATCTCATTCTTCCCTAACTTCACCCCTATGGCGCAGGCAGCGCGCCGTGAGTTTGTACCAGTCAAGCGTATACCCTTGCTGGCGGTGGTCCCCTATGCGTTGCTCTACCCTGCTAAGTTAAAAGTCTCTCACGATGGCTCTGCTCACTTCTTCACAGATGCAAAATCCGCCATGAAGTCTGCTAAGCATATATGTGGGCAGAAACGAGTTGCAAAGTCTACAAAGACTATCTTCTGGCGAGACCCTCAGTGACAATGATTGAACCCTGGTTCTACCTAAGCACTGGGAGACCATTGTGTACATTATATCTCAAGACCTTTGTTGGACTATTGCACCGCTTTATAGCTGCTCTGCCGACATAGCTTTGATATGAGTTGAAAATCATACCTCATATATGCCGTTGGTCCCCGTTCTCGGGCAACCCGGCTACTGGCAGGGCTGTATGCCAGTGAAGTCACGCCTCTGGGGAGAGCTCCCAAGTTTTGCCACCGGGTGCTGACCTGGGGCGCATTGGTTTGTTGTTCATCTGGGGGGGGGGTGTAGTACACAACCTAATTGGGGGGTTGGTGAGGCGGGGAGAGGGCCGGTGTTCATATGCTAGGGACGTTTGTCAGGACATCATTCAATGCAATTACAAATTATATACTTGTTTGTAATCTTAAGGTCAAATTGGTCAGGTATCTACAGGCATTTGCTGTTTTAAAGTCAGGGACACATGAAAGTGAATGGGTGCCCTATGCACTGATCTTATCTACACTGGTCTGCATTTACACACACCTCCGATTGGGATGACTGAATACAAGTTCCTTACCTATAACGTCCGGGGACTAAATGACTGCAGGAAAACTAGACTAGTCCACTCTTAGTTCAGTAGACATCACATTGATGTATGCCTGCTCCAAGAAACCCATCTGAAAAACACGTCCAATCTTCGATTACCTAATAAATACTGGGGACACACTCCTCCATTTATTCCAATTATGCGAGAGGAGTGGCGATAGTGATTCGGCGAGGGTTAGACTGGGCAAATATTGACACGTTAATTGACCCTGAGGGCCGCTTTGTGCTCCCCTGTGGGGTGTTGTGGGGACAAAAATTATATTTGCAGAAGTTTATGGTCTGAATGATTGTCCTGAATTTTTCCGTACTGTATGGGTCAAAATGCAGATTATTGGGTGCGAAACCATATTATGGGGGGGGCTGGATTTCAATGTGGTGCTGAATGACACTTTGGACAGGCTAGGCAGCTCCTGCACACAGCATCCCAATGCTAGGGAAGTTTTAAACAATATAGTGGAAGATGGCAACCTGATCGACATTGGGAGGCAGAGACACCCGGGGGGTGGCGGAGGGCACGTGTATATCAGCCCAACATGTGGCCTGGTCTACGCTGGGCTATGTGTTTGTTTCTCTTGACATTGCGGCATGGACCATAGACACTACACTCCTCCCCAGAACGCTGTCTGATCACGCACCTTGTCTGTTACGGCTAATCATCCCAAACACGCCACCTAGAATGTTTAGTCTGTGCCTTTCTCCTAATGCCCTGCTAGACTCTGCCTTCAGGGAAGAGATACATGGGGACATTGAGGAGTACTTTGCCACAAATGCTGGTTCTATCTCCACACAGGCAACGCTATGGGAGGCATTAAAAGTGGTGATACGGTGGAAATGTATTTTGCGTCAAGCGGGGGTGTTTAAGGCTATTAGAGGCACGCTGACTGGTTTGGAGTCTTGCATTAGAGAGCTGGAAATCATGTATTATACCACCGAAGACCCTGCACTTTTACTGTCCATTAAGGCACTACTTCTTGATTTTGAAGAAGTGGCCCGCAGAGACACACAATTTCTAGACAAATACACCCAGGCATGATGCTATGGAGAGGAGGACAGACCCGGCAAAACTCTGGCGAATATGCTCAAGAAGCCGCACACAGTCACGTACATATCTGAAATAGCGGATGAGGATGCTACTGTAGTCAGGGGATCTCGGGTGGCTAATGGATCGTTTTACTGAATTCTATACTAAATTATACACCGCCACTCATCATTCAGCAGCGGAGGAGCTCCAACTCCTTCCTTGAGTCTCTTGAATAGCTGTGGCTTGTGAGGGCACACAGAGAATACTTAGATGAACCCTTTACGAATAATGACATTTTGCAAGTTATTAGCAGTTTTCCCATGGATAAGGCCCTAGGGTCCGATGGCCTGACCAGCGCCTTATGTAAGGCATACACTGACTTACTGGCACCCCAACTCCTTGCTGTTTTCGAAGAGGCTCAGATGTCTGGCATACTTCCTCCTTCTATGCGGGAGGCGATAATGCAAACTATTCCAAAACCTGGTAAGCCACGTCACGAGAAAGATTCCCATAGGCCATTCTCCCTGATCAAGATCTATGCCTAGCTGCTTGCTAACCGGTTGCAGCCCCTTCTCCCTTTGATTGCGAGGCCTGACCAATCTGGTTTTATCCCAGGCAGATCCACCTCACATAACCTTTGTACTTTCTTTACGGTGCTACATTACTTACATCCCAAAGTTAAGGCACTTGTGGCATTTCTTGATGCCTCGAAAGCATTTGACACATTGGAGCGGCCATACCTTTTTGCCGTTTTGGGGAGGATGGGAATTAGCCCGACCTTTATAGCATTAATAAAACTCCTATACACTGACCCATCGGCGAGATTGCACATGAATGGTCTCTTGTCAGACCCTTTTTCTATAACACAACCCGCCAAGGCTGCCCTTTATCCCCTCTCAGCCATCGCCATGGAGCCAAGAGCAGGCAGGCTAAGACAACACCATGCGGCGAGAGGTTTGAAATTTAGCACTAGGGGACTCCTCATCTCCCTCTATGCGGACGTCATGACACTGAACATTGCGGACCCTGAGGTTAATCTCAACCCGCTGCTTGGGGAACTCACTAAATTTGGCGGGCTCTCTGGCATTTTCATAAATTGGGCAATGTCTACTCTATTTCCGCTGACTTAGGAAACTAAACCTTTTGACCTGGATCATCCATTGAATGGTGTCGGCTACTGATCTCTCTGGCTGGCAAGATTGCCATAGCTAAAATGGTGGTCTTGCCTAAGTTTTTATATTTATTTGTCAATATACCCATTCCGCTCACCCGGGACCTTCTTCCAATCTATTCCATCACTGCTGATCTCGATGGCCAGGGCTGAGAAGCAAGCGCGTGTCTCCTGGAAGCTGCTCACACTCCCCCTCACACAGGGAGGACTGGGAGCCCCGGATATACCAATCTGTGCACTATGCACACTAGATCAATTTTTAGATTATTAGTTACATCCTACTCCAGTGGAGATGAACGTGGCTGTTCCGATTCCCTTCCGCGTAGCTGTCTTCTAGACATGCCGCGGGATGGCATAGACACTGTCGAGACCTTTCAGTGGGCCTGGGATGGACTACGTACCAGAGCCCACATGCAGATATTATACGCCCCTTCTATCCCACTTGCACGGAACCCGATGATTCCAGCACTGGCAGACGGTGGGATCGTCTCTATGGCAAAAAATCCATGGGCTTTGAGACCTTTGCGGACCTCAATCCAGAAAACTCCTTTTGTGACCCGCTGGGTCCCACGGCGGAGGGCACAAGAAGCTTCTCCGAGTTTTTTTTATATTACAAGATAAGAGCTACATGCTCTTCCGTGCCCTCCTACTGCACTACCTGCGCTTGAGCAAAGGATCACAAACCCATCGCCCTGTAGACTAATTACACGAATATATAACTTTATACAAACCACAGCTCCAGTAACTGCGCCTAGGGCTCACCACAGCTGGACTCTGGATCTAGAAGGCCAAATAACAGATGAAATCTGGGCTTTTTGCTGTGGCCAGCTTCAAATGCTCTCACTATACTACAAACGGAGGCTGATACACTTCAAGTACCTACATAGGTTCTACAGGACTCCCTACCAATTGCACCGCATAGGATTTAGACCTGATGAAAATTGCTGGAGGGGCGGCTATGCCCCTGCCACCTTTTTAAATATGTTCTGGTACTGCCCACCCATAGCAGCCTTCTGGGCAGACATATTTAGCAAAAGATAGCAGGAGATACTTGGGACCTCAAGCGAGCTGCAACTGCTTGTTGGTCTATTGGGCAATGTCAAGGACACCAAATTCAAAAATCGCAAATTACATGCCATGCTGCTCTTACTCGCCAAACAATGATTATCTATGCACTGGGGCAGAAGACATGCCCCAACGAGTAAGGCGTGGATATAAGATGTCACTTTTAGCCACACTCAACTGACCACCTTTTGGGAATTAATGCCAATGCCCTCCCAGCCAAAAGACATTTGGGGTCCTTTTATAGACTGGCTCAGAACACTGCAAAATGACAATGCTCCCTCTCCTATCCAGGCTGACACCAAAGGATCCTATCAGCTGAGACCGCATAGGTATGATTGAGATGCTCAGATGTCGTGTAGATAGATCATGCTGACCAGCTGTTCAAGTGCAGCCCGCCTGTGGGGCTATATAAGGAACTAACACATGTGGTGCACTGTTATGAAAAATTGAGAATCAGGCCTTATCAGTGATTGATGTCTAACAATGTAATGGAATGGAATGTTTCCTTACTGTTTTGTTATGTTTTGTGTTTCTGCATTCAACTCTCTATTATACCCAATCACATTGACTATGCTGTAACTTAAAATGCAACCTGTTGTTTTTTTTTGGTTTTTTTGTAAAATGTCAATGAACAAATCTTTTTTTTTTTTTTTTTTAAATGCCCAGGGAGTCACTTGTACTGTTACTAGTACTTGCGGTACTAGATCTGCCAGGAGCTAGCACTCTGAAGTACGAGGGAGAGAGGGGGCAGAGAATACACAACTCCACAGGAAGAAGGGCCCCGCTCTATTAAGTAGAAAAGTTCTTGTCTTGTATATACACTTAAGAATGAAAGGGATTCCAAAACTAAAACAACAATTTCATGAGGAAGAAATCAAGAAAAATTATGAGTGTTTAATGGATAGACTTCTACGCAACAGTGTAAGGAAAGCGGTTTATTATATGGTGTGGTAGTGAGTTCTCCCAGTGTAATAAACTCACTGCCTGTACTGGGTCCAGTCAGGTTTGTTTGAAAAACCTTAGCCCAACCATGTGGCTCTGAGTAGTAGGGCTTTACCAAAGGAACACGTGTAAAGCATTGAGAAGTACTAAAACTTTCTAATAGAAAGAAAAAAGACAAGATAAAAATCCAACACCAAATTATAAAAATAGGTTATATTTTTATCTTTAAAATGATACCTAACTGACAAAAACCAGAGGGTTCTTGAGATGTGTATTTTTATAAGAACAATAAATCACTGCCTTTTCATTCAATGCAACAAATAATAGTAATGGACCACACTGGCGGACAACTTTGTAAACTTTGGATTTTTTTTTTAGTAAAGTGTTAAACTACTTCTCCGGTCCGCTGTGGGTGACCAATTCCAGCAGGGAGCAGGTCACAGAGACCAGTGAGGTTGTGTTAGACAGTTACCTCATGGTCAAAGCAGTCTGTAGACCAGTTCTAAACTCTATGGGTGAACTGCCATAGACTTCAATGGAGTGGTCCTGATGCAAGCAATACAGGATGCTGATCTGGTGACCGGAGTTTTCCTGGGGTTACTCATTGGTCCACTGTCACATTGGGGTGACTTCGGCTACATGGGTCGATGTCCCTCAAAGTCTGATTTAAGTCCAGCTAAAAACCAGTTGCCATGGTCTCAGGTTACAGCGAAATCAGCGCTTCTCTTTTCCTTACTTGGCAACCAAACTGCACTCAGATGACTTTCCCTGGTCCAGTAGACTCAGGTCCAACTTTTGAGACTTTAGAAGGTTATATATCTGGTAGCCAATGTAGGTGGCTCCTGTAAGGGGAAATAAAACAGTGAGGGGTCAGATCCAAACAGGGAGTAGTCTGAGATCATGTAGGGAAATCTAGCAACAGAGCCATGCTTTCACAGCCATAAAAGCGATTGTGCTTTACCAATATGACTAGAACGTTGGTATAGAGTTTAGGCCCGATTACAGAACATCTGCTATCTCTGTAAAATGAGATTTACATTTAGTGCGTGGAGCAGTGAGTAGCACGCAGTCAGCTGATTAGCGAGGCCTAGCGGCCATGTGCTTGAGCCTGCACTGTCACTTCATGGTGCAGGTACAGCTTTACTCACTCAACCAAACTTTTCCCTGATGACAATAGACATTTTTTTCCCTTTGCATTAGTCTACCATAGGGATTCCACGGATGCCGGTCACAGCGGGGCTTCTTTAAAAGTGCTGTGCTCGATTTGACTTTCTAGTCAATCCAGCTCCGGCGTTGAGTAAAAGTGAAAAGCAGAGTGCGTCCAACCCGCCTCTACAGTGAAGATGGTGTTCAGGCAGTGGGAGGATGCTTTGATGCAGGACCAGTCGGATCACCGGACTGGAAATAATGATGCTGTGGAAGCTTCTGTGACATAGCTTCAGAAACGCCAATTCACCATGGACAATTTCAGAACTGTGCCTGACGTTGATAGACTAGAAACGTGACCCACTAACTAGTAGGGTTAAGCAGATACCAGCTACAATCAGCAAGCAAGTCAAGCGGATCTCTACTGCAGAATCCCATTTCTCAGCCCTGGAAGATGACACAAGTCTTACTGAAAATCTACTAAATATGGCCATAGTATTGAATGTCATTAAAGTTAGGAATGAAGATCTGGAGAATAAACCGAGATGGAATAACCTGGGGATCATAGGAATACCTGAACCTGCCGATACTGGAATTATGTTGGAGTATTTCAAAACATTATTGAAATCTGTGTTTGGGACAGACAGTATCTTCCGCATCTTCACTGTGGAATGTGCCTACCTGACGCTGGGGGCTCATGCTCCACTGGGTGCTACTCCATAATAGCGAAGCTGTTGAAATATAAGGACCTCAAAATGGTACTACGACTGGCTAGAGAGAAGCAAATACTATCCTATGAAGGAAACATCTTATATATGTACCTGGACTTCACTATGGTGGTTCAGGAGGCACGACAAAAGAATCTCCGCTTAATGTGAAAACGAAGGTAGGCTGGCATACAGTGCATAATGTTGTATTTGGTGAGATTGAAGATCACTCACAGAAAGAAGCTGAAGATCTTTTTGACATCACAAAGTGACAGCTCATATGTTAATCCTTCCTTCTGTATGAAGGGTTTTGACAGGCTGGCTCTTAGAGGTTCTCCACGTGGATCCCCAAGAATGTACACTTTTCTAATTCCTGTTGTACTACAACTTAGTGCCCTTGTAAGGACAGGGATTTTGCTTATTGTTGTGGAAACTTCCACTGGTTTGGTGGGGTGGAGGGTGGGATTTACGGGTGTCAGTTTTTGCCAGGCATTACCTACGAACATGTTATGAGTGCGCATCAATCAAACATTATCATGCCGCATTCCTCGGCATGCAAGACTGAACAAGAGTATAGTGAAGGCAAATTTAAAAAAATAAAAGTTAAGGGATTAGTAAGTAAACCATGGTGCAAAGACCTAAGTGAATGGATAGTTGCTGAAAAGATGCGAATTACTGCAGTTTGAAGAGACCCCAAGGTGAACAATGACCTAAAAAAATGGCGACAATTGTAGAGAATTATAAATTCTGCGAATGAGAGGGGACTCTGTAATGTTAAACACAAACTGATAGATTGTGAACAATGTTGTGGGCGACTAACATGCTTGTTGCCTGTGATTTTACTCTATTACATGCGACATTCAAGATATTAGTTTATTGTTTATATGATATACCTGTGGTCTGTCAACCATGATTATATTGCTTTTCCTTTCTGTTGAGTATCGTGTTATCTAGCAAAAATAGTATTGAAAAACAATTAGCACAGGCAATTCAAAATCATGATATTCGACTGATTTTTATCTTGTACAAATGTGTTTGTGAGTCTAGATTTTGATGTGTTCCACACTGGCTGTAAACTGGATACAATTGGCTGCCTGACTTGGATGTTCGCCCAAGAACTTGCTCTACACCTTTCTAAAGACCTTGTGGTAAATAATTTAATTACCGGGACTTAATTTGATACAGAAACATAATAAAAATAGCTCAATAAATAAGAGGCAGAATCCGTGGTATTAGAGGTTCGGAATGGGCTTTATTCCAATGGACGATTCGAATCGGTGACTCCAAGTTCCATCACCACGGAGGTTCAGGAAGTGAAGTACATACATTATTGATAATGAATCACTTTTATACAATAGGCATTACAGTGAAGCAAATGCAAGAGGCGTAACAATTGATAGTGTAGATAAGACATACATACGTAGCAAAAGTAGGCGTAACTGGGTGTAACTAAAGAACGTCATTAAGTGTGATGTCATAATAGGGTGGTTCCATGAAAGAATTTCGCAACGTTAGCAGAATTACTTGGCAGAAATGCGCGCGCAGCAGCATGACGTGTGATTGACGTGCAACTAGGGGGTGAAGGGGACTTGACATTTAGCTCTACATGTGGCGACAGATGTCTGGAGGGTCAAGTCAACCTAATCCCAAATCATATCTAACATCCTATGTTTAAAGAACTATGTTATCCAAAAGAGAGGTCTCTTAGAGTAGAATCTTATTCTATACTGCCTATACTGACTGTTAGTGCGTGTACAAGCGTCTAAGTGTCTACACTAGATGCGAGGGCAGAAGTCTTCCATAATAATAAGGCTATGAATTACTTGCATAAAGACAGAGAAGCCGGGCCTTTGCTCGGTAGCTGGAAGAATGTTTACTTAAACTACTAGACAGGAATGCATTGGGCAGGGAACGGAGCAGATAATTTCGAAGGTGAAATACAGTTTCTTGGCAGGCAACAGGCTGATGTCAGGCATCGTGAGCCGCGCAGGGAATGAGACAAAGTTCATGGTCACAGATGCAGGCTCAGACTGGAGCTTCAGAGGCAGAAAGCAAGAAAAGCTTGATGACAGAATCAGGGCCTACTTGCCTGGACTGTAAAATGGCATAAGTGAACCATATAAAGCCGGTGGCCTTTCATACTTAGGAATGGAATATCCGGCCTATTCATGGCTGATCTGAAAGAGGACATGTTGACGGTGGACGCACATGAGTTTGCGTCTTCATAACTGGAACTGGAGGGAACATACATGTACTTGTGATTCATACATGAAATCGTTGGGGTCCAAGATAGGGGACATAACTGATCAGAAAAATCCATATTTCCACATTCCCTCCTTGTCCCCTACTTGCCCGTCAAGAGATATCAATCTTCATCAATCCATTGATCTGTTCATATAGCATCATTTGTTCTTCTTTTTTCTTCTGGGACGAATGAAATCTTGGTGATGGAATACACGATGTGGCACACAGACCACAAATCGCTGGTCCACATTGTAGGCATAGACAGCAACTGAATAGTATGAGAAAGCCAATACCTAGGAAGGATAGGACCTTCCATCCAAAGGTAGATAATACACTCCAAAACCAACCGGACCAAGTCCAGGTGCCTGGATTCTGGTGTATCTGGCTTACAATCTTATGAAGGCGAGTTATGGCTTTATATACAGATGGCGAATTTTCTGGTATGAAAATGCAACAACTTGATCCGATGACCCTACAAGCTCCGCCCCTATCGGCCAGGATGACGTCAAGGACAAGACGATTTTGAAGCACAACAATCCGCATAGCAGACTGTTCTTCTGTTAAATTGCCTAAGGCGGAAATAGTTTCGTTCACTACTGCTTCAAGGGTTCTAGTTAATCTACGTATCAACTTACTATTAGTAACGGTACCTATATAGGGAAAGAGACCTTTATTGAAATCTGTGTATTTTTCCCATGCTGTTTCAGTGTAATCGACTATTGGGAGATCTCTCCTTTCTCTATTGTGTACTAAATGAGTATTTCTGTGATAATCGGGAGGAGCTAGGAAAACAGGTGGCAAAAGGAATCCAATGTAGCAGGTACCATCCCAATCTAGAGGCAAACGTACATATGCCGTCTGACCACATATAAAATAGGAATGGCGGGAAGCTCTAAATGTCGGCTTGCCTTGATCACTGAATTCTATTACAGTGGTGCATCTACTATGGCCCATATGTATGGAACCATTCTTTCTTACACATAATTCACCTTTTACTGGAAATACTGACATGACGGGCAAAATTGGAGTAGCTTCGGATTCGATATTTAGGATCATAAGATTAGGCGTAAAATTACCTAATCCATAAACTTCATTTTCTAGATCAGTTCCTGTTCTCTTGGGAAGTCCCTCCTTGTTAGGGTAGCAGACTTTAAGTAAAACTAAGTTTAAATTTTCCCATACCCAGTTGTCTTGATAAACTGCAGAATTTGAATCTAGGGAATTAATTAAACTAAACCATGCTCCACAGGAGCCGTTGTGTGTGAATGGGTATGGAAAAAGAGGTAGAATTCCTTTATAATTCTGATAGGGAGGGAGTCGGCCACATATCCAACAATTTGTAGCATTGCTAACCTGATGGGAATGATGTAACATACTAATAAACGTATTATTGCGCAGCGCAAATCTATAAGACAACTCAAGCGGAGGTAATTCACTAAAAGAATGTTCGGCAGTAACATTATAAACAGGTCTAGAAATAGGATAATATATGTGCAACAATATACTTGCAGTAATTATTAAAAGACTTAAGAAAAACAAAATTAATAACGTCACTGTGCAATGACTACGCAGTGATTTACAGTATGCATGTCGTTTCAACATTTTTCGGGTGTTTTCTCTATTCAGGTCTAAGGGATACATGTCAGAGACAAATTCAACCGCTTCACCTTGGAGAGGACTTAAACAATCAAATTGCCTGACTGGTTAGACCTGAGTTTTAGTTTATATTGTTCGTGATTACTTGATTCAACCAAAGGAAGTTTTGAGTCAATGGGTGAAGACACACGAGGTGTGGTATTTACATCCGATGGTAGTCCATGAAATTTCTTGATATGACTTGAATGTACCCAGCCTTTCCTGCCTTCGATCTTCACGGCTGTCCTTGTGGTGAGCAAGACCAGTTGCGGCGACTTCCACCTAGGATCCAGCTGAGTCTTTCGATCAAAGTTCCTCACCAAGACCAGGTCCCCCGGAACTACGTCATGGGGTTTCACCTCAGTGTTGTCAGGAAAAGCTGCAGCTACCTGTGAACGACAAGATTGTAGTGCAGACATCAAGGAAGCCAAATAATCTGTCAGCATATTACAGTCAATATCAGTTATTTTACGTGGTATAGGCGTCCCCCACATATTTGGTGGTCTGCCAAAGATCACCTCATACGGGGATAGCCCTGTTCGAGAGTGTGCTACCATTCTCATGTAAAAGAGTGCAACTGGTAACGCTACTACCCAGTCGACACCTTTCTCTCTGCATATTTTGGACAATCTAATTTTCAGGGTCTGATTATGTCTTTCCACGAGACCTGCTGCCTCGGGGTGTCGGACACAGTGGAATTTCCACTGATAACCTAACAAAAGTGAAACGTGTTTCATTAGTTCGGATGAGAACGGCTGGCCGTTATCTGAGTAGACAACACGTGGTAAACCGTATCGTGGGAAGAATTCTCGAACTAACTGTTTGGCAGTAGTCGGGGCAGTGTAATCTGAAACCGGGTATGCCTCTGTCCAACGGGAAAGAGCACAGACAACTACGAGAACATATTTGAATCCTCGACATCGTTCCATCTGGATATAATCCATCTGGAGGACTTCAAAAGGGTGATCAGGAGGCTGAAATCCACCCTGTTCTACGGGAATGCTTTTTCCTGGGTTGAACTGACAACAGATCATACAGGTACGAACTTTTTGTTTAGCTGCTGCTCGTAAATGTTTATTGAACCAAATGTGTTGAATGCTGTCTAGCATAGCTTTTTCTCCTAGATGCGCTGGACTATGTATAGTGTTAATAATAACTTGGACCATTGAATCAGGAAGGAACCACACAGATTTTTCCTTCGTCATCCATCCTTGGTCCGTTTGAATCCCTCCTAATTCAGTCCATTTCTTTATTTCGTCTGGTGTAGCATGTGTCTGTATGTCAATTACATCAAGAGTGGGATCCTTAACCGTCATACAATGTGTTGGCGTCGGGACTATTGTCTTTGTCATGTCGGATGTTTGAGTTTGAGCAGTCTGTTTAGCTGTTCTGTCAGCTAGATCATTGCCTTGAGAAATGATATCAGTAACTTTCGTATGAGCTTTACATTTCATAATTGATATTGCAGTGGGTAGATGTATTGCATCTAATAAGGCATGAATGAGGGGTCCGTGCTGAATGTGGGCACCGTGAGAAGTTAAATAACCTCTCTCTCGCCACAGCACGCCGAAGTCATGTACAACTCCGAATGCATAACGTGAATCAGTGTATATGTTGACTCTTTTATTTGTGGCTTGAATACAGGCTTGTGTCAGAGCGACGAGCTCTGCTGCTTGAGCTGACAAGGTATTTATGCAATTTGTTTCAATGATTTCAGTGTCTGTTGTGACTGCGTAAGCGGCCACTAACTCTCCTGTACTTGTTCTCATACATGAACCATCTACATACAACGTTAGGTCTGGGTCTGACAATGGGACATCTGTCAAGTCTTGTCTGGGTTTCGTTGTGATTGTAATAACATCAATACAGTCATGAGCTAGTGGGTCTGTTCCGATTACAGGTAAAAGTGTGGCAGGATTTAATGTGTTACAACGTCTGATTTCTATATGTGGCTGGAACAATGTTAATTCATACCCTGTAAGTCGCGCTATAGTCAAGTGTTGTGTTTGCGTTCGATTCACGAGAACCTCTACTGCATGTGGTACTTGAACTGTCAATGGATGTCCTAACACTATGGCATCGCTTTGTCTGATTGCTAAAGCTGTTGCTGCCACTGATTTCAGGCATGCAGGCAAAGCCTGAGCTACGGGATCTAATGTACTAGAAAAATAAGCACATGGTTTGTGGGATCCTGCCTGTTCCTGTGTGAGTACTGACAAGGCAGTACCTTCGCGTTCTGTAACAAAGAGTGTAAACTGTTTATTGTAACATGGTGTTGCTAAAACCGGTGCTTGGCATAAGGCTTTCTTTAGGCTTTCAAAAGCTTGTGCATGTTCCTGAGTCCAAGGGAGAACAGTCGATGTGGCTGCCTCCTGTGTTGTCAATTGAATGAGTGGTTTTGCTAGAAATGCATACTGAGGGATCCACGGCCTACAATATGAAGTGAGGCCTATAAAAGCCCGCACCTCCTTTTGTGTCTTGGGTATTGTCATGTTAGCTATTAACTGAATGCGGTCGGGTGTAAGCTGCCTTCCCTCCTTGGACAGCGAGTGTCCAAGATAAACAACTCGCTGGACACAGAATTGCAGCTTAGAAGGGGACACCTTGTGCCCTTTTTCGGCTAGAAATTGTAAAACTGTCAGTGATGCTTTCTCACATTCAGGTTCGCTTCTAGCGGTGATCAGCAGATCATCGACATATTGAAGCAGGGCAGTGTTGACTGGCATGTGGATACTGTCGAGTTCTCGTTTCAGTGCTTGGCTATAGATGCTGGGGCTTTCTGTAAATCCTTGAGGTGCGCGTGTGAATTTAAAGCTACGTCCATTTAAACTAAATCCGAACAAGTATTGGCTTTCCGGATCTATTGGGACGCTGAAAAAGGCATTCTTGAGATCAATTACAGTAAAGAATGTTGCTTCAGAATCAATAGCTGTCAGTAATGACGAGATATCTGGGACCACAGGGAATTGTGGCACAATGCATTTGTTCAATTCGCGCAGATCAATAACCAATCGATATACTGGCGGGGCCTTTGGATCTGTTCGTTTAAGAATCGGAATTATCGGAGAATTACATACATTGGATTCTGTTTCCATAACCACTCCTTGGGCAATGAGCTCGTCAATGATTTGTAGTAAAGCCACTACAGCATCTGGTGGTAACTTGTATTGTCGCATTCGTGGTAATACCACTCCTGCCCTTAGTGTAACTCGATATGGTGTAATATTCATGCAACCAACATCAGTAGGGCCTTGTGCCCATAAATGTGTAGGTAAAGTCTGCAGTCGGGGATCCATGTCTCGAGACACATAGTGACCTTTGAAATCACGTAAAAACAATCTTACTCCTTCCGGAGAACAACATATTATAGCTCCTAGAGCTTTCAGTGTTTTTATACCTAACAAGTTTTCTGGACATGATTTAGTAAGCAATAAATCTGTAGTTCTGGTCAAGGGTCCTATCGTAAGTGGAAGAGGCTGTGATACTTCATTAACAATAGGTTTTCCGGAGGAGGAGCCAAGCATGGGCTGAAGATGGCCGCGTTGTGAGGGAGCTCCGCCGTCCATCCTCGCCCGCGACTATCCTGACCACTGATCCGCTTCATCCCTCGACAGATCCCGTGACCGGAATACCGACGGACCCCATCCCGCCGGTTCCGGTGTTCGTAGCTCGCCCAACCGCGGAGAAATCGTCCCCGGAAGCCTCGTCCTTCGCCAGGGCCTGAAGCCGGGACGCACAGTGACGAGCCCAGCCGGGCCGTTGGACACCCGGCGGTGGCGCCGCAACTTGTGGGGCCGGCGAGGGGATCCTTGTCCCGAGCGGCCTGGGCGGCGACTGGGCGGACACACGGCAGCAGCAGCGCTGAGGATTGGGGGGCCGAGACTGGGCTCCGGAGCGGCACCGAAACGCTCTGACCGAGGTGAGGCGGGGCGAGCCGGCCGCGAGGGGGAAGATGGCGGCGGCTCGTCCCTAACAAAGGATTACTCCTGCTGTCCCCGCTTCACCGGGACCACTGCTTGCCCTCAGAATTGCCTGGACCTGCACCGGGGCATCCGATCTACGCCCCCACCTGACTGTGGCCCCTGGTGAGACGCCCTTGGCCGGCTTCCCTTTTTCACGGCGGTGGCGCGATAGCACGGCGCATCGCCGTGCTCTATTGTCGCGGCCGCTTTGGCCGCGGGGACCTTCTTCCGAGCCCGGCTCGAGGGCCATTGACCTGCTGGTGGTGTCCGCTCCCCCCTGCCCCGGCCTTTGTCATCCTGAGCTAACGGAGCGGGGAGACTCGGCAGGTTGGTGCGGCTCAGTGCAGCCTGAAACGCTTGGTCTCCTACCGTTAGCAGAGACTGTTGTGCTGCCTGCGCCGACGAACTGAATAGGAGGCCCACTCATTTGGGGGGGAGCTCGGCGGAGGGTGTGGAGCTCGTGCTGGATCCCTTCTGGCTTGTTGGTGTCTGACGGTGCCCGGGAAGAACCGCACAGGTACCTGAGCTCGCCCCATTCCTAACGTGGCCTATAACAACACTAAAATTTGACGCAGTTTGGGGCATAGCTTTACGGCCCCCGCCGCACGAGTCGCCAGGGAGTGGGTGCCTAAAGCGTAGCTGAACGCGTGTGTGCCCGAGGTGGCACTTCAAGACTCTCTGGTGATTTTCGCGGGCCGCTCCCGGATTTTCGCGGGCGCTGGTCCGTGGTGGGGGCGACTGTGGCCCAGGACCACACACCGGACACCCTGTTTGTTTGCCTTCGGAATCTGCCACCAGTGCCATGGAACCCGAGGCGCCTGTGTCTGAGTCCCGGTCCCGATCTGGGATGGACCTACCCTGTGGCTATTTTGGTGCGACAGAGTCCAACATCCTGTACACCGGGTCTCGGCAGGATTGGGAGGGTGCGACTCTGAGGAACGTAGCGGAGCGGGAGCCGGGAGCTGCGTTGGGGTACGGGGACCTTCTCGAGGCTCTCGGTGCCCTACACGCCACCTTGATTCACGGCACCTGGGTGTTGGGGAGCAAGCTCGATGGAGTGACATTGGCGTCGGAGCAGCTGCCACCTGCCTATCCCCAGGTACGCTGGGACTTCTCATGCCGCGCACGGGGGGACAACGTCGTGATCGCCCCGGTGAATAGTGCACGCCTGGACTCTCCGGACAGAATGTCAACGTGCGCTCAGCTGGCGGTGGATCTGGTCGGTACCGATGGTCTTTGGCCTGAGTGGGGGGGGGTGGCCTCGATCCGTGCGTGGCCTCCGATGACCCGGGCAGCCTCCGGGCTATGGTCGCCCGCTCTGGCTGATTCCGCCTTCCTGGGCCTGGTGTGTAGTGTAAATCCTGGATCGGCATTGGGAAAGACGATCTTCCATGGAACTGACTGTATCGATCTTCTGAGCCCTCTACCCTACCGGTGTGTGTTGCTTCCTGAGTTTTATTGGACGCCTCTTTCCCTGGTGACATTGGACATGGCTCTGGGACGTGGGGTAGGCATGGGTGGGTTTTCAAAGAGTGGCCAAGGATGATGCTGACCCTCCAGAGGTGGTCACCTACTAGGCGGGCGGGCTCGGGAGTTGTGTGTTCACACGGTGTAATTGTTGATGTACTAAGTATGCACTGCTCCTTTCTCCTTTCTCGACGGGGTCGATTTGGGGTTCTTTATTGCTTGCTTTATGGGACAACATATGGTGCAAGAGGGAGAAGTCGGGGGCGTGTTCTGTAGGCCCTCCTCCAGTTTATTAATAGTCTCTCAACCCCCCCCGTCTGGTGGGGGCTCTTTTTCTACTCCCTTTCTCTGTTTCTTCTATATTTCGGGTCTGGTTCCGGGGCGACAGGCACGCTGCTGGGGGGAGGGGCCGTACTCATCTGCAGAGGTGCAGGGTGGGGGGTTGGGGGGGGGGGATTCTTTAGTCTTTCGTCTCCTTTTTCCATGGCCTCTTTTTCTTCTCTTATTCTTTCCTGTCCTTTTCCTGGGATCAGTAGGATAGTATTCCGTTGTTGTCAATCGCTACTGTTTCCGGAGTGCCATAATTTCCGTGGAGTCTCCTGGGTCTTGGGGCAGGGGGTTGCAGACGCAATGGCCGTGTCCTTTCTCTACATCCTTAATTTCCTGTTTCAAGTGCCATTGCTAAGATAGATTGCTGTATATTGTCGACATTTATCGCTCTGCCTGCCATTTTTCGTTATCTGGGAAACTGTTTGGCACCTGATCCTTTCATCCTTTCATCATAAAATGTAAACCTTTATTATCCTGATCTCCTACCTGGGCTGTTCAAGATTGGGAGTCTGCTAGCGACGAGATTTTGCTCCCCGAGGTACTGACTGTGATAGCCTTGCTTGCTGTGATTTTCGTGTCTAGCGGCCGGCCCCGGGGGTTGTAGGCCCATATGTGTAATTGATTACGATGTCAATAAAGGTTTCAAAAAAAAAAAAAAAAAAAAAAAAAAAAACAATAGGTTTTCCTGAAAAACCAAGGGAAATATTCTGTGAGCCTGAGAGGGGTGCCCCTGGAACTTCACTGTGTTTTATTGTTGTTCGACTTGCCCCTGTATCAAGTAAAAATTTTCTATCTTGGCCTAATAATTCACTATGTACATAAGGTCCTTCTTGGTCTACAGGGACCTCGATAAGGGGTAAGTCAACTTCCCTCTCTAGGCTGGTTCATGCATATCGTTGATAATCAGGATAGTCCTACTGTGCGGTCTGGTACAGCTGTCGTGTCGTGGTTTGTGTGGCAGCAACCGGCAGCGCTGGTGCAGCTGGCACAAACTGTATAGACTGTTGTGGAGCTGGCATGGACTGTGCATGCTGCGGAGCTCCTTGTTCATTCTGATCCTGTCTAGGTGGCCGTGGTCTTTCCTGTGTTTTACCTGTGGCGATATTACGCTTCAGGACTGGGCAATCGTGTATGTAATGTCCTGGCTGTTTACAATAGTTGCATGTCCCTTTTACAGGTCCTGCTGACTCACCGGAATGCGTCGTACCCTTTTTATGTCCTTCAGCTGGAACTGTCTGAGAGACTAGCATTTTCATTTTCGTGTCTTTCATGCGTCTTTGTTCATGTTCTTGTTCCTCTCTAATTCTATTGTAATGGTACTGTAACATTTGTAACATTTGTGATGGGGTATTACCTTGCCAGGTACTCTCGAATTTTAATACTCTATTCTTCACTTGGGGCAAGGAATTTTCAACTAATTTTGTCACAAACAGATGTGGGTATGATTCGCTACTTGCTTTTATGCCACTATTTATACCAAAACATTTTTCAAATCGGGCATAGAAATCACTAGTGTCTTCATCTTGCTTTTGTTTACAGGCTGAGATTGCACCCCAGTCTTCCTTTTTCGTAGTTAATAAACGCGGCAGTACCTGTACTAGTAAACCTGGTAGTGCTTTAGTTTTGTCCCCAAGCCCCGAACCTGGACCTCGGGCTTTTTCTTCATTTTCTAATGCTGTCCAGTCTATCTTTTGGTCTCCCACCTCCCACTCTTTTTCCTTGAGTTTTTCATAAATGCCAGCAGGCATTAATACCTTTAATATTGTCATAATGTCGGGATAGGTATACTCTCCCATGAGTAACATGTCTTTAATTTCTCGGTGGAAACCCGCTGGGTCTTTGTCATGACTGGGTACCACTTTCTTCATTTCTAACAATTCTATTTTCGATATGGGCGTATATACAAATACACGTTTAAACTGATTGTCCTCGCCCTTTATTGGGTGTACTTCTCGTAAGGGATTCTGTCTGTCCATGTAATACATCGGTCTTTCCTTGATGGGCAGTGAGACATGTTCTGGGCATACAAAAAGAATGTACTGCTTTCTTGATTCTAGTATTTCTTTAATTAACTTAGTACCTGAACCTCTCCATCTATTCGTGAGTAATTCAGTCAATATATCAGGTAAGGGACCAGGATCTGAATGTTGGCTTTTATATAGTATAAGAAGTTGTTGAATCATATAAATCCCAGCTAAACGCTGTTCATCTGGGGTGAGGTTCAAAAATGTGTGTGCTACTGTATCATCACCATATTTTCCGGGACTGTCAACCCAATGAACGGCTGACCTGGCTAATTCTTGTTCATCCATAGAATCGAGTAAATGATAACCCCTTCGCTCTCGCAGTAATTTGTCAGCGGCTTGGAACGAATGCTCGGGGGACCTTATATTTATTATAGGTGTTTGGAAATTCCTGTTATTATCTGGACATATCGGACGTATCGGGTCAGTAAAACATCTAGTACTATTACAAGATCTTCCTCTACCTACATAGGCTATGGTTTCTGACTGTCCTGTGGACAGTCCTGATCCTTCCTCCTCGCTTTGTTCGAACTGATCTACCGTTAATCTCTCTTCGTGTAGTCGTTCTATTTCTTTACGGATCTTTCGACACATGGCTATTATACATTTTTGCTTATCATGTCTCCCTTCTGATATATTCTGGCTCCATCTGGTAAGAATTTGCATTGCTTCCGGGTCTACCCCCGGTCGGTCTTGATTTCTGATCACACAATTTATGAGGAAACGTAACAGTTCCCCCTGTATCTCCACTTTCTGGTATTCCATAGCTCTGTTAATACATTCAGAATCTCGCCCTGTTTGGACAAAATGATATATATTATCTAGATGCACAGTCATTCCTGGTAACTTCCCCAAATACACCGCGGCTCGTCTGATACGTAATGATGCCATGATCATTTCGTCCTCTTTGCCGGGCACAGGGTCATATCTACAATCTACAAGAAGTTCCTTAAGCGTGCGGGAATTTATGAGTTTGGGGGTACGTGGATGTGCTGATTCTTGAAAAGTAAGTTTATTTATTCTGGGTGGCGTAGAAAAAATGTTGGTAGCACCTCCGGTAGCCCCGTCTGGGGTATCGGGCGTGAAAGGATTCGTAGAACGCGATACAGCAACTATAGGTGTGGACACAGCTATAGAAGTAGCTGTAGGAACAGATGTGGAAACAGATGTGCTTGCCGGAACTTGTGTCAGGATTTGTTGTTGTAGAGATACAGATACAGGATCTTGGCGCTGAACCTCCCCGGCCGACGTTCTATCTGGGGCGGCGTTAGCATACTCGGGAGCTGCGTCATCTAAATATGAGGAAAGAAAAACATCTTCTGCGGTTCTAGGATGCCCCTTAGGATGTACTTTTATTGGAAATAATGGGGGTGGCAAGTCTTTTGGTATCCCCGGAGTAGCCTTAGGTAATCCCTCGGCCAGGAGGGGATACATACCATTCATAAGGGCATTTCTTTGTCTGTCTATTTGTTCTGATGTCACTCGTGTACCTTCTTTAATTAATAGATTTTCTCGGACTTTATTTGAATTTTCCTTACTCTTCTCTTCCTGTCTACGTGCTTTTTCTGTACGTCTATACGATTCTTTACGCCATAATTCAATGGCGTCTTTCTGTGATTGTCTAGCTTTCTTTTTCCATAAT
Source organism: Triturus cristatus (assembly GCF_964204655.1). Taxonomy (NCBI): domain Eukaryota; kingdom Metazoa; phylum Chordata; class Amphibia; order Caudata; family Salamandridae; genus Triturus; species Triturus cristatus. The sequence goes on along the minus strand of NC_140584.1, from coordinate 87,167,119 downwards.
TCTTCCTCTACTTTCACGATGCAATCTGCATCCCAGGTCCCAGCTGTGGGCCACCTCTGACTTTCTGGTAATTCCTTGGTGTAGTCTACCCACAAATCAAGAAATAATATAGCGTCTAAGCCGTGCTTATGATACATGAAGTACCCTGGAGTGTCCCTAGGAGGAATAGGAACAGCTTCTTCGAGTACCCCTTTTCTAGTTGTGAACTGTCTTAATTTCGAAAAGAGCGGCATATTGAGAACTGGTCTGATACTTGATCTTGAACAAACTTAATACAATAAACACAGTGATGAACAGTCATTCACACCACAATATGCAGGACGTATTAACACATTTAACATTTAACATTTAAATGAGCAACAATGATGATGATGATTCTAAGGAAACTTAATCACTAAACATAATACTCGGCATTAACTGAATTATTCTGAATTTATATACTTGATATACTAGATATACTGCTAAACAGTACAGATACACTGCTAAAACAGTGCAGACCGGATTTGTGTACCCAAACCCGTCTTGACCGGCACAACCTATGTGCACGTCAGAACGCCTCCCCAGTAATGGTACTCACCGGGTAGCTCGGAACGGAAGGCCTCGGAACGGAACTGAACTGAACTGGACCGGACTGGACTCGACTCGACAACTTCGGACACTTCTGAGCTTCGGAAACCTGGTGGGCCTCTGTATACCTCGGATCTTGCTCTCTCAGCTAGGCTCTGGTCGGGATACTTCGCACTTCTCACCGCCTCGTCTGGGTGTTGATCGCAGCCTCAGTCGCCCCCGCTTGACCGGAGGGAGATACAGGAAATCCTGCTGGTACGCGTTGTTGTCCGTCCAGCTGTGGCAGGAGACCGGGCCTGCAACGCACCGCCGGCGCGTGAGATGAGAAAGTGTCCCTATTCGGGCGCCATTCATGTGGTAAATAATTTAATTACCGGGACTTAATTTGATACAGAAACATAATAAAAATAGCTCAATAAATAAGAGGCAGAATCCGTGGTATTAGAGGTTCGGAATGGGCTTTATTCCAATGGACGATTCGAATCGGTGACTCCAAGTTCCATCACCACGGAGGTTCAGGAAGTGAAGTACATACATTATTGATAATTAATCACTTTTATACAATAGGCATTACAGTGAAGCAAATGCAAGAGGCGTAACAATTGATAGTGTAGATAAGACATACATACGTAGCAAAAGTAGGCGTAACTGGGTGTAACTAAAGAACGTCATTAAGTGTGATGTCATAATAGGGTGGTTCCATGAAAGAATTTCGCAACGTTAGCAGAATTACTTGGCAGAAATGCGCGCGCAGCAGCATGACGTGTGATTGACGTGCAACTAGGGGGTGAAGGGGACTTGACATTTAGCTCTACATGTGGCGACAGATGTCTGGAGGGTCAAGTCAACCTAATCCCAAATCATATCTAACATCCTATGTTTAAAGAACTATGTTATCCAAAAGAGAGGTCTCTTAGAGTAGAATCTTATTCTATACTGCCTATACTGACTGTTAGTGCGTGTACAAGCGTCTAAGTGTCTACACTAGATGCGAGGGCAGAAGTCTTCCATAATAATAAGGCTATGAATTACTTGCATAAAGACAGAGAAGCCGGGCCTTTGCTCGGTAGCTGGAAGAATGTTTACTTAAACTACTAGACAGGAATGCATTGGGCAGGGAACGGAGCAGATAATTTCGAAGGTGAAATACAGTTTCTTGGCAGGCAACAGGCTGATGTCAGGCATCGTGAGCCGCGCAGGGAATGAGACAAAGTTCATGGTCACAGATGCAGGCTCAGACTGGAGCTTCAGAGGCAGAAAGCAAGAAAAGCTTGATGACAGAATCAGGGCCTACTTGCCTGGACTGTAAAATGGCATAAGTGAACCATATAAAGCCGGTGGCCTTTCATACTTAGGAATGGAATATCCGGCCTATTCATGGCTGATCTGAAAGAGGACATGTTGACGGTGAACGCACATGAGTTTGCGTCTTCATAACTGGAACTGGAGGGAACATACATGTACTTGTGATTCATACATGAAATCGTTGGGGTCCAAGATAGGGGACATAACTGATCAGAAAAATCCATATTTCCACAACCTTAAGAGAGATTCTGTAGACCCCCCTCCCCCCTACATCTCCATTTGTGTACTTAACAAATGCCCATCTCGTAGAAATATAAAACGAAATATTTGGAAAGAAATGCTTTTTAATGCCCTAAGCACCAAACTTATTTCTGTCAACCTTTTGGCAAATTTAAATCAATTATTAAAACTATTTCCGGACAAATGAAGTTTTGTGTTGGAAATTTCCTTGTCTTTGACAAACTGGCAACAGGTTATCTAAACACAGGGCCTTGAATTATAATTTCTTCACATTTGGCTCTTCATTAAGCAAGCGGGACAGATAATTTTTTGAGACACAAATATGCCAGTCAATGAGGAGATCAATGCTGGCAGCCCTGACTGATGGTCGGCTGCAACCAACAGAACAGCCATAGTGCTCAGCAGTATTCCATGTTTTTTTCCACCGGAAGACCAGGGCTAGAGATGACACTGGGTGGGCATATACATTGTTACAGTGACCCCAGCAACAGAAGTGATATTTACATTTGTCCTGGGCAACAGTAGCCATGGTTACCGCATCTGGGTGGCCGCATATTGGTTGCTGTGGGAATAATCGAGCTGTAAGGGTATGTCCAGTGCTCAGATGGTTCTCAGTTGTTCACATATGTTCTGAGAAGAGTAGCACAAAGTCCATGCATGGCCAGTAACGGGTCTGCCTCCGCTTCCGGCTTATATGTCTGAAAAGAGAAGTGGCTCAATCAGGAAGAAGTTGATCCATGACCTCTCTGCGCATTATCCTTCTGACTGCCGAGTGCAAATTTGAATACTCCAATAAACGTTTTTTGACAGTTTTGTGAGTTTATTTTTAAAAAAAAATTAGCATTCAGAACATATCATATGCTCTTGGCTTATCTATCTTGTAGTTTATTTACGTTTGATGCGTCAGACGTCTGAACTTTGGCTTGGTGTCTTTGTTTTTTTAAGCTGACTTTGTTACACAGTCTGCTGCTGCTTTTTGATTGAGCTGTATGGTTTTTTTTCTCTCAGTTTCTATCAGGTGTTGACGCCTGGTGCAAGATGTGCAACGAAGGAGGGCTTCCCTCCGAAATGCAGGACCTGGAGCTGGCGATCCACCACCACCAATCCCTGTATGAGCAAGTGACGCAGGCGTACAGCGAGGTAAGTAAAGCTCTGGTACAACATGCTTAGGTACACAAGACAGAGACCTTCTTTGCGTCTTTGGCTTTAGGTCTCTTGGTTAGTCCGGTGCTCTAGTTGTTACAGCGTGTATTGCGGAGATCTGAAGAAGATCTAGAGGCCCCAGTTCTGTGTTTGGGCCGGGCTAATTCAGCTTTCATCCTTCTTAGATAGATAAAATTGGTTCATCCATGTCAGAGGATTGTGTCTTTTCCCTTCTACGCTCCATAAACTAGCCCCTTTAAGGGGGTAGATTTGTGTCAGGGAGAAGGAATACTGATGTGGCTTCAGTGTGACCATCCAGGCTATATGACCTATCTGTAATAACACATAATCACACATGCTTACCAGCACACAAACCTACAGGCACAGTATAAAAGCTGACACTTTAGTCGGTGACTGCTCACGTACAGAGGCCGGTTGGCCTGTACTCTGGCTACCTTCTAATTGTTCAATGCATTTGTTATTGATTTGAAGAGGTGACAAACTACATCTTACTCCTATCTCTACCTTCTATTTGCTCTGTTACTTTCCTACTCCCGCTCAAAATGCTCCTGTTCACACTCTACCTGCTATTTAAGCATAGGTTGTTGAAAAGTAAAACTAAATGTAATGAACAATGGAAGGGACTAACATTTCCCACTGAAAAGAAGGCCAGTGATTCTGAGAATGTCGAAAAGATTACCAAGTCTTTGGCTCGAAAGTCTACCTTATTATTAATTCTATTATCATTTAATCTTTTGCATTACATGTTCCACCTAACTCAGGTGCCTCTAGAAGACACTATAATTAATTAGCTTCCAACATAATCGCTTCGTAAATTAACGTAAAAGACTTTCTCTTTTAATAGAACCTATTAGAAATAGGTTGCTAGTGAATAATTGAAAATGAGTAATAATATCAAAGTATGTATTACTCTATTAAGCACTGATTGCAGTTAGAAAGTTCCTCGCTAGATGAATTTATTTGGAGTGATGAACACCCCAATGCTAGAATTTACTGTCCTGTTGAAACCATCTCCCCTGTCCTCCTTAAAATCAGTGCTACCTTTGTAAATTCAGCATAAAATGCCTTTTTTGTGTCTGTAATCCTATATAGATTGACGGATGGCTAATTTGGTAATATATATAAATCAGTCGTCGCTGCATATTGTTCAATACTACAATCAATCCATGGCCTATATTGATTTATATAACTGTAGTACAAAATATATAAAATAATTGTAGTTGAAGGAAACAGCTAAAAGAAAAGATGAAAAACCCTTTTAAAAATGATACAATATTTTAAGTTGTTTAGGTTTATAACAGGTTGAGATCTGGCAATCGTGATGCACCACAATTAGTCATACAAGTTATCAAGGCATCATACATCAATCCAAGAGGGGTATAGCAAGTGCTGTTTTATCAGTATTGAAACTGTAGATCCCAAATGTGTGTTGCTCAGGCAAATTGGTCGAGTAGCTTTCTCAAGGCTTTTGTTAGCTACATTTGAGTCCCTTCTAGCTCTCAGTTAACAGGAAATATTTATTTTGTTTCACTCAGCCCTGCATGTTTTGCCACTTTTTTTTTTTAAGTATCTTTATTGACGTTTTTGATTTGTAACACAAGTCTCATAATTTGATAAAAGGCAAGACAATGCTAAAGTCTAATATCGTTATAACAACAGCAATAAAATACTGGCCATATTACTTAGTACCTTTTTCAAACTACTTGGTTCTTACCAATACTCAATGTGGGGTTAACCACCCATGCTTCAGGCTACCCAAACATCGTTATGGGTTTACAAACTGTTACTTCAGTAGTTTGAACATAATTCCAACTATTAAAAACAAACAAACTAAATCCAAAACAAACAACCCAACTGGGGCAAAAGAAAAAGGAAATCAAAGAAATTACCTGATGCAGTGGGGGGGAACGTATTGTATATATCTATATCGGGAAGAGTTGTGGACACACTATATAGGACATTTACAACCGGAGGCAGGCAGGAAATCCCACAGAGGGTATGTCCACAGCAGCGAGCAAAAATGTCCCCTCCAGTTTACCGAAGGCTAGTAAAAACCTCCCCATAGAGCACCCGGGTGCCCGGCCCCAACGGTGTCCTAGGCCCCTCCAGGTAGCAGTAAGCGGTACAGTCTAGGTCACTACTGGGTGTGAGCCCGTGTCCGAGTCTGGGCCTGAACCCTCGTCGCTTGTCCCTCTGGGGTCTGCATGTTTTGACACTTTAGGTGATATCTTGATTCTGAAGTGACAAGACGTGCAGTGGTGGCCAAAATGACTAAGCGTTTTCCTGGTACTTGACCACAAGGCATGATTCGGACATCAATAATCAGACATCTAGACCTCCATAACATGTTTTATTTTTTTAACAAAAGTTTTTTTTTTAAACTCACCAGAGTGAAATATGTCAGCTGTCCATACTTTCATCACTAACAAAAAGAGCTTTCTACACATGCTACACACACACTTCGATTGAATTATGTTGATTTGATTGGATATGTGACTAACAATGGTGTATCAGGATTCCTAAATCCCAAAGTCTATAGCAGATCTTGGTTGCAGTGTCACACTAAGAGAATCCCCAAATTTTACCAGCAAAGCTTACTACCAAATGTCCTAATCCAGTCTGGGGTAGTATCAGTACTCTTTTCTGCATTGAACCCTACATTTAGGGTCATTTAATTGAGCATGGAAACTGTTAAACTTGTTTGGTTCTACACACACAAAACGAACAATGTATCTTTAAATGTTTGTATTCCCAATTTTAAAAGGAAGAGTCTTGACTAGAATTTTAAATTTGATAAAAGATACATGCTGCATGTAAGGGGGGGGGGGGGTGCTGGCGGTTTCTGCATTTACCGCCCACGACTGCCGCATCCAAAGGGGGGACGGGAGGTTGTTGGCGATTCCTGCATTTGCTGCCCCGCGACGGCCACAGGTAAGAGCGGGGGGGCCGCCCCCAGAATTCTTCCCCTTGCTACACCACTGTCTTGTAGTCACAATTTAGATCTAAACAATATATACCTCCTAAGAGACTTCAGATTCCACAATGCCCCAAGCTACTGCTGTGCTTGGGTAAAAAAGGGTGCTAAATAAAATGATTTTATATTGGTCTTTCTACCTCTCAATCTAATTTTATTGACTGAAAATGTAATTTTCTACAACAATTAGTTGTAAAAAAAAAATGTATAACCGTTGATTCTGCCCTAAGCATTTGATATTATAGAGGGCTGAAAGTAAGTTGAAAGAATCGGCATACGTTTTGTCTGCTGTGTTTTCTTTCTTTTTTTTAACCCAATTTATATGCTGATACATAAATGAAAGGAGTCTCAGTAAGATGTATCGGTAAAACTAAAGCTGTGGACCAGATATAAGAAAGAACACTTCAAAAAACACTTGTTCAAAGGAAGTTCCAAAACTTTGCATATAGAGTTTAAATTAAAATTTACCTCTCCGGTCAATTTTTAGTCCTGTTACAAAGGATGTTTAGTCCCTTAGTAATCCGTGTATATACACATTTTCCCTTTCATTGGGTAGGATAAACTGGTATATTTGTAGATTACCTATATATTGGGATCTATCCTGCGCAACCCCTTCCTTTCAGACATATATTTAATTTTTAAGGTTTATATAGCGCTGGCTGGACCCAAGGGTATCAGAGCGCTTTACAGGGGTCACATGAGTAGGTATAAAAATAGCAAAAAAATACAATGAGGTAGCATTCAAGTCCAATTAAAACAATAGGTAATATCTCAATTTATACGATCTGGTTACAACAAATTGCGATATTCCATAGCAGGTCAAGAGAAGAGAGGTTGTCGAGGAGAAGGGTGGGGGGGATAGAGAAGAGGGGGGCAGGATGTAAAAATGGTGAGCAGCTGTGAGGGGGTGGTAAGGAAAAGTCAAGTGTATCAGGTAGGGCCTATGAAAATGATTAGTGAGATAGAGGGAGAAGAAAAGAAAGAAGTGAAAAAGGGGGTGGAGAGAGGGCGTTGGGGGGGATCAGAGGGGGGGGATCCTTAACAGTAGTAAACTGGGTTGGGATATGAGCCCAGAGAAGGGGTTAGGGACCCCAGAATTTGTTGAGAAGGTGTAGTTTGCGGTCTTTTTGAAGCTGAAGTAGGAGGGGTTGCAACGAAGTTCTTTAGGGAGTGCATTCCAGATGGTAGGCGCTTTTCCGAAGAAGGAGCATGATTGAGTGGATTTCTTGTTTAACAGAGGAGGGACAAGAACGAGTGTGTTTGAGCTCCTTAGTGTTAGAGAGCAGCCCGCTTTGAGGAGTTTATCTGTGAGGTACAGCGCGGTGTGTTGATGCAGGGCTTTGTGCGTAATGCAGGCGGTCTTATAGGAAGATCTGCCTTCAATGGGAAGCCAATTGAGGGCTTTAAGGGTAGGGGAGATGTGATCGAACCGTTTGAGGTCGGTAATGAGCCTAGCAGCGAGGTTAATAACAGATTTGGTTGGGGCTAGGTGGACTTTAGGTGTTCCAGAGAGAATGGCGTTACCATAGTCGATTTTAGACAGGACCAGTGATTGGACAGCTGATCTAAAGTCATCAGCAGGAATGAAGGGTTTTAGTTTCTTGAGGTGATAGAGAGTGAGAGAGCGCTTTTGGCCGAGTTTTTAATGTGGGCGATAAGAGAAAGGTTCTGTCAATGTTCATTCCGAGGGATTTAACTGAATTGGACAAGGAACGGTTGAGAGCTGTAAGGTCCGAGATCCAGGATTGGATTGGGAGCAAGCTGTTTTTAGGGGAGAAAAGAATGATTTCAGTTTTTGTTGGGTTGAGTCTGAGGTGGTTGTAGTGGAACCAGGATTGAATCTTAGTCAAGACGTCAGAGCGGGATTGAATCTTATGATAAAGTTGGGTGTCATCGGCGTAGAGGTGATACTTGATTCCTGCATGCTTGAGAATAAGGGTGAGAGGTTCCATAAAGAGGTTGAAAAGAGAGGGAGAGAGAATAGAGCCCTGGGGGACACCCAGCGAGAAAGGCACTGGTTTCGAAAGACAGTCGTGTATTTTAATTTGCTGGGTTCTGTGTTGGAAAAAGGAGGAGAACCATTTGAGAACTGAACGGTTGAGGCCAAAACGATCTTTAAGAGTGTTAAGTAAAGTAGAGTGGTTCACGGTATCGAAAGCAGAAGAGAGATCAAGGAGAATGAGAAGGGAGGACTCGCCTTAGTCGAGGGAGTGATGGATGTCATCAATTATATTGAGCATGGCCGTTTCCGTACTACAGCCCTTTCTGAAACCTGATTGCAAAGAGTCCAACAGGGCACATTTTTCAAGGGCTTTAGAGAGAAGAGGAAGGTTAGAGATAGGCCAAAGATTATTTAGGTCATTAGGGTCGGCGGCAGGATTTTTGAGGATGGGAGTGATTTGTCCAAGTTGGAGGGAAACAGGGACACATCCCGCGGCAAAGGAGGAGTTGATGATAGAGGGCGAAAAAGGGACAATGATGTGTTTTAAATCTTGGACAAGGTTGGTAGAGAGAGGGTCACTGGTGTGAGGGGATGGTTTAAGTCTGGCAATTACGTTGAGGACTTCGAGCTCAGTAACTGGATGGAAGTGATGCTAGGAAGCATTGTTTTTTTCTCAAGTTTGGTGGGGTCTGATTCAGGTAAAGAAATGACTAGAGGCAGAGATGAAGTCGTGAGGAAGAGTTAAGAGGGCTGGACAATTGGAGGAAAAATCTTGGGGGGTAGTGTGCAATGTGGAAGGGGAGTTAAGACGAAGGAGGGATCGATTTTGGAGATTTTTTCTGAGAAGTAGTTAGCAATTTCTTCACATCTCTCAATAGCGGCTGTCACCTTGCGGGGGGCAGAGGTGGTTTGGTTTTTAATAATGCTGAATAGTTCCCTGGGTCTATTTTTGGCACAGTCCAGTTGTGAGCGGAAGAAGGCAGCCTTTGTATTAAGGATATGCTTTTTGTAATTGAACCTGGCGGATCTGAGGAGGGCGAGATTTGGAGAGGAAGGGTTTTGTCTCCAAGTGCGTTCAGTCGACCTTAGGGCGCGCCTCTCATTGTTGAGATCCGTATTAAACCAGGATTTGGAGGATGTGTTTTTCTGAAGTTTAAGTTTGGCTGGAACAATTTGGTCAGGGACAACCAAGATGGAGTTATTAAAGTTCTCAGTGAGGTCATTAGCATTTTGGGAAAGAGGAGGAAGTCGAAGTTGCGCTTTGACTTTAGTCTCAAGTTCGCCCGGGGGAATAAAATGGACATTTCTAGTCAATTTCTTCTGTTTTATGATTTTGGGGGGAGGGGGTAGCATTGTGTTGGAGATCGTGAAAAGGATGAGGTGATGGTTAGACCAGTCGATGGGTACGATGGAGGGAGGCCAAATCAGTGCTTGTAATGATAGCGTCCAGAGGGGCTCCTTTTGTGAGAGTAGGCGAATGGCAGAGTTGTTTCAGGTCATTAATATCCAGTAGCTCCGTAAGGAGGTTAACTATAGGATCATCCTTTTTGTTCCAATGGAGGTTAAAGTCCCAAAGGAAGAGGTTTTTAGAATTGGAAAGCGAGGATTGAGAAAGCACGTCGGACAATACTTCTACAAAGGGAAGTGAGTTACTAGGGTGGTGGTAGATATTGTGAAGGCGAATTGGCGGGGAACCATGCACTCGATGTTCTGCTCCGAGGTATTCAAAAGTAGAATGATCGGAGCTCTGCACAAGTGAGAGTTGGAGTTTGTTTTTATAGATTATGGCCAGACCACCTCCAATTCTGTCTGTCAGGTCTATGTTTTCGACGATGGAGTAGCCAGAGGGAGAGAGCAGGTAAGAATGGAAGAAGAGTGATCATTGAGCCAAGTTTCAGTTAGAAAGGCGATGTCAATGGATTCACTAAGGATAGTTTCCGATATTTCAATCGCATGACAAGCAGCTGAGCGGCAGTTAACCAGCATGCAGGAAAGGGGTTTAGGATTGGTTTTGGGAGGGGGGATAGAATGGATAGTGGTAAGTTGCGGAGGCAGCCTGGGAGAAGCTGGGGAGGTTGGCATTCTGTTAGTTCCAAGGATCACAGGGATGGATGCGTGGGGGACAGGAGGGTCTGTAATCAGAGAGTTATGGGGGAAAGAGTGACTGAGGACACAGAGATCAGGAGAGGGGAGATGGCTTGAGGCGTGGGATGTACTATATGTATCGTTACAGAGTGGGGTAGATTTCCGTTGTTGGTGGAATGAGGTGTTGTTTAGGACAGAGCCCAGGGAAATAGAATGGTTGGGGCGGTTAAGTGCGGAGAGGGAATTGACGTCTTTCCTGAGTGATGTGAGTTCAAACGACAGGTTAGCGAGATGGAGTTCTATGTGAAAAAGTGTCTGTGTTATAAGAGATACAGGGATTGGGGCAGGGAGGTCGGGGGGGGGGGGAGAGGAGAGTGTTCCGAGATAGTCTGGACAGGAGGTCTGAGGTGAGGGCGGGGTGGGAGCACAGGTGGGGGTGGAGAGGGGTGTTCTGGTAGATGGACGAAGGAAGGGGAGGGAGGAGAGAAAGGAGATTCACTGGAGTCCGTTGAGAGTCAAGGGGAGGTAAGGGTGGGTGTGGAGAGTGAGTAGGGCAGATGTCCTGGTTAAGGGGGAGGGTAGTTAGGAGAGGTAGGAATTGGAGTCAGTAGTTAGGACGAATGGAGATCGAATTTAGGGAGTCTGGAGGAAGGAGAAGATGAAAGGGGGGAATTAGAGTAAGGAGGTAACGAATCAAGAGGAGGAGGGAAAGATTGAGTGGCAGGGGGGTCTGTAGGGGACTCTGAAAGAGGGACGGTAATTGACGTGGGAGGGAAATAGTGCGTCTGGCCTTCGGAGACATCTAAGGCAGTTGAAGCGTCAGTGAGAGGAGGGTTGGTAGTAGAAGAGAGAGAGGTCCACCTGAGATTGGGAGGCTGGAGGGTTGGAGGGAGATTTCGATAGAAGGTAAGATAAGGTGCTGTAATGGTGTTCAAAGATGGTGAGGTGTTTTTCTGAGGCTTGAATGAGGATGTTACCAGATTTGAAAATCGAGATGTCAATTTCGCCTTGAAAAACAGTTTCAGACCATATGGTATTTTGCATGATTTCGAGATGGGGAGGTGGTTGAGGAAGATACTTTTCCATTTGGAGGGGCGTGTGGAGTAGAAGATGTAGTTCGTTTTTATCATGGAGGTGAGACTGAGGTAGTTATCCACAAATAAGGTTTCTTGGTGACGTATTAATAATTTGTGCTTAAAATTCTTCTTAGCATTTTTAGAGAGGTTGGGGGGGTAAAGGATAGTCCAAGATTTGGGGCCATATCTAGTTATGAGTGAATCCGGTGTCACGAGGGGGTGATTGCGGGGAGGCATGTTAATCCTCTAGAAAGGCCAAGGGGGGGTGAAAGAATAGTGAGGGGAGGAAAAAGGAATGGGGTGAAGAGAGGCGGGGGAGTGAACCAAGGGGGAACAGGGGGAAAGCCAGAGACTCGACTAAGCCCCCGGGGAGAGCCGAGTTATGAGGGTGCGCGGTAGGGGAGGTGTTCCAAGGAAATGTAAAGGGGGGAGATAGGGGTGGATCAAGAATGGTGATTAGCAGACTAAGAAGAACTGTGTTGTCAGCTACAGGTAGTGTATTGTACTGGATTGTCGAGTCGCATGTAAAGAAACATTCAGTACCTTAAAGAATCAAAATGAGGCAGATCTGTTAGGAAGCATATTAGGCATAACATTGAATTACCATAAACCTTCAGACATATGGTTAATAATATCCCGCAGCTGTTCCGTCTGCATTACATGAAACATTCAGTGCAATAAAGAATCAAAATGAGGTAGATCAATAAGAGTGCATATAGAACATAAGATTAAAAGTAACATGCAGCTGCTCACGCTAAATTACAATTACAAGACACAGTCAGACATAAGATTAATAATGTCCAGCCGCAGCTTAGGCTAGATTACAGGAAATGTTCTGTGCATTAAAGAATCGACATGCAGTAGATCCGTAAGGGTGCATATAGAGCATAGGATTAATAATATCCTGCAGCTGTTCAGGCTAAATTGAAGCATGCTTCACTAAATTGAAGCATGATATAGCATGACCATTGCTCCACCGTGGTTCCGCAACATACACACACTACACTGCCTACCTGGACAACTTTCCTTAAACCTTTCCATGTGTCGGGCGGTCCCTGGCCGTCCGACGTCATGGTGGGCGTGTGCGGAAGACAGCTGGGGACCGTCTGAACCACACCCACTCATTATTTTACCCGCACCGTAGCGGAATTTGAGCCACGGTCAAAAGGCTGAGATAGAATTGTAATTTGTCTCATCCCCATCGGACAGCAGTGGCCATTCGCTGCAATCTCCCATCACTACATCTCCATCCCATTCAACTCCCTGTAGTCCCTCTAGTGTTGTCCTTTCCTCTTTTGGGGATATGGCCATGTCTAATGTTTCAGGGAATCTACATGGAAGCAGAACTGTGCCTTGGGAGAACAGGACATCAGAATGAAGGGACTGAGTCTCTCTGCCACATCAGTACCTGTAGGCCCTAACCCGACTAGTTCACAGTGCTTCCCCTGAACTCCTAACCTTTCCAGTTTAGCAGGTGATTTTGCCAAACCTAGAACATAAACCTCTAGTCCCCAAGGGAACAGTGGAAACCGATCATCTCCTTTTGTTTCTCACTCATGCATATCCATAATAAACAAAGGAAAGACACACAGGAAGTTTACAATATATTTTTTGAAACTATCGTAGTCTATTTTGAAGCAATTGTGCTGCGATAAGTAAAGAAATACAACTGAGCAACATGATCAACATTACTAGCAGGCTGTCTACAAAACACAACCCAACTATAGCAACTAATATATTTATCTAGGCCTACCCTCACTATGGGCCTTATGTAGGTAGCCCAACATTTACCACTTCATAAATACCGAATTTTACTGATTCGATATTTATGAAGTGGTAAATGTTATGTAGATAATAATTCGGTAATTATTACCGAATCGGTAAAATTCGGTATTTTAGAACCGGTATTTACCGATTCGGTAATAATGCATCCCTTGAAGCCAGTTACCATTACCGAATCGGTAAATACCGATTCGGTAATGGGGGGAGCACAATCAAGGGTGGCAGGGTGTCACAGTGACACCCTGTTGCACCCCTGATTCCTGCATGTGTGCACATGTGGCACACATACATGCCCTAAGGGCATGTATGTCTGCCACATTGCACACTTAAACGTGCACAAAAATGCTTTTTTTCACCTATTCGTCATTTACCACCAACTTTTAGTTGGTGGTAAATAACGAATCCCCACAACACCCACACACTCCCCCTACATATCATTACAGGATTCGGTATTTACCGAATCAGTAAAATTACCGAATCGGTAAAATTACCGATTCGGTAATTTTACTGATTCGGTAAATACCGAATCCTGTAATGTGCCCCCTACATTGCAAAAGCCTAAATACCGGTCGGTAACGGTATAATTACCGAAAATCGGCCGTTACCGACCGGTATTAGGCTACGTACTATGTGAGCACAGGGATATGTTAGTGATCTCTGGGATTAGCAGTAGACACCATACCTGGTGTGTGTTGTTAGGTGGTCCGCATCATAGGTGTAAACTCAGTTTACGCAAGGCTGCTGCCTCTGTTCGAGGACTGGTTTATGTGCTGGAATTCTCCGCTCTGCCCACCGAGGGGGCGAGACACGGTTTATATGATAAGAACTACTGTGTTAAAAAACTGCAGCTGTGCTACCTTGTTATGACAAAAACTTTAGATGTTGCTGACCGGGCACAATAAAACAGTACACTATATTCGACCTTGTACAAAATGTTCAGACCGAATCCCAAGAAGATTCACTAATTAACAAATGATATGTGCAGCACATTTAGAAAATGTCATAAAAACAAATGTATTATGTATGGTTGTGCAAAGTAGATGCAACCTAAAACAGCTAATACGTGCAACTAAGGGAGAATCAAAATGGGGCTAACAGGGAAATCATCACACTACTAACAGAAACATCTTGGACAGGTGAAGGGTTTGGCATTGCTCTTCCAGCCATGGCTCAACTAGTCTTTGCCTGTCAATGCACAATTCTTGCTGCTCATCTCATTAGGTTTTTTGAGGGAGGTGCCTCCAGCTTTGTTCTTGGTCTTCTCTTTGTGCCTGTTCCTGATTGCTCTTGATTCAGGATCATGCCCTCCATTAGTTCCTGTGACCATGATCAACTTTTTGAATGCTCTGAATTGTATCGGGCTGCACTTGTGGGACTCTTGTTGTGACCTCAAAGCATCTTCTATTGTGTCTGTGCTTTCATGGTGTTCTCAAACAGGAAAGTATGAGCTCCCCCTTATATTTTCTCTTTCTATCCCTCCTTCATTGTCTGGGGAGGAGAGGTTTACTTCTTATTGGTAGGGTAGATTATAATCTCATCCCTCCTCTTCTCACACATGTGCATAATGTACACAACTGGTGCCTCAAAGCTGCCTCATACTACCTAGCTCTACCCCTCAGACTTTTCCTAGAGAGTAGAGACTACCCATAGAACCTGCTCCCTTCAAAGTAGTTAGGTACGCCTATTAATAGAAGAGGTTCATGGCAGCAGGTACAGGCGAAGTGTGAGTGAGAGGTACATATCTATAAATAACCCAGTGAAAGTCGTCACTGGGTATAACGTTGCCACCGTTTGACAATTCTTCAAAAAACGTGGCAAAAGATAAGTTCATCCACCTCAGCTCCCTTCTTAAAAGTTTTGGGGTGATTCGTTAAGCAGGGGCTGAGAAAAAGGAGAGGCTCAAAACGCATTTTCCCCATGCAATTCTTGATAGAAAAAAGCAAAAATGGCTGAAAGGAATTACGCCAAGTTTGACAGAAAGCTAGATCCTGGTCCAGAAAGAGTTGCCTTTAGTGATTTGATATAAATCTGTTAAGTAGTTTTTGAGAATTTAAGGTTAAAAATATATGTATATTTTACGCAGGAGAGGATCCACAGATCTAAAGATATGATCTGATTGGCTGCCATCACATCGACCAAAATGAGACTCTGTTTCCTGTCCTACAAAAAGGTTAGAAAAAACATAGGGGGCAGGCTAGGGATTCCATGCCCCCCTAGGCCTGTTAGGGGAGGGTCCACCCCTGGCACCAAAATGTTTTTTTCCTCTTTATCAGAGGTGTGGATTCCCCTGAGTATACTCATATCTGGGGCTCAGAATGGGAAAAAACTCCCACTCTTTTTAAAGTGTTGGCATTTTTAGTTTTTTGAGAAGGGGATCATGCTGCCCCCCCTCCCTAAGCACTTATTTGGGCCCCAAGGCACTCCATCAGTCTGGCCGCTTTTTATTAAATGTAAAGAGGGCATGTGTGTTGTGGGTGCGCTCTCACTTTGGAAAAACAAATCCAAAAAAGAATAATAAGTGAGCGCTTGGAGCCGCTCATTTGTTATTATCTGCTTTGTGCTGTGGCTTCCCCATAATGTAAAAGTATATTCTGGTCTGAGAAATGTTTAAAATAAAGACTCAGACATGTTGATTTTATTTTTGTTTCACTTTTATTAAACATTGCAATCTATGAAATAATACAATATGCATTTGATTATAGTTATTGCTGACATTTTGACAAAGACAATGGTCTGCTTTATATATGTTGACGTGCTGATCCCCTGATAAGGTCAATAGGCCCGCTTTTTACATTTTGGTGTTCAGACCCTTTGACAGTCAGTAGGTATGACGTACTTAAAACTACACACTTTGTGTTGTTACATCACATAATCAGCTGAGCGCTGCGGGGGTAGGGTGCTTGGTGGGTTGGGCGCAGGGCCTGGCTGCAGACCTGGCTTTACACTGAACTCCATATCATGCATGACAATGGACATCTTACTTTACGTTAAAACATAGAAATTCACTGAAAAAAACAAACTGTAAAGTGGCGTTATAGTTGAGAATCGTAATGCAATCTTACTTTAATTTTGTTTAAAACATTAGAAATTCACTGAAAACCAAAGGCTAAAAGGATGTTATAGATAGGTTGAAATGTCAGTTAAAACGTACGGTTTTAAACTGACAAAACCACTAAAATTCACCAGTTATAGTTCTCAATTCACCAGTTATAGTTATCTCAATTTGTGCCCTAAAGTAACTAAACCTCACACTCTTGCCACGCACTTTTAATTATCTACCACATTACATCACTCATGACAAGTTCTGTGATGTCATTGGTAATATGAGTGCAACATCAGAAATGACGTCATTGATGAGAATACACTGCAAGGTGGGAGTGGCAGTTCTAGTTAGTTTAGGAGACGAGTTATAGTTAGGGGATAACTATAACTGGTGAATTTTGGTACTGCAGGACTCAAGCAGGACCGACTGCCCTAATATACCAAACTTTATAACCCCTTCAAGTTAAACCAAAACACCTCTTTAAAAGCTAATTTCTCAAAGAAAGACTAAACTGATTTACACCAAATTACAAAAAGCACACTTTTTGAGTAATGTTTTAACGTTTTGCCAAATTTGGCATTATTCCTTTCAGCCACGTTTTTTCTGCTTCGAAGAATAGTGTTCCTCAAGGGACTTAACTTGGCAAATCATATTTTTGGTGATCCCTCCACCAACCCCAACCACTCACACACACCCCTCCCACCCCCTACCCCACTACTTCATTTTTTTTTCTTTGTTATCCCCTGCTTTGCGGTTGGGCGCTAAACTTTACATTAAGGTGCCGAGGAAGATGAACATTTATGTGTGCGTGTGTGGGGAGGGGGTGGTCAAGATTTTGCAAAGGACACCAAAAGTTATTGGCAAAAATAGAAATGCTCTTACTTTGAAAAATTTGACTTAACTATAAATATACAGCGGCGACCGCCACTGTGTAATATAAATAGATAGATGAGTTAGCAAGCAATGTATGTGTAGCATTAGCTCTGTATAGAATACCATAGTAGGTCTCTCTGTGAGGCATTTCAAGGATTTTGGCAGACGTGGTTAAAGTTTTGACGCGTTAAATAGACTGACTGATCAGAACAACTGTAAGTCACTGTTTTATTTATGCACAAACAATTTCCAGACTGTAAAACACAGGCAATACTTATTTTTTATTTTGGGGCAACCCAGTCATGCTCTTGAGACCCCAGCTACATTGTCTTGGTGGAAAAGCCCAGCCGGAGCTTGCCAGTAAAAAATTATGCCTACTCCCCGATTTCGCAGCCAGTCAAAGACAAGCTACTTGAAGGCCCATCAAGAGATAAGAAATGAGTATTATGTTATTCTTTGCATAATTCATGTCCAGAACATTCTAAAAAAGGCACCAGCCATGAATAATGAGTCTCTTGGCGAGTCAGCTCTCTTTGAGTTTGAAGTAAACGAGGAAATGCTGCCAGCAAAGTGGAGCACCGATACATACACCGCCTTCCTCAGTCTTGCCAGTGCCAATACCAATCTGCTGCTAATTTCTTAATACTCAAAGTGAATGTGGTTCTCTTTTACATGGGTATTTAGAACAAAGATTTTACTATGGGTATGCTGTTTTACCATGTTAAACAAAGCCAGTAAGCAGTGGCGCTGGTGACCATTAAAGGTGGTGGGGCTTAATTCTTTGCTTGAATTCCAGTGAGCGAGACTTACTTACTTGGAGGGTTCGTGGGGTGGAGGGGGTTTACTCACATTCACTTGCAGTCAGTCTTAATCTTGCACTTATATTCACTCGGTCTTAGTCATTTACTCAAAATTCACACTTGCAGTCACTATTGCTTACTCTAACACAGTTTAACTCACCCGTACAGTCTCTCCCCTTCTCACACTGACCCCCTCATTCTCATTTACTCTCACTCAATCCCACTCATTCTAAGTCTGGCCCAATCTCACTGTGACTCACTTTGTCTCACTCTGACTCACTCATTCCCACTAAGTCTCACTCAGTACCTAGTTGCACTGAGTCTCCCCATAACTCACTCAGTCCTTACTCATTCTAATTCAATCTCACTCTTACTCACTCATACGCAGTCCCACTCGGTCCCTCTCGGTCCCACTCAATCTCACTTAATCTCACTCGATCCCACTGACTGTGACTCAGTCTTGCTCATTCACAGTCAGCCTCAGTCATTCTCACTCAATCTCACTGATCCAGTCATACTCATTCTGAATAACTCATTCACACTCATTCTGACTCACTCACTCAAACACAATCATTTGTACTCAGTCTCACTCACTCTCACACTGCATCACTGTCACACTCATTTGCTGACTCAGACTCATTCAGACTTGGCTCACTTAGTCTAACATGCAGTAACATTCAGCTACACTCCCTTTCTTTCTCTCTTTCTCATTCATGCTCACTGGTACTCTTACTTATCACTCATTGTCTTCACTTTGACTCACTCTTTTACTGATACTCTTAATTTTACTCACAAATTCACAAATAGACTCTTAGACATGCTCACATTACGCACACTCTCACATAGACACATTCTTACTCACACATACACAGTATTCAAAAGCATTTTACTTAACTTTCTGTCTGTACAGGTCCTGTTTGGACTCCTGCTGCTTCTTTTAGCTTCAGACACTTGAAACTGAAATCTCATACCTGCTCAGTCGCCGATTAAAGTTTTCGGTCTCTGCTCATTCACCCCACCCATCCCCAACTCTGTGACAAGTTGCGAAGGGGTGGGGTGACTGACTGATTTGTAGCCACGGGCACTGCAGGACTTGCAAAGCCTGTGGCGCACTTTATCTGTGATGCTTTATCATGTCATAAATTGGGGGGCACTGAGGCCAGGGCTGGGGGTTTCACCAGCCCTAGATAATCTCTGATGGCTGGTGCAGGCGCCTTTGTGCGCCTGCTCCAGGCATCCAACATTCTCTCTATCAGAGCTGTCTTGGGCTGCTGCTAGATAGCTTTTAGGTCTCGCCTAAGCAGCGCTTGCACTGTCTCTTCGAGACATACTGTATTCAGGAATGGACTTTAAGCTCCGCCCATTTTCCGCCCATCTTTTCAATTGGCTCCTATTACTGTCCTTTGTAAGTGGTGGATTTTGATTTGTTAATAGGCTTAGTAGTCCCTCCTTAGTAACGCCCTCTCTTCTGTTGTTATCTCCCATGAGGACAGCCCTTCCTACATATGTCCTTACTCACTAGCTTTCATTAACAGTTAAGACCCTATTTAGTTAATTAATGGCTTGTTGAAGTAGGCATGACATGCTGTCTGGCTTTTGCAACTCGCCCTGGTATCCTGCTTCTGGTGTCCATGATGCTGCAGAGGAGGTAATTTAAAGTGCGCTTTACTATTGCATTAACTGAGTAATGCTTTAAAGATAACTTCAGTGTGCCGCGATTGCTTCAAAAGTAAATAAATAGAAAATAAAAGGTGTGTGGCTGCCGCGTTTGTTTTTCATTTATTTACTTTTGTAGCAATCACAACACACTGTGCTTTATCTTTAATTGTTTCAAGCTACACCCCAAAGTGCCGCCATTACTAAAAAAGTAAATAAATGCGCTTTAGCTTTAAACATGTAAAGTTAAACTGTGGTTTGTCATCGTTGCTACAAAACCGAATGATTTTTAAAAATGCGGCAGACAAAATCTGGTTAGTTCTGGGCACAATGCCTTCAGCTTTAAAATGGCAGCCGCACTTTAGTTTTGTTCTACGTGGCTTGCCAAAATATCTTTTACTACACTTTAACATGGAGTGTAGTAAAAGTTGTTTTTGGCGAGCCACGTAGAACAATTCAAAAGTGCGGCCTCCATTTTAAAGCTGAAGGTGCTGCTCATTTTTTCCAACTTGTTGCGTTTGGTGGTGAACAGGGTGTGATGAGCAGAGGTACCACCATTAGCACTCTCGTCCGTCAACTGGACACAGGCAGATATGCTGGCTTCATTCTTTTTTTCTTTTTTCTTTTTACAAATTAAGCACTGAACCAGAGCGCAACCTTGTTGACAATGAAAACGTTTTACAGTGCTTTTTAGGTCTCGCCTTGCTATTGCGTTTACGCAATCGCTATGCGAGACTCTAGTAAAGGGGCATTTCAAAGTGCTCCCAAAAGTGGATTGCATGGCGAGCACGTGCACAATCACGTGCATCGTGCCGCCATGCAATCCGTTTGGGGAAGCACTTCAGCCCACTGGCGCCCTCGGCATCAAACTTCAAAGGGTCCGCTCTCCCCGCCTGGAATGCGCTCCCCCGCCAAGCGCGCGCACCATGCTCCGGCGGGCTTGTTTTATCTCTTGCTTGTTGTTTTAAGAGTTTACAGCTATCTCGAGCTCCGAGCCACAGGCGCAGCTCAGGACATTCAGTCGCTCGCTTGCTTGCAATAAGACGAGGGGACAAGCTTGCGGGCAAGTCTTCGGCGTTATTTATTTCGTCATCCGTCCTTCTCCGCCTCAGTGAGCAAAGTCTGCGCAACGGACCCCTCTTGCTGAGTGTAGAGAACGTGATGCTTTTGAAGCTTGAAATACTCGTGTGAACAGGGTGAGCTTTCGTCGCCATCCGACTATCTTCAAAGACAATAATGTAGCTTCTGAGTCAGTGTATCGTGGAGTGCCCATAAAAAGTAAACTTGCATGAAGTCTTATTATTGGACTATTCAGGAGATCACTCAGACCAATTCTTACCATAAAGATTCCCCTTCTGTGTACTGTCAATCTGTGGATTTAGGTCTCAAACCCACGGGAGTTAAAATGACCCACACCTGTTCCGTTACACTGCAGTCACCGTGGAACATCCCACGCTGCGTCACTTTACTTAGATCACTTTAAGAACATGCTGTGTAAGTGAATGGGGCACACACCGGAAGGTTCTCCCTCCCCCGCTGACAGCAACTCCACTCCTTCCAGATTATTTTGAGCATTTAGTGTTTAATTGTCTCGGACTTTACGCGCTATCGTGTGTCACATTCTGCAAATCCTTGTTATTTCTTCCCCTCTATTTCGCTGGTACTCTGAAAAGGCTTGGAGTCGACTTTAACCATCTCCTTAACTCAAGAAACGAAAACGTTTTCCATATGAACCCCGCTGCGTCATAAGCTTCTCCGAGCTCCGGGTACATATGTTTGAATTTACACATTCGGATAAACAAGCTGTGCTCCACTGCCATTCCTGAGCGGCCCGGGGGGAATGGCACTTTTGCCAACATTTGTACGTGTACCCGGTCAAACCTCCCAGTGAAAATCCACTATTCTGTATGTCGTTTTTTTTTTTTGAAGCTGTCGACAGAACTAAAAACCTGGGAGCCAGAGTGTTATGGGTGTTGAACTTGTTATGACCTTCGAGTGTTTTTCTTACTATGTTTATTTCTGGTATCTGTTTTACTTTTGCTTTTTAATATAAAGATTAGTGCTTACGCCTGTTTAGAAGCACCCCACATTTTTGCTAAAGAATGAAACTGAAGTTGTGTGATCCTGGGCAAATCAGACAAATCAATTTACCCAGGATCACACAATTAAGGCACATTGGCCAGCCAGACTTCGGGCTTGAAGGTCAGTCAGTTCATCTGACAATATGTTTGGCATACAACTTCACCAGAACAACTGCTTTTGATTTTTTTTTAACATCTTCGTATTTCAATGTTTGAACACTTAACTGTGTTGTCACCCTTCTAAACCCATCAGTGATGTCAATGGCCTCATCTGACATCATCTGTCAGGCGCAGGTACAGGACAAAGTGATATCAAAGTCAAATCAGTTGTTGGGGTGGGGGAAGAAGGTGAAAGCAATTTAAGCTAGTGGGAGCAAATGATGATGAAACAAACATTGGCAAATACGTTCTGGACCTAAAACAACATACACAATATAATATAAATACGCCCTGTCAACTTCAATGTAGACAAAAATATTTTTTATTTCTTAATATTTTATATTCATTAAATGTCTCTACAATTTAAAAGGAACATACTGAGGGTATGATGCCCTCTACGATCAAAAATACATGATGTTTACACTTTTGTGATCCTATTCCCTATTAAACATTCTGACACTGTGCTATAGATCTGTTTCCTGTCACAATGTCAACAATAATTGTGGAATTAATTAAACATACAAACAAATATATGTGCAAATTCTTATTTCAATATGTAACAAGCATTGGCATAGCCAATAGGTCTCGCCTTTGGGACCTTATAAGTGTTTAGTTATCCAGCACAATATCCTTGGTGCAACAACATCAAGTGTTGCATGGCTAAACACTTATAAGGTCCCAAAGGCGAGACCTATTGGCTATGCCAATGCTTGTTGTACTTTGTGGACGCTGTTGCGTGGGTCACGACATCTTTGATAGGCAAGGGATGTGTCCTGTCTAAAAGCGTCAGATGACCCCGTCCGACGGGTTCGGCGTCACTGTAACAGAGGTGGGCAAAATCCTGTGTGGGTGCCTTGGGACTAGGCTCGGTTCTAGCGGGTGGGCCGGGTGGGCCAGGCCCACCCAAACATGAGCCTGGCCCTCTCAAACATGAGCCTGACCCTGGCAGTGCCGTCTCGAAGGCCAGTAGTAAATGGCCACTTTCATTTAAAACGTTTTGTTTTTCTTCCTAGGAGTTTCGTGATTGGGCCTAGGCTCTCTCACAGGCACCTCCCAATAACGCATCGCCTTTAAGAAAGGTGGGCTGTGTCCCTGCCCACTCGTGCAGGTACAATTAATTGGGTCATGGGATGGGGACAAATCCTTTCTTTGGCACCGGGCAACCTTAACTGTAACCTTAACCGTTCTGCCTGAATATTTCCATTTTCTATTCCTCCCTGGGAAGAAAAGGTTTGTTTATCCTTATTCACCTTTCTTGGCCCCGCAGCTGCTTATCAGATCGGCTGTGACGAAGAATCGGCAGGTAAGAGAATGTGTGGCTATTTGTTCTTTTTAAGATCAGGGAAGGCCCAGCAAGACACATACCTAATGTATGCTTCATTTCCAAAAAACAAATGTCCAGATAACTCTGGTGATTAATAATCCTGCAGGAGAGCAATCCTTTGTCCTTTGGTGGTTTTGAAATTCAGATAAACTGTATTTTATGTGGATAGCTCAGTGGGTTACTGTCTTTGTCACAGATATTCTTGTGTTACTTGCAGTTCAGAAGTTACAATCCTATCACAGAGTTGCATGCAAACCTAAAGGGTATAGTTAGAACTTAGTTTTGTATTTTGTGTTGCGATATAGTTAGAACTTCCCAGGTTTTCATTATTCTAATGTTGCTGAAAAGAGTTCGTTTGGGCAGATATACATTTTTATTAGTAAAGCCAACGCCCCAGCACTGGAGTACTCATTGAATCCTGCGTTTGTGTTTCTCCAGACAAAACCCTCCTAAAATATACTGCCCACCAGTATGGATGACATGTGAGTCCTACACCGTGTAATCCTCATTGGTTTATGTGACATTCCCTGTAGACTGATTTACGTACTTGTATGATTCCTTGTCACTGTATAATGTGCGCATGATTTAAAATACTGTGACACCCTACACTACGAGTAGTGCTATACAACAAATGAAATGCATATGAGAGAGGGGCTACAGAGAGATGAGGGGCACTGGTGGAGGGTGGCAGAGAGGGTATCTGAGGAGGAGGTCATTGGGGGAGGGGCTGTGGAGAGATGAGGGGCACTGTTGGAGGGTGACAATGAGGGTGTTCAAGGAGGAGGTCATGAGGGGGAAGGGCTATGGAGAGATAAGGGGCACTGGTGGAGGATGGTAGGTAGTCTGAGGAGGAGGTCATGAGAGGGAGGGGCTATGGAGAGATGAGGGGCACTGGAGAAGGGTGGCAGTGAGGGAATCCGAGGAGGAGGTCATGAGGGTAAACCCGAGAAGTGTCACTTGCCTGATACTCTTATCTCAGAATCCTCCTCTTTCCATCAAAGGGACTTTACATGGAAAAAAACACTTTTTGAGAGAGTTAACATTTAGATAGAGATTTGGAAAGAAAAGATTGCGTTTTACTGGGCCTTGTAAAACTAAGAAGAGATAAAGGAGGGCCCTGAAGCAGGCCTGGCTAGACATATAAGTGAAAAATCGGGCCCGCAGTGGCCCATTTGAATGCACCCTTGGTCCACCCAAATAAAAATTCCTGGAGCCGGGCCTGCTAGGGACTCTGCTCAGCTCAAGTGAAATGAGTACTTCCGAAACCCTGCGTGGTGGCAGGAGTGCACAGGGCCTTCCCAGTGCACAGCATGTCCGGTAGAGAAATGATGTTACTCACTAGTGGGACAAAGGTTACCGGCATCTTACCTCACAGGTCAGTCATCTCTTCAGGCCGCACCTGCCCCTGGGCACTTTCCAAATGCAGAACTCGCTGCCTGGGTTTCTACGGTATGTGACTGAAGCAAGTAAACATTGGCCTCCCGCAGCCCAAGAGGTTCCTTACACATGGTTTCGTCATCTTCAAACTTCTCACGTAGAATACCCAGGTTGTACTCCTCTGTGTACGCATTTAGATCAATCAATGGCCGTTCTTGTTCGTTTTTAGGTCTCGGCTAGCGTGGCTGCGCACATGCGCAGCTTGCTCGGTGACATTTAATGTCTTTGAGGAGTTTCAGTAAAGGGCTTTAAGCCCTGCCCCTCTTTTCCATTGGCTGGCGTCACCGTTCTGCTAAACGGTTGCCAGCCATTGGAAAAGAGCTTTCTATGTTGCCTCCCTTTGGCTTTTTGGGACGGCCTAATTGGACTCCCTCGCTTGCTTTCTTCCCGTCGCAAACGTTTTCTTATCTTTATGGGGCCATGTGTTTCAATCACATGGCCCCATAAAGACAAGATCAGGCGCGATTCTCTTTTGCAGTCGTAGTTTAACTCTTTAGTGTCTCTCTCTGTCTAGCCAGAACTAGCCGCATATGCTCGTGTGTTCACAGTATGCACTGCTGCCTGTTAATGCACACAGCCAGTATGTCTGTCTCTCACCTCTGCACATGTGATGCTCACATTCTAGTGCCGTGGTGCGTGCTCGCTCGCTAGTGGCCGTTGGAAATGGGATAGGTATGCAGCGTCCGACGGTCCACCTGTGCATTGCCCCTAAGGACACACGTGACTGTAAATCTGTACTGGCTTACCTTTTTGATACAGTCAGGCTGCATTGTAAAGTATCCTATAGGGTAATGCACCTGCTGCAGAGATCATCTTATCGCCAAAAACTTCCAAGGTATAGATGTGGTAAAATAACTGCTCTCCTTTCCATCTGTCCATCTCTCCCTCGTTAATATCTGCCCGTCTGACCCTCGCGCTCACCAGTGCCTGCACACTGCTGTCCTTTCCATCAGTCCATAATCTCCTTTCCTCGTCTGTCCCTTTTCTCTTTCTCCTTAGCTGGTCCCCTCTCCCTCATTAGTCCCCACATGTGATGCTCACATTCTAGCGCCGCGGTGCGCGCTCGCCGGCTAGTGGCTGCTGGAAATGCGATAGGTATGCAGTGTCTGACAGTCCACCTATGCATTGCCCCTAAGGACACACGCGACTGTAAATCTGTGCTGGCTTACCTTTTTGTTAGTCAGGCTGCATTGTAAAGTATCCTATGGGGTAATGCACCTGCTGCAGAGATCATCGCATCGCCCAAAACTTCCAAGATATAGATGTGGTAAAATAACTCTGGCGGTTAATGCACTTACTGAGGGATCGTGTGCACTACTTAACGTAAGAAAAGCAGCAGCACAATCGTTAATGAATGTGTCCCCCTGGGTACTCAAGTGATCTCACACTTGGAGATGCAAGTTTTAAAACAAATTTAATCAGGCGAAATATATCGTTTGATCGTGAAGTTTTATTCATTGCACTTCAAAGTATTCATTTATTCCTTTATTCCTTCTAAGTTTCGAATTTTGTGAACGTCTTTTAGGTTTCAGACATTTTTTGTCCTGTCCAATGCATTTCGGGTTACATTAACCCTTCGTCAGGGACAAATCTAGAATGCAATTATATGATGAGGAGGCGAGTGAGTATCTTGTTTTAAAGAACGAAATTGTTAGGTTATCGAAGTGACAGCAGTGATCTCGTCATTTTGGCAACGTGATCAAAGTGAGGATCAGGTTGTTAATCATCTGTGTTTTGGGGAAGGTAATGGGGTTCTCGATATAATTCTATAATGGTGTTATTAGTATCATGCCAGTGTTTGAAGTGAATAACGCGGTTTCATCAGCGTTTTTTACGAAGTGCGCGTGGTCAAGTGAACACGGATTCCCATATGAATTTCCGTGAGGCGGTGTTAGTTATGCTATGGTCGATGTGGTTAATTAAGGTGGTACCTTACATACGCCGTACTTGCGGAGTAAGTGACAAGTTGTTCGGAAGTCTGTAAGAAAGTATATATGTTTTATTTAGTCCCAAGGAATGCTCTCCAGTCTTAAACTGTTGTGTTTGTGGCTAGGCGAAAGCAGTGAGAAGATCACTTACTTGAAATTCATGTTAGCGGGTGTCGGCTTCTCCGTGCATCCGCTAACATGAGTTTCAAGTAACACAGATGATTAACAACCCGATCCTCACTTTGATCACGTTACCAAAATGACGAGATCACTGCTGTCACTTTGATAACCTAACAATTTTGTTTTCATTCGCCTCACTCCCCCTCACTATGATCTGCTTATCTTTATAGCTGTCGCCCCCTCTCTCTTACTGGCCCCTGGCCCCCTTCCACAAACTTGGCGGCTCGGTGGGTTAATGCACCTGCTGAAGCGCGCACAAAGTGAGTGCAGCTATATATAGACAAGAACACACACAGTGCGGCCGTCGACACGTTTGGGTGGAAAGGAGGGAGGGGAAGCTTATCGCAGGTTTGGCAAGTACATAGATGGTCTCCGACAAAATACAGTTCAGGAACTGTTTGTATTTCGACAACAAAAAATGCAGATATTTTAAAACTAGTGGAGTGTTGCAAGGTTCCTTAAATCGTGGAGAAAAAAAAAATCAAAATTGGGACAGCTAAAAGAGAGTGACAACTCAGTGGGTTCATGCGCTGCCACGTCAAACCGTATGGTCATGGAATTAATTAATTCATAAACCACTAGCCTTGGGCCGCCTCAAGGCGCTTTCGGCAGACTAGGGGGCAGTCGTGGGTAGTGATAGAGGCACATTTTTAATGCCCGCAATGGTGCTTTCTGCTCTAGGGGTACTTGGCGTTGTCTTCCAAGCCTCCTAAAATCAGACCGCCACAGGAAATGGTTAATCTCTCAGGTGCCCTTTGCTGTTGGAAATGAGAGGATGTGGTGTAACGACCAGAGCTGCCACTTTGGACCTGTGGAACCGAGTTAGAGTCTTGGCTCAACATCCTGTGATCCTGGGCAAATCACTCAATCGTCCCATTCCTATATATGTGTGTCTTTCTGTAATGTAACTGGTGCTCATGTAGAAATTCTAGTTGACCAGTTACATATGGTCTCCATTGGACACAGTTGCTTCCTGGCTTTAGGGTGCTTGGGGCAAGCGCTCGACTACTGTGGAGAGTCCCAGTTGTACCTTGGAATTTGTTTGTGGCACATGGTGGTGTCTGTCGGGGTTTTAATTCGAAGAGCACAGGCATATGGTCACATGTACATATCAATGCTGCAGCTGAAACCAGTTGTAAATTGTCCGGCTGATTTTTCCTCCAGGGATGCCCCATATTAGACAAGCGACGCCGCAGTGGCCTTTGATCTTTTGAGAACACCGTATTGACCAACTAGAGAAATGAGGCAGCAAGGTGGGTTGACGTGCCGGGTGCCGAGTGGCATGTCACAGATATTAGCCATGGTGAGTTTAGCTCAACCTTTCATCCTCATCAGGGTTAGGCTCAGTGATTTGGGCAGTAGTAATAACCGTTTTTCATAGTGCCACAGAGCCATAAGCATGTCTCCTGCCGCCACTGCACTTAAACAAGACCAGGCTTTCAGGGAAGGCAGACACGTGCCGCACACGCTGGGGACAAAGCCAGACAGGGCGGAAAAACATCCCCGGATCAGAACTTCTGCTTGGATTCATTAAAGCTAAAAGGGCATGAGCGTTAAATAGGAGTAGAGAGGGGTATTTGTTGCTAGTGCTACCCCTAGCTTCCTCTTTAGTAGTCCTGGTACTTCTCTACCTACCCCTGGTCCCAGAAATCCTGATGGCAGCGTCAGGGACAGAAAGTAAACGAACTTCTAGGAATTCTGTTTAAGTTCTCTAAACTCTACCCATTTCCCCCTCTAGCCTTTTAGTTTAGGGGAAGTCAGTGCTTGTTGAGGGGTCAGGATGTGATAAGTGGGCAAACTTGTGATTCACTAGGGTCAAAGTGGACTTGAAGTCACTTGCGCTAATTTGCTAGAGTAAATTTGCATACCTAGCGCTTTTTTCTGTTCCCTGATTTTGGAATTACAACCTCGAATAAAGGGCTACTCTGGGGGTCTGGACAGTGCCTAGATGACCACATGTTTTGTTTTAACATTGTAATGGATGTTAAACCATTGTTTCCTTGGTATAGTATCATTACTGGTGCAGTTTTAATGTATACTCCCGCCATTCCACTTTTGATGTTATCTACCTTTTAAAGATATATTTCATTTTTTCATTGCCAAGGGGGGCTTGAGTCTCACATTTTTTTCCAGAACAACTGTTACTCCAGTATTGGAGCTTTCATAGATTCACATGCCTGAATCATTCCCCGTCGTCGAGACGGAAGTCTCCGGTACATAAAAAAGCAATGCTTAGTAGTATAGCAAATTGAAAAGAGGCCTAGGCCCATTTCCCCTTTGCAACACATAACCTTTGTTATGTAAAAAAGGACCAAACTTGTCTCTGAACCAATCAGAGCCTCTCACCCTCTAGAACACTCCTGAGAGAACCTCTTGCCCCTCAGATTTTCTCCCGCACGTTGTGCTAAGAAGTCTCCTTTGAGCTCTGCTCAAATTCTACAGTTTTATTTCTACTTCACTCTGGATTTGAGAGTTCTTCAACTAATTTAATAATTTTTGATAACTGACTTTTTCTTCACCAACTCCTGAGAATGGCTGACAAAGAGAAGAAAGGTTTATTTAGAGTCTGTGCTACCTGTTCAAAGAAAAGGCTATATACAGACGACCCTCATAAAGATTGCATATACTGTCTTTATCCAGACCATCATGCAAAGGACTGTAAGGTATGTCGTACCTTTTCTAATAAAACACTGAGGGATCGTGAAGGAAGGCTTTTACTATGGCTTCAAAAACTTAAAACCAGGAAAAACGTCATGTCTAGTGACAGTGATGAGGCGTCTACAACTTCTAGGAAATCTCAGAAAAGAAGCAGATCTCCTCAGGCTCATACCTCAGGGGAAAGACCTGAGAAGGCCCTTAAAAAGACCTCTATTGGGTCTTCTGGGCGCAGTCCCTCAAAATCTCCTCCACGTAAGGAAAAGGAGAGCAAGGGTCATGCTTCAGGGGTAAAACATACAAAGAGGACAAGCTCGGAGCCCTCAAAATCACCCCCTAAAGTCAAACATTTGTTCAAGAAGCCGGCCTCCACACATTTCCTGGGGAAAAATTGGAGAAATCTACGTTGTCGATGGGAGCGTCGACGAAGAAAATGGCGGCGGCGTCGAAGAAATCTGAGGTAAAACTTACTTCTAAAGCTATATCTCCGTCGACGGCAGTGTCGACGCTGAGACCTTCGACGGCATCGACGACGACCACGATCACGTCATCGACGGGATCGTTGATGGCAGCAACAGGATCGTCGCCGGCAACACCGATGACAGTAACAGCAGCGACGACTGCAGCATCAACCACGCTCTATTACAATTACGCCAGTGCGACGGCAAGAGGTTTTACCAGAGTCCTTGCCTACATCATCACTACCAAGGTCTTAACAAGATCCAGTGACCTCTGATGATGAACAGGAAGAGGGAGAGATAACGGACCCTAGTAAAGAGTGGGACGATTATCTCATTCCGTCGCCTTCGTCTCCTTCACCGAAACCTGTTGATTCTCCTTTGGAGGACATCGGGGGGTTCCATAATTTAATGGAGAGAGCTACAACAAGATTTGCGCTCACCATGTCATCTGACAAAACGGAATGTTTCTTGTACGATTTCAAGAAGCCATATCGCAAGGCAGTTCAGTCTCTCCCAGTTGTCAGTCATATATGGGAAGAGGGTCTCAAGGTCATGGAGACACCAGCAACGGTTGCTCCAGTACTCGCCAGGCTGGACAAGAAATATAAAGTGCCCTCGGATGCTCCAGCTTGTCTACTAGGCCACCCCAAGCCGGACTCCGTTATAACCGAGGCGGCTCAGCAGAAATTGAGGAATCCATCAGCTTCGATTACGAAACCTCCCGACAGAGAGGGTAGGCGCTTGGACAATGCGGGGAAGAGATTTTCTTCCATGTCTGCCCTTCTAGTTAAGGCGGCGAATGCCCTGGCCATTCTGGGCAGGTATGATAGGCAAATGTGGTGTGACCTCTCGCCTTACATAGACAGCATTCCAGAAGCTGAAAGACAGAAGGCCAAAAAGATTCTCCAAGAAGGAGAAAGGACTTCGGCTGAAGTCATAGATTGTGCAATGGACATTGCGACCACGGCCTTCAGATCTTTGGAAGGAGAGGCAGTCTTACGCCAGCAAGGATGGCTGAGAGCAACAGCGTTTAGGCCTGAAGTTCAGAATAAAATCTTGGACCTTCCCTTCAATGGAGAGGATTTGTTCGGAAAACACATCGATGAGGCTCTGCAGAGTATCAAAAAAGATACCGACACCGCAAAATCACTGGGAACGCTGCAATATAGGAAGGTTCCTTTTCGAGGCTCTAGAGGTAGGGGCCAATCCTCCTATAGAGGAGGTTACCAACAAGGCAGATACACTTCTTACTCCATCTCATCTCACTCAGCCCTACCATCAGCAGTATACACAAAATCTACTCCTAGAGGTCGAGGAGGTCGTCTGGGGAAGCACAACACCCGATGACAATGACAACTTTCTAACTCCGGCTACACCTATTCTTCTTACGTCACATGTTCCCCTGGGTGGAAAAATTGCTTATCATCTTCAAAATTGGCAGCAAATAACTACGGACCAATGGGTCCTCAACTTAATACAATTCGGACACACTCTAGAACTTCTGCAAACACCCCCTTGTACACCGCCGAAACATCAAGAGGTCAAACACTTGCATCAGATGTGTCGGGAGATTCGGACAATGCTCCGAAAGAGAGCAATAGAACCGGTCCCGAACTCCCAGAGAGGAAGGGGATTTTATTCCCGTTTTTTTCTAGTCAAGAAAAACGTTCTCCAATGGTGTCCTATTTTGGACCTCAGGTCCCTAAACACCTATCTAAAGAAACAATCTTTCAGAATGGTTTACCTCCAAGATATTCTTCTGCTCTTAGACGCAGGAGATCATATGACCACATTGGACCTACAGGATGCGTACTTTCACATCCCCATGCATCCTTCCCACAGGCAGTACCTTTGGTTCATGGTGGCCGGAGAGCATTACCAATTCAAGGTACCGCCTTTCGGCATGAAGTCAGCCCCAGGAATTTTTACGAAATGCCTGGCCCCAGTGGCAGCTGTTCTAAGGAAACAGAAACACCAAGTATTTCCTTACCTCGACGACTGTTTGGTCAAAGCGCCATCCGCAGCATCGGCCCGGTCGTCAACAACGGCTTGCGTGGAGCGGTTTGCCAGGTTAGGTCTGACTTTAAACTAAGAAAAATCATTTCTTCAGCCGACACGAAACATCACCTTCTTGGGAGCGATACTAGACACAGACAAACAAAGCGTTCCCCTCCAAGGAAAGACAGCTGGGAATAATATCTCTATCCCAGAGTTTTATAAGAAAAAAGTGTCTTTCAGTACGCAAGTACAAATCATTGCTGGGAACGATATCATCTTGCATTCCCCTCGTACCTTTCTGCAGGCTAAGGATGCGTCCATTGCAAGAGCAACTGGATCTACAATGGCATCAGGCGAGGGATCCTTCGAGGATATAGTCAGGGTAACGCCGACCATGATCCATGCGGCAACATGGTGGACCCAAAAGCAGAACGTCTCGCAGGGTCTTTCATTCCTTACACAACCAGCCCCACTGGTGATTATGACAGATGCGTCCTTAGAAGGCTGGGGAGCGTTCCTTCATGACCTCCAAGTCAGCGGTCGCTGGAAGTTGCATGAACAGCAAATGCACATCAACCTCTTGGAACTCAGAGCCATCCGCTTAGCATTGCTAGAATTCCTACCAAGGATACAGGGATCAGCTGTGTTAATAAGAACGGACAACACAACAGCAATGCACTACTTAAACAGGGAGATACAAGATCACTCTCCCTGTCTCAAGAAGCCCAGAAGGTATGGGAATGGGCGCTGCAACACAAGATATCCATAACAGCGGAACATCTCCCAGGGGACCAGAACGTCAAGGCGGATACTCTCAGCAGGCTCAAATCCACCTGCCACGAGTGGGAGATCGACCAAGGGAGTCTAGACAGCATCTTCCAAAGATGGGGAAAACTGACAGTAGACCTCTTTGCAACAGTGGAGAACAAAAAATGCCAGTTCTTTGCAAGCTGGCTTCCCCAACGGGGATCTTGGGGAATGCTTTTTTGATGGCATGGTCAGGCGTCTTTGCCTACGCCTTTCCTCCAATTCCCCTCCAGCCACGTGTTCTTATGAAGATCAAAAAGGAACCATGCAAGATAATCCTGATAGCACCATGGTGGCCCAGGCAACACTGGTTCACGGAGATTCTGCTACTGTCGGAGGAACACCCGATTCGCCTCCAGCCAATACCGTCACTCCCGTGGAGTAGTGCTTCATCCGGACCCGAAATCACAGCACTTAGCGGCCTGGCTCCTGAACACTGTGAATTTCAGCATCTAAATATCTCAGCGGAGTGCAGAGAGATCCTATCGAGAGCCAGAGTGGATAGTACGAACAAAACGTACAGGATGAAGTGGAAGAGATTCTGCTTATGGTGCAAAAGATGTAACATTCATCCTCTGAACTCGGCAGTGCACGAGTTTATTCCATACATTTTGCTTTTGGCAAAGTCTGGTTTGGCTCATGCATCTATAAAGGTACATCTAGCCGCAATATCACGCTACAGAAGGACTTCCTCTGGACCTTCTCTGTGGTCCGCAAGAGTCATCAAACAATTCATGAAGGGATTGTTCCGGGATTTTCCTCTAGTAAAGCCTCCACCACCTCTCTAGCAATTAAACATTGTTCTTTCCCAATTAATGAAACAGCCCTTCGAGCCAATACATAGGGCAGATCTTAAATTCCTGTTGTGGAAAGTTGCGCTTCTCATCGCGCTCACTTCAGCCAGGAGAGTGGGGAAATACAGGCTCTCACGATCCAAGACCCTTTCTTACAATTCGAAGACGACAGAATGATACTCAGGACTAATCCAAAATTCATTTCAAAAGTACCAACTGATTTTCATTTAAATGAGTCACTAATTCTCAAACGGTTCTTTCCTCAACCAACAACAGAGGCGGAAAGAGGTCTCCACTCGCTGGATGTCCAACGCTGTCTAAAGTTCTATTTGCAAAAGACTAGACCTTTCCGCAAGTCTTCACAACTTTTTGTCGCCTTCAGCGCACCCAGGAAGGGTTTCCCTTAGTCAAAAAGGGGAATTGCCAGATGGATTTCCAGTGCGATAGAGTATTGTCATAAGGCAGCTGGACGACCTCTGAATGCATGAGTTCGTGCACATTCGACAAGAGCAGTGTCCACCTCCACTGCTTTGTTTGCGGGAGTGCCGATCCAGGATATCTGCAGGGCAGCGGCCTGGACAAGTACCCACACCTTCACCAGGCATTACTGCTTGGATGCAGCCACAGGAAGAGATGTGGCGGTGGGAGAAGCGGTGCTGAGGAACTTTATCCAGTAACGGTGAGCCCTCTTTACCATCCCTCCTTCCTTTATTGGTCACATTTGCACATTTTTTTGTTGTTTATTGTTTTATATGTAATTTGCAGAGTGTTTTTTCTGTGTGTATTGGTATAGGAAGACCGCTTTTATCACACTACATATGTTCCCTTGTTCCAGGTCTTGGGTAACAAAAAATGTGCTATGATTTACTGCTCGCTATTCTGATTCAGGCATGTGAATCTATGAAAGCTCTAATACTGGAGTAAGAAAACAAGTTACTTACCTGTAGCTGTAGTTCTCCAGTATTGGAGCTTTCATAGATTCACATGCAACCCACCCTCCTTCCCTGAGAGGCTCACCTCGGAATTAGAACAAAAGGTGTTATGGCACAAGTGCACGAAAATCTGAGGGGCAAGAGGTTCTCTCAGGAGTGTTCTAGAGAGTGAGGGGCTCTGATTGGTTCAGAGACAAGTTTGATCCTTTTTTACATAACAAAGGTTATGGGTTGCAAAGGGGAAATGGGCCTAGGCCTCTTTTCAGTTTGCTATACTACTAAGCATTGCTTTTTTATGTACCGGAGACTCCCGTCTCGATGGCGGGGAATGATTCAGGCATGTGAATCTATGAAAGCTCCATTATTGGAGAACTACAGCTACAGGTAAGTAACTTGTTTTCTTCTCGGATGAGTGACCCTCCTGGATGGCGGATGTGTCACGGGTGGATTCAGAGATGTGTGGCTAGAGAGTAGGATGGATGGGTGGGTGGATGGAGGGACACATGAAGAAATAGAAGTACTGGGAGAAGGATAGATGTACAAACAGATGCAGAGAAGAGTGGATGATGGAGAATGATTAATAGAATAATGGATGAAAGGAAGGAAGGAAGGATGTATGGATGCATGGTAAGAAGGAAGAGTGGCTAGATTAAACAAGCATTGAAAATGCAATAGGTCCCGCCCTGATTAAGTTAAAGCCATTTGCTTTGCTAATGGTATTGTATAGCAAAGCAAATGGCTTTAAGTTAATTAAAGGCGAGACCTATTGCATTTTAAATGCTTGTTTTTATTTGAATTTTATTACATTGTTCGGAATTTGAAAGGAAAATTTACAGTCGAGAAGAATACAGAGAAATGATTAAGTGAAGGTAGAACGAGATAAAAGAAGACATCTATATGCCCAACTTTCATCACTCTGTATGGGTGAGGTTCATTTTAGGTAATTTCTAGAATTCTTTTGATACACAGGTATTTAAATCTTCCTAGACATCTGACCCATCTAAGGGGGCGATCACAAGTGACCTAGTATATGGGCGTAGAAATACTCAGTGCAGTATTACTGTGCAGTATTTCTTCCCCTGCTCAGCTCATCCTGAGTTTTGCAGCTGGGATATGGAATTGCAGGAATCCGTGCTTTCGAGACAAATCAGGCACGTTATTTGCTAATTTTGACCAGAATATCACCCGGACATTTTGCTTGTGTTTTTTTTACTTTGTCATTTTATAACATGCATAATAACATTAACTTCAGACATACATGTGAATGCAGCAACACAGCATTATAATAGTCCAGACAGCCGTCCGGCTTTTTATTCTGTCACTGGAGTTGTGCTACTAAAGCTACAAGCACAAAGTGCATTGTTTGTTTCTCGCTTTGCCAGTACTTCACATTACGGAGCAACAGTGTAAAATGCTTGCAAACCAAAAAACATAACTAAACAAGCATTTGCAATGCAATAGGTCTCGCATTTAAACGAGTTTAAGCTATTGGCAATGTAAATGACAATGCCTTTTATCTATGTTTTAAAAACCAAAATTTAAATAAAAGGCATTGTTATTTACAATGCCAATAGCTCAAAATCGCCTAAATGCGAGACCTATTGCATTGCAAATGCGTGTTATACATTGCTTGCAGACAAAGACTTACGCTGCTTTGTAGTGCTGTAAATACCAGATGTTACAATTACTGAACTCAGTGGCACTTGGTTTACCTGATCTAGAAGTAAAAAAACTCAGAAGATTCTGTGTTCAACCTAGTGTGAACCTCTGCAGCGTGCGTGCTAACCCCGGAGCTGGCAGAGTGAGCACGTCAAAGAATCAGGGGAAGACAGGCCTAGGCTTGGGTGCCACTGCGGTCTGTGGATATCAACGCACGGGCACCCGGTGGGTTGTCCCTGGACTCGACAACCACAGGGCGGCTGTCCCGAAGACATGCCCTAGTACCACAAGGTGACATGGCGAGCGCTGAGGTAGAAAGCAGCGATGGCCGTCTTATGTCTCAGCGCCAGGAAAATACTGCAGGGTTCAGATGCAGAAGGACATGAAGCAGACCCCTGCAGCCCATGCAGTGCAGGAGGGTCCCTCGATCCTCAGGGAAGGGGGGAGGCAACTACTGGAGGCCCCTTAGTGGGATGAAGGCAAATGCATATCAGTAGCATATAGGAAACGTAGGGGGGGGGTCTCGTCCTATTCTGAGGGGCTGTCATTTTGAGTTACGCTACTGTAGATAACGTGTCAGGTGTGACTGGCATAGGGGCACAGGTGGGCATAGCCTGGCATTGGGCATTGCTTACTGTTGTCTCCGGCCCCTTAGACATCTTTTTACGGTTACAGTGCGTGAGGCAGTCAGGTTACCAACTCTGTTCCGAGTAGTGTCTGCCGGCCAGTAGACTGTATTGCATTCACCCCGCCTACTCTGTTACTTTACAGAGTACAGCTCAGCGCAGACCAGCCCATGCATGGGTTCGCCTATCCCAGTGACCAGAAAGGAGTCCAAAAGAACGCATTTATTGAACATTTTGTGTCCTTGTGTAATGTAACCGGTGCTCAGGTAAAGCGCTCCAATACCTTCAGGTCGAGTTCGCGCTATAAATAAATAAAAGACGTTCGGCGAATACCAAACATGGGAATGAGCTAAACCCGTTGCTTTCCAATCTTATGTTCCCTCCCACATTACAAACCCATTAAAGTTGTTTTTATTTTCTATGGGAAACTGTTGTCCTTTTCGTGCCTCCAGAAGCTGGACAGATTCCAAGTAATATAGAGAGCAGCGTAGAAAGAGCTTACCAAAAACAAGCTGCACATAAGAAAACATTAGCGCGGCGTGGTGTGCACGCTATTATAAAAGTGAAAGCGGGCATGGCCCGCTGTCAACAATAATTAAAAGTAAATCCTGCACTGCTAATGATCGGGCGCTGCGTGTGGCCGCATTGTAAAAGTGAAAGTGCGCATAGCGCGCAATAAATACAAAACAAACTGTCACCATTGCGTGAATTAAAAAAAAAAAGTGCTTACACAGTAATTGAAGGAGACAGTATAACACCGCAAGCGAAAGATCCAGTCGGGATGGGCCGTCCAAAAAGGAGACAGGGCAGAAACCAAAAAGCCTAATTTTGAATCGGAGGCCTGCGTTTAGCATAAAGGAAGACGCCAGCCAATAGGAATGATGGGCGAGGCTTCAAGTCCCCTTCTGAAATTTCCTCTACCACAGTATGTCTCGCAGAGCGAAGAACGCATGTGCGCTCCAGCGTTAGGTCTGCGAGACCTAAAAACGGGACACTCCATCAGAGGAGTGCACTGCCTTAGTCTCTCTTCATTTTCTATGACTCCAACTCAATGATGTTTGTTTTCCGTGTTGATCCTTAGGGTGGCTGTGGTATTGCCTGCAAGGTTTTTCTCAGGAACCTTTTCCGTTTCTCTGCTCTGCACCTTGACATCGTGGAGGGTGGAATAAAGGGGCTGGCTGGTAACCATAAGAAACGGTGGAAATATTAACCTGGAATTGCTAGATAAGGGTTTTTATGGATGACACAGTCCCTGTAGTGCCAACTTTTTATCATAAAACAGGCTCATGTTTTGATAGCCTTCGTTAATTGTCCTGTGTAGTCAGCTAACCTAACTCCCATTAATAACGTAGTAATTTAGCCACTACTCCATCTCTCTTACGAACGAACGAATGAGACAGCACCAACGCTTTTCTAAATTCTGGGTAACGTTCTTTGTAGAAGCGCTTTCCTTTAACACAATACCACCAGCTCAGAAAAGCAAATTAACCCCTCCATATGTTTGTTTTGTAATACATTAGGTTTGTTAGGCTATTCAGCCTATGCAAATATTTCACATAAAAACAAATCTGGACAAAAATGAATGAAAACAAGTTTTAAACCGCAAGCGTTTGCATAGCTGCGGCTGTCTTCTATCGAGAAGTGTTTGCAACTTAGGCTACCCTTAACCAGGTAAACCGCTACCTTTATTGCTTCCCTTTCTATGCTTTGACATGTAAAATGTCATTCTCGTTTCCCTGATGTGGTGATCCTTTTATCTGAATCTAGGCTTGTTTTTGCCCTGATGCGGGACGTATGTAAAATTTGTCCCATTTTATATTTGATTTCTATAGACTAATTACCTGGATTTATTTTCCCGTTCCGGTGGGGACCGAACATTATATCATTCTCTTCATTCTATGGCCCTTGTGAGGACTCCATCTATATACAGCTTACGCTGAATAATATGCTGCATGGCTACACACTTATAAAGCTCCAAGGCGAGACATTTGGTAAGGTCGAACTGTTTTGCATGTGGCCGGTGCAGGGGTTAGTAGTAAATACTAATATCGTACTGACCGTGTTTCTTGAGTGGTAGCAGGAAGGTGGCATTGACTAGTGCATAGCTCGGCACTGTGTGATGTGGGCTACATTAGACTGTTTTACGGTTGGGGCGCCAGAGCTTCTTACACCACTGGTTGCAAGGCTCGACCTAGCGCTGAGTTACAGAAGTGGCTCCTACCCTAGTTGACTTGGGTAATGTCGCTCTAATCAGTAAATTGAACGGCACAGTCTGTGTGAAGGAAAATATATATTTGTGCAAGCTAATACAATACAAGCTTGGATTATTTTACCGACTAGATGTACAAAATGCGCCCGATCTCTGTAGATGAGCAGTTCTTGGGTGCGAGAATGCCTGGGAATATCAGGTGCTGCAGGCATGACATTTTGCTGGGAAGATAACGATATCATAAAACAAAGCCACTGGGCTTTAGAGATGAGCAATTAGGGCATCTAAATATTATTTCAGTATTTTTGCTTTTCCGAAAGTAGGCATGATAGCCGGGCAATGGCGCATTTAACCTTTAGCCCGCAACACTCTTTCCTGTTACGGAACTCCCATGGTAGTAAGTGGTCTTGTGCAGGGAAGATTCAGCTTGCAAGGGTTAAGGCTGGGCTGCACTTTTTTACAAAGCGGCACTCATTGACTTTGGCAGGGTAAAATCTGTAGCGGCCCCTAGGACATGCAAACCTTTGGCATCCAGAGCGGGCGCATAACTGCGCAGCACAACTTAGCTGAATGAGCTAGGTCATCAATTAATATTGCAGTTGTTCCAGTACCTTTGGTAGTGTCTATGAACTAAGAAGTACATTTTGACAAATTGAGGCTGAGGTACCAGTTTTGAATCTCTGCGTCGGTTCAGCAACGTGTGATCCTGGGCAAAATCACTTTATCTCCCGCGCATACCAAACAAGGAAAGAACGAACGCAAAAAAAAGCGCTCGCCAGTCAGTCACTGTTTATTTTTGCATCTTGCTTTCACTTTAAAGTGAAAGCGCGATGCAAAAATAAACATACGGCCTGCTTTACTTCTGTCGTAAGCGATTTCTTGTCTTTATGGGGCCATGTGTTTCAAACACATGGCCCCATAATGATAAGAAATCGCTTACGACGCATGGAAAGCAGGCGAGGCCGTCCAAGTGGGCCGTCCAAAAAAGCCAAAGGGAGGCAACATACAAAGCTGTTTCCCAATGGCTGGCCAACGTTTAGCATAAACGGTGACGCCAGCCAGTGGGAAAGAAGGGCGGGGCTTAAAGCCCTTTTGTAAAAGTATACTTGTTGACTATAAGTCTCGAGGCGAGGAGTGCATGTGCGCTCCAACGCCAGCGAGACCTAAAAACGTTGTCATTTACAACGCCCATAGCTCTAACTTTCACAAATGCGAGACCTATTGCATTGCAAATGCTTGTTATTTTTATGCCAAGAATGAACACATTATTATTATTCTTCAATCTTGGTATAACAAGGCAGGGGTTCTTAGCCCTGGCACCTTAATAGGCAAACTGCCACTTCCAGTAAGGCTAGCTCAGCGTGCTAATGCACGTGTGCCGGAGATTCATGTATGACCTGCAGGTAGCAGCTATAGAATCCGAAGACCCACACTGACCTTGCACTTGGTTGTTTAAGTAGATGGTAGATGCCTGGGTAAAAATATCTCTTTTGGTCGATATGCCACCTGGGGGTAACGTGAAATAGTTTTGCATCCAGTGTCCTATGATATTTTTTAAATTGTTTAAAGGGGCTTTCCGTAAGAATTTTGAGAAGAATAGCTCCCATAATTGATGGCCATCACCTCGCCCTGTGATGTTGTCTCACCCCTGAAGGCTAGTAGTTAAAACGCTACAATGCCTCATCAGGATTATTAAGTTCTGTATAAAAGTGATTATGATTCAAGAATATGAAATACTGCTAGTTTTTTAATAAAAAGTAGGTTGGATTATGTAAATAAAAATTGTGTAGGCAGTGCTTGAATTTATTTTTTGCTGACATTTGCCCACCTGTAAACAGATTTGTTTTTGATACTTGCTTTTAATGGCAGAAGAAAATTCCTGGCGATATCTGGGTTTTAAGGGGTACATTGTGAAGTGCTTTATGTTAGCCCCAGATTGAACAATGGCGAGGATGCTCAAACAATTTTGTGGAAGCAGTATCTAAATTTAAATGCACCATGGACCAGATGACGTGACTCACTTTCTACAACTTGCTCATATGACCTAGTGTAATCCTGATCAAATATCGTTGTCTCTGTCCCGCTCTCCCCCTTCTGCTAAAATTAAGTTCTTAAAACGGCTAAATGTTAGTGTTATTCAGGCACAAGTCGAGGGCACATGTGGGTAGACTGCGTCCACCTACTATTTTCACAGGGTGGATGCACCCCTTCCATCTGGCCAAGATGTTGGGCCCCACTAAAATATGCTTAACTTTTCGGACACCGGGACGCATTCAGCAGCGCCTACTTGTCTGCTTTCGTTCCGTTCAGGCAGCCCTGGGGCTTTGCTATTTTAAATTCCAGCTGAGCACAAAACAAAGGCCAACATTAAGGTGCCGTTTTGTTCGAATATTCTAGCTGAGAGCTATCTGCAGCGTCACACCCGGATGTAAATGGAGTGGAGAGGAAACGAAGGCACACAGCTGATCAGTTCACGAATACTTGAGAGGCATAGTGTTCACTTTGTCCAGTTCCTGTATATAAAAGACGTGCATCCACTGTAAGAATGTCAGATGTGTTGGCATGTCCCAGTATTTGCACAGATAACAACTTAAATACCACTACTTTGTTGGATTTCTTTTATAGTGCTCCTAATCCCAATGCAGGGTATCAGCACTTTACATCACACGTACACATTATACATTGACAATAAATCATGTAAGTGTGCAAGTCAATGTACAGGATGTGTTACATAAGGGAGTGAGGGTTACCAGGTGTTGGAATCGCGTCCTTCATAGCTCACTCTGCTATATTAGAAGGATTACAATTTATGAACTGCAAGTAGCAAAAGGATCTCTTTCAAAAGCAGTACCTCACTTATCTATCTGCATAAAATAAAAATCTGTTATCTGCATGTTACATGATGTGCTTTAGAGGAGACACATTAACCCTCTGTTACTTTGATTCAAAACTGGGACTAGACAAAACACAGATCTCTCCAGCAAATGTTTCGACGTCCAGAGTTACTTTACCATGGTTATTATTCCCTGTGGGCACACAAAGATCCCTGCAGCAGGTACCTTAACCCCATAGGATATTTTAAAATGTAGTCTTTGCAATCAATTAAGCATAATAGAGTTACTGCCAGATTTCTCCTTCTTGCCACTTTCTTTTTGGCAGAGTTAAAAAAAAATTTTTTTTTTAATTAGAAGTTGAGGCCCAGATTTGTTGTCGGGAATGCATCACGTTTATGGCAAAACCCTAACGCAAGATCTCATTTACTAAATCTCGTTATGTACTCAAATGTACTCATGACACACCTGCTAAACGTGTGTGAGATGATAAGATTGGATGTCACTTCTTGCGATGTTGTTTCCTGTGAGGTCACAGGTTAGTATGCCACTCCCTGGGATGCCAAGCGCCATGTCACTTGCATACTCCCTTTCTTGGTTAATACCCCCAATTCTTAGTTTAGGACTTGTGCCCTGGTATTAGTCCCAACGTAGAAAAAGCACTGGCAAAGCTTTGCCAATGGGTTCTGGTGATGCTATACAGCATTGGCAAAAGGGTGCTGTACTACAAGGTCAAAAGACAAAAAAAGCAAAATAAAAGGTATGATTACACAATTTACTGCCTGGCCCATCCAAAAACACAAAATATTTTGTTTTAAAAAAGGAACTGCTGAGATTGGAGGAGCATCAGAGGAGCAGGGAGGGAAAAAGCAAAAATAAATTGAGGAGGAGGGAAAAAGCAGCAAATGGGGGACAGAGTGACACAAAGGATGGGGGTGGATGCACACAAGATAGAGAGCAATACAGGAGGGTGTAGGAGAACAACATTGTCCATCGATCTGGATATAGAAGCATACGAGGTAGAGCAACACAGTGTGCAGGAGGGGAAGCATACGAGGGAAAGTGTTGAAGAACACATATACTTTCTAGGGGTATTTAACCAAAAAGTAAAAATTAGTTCTCGAAACATGAGTAGTGAAAGGCTGAAAGTCAGACAATCAAAAGGATTTTAAAGTGTCTATGCTTTAGGGGAGGACAAGCACAAGAAGAGGAAGGCAAGTGAGAATACAATTAAGCCAACCTAATTTAAGCGGTCAGTGGGCTCAAACCCGGTGTAAATTCACAATAGGTCTTTAGCACCTAGGCAGCTTATGCTGTCTGGTAGGCTACACCTAAAAAACTAGAAATGTGCATCCTCTTTTTTCAGCATAGCCTTTTTGGAATCTGCAGATGTGGTTGTAACATGCATATGAAAAATTCAAGCATACGAGAACGTTAAATTAGCTACTTGTGAATAAACAGTTTGAATGCCACTTTCTCCGTAACATTTATACACACTGGCTACCTGGCCCATTCATGTAAAGCTGTGCAGGGGAACAGAAAAGTAGTTAACCCTTGGAGAGAGGTGTTGACCTAATGGCTAGGGCGGTCGACCTCGAATCTGGGGTACCGGGTTCGAGTCTCGGCAAGGACGTGCATCCTGTGATTCTGGGCAAATCACTTAATCTCCCCAGGCCTAACAAAAATAAACGTGTTGTGGCCTCATGTAATGCAACTGGTGCTCGTTTAAAGCGAACCGATACCTGATACCTTCAGGTCAAGTTTGTGCTATATAAAACTTTGTAAAAAAAAAAAAAATCAAATTACTTTTCAGGCAGAATTACAGACCACAGAGCTAATAATTACAGACCACAAAAATTTTCATATCTCTTTATGATCGTGTACCCCCTTGTCCTGAATCAATTTAATTCCTATTAACTTCCACTTAGTGTTCATACAAACCCTAACTAAATTATTTTTATCAGGTAAGCAAACACATATTTCAATAAAACCTCTAAGCTCTGAATTAAAAGCCTATTACAATTCTTTTATGATTAAGCTCTTGTGACTACCCAAGAAATTAGTCCACTGCCACCAACATGGGTCTAGGTATCTGTTTTGGCGGGTCCATGTGTCTTTTTCGCCATAGGTATCATACATAACTGAAATTATTGGATAGTGAACGAAGAAAGGGAAATTATGGATGTCACTTTTATAAAACTCCCACCAACAAGGGGAAATGGATGACAAAGTCAAAGTGGGTGAACAGAAGATTACAAAAATGATCAATTGGTTTCTGTACCAAGATGGAGGAAGACAAGATTTTTCTTAGGGATACAACTACGCTAGTCTCAATTTCTTCTTAAAACTGACAAGAGTAAGTCCAAATCCCAGATAAACTGTAACAATTGCTTACAAGTTTACAAACTTATTGAGAGATAGGGAGGATATTATAACACAAACAAAACAGAATGTCTAAGGAACCAGATGTACAACAAATACTGAGATAGGTCACCAGATTCTAAATGTTATCAGATAATTAACAAGAACTTTTATTGTGATGTTAAACAAGTTATGAAACCTTCCCTAAATTCAACATAGTCGAATAAATATGTCCAACAATGTGAAGAGCCTGATGCTAGTCTTCCATTTTCACAACAGCCCTTACATACATATGGTCATCTTCAAAACTTCATAAACCCGGCCTGAAAACGATAACCAATGTCGAAGAGAATGCACATAGAGTGCATCATTACCCTCCATGTTCTTCCACTGCCTGCTCCAAACTAGTATCCTTTTAGAAACATCTAACAGACAGACATTTATCAGAAAATACAATCCATCAATTACATTGGTCTCAAAGAGACCTTGCTAGTAACCTCTCAGAACAACCAATTCAACTCCAAAGTGTTAAACATTATAGTAGCAAGAGCTCCACAGTTAATCACATCTGAGTGGAAAAACTACAACCCTCCATGATGGGCAGGTGGTGTAACCTCCTTTGCTTGGCACATAGAATGGATAGAGTTCAAGCATGTGAATCGAAGGGTTAAACACGATTAATATGAAAATAGAAATAAATTCCATATCTATCGACCAGTGATCATGTAATTTAAGATGAGGTTCTAAGAAAAAAAACTTCGGGCCATGCTGGACTGTTCCTTTTGGACCAGGACAAGGGTAATTTGCATTTTGCTCTGCCCTGTATAGGTGGTAGTGTGGGTGAAAAACAAAGG
Source organism: Triturus cristatus (assembly GCF_964204655.1). Taxonomy (NCBI): domain Eukaryota; kingdom Metazoa; phylum Chordata; class Amphibia; order Caudata; family Salamandridae; genus Triturus; species Triturus cristatus. Next base: position 87,122,316 of record NC_140584.1, on the reverse strand, counting down.
ACTTGAATGTGGCTCAAGTGATTAAGAGTGGCAGAAACGTTTGCCAACATTCCAGTTAACACCATTTTGTTTTCCTCTGTAATATACCAGTGCGAGGGCTAAGCTTTGAATTGGGCCCTATACTTGTTATGCCACACTGATTAAAAAAAAAAGTATAGAAAAAGTGATGGATGGAATGCTTGAATTCATCTCAGCCTCTGGTGTTTACTCAGGGCCACATCCCAGTCCGTCGTTATTTTGCTCACCGTGCCACCTCAGTTTGGACCCAGCTATATGCAAATCAGTCATAACCCTGCTCCAGTGGAAACAGTCCAGCCCGAACTGCCAAGCCAGGTCCTCCCTGAACCTTACCACAGCAACCGAGGTTTCGCCCTTGTAATGGGCCCATCAGCCAGTTATAACTTCGTATCAGTGATACTGCGTTCACAGAACCCACATCTGGGCATACCTGTCCCACTTAGGGCAACATACTAAAGTGTACAAAAAAGCGATGGCATGGAATGCTTGAATTAATCTCATCCACTATATTAAGGGCGACGCCAGTCGTGGGTTGCTTGTATTCTGGTCCAGGGAGGGCCTGGCAGTTTGAGCTGAACTGCTCCCATGAGGAGCAGGGTCAAGGCTGATTTGCATATGGCCTGGTTCCAAACTGAGGTGGCATGCTGGGTGAAAAACGATGGATTGGGATGTGGCATGAGCAATTGCCTGTGGCTAGGATTAATTGAAGCATTCCATCCCTCACTTTGTTTTTTGATGCCCTAAGTGTGACAGGTATGCCCAGACGTGAGTCCTCTGCTCCCTGTACCTTGTTCACGGTGTCACTGGAATCAAGCTATACCTGACTGATGAGGTCATAATAAAGGCAAAATTGGTCCTGTATTGCTTGTATTCTGGTTCAGGGAGGACCTGGTCTTGAAGTTCGGGCTGGAGTATTCCCATGAGGCGAAGGGTCAAGCCTGATGTGCATATGGCTGTGTCCAACATGAGGTGGCATGGTAGGCGAATAATGATGGATTGGGATACACCCCCCAATGACTGAGATTGATTCTATCATTCCATCCACCACTTTATTTTTTGTTTCTCTGATAAGGCCCAGCAAGCTTCATGCCAGTCTGGAATTCATTGGGTTCCTATTTCAGAGAGGACAACTTGGCCTTGCAGTTTGAGCTATACTGTTCGAGCAGGATCAAGTCTGATTTACATAATGTTGTGCTCAGTCTGAAGTGGCATAATAGGCAGACTTTGTACGGTAATGTGACCCAAGCAATTTCCTGTGGCTGAGACTTTTGCAGGTACTGCACCCATCACCTCTGTAATTTCCTCACAGTAGGATTAGGTTTTGTGGTGCCACCACAAGAGGGCCTCAAGCGTCTGGTTGCAGTTAGTGGGGCGTGTTAAACTGTCATTTTGCCCAGGGTTCTGAAAGGCCTTGCACCACACAGCTACCTCTATCTTATTTAAATGTAAGCCGCTTACTTTAGGCATCATAAGAAATGTTAAGACATGAGAACTGCTTAATGCTGACAGGCATTTGACGGTTTCATCCTACTACTGAATGAATGCCGGGTCTGGTGTCTCAGTGGACTAATGCATCCACGGCAGGGGCCTGTGTTTGACCTCATGGTCACAGGTTCAAATCCCGGTGGGTCTACTCAGCCTTTCATCCATCTGAGGTCGAAAAATGAGTACCATTGAATTGGGTAACAATAAGCATCTGTTATTCAGCGCCAAGAGACCTCGTTAGGGTGAACGTGCACTTTACAAATACACATGTTATGAATATCATTGTTTTTTGATAATAAAATTAACACAAACAGGAAAGGAGTGAGCCAGGGATGCGATAAGTGTAAGATAATGTGCAGATGCTCACCCCAAGCATAGCAAGAAATGTGTCTTCTGATTTTTCAGTGTTTTACTGATCAAAACCGCTTTTTTGTCTTTGACAAGTCAGGACCTCCCTGTCTGTATAATTGAAAATCTCTCCCGATATGTAAAGCCGTTCATACGAGTCCGAGTGTTCTTGTTTACTGCCATTTCACACAATCTACAAGTAAATGCATTCTATTTCCCTGTACAATCACAGGCTGGCGAGTAAACACACAGTCTATGCAGTAACAGAACCAGCGCGTGGGCGATTGTGGACCAGGCTCTAGAGATAGCTGACCTTGTAATATTCATGATTACAGCAGTGAGGCCTAGTTGTCCTCCAAGAGATGTTACTGAATGATGTGCAAGCCATGCAAGAAAGGTTTTATTCTAGTTTTTAAAATGTTCTTTTGGGACGTTGGTTCAGCCCACTCTGTAAATCCAAAGGAAATTAATTTTGATAAAAAGTGAAACGTTAAGGATTGGACAATGTAGATGTAGGAGACCAGAATCTATACTAGATTTGTAAGGTATTCACATAATGTTTTATCTACAATAAATTCATATGGAATCCATTCACATAGTCGCCTAGAAAATCAGTCATGTGCCTGCGTTGGACACCATTGAACTATACGATCTCCTGTAGCACAGCAGAGTAACTCTACCTTTGAATTCTCTTACAGGTCAGCCAAGATGGTAAAGCGCTCCTGGACGTCCTCCAGCGGCCTTTAAGTCCAGGGAATTCGGAGTCCTTGACGGCCACGGCCAACTACTCAAAGGCGGTCCACCAGGTCCTGGACGTGGTGCACGAAGTGCTGCACCATCAGCGGAGGCTCGAGAGCATCTGGCAGCACCGGAAGGTCCGGCTGCACCAGCGGCTCCAGCTGTGTGTCTTTCAGCAGGATGTGCAACAGGTATGGATGTCTTCCGGCTATCCGGTGCGCATGCGCGGAAGAGACTGCGAGTCCCGCTAGAGCAGCAGGTCTGCTATTATACACGAAACCATATTTTCCGTGTGCATGGATCAGTCCAAGCTGCCGTGTGTGTTGTTAGCAGCGACAGGAATGAAGGAAGATGGGAAGCCGGAGAGGGAGCTGAGGTCACCCCTTGTTTCTCATCTTCTTTCTTTATCTCTTTAAATTAACAAAATGTGGATTCAATTACGTTAGACGTTCACATATTCTTTGCTTGCTGATTCATTTGCTGTGTGGATGTTTTTCTTGCTTTTAAGGGTCGTTAGGCTGCAATACATCAACGAGTCCGTGATTAAAATCGTGGCTCTGATGGTCTTCTCTGACATTAGTGAGTTGTCTAAATGAGAAACTGAATAATTCTTAACTTGGAGGTTTCTTTAATGTTTTGGGCCAGACACAGTCAGTGCTTGCCTGCTACTCTCGGCCCATTGCCACGTCTCCGCCAGGAGCCAGAGTAGCAGCTTGGTGTGGCTAAAAATATGCCCTGGAAGTAGCATTTTAAAGTGTTGAGAGCTGCTGTTTCGCCAACTTCCTGTTTTTTGTGAATTTAAAAAAGAAAGGATGAAGTGTCTTTTTTTGTGGATCACTTCTGTTTCATTATTTTTGATAAAAGAAAGGGAAACATAGATCCCTGTGCCATCAGTATTCTGCTGGTGTCATATTCAATGAGCAAGGATGGCAACTCGTAGATGCGAGGAACAGCATTATCATAGCCCATATGTAGACAGAGGCAGTGGTGATCCATTTATTTACTTGAGTAGTCCTGAAAATCAACTGGTCCCGTCTACTTTGAATGGTTGAGATGCATTAATATCCTTTATGGGCTGGTGCAGCCACTGAATGAGGTTATTGCTGATGAGGTTTCCCTTCAGATGGAGCACTTTGATGCCTGTGGTCTCAGGACATCAGAACCAGCTCCAGATACATGCTTTGGTCTCTGACCAACCGAGGCATGAGGACATCTCTTTCTCTCTTCTCCTTTTCCCTCCTGTATACCCTTATCACTTGCACCCACCCTCTCTCGCTCCCTAAGGTTTGCAAGTTCTATTTAGTTCCTCATCCTTACCCATTTGCTACCATTATTCCCCTCTAGCTCGCTCGCCCGCTCCTTTTTACCCCACAGTCATTCTGCTATTTTGCTTCGGCATACTCTCTATTATTCAATGTAAGACATGATGTCAGTGTTTGTCATATGTAAAGCGTTCATACCTATTTTTGCTTGAGCCCTATAAGACACTGTTAAATAAAAATGGATATTCAAAATTACTTTTCTGGGATGAAAATGAAACCATACTTCACACCGTTAGACTCCAGCAATCTTTCAACAATCTATACAGCTGTCAGTCAAAGGTTTTCTTAGTGTTTTGAAACTCGGCTGGTTCCTCCTTTTCCACACTTTCCCTTCACATGCGTAGTCAATTGTGTAATATCATTTGAGCAAGATCTTTGGTTCTGAAGAAGTGAGTGCAGCCTTGAAAGATTTATTTTGTAAGCAGGACTTCTTTCATCACAAGAAAATCAAAGTAGACAGTAAACAAAATAATGATTATATGACTTCAACTCAAATAAGGCTGGGGGTTGCAGCAAAACTACATATGTATCTACATGACAAAGGTTAGCATGTGAAGCCCTTCATTGAAAAAATCAGGTGATATTTAAACCGAATTTATGAACATGTACTTTAGTATAGTTACCATCTGCAGGCCAAATTTTATTTTGATATTTTTTTTGTTTAAAGTTAAAAGAAGCGGCATACAGTTGAGTTGGTATATTTGACTATAAATATATCTTACAGTTGCTTGCGGCTTTGGAAACGCGTCTTGCTTAAGACCCTTTCATACCAAAGTTGGCACCTAAATTTAAAAGTATTGTCTTTGTTAAAATTAATAACATTGTAATAAAGTCGAAGGAAGCCACTCTAACCAATGGAGAAGTGCCAAGTGCAATGACACATACATTTTATTCCTTAGGTGTGGTTGGGTTTGAAAGCGTGAACAGGCAGGGCCTGAGGGATCCTATAACCGAAATAGCTTGAACGCCCTTGTAAATTTAGGCTCCTATTCAGAAGAAATTTACTAACCAAACCTGTCCTCTAGCTGCAGGTGTTTTTTAACTAAACATCCCATATTGTTTTTACTCAGTAAAACTTTTATTTGTGGGATGTCTGCATGTAATTTCTTTATTTTTCACGTTCAGTGCTGGTATCCATAACTTTGCTTACTTGGTACATTATAAAATAGAAGTGTAAATTAATTTTGAGCAATTGGTCTTAATCACAGTTGAATGTTTTGTTGAAATAGCCACAATATTGTTCACTGTGACATTTACACTTCTCTACATGAGACACTGTGGAAAATGTTTTGTTCTGGAATTTCAAAAAAATCCTATGTTCTCTCCTTATCCTTCAAAAATCTCTTGGTAGGATGGCATTTGAGCCGAATCCTTGAATGCAAAATACATGATCTTGAAATGGGTAATAGTGATGTTGGGTAGGAGGTTGCTACAATTATTGACATTTTCATGTTTGCACTATGTAATAAGATCCTATTATAACTAGGTTGAATTGATATCTACCTAGATAAAAAAGGAACACAAATTTTAATTTTGCCAGAAGATTAGAAGTCTCTATCTCAAGGTCGATAATATCCACTACATAGCCTACCAAAATATCACAAAGTAAGTATATAATTGTAAAAGTATATAATTGTAATTTTTATCTCCACTTATACTTACCTTACGATGTAGTGGTTGGCAGATGTTTTTCTTGTCATATAAACATGGAAATACCTTCAGGTGTTGGACCAACAAAGTGTCTTACTAATGGTGCCCAATTTACATAATGTCAGGATAGATATCCGGATATTTGCTCCAAAATGGCAGCTCCTGAGTTTGGAGCTAATGTCAGACTTTTTTCCAGCTCTCGAAGAATTTCAGCAGTAGTTAAGTAAGTCTGTCTCATCTGCACTATTTTACCCGAGTTTAGAATTGTGCATTTGTTTTTTTAACACAAAGGTGGCTTTGAACGTTGACCTCTGTTTTTTTGTTATTTCTTCTGCCGGTAGCTCATTTTCCCCTTGTAAAAATGACTTCCAATCCATCTGTTAAATGGTAGCGGCAGTTTCAGTCGATAACCCTTCAAGTATTGCCCGGCGGTAATCGCCTCTCATACCATTCGATAATTTACCAATGAAAGAGGCAGGCGCCGGAGACTGGAAGGCAGGAAACAAAGTTTTTATTCCGTCGGAGCAGAACACATCAGATCAGACAGCAAGGTATCGTCACGAGGTGCTCTAACTGCATCTCTGAGACCTGGTCTCTTATACACACGTTTATGACTTTATTGCAGGTTTATCATACATGGCACATTCTTGAGATCGCTTGGAACATGAAAGAACATCCTCGGAATCCCCACTTCGAGCTCGTTCCCACACATATCTACAGTGGAAGTCCCCACCCTATCCACAGTAGGAGATGGCTATCACACAGCTGGACATTCCGCCAATTCCCGGGGGTGTGTGCGACCGGCCGGGTCTCAGGGGGTAGGGGCCCTGATCTACTGTAATCCCTTTGATGTGGGGTGTTTCCCTTACAGTAGGGGTAATAAACTGCATCCGCAGGGCTAGGTGATGGCCTGGGATCGGTTCGGACAATGGGGCGCAGAGGAAGGGGGTTATCAAAGAGATGCATGACCATGTATGGGATGTCGGTCAGGCGTGGGATGTGGTTCTATGGCAGGGTCGCGCAGAAGGAGAGGGTTTATGGCCCGTGTATGAGAGAGCGGGGGTGGCCGGCGCGCGGGGGATGCTTGCAGCGCCAGGGGAACGCGCTGGCGATCGACAATGAACGGGGGAGAGAGTGGGGTGCCTAAAATGGCGGCCGTGCGTTCGCTGTGCGTGGCGCTGGGGAGAGGCAAGATGGCGCAGATAATGTTCAGTTACAAACTAAATTTCCACACATCTGTATCAAATACTGGGGCTTCCTTCCTAAGAAACCCCTTTCACCCAAACCTACACATGTTTCTAAAGTGGAGGAAACATACAAATGATGTTGTCTACCCAAAAACTATGAAATTTATTTTATTTATTTATTTTTTGCATTTGTAATGCGCACAGATACCCACAAAGGGTTTCCCGGCGCCAGGGCTAAGAGGTCAAAACATAGAGGCAGTAACTGTCAAGGACCACAATTATTTATTAAAAAGCCAAGTTTTAACGTTTTTCTTCAAACTGGCAAAATTCTCCTCCTTCCGTAAGGCTAAGGGGAGGGAATTCCAAAGAACTGGTCCCAGATGGGAGAAAGATTTCCCCCCCATTCGGGCCAGTTTGAACCTGGGAACCACGAAATTTGCTCCATTTAAAGAACGGAGATTGCGTGTAGGAACATGGGGCCTAACCAATTTTTGCAGGTATTTTGGTGCAGTTCCTGCCCTGATCTTGAACATGTATGTCAAGGCTTTGAACCGAACTCGGTTCTCTACCCTCAACCAATGCAGGTTCCTCAGATGCTTCGAGATCCTTGCTGTCCTAGGAATCTTGCACAGCAACCTGGCTGCGGAGTTCTGGACCAGCTGCAATCTCCTTATCACGGCTAGATTGGAACCCAGGTATAAGATGTTACCGTAGTCAAGCCTAGATGTAATTAATGCATTGACTACGGTCTTCTGGGTATCCACAGGCAGCATCCAGATAATCTTCCGCAGCCATTTAAGGATCGTGAAGCAGACACCAGCCACTTTGTTGGCCTGCTGTTTCATTGATAATGAATCATCAATGCACACCCCCAAATTTCTAGCTTGGGTAGCCGGGGTGGGGAAGGCGCCCAAAGATGGTGGCCAATGGGTATCCTGCCACAGATCTTTATTTTTCCCCAGGAGAAGAATCTCTGTCTTCTCCCCATTGAGCTTTAGCTGGTTCGTAGACATCCAGCTGAAAATTTCCTGAAGGCCTAGTTTCAGCACAGAGGGGGATGAAGATTCTGAGTTAGTAAGGGAAAAAATAATCTGCGAATCGTCCGCATAGGTCATAAGTTCTAGACCTACCCGCTCTGCCAAATCGGCGAGGGAGCGGAGATACTCATTGAAAAATAGCGGGCTCAAAATTGAGCCCTGAGGCACACCGTGGGGTGACAGAAAAATGTCCGACTGGGCCTGTGAGGACGAGATCTGAAACGTCCTGTTGCTCAAGTAAGATCTAATCCAGTCCAGCGCTGCCCCTCCGACACCATCCTCACTCAGCCTGACAAGCAGTCTGTTGTGTGAGATGGTGTCGAAGGCTGCGCTTAAATCAAGCAGAACAAGAGCAACCGTTTGCCCGTCGTCCAAAAGTCCCCTGATCTTCTCCGTGACTCCCAGGAGGGCAGATTCGGTGGAGTGGCCTGCCCTAAAACCCGATTGGGAAAAATGGAGTAGGTTGTTATTCTCTGTGTAAGTTGAAAGTACACCATGGATGTGCTTCTCCAGTATTTGGGTGGGTGGGTGTTCACCAACTCTTACTGGTGTTCCATCCATAAATACCCTCAACACGTTCACTGCAACTAGAATAGGGATTTTCCACATTAATAAATCTCCTTTGGATATAGGAAATTAGATCAATCTTCATCCAGTGAATCTAAATGGTGATGTCTTTGCACAAAGTGCATTTTTCCTTTTGAATATGGCCTTAAGTACACAAAATACATTGAGGGTCAGGCCTTTGAGTTTCTTTTTAAACAATATTTCATCTATTTTGTTAGCAAGAGAGGAACAATGAAACGTAATTATGAGAAAAGGTCTGAACAGCAACACTGCCAGTTTATAGGTAGGTTTGGTAGGGCACGGATTCCTATCCAAGCAGGACAGACTCAGCCTTTTATCAATTGGAGGCTAGAAGGTTAGAATGTTCTAAAATAAAAAGGAAGTTATTTACATTTTACTTATTGCTGGAAAGAGTCACTTATGGCTTCTGTATATCCCCGTCTTTGTTCATCACTCTTTACCCCCCCTATCTTCAGTATCCAGATCTTTCTCTGCCCGTGTTTCTCATTTCCTTTTTCCCACTCTTCTTTTACTGTCCCCCCCCCCCCCTCCCCCCCCTAATATTTCTCGACTTCAGCCCCTCTGCTTTGTTCTGGTGTAGATCCTAGTTCCCCCCAGCTCTCTTCCCTCCACAGACGAATCCCCATTTGGCTTCCAATTACCCAATTCTTCCCGGGTCTAATTACCTGCTCCTCACATACCAACTATTGTACAGCATAAACACCGTTTTGACATTGAGTATGAGTCATTCCTATGAAGAGTCAGATTTCATTTCCATCTGCCTTTAAAGTGTCCACTTAATATAATTGCATGGTTACGTTTAATAGTACATAAGAGATGCTTTTTTAAATTGATTATTTTAAAACATGTGTATCCAATCCCTGTATGGCATTCAAACAAATCATCAATTTCTTGAAGTCAAAATCACTAATTTTATATACTGAAGAATCCCTTTTTTTTTTACTGTTTACAGATGCCATACATGTGCACTGTGGTTGCAAAGAAAATACAATTCTGTGTATTTCCCAATTTTAGATAGCTCGGTGATGTGATCTTCCAAGATTGGTAAACTGAGAACAATTAAACAGAATATTAGTAACACTTATTTATAGTAATTAGAAACTTCAAAAGCTGTGATAAAAAGTGCTATAAAGATTAATTCTTAAAAAAAAAAATCTTTTCATTTATTATTCGAAAAAACAACAGAATAGTCAGCAGATATATCTCACATATCATCCATGTAGTACTATAAGTAACAATCATAATTGGTATGGATACAAAGTTCGCGCCCATGCAATTTCCCTTCATGGCACCCTTATCTCTATCCCCTCTCCACACTAAAGGTGACTTAGGCCTCTCAAGTGTGTTCTAGAGTAGTAACCCCGTCACCGCCGTGTTGCCATCTAGTGGATAGTATAATGTCTATTTCCTCTTCCTCCATCTCTAAATTATAATAGCTCAGCCATGGCTGCTAGACTTTTCGGAACTTTCTAGGGAAACCCCTTGCTTTGTATACTGTTTTTTCTGCCCACATGTACATATCCCATAAATATTAATTCTAAATATTACGTGGCACTGACTGCCACTGAAGCTATGTTTGCAATTAGGTAGGACTCCACTCTACGCCACCTTACTCTACTCCATTCCAATCTAAGTCATTCTAATCTACTCTGCACTACTGTGCTCTACGACACTCTATACCGCTGCACTCTACGCCACTTCTCTCTACTTTGAAAAAAATCGACTCTATGCCACAGCAGTCTACACCATTCTATTCCACTCTGCGCCAATCCACTCTTCTCCACTCCGCACTACACCACTTAATTTTATACCACTGCACTCTACATCGATGTTCTCTACAACACTTTACTAAAAAACAATACACTCTACGCCACTGCACTCTATACAAATCTACTCAGCACCACTACACTCTACGCCACTATACTCTGACGCTGCACTCCACACCAGTCTACACCATTGCACTCTACACTAACGCTCTCTGCACCACACTACTCCACTCTTCTATACAGCACTACACTCACTGCCATTGATTTCTACGCCACTTTACTCTATGCCACTGCACTCTGCTCTGCATCACTCTATGCCATTGCACTCAACACCAATGCACTCTGCGCCACTCTACTCTACATCAGTGTCTACAACACTTCTCTGCAGCACTGTGCTCTCTGCCACTGAACTTTGTCACTCTACTCTATGCCACTGCACTCTACTCTGCACCACTCTACACCAGTGCACTCCATGCCACTCTAATCTACTGTGCACCTCTGCACTCTAAACCACTCCATTCTAGGCCACTTCAGTCTGCACCACTGCACTCTATGCCACTTCACTCTGCATCACTACTCTATAACACTCCACACTACCCTGCACTACTCCATTATATACCACTTCACTCTACTCTGAAATAATCTACTCTTCGCCACTACATTTTATGCCACTTTACTCCACTCTGCGTAGCTCCATGCCATCACTTTCTACTCCCATTACAATCAGTGCTGTGCCACTCTACGCCACTCTACTCTATGCCACAGCGCTCTACCCTGCACCACTATACTCTACCCTGCACCCCTATATTCTGCCCTGCACCACTCTACTCTGAAACAATCAACTCTACTCCACTCCGCTGCACTTTACGATACACCACTCTAATCTTAGCCACCGCACTCTACGCCAATTCACTCTGCACCACTTTACTCAAAACCGATGCACCCTACGCCACTGTACCTATCTATGCACAGTACTTTCACCACTGTACTTTATGCCACTATACTCTACATCATTCTTCACTATGCCACTGCACACTGTCACTCTACACAATTGCGTTCTATCTCACTGTGCTCTGTGTCACTTTATTCTGCTCTGCACCACTGTATTCTAAGTCACTGCTCCATGCACACTCTACTCTGCACCACTCTACTGCACTGTACGTCGCTGTCCTGCACCACTCCACTCTACCCTGAATCAACTTACTCAATGCCACTGCACTTTAATGCCAATCTTTGTCGATGCAATCTACGCTATGCCACTGTACTCTAAACCACTGCACTCTATGCCAATGCACTCTACACCACTTTATTCAAAACCAGTTCATCCTGCGCCAATGCACTTATGCCACCACTGCACTTTGTCACTATACTCTACAACATTGTACTCTGTCATTGCACTGTACGTCACTACATTCTTCACCACTCTGTTCTACTCTGCACCACTGTACTCTACGTGACTGCTCTCTGCAACACTCTATGACCCTGCACACTACGAGCCTGCATTCTGACACACTACTCTGCATGACTGCACTCTGCCACTGCTCTCTGCTCTGTACCACTCTGCTGCTCTCGACACCACTCCATGCCACTGCACTCTAGCCTGCACCACTTCACTCTGCACCACTCTGCGCCACTCTACTCCACTCTACTCTGCGCCACTCTACTCAAATCTGCACCACTCCACTCTGCTCCACTCTATGCCATTGCACTCTACGCCACTGCAATCTACTCTGCACCACTCTTCTCTATGCCACTACACTCTACGCAACTGTATGTTACTGCACTCTACAGTGCACTCTACACTGCTTTACTCAAAACCAATACACTCTATGCCAGTGCACTCTATGCCAATCTACTCTGCACTCTACACCACTTTACTCTAGGCCACTCTACTCCACTTCAATCCACGAGACTCCACTCCAGTCCACGACACTCCACTCTGCCAGTCCACGAAACTCCACTCTGTTTTGCTCTGCTCCATTAAACTGTGCTCCACAGACACTCTACTCCACTCTATGCCACTCCACAGCACTGTACTCCACTCTGACACTACTCCACTCAGTGACACTCCACGCAACTCCTTCTATGCCGCTTCACTCCACTCTATTCAATGAGACACTACTCCACACTATACATCTACTCCACTGCACGCCACTCTACAACACTTTACTCCACTCTACGCAACACCCTCTACGCCACCCCACTTTGCGCTCCACCACTCCAAGACACTATGCCACTCCACAACACTCAACTGCCCTCCACGCCACTCAACTCTACTTCCTTCCGCTCTACGACACTCTACTTCCTCCACAGCAGTGTACGCTACTCCATGACACTCCACTCCTCTCCACGCCACTCAACTCTATTAGACACCACTCCATAACATTCCACTCTGGTCCACTTTACGGCACTGGACTCCACACCACTGTCCTTATCCTACTAACTTTTAGCCATGTTGAAAGCAGTCACTCTGGTGTGCAACAGTGCTAAAACATATTGGCAAAGTCAATAAATAGCTCTTGCATAGGTGAGACATATTGGCATTGCCAGTGCTTGTTTTGTTTTTATTCTTGCTTTCAGAGTAGCAGGGAAAAAAGAAGCATTATCACAATGCAAGAAAGAAGGACTTTAAGCACTCTTCAAAAAGCCTGATTGTTAATAATTTCATTTTTTATTTTCCACAAAGAAGGAGCAAGGATTGAACAAAGAAATTTAGCAAAATAGGTTATTGAATTGAATGGGATGGGTAGCCGAGCTTGCCCTGTTGACCTTTGAGACTTTCCAGGCCTTGCCTTTAATTTAGGCTAAAAGATGGGAGCTTTCTCTAACACAGATTTCTACATCACTCAGCGGATTTTAATGCCACTTGTTAGCAGACGTGTAGCTCATGTAAAGATACTCTGACGCCAAAAGCCGTATCCCATTATTCCAGGGGTATGAGCTGTGTCTGTACCATTAAGGGGGGCCTGTCTACCTTCCTGTACATATGTCTGAGAGGTGACCTAAGTAAAGCTGGATAGTGGCCTCAGCGCCTCCCCACTCATCTGCTTTGCAAGCTATGGCATCAGCACATAGACCTTCGAAAGGGCTTAGCAGCTAGAGAAGAGCAATGTAGAGGAGGTGAGAGAGAATGCCTACTATGGTTTTGATTAACTAAATCCTTCTTGTTTCCAGTATAGAGAGCACATGCTGCCTTTGGGTAAGTGGGGTACCCTGGCTAGTGACACCTAAGGATAGGGAGGGATCAAGCTTAGGAATTCCTTGGTTTGTTGCCCAAGTCCAGGAGGGCATGGCGCCAACAGGATTAAAGACATTTCAAGGGCAGGAACCTCCCAGATCACTTGCTATAAACGGGTACGGTATCACCAACGTCACAGTTGTTTGAGCTGGAAGGGCATGGAGCCTGTCTGTGTTCAATGATCATCCTCAAATACTTCAGTCTTGGTAATGAAGTAGAAGCAGCCATCATCTTACATAGAGGCCTACAAAATATGCTTTGACGACTTGGTCTTCTTTACCACTATATCTTCAGTACATGCTTGTTCTTGACTTTCCACAGCTGTAATAATTGTATTTAAGTGGTAGGCTAATGGGTATTGTTTTGGTTTGTGACATATACACTATGTCTATGACTTTAATTCTCCCTGTCCTTCAGGTGTCTCCCATTTTCACTGGGAGACAGGCCCGGGGTCACAAGTCCTCACCTTCTGCATTATGAATGTAACCTTAATGTGGCTGGGTCATCATTGGGATGGGAGTTCATACCCAAGAAACCAGTCACAAGTGATGACTGTGCTCAGAATGGTCTACTTAGGGACGCAACAACTCCAGGCATGTGCCGCAGATTGGTTTTCTCACTGACCAAGCAACGATATGGCAAAGTAGAAAAATTGTATGGTAGATTTTAAATAATTTCTCCAAAGAGAACCTTTGACACTTTGTATGGATAATTGGAAATGGTCACCTTGTATGGGCAAGCAGTTTCAAACGGAATACATTTTAAAATGCATCTACCCAAACATGTGTGAACTCTTGAGTTAATATTCACTAAATTTAGCATGCACAATATCTGTAGCAGAAAAAAATTAATAATTCAAATCTCAAGATTATTGGTTCCTTTCTGGTAGCACTCTTTTTACTAGATGTATATAGAGATGGTAGCACCACAGTTTATTAAATCTCCTTCATGGAACAATACTAATGTATTCTGATGATTTTTATCATAGTTCAATTAATAATAATATCGCCCACGAAGAAATATTATTTTCCCCTGATTCTCCAACAAGCCTTAATACACAGGCCAAGTGATGCACACACTCGAACACTGTCCCACACAAGTGCATGGTTAGTCCTTGGTAATGACTCCCGATGGAAACACTTTGCTCTCAATATTTTGTCATTTGGCGGCAGAGGCCTGTGGCGAGGCCTGCGGAGGCGTCGTGCACGGACTCCAGGGGGGATCAGGTACAGCCTGGCTAACGCTCGATGATGGTCCACGGTCACCAGGACACTCACCCTCCCGCAGGATAGCCTGCAGCCATCATACGGCTCATTACCAGGAGTGACATCTCGAGGTGACTCTTTGACATGTCAATATTGTTGGGACTGTTCAACATTGTTTCCAGGGGGTTGCAGAACATCCACAGGACACGTATTAAGTGCTGCTCTGTGAGCATAGCTGCTGTGCCCTAGCAGAGAGGTCTACCGCACAATAAGGCGTGCATGAGGCTGGCCTTTCAGCAGCAGAGCAGACAGGTGAATTGTGATTTCTTCTCTCTCAATGCAGAAGCAGGCGTGAAATAACTCAGAGGTTTACATATGACACATCAGCGGCTGTTCGGCAGTGTTGCCATTAATATGGGTTATGGGCAGGAAAGAGTTACACCTCTCCCCACTGTGCCTTTTATGATCGACAGAGCTCTGATCTGAGCACAGTGAAGTTAGGACAGTGAGATAGTTTGTGGCCTTGATATTGCATTTCCTGGGTTTGTCGGTGGCTCTGGGCCGTCTATAGCACCATTCGGACCATGTGAGGGTGGGCTCGGTAAAAGACAGTCATTTTTACCTTGCAGTGATTGAGCAGTTTTTAAATATTTATGTATTTGTAAACAACTGACTGGTATTAATGTTTGTTTTGGAGGAATCTAATTTCCTATGTAATATTGTTGTTCTTGGCGCAATTAATTATGGTCCTATATCCTGCTCCTGTGCAGTATAGACAAAATTGTGTACACAATAATTTTTCAAAACGAAGGCCTAGGAGTGGTTAATATGCTCCCAAAGTTACCTAAAGCTGCATCCAGTGGGACATTATGGCGGAGTTTTCACCTCTTGTCTGGCGCACTCTCTTAACACTTCACCATCTGAAATGTATAGAGGTCCAACGCCACATATTGCAGAATTCCATTTACATTCCATTTCAGAATAAATGTGTTTGACTAGTAAAAGCCTGGAGCTAGGCTGAGGAAATTTTGCGATGAGTCATGTAGAGCTGACATCTGAGTGTGGAATGTACATTAGATTAGATTTCAGTCTTACAAACGAAATGGAGTAAGACCCCGAGGGTGAATGGAGAGCTCGGACCCTTAGTATAAGGTAGTGCAGTTGTTCCTCAACAGGTGTACATGACTGAAATACAGAAGGATGGAAACTGACCAGCTGCCCGGTCCCATTCCTATTAATTTATAAAGCACCTTAGGCACAATAAGGGTATCCAGTCGCTCACCAGACCAGATCTTAAAGTATTAGTCTTGACCACATCCCGACATGTCAAAAGTAATCATCAGTTCTTCTAACTTATCGCGAGAATGCCTCCAATGCCACTCTGATAGGAAGAAAATGTCCCCTGCCTCTGGCATTTGACTTACGAAATTTGGTGCTACTAGTCTGAAAATGACCTCGTGCTCTGGCAGCAATGACTTGATCTCAATTTGCTGTTTCTTAAAAGCGGCCTTCTGTAAACTCTCTAATGAGACAGAATGTTAAAAGAAATTGAGGTCTTGGTTGCATTCACTTGGAACTTTTGGGGTAATGTTTCCTCCAGGTGCACCCTGTGGGGATAACACACAGAAGTATT
Organism: Triturus cristatus; assembly: GCF_964204655.1. NCBI lineage: Eukaryota > Metazoa > Chordata > Amphibia > Caudata > Salamandridae > Triturus > Triturus cristatus. The sequence goes on along the minus strand of NC_140584.1, from coordinate 87,106,101 downwards.
TATGAGCAGGGGAAAGTGGACTCTTACATGACTTTGATAATTGACCTTGAAACTCCTTATTAGTATAAGTGAAAAGAAGGCATAGTCCTTTCTGTTTGTACTAACTGAATATGAATATAAATATTCTCATTTTAGTTTTTTGGGGCAATTCACAAAGGCATGTAACAGTTTGGTACTTCTTCACACACTTCTACTGGCTTTGTGAATAGGCCTCCCGATGTCTTTAACTTAGAGGCCACAGGACAGGAATATCAAATTGCTCACGCTTGAATGAGGAGTGCAAGGTTTCCCCTGAGGTGAACGCTTGATCTCATGCACGGAAGAGAGCCTCTGTTTTGGCATCCTTAAACTTCACCCAATGTGTTGTAATCCAAGTCTGCATAGTTGAGAATGTGTATCCACTGAAAGACTCTTGCAGGGACTAAATATATCAATTGAGCAGTGAAAGGGCGGGGGCTGAATGTACCCCGTAAACTAACAGAGGCACAACCTCCCAGGGACCCCGCTGATCTAGTGATCATTTAATTGGAATAACTTCCAAAATGATGCAGCCTTTTGGTTTTATGAGAAGCGGATCCTCTTTGCAGCTCTGTGCCGCTGTGACCTTTTCTAGCCAATTCAACATGAAATAGTGGTTTAGCTGTGAAAGTCTGCTGCCAGGACGGAAAGAACATCTGAATCTCGCTGATCCGCTAGTCCGCTATTCCCAACATGTTGTTTTGTACCGCAAACAACGTTTCATTGCCCTTTCGGGTCTCAGCTCAGACTAAAGATTCCCTATGACATCACAGTGTTCAGTATGGTCCTGTCATGAAATGCAGCCACTTTAATGCGATTATTTAGGGAGAGGGTATGTGTGAAATTAGTTGTTTGCTTGAATTTGCAGTGAGTTTAGAGCCTGCCCATTGCTTGCCATTGATTTGTTTATTCTGACTCATTTGCTTGCTTCTTAATCGATGCCATGCGTTGTCCATCTTGTGTTTGTCCTCCCCTTGGATCCTAGCCTCTTTACTTGTCCTTCCACTGCGCACTTTCTGAGAATTAGGTCCAGCCTACTAGACTGCACATCTGCTGTCTGTTGCGAGGCGTATTGTAGGCTTTCTGAGAACATGCGGGGATTTGGAGCCTGCCAAATGCTTGAGATTGGTTGGCTTTCCTGTCTCACTCCAACCTCCTTGTGTCCCAGCTAATCAATATTGTGTTTCTCCCTCCCTCATTGCACTGCCTCTTTACCATCTCTTTTGATTGGCTCGCTTCTCTGCTTCCAGTGCTTGGTTTTCAAAAACGACTTTTTTTCTTTGTGGTTAAGCACGCCCTGAGAGTGCATGAGTTTTCGATCTGTCTCCCTCGTGTATTTCTCTCCCCTGAAATCCATGTTCCCGTGTCCTTCTCCCTGCCCCCGCCATGAGTTGCGCTGGACCTCTTGTACTTCCGTCCACCTGTGTTGCTTTCTCACCTTTGAGTCTTCTCGCATGCTTCAGATTGCTCACTCGCCCTTTGCTTATCCACCCCACGCAACCCCTTCCCCCAAGTTGCTTCACCCCACCCACCCCATCCCCCAAGTTGCTTCATCCCACCCACACTCTCCTCTTTCTCCCATTGCTCTCCTCCCGACCCTTCCCTTGAATCGAGTAATAAAAAATAAGTGGTGCTGCACTGCAGAATCTCCTTATGAGGAATGCGCAAGAGTACGTCATGAATGATGCATGTCTGTGCATACACAGCTGCATCATTGTACCTGGGCAGCATTAACAAAAGGTATTGTCATAGCCAGTAGGCCTCAGATGCGAGACCTTTTGGCTTTGCCAATGTGTGCTCAATATTATGCCCAGACTTCCAGAGGGTACTGGTATCTGCCAATCACATGGGTTCCTTGGAGAAGGACTCACTTGAATCACTGAACTGGATGGAACTGTCCTGTCGGTGGTAAGGATAAGTACCTGAATAATATCCCTTTCATCCTGGACATGGGGAAAGGAGCCACAAGGCCAGAGCAAAGTGTAAACCATTCCACTGTCCGCCCGGGGAATACTGCCATTCTAAACTCTAAAGGAAACATGGCTGAAGGCAAAAGTAGTGGCTGAAGAGGTGCAAAAATACCAGAATCTGGCTTTAATGACGTAAGAACCTCTCACACCTCTGCTTCCCTAAATGGAGACCTGCCTTAGTCTGATAACTCGCATTTCTTACCCTGAAAGGATGTGAAACTAGACAAAATGCACAGAGCAGTGGCGGATGAAGCACTGAATGGTTGCGGCATGGCCACTCACCCCTCCTCCTCCAAATGCCGGCTGATGTTGTATCCATGGCAGTGCTGGCAAATTTATTCATGAGTGGATACTGCATTAAAGAGCTTTATTAATAACTAAACACAATAATGGCTACATGGATTGGTAAAAATATAATTTCTGGTGGAGACTATTACATTTTCCATTAGCCAAGTTTAAAAAAAACAAATGATCTAGTTACGAGCAGCATCAAGAGCATGAGCGAGGACTCTGTTTACCTCGAGCTTGGGCAACAACCTCATTAGAAATGGCCTGGAGGATGTGAGCGCTGGAGTCCACCATAGAACCACAGTGTCCATTAGTTACCATTGTCATCTTCTCTCCTTTTTTCGATGAATATTACATAGGGAGTTTGCAAAATGAATGATTCCGTCTGCACGACATAGAGCTCTCCGCAGCCAGTGTGCTTATTTCTTTTACAAAACCTTCAGATTCAGTGATTAATGCCAGAAATAAGTGAGAAAATCTGTTTCAGAGATTCTCTGCTTCTTAGCTAAAGAAATTGAATTTTAATTAAATACGACATGATATGAACTATTTTCCATTCTCCAGGATTAGGATTTATTAAGACTCCCTTGATTTGTTCAAGGATCATTTCTCATGTGGATTCCTGCTTTATTCTCATGATTACTAATACCGGCCCCGCCGCCCCATAGTGCTTTTGCGGCTTTCATGATATTTACTTGCCATTCAGACATCTGGGTTGTGAAAAGGATTACTAGATAGTTGATGAATATGTGGTTCATAGATATCTCACACACAATTGTAACATATCCACAGACTTTCTGTGACCGGGGGGTGTCCAACTTAGGTCCAGGAGAGAAGGATCCATGGAAGAGTGTCATGATATTTACATAAGCTGCATTTACAGATCTAGATGAAGCTTTTTCTAAGAATCTGACATCGATCCAGATTTGTGGGACTTGAGTGTGACATCTGTGCTCACAATGCGTGTGTGAGCTCTAGTCTCCATGAGAGGAAGCCCAGGCCAGCTTCTTTTATTTTCAACCTTTTTATATTGTTTTGCTGTTATTTTATGGCAGTAATAACCAATTTGTTGGCCTTTAGGGACTTTAAGGTGATCAGGGGGCAGACGGAGCGTTTTTAGTTTGCAGATGTCCCAAAGCACAGGCTCATTGGGCGGGTGTATCATCCAGTTTTCCCCTGGCTCGAGGAGATTTTGGTGATGAGGTTGTAGGGTGAGGGCTAAAACTGGGACGGTGCTCCAGGGAGGCAGGACAGATCTTGCGACTTTCCACTTAACCCATCTGAGGGTGTGTAGAGGGGTTTTCTCCATAAGGATTATCAATTCAACAAAGTAGAACAGATACACTGTTTTCTTGTGATGAACCATTGTGAAGTTTGCTGTAAAACACTGGACTTCCGATCAAGCACACCCGGGAGCAGGGTTTACGTAACATTGCAATGAACCGTACCATAGAAATGTCCTTTACCTTGAGTGCTGTACCTGTTCATGGATGAGTGAAACAGCAATCACAGCACAGACAGTCTGCTTGTGCTGCTGGTTGTGTGCCAGACTCCTCCTGACAAGCAGTGGTCTTCCCTGCAACCCCTGAGCCAGAATTGTTGTCCTAGGTCAGTATTATAAACCTGGGGTCTACGACACTTCCTCAGGGGTCTGCAAGTGTTTAGAAAATTAAATAATAATAGAAGATTACTAAGGTATACCTGCGTGAAAAAGCAAAGTTGAACATTTTAAAACATGTTGTAAATGTGAAGGAAATTGGAGGCTCAAAATTAAGTTGGTGACTTTATATTGATTTATAGGAGCAGCACAGGAGTATCTAGTTTCAGGTAGAATGGATAATTAGTGGCTTCAATTGAAACACTGCCACGCGCTAATAAAAACAGAACATGCATTAGGTGCAAGAAAAAGCCAAACTGACATGATACAGTTTAACATAAGTCTTTATATTTTAGAAATAAAAATACATTTTGAAAAGCTCCAACCTTCCCATTGCGATAAAAATTGTTTGAGGGATTTTTTTTTATTTTGGGGAATTAAATAAAATATTTTGCAATGTGTGTATTTATTTGCTTTGTTGTTGTTTTTTTGTTTTTCTGTATTGTTTGAGGTTCAAACCGTAGAAAGTGCTTCGGCCAGGGTCCCCAGGTTCCATTGGTGATTTAGTGGGGGTGCACAGCAGCCAAAAAAAACACTGATTAGGCAATTTGCTATTTTTCTGCCTCGCGCCCTTTGCAATGAGGCTAGATTTGTTCCTCGAAGAGTCAACCAGGTGCTCCACTATTGGTAGGGCCCTAGGTGGCAGCGTAATCCTGGCTTGCTGTAGCCATGCATACCCAAAAGGCAGTCCAACAAGTGCAACTGGCGCCAATGCTTTTCATTGTTAATCCCTAAGTGACAATGAGTGGTGCTGACTGAGCTGTACTGAAATGTTTAGAGCTGTGGCACCTGCTTTACCCTGAGGAATAACCAATAATTGCAAGCAGTATGCCAGTGCTAAAAAATAATCAAAAGGAACGACTGAGTATTTTGCTCCAGTCATAACTGATATCTCAGACTTCTGGCATCCCACCTCTCCCAGTGCCTAGTCCTGCTTTCTTCTGCATGGGTTGGAAACTTGAGCCCGCAGCACAGCAACGCCACATCCTACTCTCATCCTGTTGTGGTTCTGTTTTTCTCTGAGACTAATCCATGGAATGGAGGACATCTTGTCTGTCACCATGTGTGGTTCGACTTGAAAGACAAAAGAGCTCAGTTGGCAATAGGTCGAAGGATGTGTGGTACTTGTTTACAGTATAGTACTGCCTCAGCACAGAGTACAGCGGAAGGGAGCTGTCTGGTGCCACGTGAAGCAGGCTTGTCTGTGGTCTTGCGTCTCTCCTGCATCTGTGAGATGGTTTCTCAGGTGCTCATTTTCCAAGCAGCTGAGGTGAGAAGGTGAGAGTGACTAGATCCTGTGAGAGTGAAGGTGGGCGCAGGGGTCTAGTTGATGCCTTACCTGAGGACACCGTGCGTGCCAGGCCGACGATCCTTCACTGATCGATCCTTGGTGCAAACTATTTTCCCTCATGTCCCAATTTACGTTTAGTTGGTCTAGCAATCCTTGTATTGTAATATTCATGTGCCGCTTACTGCCCCTGTGTGGGATGTTAAAGCAGGTGCCTGCACGGGTTGTATAGTAGTAGTACACCATGTGGGGTGAGTGGTTGAAAGGAAGGTGTCCTTTCTTTTGATCCTCTGAGAAGTCGTGCTGTACTATTGGCACGTTACTTACTGCCTATCAAAAAGTGGCGCACTTGGGGGTGCAGCTAGAGTAGTTTGATATTTTCATAAATATACCGCAACTGGATGTACTCTTTTCCAGGGCGCAGCCACATCCACCTCTAAATAGATTACTATGAAGTTTTTTAAAGGGGCCTCGAAACGGGTCTCTATCTGGCTCTGTTTTGTGCCTTAGCACAGGCGGTCCGTTTTTTTCCGGACTGCAGTCACATCGATGTGCGCTGCTCACTTCTCACTGTAGCATCGCGCTACAAAGAACCACAGACACTTCGTGTATAAATATAACGGGAGCTTTATTCCTCACATTCAACCTCGACACTGTCCCTACTCTAACTGCCCCTTCTATCGTGACTCCTCCTCTTCCCTTCCACCCTACTCGCTCCGCCCCCCAACTGCTAGACTGCTAACTTCCTTACATCTCCCCTTTTCTTGATAAAACAAACAAACAAACAGTGCTTCAGTCCATCTCTACAATGAGTCTCTTTGGTGGCTGAATATCGCGACATGGCCGCAACGACGTGTTCCAGTGGACATGCTCAGCACGGACTTACTCTGCTGACCTCTGCCTCCTGTATCACTAGGATCAGGTTCTTCAAGTGCGGGAGTGTCAGTCGGGCTCACCCCCGGTCCTTTTATGTCTCGCGGACACCTCTTGAAGTGGGAGATGTTCCTGGTGATTCTGCTTTGTTCAGACTCCGCCGTCAGCATCGTGCCCTTCTGCTGGATAGTTAATAATGGCTCGTCACGGAATCGGGAATCAGTCTTTCTCTGTGGCTCCTGTTTAATGAAGACATGATCCCCTTCATGCAAAGATGGAGACCTCGCCCTCCTCTTGGCATCGGCATACGATTTCGTTCTGTCCTTGTAATGCTCGTCAGTCACAGCTATGTCCTGGTGCATGTGATTTGGTGATACCGCCTGCAGAGCACCTTCCCCTGTCGGGATACAATTTCTCACTGGCCGCCCTAGCATGAGGGTCGCAGGGCATTGTCCGGTGGTTGAGTGGGGAGTTGTCCTGTAGGCTCTCGGAACCTCATTCAGAGCTGCCTGCAGTTCTCTCTTCTCAGCAGTGGCTTGCTGAAATGTCTTTCTAATCGTAGCCATAAATCTCTCAATGGTGCCATTCACTTGTGGCCAGAGCGGTGTAACTTTTCTGTGCTCAAAGTCCATGTGTTTCGCAAAAGCACTGAATTCGTGTCCATTGAATGGGGGCCCATTGTCTGTTTTGACTTCCTTGGGGACACCCCATGTTGCGAATGTCTCATATAGCACTTTGAGTGTGCAGGAGGCGCTTGTAGACTATATTATTTGAGCGATGGGAAATCGTGAATATTCGTCAATTATGGCAACCACATAATTTCCAGACTGCAGCGGTCCATAGAAGTCCATGGCAACTTCTTGCCACGCTCCACTGGGTAGGGTGGTCATCCTGGGTAGGGTGGTCATTTGTAATGGTGCCGGTGAATTGCTTTTGCTGGTCAACTGACAGAGATTCTCCTCAGCAATCAATGGTTTGGATTCTGGCGACGGTAGAGGGTGGCAGGGCATGTAGTCAGCCGGGTTCTCCGCCTTCCCCGGTTTGGGAAGTAATTTGGGAAACTTGCTGACACGGTTCTTATTGTCGTTGACTGTGAATAAGACTTCCACCAGATGAAGACGCTCCGCAGTGGGGAGGCTAAGTAGGCAGTCGGCGTCAGGCCCCTTGATGACATGTATGACCGCCGGTACAGTGATGTCGTCATGGGTGAGAGTTGTATGGAATTTACCCAGACAGGGGAGCGGTTTTTTGGACATCCACGTAAAGACACGGACTGGTGCAAAAGTTAGTGGGGGTTTCGGGACCATTTTCTCGTGTTCCGTACCTGAAATATAGTTCAGCGACGCTCCGCTATCCCATATAAATTTGGTGTCGTGATTCCCCACTCTAATATCTAGACGTGGATACTTTTTTAGTTGATCAGGGTCCGCAATCAGGTTCAAGTGTTCCACAGTGTAGGTCGAGTCTTTGGAGGAAGATGATCTCGAGTACTGAGATGGGGATCTGCGTCCCCAACGTGACCTGCGTGATTCCCGGCTGGAATATGATGAACCTGGGGACCACCTGGGCTCTCCTTGAACAGCTCTAATGTGATGTTTTCTTGTGTCAGAGCGGGACAACCTCGTTGTCCCACCTCGCCTTTCTTTGTGATAGTCCCCACACATGGCTTCGAAGTGATTGGATCGCCCACATTTCCTGCATCGCTGACCCATGGCCGGACAGGTGTCTGTATGGGGATAGTCATAACCACACCGATAACATCGGCCAGTCCTTTCCGGCTTTTGGTCCCTTCGCCCTGTTTCTCTTCTCCTGTACTCCGGGCGTCGTTGGTGAGACGATGGTCTCTGTCTCCATTTATTCTCCCGCGAATACTTCCTTCTGCTACGAGGTCGGTCTTGAACACGGTACGCTTGCTCATGACTGACGTTGTGGCCTGTTTCAATGGTGGCAGTGTGTTCCTCCGCTTCGTCACATATGCGGGTCATTTCTTCAATCTCTTCTAATTCGTGGGGTTTCCTCAGTAGCCGTCTCCTGAGTGTTTCTGAATGGCAGCCGGTTATGATTTGCGATTTGATGGCAGCGTCAGGCGAGAAGGTTTCAAACTCGCAGTATGTCGACAGCCGTCGTAATCGGGTGATGAATGCACTCATTGCTTCCTCCTTCCCTTGGCGTGCTTGGTGGAATGCATGGCGCTCATAATCTACGTTTCTTTTATGAAGGAACTTTTTGTTCATTGCCTCACGCACTTTGTCATACGTCCCCGTTTCAGCAGGCGAAAGATCCTTGATGATTTTGCTTATTTCCCGGCCTGCCAGGTTGCGGAGGGCAATTAACTTCTCTTTGTCCTCCGTCACCTTGGATCCCTCAATATAATCTTCGAACTCCTCCAACCATTCTTGCCACTTGGGGCCCATGCTCCCTCCTGTGGTCACAGTCATGGGTTCCGGGGCTCGCAGATGTGATCCTCCCACGACAGTAGGAGTCGCCATAATGTTGTTTGTTTATTCTCACCCTTCTGTAGGTGCCCGTGTCTTTATCTGTTCACGTCAATGCTTGCTTATTTGTACTTGACAATGCTTGTTTATTTGCACTCGACAATGCTTGTTTACTTCTTGCCAATGCTTGTTTGTTTGCGCTTGACAATTCTTGTTTGTTTGCACTTAACAATGCTTGTTTGCTTCTTCTTGCCAATGCTTGTTTATTTGCGCTTGACAATGCTTGTTTATTTGCTGGTGCCTGACTTAAAGATGGCCGCTCTGCAACACTCAAGGGGTCTGTCTTGAAAGCCGCCTGACTCCAAGATGGCCGCCGTCACTACACACACACACACTAGGCTTTCTCTCCTGGCTCATTCAGTCCTTTCCATGCTGGACTCACCGGCGGGCAGCTTCAAGGGTGGCACTCCTCAGGCCCTGCTTTTCCTCAGCGGCAACAGCTATCAGGTGAGGTCGGGGTGGGCTCCCGCCTTATTCTGCAGCTTCCCGATTTTCCCTCGCGACAGCATTCCAAAACTCACGCATCGGGCGTGAGATCTGCCGGCATCAACAAGCTGTCCAGCTCGACTTCAACGCGCTCAACGGCGCTCGCTGGCGGACCTTCGGGGACAGCGTCTCCGGGATTGGGGCAGTTCTCTCTTCACTCTTGGGCGCACGGCAGGGTCGGGGTGGCCTCCCGACTTCTGCACTCACCAGCGTCCTACAAAGCACACGCTTCCAGCGTGAGTCGCGTTTCAGCGCGATCGGCTTCCTCCCTTCAGGCAGGTCCACACTCGTTCCTGTGGCCACTCTCAGCTCCTCCACAATCTCTGGAGCTCTGTGGTCAGTGGGGCTTGGTCATCCCATCCTCGTCGCCAGTTGTAGCATCGCGCTACAAAGAACCACAGACACTTCGTGTATATATATAACGGGAGCTTTATTCCTCACATTCAACCTCGACACTGTCCCTACTCTAACTGCCCCTTCTATCGTGACTCCTCCTCTTCCCTTCCACCCTACTCGCTCCGCCCCCCAATTGCTAGACTGCTAACTTCGTTACACTCACTAGCGGAGAAGTAACGGCATGACGTCATACCAGGTGAGCTTTGAAGGGGAAGGGAAATCCTTTAAAGAGAGTCATTTTCTCTCTGGATTTCCCTTCTATTTTGAAACTCAGGAGCAGCAACATTGTCGTGTTGTCCCCTAGCCTTTAAGTGGAGGCTTTTTCAATATTATATACAAGCCATAGCTGATGCTCATTTATTTTATGCAACTAACAACCATTGACAAAGCCAATAGTCCTGACTTGTAGGTATGATGTTACTAATTCGATCATATATCTGGATGCAATGACAGAAACAGCAAAATACAAGTCAGGCAGCACACTATACTTAGCCCATATTTTTAGCTTATGTGTTTTTAAGCCACACCCTTAATTACATTGACCACGCCCCTTTGAGAGACACCCCCCCCCCCCCCCAGTTTTTTCATCCCACTTAAAGCCTTGTGCATAGCTAATCTGACTGCTTTGTGATGTGATATGGAAATCAATTCACCAAAAATCCGTTGGTGGTCAAAGTTATATCAAACACTTCTCCACACCCTGTGACATCACATGGTTCACTCTGCCTCATCCCTTCCCGCTCAATAGCCTTCTATTTGCTTCTGTGGCGCCAGAGGAAGAGCCACTAAGTTGTAGAAAATATGGAAAGAAAACCATTTACTTCCTGTTTCTGCTCTTCGTAAGCACTAGGATTCGGGATTCCAGGGGCATTGCTGCAGAGCAGACACTACCCCTCGCTGGTACGGATGGACGGCCGCATTCTGCGGCTTCATTCTGCAGGGAACACTTTTGATGCAAGCCGAGGAGCAGGTGTGTGCCCGGTGAGATATTCTGAGTATGTGTATTTATTTTTTCATCTTGAAGAGAAAGAAGGGGCAGCACTCCGTGCCCGCCTTCACATCTGCTCACCCACTGAGGGGCATCAAGGAAATCTATCCGGAAGAAGAAAGGCTGCACATTTCGGTGCAGCTGATGAATGTGTGTTTTTTGGTTATGAGTCACCGAAATGGCTTCGTCGATTGCTCTCCGTTCTGCATTTCTTTGGTGTCGGCTGCCGTCGGTGCCCAGCTGGAGGCGCACCGGCTTCTGTGACTGCTGCTGGTCCTGATTGCAAAGCCCCCCCCACGCCCCCCCCCACGCCCCCGCCCCCGCCCCCCCCCCCCTCGGACGGGGAGCCCACTCAAAGGAGCGCAGAGATGACGATTTACCCCTAGAGTGCAAAGCAGAATAATTTATCTTCCATTTGAAGAGAGGAAATTGTTTTTTACAGTCTCCCTGGCAACCGCAGCGGCGCTGGCATCTGCAAAGGTTAATGATCAAGCGCTGGCTGGTGTGTGCTGCAGTCCGGGCGCTTCCCTTATGGCCCAGCGGTTTCAAGAGTGGTTAGATTTTGTTTAACACAGGTCAACATTCAATTTTCGGGACAGATTGCTTCCCCTGCTGATTATGAAAATAACCCCCCTTACACCCGTTTGCTATAGGCAACAATTGTGTGGCGTCTTTCTACCTTACATTGCTACCACGCGCCACGAAATCTTGGCTCCCCTCTACCTGCCCTCATCTGCTCGAAAGTCCAGTGTTGTGGGTTTATGAGGAATGAATAGCAAATGTATCCCCTTGGACATTGCTTCTTTAGATGATTTGCATCCGAAGCGTCATTAGTAGGACTAGGATCATGGTTCTGATTTATTGAATATCTTCTCAGCGTATCGGTCTAAGATTTACTAGGATGTGAAAAAAGAGGGCCCAGAAATTCCTAATGTTACCGCAAGGTTCATAGAGCCTTTCCAAATTTATTTCCTATTTTGCAGATTGGGAGATGCCTGGAAGGCTTTGTGAATATTGGTGCTCAAAAACATGTATCGACATTGGCTCAAGTTAACTTGTGACTGAGTATTGGACATCTTTGTGTCTCCCGATTTGCTGTAGGGCAGATCATAGTGAGCAAGATTAGGCATGCCTGAAGTCATGCTGCAGCGGCAGACGCATCTTAAGTCCCACTTCTGAAATTGAGAGATCCTGCAAAGCCTCAACCCTATCCTAACACAGGAACTACTATCCTTATTATGATGTGCTGACAGAAGTCCCTGAAAAATAGAACATTTACCAGGATGTGCTATGCCAGGCAGCATCCAATGCCCATAAATCAACTCATCCTAAAGAAATGTCCCTATTTGAAAGGTAACCATTGGTTTAGCGTCAAACCCTTGGTAACCGCACAATAAATAGAGAGCCCCCCCCCCCAGGCAACTTACAATGAAATGTAAAATTCTATTTAATGCCAGAAAGCATCTGATCCCCCTTCCGAGAGAAACATGCAACATTCCGGCATCGGAAGGCAACCATGGAAAAAGCTTGGAAAATCCCATCACATGGAGAATAACTACAGTCCACATCCGGGGGATAAATGAAACAGAAACTATTTCACAAAACACTGAAGACGCACTCCTTTATCTACACCTTAATACATCAACATCTAGCAAAATATTTTAAAACAGACCAGAAACAAGCCAGATATAAGACCCCTCAGAAAACCTACCTAATTATTCAGTACTCTTGGGGGTAAGCACTATTGAAATCAATTCAGTACGCAGCTCTACAGTAGTGCTATTTCTTTGCAATACACGTTATCTGCTGTGAGATTTCAATTCTACACTTGTTAGTGTGAGATGAATTAATGCTTGCAACTAATAATAACTTAGTCCGGAACTAACCTACAGGTACAGTCTTCCAGCCATGTCCTGCAAGGTCAGACGGGAACACAAAATAGTCCGGACACCGAAATAAGTGGCTTCCATAAGCGAATTAGATAAACAATTGGGAAACAAGGTTCAGGCCATATTCCAGGGACCATGCTTCAATGCCTGTTACTTAAATATGGAATCATGGAATATCACTCGACTAAAACCTTTTACTGGGCATGCATGGTTCATACATCACCATATCAAGCTTTTCTATGTCAGATTTTCTGCTTCTTAAATTTCACACAGAAGATTCTTGCTGCGAGTCCCTTTATTCACTCTACACTGGACTACAATAAGTTATCCTAGGCATGGCTGCATGCAATTTTAATTTGCTCCTAAACATTAAAAACACAGAAATGTATGAAGACAATTGCATCGCCTCCCATTAACGAAAGGAATATAGTGAAAGACAACATGTACAGTGTAGCGAACCTACTAAGGCTGCAGTCCAACTTTTCCCCACCACAAATTGGTTGAATGGATTTCGAGGCGTTCACTTTGCTCAGTAACAGCAATGACAATAACTATCCCAAAATCCACATCTCAGTAATGGAGTGAAAGATCCCTCAGAATGGCTCCAGTCCATTTATGGAATTCTATCTCCTCGGAGATCTGCATGGCCGCTGCACTTCATAATTTCCAGAAAAAAAAATCTGACTTTGTTTCTTATGAGATAACCGCCACGGTGCTCAAATGACTGTTCTATTTATGGTGACAGTAGTCTCCTAGAGAGTGAACATGCACTCATTAACCATCCTTTTAATTGTAATATCTAAATGGACAAATCTCATTAAATTCAAAGAAGAGGGCTCTGGGCAGAGAAATTAAACAAGACGTGGACGAGGAGGAAGAAGGGTCTAGGGAGAAGGACCGAGGAGCCTTGTCAGCAGTTAAATATGCTTCCACATTGGCTGGTGGACAGGTAGTGCCTGGTGAGCAGGCAACACTGGGAGTCTAGGTGGCTCAACTGACATGCAGTGGCAGAAGTCATTAGGTGGCAGTGGCTGAAAGGACGGGGCTTGAGAGCCTGGAGAAATAAGTGAAAGAGGTTAGGAGATAGAAATGAGGGGACTGTGGCTGTGAGAGGAATCAATACCTGACAGAGATTGAGCTGTGGGGTGGCTGATGTGAAAGACAAAGTGATCCAGCTCTCTCCTCTTAGTCCGCACAAAATCTTCTACATAATTTTTTTTTAAAGTTATATTTAGGGTGTTTATAAGCATGGCTATGTCCTGAATGGTGGAAGCAGATCATCTTTAATGGAGAAAAGTGTAAATACAATTGAAACATGTCAACAGTTTTCTGGCATGGCGGTAGATGTTACAGATGTTGGATTGTAATGCCAGGGCGTTCCATGGCGAATTTCCTAGGACCTAGAAGGGCCTGCCCCCTATCGGTATTATATTGAATGTGCGATCCGAGACCCAAGGAGCAGAGGAAGTATCTGAGGGCTCAGATGAGCTAATGTACATCAGTTAAGAAAGCTGTAAAGTCATGGGCACAATTATTAACACAAATTGGAATAACCTTACCGGATAGACTAATGCACACCACAACTTAAAATGTAGCTTACTAAAGCAAGACATTAATTTTTTGATCTTGAAAATGTGCAGTGGTTGTATGCGTGGGAAATGCCCCTTTGAGGTCACTTGCTTGCAAGCATCTTTAATGGTTACCTGGGAACAAGGGTCCTCTACCACATCTTTATTCTTACCCATGAATCACACATGCCTCAGTTACTATCAGTCAAAGTGGACCTACCCTTCTTACCTTTACCTTGTGATCCTGATAGGTCACTCCTAATAAGATACCCGGTTAGTTCACCCACATGTGAACAGTTTGACCCAACTGACACAGTCCTTTCTGGCTGTGATAACTATAAGTGTACGCTACTCATGCAGTCTGCAAAGGGGACATTGGGAAGAAGGGTGTGAGTATCGGTACCACATCACATCATCAGGGATGACAAGAACCAGAATTGAATATTCAACCATCCCAAAGGACAGCAATTTGTCATCATGCATGGACATAGCATACAACTGAGACATCACTACGCCTTTTCGTAGAAATAACTTGATCGCTGCACATGCGCTGCTACACTGTTCGCTTCAGTTGTTTAGAGAAATTTGCCCCCGATAGCATGAATGGTGCCATTGGTCTTTCTACTGCTGTAAAATCACCAGATACATCACTTAATTCCCTTGTATTCCCCACTTATCCTGAGTATCCCAAAATTGATGATGATAGTCTCACCCAGGGTTGGGTCTAGGGCGGTGCGATCGGTGCCACCGCACCAGGCGCTGATTTGGGGTGGGGGCGTCATTTTTGCAAGTATATTGTTATTTGAAAAGCACCTGCTACCGCGTTCCTGGCATCCGGCATCAATTAAAACATCAAGATAACTCCGGTGATTAATGTCTTCCTGGAAAGAGACTGAGGTTTGTCTAGTGGAAGTTTTGACTCACCCAAAGGTAGTGCAGTGGGTTAAAATGACTGCTGCTAAGAATGTGTACCATGCAGATAACAAAGTTAATCTAATGTAAATGGGTTAGTGCTTCTGTAAGAGAGCTACTTTTGTTACTTGTCGTTGGTAAGTCAAAATCGTAATATAGAACATTGAGCTGTTAACTGCCATCAAACAGTTGTGGGTAAACTGCAAGTATTATGTTAGAGCTATATGTTTTTTTGCCCAGCCTGTCATTATCCTAATCTTGCCAAAAGGGTTCATTTGGGTAGAAAACAATTCTGGTTTTTAAAGAACACCCCTAACAATGGTGTTACATTTTAAATTCAGAATTCGTGCTTTTCCAGAATATGGACTCTTCAACTATATTGCCTAACAGTATCGCTAACATGTCACTCCTACACTACACCTTGTAGTCCTGTCTGATGTAACATTTCCTATACACTTATTTACACACCTATGATTGTGCAATGGGTGTGTGAGATGTAAAGTGTTCTGACACCTTACAGTGGTATGAGTGGTGCTATAAAACTAAATGAATCCAAGAGACAGTGGTTCTGGAGACTTGAGGGGCACTGTCAAAGGGCGGTGGTGAGGGAATCCGTGGCAGAGGTGGTCATTAGGTGGTGGGGCGCCAACAAACATTGACGCACAGGGCGCCACCAGTGTTAAAGCTGGCCCTGGTATCACCCACCTTCTCCTGCCTTTCATGGATCTCCACGGTACTGAGGGAGTCAGGAGAACTCAGGTGGCGGTCTGTCTCTGCCATCCTTCATCTCCTGTGTCAGCCAGGGGTCCCTGCGCACCTCTGCTTACAGGTAATTCCACGCTGTGTTAACACCGCTCTCAGACTGCCGCTATCGGCACTCCCTCCAAAGCTGAGGTGAGAGAATCTGCCATGTGGTGGGGAAAGATAACTGGAAACTGGGGATTGGTATTGTATTTGGGAAGATCGGGGTGAGGCATCGAAGAGACGATGGTGTTGGTGAGTAGCAGATGGCAAGTGCTTTTTAAAATCAGAGCAGAAAGAGGGTAAATGCTAAGGGTGGTGGGAGTAAGTGGCAGGACCCAAGGTTTGTTCATGAGTTATCTGGACAGTCTGGGAGGGTAATGCCGAGGGTGGTGAAGTAAGGTGGCATGACAATAGTTTTTTTTTTTTTTAAATTAAGGTCGGTGTGTGGCTTGGTAGTAAGAATCTGGTAATATGGCTGGTAGGATGGGAGGTCGAACTGGGTAGCATGGGTAGAGGAACTAAGGCAAGTAAGTCCAATTTGTGCATGGCTCCCCCATCTGCACAGCTGCTCCGGGTAAGGAGAAAGGATTTGTGTGTGTGGGGGGGGGGGCATACTTAAGATAAAACTGTAGATGGGAAACTGAAGAAAGGGGATGTTTTTCACCTCTGGATTCTCTGCGACTTCAAGTCAACTCATGCTTCTGTTTGCATTGGTACAGAGAAGGAGATTTGTCCGGAACTCCTTTGTGAAATATTTTGGGCTGTGATAGCTTAAAAAGAAGCTTGGTTCTTGGGGCAAAAACATTTTTCCCATTAAAGATGTTACTCGTCCCCGCATTAATTGTTGGCACAATAATGACACTGAGGTCTTAACCCCTTCAGTGCCACGCCCTTTCCCCCTCCTGTGCCGGGCGTTACATTAGCGGGCGGGGTTCATGACGAGATAGTCTCGTCATGGGCACAGCGCAACCGTGCTCCATGACGAGACTATCTCGTCATGGGCACAGAAGAGGTTAAGAATAGGCTGGTCTTGCGGTTGTTTAGCTTTGTACACGCGTAACACCCGTCTGTACCTGCCAATCTTTTACCATAATACGTTTCAGTGGCTCATTTGTTTCCATTTAGGCACCGACTGAGTAGTAATTGTCTAAAGGAAACTATATCGTGTTTTGTATAGACAGAGACTTGCCTGCATGACAGAGCATCGAGTGAATTTCCATGCGGTCAGTGCTGTTGAAAAGAAAGCTGACACTTCAGCTCATACTTTCACACCAGGGGCTGGATTATAGAGTATTTCCCAGTGCTGGTACTATTTTTGCACAAACATTTTCAAACCACATGCAGTTTCACTTATGCAGTGCAATTTTGTACCACTATTTGAACCCACTTATTAGTGCAAAACGAGTGGTAATTGCACAAACTATATTTTTACTGTCACCCTAGTGTGATCGATTTGTGCACATTGGTTTTAAATTGAATTGGCACTATTGCAATATCATTTAATAAGGAACCATATTTTTGTTTTCAGGAGCAGAATGTTAGATTAAGTGTATTATAGTATAGATGCTTTAAATCTGTATTTGATAAGTGTATGGCCTGAAACCTTGTAAAGTGCCACACGCCTTTTTCATGGTTATACAATTCTTTAAAATTATTAAAACGTAAAATGTAGTATTGTGCAAGCCATCTCAATGCGTTGAATTTTTGCTACCGAGATCTGGGTAACCTGCAAATTATAGGTTCTAATCGCATCTGCGGTGGCTCAGCCTTTAACCAATTTGAGTTTGATAACACTGTTTTGCTGAATGTAATGCTTTGCAGTAATGGAAATAAATCCTGGAGCTAATTTAAGGTGGCAAACTAAGCCTTAGACTCCATCTTTACTGTGAGGTTTCATTATACCATATGAACAGCCCAGCGTTTCCATGTTTCACTAGAAGAGAAACTAAATGTGCCCCACAGAGAAGTACAAAGACTTCCACACAATGTTCTGAATAAAGTTAACACATTCAAGGTTAAACATACCTGTCCTGGGGAGAATCACATCTTATTAACCTTTCTGTTCCATGCGTAGATGATGGCCCTTGAGAAGCTCCATGTAGTAGAATTATGAGAATTCTGTCAAATGTATTTAGTTGCAAATGTTTCCAAGACAGTTTTCTACCCGGTTTTCTACTCTTTGTGTTGATGATATGAACTTTACTGAGTTTTTGATTGATTCTGTACTTTATGTGAGCTTTGACTAATTGTTTTTGACTAAATTGAATTAACTAGTGTTAGACTTGGCATCTTTTGGTGTGTTTCCCCTGAGTTTTTTGCTTTCTGCCCTCCCGGTTTTGACTCTCTTTTTGCTGGCGTAGAGCTTCTGCGCACTTTTCGCACTGCTGATCAGTGGTAAAGTGCAAGTGCTCCTGTGGTAAAGTATGTTATAGATTGGTGTTTCCATGATTGGATGTTTTTTTTTGTCAGCCCCTAGTAAAGTGCACTGAGTGTGCCAGGGCCTGTGAATCAAATGCTACGCATGGGCCTGCAGCATGGATTGTGCCACCCACGTGAGTAGCCTGGAAAAGGTACCTCAGACCTGCCATTGCAGAGCCTGCGCGCCGTTTGTAACTGTCATGTCGACTTGTCCCGTGCACATACTGGCCAGTCCCTAACCTTCCCTTTTCATACATGTCAGGCACCCCTAAGGTAGGCCCAAGGTACCCCTGTGGGCAGGGTGCAGTGTGTGTGAAAGGTAGGACATGCCCTGGTGTGTGTGGCATGTCCTGATAGTGAATTACAGCCTATTTTATTTTTCACTATTGCAAGGCTACCTGTTCCCCATAGGACAGAATGGGACTTTTGTTTATAACATCTTATAAACATAACTGGCCCTGGGAACTAGGTGGGAAAATACAATTCAGTATCCCTGAACTCAGAATCTAAAGATGCATCTTTTAGTAAAGGTGATTTTTACATTCCTTATTTGAAAATATCACTTTTAGAAAGTATGTGTTTTCTTGCTCAGTCATCCCGTGTGCCTCTGCTGGAGTGTGGATTGCCTGTCTGGGTTTTGGACGACAGATGCCTAGGAAGCAAGAGTGGCTCCCGATAGTCTAGGTAGGTCAGGAAAGGGCTGAATAGACCTGGGCTGCGATGGGGGAAGAGGGAGGAGATTTCCTTGCATCTCAAAGGGGCTGGTCTGCCTCTGACAATACCGTCTCCACCCCTGCCAGGAAATCACACCAGAGAAGGCAGAACTGGTTTCGGCTGGACACAGACGCCCTCTGCCTAGTGGATCAAAGGATTTTTGGATACAAATGCTGGGGCCCAGACCCCTGAACTTTAGAACTCATCTAGATCAAGAAGACTGCCAAGAAGAAGAGCCGGAGAAGCTGTGAGGAGGAACGACTGCTTTGCTGGGCTGACCTGCAGTGGCTGCTTCTGTCTTGGGCAGTGAAAGGCCTGGACTGGACTTTCTGCAACCTAATTTGTGAGTCTTTCCAAGGGATTGAGGTAGAGCTTGCCCCCTGTTCACGAAGTTTCAGGAACCGGAAAGACTTCAAGCTCTTCTGCCCGCAGCACTGCCGACTGTGTGTTTTGTGCTGCAACAGAGGAAAAGCAACTCGACGACATCTACGATGCCCCTGTCGACTCAGTGTCCTGACAACACCGCAGAGGGCACCGCCGCAATGCTGCACTGCGACCCTGGTCTCACCGGCGACGCCTGCTGATGCCGCCACCGAGCCGCTGCGTGCACCGCAACCTGTGGGCACCGCTCTCCGCACCAGCTCGCTTCACGCCGAAGCCTGGGCACTGCAGAGAGCACCGCCGCACCGCGACTCTGGTCTCACCGGCGACACCTGTTGACGCCGCCACTGAGCCGTTGCTCGCACCGCGACCTTTGGGCGCCGCTCTCCACACCGCCTCGCTTCAAGACGACACTTCAGCCTCCCCGATGAAGCCGCTCCACGCTGAAATCGACGCCGCTGCTTGCACCGTGGTTCGAGGGCACCGCTCGTAAAGTTACACGACGCACCGCCCTCATCCCACACCGCAGCTTTGGCCTACTGACGCCGGCACCATCGACTCCAGTTCGTCAGCCGACGACAGCGCTTCAGCATCAGCGACGACGCTGCTTGCACCGTGACCTGCCTGCACTGTGACCTGCCTGCACTGTGACCTGCCAGCACGGTGCCAAGCACCGCCTTCATCTCGCATTGCGAGTCTGATCTCACCGACGCCATCTGACGCCGCCACCAAGCCGCTGCTCGCACCGCGACCGGAGGACACCGCACCGCTGCACTTCGCACAGCCACACCCGACGCCTGCCGATGCCAGCGCTCCTGATTCCAACAGAAAGGAGCTCGACCTGCAACACGAGTGACTTCAAAGGCCTTGGTGCCCTGCATTTCTAACAGGTACAGTTTGCGGGTCTTCCCAACACCGTAGCTGGTCCGTGATGCCGCGACCAGCCTGAACTGTTTGGATTTGTTTGCTCATGACACGGTGAGAGCCCCGGACGGAGCTATCGACATCAAGGAACTGTTTTTAAAGTATATTTTGATAACTATAGATTTTTAAGTACTGTATTGTGGATTTTTATCGTTTTTAGTCTTGTATATAAATATTGGATATTTTTCTAAACTGGTGTGGTATCCTTTCGTAGTGCTTACACTGTATACTGTTGGTTATGTGCAAATGCTTTACACACTGCCTCTAAGATAAGCCTGACTGCTCGTGCCAAGCTACCAAGGGGGTGAGCAGGGGTTATTTTAGGAGTGTAACTCCCTTATTCTGACTAGGAAGAAGGGTCCCTATCTGGACAAAGGTGCAAGCCCTTGCCAACTAGAGACCCCCCATTTCTAACAACTACTTTATGACAAAAAATCATAAATGAAATCTTTAAGTTTAAGACATCATTCACAAGGACGAAATGTGTTTATTCTGCTAATTGAAATTGTCAACTTCTCAAAGTTTAGACAAGTCCAGCACGGAGCACCAAAGTATGTCTAGGGACCACACTGCTTCCAATACATCACAGTGTGCTTTTGCGAGAGATTGAATGGGTTTTGTGCACCGTCAAAGTCAATGCCGTGAGAACCTTGGAAAAGATCAAATAGTACCATATATTGAAGACGTGAGTAGAGCTGCGAATTGTTGACAGGACCCATGGAAATGATTTAATTCTAGTCCTATGGGGTATTAGAGGGGTTACATTGATCTGGCGTTTCACCTGAATGCATTTTTCCATGTAACACAATTTTTCCAAGTATATTGGTTAAAAGCCAAAGGCTTTTTAGGCATTACTGAAGCGAAACTCATTAAATAAGCCAGAACGTGACTGCTTCATGCTCTGGTGCAGCTCTGTTGCTCTGCAGCAGCAAATCATGTATGGTGCCAATGAGAGAACGGTGTTTTGCTCATTCCAGGATGCTTTGGGGCTGATTGGCTGAGGATCACTCTTGTCTTCCAGTCTATCACTGCCTTTCCCGGTGCCCAGATGAACCATCCAGCCCACAAATGAGAGAATTCATTGGGTGTCATGTAGTGCAAAGCACATCAGGACCGTTGACTGGTCTTGTTTAAAACACCCTCCACACAGTCTCTTGGTGAAGAGCCATTATCACACGGCGAATCACAATGTGAGCTGGAAACCCCTCCAGTGGGTGGGGTTCCAGGTCCTGTGTGGAGGCTCTGCACACTAATGTCCATTCCAGGGCATGAAACCTACCAATGACATCGGCTGCAGTCTCATAACCTTTGTTCTTTTTTGTTGTTTTATGTTTGGTGTGGGGTGGGGATGCAGGAAGTAGCATTTCTGCACACCGCCTCCACCCCCACAGAAATAACAACAACAACAAAATCAGGCTGAGTCAGGCTGTGCTCGGCACAAAGCCCCACCACCTCCGCAGTCCCACCGACTCCTCACATGGTGAAAAGTTTTCAGAAGTTGGGAGGCCTGTGATAGCGTAAAGGTTGCATGTACTTTAGAGGTGCATTATGATATAATTTAAAGGTTGATGTTGGGCCGACGAAATAATGTGTAATGTTCAATAATGGATGTATCCGGTACACAGGCTTAGGATCATGTGCTTATAACACATGGTGCTTTATTAGGGTATATGCTGTCCCCAGTGCATTCGGTTAAGCTGTTTATTTGGAGGGGTGGAGCAGGATCTTCTAGGAAGGGTTTGTCTCTGCA
This sequence comes from Triturus cristatus, assembly GCF_964204655.1. Classification (NCBI taxonomy): domain Eukaryota; kingdom Metazoa; phylum Chordata; class Amphibia; order Caudata; family Salamandridae; genus Triturus; species Triturus cristatus. The sequence goes on along the minus strand of NC_140584.1, from coordinate 87,084,342 downwards.
GCTAGACCTAAATAATTCACATGACAGATTGGGTAACAATAGGCTTAATCCATATTGCTCTCAGATAGAAAGATATTCTGTTATCTCAGTTGGCAGGTGCTGCATGCCAGCAGCTTATAATTATAGTTAGGCGACATTATCACCTGTTTAATAGTGTGACTTAAACCAACATTTGCATCAGAATCCTTCTACAAAAAAGGTAGAGCTAAATACAAAATATTACAGAAACTGGAGCTCTCCAGCTAGAGGGTGTTCCCAATAACTGCCAAAATGCTTGTAAAAACCTGTATCTTTCTGCCCTCCCTTGAAAATAATTTGCGTATTTTGAGGCAAACCTGCACGCATGTAAATAACTAATTTCAAAAGTATGCGTATGTCTCGGATGCATATTCATAGTGGATCTGCCTTACACCGGTCTGAGGGCACTCTTGATTGGAAACTCCTCGGCCCTTCCCACCAGACCTCCTCTTCCGTGTTTGCAGCTTGGAGGAGGAGGGAGCGCCAACCAGTGCCACTGCCCGAGGATGGAAATAGACCTAAGCCTCAGCCAACGTCCTACAGCGTCTGAGTTGAAATTCAACTGTACGACTGCCTCTCCAATGTACTGAAATCAAAGTGAGCTGGGTCTATTGACAACGACGTTCTAAAGCTTTTTTAATTTCACCAAAAACAGTTTCCATACTTTTTTGTTAAAAATCAACCCTTCCTGAACAGTTATTGCCGACATAGCCAGGCCTTGGGCTGAAAGAGGAGGAGGAGGGGGATGGGGTGTCCTATACTATGAAGTGATAGAGGGGTGCACATCTAAAGAAGAAATGCACCTTCTCTCCAGGTGTCTGCTACCTGAAGAAATGCAAATGTGTGCATGGTTAATCAGCACATCTAGGATAGGAACCGTATAGGCTTTAATTGATAGTCACTTGATGCTTCAAAGTGGTAGTTATATTTTTAAGGCTACTTTAACCCCTTCAGTGCCCATGACGAGATAGTCTCGTCATGGAGCGCGGTTGCGCTGTGCCCATGACGAGACTATCTCGTCATGAACCCCGCCCGCTAATGAAACGCCCGGCACAGGGCGTGGAAAGGGCGGGGCACAGAAGGGGTTAAGGGTATTATCAGTTTTGAATGCGCCCTTAAATGTAAACCCATGTAAAATGTTTGTACTAGGCTCAGTATGATTGCTTATTATCAAAAACATAACAATTGAATGCACAGTCAGCACAAACCATTTGCACATTTTGTGCCAGCCTCTCTCATACTTTGTGAAGCCTTACCTTGTCTAATACATCTTAATGGTCTGTTTTGACAGCGCACCTCTCTCCAGAGAATTGTGATCTGCACTAGAGAGGTGCTTTGGCTCCGCCCACATGTTGTGAGCCAGGAGCACGTTTTGATTGGGTAGAAGTTGTGTACATCTACAAAAAAATTGCTTGCCCCTCACACAGCTGTGATCATTTTGTTTATTTATCCAGCTGCCTGAGTTGGTACTTTCAGGGTCACACATGACATTGCAATGCTATTAAAATGCCTTAGGTAACTTAGGTAACTAGATCATTTATTTGTATTTTCTCCGGGAGCATATGCGGAGGTCAGTCATTCATTTACATGGATGTTTAACTCTGTCTTGACAGTGCAACTGTCACTTGACCTTTTAACCTACGCTAATATTATGCTATAGTTCGTTGTTGCTACATAAATATATATCCATTCTTACCTTCTTATAAATGTAATCCTTGGCGTTACCATACAACATTTCTTTAAAGCCAGATCTATTTGCATTGGCAATACTTATTTGAACTGTGACGGCCCATCATCTAAAGTTAGTTGGCTGCTGCTCTATTTTTGCAATTTGCAGATACCATTCTGTGAGTAATAAAAGGCATACTAAAGATGCACATAGTACAATGTTCTGTCACAGGCTGCGAACTCACAGCACTACATGTACACATGCCAGTATTCCCTAGTGTCCCTCTGATTACTCTTGCCTACATGTGAAGTAGGCGTATTAACTGACTAAACATTCCTACCAGAAAAATACATTTCCCGTAAACTAATTTAACTTGCACTTATTTTTCATTTAAGTTGGGTGCATTATATGCTATATACTGGACCTACAAAATAGTTTCAGAATATTTTGTTCTTTTTCGCTACATGTCTGTTTCAGCCCCACACTCACTCGCTCTAGACACCATAGCACTCAGGATCACAGTTTCTGTATTTCTTTATTCGCATTGTCCACTGACGGAAGCGGACAGTCTCAGGGGCCTCTAGGTGAGCAAAATTTCCCACGCCTTCCAAACAAAATGTTGCCCTTTGCTTTAAAAAATATTAATTGCATTCTGAGTCACTGGTCTTATAGCCCAGACAGCAAATTGCAAACAGGCATTGGCAAAGCCAGTAGGTCTTACCTATGCAAGAGCTATTGGCTTTGCCAATGTGTTTTAGCCATGTTATACACCAGCGTGGCTGCTGTTCAGCGTGGCCAAAAGTTAGTGGCGTGGAGGAAATTGGACTATTATAGAGACAGAGATTATAAAATTAATAAATTGGCTCCATTAGCTCAATCGCGCATCCATGTCATCTGCCTAACCACTGCATAGCAAGATGAATACAGGCTAGTGTAATAAGTGACTATAATAGTTAACCGTACTAGCAGATGATATGGAGGTAAAAATATAAATAATATATGTACCTTAACAATGTATTGGTAGGCAGTGTACTGAATTCAATATTACTGTACGTTGATATTATCAACCCTACCATATAGTGTCATACACACTTCTGTGACTCCTTGATAAGACAGATTGATTATCTGAAGGCGACAAAATTGACTAGCAAGTCCAGCTAGCACTTGGAAGTCACAGAATGTTGACTTACTGAAAACAGAGGGACAATAAAAAAAAAAGAGGGAGGTAGAAGGGACAAGATTTGGGGAAGATTCTGCGTTGATCACTAGAACAAGCAGTGGTAACCACCAGCAATAAGTTGGAAATATATTGAAGCTGGGACTTAGTAAATTTGTGTTCTGAGGTACTCATTTGTGAGACTATCATTGAAAGAACCTTTAAAGGAGGCAGGCATACCTTTAGTGGGACTAGTGTTTCCTAAAGGTTTTTGCCTCTGAAAGGACTCTAGGATCAGACATGTGTCAAGTCTGCTTAAAATCTGACAGATACTGCCAAATCTGCCCCAGATGTACCAATTTTCCCTGGGACTCCAGCTTGTTGCAAAATCTCTTGATTTCAGTGTATGTCTGCTGTTCTGGAGAGACTTGTATCTTATGTTCAAAGTAGTGCTTTTCCAAGAAGGCATATATTATTCATTCTTGTGTTGCGTTGCTGTTAATGATGTATTCCATCTTAAAATATCAGAACTATAGATCCTGTGCTCTCCTGGCATCTTATTCTTCGGATGAAAAATGAAGGTCTCTTGTTATAGTCAAGAATATGAACAGTGGAGGGAGCGACCCAGGAGAGGAAAACCAACGTCATCACTATTATATGGACTAGTGTCCGTATTACAAAACATACACTTGCTCTGTTTTTTTAATCCCCCTGGCACTTTGATACTGCAGAAGTACATCAGGTGCTTGCGCTGGCATTTCTGGAACAGGGATCGCGCCCTTGCAAAACGTGTGCAGGTTAGATCCCAGAGTGGTGTTCCCTCATTTGTATGGGGGCGTGGTCTGTATTACTGATGCAGTCACAAAGACAAACAAGCCGACAAGAATCAGTGATTGTGCTTAACATATGAGGAGGTGCAGAGTCAGCCCTCCCTCTAAGGTTGGCCTGTGAGAGGCAGCACAGGGGTGCATTGATCCCACGGACAGATGGAGCCACTCGCTGTGATTGCCTGCCTTTACGAATTGCCAATCTCTCTGCATTGCAAGATAAACCTGCCCTTTGAGACCGCAGGTCCATCTTTTAATGCTGTGCAGTCCTAATGTAGGTGCACGTTAATGCCCACACTGCAGCAGCACGTTTATCTGCATACCTGGGCATAGGGTTTCCACAATGTGTGCACCACAGTGCAGACTGGGACGGTGCATCCCATCTGTAATTCAGTGCCTAGTGCCCCAGCGCTTCGTTCCGAGTGATCATAGTTCAGGTCATGCCCCCTCTAAACACTGATATCCTCATGGTCACCACTAGCAACCCCACACCTATAGGACAGGGCTGGTGCCTCTGAAAAGAACCATCACTCGCCACACTTTTATGCTTAAGACTTTTTCGTTCCCTTGTTGTTTTAAATTGGTAGTATTCCCTAAAACGTCATTTTCCTCTTGTCTTCTAAACCTGCAGTGTGCTTAATTCCCCCTCCAAGAACCAATTGAATAGTTATTCATAGTTCTGAATTACAAACATTTAATTGTAAGTGGGCCAACCCCCCATATTTCTCTTGGCATACCCTGCTACAGTTTTCTCTTACTCATGAACTTTGTGCCGGATACTGTATAATCACGTTGATGCTTTCTTTCTATCAGAAAGGATCAGTGGGAGGCAAGGTGGATTTAGAACTGTCTTCGTACTCTCCTTTTTATCATTAGATTTATTGATATAGCCAGCAAAAATAATACTGAACAGAAAATCAATTTTATGCTCACGGAACATAAATTGTCTGTAGAAACAATACATGATCCAGATGAATGTTCGTAATCAAATAACCCAGTCATTTTAAATACATAGCAAATGTTCCTTGTGAGAAAAAATAGCATTGTGTGCTCAGCGAAAGAGCCCGTAAATTGTGCACTTGTTGAGCAAATTTTATATTAAGTTAAAGTAAAGCCCGCCGTGCAAATGCCAAGTAAGTTAAAGTTAAAATGAGCTTGTAATCAATAGAGCTCCAAACCAATAATAAAGCAAATGTGCAAATATATGAGTTAACTGGGCAAAATGGAAATAGCCCTAAAAAACAGCAGAGCAGACCAGCAGAGATCCGTGCAGAATGAAACCCAAATGAAAAAGCCCCCTAACAAAATATCCTAAATCAATGTATACTGTATCAGACAATGTTATGTTATGTTATGTTATTTTTATTTTATATAGCGCACAGATGCCGCAGCCAAGAGGCGTCCCGGCGCTTTTGGAGATGATAAAACACAACACAACAGAGAAAACCAGAAGGGAAAGAGACTAAGCTGTGGAAAATAGGAAGGTTTTTAATGACTTCCTAAAAGGGAGCAGGTCTGGGATGGAACGAAGTGAGGCAGGCAAAGAGTTCCAAAGAGTTGCCGCCAGCACCGAAAAAGAACGTCCACCTATTCTTGCTTTTTTGAAGCGTGGAACAATGGCTAGATTAGACCCTGCGGATCGGAGGGCTCTGGAAGGGGCATAGTGAAGGATTGTCTGGGTGAGAATAGGAGGGGAGGCTAACTTAAGAATTTTAAAAGTTAAGCAAAGAGCTTTAAACTTAATTCTTTGACCTACTGGTAGCCAGTGGAGATCTTGGATGGTACGACGAGCAGAGACAAACTTAGGAAGGCCGACCAGCATCCTGGCCGCCGCATTTTGAACCCGCTGAAGGCGAGCTAGTTCTGCCTGATTCACGCCCAAGAACAGAGAGCTGGCATAGTCCAATCTGGTGAGAACCAGGGCTTGAACTATGATCTGTCTGGTATCCGCATCCAAAAATTTGAAAATGGGCCGAAGGCACTGCAGGGCGCCGAAACAGATACCAGCTACACGTTTGGTGTGGGGAGTGAAAGAAAGTTTGTCGTCAAGCCACACCCCGAGATTTCTGACTTCAGCTACAGGAATGGGAACAGGACCCAACTCAGATGGCCACCAATGGTCTCCCCATAGCCCACTTTCCCTGCCAAAGATGATAACCTCGGTCTTGGTGGCATTGAGTTGGAGTCGATTTTTCGCCATCCAACCTGCCACTGCCTTAAGAGCTGACTGAAAGGTAGAGGCATCCATATTCGAATCATCATTGAGTGCCACCGCCAGCTGCGTGTCATCGGCATATGACACCATGGTGAGACCAAAACTGTGGGTTACCTCCGCCAGCGGCTGAACATACAAATTAAATAGGGTAGGGCTGAGAGCCGAACCCTGCGGGACACCCTGGAGAATGGGGCGAGGGGCAGAGACATAGGGAGGTGAAGATACTTTGAAGGTTCGATCCGTGAGAAAGGAGCGAAACCATTCAAGTGCCATCTCTCCAACTCCTGCCTCCACAAGACGCTGTAAAAGGATCTGATGGGAGACCGTGTCAAAGGCGGCACTAAGATCCAATAGGATTAGTGCCGCCGTCTGACCCTGGTCCAGCATTTTCCTGATATGTTCCACCACAACCAAGAGAGCAGTCTCGGTGCTGTGGCCCGCTCGGAATCCATTCTGGGAATTGTCCAGTATGTTAGCTTCCTGCAGGTGAGAAGATAGAATACGGTTCGCGTGAGCTTCGGCTAATTTGGCCATCCAAGGGAGATGGGAGATGGGTCGGTAGTGCTCTGATTTTGTAGGGTCAAGGGAAGGTTTTTTAAGAATTGGTATAATGGTAGCCTGCTTCCAAGCAGTGGGAACACTGCCGGTGCTAAAGGAGAGATCAATGAGACTATGCATAGCCGGGTAGCAACACTCGGCGAGTTCCTGAAATTGAGTGGGTCTCATAGGGTCATCCGGTGACCCGGATTTGACTTTAATCGTCAAAGCTTTGAACTCCTCTTGAGTGGGACTTGGAATGGCCAGTAACAGTTTAGAAGCCAATGGAGCGCTGGTATTCTCACTGATGGAGGGCTGAGAGAATGACCTGTAGATGGCCTCCACCTTTTCAACAAAGAACGAGGCCAAATCCTCACAATGTGCCATGGAAGCTGTAAAAGTAGTAGCGGTCTTTTTACTAGTGAGGTCCTTGCACACCTTAAAGATAACCTTGGTAGGATTCGTACTATTCTTTATCTCCTGAGAGTAAAAGGCTACCCTGGCTGTGCATATGGCCCGATGGTACGTTCTGGTGCAGGTCCTATAGGCTGATTTAAGGTCAGCATCATAGGTTCTGCGCCATGCACGTTCCGCTTTTTTACAAGAAGATTTAAGCATCTTAAGGGATTCGTCGTACCAAGGGCTGGAGAGACTTGATCTAGTCTTACTCCACCTGGCAGGTATAAGAGTATCTAGTGAGTGGTCTAACAACTTACAGAAGCTATCATAGCCAAGGGAGACTTCCTTGGGGGGTTGAGGGTGGTGCTTCATCAAAAGATGGTGAAAGTGCTCTAAATTCAGGTTTCTCCAGGGACGTTTGAGAATATCAGGAGTGTTGTTTCTAGGGGGAGGGATGATAGTGGTGATATGCGTCTCGATCAGATAATGATCGGTCCAGGCCATAGGCTTGGGCTGGAGCACTGAGATATTGGTGGAGATATTTGTCAAGAAGGGGTCAAGCAAGTGTCCGCCAGTATGAGTCGGTAGTTCTACCAGTTGGATTAATTGGAAAGCTTCAAGATCAGCTAGGAGGCTATAGACCGAGTCGGAGAGTGGGGCATCCATGTGCAGGTTAAGGTCTCCAATGATCATGAAATTAGCTGTTTTCATGACTAGGAAGGAGACCACCTCCAGGAGGCTGAGACGGAAAGCGCCCTCGGGACCGGGAGGCCTATAGATTAGTAGTCCCGAAAAAGTGAAGTGGGGATTTACTGTGATGTTGAAATGCGCGCTCTCGCATCCTGCTATGATGGTAGGATTCCAGGCGCGTGGATAGCAAGTTTTTACTGCAACCGCGATGCCTCCGCCTCTAGCATTACGGTGGTGCGAGTGCATGATGTATCCCACTGGGAGGGCTAAGTTTATGACAGCCGTAGATTGGTCATGCAACCAGGTTTCGGTGAAGAAGAAGATATCCGGGTTCTCATCAGTGATCAGAGAGAATACTTCTTGAGAATGAGAAGCCAGTGATCTCACATTCAGGTGGAAAATTTTGAGAGTAGGACGAGTAACTAAGCCCAGAGCAGGGTCTGGCATATGAACCATAGGAGCTATTGATTGGAGACTCAAGATATGCAGCGGTTTCGGAAGTTTGAAGGAACAGGTGGGACACTGGTAAGGCCCACTAAGAGGATCCAGGGCGCCATGATGGCAACCACTTACCACACGGCGCAGTAGACGCAGGTCTCCAGCAGATATCATCCTGGGAGAGCCAGAGTGCCCTGCCCTAGCCCTGCCTTAGCGCTGACGGGCGCAGACGGGCAGGACTCTGGCGAGACTCAGGCGTAGGGAAGGCATGACCGCTACGCGTGACCGCTTTGCTCCAGGTGAGCTTTAAGTAGGCGAGTGGCGGTGAGAAGCGCTAGCGCGCTAACCCCCAAGCAAAGGAAGGGAACAGCCTTCCCAAGATGGCGTCGTCCGGAGCCCGGACCCGCAAAATAGCGGTGGTTTCACTCAATATTATGTGCGGTGAGGGCCAGGGGGGGTCGCAGCAGCAGATTAAGATCAGGGGGAATGAAAGCAAGAATATACACAAATACAAAATTGGATGATTTTAAAAATAAGCGCGAGCCACAATACAGCGCTTATCCAAAAGATCTCTGCAAACGCGGTGGTCACCTTCTCCAGGCTGACCCCGTGTTAAAGCTCACCTTAAGTAGGTGAGTGGCGGTGAGAAGCGCTAGCGCGCTAACCCCCAAGCAAAGGAAGGGAACAGCCTTCCCAAGATGGCGTTGTCACGTGACCCAGGAGCCCCGGAGCCCGGACCCGCAAAATAGCGGTGGTTTCACTCAATATTATGTGCGGTGAGGGCCAGGGGGGGTCGCAGCAGCAGATTAAGATCAGGGGAATGAAAGCAAGAATATACACAAATACAAAATTGGATGATTTTAAAAATAAGCGCGAGCCACAATACACCGCTTATCCAAAAGATCTCTGCAAACGCGGTGGTCACCTTCTCCAGGCTGACCCCGTGTCAAAGCTCACCTTAAGTAGGCGAGTGGCGGTGAGAAGCGCTAGCGCGCTAACCCCCAAGCAAAGGAAGGGAACAGCCTTCCCAAGATGGCGTCGTCACGTGACCCAATAGCCCGGACCCGCAAAATAGCGGTGGTTTCACTCAATATTATGTGCGGTGAGGGCCAGGGGGGGTCTCAGCAGCAGATTAAAATCAGGGGGAATGAAAGCAAGAATATACACAAATACAAAATTGGATGATTTTAAAAATAAGCGCGAGCCACAATACAGCGCTTATCCAAAAGATCTCTGCAAATGCGGTGGTCACCTTCTCCAGGCTGACCCCGTGTCAAAGCTCACCTTAAGTAGGCGAGTGGCGGTGAGAAGCGCTAGCGTGCTAACCCCCAAGCAAAGGAAGGGAACAGCCTTCCCAAGATGGCGTCGTCACGTGACCCAGGAGCCCCGAAGCCCGGACCCGCAAAATAGCGGTGGTTTCACTCAATATTATGTGCGGTGAGGGCCAGGGGGGGTTGCAGCAGCAGATTAAAATCAGGGGGAATGAAAGCAAGAATAAACACAAATACAAAATTGGATGATTTTAAAAATAAGCGCGAGCCACAATACAGCGCTTATCCAAAAGATCTCTGCAAACGCGGTGGTCACCTTCTCCAGTGCATATCATACAAAACAAATTGTAACATTTTAAAATACAAAACATTCAGTCAGCAACGAATTTAGGAAGCAAGATGTTGAATGTAAATAAACACATTTCTACATAGTTTTCATCCAGGCACGTGTGTCTTTGGAATATCATTACATTATGAATGCACATGCAGGCATTCATTGTTAAGAAAATGTTTATTGCTAAAAGTAAAATGACTTTAAATGAATTCATTTCTTGGACATCGAAACATCGTTCATCCTGCACCTATAATGGTGAAAGAAACCTCACATAATAGACATTGAACCATTCACTTCTGTCAACAGTCCACAATCTTTGCTCTTGAAATGTGTAATCTCCTTAGCTAAGAAAAGCTGTAGAGACCAGTAGTGGAAAATTAAAAACAAATATTTTTCTGTTTTACAGAGAGAGAAACGTGTGCAGGTTAGGCATACAGATTATTTAAAAACTACACTTAGCAGCACAAAAACAATGAGAAGTACATTTCTAATTTGTTAATTAGCTTTCTCAACTATGCCAACTATTCTCAATACGGCCGGCTACTTGCCTTTACTGTCCACACTTTTCTGCATATATGAATTATTAATGAGTGCCCACTCTCTCACCTCTTTTGCTCCCACTAACGTGGTAGACATCTTCCTCGCCAGTACATGTGAGAAGAGTTCCTCTTCATATTGGATGAACTATTGCCTGCAGTTACCTATTTACTCCCCAATCCTTTCTTCTCTCAGCCCATGGCTTTAGTATCCGAGCCCATGGAACTCGTGTGTCGGTTTTAAGTGAACTTAACCCTTCAAATAAGGCACCTTCTGTCTTTGTATGTACATGAAACATTGCTGAAGTTTACTGTTCCGATATGTTGTGATGAGATGGATCTATGGCCTTTTTATCTCCGACTGTCCACACTATGCTATTTACTCTTTGTATAAATTGTCAGAAAGAATCTTGAACTTTTCTCTGATACATCCCACCTCAATCGCTTTATTGGACTAGCGATCTGTGATGTACCCCACGTTATCATGTCCACTTCTATGATACTCTTTGTCGAGGGACCAGTTCTTCTGTATCACTCTTGCATTTGCTCACTCAAGCACAGTGCTCTTACACAGCTTGGGCTAAAATGCAAGAGGATCTTGCAGTGACACGTTTGTTTACCCTGCCATGTGAGTAACCTTAATATATCCTAACCCATGTTTTTTTTCTCTCCCTCCCAAATGGTGAAAGAGCACACAGGTTCAAATTAGGTTATATCCCTTATAACATGAGTGCCCAATGTGGGTACAGGAGGACTGGATCCATGCCGCATTTTCAATAAATCCATGCTTGATTAATCTGCAATGAATCCAAATAGAGCTCCATTATATAGCCAATACTCTGATACTCTGACAAGCTGGTATGGATCCAGCTATTATGGACCTATATTGCACACCTCTGTCCCAAAGGATGAACTAAGAATCACATAATTAAACACGCGTATGTAATATGCCTGCCGTAAGCTGGTATCTCCACTTCCGACTTAGTTGAACACTTTCATCACATACCACTCCAACCCATCACAGCTCAACTGACACAGGAGACTCAAACATGACAACAGATTATAACACTCATCTACCATAGGGTTCTTAAATCAATACCCATTGCAAACTACCCTCCCCCTCCAGTTCTTGCATTTTGAGAAAAGCAGAAGAAGGAGGCAGAAGTTTGTGGGTGACAATGTGATTAAATAGAGGATTTAAGGAGTCAGGGAACATGGCACACATAGAGGAAGCTGTCATTAGTAGGCCAAAAATGAACTCTGAATAGTTAACAGACTAATGTAACACACTGAGTGAGAAACTGAGATAAGAGCTGCGAGGTGAGTAACTGGAAGGCAGATGTCCACATCACATGCACTTGAATATGTTCTTACAGATAACAAACTTTGTATAACCCTGATTGCACGCTAGCTTTCCTTTTGAATGCACCCTCTGTGCTTTCTCAACATATCAGCTCAGCACTATTGTCTTCCAAGGCGTATGCTGTACAGGAATAAAATCTGATGGGAAATGGAAAAGTGAGTGCCATTTTCAAAATATGAACTGAGGAAGTATCTTGTGTGACTTGTTGTGTGAGGGCATTTTTTCGCTCCTCCTGAACCTAGCCAGCTCTACAGGTTGACAGAGGGGGGTCCAGAGAGACTCTTGTTTGCACTTGATTGCCCCCATTTTGAAAAGAGCAGTGTCATGTGAACCACAGCAAGCAAATGCAGGAGTGTGTAATTTTTAGATACAAAGTGGCTGGTCGCAGGAGGTAGAGGGGACTCAGCATGGAAAATGCTCACACTCTATCGCCCTCTGCTACAGGATTGTGCCTGCAGTACTGGCATAGTGTTTTCTAATATCTATCTATCTATCCCAACACGTATACCGCTTAAAAATTGACTCAACACAGCGGGTGCCGCAGCTCACGAAGGCAGTGTCGTGAGGCAAATCACACTGGTGGTCCGAAGACAAAGCTGCGCAATCGGGCTGATAATTAATTTCAGTATTTATTCATACCATTCTAAAACAAACTGACAAACACGTTCAGGCTCCTGGCCTTCGTAAATTATCAGCCCGAGTGCGCAGCTTTGTCCTCGGACCACCAGTAAAAAACTGATTACCGAGGCTGAATTCAAATTCCTTCAAATTGACTATCCAGTGATTCCTGTGATATACTTTATCCCTAAAATACATAAGAATGAGGACAAACCCTCAGGCAGGCCTATCATATCCGCCAGGGGGGTATGTTGGAAAAAACGTCTGAATATATTGACTATTTCTTGCAACCACATGTTAAAAAGCTTTTGTCCTATATACAGGATACAGGTGATTTCCTCTATAAACTCGAACAGATTAAATGGATGGAAGGGTACTGGATGATAGCCCTTGACGTAACCTCTCTCTATACTAGTATAAGGCCTGAGGACGGCCTAAGGGCAGTGGCTTACTACCTAGACCAGAGAGAATTACCGAGCAATGATCATAATAACATGTTGTTACAAATGCTTGAATTCTGCTTAACTAACAATGTCTTTATGTACAACAACTTATTGTATCGCCAACTTCAGGGAGTGGCTATGGGGGCCAGTTTTTCTCCAAGCTTTGCCTGTCTTCATATGGGCGCTTGGGAGGAACTGGTCCTCAGGGTCGAGCATAAGGAGATGGTTGACAAATATGTAGTCACCTGGTATCGTTTCATTGACGATTTATTTATCATATGGAAGGGTAGTGAAGTACAAGCGAATTAATTCATTTCCAATATCAATGTTAATGACCTTAATCTAGCCTTCACTGCTAATATAAGCCAGACATCTATTACATTCTTAGACACAGAAGTCTACATTAAGAACAATTTGATTGAGACAAGGTTGTATCGCAAAGAAACAGCTGGGAACACTGTTCTACATTCAGGTAGTGCCCATCCAGCACACTTAATAGCCAGTATCCCATACTGAGAAATGCTCCGAATCAGAAGAGTGTGTAGTAGCACAGTGGATCTAGAAAATGCACAGCTAGCAAGTAAGACGAGATTTATCCAAAGGGGCTACTCTGAAGACAGCGTTGACAATGCTATATCTAAATCTATGAAGTACACTAGACAGGAATTACTAAGCACATATGCAAACACGGCCTCTAGTGAACAGATAAGCCAGGGTCTAATTACTTCAGATACTTCCCAAGAAGTGCAGAACAAGTTTAGAATCATCACAGGTTACAGCAAACAGCACAAGGACATTTTTAGAATCATTAACCGTAATTGGCCTATTGTTCTAAATGATCCCATTATAGGGTCCTCATTACCTGTACGAATTTCTTGAACATTTAGCAAAGCAATGTCAATGAGGGACCATTTAGTAAACACCAACCCTGAAGTTATTGAAAAATCTACTTGGCTCCAAACCAATACTGCCTTTTACAAGTGCAAAACCTGTAAATCCTGCACGCATGGAGTTAATACAAAGACATACCAGGATGGTTTCAGTAACATAGACCATCAGATTACAAAACTCATTACATGCAAAACAGAGTACGCTGTTTACATACTTGAATGTCCGTGTTCCCTAAGATATGTCGGCAGCACCAAACTGGCCGTCCATAAACGGATATTGCAACATCTAAGGGCCATATCCAATCAGGATAATACCTACCCCGTCGCTAGACATTTTAAAGATTTACACCACAGTGACAATCGCCTCCTCAAATTCTTTGTAATTGACGCTGTCAATGCCAGCAGACGGGGAGGTAACAGAGAAGCCAAACTCCGAAAACTTGAGACACGTTATATACTACAACTCGACACGAAAACTCCAAAAGGCCTCAATGTTACGGAGGATCTCTATACCTGTTTACCATAGTTGGGCGTTAACATGTATATCTTGACTCTTCTATAGTCAGACATGTTCTTATGAGTTTACGATATGAGTAGGATATTAATGATCGAACCCAACATCAAATATCCAGTGATGTAACCCAGATTATCAGTATACGTCACTTTATATTTATTTGATGTTTTAAAGGTACTTTATTCTAATATCTTTTATATATGTCTTTCACCAGAAACAGTGTATAAGTATTTTGATACGACAATTTAATTATTTACACTCTGTTGTTCCTCATTCACCCCTTGCACTTTATTCACGATTACAATAATAGGGATTATATTTTCCCATTTTTTATTAGGCACATATTTGTAGTGACAGTAACCTCCTCATATATTGGGTCGATGAGACAGTATAAAGAGATATTTATTAATGACTGTTAGCAATGAATGAGTCTAATTTTCAAGGTGTGCATCTTTGTTCTTAAAAATTATTTCAGTTTTTACACAGCTATGCTTTTAATAGGTTCTAAGAGATTTTTAATTTATCCCTTACTACCTGGCATATCGTAACTTTTGGCATTCAAGCCGCGAGTATGAGCCTAGTCCAATAACACCTTGGTAACCTAGACACACAAAGGAAGAAAAAAATGTTTTTACAATATTTTATTGATAAAAATGCAATTGTCGATTTTAAACTGATTTATTTATTTAAATATTTATATTTATATATATTTAATGTATGGTATATCTATTGAATGAATTTGCACTACCTAAAAACATCATTGTTTTGAAAACTGTCAAGTTTAGCATTGAAATTACTATTTGCGTATTTTGCACAGTCAGCGCTGAGATCACCTTGTAGTATGTTGTTTAGTTCTATGTTTTACATAGTCACGTGCGCTCAGCCTGAACTCTGAACTGTCTACCCTCACTACTTATTGGGTTATTTTGAGATTTCACGTTGTCATGTGAGCAAGGCTCTTGGGAGCCGAAACGTCAAGACGACACTGCAAGCTAAATAAATAGCACTTAACTGGAGGTCCGTGTCCGTGTGATCTTTGGAACAAGAGGCAGTGACATTGCCTTCTTCGAATTTCTTATCGGTTCCTGTGAGATATGATATATATATATATGTGTGTTACACACAAAAACACACACATATTCATTGTACAAAAACAAATGTTACAGGGATGTTATAGTTAGGAAATAGAATAACAAAAAACAACTTTCAAAAGTCACCAAAAAACCAAAGAGTTACAGGGATGTTATAGTTAGGTTTCTCAAGTAACTATAACTTGTTCCCTAAGGTAACTGTAACTCCCGCACCTGCCATGGCTGTATGGGTTTGAGTGGGTATGTGAGTAGCTGTGTGGGTGTGTGAGTGATTGTGGGTGTGTGAGTGGTTGCCAGGTGTGTGAGTGTGTGTGAAAGGCTGTTGGGTCTGTGAGTGGGTGTGAGAGTGGCCATATGGTTCAGTGATTGTGGGGATGTGAGTGGCTGTATGGGTGTGTGAGTGACTGGGCTAGAACCAGTACCTCAGCTGCTTCTTTATCCAACAAGAATCCACAGTTTTCCAGAAAGCTTTAAATTGCTCCCACCAAGCGAGAGCAAACAGAGGTTTCCCTGCCCGCACCAGTGCAGGCCGGGAATACGCTATGTCCCGAGGGTGGGCACCTCAGGACATAGCGGAGCTAGCCCTGGGGACTGCAGCCCCCCTCTTTTTAAATGGTTTGTGGTGTTCCCCGGGGACAGAAACAGCCTAGGAAGGGTGGCACTTGGCGTGTACTCCAGTATCTCAGTATCTTCCAGGCCCTCAGCCAGCCATGCCTGTGGCTGCACATGTTTAAAAATTTGAGATTGTTGTATGGTCCATTTTATACGGAAGGTTGCCAGAGATTTAAGCTCTCCGTGTTCTAGTGGTGGAAATTTCAATCAAATCCCATTCCCCAAAGCCCTGCAAGTTGTCAGTCTCGCTCAGCCATGTCCCCTTCCACAGCGGTGTGTCTCTAGTGATTTTACGAACCCACCCCACAACTCTTGTTGCCCTCTCCCACACCCTCAGGGAGACCTGGGTGGCGGGAGTAGGCTTCAAATCCTTTTACCGCCATAGAGAAAGTGTAGGTGTGCGGAGGGCTAGAGTACCCCTCTCTAATCTGTATGTAGGGTGGTCTTGTGGTTTATGCACCCAGTCAATAATGGAGATCAAGTGTATCAGCCAGTAATAGGCCTCTCTATCGGGCAGGGCTGTCCCACTATTGTAAGGATTTCACTGCAGGGTCTTGAGCACAATCCTAAGATGCCCACCCTGCCACAGGAGAGATCACACATCTCCATTAATATCAGTGAAGGTGGATCCATGAGTGGGAAATATAGGTTCTGAAGGGCATGCAATAATTATGGTAGTGTAAGAGGCTGAAAGTCCTGGTAACAATAGGGGCTGTTCTTTCCAAGACTCCGCGTCTCTCTGGAAGTTGGACACTACACTCCCAAGCTTGTGGCAATGGCATACTTCTCGATGGTGTCATGAATATTCCAAGGTATTCAAAACCCTCCGGGGCAACTTTCAGATACCCAGGCAGGGAGGGACGGACAATCCCACCCAAAGCTCGGAGAATGTATCATAGATCTGTCCCAATTAATTTTGTAGCCAGAATGCCACCCATACTCCTCTAATATATGGAGCAGGGTACGAATGGTGGTCAGGGGTTCGGTATTGTTTAGCAAGATCTCATCTGCATAGAGGGCAATCTTTTCGTCTATGCCTTCAGCCTCGCTGGTCTGAAAGCCTTGGATGTCAGGGTGTACTCTGATTCGACAAGATAGGGATTCCACTATGAGGGCAAAAAGAAAGGAGAGAAGAGGACATTACTGCCCGGACACATGGCCAATAGGAATTTCAGAAGACAACATGCCAGTAACTCTAACAGCAGCTTTTGGCTCTCAATAGAGTATTGATATCCAGTTCCTAAATTTAGGCCCAAATCAGTGTTCTTTCTAAGAATGGCCTGTGAACTGCATCAAATGTTTTCTCTGCGTCCAGGGATAGAAAAACATGGGGGGCAGCTCGGTTCTTGGCCTCCGACATCAAGTTGTGCGTTTGGGGTAGGCTCAGCTTGGTAGAGAGACCCGGCATGAACCCTGATTGGTCCCCTTGAATCAGAGGTGTGATATTAATGCAAAGATTAATGGAGTTATTCTAAAACTTTGAAACAAGTTTCTTCGATATTTTTTGTGCCGGTTGTTTGTGCTATTTTATTGGTGGTTGTCTTTTCTTTGTTCCTTTAAAAAACACAATGTTCTATAGATCAAATTTTGTGAGTGGTGTGCATTGACCCCCCCCCCCCCCCCCTTTGGAAAGAATCCAAAAATAACCACATACGACCAAAACATGGCCAACGTAAATTAAAAAAAATCAACAGAGGCTTAACAATAAAGATAACAAATGTTAAATTAAATTAGGTGCTTTATTCGGTCCCCGGCTTTTGATCAATCAGTATTGATTCCTCGTTTTAGATAATAGTCCGCCCTTTGAAGAACCATATCGGTTTTCCTTTTTTTGTGAGGTTTACACAAAGTAATCCAATGCCTTATAAAGAAGAAGAAAAAGTTTGTAGATGCAAAACTGTGAAACAGCCACTTAAGGTTTCTCATTTCTCTTCATCTGAATTTGCGGTATACAAAATAAATAAATTAATGTGAGATTCATGTGCTATATGTGATATTGATACTCTTCATCGTTGGCACTTAGACACATGTACCAAGTTTCTGTGATAGAAAGAAATGACTTAACCGAAATACTATGGATTGTCTCTTGCGGTGGCCAATGACTTGCCAAATTTTCAACTGACCGCTGACTATTCAGACAATTCTCACTTACATGCATTGCTAATTATTGTTTCCTGGATAGATATCATGCCTAACAAAAATGAATGTGTCCTCATGTAACGCAACTGGTGCTATGTAAAGTGGTCTGATACCCGATTTGGGTCAAGTTTGCGCTATATAAAACTCTGTAAAATAAAGTTTGACATGGATTCATTGCTGCTTGGCCAATTGGCTACACCTGTGATGCAGTGTGACATCACTCGTTCTGCAATGGCCTTAAGCCTCTCGGAATTGATTAATCGAAATTGCTCCAAATTAACTGTGTTAAAAGACATCCGTTTCAATTGTTGTTGGAGTTTTATTTGTTTGGAAATATATCGTAACTCCACATACTCCAATGAAAAGACAAACTGTTCAAAAATTACATTTTATAAATAATTACTGATATTTTCACATTAGAAACATATAAGCACATGCTACCTAACAAAGGACGGCATTTTAATGAAATGCTTCCATTCAGACACCAGCAACACGATGTTTTTTTTTTTTTTTACTTGCATTAAAGAACGTTATTTTCAAATTCCAATTCACGTGACACCTCGTCACAAATCACACGACCCAAGGATCAAAGTAAGAAAAAAGTACAAAATTAAAAATAATCTATTTTTAAAATACACACTAATTTTACATACATAAGTCGAACAGACCGGCTGATCTTATCTTACAAGCACCATGACCCATTTTAATATTCTGACTGACAGTAAAAAAATGAAATAATTGTGCCTACACTGGTTAAATTCGCAAATTTAAATAGTTTACTCTAAAAGGGAACTAAGACTGTAGAGCCTCTAGGCGGCGTTGTATAATGTGCTCACCCCTAGAAGGGGCACACACTGGGTTAAAGAGGATCCCAATGTCCCAAGGAGATGTAGTCACAGAATCCGCCTCTCGGTACCCCGCCTCTGCAACAAAAGTGGATGTGGTGTCTTTACCTGGCACAGATCTAGGAGAAATTAATTTTGCATTAATATTGTTGTGCAGGTACAGTGATATCCAGCCCTAAAGCGTATCTGTGCATTGAAACTAAATGTTTAATGGTAACCAAACAAAGAGGGTAGTAGGTACTACATTAGTTCTGAGATGTTATCTTCCTTTACAAACCATGAGCATCTGTGGCCAGTGGATGAACATGGTTTGACTGTGTTTTTTGGCTGTGCATTTAACCTATGGAGTGATTTGTAGCTAGAGCTAGCTAGCTTGCTGACTCTCAGGGCTGCTTTATGTGCGTTATAGAGCCAGCTGCAAGTGTGTCACTTGAGCTTGCTTCACGTCAACCTTTGCTTATGTTGGTATATGCTGTGCATTGCATGTGCCGCTGTCATTATTTTCAAAACACATTCGTGGCCATTCCAAGATTCACGCTGCATTTGATGTGGTCATCCTCAGTTTTCACTTGCGGTGAAAATGATACGTTTAAAATGGCTGCTCAGCTTGTGAGCATTTGAGTTGCCATGGTGATGGTTTAGTTTAACCGTTTGATGTCTGAAAATGCATTTTTTTCCAGTAATGGCTTAATAGCTGTGGTTGGGTAAGTTGTGCACTGGTTTTAGGTCTCTTTTGCTTCCAAAAACATTTTCACAATTGTTAAGACTAAAACCATCTCTGACAAACGCCTTGTATTTTCACAGTCCTCTCATGTTTACAAGAGGGGATTAGCGTTTAGCTCTCTTCTTTTTGAATCTAGATGTTTAGAGGCAGGTGGATGAAAGAATCGATGACATTATGAAGAAAATGACGAAATGCCTATGTATGTATGTGTTGGCAACGAAACAGTAATAGCCCAACTCTGTCAACTGAATAATATCATGGAGGGTTTTGACTTTGAATGTGTGCGCCCACAATTCAGCCAACCAGAGTTTCCAGGCTTTTGTGAAAGAGATGGCTGGCTTCAGCGTTTGAGATCACAGGGAGTATGTTCCATGGAAGTCCACAGCTTTTACCTATGTTTGCATAGCAGTGTGTACGGTGCACCTGTTTTTGGTTGCACGAGCGTCGGGTTCATTCAGAATGGTGTCCAAGGGTATATTTTCATATTTGTATCTGGCTTGGACCACTTTGAGCAAGGATATCTGATGTTTTAGCAGGGAGTGGTAAAGGGAGTTGGCACTGTCAAATGACAATTTATGAAAGTATTAATAGGTGGTGCTCTAAGGGTTAATGGGAGGATAAGTCAGAATGGACAATGGATGTGGTGTTGTGCGATGTGTTGTGTCCTGGTGCCTTGTAGTGGTATAGTGTGTCAGTAACCAATGTATCTTGCCATCAAGGTTCATTTTAGACTTTTGCAGGTATGTCTGAATATTTTTTAGGGGTCTGGGCAACTGATGCTTCTGTATATACCAAACGTATCCTCCAGGGAAAATGGGAAAATCATTGCAGGTCTAGAATCTGGTGCCGTTTGCTGGCATAGCCATGCTTAGCTGCCTCTTCATTTACTTTTAAGTCTCCAAATTATATTTACAGCAAGTGTGCTTCGCTAATAAATTGCCGGGCCTGAGGCATTATGCTCCCTCTGTTCTCCTCTTTTGACGTCCCTGGATTTAAGGAAGACTGAGGTTTTTTTTACTTTATTACTAGGGGTCTTTCATACACTTTTTGGGGGTGTAGGAGTTTCGTTGACGAGAGTTCTAATGTGCAATCATACATGTTGTCTTGCCTGTGAAATTACTGAATACATCTAAAAGCTCATTTGGGTTCAGACTAAGCTGAAAAGTGGGCTGGGCGTAGTCATTGTATTGCTTTAAGGATTTTATGATTTATAATCAAACATTGGGGAACATCAATTACTAATCTTAATTTACATCAAATTTAGCAACCCTGCAGTCCTATATGCAAATAAGCATCAATTGTTCAATTTCATCCTCTTGGGTCTCAGGATAAAGAGAAAGCGATCATTGTACCAAGTGCCACCATATTTATTAGAAGGCAGAAGCCAACATCAAGTTGCTTCTATACAAACTGGCAACGCTCCTGGAAACTGTGTATCGGCTCCATGGGCATCAGTCTGTAATTGGAAAAGAAAACTATGAAATAAGTAATCGATTGGAACTGTCATTGCCCCCTGCAGGTCCTGGACTGGATTGAAAACCACGGAGAAGCATTTCTCAGTAAACACACTGGAGTGGGGAAGTCGCTTCATCGAGCCCGGGCGCTCCAGAAAAGACACGATGACTTTGAAGAAGTTGCCCAGGTAGGACACTGCTCTTTGAAGGTCACTTAGGATAGAATTTGCATACTTATTTTTAAGCGAATGCAAACCCACACACATAATTGTCTAATGCTAACCGATGTTATCTCTAAACTGAACAGGTTCCTCTTCTATATTATGCACGTGACTATCCTAAGTTTAAACTAAAAACATTGGCGTGCGTCCTCATTCTGTATTTAACTGTCTCTTCAGGTCACATTTCTACTAACGCTGTCAGTGTTTTATTTGTGCTGATTTTATTTTTCAAAAGGGATTCGAAAAATGAGGAGAAGATGTAAGATAATCTGAAGTGTGGCTAGTGTGTTTTCCATCCCAGGTTCCATGTCTGTTCTACTGGAGTTATTAGTGGCTTTTGATACTGTGGCCTTTCTCGTTCTTTTCGAGCTTCTGGAAAAAGTGGTTCACAGGTCGACTTCAATTTTATACTTGTCCCTCATAGGGTGGGAAAAGCGAGGGAGTTAGATGACCTTTGTTCCTTTCACCTTTTTCAGTTGTTGTGTTGGCGTTCCATTTGATTCTCATTCTCTGTTCCCCATTTAATATTCATGTAGAGACTGTTTTAAAGCTTCTCCTTGAATAAAATATATACTTGCATCCCTATGCTCACACCAAACAAAGGTATGTACGTGCTTCAAAACAATCCCATCAATTTTTCATCAAGCCAGATGCGCTGACCGCACCTGCAGCCTGGCTTGAAGCCAACAGTCTGAAACACAGTTGTACTAAAATCGAGATACTACTTCTTGGTTGCAATTTTTTTTTTTTAACTCGGAATAATTTATTACTTGACTTTTTTGAAACCTCAGTCTCCCATCAAATAAATAGTGATAATTCTGACGGCAGGGGTGCAGACTACTTTTCCTTTACATTTCTCAAGTAAGGGCTGCTGGAAAATTAAGATTTGTTTCATGAGTCCCTTGGCAAAACATTTTGAGTGTGCATGTTTTGATTAATCCATCAAATTATTTACATTAAAGACAATAAATATCCTTATATTTTGTTCTGAATTCCACACACCCATCAGCAAGAGAGCAATTGTATGGCAACAGTTTAAAAAATATAATTTCAAAAATGGCAGCAAAAATTGAAGACTGCAAGCATGCAATAGACTTTGTTCGATCCAAAACTTTGAAGAAAACAACGATTACTGGAATTGATTTCTTTGGGCAAAAAAAAAAACAATGTCTGTTCCACTACTAATGATTCTTAAGCAGTGTGAGAAGTCAGAGGCATGCCCAACAATGGCCTGCGCAAGCAGTAACCAAGGTATCTTAGTGGCCCATTCTAAGGAATACATTTCCAAAAGAAAGAGAAAGAGGGGGTGTTAAATAATATAAACAAGAAACTTAACTTCCCGGGTCCCGCGACATCGCAGGTCCTGCTGAACAGGAATCAGGCAACCTCCCACCCCTCCCCTAAGCCAATCACAATGCTGCAAGGGCAACGTTGTGATTGGTGTGGACGGCACCCAGCCAGGCGCCTATGGGGATACCATTTTAGCCTACATAGAAAAAAGGGAGAGTGCGCATGACTGGTTTGGTCGGCCCCAGAGGGCTGACTAAACTGTCAGGGCCCACAACATTGGGCAAGCCACTCCTCTCCGACCTGCCCACCCCCAACCAGGCATACCCTTTTGCTTTCTCGCAGTGCGAGAAGCAGAAACATAAAATGGTAGTTTTACCATTTTACTTTTCTGCTTCTCGCATTGCGAGAAAGCAGTGGGGCGATGCTCCTCTGCCCTAATGGAGGAGGCACCCCTGCTTCTTACCCAGGTACAGACCAGACCTGCCGCATGCATTGCCCCCTACGCTTTCACGCCCTTATCCTGACATGCAAGCTGCAAGTGATAGCTGACACCAAGCTGTAGAAGGAGAGATTGAGGGGGATGCATATAGGTACAAAGCTGTTATACAGCTTTCCTCGAAATAGGGAAGGAAAAGCTGTACAAATCCACCACCTCCCTCTCTATAAGCACTGATTAAAGAAGACTGTGGAGCAAAGTGGGACCCGCAGTCAGGGATACGGGGAATTTCATTTCAAAACTGTCATGCTATTCAGAAATGTGATAATGTGAAAATCTGGGAATTGCAGATGGACACAAATATTGGACATGCACAATTACACAAGTAAAAGCGAGGAATTCAACAAAGGTGGTAATAGATTAGAATCTGCTCAGAAATATCAGGATTTCATGAAGTACAGTATTGTAACCAGAAGCTGTGCACAAAATAAAGAAAATGGACAAGTCTTGATAACTAAACGATCTAGTCCATCTCACAAGTCATCATACTGGCCCGGATCGTAGGTATGAGTATTAGTTACCAATCAGGTGGCCAAACTTGCATGATGTGTGCATCAAAACATCAATAAGATTTCATGAATCCTTCTACAAACCCTTTTAAAAAAGCCTAGTCTTTCTTTAGTGGACAGGAAACTTAAATGCAAGTAGCATGTAACACTGATATGTCACATTTTGCAAAGTGGAGCCATATTGGATTTGTTGCTCAAATATGAATTTCATTTGAAAAACAAAGACAAGAGGCGTTTGGCAAAACACAAACAATTTGTTTGATCAAACACTACGGCCTGCAGTTCATCATACAGAAACAGGGCTGAGGACTGACTCGAAGTACAATAGTTTCCGACCGCTTTTTATACATTTCTTGAAGCATCACAAAACAATTCATGGGTACTGTTTTGGGGATAGAATGTGGGTCTTGTCATGAATCCATAAATTGGTCTCAACCTTGCGTGGACCCAATGAGGGCCAGTAGGTAACATGTCCAGATGTCCGGGATGGGGAGCGCGTGATCACTGTGTGTGTGTGTAGTGTGTGCTATGTCCTGATGGACTGAGTGTTCCTAACTTCATGTGGTATCTAACTTTAGGGTGTTTTAGGAACGTGTCCCCCTCCGGTCATGTGCCTTTTTTGAGGGAGTAGGACCATTGTAGTGTTGCTGCCTATCTGTAGGACTAATCTGGGTTTCTCCTGTTCAAGTGTTTGTCCTGCTCGTTACGTGCCACCCCACCTATGATCTGTCAATCAGTAGCTTCAGGCCTAGGGCACAGGGCCTGCTCGACCATGTATTTCTGACTCTGGGTTTATGGAGAGGTCATATTGGGGGAGTTCGACAACAGTAATTCGATCTAATTTTTGTACATACACGTATTATTGCATACATCTACATCAATTTTAACAAATTGTATTCTGTTGTCTGATTATTTCTATATTGATGTCCAGTTCCTTGCAAGGCTTAAAATGCTTTAGACTGATAGATAAGCAGCTGCTCCATAAGTGCCTTTTGTACAGTATTTTGTAGTCCCGGGACTCATTGAAGTGCTTAGCTTTTCTTCGGGTTCCTGTGCACCCTATAGTGCATGATTCAAAGGATGTTGGTCTCCGTTAGACCTATAGGGAAATGGGAAACGTTGGGTGCAGTTCATGTTATTTGAAGGTAGATTAGAGGTGCTCTGTGAGGTTACTAGTACAGGGGTGTAGGTATGTAATAATGTTAGGATAGAAACAGCAGCACATACAATCATATCCATCTTTGTGTGGCTGCTGCTGTATAAGGATGCTGTTGGTAATGCTTGTGCAATTCACACGGAAAGCTTTTAGGTTGAGATGCCCATGGTTGTATGGAGTATGTGGGATGTCATTCAGTTGTTTTGTCTATGCGTTGTGATTGTTGGCATAACAGTCAGTGTTGCTGTGACAAAGCCTGTAGGATTTTGATCCCTACGTCCAAGTGCACTTTATGCAAGATCTAGAATTTAGAAGGTTCAGTCTTCTTCCAAGTTTTTGTTGCCTTTCTGAATAGTAGGTGCTGGAAGATTGCCCTGCACCCATATGCATGTGCCTGTGGCTACTATCTGGATGACCCCTAAAAGATAAAGAAGTACATAATTGGATTATTTTGAAACAATATTTTGTTTTGTTTGGTGAGTAATGAGGGACAGGTAGTTGATACTTTGCGTTTGCAATCAGGAAGGGTCCGACATGAAAAAAATATATATATACCCCATAAGAAGTTGTGACTTACTGAAGTTATTTCAAGGATGCATAGGGAGAAAGTCGCACTAAAAGACAGAGGAGTTCTGTGAATTGGACCTGAATTGACAACCCTGATCCATGGCGCTCCTCTCAGGACTTCATTTACAAACATAAGCTGGTGTAAGTGACGTTTGTTTTTCTTGTTAGCCCACCACTGGCACTGCCTAATGCCAAAGCTGCTGGATCCCTAAGCTTTATACTGTCCATCTCATACCTTTTCCTTCTACCACCAGACAGTTCTGGTCCCTTTCCTTCGCAATTTTAGATTTTGTTTCATTCCTTCTCTCTCGTGATCCAGGTCAAAGTCTGAGGATAAAAAATAAGTCACGACTTTCAAAAATGCGTGCCACTGCGTCACCCGTGTTAATAGAGCACAGCACATACCTGCTCACTAAACCCTCCAAGTGCACAATTAAGAAACAGACTTGACTCGACGTGGAGAAGCTTAATTTCACCAATAAGCACAACTCAATCCATGACGAGATGATAATTGCACTATTATTCGTTTGCCAATTTTTTTTGAGATGCAGATTTGAAAAATCCTCCTCATCAGAATTTATTTTTGAGGTACTCTAACTTTAAACAATGAGTACTATGCTTACCAAAAATAATTGAGCAAAAACGCCTTACTGGTCTAAACAAACCAGTAGCATGGAACACGTGTGCCCATATTCTGCTTTCCAAATTCACTTTAGGCAGCTGTGGGGCATGGCTTTGTTAAAACTGGATGAAAACAGACTCTAAGTCATTCAAGGGCTGGTCGATTTTTTTGTTCATGATGAGGGATTTTAAGGACCCGATGTACAGAAAAGTGAATGCTTTGGCACCAAGGTTAAGACAGCAGCCAGAGATGTTCCTGCGTAGCTTGTTGATGTACTACTTGACGGTCCAGTCTGATGAAGTCCGACTGTCCAGTGGGCTGTATAATGATATTCTCAGTCTTGGAAGTTTGAGGTGGGACCTCAGGGAGCGGTGATGTACCATATTTGTTGACATCTGGACTTGAGACCTGCTCTATATTTTCTTGAAGGATGCATATGCTTGTGTACTTGGTGCACAGCTTTTTCCTTCCGCCATCTAAATGATGTATTTCCCAGTCCTTCTCCTCCCTTAAATCTGACCTTGACATCGAATGCAGAGATAATATATTTTTGGGTTTTCGGCCATTTTTTTCCGGCTCGAGACGTATATTGTCTATTAATAGCTTCTTCTGAAATAATTTACCTTAGTCCATGAACAACCAGAAAATAACATATGTATTATTTATAAATATGTTATTCTGCTGTGTTAAGAATACAACCTGCCTGGCCCTCTGGAAGAAGTCATGGTACAATTTTCAGACGCAAATTGGCAATATTTCATGACAATTTAGGACTTGTCTCTTAGAACTCTATTCAATGAATAATTTAGAGTTACCGTATTCCACTTCCTTCCCCGGGCTGTGCCTCATTCCAACTTTATAATTTCGTCTGGTATGAGGTTAAGACTATCAGCTTTTAGTATTATTTGTTAAAAAGATTGTAGAATACATGCTGTGTTTAGAAAAGCAATGACATATTTTATGCAGCCCTGCCAAGTACCACGTATCAGGCGTTAGACTAACACATTTGAGTGCGGTGGTCCGCATCACTGCACTGAAATGCAAAGTCGTGCATTTATAGCACCTCAGCTGTGAAGCCAGCGCGCTGTTAGGTGCACTGTCAGACAGCCAGGTTACAACTTGCGGTCTGTGCTTCTTGCGGCAGGCTTGGGGGCAGCTGGCTCAGCTCACGACTGGGCTGGCTTAGTCAGGCTGAGAGGCTACAATGTAATAAGACTCAACCCTGCCGCAATGCATTCAGATTCACTGTGATGTCACGTCACGTGATGGACTGAATCAGTTTTCAAAAATGGCCAATGGCTACTGCTGAGAGAGACTGCCAGGAGAGAACAGACTCGTTCTCTTCACCCATTGGCGGGCTGGCACAGTGCGAGTGGGCTGTTTGGCAGTCTTAAGTTTGTCAGCGTGAGAAGCACGACCGGCTGCAGCAGCTCACACGACATGTTTTTTGACTGACTCAGTCAGACTATGCCGTAATGCGACAGGCACTCAAGTCTGTTGACTCTCAGCAGGCCCTGTCCCAGTCTGGACCACCGCCAAGTGGGGGTGCCTCACAGGCAGCCTGCTACATTGCAGTCTGACAGCACTGAGCTGCAGACAGGCCCGCGCAGGGGGAGTCCTTTACGGCGGGCAGGGCTGGCCCGATGTTAGACTGGCACTGTAGATGTGCTTGTTAATGTGGTGATTTATCATGTTCCTACTTAAAAGAGATCAGAGTTTTGTCTAGTTCAAGTTTTGACTCACCAATAGCACAGAAGGTTAACATGCCTGCTGCAAAGGATGTGTATTCTGCATATCACAGAACGCTATTTTACGTGGGTAGCTCAGGGGGGGGTCATGTTTTTGTCACAGAGATCCTTTTGTTACTTGCAATTCATAAATTTAATACTAATCTACACAGTGACCTAAAAACTGTTATCAAAGACATCAGCTGCATGTAAATTGCATAGTACAACTGTGCCGTGGTTGCTGTGAGAGTCGTCATGGCTGAGCTGGCCTGTACTGTGGTGGCACTCACTCTTTCACTCACACTAGTGCCAAAGTATTTATATCCAAATTTGTTTGTATTTAGTCAGAGCCACGTCATCATTCTGAGCCTGTAAATTACAGCTCTGCTCACAGTCCTGTACTAACTGTGCTCAGCAGTCTAGAACTTCGGCTGTTCGGTAGTTACTCTTTGACTTCAATAAAAGGGTTAAATCTTACCTGCAATTTGGCTTTCATTTACCACTAAAAGGCCCTCCTTTGAAGATAGGCCCTTCCATTTTGACAGACCTTTTAAGATCATCTTATAGTTTCCCGTTGCTCAAATGGGTGCCATTTCTGCTAATTATAGGTTTCCCTCATCTTCATTGCTTGATTTTGCTCTTGAGAAAGTGTCACTCATTGCCGTTGAACGTCACTCATAAGTACACTGAAATTCTGAAAATGTCATAACCAATCTGAAACCTAGGCAACTATGTTTATGTATGTGTATAAACATACAGCCGTACAGTTTGTTTTTTTGGCACACAGTTTACATCCAAACTGCAAAAGTGACAGGATTTCCAATGCACTTGGGTCAACCTTACTTATACTCATTATATATGATCAGGGCCACCGAACTGTGCGATTCTACAGCTGAAGCTTTGTTCACATAATTATGGATTTGCTGTATTTTCTTCATAATCAATCATCTGCTGCGTAATCTGCAGATTTTCACAAAAAAACATTTTGTTTTTAGATCAAACATTTCAAAGGTTACTAAAAACGTTGCACAGTGGAAGGCCTTCACAATGGTTTACTGCCCATCTTGTCGTTGCTTATTTTTTTGTTTGGTTGTTAAACTGGTACTAATGAGGTGAAATCTTTACCCAGATAGTATTACCATGTGTAAAAAAATTTAAATAGTGAAACAATACTATCAAAAAATGTGCTGCATTATGCTGCATAATTTTTCCTTTTCTTGGTGTATAGTTTAGCCAAACCTGTGCATATTTTGATGCTCGCCTGTCGCAAAATTTCAGTGTCCCTGCTTATGATGTAAGCAAAATTCTAGGTTTATTTCATTAAACTAGAAGGAACGCATTCTAAGCCAGGAGAGCATTCCCGAGAGATCTCAAGTTCAGTGTCGGACTGGGCTTTTGGGCAGCCTGGTGATGCCAGATGGTCTCTCTTGGCAGAGCAAGATTGTGAGCTTTGTTTTTGTTCCCGTCGTGGTACCCGTCATTATCAACAAATAAAAAGGTGGCCCACCCTGGCCCTTTCTATCTTGCCATGACAGGTTGCCCTAAAGGCCAGTCCCACACTGCTCAAGTTGCCACCTGTCCGATGCGAGTAGCTCATTCTTTTTTGCAAAGCGAAAAACAAAACTTAAAGAGCCAGAACACAGAAAAAGCTGACAATTTGCATGGAAAATATTGAAATCTTACCGAGCAATATACTGGGTGGGGTCATCATGAAACATATTAATACCTTTTTTATTTTGGTGGGGTGGGGTCGACATCGATGGCCAGTTCCCCTTACAAGTCCGGCCTAGAGCCTGGTTCTGTCCCTGGGTAACCGGCCTTT
Source organism: Triturus cristatus (assembly GCF_964204655.1). Classification (NCBI taxonomy): domain Eukaryota; kingdom Metazoa; phylum Chordata; class Amphibia; order Caudata; family Salamandridae; genus Triturus; species Triturus cristatus. The sequence goes on along the minus strand of NC_140584.1, from coordinate 87,055,149 downwards.
TAGGCAATACTTAATTGTTAACAAGTGCCAGTGTCCGAGGCAGGAGGCCACTGCTGCTTGCGCCACCCATTGCCACTTCCAGCGCTGCCAATGTGAGTACTTACACAACTAATAACTATCACACTGCTACAAGTGACAATTCAGACTGTTTGAGGCCCCCAAAGCTCTAAGAATGGCTTTGGTGACAGGTAATATTTCTTTATGTATGTTGAATTAATAAACAGCTTGTTTTGCTCATCTCTAAATGACACAAATAGCGCCACCATGTGGTAGCTGCATATGAGCTGGTGTTGACAATTAATTGCTGATTCAGAGTACCGGAAAACACCGGCTCAGATTAAGCATTGCATCCAGGAGGGATAAGGTTGTTGGTAAACCCTCTGAATTGCATTTCTGGGAATCAGCTTCTGGATCCTCTGCAGGTCTGGTGCAAGGATTTTTGGAGCCGAGGAAAAAATATATTTTGTGCTTTGGGTGCCCCCCTTTCCATAACAAACGGCCAGTTTTGGGGTAATCTGTTGCAATCTAACACCTGTTTGCGATTGTTTCTAGTTGTGCTATAAGGCAGTTGTCTTCAGTGGCTCTAGTGCACCACCTGTCCTGATCCGCTGTTGTGCAAAGATTTCAAATCATAGGACCATTTGGGGGTGTTTGAATTGCACAGTGTTGTATACTACAAAGAGCCATTTATTGTAATGCCATGAGCCCGAGGAGATTTTAGTAGCCTCGACTAATGTGCTGCAGTTCATGGACTCCAATAATCACCTGGTTATGTTTTGGATCCCTCAAAGACTTAAACGTGCTTTTTTGGGGGGGAAGAGGTTATAAGAAGGTGTTCACTAAATATTTGCTTGGTACATAAGACTCACACGTCCCTGACAATCTACTGTCAGTATATTTCTTTCTTCGGGAGATGTGTCTAAGTGCAGTTGTGCACCCAGTTCTTGGTTGTAAGTGGATTCTGCTGTGGTTTTAATTTGTGCTTGTATTTATTGGATTGTACCTTCTTGTTATTTATGTTTTCTGATCTCCACCGATACTCACCTCCTACTTACCAAGCCACAATCATCTCTGGTCAGGCAGGTTTTGCTTGCGAATTTTGATATTTGCACTGATTTCAGGCACACTTATTGTTAGATGTTAGTACGTATTTCGCTAAGGTCCCAGAGGTAATTAGGTTTGAATTAGAGGAAGTAAATGATGGCCAGCAAAATGAATGGCGACGCAGTGGCTTGCCATTCCTCTGCTTATCCATGTGATGGCAGCATAGAGCTGACTAGCATATAGGTGAGTGATTGAGAATGTTCATGGGTTTGAACAGCTGCCGTTGGGCCAGACTGGCTGTTGCAGTGACGAAGTGAGGTATTACTGGGGTGCTTGGGTAAGCTTCTAATGAGACAGTCTTCTGTAAAGGAACAATGTATTATCTTTCATGGTAGGCATGTATGTCTGAGAACCAGTCACACACAGATTTCCAGCGCCTACCAAACACTTTCACACTGATGGAGATGGGTTGGGGTCCTGGAGTCTCCTATCCGAGACACAGCTATCAATTGTGCACCAGGTGCAGTGGCACAAAAGCACAGGGTTGGGAAGAACCCTCAGCACCCCGATTATAGATTACTTCCTGAAGTGGGGGCCAGGGACATTTTTCAAGCCAGATTTAAGGCCCCGAGCACGCTTATTTCCACTGCCCCGTGTAGATTTGACAGTTGAATGAGAAATAAAGTACCAAACACACAGGGAAAAACATATTTTAATTAACGTGAATGTATGATGATGTCGAATGAAAATAGGAAGCAAGTAAAGTGCTGCATAGTGATCCCAAAAAGTGATTCAGCTATGAAGTTGCTACACGTTCACACTTCCACGGATTCCCAAGTCCCATGGTACAATGTGCAGATGAGGAACTATTAACAGTGCGGCGGATACAGTGACACCCCAATGAGTGACCCTATTTAACTACACTACCATATCTGGGGTGGGGGTTTTAGGGCTGCACTTTCTTTTCTTGCGTTATGGACCACAGGGCACTGGCTTCTACACCACTGAGCATGTGAGTCAGTGACGGTAACGGCCTGTCGAGTGATTGGGGTTGCAGTATATTCCAGAATCCCTGTCCACTTAATCCAAGTTACATTCTAGAACGGCTGTTGCTGGCAGTAAAGCAGTGGGTAAAAGTAACGTTTTTTTTCTATTCTTTACTGTATAACTCCTTTAAGGAATGTAGCCTATTAGCCATTCTGTCGTCGTGAACGTGCAGAAAGCTTTAAGAGCACCACAACGCAGCCATGTAGTAATCACCCACAGAAAATATGTGAACCCTTGGACACAGCCTAACTACCACAGCAAAGCACCGGCACTGATGTGAGGGAAAAAAGAACTTAACGAGGCGAACCATCGACGCCTAGCAGCATTAGTTCCAAGTGGCGGATACCTGCAGATGGGGCGCCTCCATTGCTGGTCATTAGCGTCACAGAATTAAACACCGCTATTAGTAATACATTTCCCAGGAATTCAAGTTTCTAATTGTTAAGTGCTTTGAATCATTGAGCGCACCGAAGAAAGAGGCCGGTAGGTGGCAGTATCAGAACATGTAAAGATCCATGGAGCTAACAGGGCTATTAGAAATTCTCAAACTTTAGGGCCTCGTTTGATTATGGAAATGGTTTATGGTATTTCACTTGGAAGCTTTACTGCAGAGGTGAATAATAGGCGCAGTCTCCATTTTCTAGTTTCAGATTTTCCTTTTGCTTCTAGACTACATGCAGGAAAGTGACACCCCAATGTCTTTATGATATGGAGGCATGTGGTAAGCCTTATACTACTAAGGACTGTAGTTTATCTTGTGTGCAGTCACAACTAGTCCTCAGGGCCGGCGTTAGCGGGGGTGGCGCCCAGTGCAACAATCTTTGTTGGCCCCCACCACCCCAAAAAAGCGCCTTCTCCACGAATTCCCACGCTACCATGTTCCACCAGTGCCCCTCATTTCTCCATAGCCCCTCTCTCACATGCATTTAATTTGTTTTATAGCATTACTGATACAAGTTTAGGGTGTCAGAGCACTTTGCATCACACAGATAGTGAATTATACGTGTGAGATTCAGTCTGTACGAAATGTTACATAAGACAACGAGGATTACAAGGTGTAGTAGTCATATGTCACCCATACAAGTAGGCGATATATTTTAAGAATGATTGGTCTGGAGAGCCACAAACTCAGTGGTTGCCTTTACTTATAATAATGTATTTCTACCCCAAATTTAACCCTTTTTAGTAACATTAGGATAATGAAAGACTGAGGAAAAAAAATAACATTAAAATGTATACCATGCAATTTGCATGCAGTTTTTTAGTGACAGTTCATAGCTCACTGTGCTATATTAGGGTTGTAATTTATGAGCAGCGAGTAACAAAGGGATCTCTGTGACAAAAGCAGTAGCCTATTGCAAGATCGAAATGAAATACAGTTCGATGATTTGCATTGTACACACTCTTTACAGCAGGCATGTTAACCCTCTGCGCTACTTTATCATGAGTGAAAACAGCCACTAGACAAAAGATCTCTTTCCAGAAGGACCACTAATCACCATAATTATCTTGACATTTTTATTGTTTCCTGAAAACTGCTCGACACACAAGGAACTCTGCAGCAGGTGCTTTTTAAACCCATGTTATTTCTAAACAGCCCTTCTAGTCCTCAACTGATTTGTACTGCGGTTCATGTGTATTTTTTAAACTGATAATTTGAAAAGCATAATGGAAGCTGACTTGATTATGAGTGCCCTGTGTCTTTGCCAGCAACAGCACCCTCTGCCCCCCACCCCCCCCACTCCCCTTCACCCCCCGAAGTTACCAATCCTAGGGACATCGGTAACTCGGGGATGGGACGGCCTAGGTTCTGGCACAGCTAGCCCTTTGGCGGTCCCTGCATATGCCGTCCTGCGGCGGGCGCATTGAAAAGTGGTGGGGGGAGGGTGCTGGTGAGCCTCCTCCAGATGCCTCCCTTCAGCAGCCACATTGAAAGGGGGGTGTCTGTGCTGGCGATAGCCGCCCCAAGATGGTAACAGCAGGGGAGGCTGCCACCCCAAAAACTCTTGCTGCCCAGGGCAGACCACTGCAACCCCCCCCCACCCCCTTTTCAGGCCAAAGCTTTAACCAATGTGAGCGCTGGGCACACGGGCTGCCCAGAGGCCCAATGACTGGGCATCACATATGAAGTGGGGCACAATCGGGGGCCACACCTGGTACGCCACCAAATGTTTGCACAGGTACACATTGCACATTCCTGCAGGTGGATCCCTGCTCCTCCTCTTAAGTGATACCGCCCCATCTGCATTGAAAGACAGACTCGCAGCTGTAAACTGTAGTCTGCTTCCAATGCTGCACTCTCCAGCGCAAGCACAAACTTGCGCCTGCACTTGGGACAGAGCATTATTTGTATGGAATATTGTGCACTGCCCCCAGGTGCGACCATTAGAGGCTGCTTCTGGAACAGACACAGAGAGTGCATCACTGTAGATGATGTTGCCCCTGGTCTGCAGGTCCTGAGTTTCCTGGGAGCTACCAGATATCACTGTCTTGAGGTCTGGTTTTAATACTAGGCCTAAGTTAATGAGGTGGTGGAATTTTAAAAGTGTCCAATGACAAGCTAAGTGTCAATGTTTTCAAAAGTAGCCCAGATTGTTCTGGTCTTAAGTCTGCTCGGGGAGACCCTACCTCTGGGGATGGTTTTTAGCAGCAATGGGCTTAAATAAATTACGAGTTAGAAATATTATCAAACGTTTATATTGATCTGCCTTTGATTGTCAATCCAGAGATGGAGCATAACAGGTGCAGAATTATGATACCAATAAGATAACGCAGTTGGATAATGCACCCATTGAACAGATCTTAACTTGAGGGGAGATGTTTAATCCTGTCAATGCGTAGCCTGAAAATGACAACCTTGGATGCCATCCTTTTGAGATTGGTGGCACGAGACCTCTTGAGTTGGAACACCGTGGTCTGTTTGAGATGTGCAATGTTTTGCTACATTGCTGCATCCACCTTATCTTTATGTACTGGTTTTTTGTCCAATACTAATCCCAACATAAGCGCTTAAACAGTGGAAAACAAACTTTCCACTGTGTTTTTCGCGCAATTTTTTTCAACAGCAGCAGAGAGCGTTGCTCCCTCCCAGCAGTGCTGCTTACCATTTCAACCACCCTGCAGCATTCGAAGTGTGTTATTAAGCTGCCTCTGTGCCCAGTACTTACTCAGAGTGCTTTTAGATAGAGCTTACCTGGAGTGCTTAATGGATAGTGAAGGCAGGAGAGTTTGCATGTAACTGTGAGAATTGCTGTGCTAAGAATCCGTTTAAGAATTCAAGAGGTAGAAGCTTGAGATTTTAATGTAATAAACATGTTTTCGTTTCAGCAGAACCAGAACTACGGGGTTATATTAATGTGCGTAGCTAACTAGCACTAGAAAAGTGTGTGACAGAAGGACCCATGTCTTTAAACAAAAGCATGATTTCCAATCAAAGACACATGTCCACAAAAAGAGGGAGTGAGAAGCTGTGATAAGGTGGAACCTTCAGCCTCCCCGACTATTAGTAGTAACTACTCTAAGGAGGATTAACCTTTATTCTTTAATCCCGTTGGAGAAAGAGGTCAGCTGTGTGGCTCTCAGTATATCTCTAGAGAATGTTAGATCTGCACCCAGGTGAGTTAGTGTGATGTTGGCATCTCTTGGATATTTTTGTGGGATCCTCACCCACATTTATCTCCTGTGGCATGCCTCCTCATCGGATCCACACCCACTTCACCTAGTGTGAGTGGATGTCCTCAACGCACTTTGGTAGTGGGGCACTTAAATAAGAACGTGGGATTATTAGTGGATTAAAATTGTCTGCCGGATCCTATTCTTGCTTTTACGCTAGAGGTCCTTCGGCAAGGATAAAAACTTTGGGACGTCTCGAGGGTTTCCAATTGGACCCCTTCCCTTTTGCCAATATGTTACCACTCCCATTTGTGAGTCAGTATTTTTTCCAATGGTTTGCAGTTAGAATTACGATTGCAAATCATTGATAAATATGAATCGAATCACAGTTGGAAACGACCTAGGTGGATGTTTAGTAAATATTCGCTCTTAATATATATGATAATCTTAACAAAAGGGCGGAGCAAGTTACAGAAAAGGAAGCTCTCAAAAGTATGAGTTTTTCTTAGTATAAAGCACACAAAATTGAGGAAAGTTGCATGAGAACTTCTAAGAGTAGAAGGCAATGGTACGTTACCTCACAAAAGTGTAGTAGGCTTTTTTGCGAATCTGTGCTGTTGCACAATAGAATGGAAACAACTATATGCAAATCATTCAAAGCCATTACAAAAGGAAGCGCCCACCCCACTGTTCTAGGCAACGACCCCTTTGCATGAAATAAGAAGCTGTTCCCTGTGAGCTTCGGCCTCATTAGGCCTCCTCACTGAGATGGGCTCATCCTTTAAGATGAGCAAAAAAGAGCAGAGGCTGTCACATGCTGTCTTCCACTCAGGGCTGGATAAATGGACATTACTATGATATGAGATAAGTGCTTGAGCACATTTTTCGACTTGGGCCATTACTTTTTAACCCGCGAAGCAGCATGCCATCTTTTTTTAGCTCATCTGTGCCTTTATAGTAGAACACAGACCATTTGTCAATCACTCCATCACGGCAACAAATTCGACTGACTTGAACTGCCATACAACACACTCCGTACATGAAACCAGGCCCACCTGATGTTTCTTTCTCAGTGGGCTTTATCAGTGAAGTGCTTCCTGGCAGCAGGCCTTATGCAAATGAGGGTCGTCCTCTTCACATTGCACCCGGGTGACATGCAGTTGGCCCATGCATTTTAGAGAAGAGATTGCACAAGCATCTGCATTTCCTTCTGTTTTACAGTGGCATCCCTGGATCCTGAAAGTGGTTGCAGCTGGCTGTGGAGGTATTAAACCCAGACCCTCGGGCCAGGAGTACTGACTTGCAGTCTAGTTGGGATTTTCAGGGTTACACATCAGTCGGCTCACTTAAAAGTAGGGCAAGCTGCCACATCATTCAATGAAATGAAGGCCCACAATGAGTCAAATGTTTTTTGGCTTGGTTCAATACTTGCATTTTTAAGTTCACACAGAGGCATTAATATGTTTAATAGGAAGCAGAGATAGTGTCCAATAAAAAAAAAACCTTGTCTGGTATGTGTGCTCCATACAAACTCCAGAATGTAGGATGTATATTAAGCTCCACAACAGCAATTTTATGTTTTCTATCCATAATATTGTAATTAACTTTACCAGTCAACATTACAAGTCTTACAGTGGTTTAATATTAACACGTAGGGCAGTTTCATCATATATGGGATAAAGTACCACCTGCCATACACTGTAATGATATTTGCAATATCCTTACCCAGTATGGCCGTGGGGGGGATTATTCCTTATTATACATGATAACACTATCACATTTCTCACAAATAACTTAAATCCTTGGTGCTCTTATATATGAAAGTGAGAGTATGTTTGCAAACATGAAGAATACAAATAGACTCTCTAGTGCAAATTGAAATACTTGCTTAAAAACGCTGTTAGATATTTGTTGCAAAAAGATATTGGAATCCGTTTAATACAAGTAAAAAAAAAATATATAGATATATATAGATATGTTTTTTAAAGGTGCAGTAGCTCAGAATGTATAGACACGTAGAAAGATTCTAACGTTTCTATAATTACCCAAGGAGTGCAAAAGTAAACATTTTGCCATCAATATCTCCTTTCTGCTTGTTACTGCAGAGCTAGAAAAACAGAGCAGAAAAGCCATGTATCTGATAAAGACATCTAGCCCCAGATTCCTTACCTTAGAATTTCCCAGGCGTCAGGTTGGATCTGGAAGACCTTCGCTTGAGCGATACCCTTGTGTGCCAGTAGGTGGTGTGGGTCGGCTCTGCATGACGTAGTCAACATCGTCCGTGCCAAAAGTGACGTCCACGTCACCTATATAGGCGGCACCATGGCACACTGACGTCCGTTCTTGTCTCTCCGTGCCAGCTAGTTCAGATCCTTGAAGAGAGCTACCCTATGTCACTTTTTGACAACTTTTTTTCAATGTTTTGTCGATAATTTTTGGTGTGTACTTTTTTCCACAATGTTGAAGAAGACTTCTGGATTCAAACTGTGCGGCGCCTGCCATTGTGCCATTTCGGTGACATATCCACACTTAATTTGTCTCTGGTGCCTGGCGTTCGACCATGACTCGAAATCGGGCCGTATCAGCACCTACCAACGTCACCTTTGGATCCTAGGTCACTTCCTCAGCCTTATTTTGACGGGCGAGGAATTATTGGACCCTTTACAAGACAAGTCTGAGCACAAAATGTACTGGAATGGATGAATTGGGTGATGCCAGTGGACTGGATACCTCTCCAGATTCTAACTTGTTTCTCCCCCTACTGTGGCTATGAAGGAGGGAGCTTCATATGCTTTGATGGTGTGAAGGGCAGCTGATGTCCTGGACCTTCAGCTCCCTTTGGTGGAAGTCACGATGAACATCTTGACTGAGGACCTGCAGTCGAGTGTCTCCTCCTCGGAACCCCTCCTGCCTTTCAACGAGGCCTTGACTGATTTAATTCTGGGAACCTGGTCCAAGCCCAGCACAGGGGCTCCTGTGAATAGGACAATTTCCTGCTGCCATTGCTCAGCACCGGGTGACCCAAAATTCCTCACCAATCACCCTACCCCCCAGAGCTTGGTGGTCCAAGCCTCTACCTCACAAGGCCCATTCACTTCCTCACCTCCGGACTGGAAATCCAAGAGGATGGATAGTTGGGGCAAAAATAGGTTTTCTTCCCCCAGCCTTGCATTGCGGTCGGTGAACACTACATGCCTACTGGGCTGTTATGCCTACTCTTTGTGGGGGAACGTTTGCGCAAGTGCTGCCACAGGTCCTCGAGGAGTCCCGGGCCATTCTCTTCCAAGCAGTGGTGAGATGCAGCAAAGTTCACCATTCGTTGTGGGCTTGACCCTACCGACTTGCTGGGCAGAGCTATGTCATAGATGGTGGCTGTTCGATGCCATGCCTGGCTGAGAACTTCTGGCTTCCCTGCGGATGTCCAGGCTTCCTTTATGGACATGCCTTTTGATAGCACCTGTCTCTTCAGAGACCAGTCAGACATGGCCCTGAAACGCTTTAAGGACTCACGGGCTATGGCCATGTCCTTCGGCCTCTCAGTGGCCACGTGTCCCCCATCTACTTTTCGCCCCTTTCGTGCCCACCAAAGGGACTTTCGGGTGCCTCAGCCATATCCCAGCCACAAGACAGTGCAAGTTCAAGCACCTCGGCACGGCCATGGGCGTGCTCCTTTCGATCCCATGTGTCGGGTTTCCAGAGGTCGAGTCAGTCTACAGCTCCCCCTGCAGCCTCTAAACCTTTCTTGTCCAGCCCTTCAAGATCATGGACGGCCAGTTGGTGGCAGGATCAGCCGTCACCTTCACCTCTGGAAAACCATCACATCGGTTAGGTGGGTTCTTCAGATAGTCTGAAGAGGCTACTCCCTCCCCTTCGAGACTACCCATCTCTCCATGCCTCCAACTTGCGACTGGCTGATTGAGGACCACCTGAATTTGCTTCAGGAGCAAGTGAGGACTCTCTTGTACAAGGGATTGCTGTGGTTGCAATTCCCACTACTTTCTGGTCCAGAAAATGGACACGGGCCTTTGTCCTATTCTAGATCTGAGAGCCCTATACTACTCTCTAAAAAAGGAATATTTAAAAATGCTTACTCTGGCTCAGGTTTTCCTCTGCCCTAGACCCCGTAGACAGGAGAGTAGCACTGGGCTTGCAGAATGCCTATTTTTACTTTCTCGTCTGCCCATCGGCATTACCTGTGGTTCACGGAAGGCCACAAGCACTTTCAGTTAACTGTGCTCCCCTTTGGCGGTACCAGCACCCCTCGGGTGTTCACCAAGGTGATGACGGTTGTCGCATCTCATCTGCGCAGATTAGGGGTGTCAGTCTTCCTCTATGTCGACAGCTGGTTGTTGAAAAAGAGCTCGCCCCAGACTGTCCTCTTCTACCTCCAAACTACGGCGAACCTCGTATTTCACTGGGGTTCACTATCAAAGTGCCGAAGTCACACCTGACTCCCTCTCGGATGCTCCCTTTTTATCTGAGCTGTTCTGGACACGGTGCAGTTTGGGCCTATTCTCCCGAGCAGCAAATCAGGATATTCAGGATATGATACCGATGTTTCAGCCTCTAGCCTGGATTTTGGTGAGGCCGACTCTGAGGTTGCTGGGCTTCATGGCCTACTGCATCCTGCTAGTGACACATGCTAGATGGCATAATGCGGGCTCGGCAGTGGGACCTGAAGTTCCAGTGGGTGCACATCAGGGAAATCTCTTTGATATGGTCCAGATCTCACTCAGACAGAAACACACAGGACCTGTGTTGTGGCTGTCCAACAGCGATTTGGTCAGAGGCAGACCCCTCTCCCTTCCCCAGCCAGATCACACAGTAGTGACAGATGAGTCACTCCTGGGATAGGGCGGCCATCTGTGAGAGGTGGAGATCAGAGGACTCTGGTCTCTGGCGGAATCCGAATTCCCCATCAACTTGCTGGAGCTCTGAGCGATTTGCTTGGCATTCATGGACAACATCTCTGCCATGTGGTACTGCAACAAACAGGGTGAGGTGGGGTCGTGAACCCTTTGTCAAGAGGTCCTTCATCTCTGGACATGGCTGGTATAGTAGGGCATATCCCTGGTGGTTCTACATCTGGAAGGTTCCCTGAACGCCAGGCCGGACTAACTCAGCCTTCGATGCCTAGCGGATCACGAATGGCCTGTCCATCTGGAAATGGCGCAACGTCTCTTTCAGAAGTGGGGAAAGCCTTGGTTAGATCTGTGTGCCTCCGCCGAGAACGTGCAGTGTCAGCCATTTTGCGCACTGGCGTTTCCAATGTGGTATTCGCTCTGCGATGCTTTTCGTCCCGAGTGGAGCTCAGGCCGCCTGTACACCTTTCTGCCAATACCACTCCTGTCAAGAGTGCTCAAGAAGATCCGGAGCGACTGGGCCAAAGTCATTCTTGTGGCTCCGGACTGGGCATGGAGAGTCTGGTATCCCGAGCTTCTCTAACTGATCTTCGATCCTCTGATCAGGTTGCCCCTTCGGGAGGATCTTTTGTCGCTGCAGCAGGGGAGGGTCCTCCACCCAAATTTGTCAACTCTAAGCCTTCTTTCATGGAGATTGACAGGTGGCAGTTGATAGCATTCAACCTTCCTCCCGAAGTCTGTTATGTTATTTTGGCTACCAGGCGTCTCTGTACCAAAACTGTACGCATGACGGTGGCATAAATATGTAAAATATTGTACAGAAAGATCTATTGATCCTCTTTCTGTTTGCCTCTTTCAAGTCCTTTTTTTATTTGACCCTTGCCCAGCAGGGCTCTGCTCTGGGCACTCTTAAAGGGTATCTTTCAATCCTGTCTGCCTTTACGAGGCTGCCAGACCAACTCTCTTCAATCATTTTAACCCCCTATTGTAAATAGATTTCTTAAAGGGCTTGGACACAGACCTGCCCTATTCATCATGCCTCAGTGAGACCTTAATTTTGTTCTAAACCTTCCTCATGTCTGCTCCTTTGGAACCTCTGCACAAGTGCCCCCTCCAGCTGCGTACCATCAAAACATCCTTTTTGGTGGTAATATCTTCTGCCAGGAGGTTGAGCAAATTGCAAACTCTATCATCTAGGCATCTTTACCTGACCATCTTCTCCGATAAGTTGTTTCTTCGCACTAGGGCCTCCTTCATACCGAAGGTAGCATCTCCATTCCACGTGGGCAATCCATCGCCTACCCCACTTTTCATGCTCCTCCGCACCCCTCTAAGAGGAGAAGCGATTCCACCATCTGGACACAAAATGAGCGTTGTCGTTCTGTCTTGACCGCACTAAAGCGTTCCAGGCGGACAACTAACTCTTTATGGGGTACGTTGGATTGAAGAAAGGTTGTGCAGTGCGGAAGAGGGCTTTCTCATGATGGGTCATCCTCCATCAAAATTTGCTACCCTGTGGCCAAGAAACAGCCTCCTGAAGGCTACGTCCACAACGTTAGAACGTGGTGTTCCAGTCCTTGACATTTGTCAGGCAGCAACGTAGGCATCCCTGCACATGTTCACTAAAAACTACTGCCTGGACAGTCAAGTCCACAGGTACGGCCTTTTTGACTGCTCTGTACTGCAGGACTTTCTGGTCTAAACTTGTCCGCAGTTCCTCTTCCAGGGATGGTATTGCTTGGGTATCTGTTCAGAGGTAAGGAATCGGTGGCTAGATGTCTCTATCAGATTGACAAGTTACTTACCTTCAATAACGACTTATCTGGTAGAGACATGATCTAGCCGCAGATTCCTTACCGACCCACCCATCCTCCCCGCACTGCGGACAGGTTTTTGTTTTTTTGGGGGGTTAGACTGATCCCTTTCAGGGCCCTAGTTGTTCTAAACACACCACTGCTAGTGCACATCATGGCTCCGCGCTCCTGGCATGGAAAGTCGTGAAAAGTAACTGACGGCAGCATGCCAAGGGGGCGCCTATATAGGTGATGCGAATGTTTCTTCAGTTGCGATCTACGCCAACAACTTCATGCGTAGCTGACCAATGCCACCTACCAACGAGCAAGGGTATTGCTCGAGCAAATGTCTTTCGGATCCAACCTGACACCTGGGAAATTCTAAGGTAAGGTATCTGCGCTAGATCATGTCTCTACCAGATAATGTGTTGCCGAAGGTAAGTATCTTGTCCTTTATTTTTATTATGCTCCCTGAACTGATCTGCCTTTCCTCTCTGCTGCTGGCTCTGGCAGTAGGCATGTACACGTCATAACTCAACTGTAAAAAGTTACTTCAATTGATTAAATATATATTTCTTTATACTTGGCGCCTGGAAACGTTCCAATCCGCCTATTTAAAAAATGTAAAAAACTAAAGACTTGTTTTTTATACAGGGATTGCAGAATCCCATGTATTATCTCTTAATGAGAGAACCATGTTTTGAGATGATTAAGATTTCTTAACAGCATCTGCAAATCTCCATTAAAAAAAGAACAGCTTGTTATGTCCACATTTATCTTAATTAAAAATATCATTTTATTCCTTTAACAGGGTGCTAAGTGTACTGAGCGTAAACTGGTGCTGCTGAAGAACAGGTTGCATTCTCTCTTTATACATGGTTGAATGTGTCACTGTTTGATGCATAACCAGTGCTTTCCTGAAACTATAAAGCTCATCACAATTCTGTATAGATATAATGAAACCGGGACAGATTTAATGTTGTGTGTTAAACACACCAGATTTCTGTGTTACACATTACTTTGCTGCAGCTACCACCCTGATTCTCATTCCACCGCTTTTGAAACCGATATATCTTACCTGACTACACCCCCCCCCTTCTCTGACCTCTTTCTCTGCCCCATTTTTCCCCTCCTCCTCTGCTTCCAGATCTGTCAGTTACACATTTATCGTTTCCCTCGCTACATTTTTAATCTTCCTAATTGTGATCTACAACACTCCCATGCATCTGTGAACCTCCCACACCCCTTGGTTACCCAACAGCAAAGTCATCTTCCCAAAGTAGGTTTCTGGTTGTTGATAAACCTTAAGTATTCTTTGAAAAAGGAGCCCGGATGCACCTAACAGGTATAACTCTAGCTTACTTATGGCAACTGCTAGCATCCATCGCTGAAGGTGGTCCATGCTGGGGTAACCCTGGACCCTTGTTTTCATTCTCTGAATTGCTCTGAGGGCCAATCCCCTAGGGACTGACACTCCTCCAAGGGGGGGGCACTGCTTTTCTCCTCATACTTATATAGGACCCAAGCATTCTATGTGAAAGGAGGCCTAGTACTGGAATAGCATGGTCAGACTATCGCTTGACATAAATACTGTGTCCGAAATACTGTTTACAATATTATTGCTTTGTTGCCATTTATATTTTTAAAAAATTCACTTAATGGAACGATATTATTGGAAACGTTTTTTAGGCTCTAACATTTCTGTTAAACATTATTTCTCTCCACAATTACTGGAATTTAACCAGAAAGGAACAACCATTCTCTTCTGAATCCAGCTTGCACTCAAATGTCGGTGGATACCACCAAAACCTGAAAATCACTGATAAAGAGAAGAAGGCAATTTTCCTAGTTTTCGCTCATCTCTTTCACACACTCCCGTCCTTTATGCACAATTGTGCTCATCCAGATCATATAGATTTAATGTATATAGATGCCCTCCATGGGCACACTACAAGGGCAAGACAGCTCAATACCTCATACACAGGACCCCCACCCCAAAACTTCAGGTCTGTGGCACATTTACCTCCTCCAAACATTATTCTGCATGTGTATCTGAAATCCTCCAAAACTGGGATTACTGGCCTGCTGAGCGGTAGCAATGGCGGCCCTTGAACAATCAGAAGGAAGGAACGGATTGTGGCGGGATGAGCAGCCCGTGGGAAGGAATGGACTCGGAACTAGGATTCTTAAGAAAGCGAAGGACTGGAGCTACTCAAGTTGTAACCGAATGGTCTGACACACAGAAAGTGACATTTTTAGATTTTAACATACGGCCACTCCAGCTGCATCAAGAGAGGATGACCATAAACTCAAATTATCTGTGCACATCCTCAATAGTGGCAAGGCAGCTGTCCTCACGATTACCTTAGAAGATTGTGTGGCAAGGCCATCCTCTGATTGCTTTGAAAACGATTTGCTTGTGAATATGTTAACAGAATTTGTGTACATTTCTTGAGGCTTTGCTTGGTGCGGGCAGGGCCACCGGGTGCCAGATTTCCCAACAGTGAAACGTCGAGTCGGAGTACATGCAGAGGCAAAATATTGCACCTTCTTAATACTGTATATAGACCGCCCTGTGGTCCATGTTATATGGACCCTGAAACCCAAGGAAGCTCCTGGTGTATTAATGATTAGCGCCATTATATGACAGTGCACTTCACTGGACTGCCTGACAAGGGTATTTACAGCGTCATTGTAGGGGAACACATAGCATGGAATAGAAAATGTCATATTTTAAGAGCACGCCGTACAGCATAGTAGACATTGTGTGTGGATTACCAACAACACATGCAACCACGTTTTCAAGACGTCCAGAGTTTTTAGGGAATAACCAATGAAAGCAATGTTTCAATGAGGCATCACTGCATGTCCTCCTGGGCACCTAAAAGCAGCAGAGACAAAAGATGGAGGTGTGTGGTGTAACTGTCACACCCCTTAAAAAGATCTGAAAATGTTGGTAATGTTACTAACTGGGGAAAATGCCCTCTTTTCGCAGCATTAATGAACGGTTGAAAATGAACAGAACAGTCTTTGTTATGCAGCGTAGGAAAGGAGAAACCCCAAGTAATAGTTAGAATGCATTTTCTTTGAATTAAAAATGCTAACTTTATTATCAGTATACAAGATTATTTAAAATCCATTTAAAAAACAACTTTTCTTTTGTTCATGTCAACACCTGATTCCTCATCTTAAACACATAGTAGTTATAGATTCGGGTTAATGTATAGTTCATTTAAGATTGTCTGTCAATATAGTATCATAAACCTCACACAAATGAAAATCAAAATAATAGTATCTTGCAGACAGTTGAGCTGCCCAAATCGTATTACAGTTAACGCTAGCCAACAACTCCTGTTGCTTTTTCAAGGCTCAAAACAAATTAGAAGTTGAATCCAAATGCTGTTTATTCCACATTCCCCGTGTCCAACCTTAGACATAGAACACAACAAAATATCAGAGCGTCATCCTCCACTGTAATAACTACTCCGCAGTCAGAAAATCTCCATGATAAAATATTCGTCTAGCATCATAGGCTCACAGCGTTCCCGCAGAAAAACATCAAGGGGAAAAAGTCATTATTTTATAATACTTGTAAACCACATCCAGCTTACAAAGACCCCTACTTAAAAACAATTTAAACAAATGCAGATGTGGAAATATACAGTATTGTTCACGGAGGTATATCACATAGATTGCTGTAAACAAATAATTTACTAAAAACATTCAACACTAGTTTAATTTATTCTTTGAGGTAAATTGTTATGGCCTGTGAAGTTGTGTAATTTTTTCAAAATAAAATGTGAAAATTCTTGCAAAGTTAGAATGTAAATTTCATGAAATACTGAGGGGCATCTGGAATAAGAATTAAATGTGATGGCAAATCTTGCCATCAGTAGTCATTTCAGATATTGGCAAGGAGACTAGTTTGAGGGGGAAATGTCTCTTGCAAAACACTCGGGCTTCAGCAAGACATTTTCTGGTTCTACCAATTAAAGCAGCAAAAGAGGTGTGTGAAACAAATGCTGTAAATTTTGTGTTTATTGTCTAATATTTGCAGGTGCTTCAAAGACAGGTTAAATGTCAGGCTGTGTGTTCTGACAGATTAATGCTTATTCTTTAAACATGGGGATTGGTGTTTACTTTTCTTTATCTGACTGCAGATGAGAGGAGTTTTTAAAGGGAGTTATATGACAATCTTGCTGGAGTGCAGGGAGTGAGAAAGAAAAGCGGTAGGATGTTATTTTTTTGCAACACACAACAAAATGTGAATGCCTGTAAATGAACGGTGTGCACTCAGCAGTTAGAAAAGTAAAATGAAAGCACTTTTTTTTAATTCTGAAGTGTGCTGGAAACAGAGATTTTAATAGGATCAAAACAAATCAAGACACTATACTTGGTGATGCACAAATGATAAATGTTCACAGAAAGATAATTTCCACATATCATTTGTGTCCTATAAAACTGTCTGTGCAAATTTAGTGCCCATGTCAATGGAAAATGTAAATGACAATGAGCTACCACACAATGCTTTAGTTAGACTCAAGAATCATCCCTCCTCATGTCCATAAATGTTAGGTGGGTTGCAAACCTTTGTCATTCTCAAGCTTGCGTTGTGGCTCTAAAAGGTTTGGTACGCACTGATAGTATTTTTGAGCCTTCAGTTTGGCTTGGCTGCTAGATAGTATATGCTCCTTTCCCTCCAAGGAGCCCATGAGGAGGAACAATAAATGCAGCTACTGGTTCCAGCCTCGGTCTCAGCTCAACATCTTTTGATTACACACAAATCACTTACTCTCCCCTTACCTAAACACAAAAAGCATTGGCAAAGCCAATAGGTTGCCCCTATGTGAAATCAATAAGTGTAAAAAAAAAATGTAAGACCTTTTACAACATGGCTTAACGTTTTATAGGTTGATCCTGGGCAGCGCATGCGCTGTTCTGCGAGCTGTGCTTGTATTGGAGTATGGAATAGAAGCCCCCCCCCACTCTCTGCCCATATTTGCCATTAGATTGTGTCATTGTCCTTCGTAAATGCTGGCTTCTGATTCGTTAATGGGATTGTTAGTCCCTCCTTAGTACTGCCTTGTCTTCATTCGTGACCTCCCTTGAGGACTAGCCCTTTTACTTCAGTTGTTACACGGTGAGTCTTTTTTAGTGTGTAAGCACTGTTTTTTAAAGTACTTTCTCCTACTGCAGGCACAACATGCTTTCCTGCAACATTCAGCGCACCATGCGTGCTTTACCTTTCTAAGCAGCCTGGGACAATGGCAGCCACTTCTTTGCATAGGTCTGGCATTTACAAGAGTTGAGCTGGTGGCATTGTTGTACATGACAATGCCTTTTATATTTGTGTTAATTATCAAAACATATAAATAAAAGGCATTGTCATTTACAATACCAATAGCTTAAACTCTCACAGAGGTGAGACCTATTTCATTGCAAAAGCTTGTTTTAAAAGAGCTATGACGCGTAGAACGATGACCGCCTCATAGTTCTTTTTCTTAAACTTGAAAACATGCTAGGGCTGCTTTGTAATATGTCTTAAAAACATGGGCAAAACCAATAGATTTTGCAGAGGAGAAACCTATTGGCTATGCCAATGCTTGATTTGTCCGTGCATGTATCCACCTGACCAGCTCCCCCCCTCTAAGTATTACAACATTTGGGTTACGTAGAATACGGAGAATCAGATCTGCTAACCTGGTCAGTAACACGTTTGCGTCACGGACAGTCTCACCCTACTGATCTGAGCCAAACTTAGTATCAGAGACTGTGTATCAGGGTGAGCGGTCTTGTGCCCACTTGTGCCAATCCGAGTAGGATTAACCTTTTGTCAAAGTGAGCCCTGCTCTACCTACCTCTGCAACCACTGTGTGAAGCTGTGCCAAGATGAACATGTCGAGGTGAATCCTCGTGTGCCATTCTGAGGCACCCTGGACAGCCATGTTTGTTTAATGGTGAATCCCCCTTTGCCCACCTGCTCCACTCTGAGTAGAACAACCTATGTCTTGTAGTGAGCCCACACTTCCCATCTGAGCCCCCTCTGCGCTGCCAGCTTTGTGAGAGGGCGACTCCTATATTGCCCACTTCAGTATACCACAACCCTTTTGTCAGGGTGTTCCACGACCGTGGCATGTTTACTGTATTGACAGTATTTCATTTTGTTATTGCTCACGGTCACGATGTACGCAAAGCGTTAAAAGTACAGCTAAAATAAAAATAATCTCAGTTGAAACAGAAAAACTGAAATGCATGTAAGAATTAAACTGCCTGTCCCTGCTCCTCATCACAGCCCTCCTCCTGCAAACTGAGTGCTAATTTCCCATTGTGTTCCCAACAAATACGTGAGCTGCCTTGCTGCTCCGCGGCGAGGGAAGAGATGTAAACTGCATGAATAATGCGGGCTGTTTATCTCGGGCTCTTCCCACATTATAGAGAACAAGGGAGGTGTGTAGGTTGTGCATCTGGTTGGGCCCCCAGCAATTTCTATCCGCCGCTACTGTAGTATTCAGTAACCATGGCAACCCACCATAGCAACCCAAAATCACACATGGACAGCCAAGAAAAAAGAAATCTTAAGCTCTTAGTGGCACCTCACTCCTGGCTTCTTACGCAGATCGAAGTGAAACTGCCTTGGTTTATGCCGCTCCATGTAAACAAATACATGTAAATAATCCCCAAAAGCGGAAAGGTTAATAAGGGATTAAGGAGCGTCTCCAGAGTAGTGTGAAAAGACGTGCTTGATTCCACTTATCTCAATTCACCTTGCATTCAGGGGAGATGGTGGCGGCTCCCTGCAGCTGCCTCAACAACCTGCGGGGCTCGAAGTGGGCGGGTCCTTTCTCGGCTGGGGAGAGCACTGCCATGTGTCCTGCACATGAGTTGCAATTAATTGAATTGTAACATTTATAAAAGGTTTACTACTACCCCTGTCTGTGGCGCCGAAGGCCTTGCCCTCATGGGTAGCATGCTGCACCGTGTGGATGGAAGTGTGCCTGCTGTCTGCATGGCTTGTGATGAGTGTTTCCATGTCGTGTGTGATGAACTCCAAGGCTCGGGTATCTCTCTGTGGGGCTTAGCAGTGTGATGGTTGAAGAAGTGGGAGAGAGAGGCACGCACTATATGGTTTTCAATAAGCTGGCAGCCTGCTGAAATGCATATGGTATTTCTTAAGATCACAGTCCACTTAGCTGGCTACAGCCATAGGTTGTTAATTCAGAGATATTTTGTTTGAAGTTTATGATCCTGAGCAGGCATGATTTGGAGGGAGAGGTAACTGCCTGTGATTTACTCATGGTAAATGTTTTTGTTCCTTGTGGGTGTTCCGTTCGGGAGACTGCCTTTGCGCTTTAGTCAGTTGGCAGGTTTTTTCTAATAATATGGCTGTGGCATTCAATTATCATTATTACATATTCAGACTGGCATATTGTCTCTATTTTCGACTTCACTCAATCAAGCAGGATTTGTAAAGCGCGGCTAATCACTCGAGAGGGTATCCAGGCGCTGAGATCCAAGCTGCACTGCACTGCGATCCAAGATCCATGCTGTGATGGGAGTTGCAGTTACATGTATTTATTTGTGTCTTGAGCTTCTCAAACAGAAATGTTCCACTTATGTTAAACATTTTGCAGTATCCTATCAGTAGACTTTGCTAGAAAGCCATGCCCAGTGAGCGAGGCCACTGCACCAAGAATGCAAGATAATCCCTACAGTGACAATGTGTTGACGCGGTCATCAAAAAAGACTCAATATTGAAAGCAGGTCTTAGAAAGTCATGGCTGGTTCGACAGTGATGTTAGACTGTTTCCTACTACGAGCTATCTTGTTTGTACTAAGAAGTCAAAAATAGTGTAGAAAGCTATGTTGCCTGTATTATAGAATGAGCTACTGCTCTACAAAGGCTGCACTCAAATGACTTCTACTCTTGAGATTTCAAGAGAAATGGAGCAAAGGGCCTTGATTGGCAGATAAAATGCTCCATAACAAACGTGGCGAATGTCTAGTCCACCGTATTACAGGTGCAACTTTTATGGTACTTGAAATGCAATGGACAGGATATCCGTCATGTTGTGGCACAATATCCTGTCCGATGCACTCTAAAAAAGGTTCAAAGTGTCCACAAACATGTCTGCAGGCAAAGTATACTGGTACAGTACTCTTAGGGAACTCCGCCGCAAGACTGGTCCTCAACCTGCCAAAACACTGCCACATCTCCCAGCACCTGCGCACACTCCACTGGCTCCCCATCGAGGCAAGACTCACCTTCAAGATGCTCACCCACGCACACAAGGCCTTCCACGACACCGGACCAGCATACCTGAACAGCCGACTCAAATTCCACACACCCCAAAGGACCCTAGGATCAGCCCAGCTCTCCTACGCCGTGGTCCCATGCACCAGAAAAAACAGATTGGGAGGCTGCTCCTTCTGCTTCCTCGCGACCAAGGCCTGGAACACCCTTCCACTCCACCTCAGACAGACAACATCGCTTCCATCTCCGTAAGAGACCTCAAGACCTGGCTCTTCGACGGGCCCCCTCCTTAATGGACTGGAACCTGCACCCACCCCCAACGCCTTGAGACCCTTACGGGTGAGTAGTTACGCTTAACAAACGCTTGATTGAGGGTTGTCATTTGACTAAAAGCCCCAGTGATCCGATAGTGACGGTTCATACTTTTTGAATTCAAATGAAAGCAAGGGATTTATCCACTGTGGAAGCATTAGCCCTTCAGCAGCCCCCTTATTTAGGTTGAGCCTGCGCAGTGCATGCGCTGCTCTGAGAGGCATGCTGTAATGTATACTGTGACTTAAAGCCCCTCTTCTTTCTTTAATTGGTTAGTGTTCCTGCCTTTTAGAAATGCATGCTTCTGTTTGGTTAGCATGTCTAATTCCTCCCGCCTTTTGTTGTTTTCGATCTTCCCTGCGGACTGCTACTGCTACATGTGGATATTCGCACTACGTTTTTTTTTTTTTGTGATGGTTTGTTAAAGAAGGCCGTCTTTACACATTTGCAGTGAGCCTTTGTCGTAAATGTAATGGATGAGACTTACAGGAGCTGTATTTACATTTTGCAGTCTGTTTTTCTTTGTAAATATAATGCACACAAGTGTTTTTTTTGTTTAAAGGTGGTTGCCTTTGCATTTTGCAGTGTGTCTTTTTAAATCTAATGTGCACCAGTGTGTTTTCTGTTTGGGTACTCTGATGTAATGGTATCTTTTCCTTTTGATTTCGAATCTACTAGGCTTGGCTCGCATTTGGCTCGCGACTCCCAGGGGACCTCGTACTGATCACACCCAGACATCTGCCTCGAGCCTTGACTGGCTTGCCTACATCTACCACTCACTGGCTTCTCTCTGTCGCTTACTGGATTGCTTTTCTCTCGCTCTTTCTCCTCCTGACTTGCTTCTCTTGTTATCATCCACTGGATCGCTTCTCTCTCATCCACTAGCTTCCTCAGGGTTTTAAGTGGGCCGGGTCTCACCGGGTCTGAGCACCGGCAGTTTTTTTAAAGGGGCCTCGAAACGAGTCCCTATCGGGCTTTGTTTTGTGCCCGGGCACAGGCGGTCCGCCTTTTTCCGGACTGCAGTGACAGCAGGTGCATCATGTGCGCTGCTCACACTACTCGCTTCTCACCAGTGGAGAAGTTGCAGCATGGCGTCATGCCAGAGGAATGTTGTAAGGTAAAGGAAATCCTTTAAAGAGTCAATTTCTCTCTGGATTTCCCTTCTCCTTTTGAAACGCAGGAGCAGCAACATTGTCGTGGTGTCACCAGGGCTGTGAGTGGAAGCTTTTTCAATATTCTAAACAAGCCATAGTTGCTGCTTATTTATCTGATGCAACAAACAACCATTGACAAAGCAAATAGTCCTGACTTGTAGGCATGATGTTACTTATATCATGTATCTGGATGCAATGACAGAAACTGCAAAATTAAAGTCGGGGGGCACACTGTGGCAAGCACAGATTTTTAGCTTAAGGTGCCCTGGTGTTAAGCCACGCCCTTAATAACATTGGCCACGCCCCTTTGAGAGAACCCCCCCGTTTTTTCATCCCACTTAAAACCCTGAGCTGTCTTCTTTGTTGGGCTTTCTCCCTTGCTTGCCCGCTGGTTCGGTGCTCTGTCTCGTCAGCTGGTATGCTTCTCCCTCACACTTGTCCACCACCAAGTTCGCTTGTCTCTCTTCTCTAGTGGACCTTTCTTCTGCTATCATGCCATGGCCCGTTTCTTCTTTGATCTAGTTCCCTCCTCGGCTCCTCCCCTTAACAGGCCTTTTCTTCAGATGTCACAGTAGTCTGAGGTTACATGGCTGTAAAATGAATGAGGCGTATTTCTGATGTTCTCTAGCCACCTTCGAACTGGAGGACGAATTACTCCCCTTAACGCTTGTCTCTTGAAGGGTGGAACGGCTGAGCACCCATGGTTTCGCGTTCTGCTTGTTAATCGAAATTGTGCCATTATGCCAGGTGATGTAATCATACAGTGCAATTAACTTCACCTCAGGATCAACGATGGGGCCGTCTATAACACGGTCACATGGTGTTCACAGCACTTTTGGATTTTTGTTTGTTTCCTGTTTTTTTGGAGCCATTTTAATCACAAGGTGTGCCCCTGTGTCCAAAATGATGCAAACATATTTCATGCTAAAATACAGCGCCAAATTCCAGTTTTGCATTTTGTAAACTGTCACTTAATGACACAAAAGCAAATTACGGTTTTGCTCACCTCTAGTTGTAGATTAGCTGCATTGCATATTTACATCTTAATCTTAATGCATTGTTATAATTGATTACTAACATAGTGTGATATCAGCCTTGTGATGCAAACGCATTATATGCCCCTCTGCATGAGAAAGAGGCTCACAAATCACATCGGCAGCAGGCCTTAAGTACAGAATGTGGTTCTGGTGCTTCAGCTGGAGGCGTTCTGTGGCTTGAATCAATATTGTATCCACCCTTGCATGTCCTTCCTCTCACACTGCCTCTCCTCGCTCAACTCCTTCTAGGGTGACCACTTTTCTTCAGGTCCTTAAATTCACTGTTTCCAGTTCTGTACAGTCATGGGATAAAATAATGCTTTCTTGGTGTTGTAGTTCTGCTTCTTTCTACTAATTAGATTTACAGAAGTGAAAACTTTAGGGTTGGGGACAGTGTCTTTAATGACCTGGAGTGCAGTGGTCATTTTACCTCCTTCCCTTACTCCCTGTTTATTCTCTCTCGCTCTTCCTCACTCATCTTGGTCCGCATGCTTCACATCTCATCCCTTTTCTCTGCCACCCTCTTCTGCACGGTCACCTTTCTTTGTTGCGTAATACCTATGATGGGCAGTGTTACTTACTTATAGTGACATGGTAACCCCAGTAGAAGTAAACCCCATTCTTTGTACGTTTGGGTTGCCAAGGGTGGTGAGGATGTGCACTAATGGCTTCTATAAGAGCTCATAGGGGGTTTGAAATGAGGATACTGCCTGCCACATGCTACTACGCACACCTAACTCCATGTCCAGTCAGAGCTATCTTTTAAAAAAAATCCTGCTCTATATTTACTCATGGGAGAGACAGGGTAGTTGAAGCTGAGGAAGGACACACTATTTGCCAGCTCAGCCAAAGCCAGGTTTCTTGGCACATTCCTTAGTTGGCATAACTTACTTCAGGTAGACGGGGAACAATGGGTCATGCTACCCACTTCCATGTAGGAGTTCATATAGAGAGTTACTCAGGGATCTGTGTTGTGTCTTTCTGATTTCACATCTTTAGTCAGAAAGCTGACCTAGGAATGTTTTCCGCCCACTGCTTACCATTGCCATTATGGTTTTTAACTCACATTTTCTGGCTTTCTGTTAGCTGGCTTTATTTGCTTTAGGCTGTCCAGCTTGCCCTCCTGTTGCCCAAACCTTGTTTACTTTATTCTTCCACAAACTTGCTTTCTGTAAGAAGGCCTTTAAATCTTATTCTTATCTTGTCAAATTTGCTGTGCATTCAAAGGCAAAGGTCAAATGTAAAGCTCTCTCTTGTAAGGGAGCTTGGTGTTTACTGTTCTTTCTCTGACTTCAAAGTGAGAGAATTTTTGTGACAAAGGTGCGGAGTATCCATGTAAGAGGAGAAGGTGTAGGATGTTTGACATTTGCACACATTATCCTTTGTGTGCAGTAAAACCGTATTTCGATGCAAATGCAGGGGCAGCTCCTCCGTAATGGCGGAGGAACGTCGCCCAACTGCCCAGAGCAGCAGATGATAAATAAAATGATAATAACACAATGTTATTATCATTTTATTTATTGCTGTCTGATCCGCACAATAAGTATAGGGCGGGGCTGGCCATGGCAGGTAGAAGGAGTAGTGTGTACTTAGACCGGCATTCTTAGGCCGGCCAAACAAACATGCACAAATATTGACTCTGCTCACTTCCTTGCTGATATGGCCTCCCTAGGATTGACATAGATTAATGATGGCCCTACTCACTCAGCCGGGCATACCCTCGACATTATCTTTTCCAACTCACCTCCTATATTTGCTGAATCGCACTGCACAGTGATCTGGTCAGATCACTTTTTGATTAATTTTCAGATCACTGGCACCCAGCCTATCTGCACTCACACTAATCCCATTCGCAATATTAGAAGACAATGGCACAAGATCACACAAGACTCTTTTGTGGTAAATTGTATTCTCTTGCAAAGATCATTAGAGATCATGGTTTCACTCCCTTCTCTTATGCGGATGACACACAACTTCTTTAATAATTTGATAACAATACAGCTTCGACCAAATCTCTCTTTGCTGATGGTATGCGGGCAATTTCTAGCTGGATGACTGAAACGTTCCTCTAGCTAAATGCTGACAAAACTGACATTTTAATATTCGGTGGCGCTCAAACTTTATGGGCCCCGGACTGGTGACCCTCGGAATTGGGCTTAGCCCCTACCCCGAAAATAATGGCAAAAAACCTAGGAGTCCGTTTGGACCATGCTTTCACCATGAGAGACCAAGTAATGGCCACCACAGGTACTTGCTTCCACACTTTGGGCCTCCTCCGTAGAGTGTTCCATTTTCTTCCTTTATCTGTTCGTAGGACCCTGATTCAAGCTCTGGTAATCAGTCGCCTCGACTATTGTAATGACCTTCTTGCAGCTGCAGATGTATCCTTGCTGAATAGAGACTGCAGGTGGTTCAGAATGCGGCTGTTCGTTTGCCACTCAATATGCCCCCAAGAACTTCCTCCCTGGCATTGCTGAGAATCCTTCACTGGCTTCCCATCTACCAAAGAATTAAATTCAAAATTTGTTGTCTAGTCCATAAAATTCTCAACGGTAGTGGTCCTGGTTATCTTGCAGAAAGACTTGAGCATTACCAGCCCGGCAGATCTCTTCGCTCAAGGGAAAGGCCCTTCTTGTGATCCCACGCTACAGGAAACTTTGCGTGGGGGCAGAGCTTTCTCCTACCTCACCCCAGGGTCCTGGAACTCGCTCCCTGAACGTCTACGTAAGTGCCCGGACCTTCTACGTTTCAGAAAACTCCTGGAAACAGAACTCTACAGTAACTGATCTCTCTTGCCTAGCATACCCATATCTATGGCATGGAGATTCCGGCGCTTTATAAATTCCATCATTCAAATTCCATCATGCATTCACTTACCCCACTTCAATTTATCCCAGTCCACTCCAGTGTACCCCAGTCTAACCCACCCCACTTTGCTCCAATTTACCCTCTGAAGTCCACTCTATCACGGTCAATCTACCCCACTCACCCTCACCCCAATCTACCCCACTCAATCAAATCCATTTCACTCGGCTCCAGTCTACCCCACTCCGTTCCAATCTACCCCAGTCCAGTCCACCCCACTCCAAACTCCACTGCAATCTATCTAACTCCTCTCCACTCCAATCTCCAACACTCCACTCTTCCCAAATGTACCCCACTTCACTTTATTCCAATCTACCCCACTGCACTCCAATCTATCCCATTGAATCTACCCGTATCTACTCGACTCCTCAACCCCACTCCAATCTACCCTATCCAAATCTACCCAACTCCACTCCACCCCAGTCTCTTACGCCACTCCACATTTTTCCAACACCACTCTACCCCACCCCACTCCACAAACTTTTAGCCATGCTGAACAGCAGCCACACTGGCTAAAACACATTGCCGAAGCCAGTAGCTCTTGCATTGGCGAGACCTATAGGGTTTGCCAATGCTTGGTCTAAAGAGGGGCTCTGAGGAAGGAGGGGATTGGGAACTAAGGAATGTAAGCAGGGTTCAAAGCCATGCAGGACTACTGCTCCTGCCCTTCATTACTCCTGAGTCTAGCGGTAGTGGGCCAGTTGCAAAGGAAAACAGGCCGTAGCAACTGCTATTTCTGGCTTCTCCCAAATGTTTTCCATGAATGCTCTCCTTGGTATTTGCTGTGATGCATCACCCTCTGAAAGATAGTGTATTTGTTAAATGACTGAATACATGCCTACCTGCGATTGGTCCCATGCTAGGGAATGGTACAGACTCCAAAACATCCCAAACATACCCTCCACCCTCACAGTAACCCAGAAGTCAGCTGATCACTCCTTAAATTCAGTTAGTTAGCTATACAGCAGGCACATTCACTTTGGAAGCACTTGTCATGGTCCACTGAGTCTTCATGCCATTGGCCCCTGCGCTTAACTCGTGCCAATGGAAGCGGGTGGTGTGCACGGACACTTAATGTGGTGTATGAGCACTTTTTTTCATAATCCGACTTTCATAAAGAGAGAAAAACATAAAGAAAAGAATAAAAGAGGAAAAGAAAGATAGGTAAACAGTGACAAAGAGGGACATCAGGGTTGAAAAAGAACCTACAAGAGTCAAACAAAGACACTGAATGGTGGGGTGTTGGAAGAAAGAGGCTGGAAGGGTAATCAAGTCTAAACAGTAGGGACATTTGGCAGTCCACGCAATCTGCTGCCCTGCAAACAAGCTTCCAAAAAAAGCTTTGTACTTCTGAACCTATTGATGGTTTTTTTCTGTATTTTTTTCTTCTTACCAATTAAACACTGGTAATGCAAGCATGGAAACTGGAGTCTGCTACCCCCAAGTAGGGACCGAAACAACATTCATAATTGGGGGTGCAGGGTGAGTATGGATGACATTCCTCTTCCTGCACTGAAGACTGCTGGGCCTCTGATTCTGAAGCCAACATACTAAACACCACCTGAAGACACAAGTTGTGTTATGGAGTTTGTAAAGCGCATAGCTGCCCCAGCAGCGGGGCTTCCCAGCGCTAGTCCAATGTAAAAACAGACTGCAGACAAACGGCGCAGACCATATTAAAAGGAGGGAGCCTACATAGAGAAAAGCCAGATGTTCAATGTTTCTACTGCCTCTCTGCAGCCAGAGCCCTTCCATGCCTCTCAAACTACGATCTCAACAGATCCCCAATGCATTGCGTGAAACATGCAAATAAATGACCGTGAAGGAGGTTTACGTTCCCTCAAAATCTAACCTCTACACATCCATAGCCAGCATTCCAATAGGGGATTTTACCGCATTACTAAGGGGAGGCAAAGGCTGTGGGTATGTAAACCTAATCAAGGTAACATCAATTTACTTTTACTTCATTGATTTCAGATGGAAGCTGCGAATAGAATCTGGGAGAGAGGGCTCTCGAGCTGTCCGGCTGTATTTGTCTCCGTTAAGTTCCATCTGATACTACCTCCAGGCGAATCCTCACCAGCTGGGGTTTCATAAAAGATTCAAAGTGTTTATTTTCCCTAGCCTTCTGTGGTCTTTCATCCTCTCGCTCCTATCACTCTGTATGAGTGCCACCTTCTTAAGTCTCCCATCTATAATTATTGCTAATGTATTCATTATTGTGTGTCCATTAGCATATTCATGCCAGTGATTGGGAAGTGCAGCTGCTTGAAGTAAAGGGCCTACATGGACCCATTATACATTATAATTGTTTTAAAATAATCCATTTCTTCTTTTCATATGTTTTTAATGACTGTAGAGAGAAGAATCGGTGCAGGGAGCGCGGGGGCTAAGAGGAGAGCTTCCTATTTTTTTATTGATTCATCCACGGTTGCACCTGTACTGGGTCTCTGTTACTTTTCACCGGTTTGCCTCTATTTACTGAGCGGTAAAAAGGAAAAGGAACAAGCACTGTAAATGGCATTAGGTCTTGTCTTCCAGTGGCGTTGCCCAGCATTTTGTCTGTGCCAGTGATTGTTGGTGATACTGTATCGCATTGGCAAAAGGAAACAAAATGCTTGGTGATGCAAAGCAGCATTGGCAATTTTTCTTTCAAAAACAGCGTGATGAGGCATGTGCATACTTAAATTATGATGTGGCAGTCATCTTGGTTTTGTTTACTGCTCC
Organism: Triturus cristatus; assembly: GCF_964204655.1. Lineage (NCBI taxonomy): Eukaryota > Metazoa > Chordata > Amphibia > Caudata > Salamandridae > Triturus > Triturus cristatus. The sequence goes on along the minus strand of NC_140584.1, from coordinate 87,026,445 downwards.
ACGATGGCGCAATGTCCATATTGGAGGAGTAAATTAAACAAGTATAAAAGTTCAACACAAGTAATATATTTCTCTAAATAAAAAGGAGCAGCCTGCAACAATATTCAGATCTTAGACCCTCCCAAAAATTATATATATTTTTTACATAGCAAGACTGGAAGGAAAGAACAGTGGTGAAGTGGGTGGTTGTAAGCACCAATGAGCGGAAGAGAGTGAGGGAGCTGGTTGGGGCATGGGAACATTTAAGAATAAAAGGCAAAAAAGGGAGTGGTGGGGTAGCAATGGACAAGATGGGAATGAAAGGGGGAGCAAAACAGATCATGGGGAGAGAAATTTCAATAGGAAGCAGCGCATGAGGGCGATAGTAAGAAAATAAATGCACATTGGGAGTCTTGAAGAAACATGCTTTGACAATGCACATGCAGGGAGACCTAAATCAACTACCACTGGCAAAGTCATTAGGTTTTGCATCTTAATCTTTTTTAGGCATCCTGGTACACACTGCAGCTGCTGTGTAGCATGGCTGTTAAAAAAAATAAAAAACGCGATGATGCAGTGGCGATATCATTTTGTAGGTATCCACGTGTATTCAACATGAGTGCATGTAGCAACAAAATTGTGTTTTTTTTTCTTTTGTTGTTTTTAGTATTTATCTGAGATGACTCTGTACATTAAAAAAAAAAAAAAAAAAGGAACGCTGTCTAAAAGTGCAGTGTCAAAAATTAAAAAGCATTACTGGGTTGCTGGTTTGGTGAGACACTGGAGAAGAAGCGACATGGTGGGTGGGGGAAGAAGCAGCATGAGCAGAGGATAGCAATTTGGATGCAGGGTTGTAGGAAGCACACTGAGGCGAGAGAGCCCAAGTGTAGGTGAGGGAGAAAAGCACACGTGCAAGATAGAGTAATGTGTGGGAGAAAATCACATTGGGTAGATAGGTGGAAAACACATACACTGTCATGAAGTGCTTAAACCAAAAACATACTCCCTAAAAACAAGAGTGGAAGCATAGAAGCCAGCCAGTTAAAGAGATGGTAAAAAGGATATACCCTATAAGAGAGGCAAACACAAGATTAACAAGCTGGGACGTGAATAAGAAGCAAGCAAATGAGTGCCAGAAAGCCAACAAACTGCAAGCCCATGTATAGTGTGGTTAATCCCGCACACTGTCTTTCACAACCTAAAAAGAATAAAAATTTGTTTCCAGAACGTAAGCAGTGGAAGGATCAAGTCACCTAGTCCAAAGGATGGTAAGGAAGCTAGGTTCTAGAAGAACGACAAACACAAGATGACGAGGGAAAGCCAATGACGAAAAAGCAAGCAAATGAGATTGACAAGAAAGCCAAGCAAGGGTAAGCAGTTGGCTGACCTAAAGCCCACATTAAGCTTTGGGATTGTCCTCCATAGGTCTTCACCAGCAAAAGCTGAAAGCTGTCTGACAAGATTTATTTATTTATTTTGAAGGTTTATTATAGAGCGCGAACAAGACCCTTGCGGGTATCAGAGCGCTTTACAGACGTATATAGGGAACAGTTCAGTGAAAGCACACCATCGTAGTACAAGTTATATACAGAGTTCATGTGAATTTAGACAAGATAATAGATTTCACTTCTTTTTTGAAAGATACAAAAGACGGATTAAGTTTGTTTTCTGTGGGCAGTGCATTCCAAATTCTGGGTGCCATACCCGAGAAGGCCCGGTTATAAGTTTTCTTCTTGGCAAATCGTTGTGGTTTCAGTAGAAAGTTATCGGAGCTCCTGGAGGATTTGTTGCCACAAGAGAGTACCAATTTCTATGCCAAGAAACTTGGAGTGTTGTGATGTATGGCCTTACAAGACCTAATAAATGATTGCATCACTCCTTCAGTAACGTAAGGCAGTGCAGCCCTAGGTGTCACCGAGTGTGACCAATGTCTCTTAGTCAAAATGAGCTGAAAGTCACAGGTTGACTAAGACAAACAAATTGTCCCTATGGTATTGTTCCATTCTCTTCAATCCTCCCAAGATTGAGCACTCCCCATCTCCACTTCTCCCCCTCCTCAAGGGAAATGCTGATCTTTATATTCCTCCAGCTGCCAAGCATCCATCTCATCTGTGTATCACTTCTCAAAACAAGTGTTCACTTTATCTTTGTATACCAGCCTTAACGAGCCAGAAATCCATGCAAATTGAAGATGAGACACAAGTAGAAATGTATATTTCTTAGTAATGTTTTATGATTAGTGCCAATGCATATCCAGCGTGATCATGCCTAACCTTCCTTAATGTAGACATACGTCTTTGATTATGGTTCCTTTGCAGAATTACATTAGTGTTTGCTCATGAACGTTTAGTTAACTCATCCAAGTAGTCACTTATGACCGATGCAAAACTACATTTGGAATCTGCAAAAATTAGTATAAAACCAGGAGAAAAAAAATGTACCCTCACAAAGATTTTAGTTTGAGTAAATTGCTCCCATTAGGTGTGAAAGGGTCCATTTGGGCTGGGAAGGCCATGAAAGTTTGCGCATAACCAGACCTCGCATATCTGTGGGAATTTACAAACTTCTCTCTGACCCAGTCCCTCCTTGGAAAAGTTAGAATTTGAGAGTGAGAGGGACCCCCTAAAAAGGCCAGGGGAAATAGGGTACTTATGCTAAGTATGCAAAGAGATTCCCAGGCATGTCACTATAAACACTGCTCTGACTTAAACACATATAGATAGAAGCCCATATGTTAGAACATGTACACCTTAAATTTGGACAGACAACTTAATAAAATCATTAAAAATTTCTTTTATTTTTGTATTATTAAAAACACAATAAAAATACTTTCCTAAAGAAGTATACAATAGCTAAACAAGGAAATCAATTACACTCAACACCGTGCAATCCTATACATGAAAGACAATTGCATATCAAATCTAACAATCAAATTCTACTGTATCTCAAAGACACCATTCGTACCAACGGCTTCGTCTTTGAGATACAGTAGAATTTGATTGTTCCAAAGAGTAGCATTTTGTAATTTATATACGGATGTGTCAAAATAATGACAAAAATTGACTGTCTGTCTTGGTCTCTCTGTGTAAGCATACTAGATCGCAATAGTAACAAGATTTTTTGTTAGATTTGATATGCAATTGTCTTTCATGTATAGGATTGCACGGTGTTGAGTGTAATTGATTTCCTTGTTTAGCTATTGTATACTTCTTTAGGAAAGTATTTTTATTGTGTTTTTAATAATACAAAAATAAAAGAAATTTTTAATGATTTTATTAAGTTGTCTGTCCAAATTTAAGGTGTACATGTTCTAACATATGGGCTTCTATCTATATGTGTTTAAGTCAGAGCAGTGTTTATAGTGACATGCCTGGGAATCTCTTTGCCTCCTTGGAAAAGGTCATAATCCAGCTCTGGTCACAACTGGAGTAAATTAATTTACATAATGGTAAGGGCTAGAGATTACACCCAAAATTAGGCAAAGCGTGAGAGAATGGGTTTTTCCAACAGAGAATATTTTCCCAGACGCAAAACAAAATACACAAATGCTGTGGAATTTTGCATCTCAGTTGTGCACTCTCTGAAATTGTGCATGAGGAAATGCCGCTACATAATCGCAATTGTGGATTCAAAAAAAGCTTTCTAGGAGTTTGACTGTGCCCAGGAACTGTCGCAGGTTTCTAGGTACAGCTGGGATTCCTGTAAGTTCCCAAAACGGGTAACGCTTCACCCATGGGAGATCGTAAACTTCGGGGGTAGATTTAATTTTTTTTTAAAGAATTGACCCTATGTCTCTACTGACCATGCTGCATCAGATCATACTACACCGTTACTTGTCTCCTTCTTGGCAGCAATAGATGTTTCACAACTGCATATATACATATTCATAAATATATTTATTATTGCCGAGGGCTGCTATGCATCCCGCAAACCAATCCCAGTTATGTCTCGAGGGGTCCTGGGGGGAGTCCAGTGCTGCCTGGCAGCAGAGTTCTCAGCGTATCTCGCCTTTGCCTTGCAGTTCACTTATTCCTGGGAGCTTTCTAATGAGACGCAGAAATCAATACATCTTGTATTTTTAAGACTTTGCTTCCAATTAGATTCTCGATCGTCTCTTGCGGGTTACTTCTAAATTCAGTCTCGCCTTACCAGAAGATAACAAGGTACAGCTGCCAAAAACCTACTGCAGGTTTGCAATGTCTAATAATTGTTAGAGAGGAAGGAAGTTCGGAAAATTTCACTGATGTAAGTAATAGCAGACTTTACACATATCAGTGCTAAAGATCAGAAGTGGTGCAAGTTGTTTCATACCCAACCCCTAACAAAAGGGTCAATTTTGTTGCATTTTGTTCTTGTCTGGCACCCCTTGTGCCATAAAGGCGACTGTCGCTGTCGCGACAGTAAGATGATGCTAATAAAACATGCGCTCACATGGGAAGTCAGGTTTTGCTGGTAATAATTGCGGTCACTCCGAATTAGCCTGTAAGTTGGGTAACAATAGTATCTTATTTTATGTCATTAAAAATCAGCAAGACTGGGCCAAAATGTAGGATAAAATGTTATTATTACTTTAATTCAACCTCAATTCTACCTTTGACAATTGTTCACCGTACTTGTTCTTCACCTCTGAATAGACATAAAAGGTTTAATTCTGCAAAAAAGATAATCATTAAACCGACAATCCAAAAAGGTTGAATCTTTGCACAACATTTATAAAAGCTATACAATTAACTAATAAACAGAGAATAAAAGAGAAGACTTCTGACTATTAATCCACAAGTACGTTATCTCGGTTTCAGTTATGGGCCATCAATTGTGTACTATAAATGAGCTTAAATGTGTTAGCTTTGCACGGAGCAGGAAACATAGACCAGTACTTTCAACAGGAGGGAATCTCATTTATAGGAATGGCTCCTACTGACGCCCCTGCCAATCTTCCCAAAGCAAGCCCTCGCGTGACAGATTTCAGGAGCTCTGTGCTGTGAGCGCCTAGGTGCACCTCTTTTGAGTGCTGGTCTCTTGATTTGTTTCCCAATTGCCCCAAACCAACAGAGCTTTGACGGGAATTTCAAAATCAGACAGTCATACCAAAAAACCTATACACATTGATGGACACAAGAAGCAACAGGTTGGCCAATTGGTTATTAAATCGATGGGCATGTAAAGTAAAAACATTTATGGAATGGAGAGACAGGCAGAAAGAGGAATGCCTGTATTGCCCCCACAGGGATGAACAGACCAAGATATATGTTTGAATGGATAGAAAGAGTTTTGGAAGATCAGTAGGTGATGACTGTGTATTTTAGCACAAATTCACTACTCTTAAAACTCCCTTATCTGGACAGGTTGAGTCATAATATAGCACACGAACCCGGGGATTTCTGAGTCAAAGAATGGCAATGCTACAATATGGAGTTAAACAGTGACTAATGATTCTATGTCGGAGAGTGTAATAAAATATGGATTTTGGTTCTTGTAAACCCTTTGAAAATGGATTTGTGTTCATCGACTGTGGCACACAAGGAAATGAGAGCAGGACTTGTTCTCTGTATTGGAACTCACTGACTTCACCATACAACAGTACCACAACCTTGGTGGGCCACAGTCTCCTCATCGGAACACACATTGATAAAAGTCTCAAACTCCTTGAAATCAATTTTCCTGCTCTGCTTAGTTGAGGAATTTTTCCCTGAAGCAGACAGAAGAGCATTCATCCAAGCGTTGGTCTTGGCAGTGCCTAAGAGATGCAACGTGCAAGTCACCAGCATCCCACAATTGCACCTGGCCTATTTTTAGAGCATCCTTTATGCTTTCCATCAAGGTAGTTGGCACTAACTCTCATTTTTTGTGGTCCTTTTATTATTTTCATAAAATGTTCACACAGAGAAAGGCAGAAAGAAGGAGGAAGTGACAGATAAGCATACAGTGACGATGGAGAAATTGAAAAAAACCCATACAAGTAAAATAAAGCGATAAAAAGTGTAAGGTGGTGGAAGAAAGATCGATGAAGGGAAATCAAGACCAAGCAGCTTTTGTATTCAGCAAGATTGTGGAGCATGGCGGCATCGCCAACAATCTCATTTTGCAAAAAACAGGACAAAACAAGTTTTGACAACGCCAAAGGCTGACGGCCAACACCTATAGGCTTTGCCAGTGCTGGTTAATGAAGTGCAAATATTGTTCCAAACTATTTCCTGCTGTTTTACATTCATTTTGCGTACAATGACATAAAAAGCAGCACATCATGCATTGTAATTCGAGGGATACCGTACAAAGTACAAACCGCGATGGCAGCTACATATTTAAATTTAAAAAAACTTTGTATCAGCTATCACAGAGACACACCGGAAATTGTTTTAACAGATATCCTTCAAATAATTGCATATTTCTATTTCTTAGCAGTACAGAAGATTAATCTTGCTGCCCGCTGAGAAACAAGGCGAGAATGCATCTCTGAGAGATGCTCATTTGAAACCCTGAAGGCTGATTTCATTCATTTTGAGAATGGGAACTTCAGTAGGTGATTCCAACAAGATTTCAGCATCTGAAAAGATTATTAAGAGATTTGAGATGGGAATGATTCTTTGGGCTGTTCGAAGAATGAATCCTTATATTTGTTTTCAGATTTTATGTAGCGCTCCACCTGGTGGTACTAGAGCACTTTCTATAGAAATGGGTTGATAAATGAAACAACATTTCAAAGGCAGAAAACTGCAAACGGAGTCAATGCGTTCAGTGCCCGCTACAGAAGCTCTTACTCATCCCACATTCCCATGTGGCAGTCCAGGGATCCAGATGAGTGGTGGCTCCTTATTTTCGCCCTAACTAAGAGCGTTTAAAATAACCATAGTACAGAAAAGTTGTCACTCTTTCTACAGTTTAATACAATTGTTAGATTACGTCATATCACACCAATAGGATAAAATAAACTGTCAAATAAACATTGTACTGTGAAAAAAATTCTACATTGGTGAAATGTCTACTCCAGAAAATGTTAAATGACGTTCACTGGAAGAGACTTGGGGCCAAATGTACGACCGTGGAAATAGCGCTTTGCAAATTACGAGTTTTTTGCTACTCACAATTTGCGAGGCGCTATTTCCGATGTACAACAGTTTTTTTCCACACTGTTAGCGATTCCCAATGGAGTCACAAATTGAGAAGCTCATGAATATTAATGGCCTCTCGCAATTTGCGAGCCCATTGAGAATGACAGGCCCTCCCAGGTATGGTGACCTGCTGGGCTCAGCAGACCACCATGTCTGGGACTGCTTTTAAATAAAGCAGTTTTTTTTTTAATGCAGCCCATTTTCCTTAAAGGAAAACGGGATGCATTTAAAAAAGAAAAAAATGAAACTTTTTCGTTTCAGTTTTTTAAGGGCAGGCAGTGGTCCCTGGGACCACTGGCTGCCTTTAAAAAATATTTTCCCCTGCATTTGCAAAGGGGAAGGGGTCCCCTGGGGACCCTTCCTCTTTTGCGACCCCATTACCACCCTCTTGAAGAGGGTGGTAATTTGCGAGTGTTTTGCGACCGCAATTGCGGTCGCAAAACATTTGTACTTGGGGTTGCGCTCGCTATTAGGAAGGGACCGCCCCCTTCCTAATAGCGATTCGCAATTCCAAAATAGCGAGTTGCAAATAAATTGCGAATCGCTATTTTGGAATGGTACATACCCCTATAGGTTTTTGCATACGCAAACGGGTTCGCAAACCCGTTTGCGCATTCAAAAACCGTTGTACATCTGGCCCTTGCAGAACTGAGCCCGGCGCAGATATCCAGATGTACTACTGGAATGCTTTCAGGAAATTGCAAACATTGTAACTCTACAGCCATGCGTTTGAGTATGTTTACGGGTGTCGATTTATGATTCAGATTGCAAATCAGAGCCTGGGTGTCCATTGCCACTATATCAGTCCAATTGTGTGAGGCTGCCTGCTTGGCCCAACTTGGTGTGTATTGGTTTTTCCTTTTCCAAGTTATTACTTTCTTTTGTTTATTTGTTATGAAGTCTCAATCAGCTACAGAAATTTCCTTTGTAAAGTTAGAACTTTTTCTTTATCGAACGCAATGTATAACACACAAATTTTACAAACTTTAAAAGGTACTCATAACAAAGTTCAATATGTGAGGAAAAGAAGCATTTTGGTGTAGGGATAGTTTTGTCAGCTGTTGTAGAATCGGATTTCTGCTGACTGTTTTATCTCATGAATGAAAGAAAGAATAGTAGGTTGCAAGGTATCTCAGTCATATTCATTCTATTTAAGCAATGATATACTCGCTTATGGTGTCTCTGGCATTTGCCATTGTATGTTGCAATAATTAATTATCTCCATCCCTCCTAATCATGCCTAATGGAATTACTGCATTTCTGCGGTTGCGGTGTTTGCTGCTAATAATGGATTTGCTGATTTTGGCACATAATCTATCTGCTGCTTACTTTGCAGATTTTACTCTAAAAAGTGCTTCTATCTCAAACGGATCAAAAGTTACTAAAAAACGTAGCAGTGTTGCCATGCAGTGGAAAGCTCTTTGCAGAGGTTGACAGGTCACCTTTCAGTTGCGTATTGCTGTATTTGGGTGTTAAACTGGTAATAGAGGGGGAAAACATTTGCCCAGTGTCAACAGCTGACAAAATAATAAGTAGCTGTTGGACTTGGCCCTCTCTTCAGCGTGCCCCACTGTACTAATGGGAGCAGCAAAAAGAAGAGAGTTAACACCGAGCATGTGGAAAATAATAGCTACTTGCTTTTTTCTAGTGGGAAAGGTGCTTGACGTTTGATCGTGGCTTGGTGCTGGGCGAGGTCTGTTCGCCCTAGAGACACAAGCAGTACCATGGACATCACAGCAGGGGGCGTGTTAAATTACAATGGCAGGAATAGGGTTGTAGTTGGGGCGCATATGTCTTTGGCCCAGGGCGGAGCTAATGCAACTCCATTGATTTAAATGATATGGGGCAGGGAAGGCGGGTGTAAGCAACGCATGAGTGGGCGGCAGCCACTGTAGGGCATCCTCAGTGGAGAGGCAGGGCGGAGACTGAGAGAGTAGCACGTGTGCGCGTTTTCAGTTCTGCAGCTCAGCGTTCCATTTGGAAGACCGCATTTTGGAGATCTAGCTGAGCCTGTTCTTTTTGAGTCATACATAGGCAGGAGAAATAACGTATCCACAATGGAAACAAGCAATGTGCTGGGACTAGAAAGAAGACAGGTGTGCGATCTCCTGGCGCTCTGGCTAGCCAAAGGATCCAGAATATTCTGCCTGTGAGCGGAACAGGTACAGTAACCTCATGAGCATTGTATATTGACATTTTCAGGAGCAGAGAAGGACCCTGTGAAAATCACTAAAGCCCAGAGACGTGAAATGAAAATGTCAGGGCACAAGGTGATCAACTTCCCCTTTGAGAAAATGCACGGTAAGGCAGTTGCACCTGGAAGGAGACAAGCGGAATACATGGACTAAGATATATTTTAGTTAGAGGTGGGCGAACCGACGAAGCCACGAGCCAGGCTCGAATGTGATGTCTGGCTCAACTCGAGGCGTTCTCGACACCTCGAGCCCATGAAAAATCAAGCTTTGAGAGGAGGGTAGGTAGCCTACTAGCTAATGCTGCTGACCATGGTACAGGGGAGTATCTGGTTCGTATCCCTGCCTCCCCTTTAAGCATCTTGTGAATCACGGAAAATCTCCCTGAGCAAAAAGAAATACAAATGTTTAACCAACCTAGTGTGTGGTTGTTGTGAAGTGCACTTATGTCCCTGGCAAAGTTCGCACTATGTAAAACTGTCAAGAATTAAATGTGGATTTTGCCTCTCACCAACTCTCCTCTCAGTCTCAAAACATTAAGTACAAAGCATTAGCCTTTGATGTCAGAAAGTGATGCCCATCTAGTAGTCGACATGCACAGTGTGAAACTTGAAAATCTGGACTCAATCCGAACTTTCATGAGTGATCAAATTGTGTGATCTTTGGCAAATACTTTATTACACCAAGCGTTCTTTTTGTTCATTATCACATATGAGAGCACCTTCAAATACGTGAGTTCGGGAAGTATGGTGTACGCAAACCTCTCCTGTGTTTAATAGCCAACATGTTGCTACATCTCTAATAAGATTCTAAGATACACGTAGGGTACACATGATCCCTGACATGCCTCTTGATTCATTAATAGCATTGTCATGAGGGCAACAGCATCAGTGTTTTTCACTTCATGCTTAAAAAACGACTTTTCAAAATAGCGCCCAAATAATTGGATGTACTTAGGTGACATGTTTGTAAGTGGTAAAGAAATGCACTTTTTGGGATTTTGAAGGCATCTCATATTCTAACATGATATTTGTTGCATGATTTACATTGCTAATATTTTCAAGGCTTGGCTAATGCACAAGCTCCTAGAGCCAGACCCAACCCTTGGCTCGGCGCTCTGTTAATTTGCTGGTTCACCCATCTCTATTTTTATCCACTGCTTATTCCTGGAAGGCTATGTTGCTCAGTGCGGGGTAGGAGGGTGGTTACATGACTTGGCTTCATGGAGAGCAGCGGTGAAGGGAAATTCTGCTTCAACTGTGCTGTTTGTAAGTCATATAGCGCCTAATGAAACCACAAACTCCTCAGGATGTCCTCTTCCTTGATCTTCGATTAAAGTTTAATCCGATTATTTCTGTTGAAAATGTTTTCGCGAGTTTATAGGGCTCATTTCTTTTTAACCCTCTATGCTGTGTAGAAGGATGATAGGTTGAGCCAGCCCCAAGTGTAGTTGAAACGCATGATCCCTCACACTTCTCTGCAATAAGCATAATGCCCCAATAACCTACCTCTTTAATGGTCCTTGGTGGTGGGGAAATAATATCCATCTAAAAAGCTATGGGTTTATTTCCAGCAGTGCTTTAGGGAAGTAGCAGTTGGCTCACTGGACTGGGATGTGAATGTTGCACAAAAATAGAGGCTCCAACATGTTGGGCTTAAAATAAAAATGGCATATTCCTGAAAAGTAGTTAATAATAAGATTTTTTTACAGGTGTATAATTGGAAGTTGAGCAGTGCTAAATCTCCGCAACACATAGGTATAATCTATGCACCTTGGGGTTTATAACATTATATTGAGTCTGGGCCCAAGGTAAGTTTATATGATTAGGTCATGGGTGATCCCCGCCCTCCCATCTCAATCGGCTCGTAACCTTGGCGTCGTCATCGACGACAAATTGTCGATGAAGCAACAAGTGGTTAAAGTTGCCTCCACCTGCTTTGCCATTCTCAAGTGGCTTAGGAAAATTCTCTGAATGCTTCCTTCGTCGACGCAAAAAACTGTCATCCAGGCCCTAGTAGCTTCCAGATTAGACTACGGCAATGTACTTTATCTGGGGGCGAGCAAGGAAGTGCTCCGCAAGCTGCAAGTGGTCCAGAACTCTGCAGCTAGACTGCTTTGCAAACTTCCCAAAATGACTTCCATTTCAGCCTTACTTCGTGAACTACATTGACTGAAAATCGACAATCGCGCCAAATTCAAAGCCCTCTGCTATATGCATAAAATAAATTCTGGTGTAGCCCCCCGCTATCTTCGTGCTTTGGTGCACCACTACCATCCCCCACACCTACTACATTCCTCTAATCAATACAAATTCCAAGTTCCCAGGATCAAACGAGCGAGAATGGGAGGACGATCCTTTGCTTATCTGGCTCCCTCTCTCTGGAACTCTCTTCCAATTTACTTACGTGTCGAACAACACTATCTTAAATTTCGTGAAGGCCTATAAGCTTGGCTTTTTAATCAGTAGAATCTTTTAATTTTATTTTTAGCGTCTAGCTTTTACCTCTTGTCCTTCGTGTTCATAGGCGCTGGGAAACCTCCGGGTAGCTGTGCGCCAAATAAATGTAATAAATAAATAAAATAGGTCAGATTTTTTGTCTGCTTTATTTTTAACGTTTTGCGATGATCAAGATCAGTTCAGAAAAAAAAATTCTCTTGCTTTAGTAAGTCAGCATATGGCAGGGTCGGACTAGGACAGAGAATAGGTATGGGCACCAAATTAAAAGTCGCCCCCATTATTGAATAAGATAGCTGAAAAAATGTGGCCCACGTTTTCAAATGAAAGCGATTTTAAACTTCTAAAGACAAGTTGTATAGTTGTTTTGCAAGGTATGTGAGTTCATATGCATTTATGCTTGCTGCAGGCAGTGTGTGGTAATATCACAGATATTACCAGTAAAAACAGGCCCACCAAGACTATAAAACCAGCCCAAAAACAGCCAAAAAAAGACCCCTGCACTGACCTGTCGGGTTCTGCCTGATTGTCCTGTAGGCCAGTCCGACCCTGCATAGGGGTATCAGAAAATAACTCAGAACTCCAATAGTTTTAATTTAAAAATAATGCATTTAAATGTCAAGATTCACATGGATATATCTGTCACCTTCATCAACTGACAGCAATTATGATATGGAGTGCTAAAAGTCGCCAAAGCTCACAGTGGTAGAACAAGCACGTGGTGTACATCTCACAAGAGAGATACAGACCACTCCTGGGTTGTGTGGTGAAAGTTTAATTTTCTGTTATTTTGATCCATGTTGCCAGATAGGTTAACGAATACAAAGCTAAGACATACTGCCTTCAGGTTTTTTTTAAGGCAATGCTGGCAAATTTGAAAGTTCACTGCTTGTAGACCAATAGCTACAGCATCTAGATCCTGTGCTCCAAGGACGGACTTTATATATTTTTTTAAGCACTAGTTATTCAGATATTAAGCCCAAAGTCGATCTGTGTTTTTCATATTTGACTGCACATAATATCTGGTTTTAAACTTCACAGTCCATTGTAAATTTCATAAAAAGATGAGCATATATATAGACCGAGATCCAGTTAAACTTGCATATATAAGTAATATATTGTGTATAATGAATGAACTGAATCACTTACTCTGTGATTTGTACTACAGGTATTTGAGTTTCACACTTACTACCTGTAAAGCCACCATTCGAGTATAGTGCTCCATTTATGACTGTTAGGGGCTTGTATGTTTTCTTGTGTCATAATTATTCTGTTGTCCGACACCCCTCCAAACTCAACCGTTGTACCTTCCTGTTCCTTGATCTCAGAACACTACCTGGCATACTCTGCAGTTATCCCAGAAAGTAGCATCTGAGCTAATATGCATTCTATGATGCCGGCAAAACATCTCCCCTCCACAGCATCAACACAACTCCCTTCCTGTCAGCTCCCCAATCAAATCCGGTCAATTTTGTTTTTCTCTTTCATTCAGAGAAAGTCACATTGGCTACAAGGAAGGGAGACCCAACGTTGTGGGGTAGGACTCCATTTTACTGTCTGGCACTCGCGAGCAAACCTGATAATATGCTTCCTTAAACTCAGTTGTGGAAAATGTTTAACACATTGCACGGTCTCTTACGCTGAGCATTATCACCCACTTTTGGCTGAAAGCAGCGACATCTAGGATCTCAGCCGAGTAAGTTAGGCCATTATGATGCGATCTGCGTCGTGATTCAGTCTTCTCCTGAGAGTGTATTTCCAGTGTTGTTTAATGTTGACATCACCACGTCCAGCCGTTGACCTGCATCAACCTAATGTAATCCTATGTTATAGGTGATGTGATGTGCACCATGGCATTGATGATTGCCTCAATAATGCATATATATACCTAATGAAGAGAAATTTAAAAAATAACTCTTTCAGCCAGAGATCTTCAGTAGGTAGTTAATACAATCAATCAATCAATCAAAACCACTTTATTCGATTAATTAAAATCATAAAAGTATGCTATACAAATACAATATTTAAAATCTTAATAATAACAAATATACAGATAAAAATATTCCAATTAAAATTCCATGATTGATCATAAACAACTTAAGTAGCTAATACAATACAATAAATTAGAATAACATTGAAAAAATAGATGTAATTTATTAGCACAAAAAATAAGCCTAAAAGTGGCTAACTACCGGCAAGACTGAGTTCAATATACCAATTTTTATTGTAGTTTCACTGCTTTGTTGCCTTTCCACCTGGGGCATCGGCGAGGAAGCTACAAGTGCATATACGTACTTGCTTTAAATTCTCGGCAGGAGAAATATCCTTGCTGCTCTGGTATTCCATATCCCAGAGTTCTTTGGAAGCATTCATATGGACCTTTTGCGAATACAATGGTATGTTCTGTATTAAAATATGAAATGGATCAAAAATGATCTGTGCTAGCTGCAACTAGCACTAGTGACTGAGTTGGGTTGCTATCTCATGGCCTGAAAGTTTAGTAGGAAGATGTTACTTTCTGCCATGAAAAGCAGTCTAGTTTGCGATAATGTGATGGTCATGGGCAGGTAACGGGGCCTTATTTCATAACCGAAGAGTTCAGGCCAGATGGTGCTTTTTTGGATTCTATACTTGTTTTAGTTAGTAACACTCTTCTCTCATGAAGGTCAAGGCATTTAGCTTGAGCTTTGCGGAGATGTTCCAGTGGTTGTTCCAAATTTAGATTGGAGATGACTTTGCGCACTTAAGCACGATTGCTTTCTTGGGTTCAGTAGATTCTGTCCAAGCAATTTCTACCAGACGGCTTCATGTGTTGAACTGTTTCTTTATGACGTAGAATAGAGGAGCATATGTGAATCTTTATTCCACCAGGTCGTGCCCTAGAAAGTTTTCATGGGCAATAGTTGTGTAAGATTGCGGGAGGCCATACATTTTTCCCCCATGCTCTCCACTCAAGGTGGCCGATTGTTGATAGGTCGATCTGAAATCCGCTGAATTCTGCACCAAATTATAGGATGCTTCCAATTTCGTCCTGAAAAACATTTCTAGGGAAGTGTTTTTGGATCCACGTTGCCACGTCTCATTAGATAATCTGGCTACTAAGTGTCACTATGAGACACCTAAACTCGCTTGTTCGATGGCTCGATTCTTTTGCAGGTTTACACAGTGACCTTTTTGATTTTGGGCCCCAGATCATCACCATGGATTTTGGTGGACCAATTTTAGGACATTTTTGATGCACCAATGTTCTTCATTGTACAACTGAAGCTTTAGGGCCCTTTGTATTCTTGGTAGTGCAGTCAAACCGTATGCAAACAGGAGTCCTGGAATGTTTACGTTCTTTAATCGTGGAGACGTCGTGGGAGGCCCCCAGAAGTTCTGTGTGCACCCTATCTGTGTGCAAGGTGAACAGAAGCAGGGCCAAAATGTGGTCCGGTTTGACTCCTCTATTTGTGATGACCTTGTCAGCTCTTGTGACATTTAGGTTTACCCTGCCTTGGGGTTTAGAGTCATTGTATAGATAAACTGTAATTCTCAGACGGTCTTGGACATGCCTATGCTTTTTAGCTTGCTCCAGATTAGTTGGCCAGGTCAAACCCTTGAGAGAAATCTAGAACTGCAGCACAAGTTCTCGGACAGCAGGAAAATGAGCAGATTAAAAGTCTAGAAACATATTCACGAACAAAGAAAAGGAAGGGGAAGCAGGTAAATATTTTCTGTGACAGGCAAAATGTGCCATCATTTTGTTGCTACTGTGTATGAAGCACGTGTATACACACACACACACTCTTTTTCTTTCTTTCGATTGCTATTTTGTTCAAGTGTCTCTTTTAGTCACTAGGCGCAAAATGATGCATCAGTCAACCAATGCTTGACACGTGTGCTTGTCATAAGCTGTCTGTCAGTGGTAACATACCAGGACGCGTGAGATATTTCTGCTGTGAAGTGGCTGTGCCGCGTCTTCGCGTTGCGACTGTAGGCCGGGATGTTGGGTTGCGGTTATGTTTTCCAGTCCTCTAAGGGGACTCTGCAGGTGATGTGCTTGTCAGGTCTTGGCCCTTCTGATTGGATTCTTGAACACCTCGGCTGTCAGGCCAGCTCAGCACCAGCGTGAGATCACCGGCAGTGACAGACTTATTGCTTCAAAGATCACAACTGCCACCGAAGAGAGACAGCCGGGACAGACTACAGCGTTGCATTACACAGCCGCAATAAACCTTTGTAAACTGCTTTCTACTTCCATTAAGTGCAACACTCTCTTGGTAACGCAATATACTCCGTATGTGTCAATAAAATGCGGAGGGAAATGTCGCTGTAAAAGCACACATATGAGATTCACTCATCTCCTGGTTCTCGATGATAGTCAGCCATATTTGTGTTATAAAAGTAACAACACCCTGTCTCGGGCAGTTTTGTGTGTTTTTCTGCCACCAGCTACCATTACTGAGCACTATTGGTTCACCATAAGAAAGTGGCCAAAAGAATTCAAGCTGTCCTCAGTTCATGCTGGGTCTTTGCGAAGAGAAAAGCAAACACAAGGAGATGATGGACGGAGCGCTGAGACTTTTCGCTCACCCCCCAGTCACAGATCTGGGTTGAATCCATCATTGTTCTTTAGCTGACTTCACCACCCCAGTTCAGAAACAGCTAATACAAATCAGTCTTGACCCTGTGCCTCATGGGAACAGTCCAGCCCGAACTGCCAAGCCATGTCTTCCCTGGACCGGAAACAAGCATCCTGGGACTGGTTTCGGGCTAACAACCCTCATCAGCCAGGCTAGCTTGAATCCAGTGGCAAAGTGAGCAAGGGACCCACGTCTGGGCATTCCTCTGGCCTGGCAGTTCGCGCTGGACTGTTCCCATTGGGCGCAGGGTGAAGACTGATTTGCATATGGATGGATCCAAACTGGAACGGCATGGTGAGCAAAGAAACAATGGATTTAGGCCCAGATCTCTGTACTGGGGTGAATGTATGACATTGTTCTGCATTCTATCCATCAATTCTTCTTTTTGCATCTGTCACCCTGAGTGGGACGGGTATGCCCAGACGTGGGTCACATGCTCTCCATGCCACTTGAGTTAAGCTATCGTGGCTGATGAGGGGGTGAAACCCCGAAACCGGTCCTAGGATGCTTGTTTCCAGTCCAGGGAGAACCTGGCCTGGCAGTTCCGGCTCGACTGTTCCCATTGGGCGCAGAGTCCAGACTCATTTGCATATGGCTGGGTCCAAACTGTAATGGCATGGTGAGCAAAAAAACGATGGATTTAGGCCCATATCTCTGTACTGGGGTGAATGTATGACATTGTTCTGCATTCTGTCCATCAGTTGTTCTTTTTTTCTCTTTGCAAAGAGACTGCAGAGAAGCAGAAAATATTTTCGGACTCAGTAGCCACACTCCTGTAGGAATTAACCCTGCCAGGCTATTCATCATTAACCCCTTCGCTGCGGCGCGAATTCAGCCGCAGCGCTGGGGGGGGTGAGGGGTGAGCGCGGTGCCGCCATGCTCATGACGGAACCACGCCGTCATGAGTCACGGGCGAGCTGTGCTCATGACGGCGTGGTTCCGTCACGACTCCACCCACTCTCTATTTCGCCCGCACAGGCGGGGAATTAGAGCCGCGTGAGAGGAGCGGTTGCCAACGGCCGCAGCATGACAGAACCACGCCGTCATGAGCACACGCCGCCCGTGGCTCATGATGGCGTGGTTCCGTCATGAGCGCACAAGGGGTTAACCTTACCGTGGATTCAATGTTTTCAATTTTGGGGGATTTAGTATTAATCCTTGCAAACCACAATGCCCAGTGAAATCATCTATGCTTTGGTCCAGTGATTGTACGGCGGCCACTGTCCACTTCAAGAAAGCATGGCCTCTAGTGGTCTCCAGACAAGGCATCTCCAGCTCAACAGCGGCCACTGCTTATGAATTCAGTGGCACCGCCACTACCTTGGGGTCGACTTCGTTCGATGTTCGGTTCTAGATCAGGTAGTCTCTCAGTGTACTTAGACTCTGGCTGGTTTTAGGTTTTGAAGTAGGCCCCCAAATGCACTGCCGTTGATGACTGTGAATGGACCTTCTGCCGCTGATTAGAGATTGATTTGAGCTGATGGCACTACGTTATTGGCAGAGCTGTTGTGATTTTTGCATAATTATAGATTTAGCGCATTTGCCACATAATCCATCATCTGTCATATAATCTGCAGATTTTAACAACAAAAATATTACTAGCTCAATAGGTTAAAAGTTAGTAAAAATGCAGCTGCAAAAGTTGCCGCGATGTGGAATGATTTTTGTAAAATTGGACTGGCCACTTTTGAGTTGCATATTGCTATATCTGGTTGTTAACCTGGCATGCGCAAGGCCATTGAAATTATGCAGCAGCAGAAGGACAAATTATGCGTTAGGGTTGACTGAATTATGCTGTGTAATGTGGCCGATTAGTACTTCCTTATTCCGTCAATTTAACACTTGTCAACATAAGCTGGACATATGTTGCACCTTGGTTTAACACATAAAAATAGCAATAAACAGCAGAAAGGTGAAAAGTCAACCTTTGCAAAGGACCTTCCATTGCGTGGCAACACGTGTCGCTGCGATTTTACTAACTTTTGAACCGTTTGAGCTAGAACCTGCAGATTATGCCACAGATGATGATTTATGTGAAAAATGCCACAGATCTACAACTATGCAAAACAAACTGCTGCCGCACAATCGCATAATTCCCATGGTTCTGGGCCTAGGTTAATATTGTGAGTGTTAAGCGTAGGTTTGGAGTTGGCTGTTTACCTTTATAGTTTTTTCCATTTGATTTCTTTTTTGATAGTATAGTCTTAACCATTGCAGTTATATTTTTATTTCTGTCTTTTGCTTTCAGTGTAATTGTTTTAGGCATAATAGTTTAGTTTTATGAGCTGTGCTCTAGTAAGTTAAATGTAGTATCAGTAATATGAATTATCACGGTTATAATTATTGTTATTATTCCGATGGCTCGGTTGGCTAAGCGCATACTGTAAGCGTGAATGCAGTGATTGCAATTCATAGTCCTGGAAGGTTCAACTCCGACTTTCATCTTTCGAATTTGATTTAAATGACCGTCGCGTTGTGTTCCTGGCAAACCCAGGAACACAAAATATACGGTGGCACAATACGTTATTGGCAGAGCTGCTGTAAGTATTGCATAATTATGGATTTGTCGCATTTGCCCCATAATCAGTCATCCGCCATATAATCTGCAGATTTTAACAAGAAAATGTTTCTAGTTCAATGGGTTAAAGGTTAGTAAAAATGCAGCTGCACATGTTGCCGCGATGTGGAATGATTTTTGCAAAGCTGGAATGGCCACTTTTCTGTTGCTTTTTGCTATATTTGGGTGTTAGAATGGTACCAATGAGGTGCTGCTCATACAGTGTTACCAAGTTTAAAAATGACAAAATGATGAAGTAATACAATTTCAAAATATGGCGCATAATGAGCCTTTTCTAGCAGCATTATTTGCCCCTCCCCTGCCGCATAATTCCAGTGGCCCTGATTGTTGGGTATTGTAGATATAGACACGCACGTGGAGCCCCCACCGGTTGCTTTGGGATGCTGCTTGGAATAGATACATGAACCCGTATAAGAAATATGAGCCTCCGTGAAGGCGGCCGTGACGTCTTGCTCACGTGAACAAACACTGTAATCTATAGTATACATGTGCTGATGGGAGGATGTCTGGCTAATACATTCCTGCCGGCTGTTTATGTTACGGAGTGCCGGAGACAAGTTTATGCTTGCGTTTGTTAGAGCGGAAATGATCTAATGCTACATTATGCTGTGTGAAAGCATAGTCTATGTTTACATCGCATATCGTGTCAAATGAATGATATGAAATGTTACCGGGGTATCAGTCTGCGTTGTAAGTTATGGTGTGTTGTATGAACAGCATTCTTCCGTTTTCGGAGCTGTGTGGCGCGAAGTTGTGTTATTTAGTAAGAGCTGTGCGCAGACATCGCTCTGAGCTGTTTCAGACCCACGTGCTGATAACATCCACAGCATGTTAGACCAGAGCTCCACAGCTCCTCCGTGCCCAGTCCCACAGTCCGAGGCGCCCTGGGAGGCGTCTGAATGAAGCCTGTCGGGTCGCCTCGCTGCCTCAGCCCCGAGGCTTCCAGGAGCGGGTGAGGTAGGCACTTGCGCATTCCTGTTCATCTGCTGCCGGGGCGGAGCAGCGCGCGCTGCCCTGCGAGGAGGGTGTCGTGGCGCTGGAAGGGTTGATTTGCTGCGCTCCGCAGAGGTTTATCTTGGTGAAAGCGCGCGCAGCGCGGGCTCTCGCGCCTGAGAGGGGAGCCTGCGCGCTGCTGTGAGAGAGCCTCGCTGCGCACCGTCCCGACTCATTCCCTCTCTGCTTTGCCTCTCGCAGAACACCTACACCAATGCCGACAAGCTGCTGGAGGCGGCCGAGCAGCTGGCGCAGACGGGGGAATGTGACCCCGAGGAGATCTACAAGGCGGCGCGGCACCTGGAAGTGCGGATCCAGGACTTCGTGAGGCGCGTGGAGCAGCGCAAGCTCCTGCTCGACATGTCTGTGCTCTTCCACACGCACACCAAGGAGGTAAGGATGCTCCTTCGTTGTTTCACAAGCACACCGAGGGGTTGGGGGATCCTCGTTCACTGTTTCACACGCACACCGAGGGAGTTGGGGCGCTCTTTCACTGTTTCACACGCACACCGGAGGTAAGGATGCTCTTTCACTGTTTCACAAGCACACCGAGGGCGTAGGTGTCCTCTTTCACTGTTTCCCTAGCACACCGGAGGTAAGGATGCTCTTGCACTGTTTCACATGCACACCGAGGGCGTAGGTGTCCTCCTTCACTGTTTCACATGCACACCGAGGGCGTAGGTGTCCTCTTTCACTGTTTCACAAGCACACCGAGGGCGTAGGTGTCCTCTTTCACTGTTTCACATGCACACCGAGGGCGTAGGTGTCCTCTTTAACTGTTTCACATGCACACCGAGGGCGTAGGTGTCCTCTTTCACTGTTTCACATGCACACCGAGGGCGTAGATGTCCTCTTTCACTGTTTCACATGCACAGCGAGGGCGTAGGTGTCCTCTTTAACTGTTTCACATGCACACCGGAGGTAAGGATGCTCTTGCACTGTTTTACATGCACACCGAGGGCGTAGGTGTCCTCCTTCACTGTTTCACAAGCACACCGAGGGCGTAGGTGTCCTCTTTCACTGTTTCACAAGCACACCGAGGGCGTAGGTGTCCTCTTTCACGGTTTCACATGCACAGCGAGGGCGTAGGTGTCCTCTTTAACTGTTTCACATGCACACCGGAGGTAAGGATGCTCTTGCACTGTTTTACATGCACACCGAGGGCCTAGGTGTCCTCCTTCACTGTTTCACAAGCACACCGAGGGCGTAGGTGTCCTCTTTCACTGTTTCACAAGCACACCGAGGGCGTAGGTGTCCTCTTTCACTGTTTCACATGCACACCGGAGGTAAGGATGCTCTTGCACTGTTTCACATGTACACCGAGGGCGTAGGTGTCCTCTTTCACTGTTTCACATGCACACCGAGGGCGTAGGTGTCCTCTTTCACTGTTTCCCTAGCACACCGGAGGTAAGGATGCTCTTGCACTGTTTCACATGCACACCGAGGGCGTAGGTGTCCTCTTTCACTGTTTCCCTAGCATACCGGAGGTAAGGATGCTCTTGCACTGTTTCACATGCACACCGAGGGCATAGGTGTCCTCTTTCACTGTTTCACAAGCACACCGAGGGCATAGGTGTCCTCTTTCACTGTTTCACATGCACACCGGAGGTAAGGATGCTCCTTGCACTGTTTCACAAGCACACCGAGGGCGTAGGTGTCCTCTTTCACTGTTTCCCTAGCACACCAGAGGTAAGGATGCTCTTGCACTGTTTCACAAGCACACCGAGGGCGTAGGTGTCCTCTTTCACTGTTTCACATGCACACCGGAGGTAAGGATGCTCTTGCACTGTTTCACAAGCACACCGAGGGCGTAGGTGTCCTCTTTCACTGTTTCCCTAGCACACCGGAGGTAAGGATGCTCTTGCACTGTTTCACAAGCACACCAAGGGCGTAGGTGTCCTCTTTCACTGTTTCCCTAGCACACCGGAGGTAAGGATGCTCTTGCACTGGTTCACAAGCACACCGAGGGCATAGGTGTCCTCTTTCACTGTTTCACATGCACACCGGAGGTAAGGATGCTCTTGCACTGTTTTACATGCACACCGAGGGCGTAGGTGTCCTCTTTCACTGTTTCCCTAGCACACCGGAGGTAAGGATGCTCTTGCACTGTTTCACAAGCACACCGAGGGCGTAGGTGTCCTCTTTCACTGTTTCACATGCACACCGGAGGTAAGGATGCTCTTGCACTGTTTTACATGCACACCGAGGGCGTAGGTGTCCTCTTTCACTGTTTCACATGCACACCGGAGGTAAGGATGCTCTTGCACTGTTTCACAAGCACACCAAGGGCGTAGGTGTCCTCTTTCACTGTTTCACATGCACACCGGAGGTAAGGATGCTCTTGCACTGTTTTACATGCACACCGAGGGCGTAGGTGTCCTCTTTCACTGTTTCACAAGCACACCGAGGGCGTAGGTGTCCTCTTTCACTGTTTCACAAGCACACCGAGGGCGTAGGTGTCCTCTTTCACTGTTTCACATGCACACCGGAGGTAAGGATGCTCTTGCACTGTTTCACAAGCACACCGAGGGCGTAGGTGTCCTCTTTCACTGTTTCACACACATACCCAGAAAGCAAGGACCCTCTTATACTTCCCCCCACACACACCCAGGAGGTCCCTTTTCCCTGTTTTGCTCACACACACACATGGACCTCTCTATAAGAGGGGAAGCCTCCTGTTGTACATCAGACACGCGCCTAGCTGGTTAATACAAACCAGTGAGTTAATAGCCTTCATCCATGTCCACCGCTCATCTAGGCATTTTGCGCCCAAGGACACAATACGGAGGAAAGATCTCAATCTGTCTCACATTTGGTGAGCGATGTTCTGCTAGTCCCAGGGTTTTAGCTCACATAACCCTGATTGCAATATTTTAGTTATTATATTTTTTTATGAATGCTGAAACAAGAGTCCAGCCTGCCATTGTTAAAATACCAGGTCTGACTAGATGCTCACACCCGCCCTGGGGCAGCTTGAGGGCTCTCTGACCAAGCAGGGACCTGTCGTGCTTCTTTGCATTTGGTTCTTACACCTACAAGGTGTGCAGATATGCACCTGAGGTTCAGTGCCACACTTTACAAATGCTACGTGCTTCACCAACAAGACCCCAGCGCTGCAGAATGGTGCCTGCAGACATCTTTTCTAGAGATAATTGTTGCATGACACAGACAGTTGATTTTAAAATGTTTTACAAACCAGAATGTGTGTCAGTCTCAATATTTTCACCAGTTTCAGTTACATTTGCAGTCATTTTAGCGTTTACATGGAGATTGTGAATACATGCCGTTTTAAATAGTTATTGTGTCCATAATTAACCTGTTTCTGAGCTATCCCAATTTAAATAGATAAGATACACAGCTAGGGATCGATTTGACCAGAATCATGCCATTCGTTCAAGTGTAGCAGTAGAGGTTAAACCAAACGAACACAGAAGGTCATGTGAGGATGTTTGCATCAAACCACAGCATCCTTCTTGGCTTGCTTGTGTTCGGATTCACAGAGGATCTGGCCTGGCAGTTGGGGCTGGGCTATTCCCTTTGGAGCAGCGCCAAGATTGATTTGCTTATGGCTGGATCCAAACTGAGGTGGCATGGTGAGCAAAAGAACCAGGGCCTGGAATGCAACCCCGAACTATTGCCAGTGGTTACAGTTCATGCACGCAGCCTCCCATCCCCTTTTTAGGTCTCGCCTGAACCAGCGCATGCGCTGGTCTGGCGAGACTTATTGAGAGGGCTCCAAAAAGTGCTACCAGGCCAGCCTGGAGCTACAGCTCATGTGTGCGCGCGCCGCGCTTTACAGCGATTGCTTTCACTTTCGCGGCCCCACGGTCGCTTTGATGTTTGATCCCGATCACTTCCACGGCCGCTTTGCATAGCCAATAGGTCTCGCTTTTGGGACCTTATAAGTATTTAGTTATGCAACTGTTGCATGGCTAAACACTTATAAGGTCCCAAAGGCGAGACCTATTGGCTATGCCAATGCTTGTGTGTGTTTGAAGTAGAGAGGAGACTTTTGCTGTCCTGGTTCCAGGGTGATATTGTGGCCCGTAAGCCCTACCCCGGGTTTTATGAAATTGTTTCTCTCTCAGGGGCAGTCCTAACTGACACCAGGGAGCTTGTGAAAGAGCCAGGTAGCCCCCTCCTGTTCAGCGCCCTGCCCAGCGAGCTGACACAAGACGCGCTCCTTGGCACTGTTACTGGAGTCGCATCGCTTGCTTGGTTTGCATTCCGTGGTTATCTTGTTTTCCCGTAGTCCCGCTCACCCCCGTGTTCAAACACAGCCGCAAAGCACGTGCGGGGAAGCAGAGCTGAACAAACTGCATCGAATCAGTACTAAGATGTTTTGTAGAAACGACTGTACAGCAACTAAAATAGATAAGAGGTAAGCTGCAATTATTCTTTTGTTTTCGCCGCTTGAGATTTTTATACATTTAACCCCTTCAGCGCGGCTGGAATTCCCCCGCGGTGCTGAAGGGTTCGAGCGCGGGCGGGGCCATGACGGAACGGTTCCGTCATGAGCACAGGGCAACCGATGCTCATGACGGAACCGTTCCGTCATGGGCATGGAAGGGGTTAAAGAACCCCAAAGCTAGCTACGAACCTCAGGAGCTGCAACATTGGGTTTACAAACAGGTGGCTGTTTCTGTTGTATGGTTAGTATGAGTGTGCCCGTTTATGGACCTCCTCATCCCATACCAAGCATGCTATCTCCTGGCTCTGGTCTGTCTGCTACATCCACAGGTAACCCCTCTGAGCAGGAACACCACGCAACCACTTCTACTACAAAAGCGCAGGCAAAATGCGAACAGAATGGCTAGCCACCGCCACCGCCACCCCAACATTGGAACAAAACATCTAGCGTTTTCTGACCACCTTTTGGTGACTCTCAGAGCCGTGTCACAATACAGAATCCAAAGGGGCTGGCACCGTGCGGCAGCACACTATGCAGATAGTGGCAAGAGGCTCACCAGTGACAAATATTCGCTTCACAATTCGCAAATCGTTCACATAACGTATCATGCGTTGGTGGCATGCTTAGTGTCAGCAGAGTAATTTTGTTTCAGTTCTGAAGCATTGGTCAGTAGTGTAGGAGGAGGTGGTGTTCATATTGTATTGTATTGTAATTGCTTTTATGTAGCGCTTACTACCCCCGACAAGGCGTCAGAGGACTTTTTCGGCGAGTAGCATGCTACTCCGGAACCTATAAAGGATTAGTGGTGAATTAGTATAGTGACATAGGAAAGTAATTTGAGTGGTTGAGTATGTTAGTCATTTATTTGGATTCAGAAGGATAGTGGAGGGATAGAAGTTTGAAAAAGGTTTGCATTTATATAGCGCTTGCTACCTCTGATGGGGTGTTGAAGCGCTTTTTCGGAAAATAGCACACTAATTTCAGTGGTGGATATGTTACCAGTTATTTAGTTTGGGAAGGATAGCGGGGGGGTATAAAGGTTTGCATTTATATAGCGCTTGCAGCCCCTGATGGGGTGCTGATGCGTTTTTTCGTCGAGTAGCTTGCTACTCCCGCACCTATAAAGGATTTGTGGTGAATTAGTTTAGTGAAATATGAAAGTAATTTGAGTGGTGGACACGTTAGTCAGTTATTTGGATTGAGAAGGATATCTGAGAGTGACACCCTGTACGAGCATGGCAACATGGGCCCACGATAGCAGTGCGCACATTTATACCTACTTAACCCATCTAGGTCTTTGACTGATGGCTGCAAGACTTCTTTTTTTATGCAATCACTAGTTTGATAGCCCAGTCGTCAGCGCACCTGCTGACGGGCGACTCCCGAACTCGGTCAACCACTCTATTATACTTACATTGCTGATCTAAATGAGGACAGTTGCCTACCATCGCGTTTGTCTTTTTTTAAGCACTGAAATGAAGTGTTTGTTACCGAATTGAATTCCTCAACTGAAGCAGGGTGTGGTATTGTTAGAATTCGAACTTTTGGACAGCCAATGTGCGCATCGAGCGTTACCTGAGTAGCGTCGCTGGCTATGCAGATGACAATTCATTCTCACCAGCATCTGCAACGCGCTCCTGCAGAAAGCATCGGGACATGGATGTCTCTGCATCCATGCCGACAGAAACATGGTTAAAGTGCTGCCCAGAGGTCATGCCTTTATTGCTATTGTAGATGTTTTTCCAAATGCATTTGAATAGTTCTATATACAGATGCACAGAAAGTCACATGCTGTTTATTACCATTGTTGAGTCTGGGGAGGGTCCATGACCCGGGAGAGGCAAAACCTGGGTGAGCATTTGAGTAATTGCTTGTAATTATAGTCGTGATGGAATTGTTACGTGCATTCCGTTAGGTAGTTTTCTTATTTCCACCTCACTCGACTGTGGTAATACACTGTAATTTGACATCTGCGTTTTAGTAATAAATGTGTGAATGTGTTTATTAGTGCACTTGCATTGAATATGTTTATTGGACCTCATTTATTTTCAGTTCCTTGGCATAAACATTTGTATTGAAAAGGACATGGACCACATGTGTCCAGTCATCGTTTTTGTGTGTTTTGGAAATGAAAGCCTTGTTGGGGGGCAACCAAAAGTAAAATATGCTTCTGCTCTATGATTTCCTTTAACGATAGAGACACAACAAGGTGATAAGGAGTGAGTCAGATAACTGGGCGGGGGGGAACAACCTTTACAACGCAACTTTTACAACGCACTACCTTTACAACGCATTTTTTACAACGCATAATCCATTACAACGCATGACATTACAACGCATGACACTACAACGCATTTTTAAAAACTACCTTTACAACGCATTCCATTACAACGCATACTACCATTACAACGCATACCATTACAACGCATAATATTACACTACACTATCCAACACTTACCCTACTGTTGCACCCCCTGGAGTTAGAATAGTAATTTTTACCCCTATACTATCCAACACTTACCCTACTGTTGCACCCCCTGGAGTTAGAATAGTAATTTTTACCCCTATACTATCCAACACTTACCCTACTGTAAAACGATGGATTTAGGCCCAGATCTCTGTACTGGGGTGAATGTATGACATTGTTCTGCATTCTGTCCATCAATTGTTGTTTTTGCATTTGTCACCCCGAGTGGGAAGGGTATGCTCAGACGTGAGTCCCTTGCTCTCCATGCCACTGGAATCAAGCTATCCTGGCTGACGAGGGCTGAAAGCCCGAAACCGGTCCTAGGATGCTTGTTTCCAGTCCAGGGAGGACCTGGCTTGGCAGTTCGGGCTGGACTGTTCCCATGGGGCACAGGGTCAAGACTGATTTGCATATGGCTGGGTTCAAACTGGAATGGCATGGTGAGCAAAAAAACGATGGATTTAGGCCCAGATCTCTGTACTGGGGTGAATGTATGACATTGTTCTGCATTCTGTCCATCAATTGTTGTTTTTGCATTTGTCACCCCGAGTGGGAAGGGTATGCTCAGACGTGAGTCCCTTGCTCTCCATGCCACTGGAATCAAGCTATCCTGGCTGACGAGGGCTGAAAGCCCGAAACCGGTCCTAGGATGCTTGTTTCCAGTCCAGGGAGGACCTGGCTTGGCAGTTCGGGCTGGACTGTTCCCATGGGGCACAGGGTCAAGACTGATTTGCATATGGCTGGGTTCAAACTGGAATGGCATGGTGAGCAAAAAAACGATGGATTTAGGCCCAGATCTCTGTACTGGGGTGAATGTATGACATTGTTCTGCATTCTGTCCATCAATTGTTGTTTTTGCATTTGTCACCCCGAGTGGGAAGGGTATGCTCAGACGTGAGTCCCTTGCTCTCCATGCCACTGGAATCAAGCTATCCTGGCTGACGAGGGCTGAAAGCCCGAAACCGGTCCTAGGATGCTTGTTTCCAGTCCAGGGAGGACCTGGCTTGGCAGTTCGGGCTGGACTGTTCCCATGGGGCACAGGGTCAAGACTGATTTGCATATGGCTGGGTTCAAACTGGAATGGCATGGTGAGCAAAAAAACGATGGATTTAGGCCCAGATCTCTGTACTGGGGTGAATGTATGACATTGTTCTGCATTCTGTCCATCAATTGTTGTTTTTGCATTTGTCACCCCGAGTGGGAAGGGTATGCTCAGACGTGAGTCCCTTGCTCTCCATGCCACTGGAATCAAGCTATCCTGGCTGACGAGGGCTGAAAGCCCGAAACCGGTCCTAGGATGCTTGTTTCCAGTCCAGGGAGGACCTGGCTTGGCAGTTCGGGCTGGACTGTTCCCATGGGGCACAGGGTCAAGACTGATTTGCATATGGCTGGGTTCAAACTGGAATGGCATGGTGAGCAAAAAAACGATGGATTTAGGCCCAGATCTCTGTACTGGGGTGAATGTATGACATTGTTCTGCATTCTGTCCATCAATTGTTGTTTTTGCATTTGTCACCCCGAGTGGGAAGGGTATGCTCAGACGTGAGTCCCTTGCTCTCCATGCCACTGGAATCAAGCTATCCTGGCTGACGAGGGCTGAAAGCCCGAAACCGGTCCTAGGATGCTTGTTTCCAGTCCAGGGAGGACCTGGCTTGGCAGTTCGGGCTGGACTGTTCCCATGGGGCACAGGGTCAAGACTGATTTGCATATGGCTGGGTTCAAACTGGAATGGCATGGTGAGCAAAAAAACGATGGATTTAGGCCCAGATCTCTGTACTGGGGTGAATGTATGACATTGTTCTGCATTCTGTCCATCAATTGTTGTTTTTGCATTTGTCACCCCGAGTGGGAAGGGTATGCTCAGACGTGAGTCCCTTGCTCTCCATGCCACTGGAATCAAGCTATCCTGGCTGACGAGGGCTGAAAGCCCGAAACCGGTCCTAGGATGCTTGTTTCCAGTCCAGGGAGGACCTGGCTTGGCAGTTCGGGCTGGACTGTTCCCATGGGGCACAGGGTCAAGACTGATTTGCATATGGCTGGGTTCAAACTGGAATGGCATGGTGAGCAAAAAAACGATGGATTTAGGCCCAGATCTCTGTACTGGGGTGAATGTATGACATTGTTCTGCATTCTGTCCATCAATTGTTGTTTTTGCATTTGTCACCCCGAGTGGGAAGGGTATGCTCAGACGTGAGTCCCTTGCTCTCCATGCCACTGGAATCAAGCTATCCTGGCTGACGAGGGCTGAAAGCCCGAAACCGGTCCTAGGATGCTTGTTTCCAGTCCAGGGAGGACCTGGCTTGGCAGTTCGGGCTGGACTGTTCCCATGGGGCACAGGGTCAAGACTGATTTGCATATGGCTGGGTTCAAACTGGAATGGCATGGTGAGCAAAAAAACGATGGATTTAGGCCCAGATCTCTGTACTGGGGTGAATGTATGACATTGTTCTGCATTCTGTCCATCAATTGTTGTTTTTGCATTTGTCACCCCGAGTGGGAAGGGTATGCTCAGACGTGAGTCCCTTGCTCTCCATGCCACTGGAATCAAGCTATCCTGGCTGACGAGGGCTGAAAGCCCGAAACCGGTCCTAGGATGCTTGTTTCCAGTCCAGGGAGGACCTGGCTTGGCAGTTCGGGCTGGACTGTTCCCATGGGGCACAGGGTCAAGACTGATTTGCATATGGCTGGGTTCAAACTGGAATGGCATGGTGAGCAAAAAAACGATGGATTTAGGCCCAGATCTCTGTACTGGGGTGAATGTATGACATTGTTCTGCATTCTGTCCATCAATTGTTGTTTTTGCATTTGTCACCCCGAGTGGGAAGGGTATGCTCAGACGTGAGTCCCTTGCTCTCCATGCCACTGGAATCAAGCTATCCTGGCTGACGAGGGCTGAAAGCCCGAAACCGGTCCTAGGATGCTTGTTTCCAGTCCAGGGAGGACCTGGCTTGGCAGTTCGGGCTGGACTGTTCCCATGGGGCACAGGGTCAAGACTGATTTGCATATGGCTGGGTTCAAACTGGAATGGCATGGTGAGCAAAAAAACGATGGATTTAGGCCCAGATCTCTGTACTGGGGTGAATGTATGACATTGTTCTGCATTCTGTCCATCAATTGTTGTTTTTGCATTTGTCACCCCGAGTGGGAAGGGTATGCTCAGACGTGAGTCCCTTGCTCTCCATGCCACTGGAATCAAGCTATCCTGGCTGACGAGGGCTGAAAGCCCGAAACCGGTCCTAGGATGCTTGTTTCCAGTCCAGGGAGGACCTGGCTTGGCAGTTCGGGCTGGACTGTTCCCATGGGGCACAGGGTCAAGACTGATTTGCATATGGCTGGGTTCAAACTGGAATGGCATGGTGAGCAAAAAAACGATGGATTTAGGCCCAGATCTCTGTACTGGGGTGAATGTATGACATTGTTCTGCATTCTGTCCATCAATTGTTGTTTTTGCATTTGTCACCCCGAGTGGGAAGGGTATGCTCAGACGTGAGTCCCTTGCTCTCCATGCCACTGGAATCAAGCTATCCTGGCTGACGAGGGCTGAAAGCCCGAAACCGGTCCTAGGATGCTTGTTTCCAGTCCAGGGAGGACCTGGCTTGGCAGTTCGGGCTGGACTGTTCCCATGGGGCACAGGGTCAAGACTGATTTGCATATGGCTGGGTTCAAACTGGAATGGCATGGTGAGCAAAAAAACGATGGATTTAGGCCCAGATCTCTGTACTGGGGTGAATGTATGACATTGTTCTGCATTCTGTCCATCAATTGTTGTTTTTGCATTTGTCACCCCGAGTGGGAAGGGTATGCTCAGACGTGAGTCCCTTGCTCTCCATGCCACTGGAATCAAGCTATCCTGGCTGACGAGGGCTGAAAGCCCGAAACCGGTCCTAGGATGCTTGTTTCCAGTCCAGGGAGGACCTGGCTTGGCAGTTCGGGCTGGACTGTTCCCATGGGGCACAGGGTCAAGACTGATTTGCATATGGCTGGGTTCAAACTGGAATGGCATGGTGAGCAAAAAAACGATGGATTTAGGCCCAGATCTCTGTACTGGGGTGAATGTATGACATTGTTCTGCATTCTGTCCATCAATTGTTGTTTTTGCATTTGTCACCCCGAGTGGGAAGGGTATGCTCAGACGTGAGTCCCTTGCTCTCCATGCCACTGGAATCAAGCTATCCTGGCTGACGAGGGCTGAAAGCCCGAAACCGGTCCTAGGATGCTTGTTTCCAGTCCAGGGAGGACCTGGCTTGGCAGTTCGGGCTGGACTGTTCCCATGGGGCACAGGGTCAAGACTGATTTGCATATGGCTGGGTTCAAACTGGAATGGCATGGTGAGCAAAAAAACGATGGATTTAGGCCCAGATCTCTGTACTGGGGTGAATGTATGACATTGTTCTGCATTCTGTCCATCAATTGTTGTTTTTGCATTTGTCACCCCGAGTGGGAAGGGTATGCTCAGACGTGAGTCCCTTGCTCTCCATGCCACTGGAATCAAGCTATCCTGGCTGACGAGGGCTGAAAGCCCGAAACCGGTCCTAGGATGCTTGTTTCCAGTCCAGGGAGGACCTGGCTTGGCAGTTCGGGCTGGACTGTTCCCATGGGGCACAGGGTCAAGACTGATTTGCATATGGCTGGGTTCAAACTGGAATGGCATGGTGAGCAAAAAAACGATGGATTTAGGCCCAGATCTCTGTACTGGGGTGAATGTATGACATTGTTCTGCATTCTGTCCATCAATTGTTGTTTTTGCATTTGTCACCCCGAGTGGGAAGGGTATGCTCAGACGTGAGTCCCTTGCTCTCCATGCCACTGGAATCAAGCTATCCTGGCTGACGAGGGCTGAAAGCCCGAAACCGGTCCTAGGATGCTTGTTTCCAGTCCAGGGAGGACCTGGCTTGGCAGTTCGGGCTGGACTGTTCCCATGGGGCACAGGGTCAAGACTGATTTGCATATGGCTGGGTTCAAACTGGAATGGCATGGTGAGCAAAAAAACGATGGATTTAGGCCCAGATCTCTGTACTGGGGTGAATGTATGACATTGTTCTGCATTCTGTCCATCAATTGTTGTTTTTGCATTTGTCACCCCGAGTGGGAAGGGTATGCTCAGACGTGAGTCCCTTGCTCTCCATGCCACTGGAATCAAGCTATCCTGGCTGACGAGGGCTGAAAGCCCGAAACCGGTCCTAGGATGCTTGTTTCCAGTCCAGGGAGGACCTGGCTTGGCAGTTCGGGCTGGACTGTTCCCATGGGGCACAGGGTCAAGACTGATTTGCATATGGCTGGGTTCAAACTGGAATGGCATGGTGAGCAAAAAAACGATGGATTTAGGCCCAGATCTCTGTACTGGGGTGAATGTATGACATTGTTCTGCATTCTGTCCATCAATTGTTGTTTTTGCATTTGTCACCCCGAGTGGGAAGGGTATGCTCAGACGTGAGTCCCTTGCTCTCCATGCCACTGGAATCAAGCTATCCTGGCTGACGAGGGCTGAAAGCCCGAAACCGGTCCTAGGATGCTTGTTTCCAGTCCAGGGAGGACCTGGCTTGGCAGTTCGGGCTGGACTGTTCCCATGGGGCACAGGGTCAAGACTGATTTGCATATGGCTGGGTTCAAACTGGAATGGCATGGTGAGCAAAAAAACGATGGATTTAGGCCCAGATCTCTGTACTGGGGTGAATGTATGACATTGTTCTGCATTCTGTCCATCAATTGTTGTTTTTGCATTTGTCACCCCGAGTGGGAAGGGTATGCTCAGACGTGAGTCCCTTGCTCTCCATGCCACTGGAATCAAGCTATCCTGGCTGACGAGGGCTGAAAGCCCGAAACCGGTCCTAGGATGCTTGTTTCCAGTCCAGGGAGGACCTGGCTTGGCAGTTCGGGCTGGACTGTTCCCATGGGGCACAGGGTCAAGACTGATTTGCATATGGCTGGGTTCAAACTGGAATGGCATGGTGAGCAAAAAAACGATGGATTTAGGCCCAGATCTCTGTACTGGGGTGAATGTATGACATTGTTCTGCATTCTGTCCATCAATTGTTGTTTTTGCATTTGTCACCCCGAGTGGGAAGGGTATGCTCAGACGTGAGTCCCTTGCTCTCCATGCCACTGGAATCAAGCTATCCTGGCTGACGAGGGCTGAAAGCCCGAAACCGGTCCTAGGATGCTTGTTTCCAGTCCAGGGAGGACCTGGCTTGGCAGTTCGGGCTGGACTGTTCCCATGGGGCACAGGGTCAAGTTTGATTTGCATATGGCTGGGTTCAAACTGGAATGGCATGGTGAGCAAAAAAACGATGGATTTAGGCCCAGATCTCTGTACTGGGGTGAATGTATGACATTGTTCTGCATTCTGTCCATCAATTGTTGTTTTTGCATTTGTCACCCCGAGTGGGAAGGGTATGCTCAGACGTGAGTCCCTTGCTCTCCATGCCACTGGAATCAAGCTATCCTGGCTGACGAGGGCTGAAAGCCCGAAACCGGTCCTAGGATGCTTGTTTCCAGTCCAGGGAGGACCTGGCTTGGCAGTTCGGGCTGGACTGTTCCCATGGGGCACAGGGTCAAGACTGATTTGCATATGGCTGGGTTCAAACTGGAATGGCATGGTGAGCAAAAAAACGATGGATTTAGGCCCAGATCTCTGTACTGGGGTGAATGTATGACATTGTTCTGCATTCTGTCCATCAATTGTTGTTTTTGCATTTGTCACCCCGAGTGGGAAGGGTATGCTCAGACGTGAGTCCCTTGCTCTCCATGCCACTGGAATCAAGCTATCCTGGCTGACGAGGGCTGAAAGCCCGAAACCGGTCCTAGGATGCTTGTTTCCAGTCCAGGGAGGACCTGGCTTGGCAGTTCGGGCTGGACTGTTCCCATGGGGCACAGGGTCAAGACTGATTTGCATATGGCTGGGTTCAAACTGGAATGGCATGGTGAGCAAAAAAACGATGGATTTAGGCCCAGATCTCTGTACTGGGGTGAATGTATGACATTGTTCTGCATTCTGTCCATCAATTGTTGTTTTTGCATTTGTCACCCCGAGTGGGAAGGGTATGCTCAGACGTGAGTCCCTTGCTCTCCATGCCACTGGAATCAAGCTATCCTGGCTGACGAGGGCTGAAAGCCCGAAACCGGTCCTAGGATGCTTGTTTCCAGTCCAGGGAGGACCTGGCTTGGCAGTTCGGGCTGGACTGTTCCCATGGGGCACAGGGTCAAGACTGATTTGCATATGGCTGGGTTCAAACTGGAATGGCATGGTGAGCAAAAAAACGATGGATTTAGGCCCAGATCTCTGTACTGGGGTGAATGTATGACATTGTTCTGCATTCTGTCCATCAATTGTTGTTTTTGCATTTGTCACCCCGAGTGGGAAGGGTATGCTCAGACGTGAGTCCCTTGCTCTCCATGCCACTGGAATCAAGCTATCCTGGCTGACGAGGGCTGAAAGCCCGAAACCGGTCCTAGGATGCTTGTTTCCAGTCCAGGGAGGACCTGGCTTGGCAGTTCGGGCTGGACTGTTCCCATGGGGCACAGGGTCAAGACTGATTTGCATATGGCTGGGTTCAAACTGGAATGGCATGGTGAGCAAAAAAACGATGGATTTAGGCCCAGATCTCTGTACTGGGGTGAATGTATGACATTGTTCTGCATTCTGTCCATCAATTGTTGTTTTTGCATTTGTCACCCCGAGTGGGAAGGGTATGCTCAGACGTGAGTCCCTTGCTCTCCATGCCACTGGAATCAAGCTATCCTGGCTGACGAGGGCTGAAAGCCCGAAACCGGTCCTAGGATGCTTGTTTCCAGTCCAGGGAGGACCTGGCTTGGCAGTTCGGGCTGGACTGTTCCCATGGGGCACAGGGTCAAGACTGATTTGCATATGGCTGGGTTCAAACTGGAATGGCATGGTGAGCAAAAAAACGATGGATTTAGGCCCAGATCTCTGTACTGGGGTGAATGTATGACATTGTTCTGCATTCTGTCCATCAATTGTTGTTTTTGCATTTGTCACCCCGAGTGGGAAGGGTATGCTCAGACGTGAGTCCCTTGCTCTCCATGCCACTGGAATCAAGCTATCCTGGCTGACGAGGGCTGAAAGCCCGAAACCGGTCCTAGGATGCTTGTTTCCAGTCCAGGGAGGACCTGGCTTGGCAGTTCGGGCTGGACTGTTCCCATGGGGCACAGGGTCAAGACTGATTTGCATATGGCTGGGTTCAAACTGGAATGGCATGGTGAGCAAAAAAACGATGGATTTAGGCCCAGATCTCTGTACTGGGGTGAATGTATGACATTGTTCTGCATTCTGTCCATCAATTGTTGTTTTTGCATTTGTCACCCCGAGTGGGAAGGGTATGCTCAGACGTGAGTCCCTTGCTCTCCATGCCACTGGAATCAAGCTATCCTGGCTGACGAGGGCTGAAAGCCCGAAACCGGTCCTAGGATGCTTGTTTCCAGTCCAGGGAGGACCTGGCTTGGCAGTTCGGGCTGGACTGTTCCCATGGGGCACAGGGTCAAGACTGATTTGCATATGGCTGGGTTCAAACTGGAATGGCATGGTGAGCAAAAAAACGATGGATTTAGGCCCAGATCTCTGTACTGGGGTGAATGTATGACATTGTTCTGCATTCTGTCCATCAATTGTTGTTTTTGCATTTGTCACCCCGAGTGGGAAGGGTATGCTCAGACGTGAGTCCCTTGCTCTCCATGCCACTGGAATCAAGCTATCCTGGCTGACGAGGGCTGAAAGCCCGAAACCGGTCCTAGGATGCTTGTTTCCAGTCCAGGGAGGACCTGGCTTGGCAGTTCGGGCTGGACTGTTCCCATGGGGCACAGGGTCAAGACTGATTTGCATATGGCTGGGTTCAAACTGGAATGGCATGGTGAGCAAAAAAACGATGGATTTAGGCCCAGATCTCTGTACTGGGGTGAATGTATGACATTGTTCTGCATTCTGTCCATCAATTGTTGTTTTTGCATTTGTCACCCCGAGTGGGAAGGGTATGCTCAGACGTGAGTCCCTTGCTCTCCATGCCACTGGAATCAAGCTATCCTGGCTGACGAGGGCTGAAAGCCCGAAACCGGTCCTAGGATGCTTGTTTCCAGTCCAGGGAGGACCTGGCTTGGCAGTTCGGGCTGGACTGTTCCCATGGGGCACAGGGTCAAGACTGATTTGCATATGGCTGGGTTCAAACTGGAATGGCATGGTGAGCAAAAAAACGATGGATTTAGGCCCAGATCTCTGTACTGGGGTGAATGTATGACATTGTTCTGCATTCTGTCCATCAATTGTTGTTTTTGCATTTGTCACCCCGAGTGGGAAGGGTATGCTCAGACGTGAGTCCCTTGCTCTCCATGCCACTGGAATCAAGCTATCCTGGCTGACGAGGGCTGAAAGCCCGAAACCGGTCCTAGGATGCTTGTTTCCAGTCCAGGGAGGACCTGGCTTGGCAGTTCGGGCTGGACTGTTCCCATGGGGCACAGGGTCAAGACTGATTTGCATATGGCTGGGTTCAAACTGGAATGGCATGGTGAGCAAAAAAACGATGGATTTAGGCCCAGATCTCTGTACTGGGGTGAATGTATGACATTGTTCTGCATTCTGTCCATCAATTGTTGTTTTTGCATTTGTCACCCCGAGTGGGAAGGGTATGCTCAGACGTGAGTCCCTTGCTCTCCATGCCACTGGAATCAAGCTATCCTGGCTGACGAGGGCTGAAAGCCCGAAACCGGTCCTAGGATGCTTGTTTCCAGTCCAGGGAGGACCTGGCTTGGCAGTTCGGGCTGGACTGTTCCCATGGGGCACAGGGTCAAGACTGATTTGCATATGGCTGGGTTCAAACTGGAATGGCATGGTGAGCAAAAAAACGATGGATTTAGGCCCAGATCTCTGTACTGGGGTGAATGTATGACATTGTTCTGCATTCTGTCCATCAATTGTTGTTTTTGCATTTGTCACCCCGAGTGGGAAGGGTATGCTCAGACGTGAGTCCCTTGCTCTCCATGCCACTGGAATCAAGCTATCCTGGCTGACGAGGGCTGAAAGCCCGAAACCGGTCCTAGGATGCTTGTTTCCAGTCCAGGGAGGACCTGGCTTGGCAGTTCGGGCTGGACTGTTCCCATGGGGCACAGGGTCAAGACTGATTTGCATATGGCTGGGTTCAAACTGGAATGGCATGGTGAGCAAAAAAACGATGGATTTAGGCCCAGATCTCTGTACTGGGGTGAATGTATGACATTGTTCTGCATTCTGTCCATCAATTGTTGTTTTTGCATTTGTCACCCCGAGTGGGAAGGGTATGCTCAGACGTGAGTCCCTTGCTCTCCATGCCACTGGAATCAAGCTATCCTGGCTGACGAGGGCTGAAAGCCCGAAACCGGTCCTAGGATGCTTGTTTCCAGTCCAGGGAGGACCTGGCTTGGCAGTTCGGGCTGGACTGTTCCCATGGGGCACAGGGTCAAGACTGATTTGCATATGGCTGGGTTCAAACTGGAATGGCATGGTGAGCAAAAAAACGATGGATTTAGGCCCAGATCTCTGTACTGGGGTGAATGTATGACATTGTTCTGCATTCTGTCCATCAATTGTTGTTTTTGCATTTGTCACCCCGAGTGGGAAGGGTATGCTCAGACGTGAGTCCCTTGCTCTCCATGCCACTGGAATCAAGCTATCCTGGCTGACGAGGGCTGAAAGCCCGAAACCGGTCCTAGGATGCTTGTTTCCAGTCCAGGGAGGACCTGGCTTGGCAGTTCGGGCTGGACTGTTCCCATGGGGCACAGGGTCAAGACTGATTTGCATATGGCTGGGTTCAAACTGGAATGGCATGGTGAGCAAAAAAACGATGGATTTAGGCCCAGATCTCTGTACTGGGGTGAATGTATGACATTGTTCTGCATTCTGTCCATCAATTGTTGTTTTTGCATTTGTCACCCCGAGTGGGAAGGGTATGCTCAGACGTGAGTCCCTTGCTCTCCATGCCACTGGAATCAAGCTATCCTGGCTGACGAGGGCTGAAAGCCCGAAACCGGTCCTAGGATGCTTGTTTCCAGTCCAGGGAGGACCTGGCTTGGCAGTTCGGGCTGGACTGTTCCCATGGGGCACAGGGTCAAGACTGATTTGCATATGGCTGGGTTCAAACTGGAATGGCATGGTGAGCAAAAAAACGATGGATTTAGGCCCAGATCTCTGTACTGGGGTGAATGTATGACATTGTTCTGCATTCTGTCCATCAATTGTTGTTTTTGCATTTGTCACCCCGAGTGGGAAGGGTATGCTCAGACGTGAGTCCCTTGCTCTCCATGCCACTGGAATCAAGCTATCCTGGCTGACGAGGGCTGAAAGCCCGAAACCGGTCCTAGGATGCTTGTTTCCAGTCCAGGGAGGACCTGGCTTGGCAGTTCGGGCTGGACTGTTCCCATGGGGCACAGGGTCAAGTTTGATTTGCATATGGCTGGGTTCAAACTGGAATGGCATGGTGAGCAAAAAAACGATGGATTTAGGCCCAGATCTCTGTACTGGGGTGAATGTATGACATTGTTCTGCATTCTGTCCATCAATTGTTGTTTTTGCATTTGTCACCCCGAGTGGGAAGGGTATGCTCAGACGTGAGTCCCTTGCTCTCCATGCCACTGGAATCAAGCTATCCTGGCTGACGAGGGCTGAAAGCCCGAAACCGGTCCTAGGATGCTTGTTTCCAGTCCAGGGAGGACCTGGCTTGGCAGTTCGGGCTGGACTGTTCCCATGGGGCACAGGGTCAAGACTGATTTGCATATGGCTGGGTTCAAACTGGAATGGCATGGTGAGCAAAAAAACGATGGATTTAGGCCCAGATCTCTGTACTGGGGTGAATGTATGACATTGTTCTGCATTCTGTCCATCAATTGTTGTTTTTGCATTTGTCACCCCGAGTGGGAAGGGTATGCTCAGACGTGAGTCCCTTGCTCTCCATGCCACTGGAATCAAGCTATCCTGGCTGACGAGGGCTGAAAGCCCGAAACCGGTCCTAGGATGCTTGTTTCCAGTCCAGGGAGGACCTGGCTTGGCAGTTCGGGCTGGACTGTTCCCATGGGGCACAGGGTCAAGACTGATTTGCATATGGCTGGGTTCAAACTGGAATGGCATGGTGAGCAAAAAAACGATGGATTTAGGCCCAGATCTCTGTACTGGGGTGAATGTATGACATTGTTCTGCATTCTGTCCATCAATTGTTGTTTTTGCATTTGTCACCCCGAGTGGGAAGGGTATGCTCAGACGTGAGTCCCTTGCTCTCCATGCCACTGGAATCAAGCTATCCTGGCTGACGAGGGCTGAAAGCCCGAAACCGGTCCTAGGATGCTTGTTTCCAGTCCAGGGAGGACCTGGCTTGGCAGTTCGGGCTGGACTGTTCCCATGGGGCACAGGGTCAAGACTGATTTGCATATGGCTGGGTTCAAACTGGAATGGCATGGTGAGCAAAAAAACGATGGATTTAGGCCCAGATCTCTGTACTGGGGTGAATGTATGACATTGTTCTGCATTCTGTCCATCAATTGTTGTTTTTGCATTTGTCACCCCGAGTGGGAAGGGTATGCTCAGACGTGAGTCCCTTGCTCTCCATGCCACTGGAATCAAGCTATCCTGGCTGACGAGGGCTGAAAGCCCGAAACCGGTCCTAGGATGCTTGTTTCCAGTCCAGGGAGGACCTGGCTTGGCAGTTCGGGCTGGACTGTTCCCATGGGGCACAGGGTCAAGACTGATTTGCATATGGCTGGGTTCAAACTGGAATGGCATGGTGAGCAAAAAAACGATGGATTTAGGCCCAGATCTCTGTACTGGGGTGAATGTATGACATTGTTCTGCATTCTGTCCATCAATTGTTGTTTTTGCATTTGTCACCCCGAGTGGGAAGGGTATGCTCAGACGTGAGTCCCTTGCTCTCCATGCCACTGGAATCAAGCTATCCTGGCTGACGAGGGCTGAAAGCCCGAAACCGGTCCTAGGATGCTTGTTTCCAGTCCAGGGAGGACCTGGCTTGGCAGTTCGGGCTGGACTGTTCCCATGGGGCACAGGGTCAAGACTGATTTGCATATGGCTGGGTTCAAACTGGAATGGCATGGTGAGCAAAAAAACGATGGATTTAGGCCCAGATCTCTGTACTGGGGTGAATGTATGACATTGTTCTGCATTCTGTCCATCAATTGTTGTTTTTGCATTTGTCACCCCGAGTGGGAAGGGTATGCTCAGACGTGAGTCCCTTGCTCTCCATGCCACTGGAATCAAGCTATCCTGGCTGACGAGGGCTGAAAGCCCGAAACCGGTCCTAGGATGCTTGTTTCCAGTCCAGGGAGGACCTGGCTTGGCAGTTCGGGCTGGACTGTTCCCATGGGGCACAGGGTCAAGACTGATTTGCATATGGCTGGGTTCAAACTGGAATGGCATGGTGAGCAAAAAAACGATGGATTTAGGCCCAGATCTCTGTACTGGGGTGAATGTATGACATTGTTCTGCATTCTGTCCATCAATTGTTGTTTTTGCATTTGTCACCCCGAGTGGGAAGGGTATGCTCAGACGTGAGTCCCTTGCTCTCCATGCCACTGGAATCAAGCTATCCTGGCTGACGAGGGCTGAAAGCCCGAAACCGGTCCTAGGATGCTTGTTTCCAGTCCAGGGAGGACCTGGCTTGGCAGTTCGGGCTGGACTGTTCCCATGGGGCACAGGGTCAAGACTGATTTGCATATGGCTGGGTTCAAACTGGAATGGCATGGTGAGCAAAAAAACGTTGGATTTAGGCCCAGATCTCTGTACTGGGGTGAATGTATGACATTGTTCTGCATTCTGTCCATCAATTGTTGTTTTTGCAATTCATTCTCACCAGCATCTGCAACGCGCTCCTGCAGAAAGCATCGGGACATGGATGTCTCTGCATCCATGCCGACAGAAACATGGTTAAAGTGCTGCCCAGAGGTCATGCCTTTATTGCTATTGTAGATGTTTTTCCAAATGCATTTGAATAGTTCTATATACAGATGCACAGAAAGTCACATGCTGTTTATTACCATTGTTGAGTCTGGGGAGGGTCCATGACCCGGGAGAGGCAAAACCTGGGTGAGCATTTGAGTAATTGCTTGTAATTATAGTCGTGATGGAATTGTTACGTGCATTCCGTTAGGTAGTTTTCTTATTTCCACCTCACTCGACTGTGGTAATACACTGTAATTTGACATCTGCGTTTT
Source organism: Triturus cristatus (assembly GCF_964204655.1). Classification (NCBI taxonomy): domain Eukaryota; kingdom Metazoa; phylum Chordata; class Amphibia; order Caudata; family Salamandridae; genus Triturus; species Triturus cristatus. The sequence goes on along the minus strand of NC_140584.1, from coordinate 86,985,442 downwards.
AGTAATAAATGTGTGAATGTGTTTATTAGTGCACTTGCATTGAATATGTTTATTGGACCTCATTTATTTTCAGTTCCTTGGCATAAACATTTGTATTGAAAAGGACATGGACCACATGTGTCCAGTCATCGTTTTTGTGTGTTTTGGAAATGAAAGCCTTGTTGGGGGGCAACCAAAAGTAAAATATGCTTCTGCTCTATGATTTCCTTTAACGATAGAGACACAACAAGGTGATAAGGAGTGAGTCAGATAACTGGGCGGGGGGGAACAACCTTTACAACGCAACTTTTACAACGCACTACCTTTACAACGCATTTTTTACAACGCATAATCCATTACAACGCATGACATTACAACGCATGACACTACAACGCATTTTTAAAAACTACCTTTACAACGCATTCCATTACAACGCATACTACCATTACAACGCATACCATTACAACGCATAATATTACACTACACTATCCAACACTTACCCTACTGTTGCACCCCCTGGAGTTAGAATAGTAATTTTTACCCCTATACTATCCAACACTTACCCTACTGTTGCACCCCCTGGAGTTAGAATAGTAATTTTTACCCCTATACTATCCAACACTTACCCTACTGTTGCACCCCCTGGAGTTAGAATAGTAATTTTTACCCCTATACTATCCAACACTTACCCTACTGTTGCACCCCCTGGAGTTAGAATAGTAATTTTTACCCCTATACTATCCAACACTTACCCTACTGTTGCACCCCCTGGAGTTAGAATAGTAATTTTTACCCCTATACTATCCAACACTTACCCTACTGTTGCACCCCGTGGAGTTAGAATAGTAATTTTTACCCCTATACTATCCAACACTTACCCCACTGTTGCACCCCCTGGAGTTAGAATAGTAATTTTTACCCCTATACTATCCAACACTTACCCTACTGTTGCAACCCCTGGAGTTAGAAAAGTAACTTTTACCCCTATACTATCTAATACTTACCTTAAATGTAATTTAATATTATGCGTTGTAATGGTATGCGTTGTAAAGGTAGTATGCGTTGTAATGGAAATGCGTTGTAAAGGTATTTTTTAAAAATGCGTTGTAGTGTCATGCGTTGTAATGTCATGCGTTGTAATGGATTATGCGTTGTAAAAAATGCGTTGTAAGTGCATGCGTTGTAAAAGTGTGCGTTGTAACGTCATACATCCCTGGGCGGGGCATCAGACGGATGGCATTGATGAGCGTCATGAAAGCATGCTTCACATTTTTGGTGCGTCTCCCGCAGTTAGTTTACTGCTTGCAGGACGCTAGGCCCTGTGTTCATGGCACATATGTTTACAGGGAGCACGCTTTTATCCACAGAGCCCTTCCAGGGCCCGAGGCGGGCTCTGCTTCAATGGCAGTGACATGCCCTTGGAGACTAGGTTAATTCTAGAAAACTACTTTCTGTCCTTTCCAGGATCACTCCAAGAAAGCTCTGGGGTCTCTCTGTGTTCCCTACGTGCCTTTTTGAGCCCTTTCTTTGCGCTAGCTGCTAATGTGATTAGCTATTATTTTGCTTATAAGGGCCAAAATGCGTCCCATTGAGCACTCGGGCGATTTCCAGGCGTTCTCTTTCTCTCTCTTTTGCGCCTCTCAGGAACACTTTATGTGCCTCTCAGTCAAGGCCAGTGTGTTCAAATTCGCTGAGGGATCCATTCGCTCTCATGGGAATGTTCGCTCAGCAACACCCCCAGGGCCAAAACACGGCTCTCTCAGGGGCAGTCTTAATGCCCTCCATCCTCTCAGGCCCTAAGGTAAGCTTTGTCACTGAGGCGCTTTTTATGAGAGGGGTGCTCACAGAATACTCTAAAGAGTGGTCTTTGAGGGGCTGAACATCTCAAGGTGCTCTCTCATTGCCTCCTGTCCTAAGGCGCGTGTGTGTGATCCTTCCCGCAGGGGCTCTTTTTCCTGGCACTCTCTCACTCTGGAGCATTCTCAGAACTAATCTCGCACCAATATACTTCAAACGTACCCAGGAATTATCTTGGCGTCACTTGCAAACATGCCTAGCATGTGAGGGATGCTGTATGTGGCACTACCGCGTACCCCTTTCCTGGAGGAACATTTCCAGTGCCCTTGTTTGCAGAAATTGCAGCAGAAGTTTGCCTTTCCCGTGGAGTCGCCCAACAGCAGGTGTAGCCACCCTGACTGGTAAACGCCAGCTGCCTTGGTAGAGGAGCCTAATCGACCACAGCGAATGACGGAAATTCCACTCGCACGTTATACCTGGATGCTGCCTGGCAGAGGCTAGTTATTGGTTGATTAAGTTAAAATTGAATCAAACCCTGGTGTACAATGCACTCCACATCACACACACACACACACACACACACACACCAGACTGAACAAGGAAAGGGAATATTTCACGAGAAATCGTCATATGATCACCTCAGTTTCAGTAGCGGCTGGCGGGGAACGTCGGCGGAGGAGTAGGGGTGAGAATTAAAAAAAATTTATAAAAACACGTACCTTTTCGCTGGCTGCCCCCTCTCCTCCGTCTTGTTAAGCTGCGTTTTTCCTGCAGTCCTGGCAGCAGGAAGCACCCAGCTCCCCTGAGCCAATCACAACGCTGCAATGCAGTGTTGTGATTGGTCTGAGCGCCGTGGTTCGACGCTCAGACGGGGACAGGGAAGCTTTGCATGTTCCTCACCAGGCTGTGTAATTCAGCCTGATGGGGAACATGCAAAGAGCGCATGACTGTTTGGTCGGCCCAAGAGGGCCAGTTAAACGGTCATATGCACTTAGGGGGTGTGCAAACCACTCCTCCTGCTGTGCCATGTTCAATCAGCCTGGCCCCACCCTAACCCAGCCCGCAGCTACCAAAAAACTAAATTATATTAACATTATTATCATTTTATTTTTGCTGCTCTGTGAGCAGTAGGGCGACTTTCCTCCGCCTTAGAAGAGGAGCCGCCCCTGTTCAGTTTCTTTTCTTTTTTTGTGTCTGTCTGTTATGGTTTCATAATGTATTTCTGCTGACTTGTCTGATATGGGAAGTACATGAGGAACCAGTCAGGGCAGGTCTGTTCACATCCCCAGCATATCTTTAATGACAAGAATTATAAAAGCAAACAATTTTAAATCATTTGATATGAAGTCATCTAACTATTCATCTTCGGATATCGAGAAGACTTCAAAATTAAGAGTCCGAGAAAGAAACTGTTGAATTTTAGTTCTAAAGAGTGCCAGTGTTTGTAGTGAAATAAATAATTTTGTGTTTTTCTGTCTGTCAGTAGATCTGTTGCTTTATGTTAGCTTATAACACCTATATCAGTCTGTGTGTAATCACTCTCACTCTTTCTCTTTACAGAGACACACACTCTCTATTTGATTATCTTATTATTGTAGGAAAGTGCTGTCTTTTGTATGGTTACCCTCCCTCTTTTTGCTCTAATGCTTATGGTTATGACACTGATAGTGCACTGAAGCCTGCTACCCAGAGCCAATACTCTCTCCCTAAAACTGTTGTGTGAATTGGCAATCCCAATTGACAAGGACTTTAACTCTCTTATAAGTACATAGTATACGGTACCAGTGGTACCCAGGGCATTGGTGGTAAAGGGCATGGAGCACTGTTTGTGCCAATCAACGTGACCCAAATAAACTACCAACAGCAGGCCTGCCATTTCAGACTGCAGGAGCAATGCAAACGGCTCAAATGTGTCTTTACCCTCACCATGTGTGGCAAAGTCAATGCAGTAGCTCTGTTATATGCCAGTCACCTCAAAGGAAGGCCTCCTAAACCATAGGCGACAGGGTGCATTATTTAAAAGGAGTGGACATGTAAGTGCAAGTTTTTTGACCCTATAGTATCTTTTACCATTAGAAGATACTACAAATGGTAGACTGTCCAGAGGATAACATGGCCTGGCACCTGGGCAAACCCAAGGTTGGCAGCTCCATTATAGTACCGCCTAAATACATTGTTTAATCTCAAACAACATTCCTTCTCACACCTGACTCAAATCTTGTGTCGAGGGCGATGTGGCAAGCAACCATGTAACTACCTGGTTGCCCTTGTTTGTTTGTGCTTCGGCTGGGAAACCCACGTTTCCCTCGTTTGCTGCTGCCAAGACACGAATGTGACCTCCTGCCAGGCAGTGTGATCACTCGTAGGAGTCAGGAACAAATGCTTGGGCAGGAAGGAGTTCACCTCTCCTTCCTCCCATGTTGGCTAGTGAAGTGGCACATCAAGGCGGTGAGCCTCTGTTACGCACCAGGGCAGACTACTAGAGGAGGAAACAACCCTCCCCTTGCCCCTGGCACATTTGCACCCAGATAGGCTGGAAATTAGTTAGTTAAGGAGGTGTATCCCCTAGAAGGCTAGCCACAAATCCAGGGTGATCAGCATAGCCTGTACAGTAAATTAGATTTCTGCATCTTTAGAAGTGGCAGAATAGAGAGTTCTGTGTAGAAAAGGTGACTCACTCCCCTGGATGTGGTCACCTCAGGGGCAGACTAGCTGCAGGGACTAACATTCCATTGGCTATTTACTCCCACGCCTCCAACTTCAGGATTCAAGGGACACCCCTGGACACCATAGTCCTACCTTTTTAACTTGTAATTCACTGCCCACGCTAAATTGAGCCAATCCTAGGGATTTGCAGTGTTGTCATACGCAGACGACACACAGATCATGGTGTTGATGCTAGGGAACACTGACAGGGTTACCTCCCGCTTTCATGATGGCATGCAGGAAGTCAGAAGATGGATGGCAAGTAATTGTCTAAAACTAAACTCAGCCAAAACTAAGGTCTTGCTATTCGGGAACAACACCTCTTCTTGGTCCCCTAAATGGTGGACTCAGAAAATAGGGCTACTTCCCACACTGGTTACCAAAGTCAAAAATGTAGGAATCTACTTTGATTAAAAAAAACTGTCATTTGAAGGGCAGGTGAATTCCATCACTTCCTCCTGGTTTTTTATGTTCAATACGCTCAGAATTATTCTTCCTTTTATCCCCTTTATTCTACAGAAATTGGTTCTCATGGCTCTCATCTATTCCAAATTAGACTACTGCAGTGTGCTATTTCATAGCCCTCAGAAAAAATCTTTACATAAACTACAGATTATACAAAATGCGGCTGCCCGTCTTCTTCTGTGAATCCCTAAGTATCAATCGGTTTCCCATGTCCTCCCTGCACTCCATCGGCTTCTGGTAAAAAAACGGATGGAGTTTAAATCCGTATGCATTGCTTTTAATACTTTGCATAGTGACAGCCCTGATTCTCAGTAGCAGTACTTTCTATGGTACTTCCCTTAAAGATCTTTACGATCCGCCTCTTCAGCTAACCTTGTAATCCCCAAGGTCAGAAAAGCCACATGGGGCAGCAGAAGTTTCATTGCCAATACATCTAGGTTTTGAAATACTTTACCATTAGAGTTAAAGAAGGAACCCAATTCGCTAGCTTTCCAGAAAGTGCTAAAAACCTGGTTGTTTAACTAATAGTTCCATTAGCTAGGTGATCTCTTAGGCCCCCCGTTTCAGGTCTATATGTCCTCTTACTTGCTCTCCTTTCCGAATCTTACTGCCAAGACACCTTTGGCTAGTAATGTGATGATTTCATTTCACATTTACACCTGGTATAAGCTAATGGGTAGGAATGACTCCTAGGCATAATGGGGTTAAAGTCCCCGGGGAAACCCTGCCCACTTTGGGCATTTTGAAGGTAACAAAATACTTTGCCAGCCTATACTAAACTTGGAATCTGAGGGTTGTGTGTGGGGGGGAGGGGAAGTGTACTATAGTAATCCTGATGTCCTCCGATTAACACCAAACATTCTGTTTAAAGCAGTAACTGTACCTCCAATAAATCCGGAGACAAAAGTCCGGTAGGACGAAAGCAAAGTTTTCGAGCATTCAGACAGTGAATACTCAAGAATTGTCTTGGCATGCTGTTTTGCTCTTTTCAAGTGCATCCCAAGTGTTGTGTAATCTCAGCAAACCTGTCAAGCAGGATGACACACTCCAGAAGGATTTGACACTAATGTCAAAAAGAATTCCCACAGCCCCCACCGTGCATAGCCAGCGAGGTTCAAAGCATCCATCTCTACCCGTTTTCACTGACCGGTCAATCACCGTGACATATTATGAAGCTATTGGGAAGAATTTCGAACCTCATTCACATCTAATCACTGGCTGGGAGAAGTGGAAGAGCAAATGCAAATTAGCCTCCAGGAATGTCAGACAGGGAAAGGTAACTTTCTAAAACTTACTTTTTCCTAATGTTCATTAAAATCAGACCTCCCCATTGAAGTGAAAGTTTGAATAACTATTACAATAGTTTTTTAAATTAATTTTCTAGGTAGTACTGTACGTGACTTACAGTATTAGGATTTAAAATCTGTACGCTGGCTTTCTACATAGGACAGCTAGGCCTAATACAGTGTAAAATAGCTTTTGAGTGCTGTACTGTAAGGACATGTTAATATTTCATTTCCACATGTCAATACCATGCACCCTGCGTTGTGGGCTATAAGGCCTACAAAGGGATGACTTATTAAATATTTAAAAGTGAGGTTATGGTCTGTCAAAATTGTGTATGTTGAACGTCGAATTTCTGCTTTTAGAAAAAGAGGGGGTCCCTTAGTCTCCCATATCACGCAGTTATTCCTTGGTCTTGGACTCCATAGGTGGCCAATTGAAGGGCCTGCATTCCCCCCAAGTGCATAAAGCATAGCTTTTGGGGGAAGTGTCATGAACTCTTCCCTCAAGTTCAGAACATATCTGTGTCTCTTTTCAGTAAAATAGCACTGCCTACATTGCGCCAAGTGCATTTACAAACACGATCATTTTGGGTGTTAGTGCAATAGTGCTGTGCTTAGGAGCTTTGAAACACAGAGGGCGCAACCACAGCTCCTTATTTCCAAACCCTGTGGTCTGCTGCCCGTGCAGCCACTCGTACAGTTGCTGAGTTTGCGTACTCACAGATGACAACATGATTTTTAAAAAATAGGTGCACCGCTCAATTTTTCACACACCCCAGGTCCAGATCACAATCACTTTATGATCTGGACTTGTACCAGGGGGCAAACGAGGGTCCCTGCAGTACGGGTCCAAAACCTTGAGAGGGGGCAGATCTTATCCAGAGCCAATAAATATCCGTGATAAATGAGAGGCTCAGGAGGGCCTTTTAACATTTTGAAGGGGTGCCCGGTCATTTTATGTTATGCCCCTGGCTTGTACAAGTAAAGTCTCACCTCCTGGCATGCATTTGGTAACTTTGCAGCTTAAAACAGTTGCTGTCGGCTAAGCAGAACTGGAACAATGAACAGACTTTAAAAAAAAAGTAATTTCGGCACTACTTCAAAAAATGTGCAGCTATTGAAGAAAAATGTAATATGCAGCTTGAGTGCACAGCTTGATGTACAGAACTAAAGAGCACAGGAATGGGACTGCAAATAAAGAATCGCAAAGTAATGTTTGTAAAGGCGCACATTGTACCTGACACAGCTGTTGGTTGGTGAATGGACAGCCAGCTCTGGACTGCAACATATTCACCTGCACATAGGAGCGGACTGGGGTTGTCAGCCCACCATCATACGTCCAATTTTACAAAGTTATTAGGAATCCTGAGAACCAATAGCATAGCCAGTAAGCACTGGCAAAGCGAATAGGTCTGTATTAAATGGCTAATGCATTCAGCGTTAGTTCATCAATGCAAGACGCCCAGGAGGAAGCTAGAAGGTGTAGTATACAGAGAAAGTATAGTTGTAAAGTAGTCCCTCGTGCTCCTCAATGCAAGCTCTGGATTGAGGTCTTCAGAACACACTTAAGCAGCCAATTGTATTAGGTGAGAGATGAATACTCCACTGGGCTGAGTCAAGGCACAGTTGGTAAAGTATTAAGCCAATAGCTGAAAGAAATTGGATGAAGAATTTCAGTGATTGGAAGCAGGGCGGCTTTAGTGCTGGTGGCGCCCTGTACAACAGTCATTTTTGGCGGCCCCACACTCCATCACTGCCTCTCCCCGGATTCTCTTACTACCACCGGGCAAAAGTTCCTCTCATCTCTCCAGTCGCAAGTTGCTGCTGAACACAGAACCCCCCTGAGGTCAGGGCCCAGTGCGGCCGCACCGATCATACTGCCCTAGAGCCGGCCCTGATTGGAAGAGGCAAACCCAATGCCCACTCTAAGGACATTGCTAGACATGTTTGAAACGGGTAGATCCAAAGGAGACTTTGTGTATGTTTTAGCCATAAGTCTGGATGATAGCCGCGTTGACCATGATCTGACGAGGAGTGAACAGCAATTAGCATAATAGTGCAGACATTGTTCTAACTCAGAAATAAGAAAGTATTCCTCCCTCTGACTGGCCATTGTGCAGTATGCAAGCAGGACATGTAAAGAATATTGAATGTGGCAATAAATAGTATAGCATTTTCAATTTCCTGTGTAAGTGTCATGTGGCTCTGTCTACACCCTTTCTCCTGAAATAGAAAGTGTAATCAGAGTTCTATTAATTTTCTTTTCATTTCCGCCACGCCACTTCAGCATGACAAAAATTGTTTCGGTATATGTGCGCCAATTGGTGAATGAAATAAGTCTGAACATAAGGCGCAAAACAAGAAGTCGAGGGGCTAATGTTGTACCTGCTGTGCGAACTCATCATTGAGACGTAGTAAAGATAATTTGTAATGTTTTGTTCCGAACCGTGAAAGCAAAATGCTTTTTAATGACTAGAGCCGCAGGACCACTCAGGTGGGGGATGCAGTTAGACAGAATGGATTGCAGATGTCTGATTTTTTTTGTTTTGCCATCGGGAACGTAAAACGTGACTTTCCTGTTTTTTAGCCTTTTGAGTTTAAAGTGAAGGTGCATTTTTAGGCCAGGCGGTAGCCAAGTCCTTTTCGTTTTATCAAAATTGTCTATTCTATGCATTCTTCTTGGGGCTGTCATGCAGCACTCTTAATCCAATGGCCTGTTTTTGTGCCATTCACTCTTTTCTTCTACCCACTATAGCATGCGGCAGTGAGTAAACCCACTTCAGCTATTGGCTAACTTCACTGTGGGTAAATGGCATTCTGACCTTTCACAAGTGACACATTCACACACACAGTAGTTCCCTTAAATGCCATGACGTAATGTGAGAATGTGTGCTTTTGAGACCAAAAAAAGGTTATACTTCTAGCTAATGTTTTTATTTTTACGTTATTTTAAATTGAGGTGGACCCATCAGCTTCCCAAACAATAAAGTTTAGCAAAGTCAAAACCAATCAAAAATTGTCAGCATTAGAAATATTGACATTGCCAATGCTTGTTTTTGGCTGGAGTGAAGACTTTTAGGTTTCACCTAACAGCACACATGTGCTGTTGCTGCGAGGGTGTTGTATACAGTTAAGCGTTTGGAGCCCGCCCATTACTTACCATTTGTTGACTTAATTATCTTTCTTTTTGGCTGCCTTCTACTTGGCCAGCATATGGCATATGTGACTTCCTTTTATTTTTCTGGAGCATAGACCAAGTACTAATTGATTTAATTTGTTTAGTGTCCTTCCGATGTCCTTCCGCTGCCTGCGCTGTAATTCAAGGTACTTGTTTTTTTCTCTCATTATTTCCACTTCCATGCTACACCTTTGGGCTGCTTTAAGCTTCCATCCTACAGTTTTGTTGTCTTAATTTGTTTTGGAATTCGGCTCTTCCTTTTACGGTACCAAATAAATGGCAAATTGTGACTTTGTTTTACAATTCAGTGCTTCCTTTTATAGCGCCAACCAAATGGCACGGAATATCAAAGAACTCTGTGTGACTGCATGTGTTTGTAGGCTGCACCTCTCCTCTCTGCATACAGAGTATGTGTCTGTTTAAAGCGTACACTAGTAGCGTAACAAAGCCACTGTGGTGCAGGGGGGCCCCAAGCTCTGGGGGGCCACCTCTGGCAGGTCCCTGGCCCGAGAGCTCTGACCTGCATACGTAGTGTCGGGGGCTCCCTGCATGTACTTTGCAGGGGTGAGGGGATTCTCAAGTCTCGCTACGCCACTGGCATACATCGGTCTGACAACCAAACTCCCATTGTCTTTCCAGACAAGCAATTTAGTCACATGCTTCAGGCAAGGTTGCTGTTCAGCAACATAAGCATTTTGTTGCTGTGCCTGTGCCTTTTTAAACACCAAATATGTGACTTTTTAAAGTGTCTTAATGTTGGGCAGTGCTGCAGTTAATCCATTTCTCCTTAAAACCAGTATCCTCAGTTCAATATATATTCCACCTCTTCTATGCTCATACAAAGTATGGGTCGCTTTAAAGCACATCAGGTTTGTGCAGCACAGCAACTACTCCAGTTCTCCTGTGCTTCAGTCCTCATTCTCATATGTATTCCACCAAAAGTGCTTTCAGGCACCCTTTATTCATATGCACTTAGGAGCAAGAGATTCAGCTTAACCTTCACAGCTACTCTCCACTCCAATCTACCCCACTCCACTCCAGTCTCAGCTATTCCACCCCAATCTACCCTACCCCACTCCACTCCAACTTACCCCATTCCTCTCTAACCCACTTCAGTCTGTCGCACTCCATGCCAGTCTGCCACACTCCACTCCAATCTACTCCACTCCGATAACATCTACCCCAAACGACCCCACTCTTCTCCACTCTATCCCAATCTACCCCACTCCACACTACCCCACTCCACCTCACACCATTTCACCCCCCACTCCATCCCACCCCACCCACTTTTAGCCATGCTGAATAGCAGCCACACTGGTGTAAAATGTTGCTAAAACACATTGCCAAAGCCAATGCTTGTTGTTATGCGCGTTGTTCTTGGCATGGGCATTGCCATCCATTTTAAGGAATTATAATTACTCAATAACCCTATGGCCAGGAGTTTTTAGCTCTAGGCAAATTGGCAAATTTCTGTCTCCTCCCATAACAATTGACCCACATTCACTTCAAGGAAGGTGACTTGTCAAAATGAAAGCATTGGCAGCAGTGACATCACATTGCTTTTGGCCACTAGTGACCACTTGGCCCTCTATGAGCCCCTCAACAGTCTTGTATTTGCTTCTTTTCAGAGCTACTCTCCTTGATGTCCTTGTTCACATTCCTACAAGACCTAGAATGCATTTGTTTAATTAACATATTAAGAACATTCTTACTGTGGCAACTGTGCCTTCTTTGTGTTTTTAAATTGGTAGATTCTGTTGCATTTATTAGGTCCTCATTTTTTCGCTATATTTTTATTTTAGATTATGCCATCAGTGAAGAGGGCACCAATACATATTGATAAACATTAAATCTAGAAAAACACAAAAATACACTTTATATTTTTATTCTGGATGATCGCATCAATAAAAAGACGTTTGGTAACCATTTTAAAACTAGGACTAAAACAAATATACCACACTAATGGCACAAAATTAAAAGTTTAAATGCTTCTGAGACAGCTTATGTTTGAGAGGGATTGAGTCTAGCCTACCATACAACAGTACTTTGAGCTCACAGCATTTATGGTTTGCATGGAATCTAATACTCATTTAAATAACTCCTTGTGGAATCTCGCAGTATCTACCAGACTGCATGTATTAAAAACAATATTTTACTCTTATCTACCCTAAAATACCAGGTACACGACTTCGAATTTCTGGTCGTATCTGAGATCTCTGAAGCAAAACCCGTCTGTGCCTCAAGGTACCAACTTTTAAGGCAATCGTTTTGTGCACATACGCCAAAGATCTAGTTTGTGCTGCCTTCCAAGATCACACATCTTTAGCCTTCAAGTGAAACCTCACAAATACCCTTTCCACTGTCCTGGATGTCACTGATTTCATAACATTATCTCTCTGTCCCCACTGTTGTTCCTACTTAAATTAGGCTATTATATCTTATGGAAGATTCTATTTACTGCCTAACATATCTGCAACAATTTCCACCATACAATTAGACACTGCATGTAGATCTACTTTGTGTTATTCGTAAAATAACAGATACTGATGTTTAATACTTTTACTCTATTAATGTCCCCTTTGGGATTTAAACCATCATTGCCAGGTCTAGAGACTAATTAGTCCGTTTAGAGCAATTAAAACGTGTCATTACGCACTCAAACTCAAGGCACTGAGGTAGTGAGGAGGTTAAGACCCCTTAGTGCTTGATTTCGCCAGCTTTGCATTTATTTGGGCCGATCCATTTAACCCCTCAACTACCTGTATGGAATCCTAGTATGCCCAATATCGCACATAAAAGTGCATGCGACTGCACAGATTTTAACAGATTTGTCGAGTTCAGGATACATTCTGCAATTTAGCCAATTACTTAACTAAAGCGACTTACTATTATGCTTCGGACAGATATCAAAATATAGTGAGGTGATAGGCATTGTGCATAAACTGATATATTATTTTTGTTGTACAGTTCAGTAAAAGTGAAGCTATAAACACAAATCTCAATTTTATTAAAATATCATTCAACAGGCAAGATAAAGAGAACATTTCCACACTTTCTATTGTAAGTAGTTCTTATGATAGTGCTTATAGACATACTTTTTGTAGTTCAGGTAATTGAGAAATTGGTTTTTGATAGCTTGGATAATACTGTTTCAAGCAGTGAATCTTGGATTGAGCCACATTTCTCGAGGGTCATTTTACTATTTTCTGTTTTTGATCCCACATCGCTTCTGGGTCACAGTTACCAAAATGCACTCCCTAAAAAAAGCAAATCTAGAGCCATGTCTGTTATGTTTATATTTACACATTGTGATGGATGAAATAAAACAGCAGAGGCCCATAAGGATCTAATCAAATAGCTTCTCACACATTACGATAGATAAAATGAATAAAGTAGAGACCCATAAGCAAATAATTAAATATCTTGTATGTAAACTATGCAGTGACGTGTATATACATTTGTTAAGCAGACATTTAAGAATAGCTATATATTTTTAAACCATAAGTAGTACATATATTTGTACAAAGAAATGTAAGTATTCAAATAAAAACATAATATTAAATGTTTACATACACAGGCATATGCTGTACATTTGTATTTTGTGTATAGTGGTCATGTAGGAAAGAGACAACTCTTGTCTAGTCTTATGATAAGTTAGTTACCTGTAGATCTTATATTTGAGGATAATAAATTCCATAATGAGGCTGCTTGGATAGAGAAAGATGTCCCACTCGTGGTTTTTTTCTTGTATGCCTGTGCTTTGAGGCGAGGTGCCCATCCTTTGTTAAAACATGTGGTCCTGTTCCATGTACTGGATTGTGATTGATAAAAGGGGGCTTGAAGGTGAATCTTCTGGCAACCAGTAACCAATGTAGGGCTCTCAAGGCAGGGGATATGTGAGCTTGTAACTTTACATGTAGGATGTTTTTGGGGGGAGTTTTGTATAGCGCAAACTCTACCTGCAGGCATCAGAGCACTTTACATGAGTACCAGTTGCATTACAAACGGACACATTCATTTTGTTAGGCACGGGGAAATTAAGTGATTTGACCAGCATCAAAGGATGTTGAACCTCCCTGCCGAAACATGAACCAGGTTCCCCAGGTTCGAGGTTGACGCTCTAGCCGTGGAGTAGTTTGGCAAGTATCTGAATTTAGTTGTAATCTTTTCATAGTTGATAAAGATGATCCATGGTAGAGGCCATTGGCGTAATGTAATCAAGTTTAGACAGTACAAGAGCGATTGTAGCATGGACCTTTTGAGGAACTTCTAGGTGGGAGAAGATGCGTCGCAGAGTTATCATAGTAATGAAGCTTGATCTTACTAATTTATCCACTTGGACATTCATCAATAGCTTGGAGTCCATGATAATTCCGAGGTTTCTTACTTCCTTAGATACCCTGGGAGGTGGTCCCAGGTAGTTTGTGGGCCAGGCACTAAATCACAACTTGTTGTGCAGGAGTGGGGGGGGGGGGTAAGGAGGTGCTCCTGAAGTCAGAATCTCCTTGGATACAGACAGGCTCAAAACACACTTTGTAGCTCCTAATAAACCTGACAGGTAAGGCCTGAATCAAAAACCACTAAAATACTGCTCTTCACACGCTTAAAAAGCACTTTTTCTATCCAAAAACAAGTGCTAAATACACTTTCCAAACACAATTTAAACTACAAAATAGATTGAACAGTATCTTAAAAACACTCTGCTTAGGGGTGTATTTTGTCTTTTTAGTGTGAAAAAAAGGAGGGCGCGCCTTTTAGGAACCTTAGCACAGTATGCCAAGTTTCCATCACTCAAGCAACAAAGAATCTTAGTATGGTCTTTTATTTAAACAATATCACCTGTACCGCACAGTCCGAATCTGCTAGGTGCATCTGTAAATTTTCAGATATGAATACATAAAAATGGCAGAGGGAGACTGGACTTAGTAGCATGGGAGCTTCCTTCTCATCGCTACAGATTAAGATGGCAGTTCTGCTCGCACTCAGAAGTAACCAAGAGCTTCTGTAGTGCTACATAAAACTCACACTAAATAAATAAATACCCTCCAGTAGGCATCAGCTTTACAATGTAATTGGAAAGGGTAGTTTATTTATGTGGGAGTTTCGTATAGCTCCTAGTTTCATTTTACGGGCACCTCGCAAGGTTCAACTTCATGCCCGTTATTCCAGGCCTCTGATTAAACTACCATTGACAGTGACCCTTTAGAGCTAATTTTAGTGGTGGTTGTAGCGAACTGGGTGCTTGTACAATGAGAATCATACTGTGGCAGGGCCGGACAGGCCGTAGCAGGCACCAGGCGTTTCCCTGGTGGGCCGGAAGGGTGGGGGCCGGTTTTGAAACGGTGGGGACCTTCTTTTTTCTTTTGTACAGGGGGCGGTTTTGCAGCAGTGCTGCAATATCAGCTCCCTGTACCAAAAGCAGCAACAGTGTTTCCAACCTACCGCCCCCCCCCCCCCCCATTAAATTGCCACTGCTGGTTTACGTTCCCAGTCCGTCCCTGTACTGTGGTCGCTTGCTTTTATTATGAAGGCCATATAACTAGACATCAGATGAGAATATATTTTGATTAGCACCAACTGTGGCCAGTTTTACCCTCCTTAGCTAGAGGTGAAAGACATTTGAAAGCGTTGTTAATAGATGGCCATGCTGCCTTTAAGACCTCGTCTCTTACAGCACTTGACCAGTACGCTCAGGCACAGTGACATGGGTCTCCAGCTTTGCTTGTGCGCCTTCCTGCGATTTCTTCTTGCTTTCTCCCAGTGGCATTTGTTGTTACATTTTGGCACTTCTTTTACCACCACTACTTCTGTATGGTAAGTGGAATATATAGGATATCGTGCTCCGACAGTAGACTGGTGGATGCATCCCATGGTGAGTGAATACGTCTCTTTGTGTGCCATGGGGGCCACACCAGAAAAAACATTACTTGGTGGGGAGAAGCACCCTGATTTTACTTCTTTATTCAGATTCAGAAACTTGCAGGTGTCTCCGGTAATGTATAATAAACCAAACAAAAAACGTTTTTAATGGATTTCCAGGCAACATCTTGCTTTCTCTGACTACCACCAAAGTCAGTCTTATCACATGCCTTCCATGTGTCTAGGCCTCTGTTCCTTTCCTGTGATTTCCTTTTACAAGCTGCTGAATTGTGGTGCTTTAATTCAATTTGATCAAATGATGTGTACAAAGATTCCACCTCCAAGGATGGCGTCTGGCTGCTCATTGAAAGAACAGGACTGGAGGCGTTGTGCCCCTACTGGCATGCATGCTGGTAACTCTGATCATCCGAATGTATGTTTTGGCTACCTCTTGCAGCAAGAGTGAGCGAGAGCCTGTGTGGGCCGGTTAGCATTTGGCATATGTTTGATTTTTTTCATTCTTTCACGTTTTGAAAATAATCCCATTGCCAGAAGGTTCTTTAAGAAAGAAAAGTTAAAAAATGCATTTTAGCTGGCAAAAATTAGGAGGATATCACAGCATGTAATTGGGAACATAACAGCTTTTGATTGACAGCATTTGGATAATTTGCTTAGTTTGGCAAAATTGCTTGACGAGATGAAATTAGATTTCATTAATCTCATCTCAAGTGTAACAATTGGGATAATTGTCACTTTCAGTCCTCTTAATTTAATAAGTCATGCATTTCATATTAGAATAGAATCCAGTGAAACGAAAAGGTCAAAATCTGCATTTTTGTGGCAGGGTTTTTGTTTTTGTAATAATGACAATTTTACAGAGGGAAGAAAAATCTGGTGGGACCAATCAAAAATAAGTATCTGTGTAAACATGTTCACCTTTTCTCACTTTGGTCACTATTTTTCCTCCAGTGTCAAAAGGAGATACCCAAGTTATTGCTTTTAGACAGTTTTTTCGCTTTATTAACATCCTCCGAGTTGGCCACTCGCTCTGTCGACAGCAAAAGTACCATCATCCCTTACCCGGTCCGGGCTTTTTAGCCTGCAGCAACGTGCGTGTAGGGACTCGAAGGTCTATACTTCTAACAGAAAATGCAGAACTTCAAGTTGGCTGACAAGTCAGGACTGGAAAAGATAAGTGCCCAGTTAGAAACCTTTATATGATTCTCAAAGATATTTGCACGTGTAAACTCAGTTTAAATGTGCAGTTAACCTTTTTATACATGTATGGCCACTCACGACATTCACCAAATTTGGTTTTACTCTTGTGAAATATATATAGCAGCTAGATGTTAAATACGAATAAATCTTCGGTATGCTGCAAGTAATGAAAGTTCAAGGTATGGAATGCTCTGAAAGTTTGGGAACACCTACAGACACATACTTGTGTGTGGGTATTCGTAAACTTTATGGTCACCCAATCTCATCACTGATCTGGTCTATGGCTTAATCATGTTCACGGTGAGAGTAAGTCCTAATCCATAATAGGAAGAGAGTACCTCGAACCTGGCTGGGGTGTTCTAGAAGGAGTTTGTTGTAAGGAAGGTGGTCACATAGCCATGTCACATAGATTATGAGTATTTATTGTAGAAGTAATATCTTAGTTACAGGTTCTAGGTTAAGTCTAAATAATCCCACCAGGAGCAGCATGCTTGCTGCCCACTCTCTCCAGCTGACTTTCACCCCAACCAGGCACACATCAACATTCCACACATCACACACACACTGGCTGAGCAGCAGGGAACAGGGAACTGTGGAGAGGATCCACAGGTTACAACAGAGTTTCTCACAGGAAATATTTTTGCCTGTGCAGAAGTAAAAATAATAAAAAGGAAAAAGAAGTTACTGAGTGCAGTTGCACTTGTGCAGGACATTTTCGCATGCACCGAGTCCACCTTTTACACGGAAATGGGTTTGCATGAACATAAAAAAGTATTCACAAAGGTTTTTCTAAAGTACTTCTTGAAAGCTTTGACTTATGCCTCTTTCTAGGAGAAAAAATCTGAACATTTACTCCAAGAGGAGGAAAGCGAAGGGTGTTAAGTACATTACAACATTCGTGGTCATGATGATTTCTGTCGAGCTAAGTGGAATCTTCTCAGCGCTGCATGATATTTTGCTCTTCTCAGATAAATCATTAGTTGTAAGCAAATGGATATATAGTAAAAGCGGTGTGAATAATATTGTGCCGTAAATACAAAGGCACGACAGTAAAGACTACAGGCGCAAAGCATAACAATGACCAAGTGGTGAAAACACTGTGGGTTGTGTTATCGCAACAAGATGGAAATAGGATTTATGTTTGCAGGTTGAGTAAGTGAGGTCTGGTGGAATAAGAACATCCTTGTGATCTGTTGTGAGCCTTAATGTACAAAGTTAGTTCCAAATTTTAAGTGAGGATTATTTCTTATAAAGCTATGTTTTGGATTTATGGAAGTAGATAACTGTAATCTCTATTGTTTTCACTTCTTCTGTGTAGCAATATCAAAACTTTATTTTCGCAACTTTATTCGCCTTTGGTCCAGCAATAAGGAACAAGTAAGTGTAAGAACACCACGTTGAAGAATGCATCAATGAATTTGGAGAATAAAGAATAGTGGAAGGGACAATATGAAACTCACTCTTAAAGTCCCTTAGAAACTCAAGTTGAGGCATGAATTAAATACAAGGTGCTCTGCAATTTACACAAAGTTTACTTTAGCATAGCCTATGGTGACTACAGAAAGTTGTACCCCACTGTGTTCCATCCTCACAGGTCCTTTTAATCATCTGCTATATCTGAGATCTCCTAGAGAATTGAAGAATTGAAGAAACATACAGGGAAGACCTTGGAAGCTTGTTACAAGTGGAACAGTAGTCAGATCTGTATTACCCCCCCTGGGAATTATCCATACGGTGGGCATAATTGGTCATTCTGGGTGAGGGGTATTAACTCAGATTGTAAGATAATGCTCTCCACCTGCTGTGTTCATACACAGCCTGCGATTCCCGATGGATGCTGCAAATCTTTCTACAGACCCATCATGTATTATGGACCACGTGTAATGAGGCCCTTGGATTCAAGGATCTTTGGTCATGGAATTCCCTGAGCCCAAGCCTGAAGTCTATGCAGAACTACTGCAGTTTTGGAAGAAATTGAAAATAGAACTTTTCTGGCTCACTTATAATTTAACACAAGTCTTATGGGGATTACTGCAAAGAACGTAGGATTGCACTCTCCCGTTTAGAGACTGGACTCTAACTTTACTCTAATCCGGTTGTGCTTTTTCTGAACCTACCTAGCGCTCTGAAGTAACGGTTGGGTAATTTGCAGCGCTCTACGAAAGTTCTTATGAAATTCATAACAAATAAGAAACGTGAATACAATTAAACTCAAAGCCTTTTGGTTGACATTGCTGATTATAAATCTTGCCTCGTGCTAGTCTGTATAATTGCTTGTAGGATCTTCTCTATATTAATTATTAGCAGACTGCGGCGGACATTGCTTGTTAACACCCTTGAATGACTGGCAGCAGCAGTGTCAATGTTCTACTTTTCTTCAGCACTGGGGGTTCGTTGTTTCCCCTCCCAATTAACACTGCACTAATCCTTTTAACATTAACCACCCGTTGGACCCTTTAGTTTCTATGATGTATTCATCCTATTAAAACGCTTTTCAAACTCCTCTGTTCTTCCAACTTTCCTTCCTATTATTTTTGCTGGTATTCTCTATACTTCAACACCAGTTTTGTATCCCCCACACTTTTTATACCTTTTCTACATTCCATCGTGTTTGCTTGCTCCAGAAATATTCCGTTTACAGCACCTCTAGGGCTTTCCCAATGGCTGGTGCAGCCTTCTAAGCTGGTTTACTTTTTTTTAGATCTGGATAGAAGTATGCTAGCTGTCTTTACCGGGTAAATGTAAGGATTGTACAAGAGAACTCAGAAGGAGGACGCTATCTTGCAGGAAGCCTCAAAAAGGCAACATTTCACATACCAGGAATCCCTTAAAAGTTACATTTCTCTTTTTTTTCTTCAAGTATCTTAACCGTGTATACAGCGTTTTTTACTACCAGAATCATCCAATTCATGCCATACTCATGAAAAACAATCTAAAAACAAAGCCTGGCCCACAGGCCCCCAGGAGCCCACAGAGCTAGTTTAGTGTTGGTTTGCTTCTATTTTTAAATGGTCACTTGGTTGATTTTCATGTATTTGAACACTTGGGCATCGACTTTGAGTTTGGAGTATGTCTCTAATCGGGCACATGAGTTTCTTATTGAATCAGAATTATGACTCCTGCAGTAAAACTGCACTTCTTCTTCTGTGGACATTTTACCTGATTAAACCTACGCCACTCCACACAATGCCCCATTCCACTAATTGCCACTCCACACAGTGCCCCTTTACGCCACTCCACGCTACACCACTCTATTCTACTCTGCCACTCTACTCCATTCCACTCAGTCCCACTCTACTCCACTCCACTCTATGCCACTCCACTCCTTGACATTCTGTTCCACACAACGCCACTCTGCTCTACGCCACTCTGCTCTGCGCCACTCTATTTATTTTATTTATTTAGGTTACTTATAAAGCGCTAACAATCATCCCGAGGGATATCACGGCGCTGCGATTGCTACAGTGAGGATGCAGTGGGAAAAAATAGGTGTCTTTAGTCATAGTCAGGGAAAAGAAAAGTTTTCAGTTGTTTCCTGAACGCCAGATGATCCTCTGTAAGTCGAAGGGCCATGGGAAGTTCATTCCACTTCTTTGCGGCAACGTGGGAAAAGGCTCGTTCACCCATTCTGGCTTTCTTTACCCTCGGTATGCTGGCCAGAGCCGCGATTTGTGAGCGGAGGTGTCTAGTGGGCGTGTAGAACCGGATCCTGTTTCTAAGGATGAGAGGGCCTGTCTCATGAAGTGCTCTATGAGCAATGCACAGCATCTTAAAAGTTGCTCTCTGCTTCATCGGAAGCCAGTGCAGATCTCGCAGACAGTTTTTGGCCGAGTCATATTTCCTTTTCATACAGATGGCCTTGGCTGCTGCGTTCTGAAGTGTTTGTAGCTTGGTGAACAAATACTCCGCCATGCCAACAAACAGAGAGTTTCTATGCATTCCACTTAACTCCGCCCTACACCACTTTACTCCAATCTACTCTATACCATTCTACTCTATGCCACCCCACTCGTCTACTCCATTCGACACCACACAATGTCACTTGACGCAACTCCACTTTACTGTACGTCACTTCATTCTACCTACACCACTCCCTTTCACACAATGCAACTCTACTCCACTCTGTAACACTCCTCTTGGTGTCACCCCACTCTAAACCATCCCACTCTGCGCCACTCCACTCTACACCACTCCTCTCTGCCCTACTCCATGCCAATCCACTCTCCTCTCTGACACACTGCGCCACACCACTAACTTTTAGCCATGCTGAACAGCAGCCACACTGCTGTACAACATAGATAAAAAGACTTTGGCACATAGTCCTCACATAGGCAAGACATGTTGGCTTTGCCAATGCTTGTTGCCAGATGAGGGACTCGTAAAGTAGGAGGTTTTTAAGGCAGCTGTGTATCATTTTCATGGATTATCTGTAAATATCTGCAAGGGTATTTGGTATGGAATAAACTTTTAAAGGTATGCGTTTTGCACTCCTTTTTGTCTCTCTTTCATTTTTGGTATTTAAATTGTTATGTAATTGTAATTAAGTATGTGATTTACTTATCCGGAATTTCTCTACAAAGCAGTGGAACATAGTAGAGCAGAGAAGTTTGTATTCTTGACAGTTGGGGCCCTGGACTCTGGGATTAATTTGGGAAGAGGGTGAGGGAAGGGTGAAGGTAGTACAGGAAGCAGGAGGGTTTCCGGTTGACCCAGAGGTTGGAGCATGTAAATATAGCAGTGGTACCTGAACAGAGGAGAGAAGAAGGCAGGGCATTAGAGTTAAAAGGAGGTGGGTAAGGGAAACTGGAAAAGTAGTGCTGACTGATTTGCAGGGGAAAGTAAGCTACTCCCTGGATAGTACAGCAGTAGGTCGATCATAGTGCAGCCATGTCTTTGAGAATTGATATGGAATTGTTATTTTCACTATCGTTTATGTTGATGGTTTCACCAAGGGATGAGATGAGTCCCTCTCTTTCCTTCAAAGATAGTGGCTTGTGTTTGAGCATATTAATGGGTGTTGATATCGACATGTAGTACTTGGAAGCCAACAAGGGAGTATGTGGACAAGTGACTAAGGGCTGTGTTTAGAGTTTAGGGGATGGGATACCTCCTCACAAATGTTGTGGTCATCCGTCCACTGTATCACATATACATTGAAATCTGTGGCGCTTGTAACATGGCGGATGGGATATCTGCCATATTTTGGTGTAGTGTGCCATCATCCAATCTCTAGCCTTACAACAACACAGCTGACATCGCAGTATACCCACATTTGAGTTACCTTGAGCAATCTGCTTTCCCTGTATTTAAGTTTTATTATTTAACTTAGTAACACAAGAAGTGATTTCTGTATTAATTTTTTTATTAGAGGAAAAAACAGAAACACTGTGTTTGATTTACAAGCATTTGGGCCCTCATTATGACTGGTCCTTTATTTGTTAGGGGTTCTACATTATGCAATTTTACCGGTAAAGCATAAAGTGGTATTTACTGGGTGCAGTATTATCTTCCAATTCAGATTTCACCATCTCATAATGTGGGAAAAGATAGTAATATCTCACGGTTTCAACATTATGTGCAAAAATAAGATTCACAGTTTCTTCCTACATAAATTCCAACAGAATTTCCCTGGCAAAGTGTGGGCAGGGAAGAAGGGCAGTATGTTTGCACTACTTTTGGTCGCAAACCACTTTTGTGCCTGAAACAGAATCACCATAGTCTGCGGAATGAGGCCCTTAGTGGGGGGAAAGGGTTTGCGGTGCTGTGCTACACAGTATCTTCACCCGCTCACAAAGGGCTTTACGTGGAATGAAAAAACTTGGAGGAGGGGGGTCTCTCAAAGGGGTGTGGCTAATGTAATTATGGCCTGGCTTCAAAACACATAAGCTACAAATCTGGGCTTAGCATATTGCGCTGTCCGACTGGTATATTGCTGCTTCTGTCATTGCACCCAGATATATAATACAAGTAACATTGCACCAATGCCAAGACTATTGGTTTTATCAATGGTTGTTAGTTGCATTAGACAAATAAGCCACCTCAGCTTAATTGTAATTAACATTGAAAATGTTTTAGTTCTGAAATGAGACTTAAAGAACTATATCGAGTCTCTGAAGTTACATCAGAGGTAGTGAAGGGTGGCACTGCTGCAGAGTTAATTATTTTTTTTTCTCCACCCTGAAGGTGAGGGCAAAAATGGAGAGCATGATAGAGACCCGTCTCAGCGCCTGCTTTTTAGGCAGGACCCGGCCCACTTAAATCCCTGCAGTCACATCATGTTACACAAAAATAATATCCTACAAGAATATTGTCTTACATAAAAATTGTGTCCCAATATCAGCTACAAAAAAGTTGCTCCATTAGAGTTAATAATAATAAATCCATACCCAATGGGACAATATATTGTAAATGATATTTAGGACAAAATACTTATGTTCTGTTTACAGTATTTTGACACACAATCTCAAAAGATTAAGGTGGTAAAGCAAATTGCTAATGGGACTCCACTGTAATGTTTTGACCCATTTAAGAGCACTTCACCTCAACAAGCATAAGCAGTCGAGTGTCCACCTTAAGATTTTTTTTGAAATCCTTCTTTTTAGTCCTGGAAGGGCCATTTGGACATTCCACTGCGCAAGAACACCTCTTGAAGACACTCTTGTGGCGGTGCTCAGTGTTCCGGAGCACAGCCCATGATGTAGAAGTCAGTTTGAGGGATGACATGTCATTGGAATGTTCCTTCCTGCCTCCTTGGAATCTTCCCTCCGGCCTGCCGATTTGAAAACGATTTTTTTTAACAGCCCCGTGAAAACAGCTCCTACACCGGAGTATGGAGAATTTGCTCCTGTTTGTAAGCTAAACTGTGATAAAAATAATAGAACACTTATTATTAGTAGAGCGGCCAAATGGGTAAATTAATCATTGTTGTACACATTTGCATTACATAACCTTCATGCTCATCACCATTATGCACTTTGTCACGAGGAGGTTAAACATTTTTCGCGCAGTGAAACCATTAGTGATCACATTTCTGATGTTGCCCTGCTATGCACCAGTAGCCGTCATTTTGTGCTAGTGAAGGGGTAAGGTTCAAACCAACAGCTACACTAACTGATCAGTTTCAGAGTGACCTTTGCCCTGAAAATTACATTTTGCACTGGCGGGTCGGTGCCAGTGGCAGTGCAAATGCGCCCATTCAAAAGTAGAAAACTGCTAAGTCACCAATGCAATGCATGTAACCCAGCAGCATGTATGGTGATATTAAGGTCAACAACCAAGACACTAGGCCGCATCGTATGCATGTGTCCTTTGTATTTTTCCTTTGTATGTGTTTCCATACATATGATGTATAAATGTTCTTATCTACTCAACTGTTGTGTGTAAAGCATTTCACACCCACTGGACCTGTCTCTTGCTGCATAAAACTGCAAAATAAATGTAACTATGAATAGATAAATCTACGTATTTTCCTCCTTGTGTTTGAAACATCTGCAAAAGATAGGTGGAAAACTGCTGCTTGTAGTGCATCAGTATGGTGCAGGGTGCTCTTTCTGCACGAAAAATGTGCCCATATGTATGTTTGTGGCTTTGTTTTAGCTCAAACCTAGCGAAAGGTAGTGGAGCGCTGTACACTGTCAAAGATAAAGCCGCTGAGTGATTGGAGGGTTGTTGAGTTCCCAGCGCAGAAGTGGACTGTGCTGCATCCAGATCTAGAAATCATTGTAGAGGCGTGCCTCTGTCTGTGTCCTAAACTGGAGCAGGATCGGGGCGGATCAGGGCGGTCCTGAGTGATGCAGGTCCTTATTCCAGGTCATGGGTACTCCGATGAGAAGGCCCCTTACTTTGGTATTCTGTTTGCACTCCCGCTCCATCCTGTGTTCTGGTTGTGCTGGGGTGTGGCCGAGGGAACATTAGCCATTGTCACAAATGATCCATGAATACCAAATTGAGATCTGCACACCTTCCTTCCTTTCTAAGGAAGTCCTTTTGCTTCATAGATTGCTGCTGGAATGAAAGATATTCGGAGCGCCCACACAAATAGCGATTTCTAGGAGCACTTCCACCCTGCTCAGCCTGTAGACGGAAATCTATACACTTCATCAGTTGGTCCCTTTTTGATAGCGGTTACGATTGTGTGTAGCTTATTTGTCGGCAGATATTTCACATGGATACGTTGACCTTAGTCAAGGAGGTTATAGAAGTGAACTTGTTGTTACTGGTGTTCAAGCCACCGTGAGAACCGCGTCTAAAACGATGCATTTGTCTCTGATTTCTGTTTTTTTCTCGCACGAGGTAGACCTCTATAAACCCTACGCTTTAAAATATTAAAATATTTTCCTTTGTGGTTTTTTTCGCTCCCACTTCTCGGGAGCAGAGAAGTTCTCTGGATAGTGATTACCCGCACTTATAGGTTTCTATTGAAAGCCCTGGAATCCGCCCATTCCCCTGCCCTCTGGCTGACATAGCAAGTGTGCCAATGTCCCCAGACCAGGACGATAGACCCCCGGGCTCCCAGCTTGACACTGAAAGGCAGCGACAATTGAGGTGCAACGGGCCCGTCATATTTCTGGTGTCTGTTGGCAAAGCACCTTCTGCACTGGTGATAGTGCTCCACTCACGCTGGCATCTCTACTTCCGTTTAACACCCATTCTTTAGTTTTTTCAACCCTAGCCCTGCCCCAGGTCCTTGCTGTGCCTCCTCTCACCACGGTGGCGGCCAGGGCATGGTCTTTGTGTCTCCCACTCTCTGCCTACTGGTGCCGGATTCCAGAGTCGTGCCAAAAAAGATAGACAGCTATGGCGATTACCATCCATCAATACATTCATCCTTGTTCCTCTTGAGACTAAAATAAACCATGTAAAATCATAACACAATTGTCTATTTCCCAAAACAGAGACCACAGCCCTTTCTTGGGAAAAGTGTCTTCTCGCCATTCAAAGGGCCCTGTAGGAGTCAGCTGCAGGGTCGCAAGTGCTTCTGAACAGGAGATTTAGCTCACTAATGAGAAACGTGAGTGTGCACACAGCAGCTGTTTGGCAGCAGATCAGGATCAGCAACCAATCAGAAGATCATTCCATTTGTGAACCCGCAGTAATATGGATGGAAGACTCCTTCACAGAGACTCCGCCACCCAATGGTGTGGTGTTGTCACTTAATCCAGACAGTGTTAAAGAAAATATTTTAAGACGAGAAGCCGAGCATTTGTGCACGTGTCACCAAGTTGGGCACAAATAGACTGTGCACACTGTGAAACTTCATTCCGCAAACCTTGTTAATTGTTCTCTGCCAGAACTACTTCTGTAAGTTTCAATCCTGGAT
Organism: Triturus cristatus; assembly: GCF_964204655.1. Classification (NCBI taxonomy): domain Eukaryota; kingdom Metazoa; phylum Chordata; class Amphibia; order Caudata; family Salamandridae; genus Triturus; species Triturus cristatus. Next base: position 86,959,635 of record NC_140584.1, on the reverse strand, counting down.
TAGTGCCCATAAGGTTCCGTCATCGTATTGCGGATTTCTTCCTGCTCCATACTTTTTTTTTACGTCCCAGTGATGCTCTGACTACTTTGTTTTATATATCTCGTGTCTTTTAATACATCTGGGTTTTGTTTTGGAGGTGGTACTTGATCTCTAGTTCGTGGGTGTTGGTGATGATTATTGTGTCAGTCATCAAGAAGGGCGTTTGGAAATCCTTAGTGTGTCTTCCAGCTGTGGTTGGTGGGTGCCACATTGCAGCCGCCATATAGCACTCCAGGGAGGACAGCTTAAGGTGTTGCAGTGACCTGTACCGAAAAATGCAAGGAGCCAGTGCCCCAGAATTATTTGCATCTAAGAGGAGGCAGTCCTCCGACCCACACTAAAGAAGCATTGAAAATGCAATAGGTCCCGCCCCGTTTAAGTTAAAGCAATTCTGTTTGTAATTAGGTGGTTTTCTAGCTTTGCTTTCATTAGAGTTTTTCAAACTGTCATGTACATAACATGCATATGTATGCATATATGTATATGTATGCATGTATTTATATAGATATGCAGATGTGTATATATATGTATGTGTATATATATTACCTACTGGCGGTCGCCAGTAGGTAGTTATAGTTAGGACCCTGTTTCCATAGGAAAACCGCAACATTCTATTTGGAATAACTTTGGCGCCGGTCGACGAATCCTCGCGAAATTTTCAAAATAGGTGGGGCGCTACGCTCCGCTCCTACCCTGAAAGTCTCGGGGGGATTCGTCAAGCGGGGGCTGAGAAAAAAGGGGGGTCCCAAAACGCGTTTTTCCCATGCATTTTTCCATAGGACCTTTAGACACAGCTACAGCCCGAACGGCTGAACAGAGTTACTTGAAATTTGGCAGAGAGGTAGTCCTCAGGTCAAGGAAGTGCCTTTTGTAGGTCTGGTGTAAATCTGTTCAGTAGTTCCTGAGAAAATAGCATTTAAATCAATATATATATCTGTGGCAGCTTACGGTGCGCTTACCGTGCGCTTACGGTAAGCTTACCGTACGCGTACGGTGACGTGCGCGAGCGCGATTCTGATTGGCTGTTAGATCTTAGTAAACATTCGAATCGGTCGAAACCAGGAAGCGGCGGCCGCCATTTTCTCTCTCGCACTCTGAGGGGGGGAGGAAAAACAAAGGCAAAAAACATGTAAAGGGGCTGCTGATGACATATGTGTCTTTATGAAAAAAAATATTTGTAATATATGTATAGCTAAAATTTAATGGAAGAAGACATGGGCAAATAAGTGTCTAAATACAGTATTAGCATCAGCAGAGGATTGCGGTCGCGTGAGTTATAGTTGCCTGCACTAACTATAACGGGGGAATTTCATTGGTTTTTTTATCAGTAAAATGTCCAGCTAACTATAACATGTGTGAAACCTATGGTTTTTTCAGTGAATTTGCAAGGTTTTTTAAATGCTAATTCCTAACTATAACGTGTGTGAAACCTATGGTTTTTTCAGTGAATATATATATATATATACACATATACATATATATAAATGCATAAATATATATATACATATATATATGTGCATATGTGTGCGGATAGAGGTAGAGAGTGAGTAGTAGAGAGTGTGTAGTAGAGTAGGAGAGAGTGTGTAGTAGAGTAGGAGAGAGTGTGTAGTAGAGTGTGTAGTAGAGAATAGTAGAGTGTGTAGTAGAGAATAGTAGAGTGTGTAGTAGAGAGTAGTGAGTGTGTAGTAGAGTGTGTAGTAGAGTGTGTAGTAGAGAGTAGTATAGTGAGTAGTAGAGAGTGAGTAATAGAGAGTGAATAGTAAAGTAGTAGCGAGTGAGTAGTGGAGAGTAGTAGTGTAGTAGAGTGTGTAGTATAGAGTGAGCAGTAGAGAGTAGTGTGTAGTAGAGTGTGTAGTCGTGTGTAGTAGAGAGTGTATTAAAGTAGTGAGTGTGTAGTAGAGTAGAGAGTGTGTAGTAGAGTGAGTAATAGAGAGTAGTAGAGTGTGTAGTACTGAGTGTGTAGTAGAGTGATTAGTAGAGTATTAGAGAGTAGTAGAGTAGTAGAGAGTGAGTAGTAGAGAGTAGTAGTGTAATAGAGTGTGTAGTAGAGAGTGTGTAGTAGAGGATAGTAGTGAGTGTGTATCAGAGAGTAGTAGAGTGAGTAGTAGTGTGTGTAGTGTAGTAGAGTGTGTAGTAGAGAGTGTGTAGTAGAGGTGAGTAGTAGTGTGTGTAGTGTAGTAGAGTGTGTAGTAGTGAGTGAGTAGTAGAGTGAGTAGTAGTGTGTGTAGTAGAGTGTGTAGTGTAGTAGAGTGTGTAGTAGAGGATAGTAGTGAGTGTGTAGCAGAGAGTAGTAGAGTGAGTAGTAGTGTGTAGTGTAGTAGAGTGTGTAGTATCGTAGAGTGTGTAGTAGAGAATAGTAGAGTAGTAGAGTGTGTAGTAGTGAGTGTGTAGTTGAGTGTGTCGTAGAGTGAGTAGTAGAGTCGTAGAGAGTGTAGTAGAGTGAGGAGTGTGTAGTAGAGAGTAGTAGTGTAGTAGTGAGTGTAGTAGAGTGTGAAGTAGAGTAGTAGAGAGTAGTGAGTTTGTAGTAGAGTGAGTAGTAGAGAGTAGTAGTGTAGTAGAGTGTGTAGTAGAGAGTAGTAGTGTAGTAGAGTGTGTAGTAGTGAGTGTGTAGTAGAGAGTGTGTAGTAGAGAGTAGTATTGTAGTAGAGTGTGTAGTAGACAATAGTAGAGTAGTAGAGTGTGTAGTAGTGAGTGTGTCGTAGAGTGAGTAGTAGAGTCGTAGAGAGTGTAGTAGAGAGTGAGGAGTGTGTAGTAGAGTGTGTAGTGTAGTAGTGTGTAGTAGAGTGTGTAGTAGTGAGTGTGAAGTAGAGTAGTAGTGAGTAGTAGAGTAGTAGAGAGTAGTGAGTTTGTAGTAGAGTGATTAGTAGAGAGTAGTAGTGTAGTAGAGTGAGTAGTAGAGAGTAGTAATGTAGTAGAGTGTATAGTAGAGAGTGAGTAGTAGTGTAGTAGAGAGTAGTAGTGTAGTAGAGTGTGTAGTATAGAGTTAGTAGTAGAGAATAATAGAGAGTAGTAGAGAGTGAGTAATAGAGAGTGTAGTAGAGAATAGTAGTGTGTAGTAGAGTGTGAAGTAGTGTGTAGTAGAGTGAGTAGTAGAGTGTGTAATACAGAGTGAGTAGTAGAGTGTGTAATACAGAGTGAGTAATACAGAGTGTGTTGTAGAGAGTAGTGAGTGTGTAGTAGAGTAGTAGGATAATAAGCACGTCGTCATTTCAGTTATTTTACTATGCACACGTGGCGCTAAACAATTACGCAATCACAGTTCTGCACAGAACCCTTCCGAAGAGAACATCCAACCCACTTCAACTGTAAGGTTTTCAATGCTGTACTTGTTGCACTCAGTCCACAGACAGTGCCACAACCCAAGAGGTGAACAACAACAGAGACGTGGGGCTGGAATTCCATTCAAAGGTTAAAGCATTCAAGTATTACTTACCGAGAAGTCACGACATGCATTCATCATACAGCGGGCACGACAGGTCACCCACCTGCAAGCGTATCGCGACATAGACATTCCCTGTTTCATGCGCTTTAGGCATAAATGCTGCCAATGCTAGGGAGCCGGTTTATGGGCTTAAACACAAATTAAAAAATGCAAATTTAGTTACTAAACGGAATTTGTCCATATCTAATTTTAGCCTAATGTTAAGACACGTTCGAAACATTGTTGGCATAGCAGACCCATTAAACAGCCGCAGGACCTTGGCAGCAATGAATTTACCAAACACTCAGAGGTAATCTGGGTGTACAGCCTCGACATCACGCTGGGCGCTGTAAAATAACACAACGGTAACGCTAATACACCCGAAACATGCACAACTTTCGGTGCATTACCCCCGAATCGCTCACATTGTCAACTATCAGCTGCAACGTTTCCCAAATGACAGCAGGCACCCTTCTACCACAGCGCCTTGGAGTACGGGTTACAGAACGAGGCTCCCTGCATTTCAAAACCACTATGCACATTTTGTACGGGGATCATTAAAACAGGTATAAAAAAAAAACAGAACACACTCAGGAAGGGGATGCCAGCCAAACTTGCCGAATACCAGGGAGACAATACCCAAACGTATTTGCGGAAATCAGAGGCTTACAAGCTCGGTTGTTACTGTCTGTCACGTGCTAACCTGTGAGAACCTGTCCCAGAAACTCATCATTGGATACTGTCCCAGAAACTCATCATTTGATAGGTTCGAGGCTGGCTGTAGGACGTAAGACCATCGCATAACATGCACTGCAAAACCCACCGTGCTACAGCATATTTCTCTCCCAACAGGAAAAGCGAACACATGCACCCTCAGTACAATTAACGAATGTGTACAGCAAAGTGTAGAAAAAAGTGCACACCGCCTAATGAAGAACTGTGTGTACTGCCGCCGGTAAGAGATCCAATCCCTCAGGGCGTGGCTAAAAGGAGACAGGGTGGCAACAAGCAGCGAGTGGCATGCCTACAGTGCAATCATTGCACTGGCTTTGGCATAATTTGTGACGCACAATGACGCGAACGAATGAAAAGGTAAGGCGGAGCTGGGACAAGGCTTTTTGAATCGTATCGCTGCATATGTCAGGCCGAGACCTAAAAAGGAGAGCGAACACCAACACTCATTGCATACAGGGGAACAGCACTCTAGCACCCATTGCAACCATGAGTAGAGAATACTCCAGCAGAGGTTTAAATCCAGGCTGAGGTAGCTCGGCTTTCGTCCCTTCAAGGTTCCGAAATTGGGTACAGATACGTTTTAAGGCATGGGCAAAGTGGGCTGTTGCCCAGGACCCCCACCTTCCAAGGGGTCGCACAGGGGAAAGAACTTTATATTAAACCAATGCCGATTCTATTTCTCCCTCTAAACAACTCTCCTCTGCCTACATCTACCTCTGACTGTGTACCGAGTGTCATCTTAATCATTTTTGGGGTCCTGAGCCAATATATTCAAACAGGTTTTTTGACCCTGTTAAAGGTGAACATATAATTCAATATTATTTGGCATAATGCCGACTTGAATTAGCAGGAAATGGGTAATATAATTAAAATTTGTTCTGTGCAGGGGCCCCCAAAATCCTGAAGACTTCATCGATTGGGTGCATTGGGTTTACTAATGGGAACACTTTGTAACCCTGTTTAGAGAATGACAGTGATTGTGGTATTACATGCTGTACAAAGAGAAAGCTATAAATAATGTAGCCTCCCCCCATTTAACAGGAATGCCCGACGATGAAGGCTCTGCATGGCCAGACTGTTAGACCCACTTCTGAGGAGGCCGCTACGTCCCAGCCCGTGAGAGGGTTATAGTGACATCCTAATGCACGACCCACAGCGATGACGAAACATACAGCTTTTGCTTGCCTGAGGTCTATCACCTTAATTATTTATGGCATATGCTATGAATTTTCTCTGGGTTTACTTCAGTGTCATAGCTATGAAATGTGCAGCAGGTGCAGTGACACGAGAGCCTAGGGCTGTAAGGGGCCCGCTGTGCACTCCCAATTATGGATTTTCTTTGTATTGCTCGTCATGGGACGGGTGCAGGGCTTTTCCTGCCCTTGCTTTAGGGCCCCAGTGCACTGGATTTCTGTGGTTACTGTTCTTCCTAAATGACCCAGCCAAAAATCTATATCCTCTATCTAGAAAGACTGACTGTCTGCTCGCAGTCTTTGTGAGAAGAGGCCTAAATTCACTGCTTAGAACCTGGCCTCTCCTTCTGGATATCTGTTTTGTTGTAATCCTTTATTATTATTTAGGATTATTACACTCCTAAACGTAATCTCATACTCCTTTAACTGGGACTGTTAGCAAAACGAGCACAATCTTATAGGCTCCTGATGTATATTATCTCTGAAATTATCGAACTTTCATCTGCTTTTGTTTAGAAACTTGGTCAACAGTTTTATCTTAGGTTTATCATACTTTGCATGCCACAATCTTTATATCAGATTTTCTCTTTTGAGTATTTTTTGTGTCCACCATACTGTAAGAAAGACTCATTACTTTACAAAGTAGCAAGTACACAGGCCCTTAACACTTTGATTAAATAAGCTTGTTGGACGCTACTTCAACAGAAATCGAGAGCCCCCCCCCCCCCCCACCACGTGATGCTGGCGCTGTACGCTGAATTAGTAGCCACCTAGTCTGATTTAAGCAAGAATGATAACTACGTGGGTTGTGCCTTTGCAGCAAAGACCCTTCTGGGAGGTAAATCCCTTGGGTTAAACTCCCTGTTTGACCAACTCAGTCTTTCTATCTTCTAAGGTAGATAAAATGTTAAGCTGTGTCCTAAGAATCACTATGACGTAATACTTGAAGGCAATTCAGTTTGTAATGTCCACGATCAAAGGGACAATATTCATTGTACGCGGCCTATGTGGTCTCTTGCGACGGTAGCTGTTGGTTGACAGTTCAGTGCTGAGACCCTCTTTATCAAAGACATTAAAACAATTTCCCACTAGTCTCTTCAAAAAGAGGCCAACCATACCTGTATGATTAGAGGGTTTATGAAACCAGTATGGATTCCTCCAAATCTGTATGTTTTGGGTCAGTCTTTTGAAGGTTTGACATGTTAGATGTGTTATTTAAAACAATAAAAATTTAAAATAACACCATCGCCAGGCCATAATTTAAGTGCAAGTGACATTAATTTATGTTTGAATTTGAAATACTTTTGGGTCAGAGACCCATCTTCCCTCACACACTCCCCTGCTTCTCCATGTAGTTGGGCAACAGAATCAATAGGGCTGATTTACAAAGACATGTATAAGTGTGTAAAAGGGTCTTCTGGATTTACTCTTTTCCATATACGTACATGCCTTTGCGAATTGGCTGCATTATATCTAAAATGAGAATACAATTGTAATGCTTGGATCATATTCATATCAAGTTAGTAGAAATAGAAAGGACTTTGCACTCGTTTTACTTTTACTATTGGTGAGTAGGATGTTTGGTAACGTTTCACAAAGCATGTAAACAATTATGCTCTTGTACTACTTCCCATTGTCATAAATACTTTTGTGTAGTGGCCCCAGTGTTTTCACACTTTCATGCAGTATTTTGTTTCCTCCAACGAGATGGGTCAGTACGGGGGGGTGTGGTAAAAGATTCCAGGATTAAGAAGTCTGGGGTTTTTTCTTAAAAGGCCACTCAGATACCTGCATACATGAAGACAAAAACGTAGTAAACACACCCTAAAGAATAGTCACTTTTCCCCTCAATATGTTGCTAGGGAATAACTCATCGCAGCATGGAAGAAATGATTATCCTGACAGGTTAAGAGCACCAAACACCACGTTTCCACATTTTAACCTTGTGATTGACTGGCCCATTCTTCCTTGGGTGATAGAGAAGTGTTACAAGTAAGGAGTGCCCTGGTCCTCTGCCTGTCTGCTCTTTAAAGACACACCCTACACAGTCCCTGGCTTTACCCTTTCTTTCTTTTTACCACTAATCCAGATGTTGGAACCAGGCAGTGGGTTCCATTCACACTTCCAGAGAGTGTAACAATGTGTTTTTATTTTAATTCCCTGTGGAGGAAAGAGACCCCCACAGGCAACGTCACAGTCTGTTGTTAATATCTATGAAGGGGGAGGTCCAGGACAGTAGGGAGCTGTCAGCCCTCTTCACAGACATGACAATGTCTGTTTACCATGTCTATAAAGAGGTGACACAGGAATCAGATATTTGCCAGTTATTTTAGCGCCCCCTCTTCATAGACCTGATTTACTAACTTTACTGCCTATGGGGTAGGGGAGGCTGAAGAATGCTACAATTCCTCTGGCGGCTATCCATCCCAGGTGAGTGAGTTATAAAAAAAAAAAGACAAATCCAACACTGCCCTGTCTTGGCCTCCATCACAGATCATTAATAAATAAAGACAAGGTATACTCAGCCTAGTGAACTTCGTAAAATTTATGAGCATGCCAAATCCCTAAACAATATGAAAATCCAGGTTATTCCTATTAGATATTTAAATGAAGATATTCACTTGGTTTTAGCTAGGAGTTAGTTACATAAATTAGTCCTCTTTTTTTATTTTTTTATTTTCGCTGCCTTGCTTCTGACCTACTCGTGACTGCATTGATTGCTTCCCTTGAGCTGTCAGAGTCCAAGCTCACATTTATTTTGTTGCATAGCATATTTGCTTTCATAATAAAATGACATGTTTGTCCCAGTTAAGCTTTGCAGTCAGAAAGGTTGTGCATAGGTATAGGAGTTTATGCTACATGAAGACATTGTCTGAGTGGGGGCATAACCATGCAGGATAGAGTGGGGGGATTGCAGGCAACAGTACAGAAAAGGTTATACTACGTGCATCAGTTAAATGTTCATTTGAGCTTGTGGGTATCCTGTTTGGGCTAATTTGGCCGAGAGGATGTCCTTCAAGGTAAGGGAGATATGCTTCAAATCAGTTGAGGTGTTTCTTGAGGCTGTTATGGAAGGACTAAATTTAAGGTCTACCATTGGTAGGCTGCAATGAGATGCAGTAGAGCGTTTGAGATGTAACACAGAACATGAGTGTGTATTGAACGACCTTCATCGTTGGGTAAGGATGGGCAAGGTGATGGATTTCAATACCAAAATGAGGATTTTATCCGTACATCTAGGGCCTTAAGTGAATACACTTTGTGTGCATATGGGATCGCTGAGCGCCTGGGATGCTGAACTGGGGGTGGGAAGGAACATTAGGTCTTTCTTGGAGATGCGGAAGGAGTAAAATGGAACACAATGAAGTAGTATGTTTCATGAGTTCCCCATTTGTTGATGTGGCTGTATGACAAGGGGGCTTGTGTAGATCTTTCAGATGCTTACTAGTTGGTAACAGAAGAGGATGGTCTTGAAAGTGATGATGGTATAGGTAAGAAATTGAGACTTGTGTAAGCAAAAACTTATTGTGTAGTAAACAAGGGAATGGAGACCATCTATGATGTTGTAGAACTTGGCATGAGTCAGTTGGTTAGTGTTAAGTATCTGATGACAGAATGCAATCTGTTGTTTAACGCCAGCCTGAGAAGCAGTGGAGAGATGAATATATGCATGCACTCTACAAAAAGGTGGTGGGTGAATTCAAAGTTGGAGATTATTTCACCCTGAGAGATTACACAGAGTGAGAAGATGAAGGAAACAAGACCGAACAATGGGGGATGATTCTTTGAGAATTATGAAAGAGCTTGCCTAAACCTAGGATGGACCAAGTGAAATGTTGGTGAGACAGGAAGATAACCATTGCACTAATGTCTTATGATACCCAGAACTTGAGACTTGGAAGAGCTGGAGACGTGGGAGAAAGTGTTCTCAAAAGGTTATAAATGTTATGAGGTGATGACCGTTCTGGTGCATTGAATAGAAATATGTAAAAAGTTTTTAGTGGGACGTGGTGGTCGAAAGACAGGAGGTATGACTAACAGGTATGGGTCACTGCTGGGTTTCTTAGGTGACATGATGATACTGGAGTAAAAAGGAAGAGGACTTTGTATGTAGTGCACAGAATCCAGATGTGGCACATTGAGGATTGGCCATTTGGGGAGAAGAGTTTATGTGCTAGGATTAGGAAAAAGAAATAGTGTGTTTATGGTGGGAAGGTATTCCCCATCTTTGTCATTACTTGAAAAGGTTATTGTTAAGAATAATTCATTGTTGTATAAGGTTGCAGTATAAACTTGATGTAAGTGTAAACTGAGACACCGTGTTACAACCCACGCCATGAGCCACCACTGTCTTTAGTCCTTGTTTGAACTTCTTGAACAGTGTTAGTTAATCCACAGATTTGAGAAGGGCCATTCATTTTCACCGTGAAACCCTCGGCATTCCGATGCTTACCCAACTAGTACGCTGCACAATAGATGTCAAAAAGAATGCTCGGTGGTCAGGCATTGCCATAATTTGGAAATGAAAATATTACTTCAGTTGCTCATTCTCACCATGTGGAAGAAGGGCTCGCTGCCCTCCATCAGGGCACTACGGAGTCCTCTGCGTTGCCACTGCATGGCTGGATTGGGTTCATTCCAATCCAGATGGAGGCACACAGCGCAGCGGGTGTGAATGGACGATTATCATGGACCAGCTTCTTTTTTTAAACCCTTTGGCATATTGTTTCTGAAATGTCTTCTCATTAGTTGCCGCTTGGTCTTTGTGCGAGGGTTTCCCTGGGCCGCTTGAATGGCGTGGATTAGCAGGCATTGTGATCTAGGGATGACCTAAATTCTGACAGCCGTGCAACAGGCAAATCCCCCTCTTCCGAGCATCAGCCGACAGAAAATATCTTGAGCCAACTGGGGTAGACAGGTCCCCGACCCAGTGTTGTGACTGGCTTCTTTGTTGGTCAGACGCGTCCTGCGTTCATAGAGTGAGAGAGGTGCGGGGCACAGACGGGTGGGCTTGGGCGGTGTGGGGCTGTGGGATACAAGGGTGATACATGGGACATCGCTCTGTTATTGAATACTGGGTCTTTGTCGCTCACTCCTTTGATTTTCAGACAAACATTGCTTCCCTACCAAGAATCCAACGCTGATGCTAAGAATTTCACTTGAATATCTCCAGATTTCGGATAATTTTCAGTCTTTTGTAGTTGTTTTCAGGGTTCTTTTAGTATGTCATCCAGAGGTTAGGTTGTTGACTGTGGCGCAAGGAAACCGGTCGGTGAGCCTGGCTTCCATTTGCCGAATGGTGTGATCTTGGGCAAGTTACCTCTACTCCATGTACTTAGGTGCACTACTACACAAACATTATTGTCTATGGATTCACACCAGTGTCAAGCACAGACAAGCTGTAACAGGTTTACGTTTCCTTTAGCAAAGGTATTTCTGCAAATGAGAACGTTTTCATCCTGTGATTATTACCCAGCCTTTCATAAACCTAAGGATGCGCTCACTAGGCCACTGGTGCTTTATAATGATGTTTACCAACAGAAACATAAAGATCATTCATTCATTGTGGCAACTTAAGCATTTATAGAAATGTTCAACCGTGCTTACATCCATCTATCAATAATGCACTTAGAGAATGAGTCATTTAGTGATTCATACATTCATGTAGTCATTAATCAGTGTACTGGATTGCGTGGTAGTGTTTTCAATTTGGAATTCACTCCCTTGCACTCATTCGTCCACAGTCATTATTTCGGTGTTATTCAATTCTTCACGCCAACATTGCTTTCACAAACAATACATGAAATAATTCATGCACATATTCAGTCCAGCCATTCATCCATTATTGCGAATATTCATGTCCACTTTGGTTCTGTTCAGGCATTCATTAACCAGAGATGTATGTGTGTTATACTTGGTCTCATTTTAATGCATTCATGCAGTCATTCTGATGCTTTCATGGACTCAATATTTACTTCCCCCTAAGTATACAATATGAGAATCATTATATATTCATTCGCCCATAGATGCAGATTCATTCTTATTTGTTGCAGTATGTCGTGTGCGTGCGTGCGTGTTACCTTGCTTATCCCTCACTGTGTGTATCCAGACACCTCCATTCACTCATTTAGTCTGCGGGCGCTACCAGCAGCACATACCCTCTTAGACACTTCAGTATGTGGGTCGGGGTCACTGACCCGCACAGAGAGCCGCTGAGCTCCTCCCCTTCGCTCTGAGGAGCCGACAGGGCAGGACCCCATCCTTTAAGAAGCAGATGTCGCTGTCAGGAGCGCACGTGCCGAACAAGCATTGGCTTTTTTGGAATCTGCAGCCTCTAGTTTCCTCTTCTCGAGTGCGAACATCTTGTGAGCATGTTCATAAGGTAAACAGCTAATTAATTACCTAGCGTGTGTACAAAAGTTAGTGTTGTCACGGGGTTCATAAATTAAGTTTTGTCTGATAGGATGCTTCTGTAAGAGAATGTGCAACATTTCAATGTATTGGGTTGCTGTAAAATCAGAATGAAGCCCTTGGCAGTTTTCAAACATTACAAACAGCTTACCTTAGGGTGTCGAGTCCTGCATCAGGTCAGCTTTTCAGAAAGCACGTATGTTCGTTGTCGTGTTTTTTTCTTACGCCACATTTTGTGCTTTTGTCCCAATCAGCGGAGGTTTGAAGCCCGGGATTAGTCGTTGAGAGTTTCTTGGGGTCCGGCATCTCTGACTTGGTTTCCTTGTCTCCTCTTCCCCAGCTTTGGACCTGGATGGAAGATCTGCAGAAGGAGCTCCTGGAGGACGTGTGCGCCGACACGGTGGACGCGGTGCAGGAGCTGATCAAGCAGTTCCAGCAGCAGCAAACCGCCACTCTCGATGCCACCCTCAACGTCATCAAGGAAGGGGAAGATCTCATACAGCAGCTCAGGTAACATCTCCCTCCAGGAAGGCCACAACGCCAAAGTGGCGCTCCATTCAAACCTGCATGTTGACATTAAAGGCTTTCTCCAGTGATGAGACGTGGGGACATGTCATTGTGAAGTCATGGTGCTGATAACAAGAACAGGAAGTTCCATATAGCATGATGTATGCATACTTTTACCTACAGTATATGGGAAATAGTTTGAAACAGACGGGTGTTTTCTGCCAAGCTGCATTGCAGTGATGACTGGGCACTAGACATTTGGCTGAATGTGCGTGCTCTCAGTGGTAACCATTGCTTTAGGTCGCATCGCTAAACCAGTTGTTTACACTGAGCTTGAGTCAAAGCACAGACCAGGGCTGGTGTTTGGTGCGTTTTACAAGCAGCTGTTCTCTTGGAGTCTTTTACAAAGGCTCCTGTGGATAACACATGCCACTTTGCACCGCACTGAACTTTCCCATGTGCTGCCTTCAAAAGGAGTCATCATGTGTTCCATGTAAATCATATTTCGTCAAGCACTGTGCACACGTGCAAGGGCAATGCATTCGTTCTGGCATTTGCAGGCAACGTGTTTATGCTGCACGTGACACACTGGCGCGTGCTGTTGTTCTCCTAAAACATATCGCCACAAGTGACCACATCCAGTGAACTAACTAGAGACAAAGCAGGATGGTACGAAACACACTGATGTGAGGACAGAGTGCGTTTATTTGGTATAATAATTTGAGTTCTAGCTATGTAGTCTGTATAGCGAGTTCACAAAACTGTGTACTGAAGTCTAGGAGTTACATGGTAAGATTTGCCCGGGGCGTAAATTATAAATTAAAGTTATAACTATAACTTTAGAATTTCCTATGTTTGTGTGATTTTAGTTTTTTTTGTACAGAATTTGTAACTATAACTAATCTTTATATATATACGCTCCCAAGTTCGCACCAGCAGGCCAGGTCACTCGCAGGCGGGTGCTATTGCGTGGCGGTGCCCCACGTAAATATTCAGCTTCCCAACTCACTTGCTTTTCAACAGAGTCAAGCACTCACTGGAGGGGTTAGATATCTTTATTTTAGCAGATGAATCGAACAGCAAGACAGACGCGTTTCAGAATTTCCTTCATCAGTGTCTCGTCGCGGATGCCGCGCTCAAACGTTAAATACATTCGCGTCATGTTCTATGCGACAACATTATCAAAATAAATGATGGCAACACACCCTCACTATTTCATTTTGATGGCCGCCCCATTCAAAATGAAATAGTGAGGGTGTGTTGCCATCATTTACTTTGATAATGTTGTCGCATAGAACATGACGCGAATGTATTTAACGTTTGCGCGCGGCTTCCGCGACGAGACACTGATGAAGGAAATTCTGAAACGCTTCTGTTTTGCTGTTCGATTCATCTGCTAAAATAAAGAAGAACCGATATCTAACCCCTCCAGTGAGTGCTTGACTCTGTTGAAAAGCAAGTGAGTTGGGAAGCTGAATATATATATATATATATATATATATATATATATATATATATATAAGGTTTCCTGCTACGATAAGCAAAAACACGCTCTCAGAAAGGTACAGCTAGTGGGAGTTTATTCACAAGATAACGCTACGCGTTTCAGCACAGAAGTGCCTTGATCACACGTGTACGTGTGATCAAGGCACTTCTGTGCTGAAACGCGTAGCGTTATCTTGTGAATAAACTCCCACTAGCTGTACCTTTCTGAGAGCGTGTTTTTGCTTATCGTAGCAGGAAACCTTATTGACTTTAACTCGGCGGTGGGATTGGCCGAGTGCAACACGCCACCTGACAATGGGATATGGATCCCGGAAACGAATCCTCTTGTGAAGCGACTGTATATATATATATATATATATATATATATGTATATATATATATATGTATATATGTATATATATATATATATATATATATATATATATATATATATATATATATTATCTACTGGCGGTCGCCAGTAGATAGTTATAGTTAGGACCGTGTTTCCATAGGAAATCCGCAACATTCTATTTGGAATAACTTTGGCGCCGGTCGACGAATCCTCGCGAAATTTTCAAAACTAATGGGGCGCTACGCTCCGCTCCTACCCTGAAAGTCTCGGGGGGATTCGTCAAGCGGGGGCTGAGAAAAAAGGGGGGTCCCAAAACGTATTTTCCCATAGGACCTTTAGTCCGAGCTACAGCCCGAACGGCTGAACAGAATTACTTGAAATTTGGCAGAGAGGTAGTCCTCAGGTCAAGGATGTGCCTTTTGTAGGTCTGGTGTAAATCTGTTCAGTAGGTCCTGAGAAAATAGCATTTAAATCAATATATATATCTGTAAGCGCGCTCCGTGCGCTTACCGTAAGCTTACCGTACGTGTACGGTGCCGTGCGCGAGCTCAATTCTGATTGGTGGTTACATGACTGTAAACATTCGAATCGGTTGAAATCGGGAAGTGTCGGCCGCCATTTTCTGTCTCTCGCACTGAGAAACAAAGGTGGGGAACGTGAAAAGGGGGCAACGAAGAGAGTTGCAGACCCCCAAGCGCTCGTCAGGGGGTTCACGAAGGACCAAAAAGTATGAAAAATAAATGTAATAATTAAAAAAAAAAATCGCGGAGTGCGCGTACGGTAAGCTTACCGTACGCGTACGGTAAAAAAAAAAAAAAGAATTAACAATCACATTTAATATATAAATCTAAGGACCCCTAAGGGAGAAAAAAACAATTGATATTTTGTAAAAAATGGCGAGGCGTGCACGGTACGAAATAAATACATAACTTAGCATTTAAAAAACCGTACAAATTCACTGAAAAAACCATAGGTTTCACACACGTTATAGTTAGGAATTAGCATTTAAAAAACCTTGCAAATTCACTTAAAAAACCATAGGTTTCACACAAGTTATAGTTAGCTGTACATTTCACTCGTAAAAAACCAATGAAATTCCACGTTATAGTTAGATCAGGTAACTATAACTTGCGCGACCGCAATGCACAATGTGTCATTTCAGATGTCATCATTGATGTCATGAGTGATGTCACTGACCATGTCATAAGTGATGTAATATGTGATGTCATCAGCAGTTTATTGTGGGCGCGCAAGTTATAGTTACCTGATCTATCTATAACGTGGAATTTCATTGGTTTTTTACGAGTGAAATGTACTGCTAACTATAACTTGTGTGAAACCTATGGTTTTTTAAGTGAATATATATATACACACACACACTCTCTCTCTCTTAAAAACAAACAAAGGTTACAGAGACGTAATAGGAACTAAAATTAAAAAAACCTTCGCAATTCACACAAAAAAACAGCAGTTACAGGGACTTTCTAGTTAGGCACAGATTTACACGTGCAAAATCATATATTTAGCAGTTATAGCTACCTTAGCTAGCTATAACTTATGCCCAGCAATACACTGCCTATAACCGCACATATTACATCATTCATGACATGGTCAGTAACATCACTAATAACATCAGCCACAGAACCACTCACTCACCCCCCCACCCATTCACAGACCCATACCACCACTTGGACACCCACCCACCAACTCACCCATGCACTCACTCACTCACCCATAAAGCCACTTGCACTCCCATTCACTCACTCGCCCATACATCTACTCACACTCCCACTCACTCACCCATGCAGCCACTCTCACAGCCACTTACCCACCCAGCCATTCACACAACCAGTCACTCACCCATACAGCCGCTCACACACCCACTGCCTCACCAGTACAGCCACTCACACACACACTTATTCACCCATACAGCCACTCAGACAAGCACTCACACACCCATATAGCCACTCAGACACCCACTCATACATGGGTACAGACAGTCTCACAGCCACTCGCATAATATATGTTAGAAATAATATCAGTCGGTAATAAACAAATTATACTAATTTAACTTGAAGCTTATTATATGTTTCACACTCAAACTTTTATAAAACACAATCGCTGGGTGATGCCATCAGTGATGTTTTCTGTGATATCATTTGAGATGTCATCAGTGATGTCACTGACCATCATGAGTGATGTAATACGTGAGCTGATAAGCAGTGCATTGTGATGGTGTAGGTTATAGTTAGCTCAGGTAACTATAACTGCTGAGTTTCTATGTTTTTGTTGATGTAAAATCTGTGCTTAACTATAAAGTCCCTGTAACCTTTGTGTTTTTTTAACTGAATTTCTAAGGTTTTTTGAATTTTATTTCCTAACTAAAAAGTTTATTTAACCTAAGTTTTTTTAAGTGAATTTCTAAGTTTAAAAAAATATATTTTGTAAATATAATGTCCCTGTAACTGTTAGTTTTTGTAGTGAATTTTTTTTAAATTTATGTTCCCTAACTGTAACCTTTGAGAGTGGGTGTGTGAGTTTCTGTGTGGTCTGTGACTGGGAGTGTGTGGGTCTGAGTGTGTGTGGATCTGTGAGTGTGTGGGTTTGAGTTTCTGTGTGGGTCTATGAGTGTGTGTTGGTCAGTGAGTGGGCCTGTGAATGGATGTGTGTGTGTGTCTGTATGGGTCTGTTAGTGGGGGGTGAGTGTCTGTGTGGGTCTATGAGTGGGTTTGTGAGCACGTGGTTGTGTGGGTCTGTAAGTGGGGGTGAGTGCTTATATGGTTATGTGAGTGGGTCTGAGAGTGCCTGCATGGTTCTGCGAGTGGGTGTTTCAATGCCTCCATAGGTCTGTGAGTGGGTACGTGAGTGCCTATGTGGGCCTGCAAGTGGGTCTGAGAGTCCCTGCATGGCTCTGTGATTGGGTATGTGAATTCCTGCGTAGGTCTGTTAGTGGGTGCGTGACTGCCTGGGCAGTTCAATGAGTAGATGCTTGACTGCCTGGGCGGGTCTGTAAATGAGTGAGAGTACCAGTGTGGGTATCTGAGTGGGTCTGAAAGTGTTTTGTTCTCAGCAGATGTAGATACATATGGTTTGTATGTCCGCCATCCAGTGTTGATTCAGATTATTGCAAGTTGTTTTGTTCTTAGAAGTTTTTTAAGTCACAAGGCTGTGTGACTCCTTCTTTTGGTGATATTGTGCATGAACTTCGACTCCATTGCTTGATGTACTCTCTATGGCTCCGGTTCGAGATCCTTGCAGGCTTCCTTCGGTTTACCACTAGATCCCCTAACTCGACAGTATCGTCTTGATCACGTAGTTACTCTTGCATTCCGAGCGAAGTGACAATTTGCCGTCGGGTTCTTTGACTCGTCTCAGCGGCCTATGGACCACACCTGACTGGCCCATTCAAATTCAACATATCTTGTCTGAAAATGAGCTGCTGATGGAATGCACTTCGTTCTGTTTCTGTCCTAATTGCCATTCCAAGTACTCTCACACCAACCAACATTAGGTCTGCATCTATGCCTCTCTCCCAACCATCGCAAAGACACCTGTGAGGCGTGTAGGTCGTTCCTATCCAAAAAGACCCTTCAGGACCGATGTGCGCGTTGCCAAAAAATGTAGCGCAGACGACACACCAGCATCTGTTGTTGACAAGAGGAGGAAGAAGAGGAAGCTTTAGCAGCCCAAGAAGAATCTTTCTACATCCAGAATTCCTGATTTCGAGTCGGAGACCAAACATGATCCAGCCATCCTGGAATCTGCCCAGAAACGTCAAACCGTGAATACACCTGACCCGATCCTTAGCCCAAAAAGTCAGCTTTGTCCGAAAAAGCTGTTCACGGTCCGCCACTTCTTAAAAGCCATGGTGCACACTGACATACAGTCTTGGAAACCTCGCCCATGGGCTTGGCCCCGAAATTGTGACCTACAGCAAGACCTACACCACCTCGAAATCTGATTTGGCACCGACACATCGAACAATTGTTTGGTACCAAAAGACAAGAGACATAGTGCTTTGGCTTCAAGCACACCTGCCCTGAAACCAAAGCTTGCTCGGCACTGAAATGTTACACCTTTGGACTGAAAACTCCACTCGAACCAATCCTTGATATTATGCAGGAACGGCTTGATCCAAGGCAAAAAACTTTACTCATTCAACCTAGAACAAAGAAGATTATTCTTCAACTGGCAAAGCCTCAGCCCTCTAAAAGACAGCTTTCTTTCAAAGCAGCTATAGACATACCAATTCAACCTCTCAGAAAGAAGTAAAAGGACATTGCCACTAGCCTATTTCAAATTCCTGTCCCTACCTCTCCAAACTCACCAACACCACCCACTACACCAGAACTATCTGAAGCAAGCAACATGTCCCTTTATTCACCAATAGGAGATGAGGATGATAATATACCAGAAGAAAAACATCCTAGGGATCCATGGGATTCCTATGATATAGAGCCACAGGGGGATTCAGACCCAGACGTTTATCCCAAATGTCCATCCCCCCAGATGACGATTGAGCCTATCTGCACCTAAATGCCAGAGCTGTAGGACGTCGCGGCCTGGGTGAAGGACAGCTGCTTGAAGCTCAACACAGAGAAGGCAGAAGTCCTCATCCTGGGTCCCTAAAACCGCCTGAGACAACACATGGTGGCCCTCCGCAGCCATCCCACCCCGACAGACCACGCTCGTAACCTCGGCATCATCCTCGACTCCTCCCTCACCATGACCCGCCAGATCAACGCCGTCGCCTCCACCAGCTTCAACTGTCTCCGCATCCTCTGAAAGACCTTCAAATGGATCCCCCCGAACACAGAAAAACCGTCACCCACGCACTCATAACCAGCAGACTGGACTACAGAAACACCCTCTACGCCGGTGTCAACAGGACCCTTCTACACAAGCTCCAAACCATCCAAAATGCCATGGCCAGACTCGTCCTTGGGACCCCTCGGCACGAACATATGACTCGACACCTGCAAGACCTACACTGGCTCCCTGTCGAGAAGAGAATAACCTTACAGCTTCTCACCCACGCCTACAAATCCCTCCACAACATCGGACCCAAATACCTCAACGAGAGAGTCTGCTTCCACGCACCCAAAAGAAACCTCCGATCCGCCGACCTCGCCCTAGCAGAGACACCCGCATTCACAGAAGCCGAACAGGAGGAAGGGCCTTCTCCTACATTGCAGCCAAGACCTGGAATGAGCTCCCAGTCAGCATCAGACGCTCCCCTAACCTGCACACCTTCAGGAAGGACCTCAAGACCTTGCTCTTCGACTGATCCGAAAAGTTATTGACACCTCAGGAAAGAGGGTAGCAGCCTAATGTGCTAATCATTGGCATATTGCCAACAGCCAAGCTCTTTTGGGACATTATGACAGGGCTCACTGGGAGGAAAGAAAGGGCCTCCTCCAACATCTCCCAGAAGAATGAAAGATAAGGAGTTATAAACTAGTCAATGAGTGGAAGTTAATCAATGGTAACTATTTAATGCGCGGTAGACTCTGCTGACACTGCGGCTAGAGGCATAAATATCAGCCTTCTCTTACTTAAACATGTTTGGCTCTGTGTCTCTGGATTTAAAACTGAAGTGCAGCACTCAGTTCTTAATCTCCTCTTAGACAAAGAGCATGTCTTTGGCCCTCAGGTAGACACAGCCCTTGAAAAATGATAAAAGACACCTATGTCGTGAAATCAGTGGGGGCCCTAAAAACTTCAAACTACAGTGGTCCTCTTGTCTGCCCAATTTCAAACTAACTGCTAGGTCAGCCTCCACAGACAATGTCTTGGAAAAAAAATCAAGGACAGTCATCCTACTCTAAAAGCTTCTCAATGGGGACATATAAAGGAAATAATTTTAGAGGCTGTGGTCATAGAATACTATCTGTGCCATAAATACAAACACCAAATAATGACTTCTTCACCATTTCCTCGACCATCTAACACCTGTCGGGGGGACGTCTTCAAAATCTTATACCAGCATAAATTTCCATCACAACAGACCAGTGGGTGTTGGACATTATCCAACATGGTTATTGTCTAAGGCTCATCACAGCTCCTCCAAATATTCCACCCCGCAAACACTAACTATCCATACAACACCAAACTCTCCTCAAACAGGAGATATCAGCTCTCTTACTCAAAGGAGCTATAGAACCAGTCGAAATTCAACACCCGTAATAGGGGTATATTCATTATAATTCCTCATTCCCCAAAAAAGTATGGTCACTTCGAGCCACTCTCAACCTCAAACCCCTCAATCACTATATCCTATCAGAACACTTCCACATGGTAACCCTTCAGGAAGCCATACCATTACTGCAAAAAGGCGACTTCATGTCCGCCTTGGACCTAAAGATTGCCTACTTTCGTATACCCATCCATCCCTCACACAGCAAATATCTACAGTTTGTCCTCCGAGGAAAGCACTATCAATTCAAGGTTCTTCCCTTCGGAGTCACCACCGCACCACGGGTATTCACAAAGTGCCTAGCAGTAATGGTGGCACATTTGCACAGGTAAAACATCCACATATTTTCTTATTTGGACGATTGGCTAATAAAAGCAAACAGTTTCCTCCTTTGCAGCCAACATACCACAACAAACACTCACCCTACTACATCAACTAGAGTTTATCATCAGTCTGCAAAAATTGCACCTACAAACATCGCACATACAACCATATATACGGGCCATACACAATGCTCAATTGGGGTTGGCATACCCAAATACAGCCAGAATCAAAACATTCTGACACCAGCCCAACAGAGTCAAACTGGGTCACAGTTGGAACACTCATGCACCTATTTGGCATGATGGCATCATGCATCACAATAGTCCCACATACTCGTTTACATATCAGAACGCTACAAGAATGTCTCTCATGTCAATGGACACAGTCACTGGGTCAACTACCTGATCTAGTGTTGGTAGACAGCCTCACACATCATTCTCTGCAGTGGTGAAATCCACAAAATCTGTCCAAAGGGTGCCAGTTTCTAGACCCAGTACTCCAAGCCATTCTCACTGTGGATGCGTCCCTGACGGGTTGGGGAGCTCACCTTCAAGATCCGACAATTCTGTGTCTCCATATCAGTTACCTAGAGCTTCAAGCTGTTCACCTAACATTGAAAGCGTTCCTACCTCACCCACTACACAGAGTTGTACTAATCCGGACGGACAATATGACATCAATGTGCTACCTGCAGAAACAGGTGGGGACTCACTGTCGGCAATTATTGTGCCTAGCCAAGACCATATGGCACTTAGCAGTACATCACCACATTCATCTCCTAGCAGAACATATACCATGGACAAGTAATAAAGTTGCAGTTTTTCTCAGCAGGACTCTGCAACAGGTTCACCAATGGGAACACCTCCTAAAGTACTTTCACAAATGGGGGTTTGCACAAATAGACCTGTATGCAACCCCAGAAAACTCAAAATGCCCAATCTTCCCGTCCAGTTTCCCTAACCCAGTATCCAAGGGCAATACTCTGTGGATGATCTGATCAGAGATGATTTGCCTATGCTTTTCCACCTCTCCCACTACTTCCATTAGTAGTCAGAAAGCTGAGACCGACCTCCCTAACCCTAGTTCTGATAGTTCTAACCTGGGCTCTTCAACCATTGTTCACTACACTACTGGAACACTCACAAGTCCCACACCAGAAGCTTCCCCTCAACCCGGACTTTCGTACATAGAACCATGGCGAAAAAAAGATATCCCAAGGAAATTAACCTTACAATATGGCTCCTGAAGTCATAGAATTTAGGTAGCTAAACCTACCACAACAGTGCATGAATATTCTTAAACATCCCCGTAGGCCTACAACGAAGAAATTCTACACCGCCAAATTGAAAGAATTTGTTATATACTGTCAGCATCAAAAAGTAAACCTGCTAGATGCACAAATGCAGCCAATTCTGTGTTATCTGTTGCATCTTCAAACTTCAGGTCTAACCTACACTTCAATATGCTTACACCTTGCTGCCATTACAGCTTACCTGCAAAACAGATAACATTAATCTTTATTTCAAAATACCTGATATTAAAGCATTTATGGAGGAACTTAGTCATTCCCCCACCCTTTTCACCAGCATGGACTCTAAATATAGTACTAGCAAGGCTCATGGGCCTCCATTTGAGTCACTACATTCTTGCCAACTCCAATATTTATTGTGGAAAGTAATTTAATTTTATTAGCTATCACTTCACTCAGACGTGTCCGTTGAGCTCCAGGCACTAACCTTAGAAGAACCATTCTTCCAACTTCTTCGAGGCAAGGAAGTGCTCAGAACAAACCCAAAGTTCCTTCCTAAAGTGGTCTCACCCTTTCATATTAACCAATACTTGTCTTCTTCCCACAACAGATTCTGTTGCAAAAAGAGTTCTTAATACTTTGGATGTTAAAAGAGCTTTAATGTATTATATGTATCAACTTTCAGGAAAACGAAGCAATTATTTGTTGCTTTCTCAATTCCTCAGACTGGGGATCCTATTTCAAGTGGAATTTCAAGATGGATAGTAAAATGTATCCAAACTTGCTATGCTGAAGCCCGTTCCAGATAGGGCTAACTCAACTAGCAAATTAGTAGCCTCTATGGCATTATTAGGGAACATTACCATTGCTGAGATTTGCAAGGCAGCAGCATGGTCCATACCACACACCTTACAAAACATTACTGTGTGGACGTACTAGCATTTTAACAATCCAGTGTTGGACAAGCAGTACTATGTACTCTCTTTCAAACAACTGCAACCCCCACAGGTTAGCCACCGCTTTGGGTGAGGGACAGCTTTACAGTCTATGCAAAGCATTTGTATCTACAGCCACACATTCTTTGATGCGATTATGTTACTTTCCCTGTAAGCATCTGTTCTTGGCATGCAGTGCTGTAGATTCATGTGCACCCATCCTCCTCCCCTGATGCCTGTGTAGGTCTCAGTTTTCTTTTATATTTACCATAATTCACATAACTTGCATGAACATCAAATTTCTGATGCTTACTTTAACACCATTCTCACCCACCTGCGGCAAAACAATCTAACAATAGAGTCCATGCCCATGTGCAGTTTTGCCAAAAGGAGTCCCACAGCCTCATGACTCAAACAAGCATTTACAATGCAATGGTCTCGGCATTGTTAAAGTTAGAGCTATTGGCATTGCTCATGACATTATATTTGTTTATGTTTTTAAAAAAAAAACATTTAAAGAAACGGCCTTGTTATTTACAATGTCAATAGCTTAATCACTCTCAAATGCGAGACCTATTGCATTTGCACCCACACAGAGCCACACACAAAGCCACCCACACACACAGAGCCACACACAAAGCCACCCACACACACACAGAGCCACCCACAGAGCAACCCACACACACACGCAGTAGCCCACTGACCTATTTACATTATGTGGTTTTCCGCATTTCTAAAGACAGACCGGCCTGCCCTTCATTCTAATTATTTCTCAACAATGGCGCACCTGGAGAAGAAAGGATGCAGCCTCTCTATGGTGTTGCTTCCCAGGATTCCTCCGGGCACCTGCTGACGTGTACAGATTCAGGGTTTGTGGATTGGATAGAGGAGATTTGGTTGCTGTGGCGCGGAGAGGGTGATAACTGCTGCGTGGGCTCTTTCGCGTGTGAATCCTTTTATTTGCTTCTGTCGGCACGCGGATAGAGCGTGAGGCCCCCCCCCGCTCCTGTCAAACATACCTCAGAACGGCCATGTCCCCCCACCAGAGACGCGCATTATTCTAAAATAAATACAAATAAAGACCCCGCCGCTCCACTCGCCCCTGATAAGCACCTCGAGGAGGAGAGAGGGGATGCGGCGCTGGTCCCCGGGGCTCCGGCGCTGCACAGAGTCGCACCTGCATGCATGTGTTTTCACCACCCCAGAGGCTTCAGGCTGCATGCAAACAAACACAAGAACCGCGAACCCCGTCCAGAGGAGCGGCGGCTCTTTACTGCTGGGGGAGACGCCAGGCTGGGGCCGCCGCCGCCCCGGGGGAATCCCCCATCAGCGGCCAGAGAAGTAACCAGTGTTGACGGTTCCTCGTTTCGTAATTCCGCGCCGTAACATGAAAATGATCTTGTGAAAGTTCACACGTGCAGAAGTATTAGTTACTGATTCGTTTGATTAAATGCTTGTCTCAAGTGCTCTGATCCGCAGCTGAAGGCGGCCCATTAGCATAACACCGATGTTTAATTTTCATACGCATAATTAGCCATATATTTAACGCTAATAGCATCACGCAGCCTCGCCGGCGTTAAACAGCCTGCGATGTGATGTGGCCTGGGCTGCACCCTCTCGGCTACACCTAGGGTGCCTGGGGTGGCAGCTCAGACCTGCGGCCTGGCGAGGGGATGCCGGCGCAGAGAGGCACGCAGAGGCCGCGGCAGAAAGCCCTCTCTGGGAGGCCATCGCCCCCTCCTCGCCCTGCTGAGGGGTGTCACAGGCTGCCCCACCTTTCCAGGCTATCCCCTTACAATCCGTGGAGCTGTTTCCTGATGTGGCTGAAAAGGGCTGGGTGCCTTAAACGGGCCGGCGGTAGGACAACACTCACCTGTTCGCTGCACTGAGGCGTGCCGGTGATCACAAAAAGCGCCCCCCCCCCCCTGGTTTGTACTATCAGAGGTGCTAGTGTGCTGCAGGAAAGGGTTTACCCGGCAACGTGCAAGGGTGTTAAATGTAAACTGCCAATTCAGTGACACTGGGCAGGAAGAGCGCTAGTGAGGTCTCTCCCTAAAGGTCATGCCTGTGTTTATTACGATCACACAATGGAACACAAATACGCGCGCACTTTAATATGCAGCTTAATTAAATGTGTCCCGGAACAAAGCTGGTGTTTTCAGGCCACCCCAAGCCCCAGACCACGCGTACATGTATAAAGAGCGGCGGGGGAAACTCAGACCATGTCACGGCTGGAAGATTATTCACATGCAGTGTTAGGAGCCGCAATGGTATTTGGCTTCAAGCCCCGCAATGGTATTTGGCTTCAAGCCTTCAGACCGCAAACGCCATCAATTTCGTGCGACCAGCAACTTACTTTCAGATGGGCGACACCGTGGGGCTCAGCAGCTGAAAGCAGCGGAGTTTTCGGATTCGGGGGCATGTTTTTCTTTCTCTCCTCTTGCCATTGGCTGGAATGTTTACATTCCAGAGGAGAGAAAGAATCGCAAATAACACGTCCCCGAATCCAAAAAAGACGGGGCTTGTTTGGAGAGACAATGCTCTTCTCCAATGGCTGACCAGTATTTCAGAGGCCAGCCAATGGAGAAGAGGAGAGAAGAGAGGCGGGTTCAAGCCCCACTTCTCAAACTCATTAAATCTCGCGAGCGAGACTGCGCAAGCGCAGCCTTCGCTAGCCGAGACCTAAAAACCTTGTTTGAACAAAAACAACTTGCAATCATCCAAGCCCAACACTAGATGGCGGACTTATGCACAGCATGTGAATCTACAGCACTACATGTCAAGTACTGATGCTCACAGGGGAGGTAACATCCTTTTTTAGGTCTCGCCTGGCTATCGCGTAAGCGATCGCTCAGCGAGACTTATGTAGGGGCTTCAGAAAATGCTCCCAAAGGCTTCCCAGGCGGATCGGGTGGCGGTTACACACACAACCACGCGCATTCCATTTGCCACCAGCTACTTCCTGCGCGTGCGCCGCCTCACGCATTCAGAGAGATTTAGTAAGGGGCACAAGACCTTAGGAATGAGGTTTATGGTCAGTGCATGTGAGGCATTCAAGCGCGAAGCTGGCAACTGGCATCGGACTTGAAAGCAGCAGACTGCTTTCGCCAGCGCGCGCTCGCCTCACTTCCTGCATCCCCTCTTACAACAATTAACTTTCGTTATAACTCACACCCCATATGCTCGTTTTCTCCCACCCTTCCTTTGATGTCCACTTTTCTTGTTGTTTACAAACCACGCCACACACTGCAGCACGCCACACACTGCAGCACGCCACACACTGCTGCACGCCGCACACTGCTGCACGCCGCACACTGCTGCACGCCGCACACTACCGCAAGCCACACACTGCTGCGCACACTGCTGCATTACACACTGCTGCATTACACACTGCTGCATTACACACTGCTGCACGCCTCACACTGCTACAGGAAACACTGCTGCACGCCTCACACTGCTGCACGCCTCATACTGCTGCACACCTCACACTGCTGCATGCCACACACTGCTGCTCGCCACACACTGCTGCACGCCACACACTGCTGCACGCCACACACTGCTGCTCGCCACACACTGCTGCACGCCTGACACTGCTGCACGCCTCACACTGCTGCACGCCTCACACTGCTGCACGCCTCACCCTGCTGCACGCCGCACACTGCTGCACGCCGCACACTGCTGCACGCCGCACACCGCTACACGCCACACACAGCTGCATGCCACACACTGCTGCGCGCCACACATTGCTGCATGCCGCTGCACGCCACACACTGCTGCACGCCACACACTGCTGCACGCCCCACACTGCTGCACGCCCCACACTGCTGCATGCTGCACACTGCTGCACGCCACACACTGCTGCACGCCACACACTGCTGCACGCCGCACAATGCTACACGAAACACTGCTGCACACCACACACTGCTGCACAGCACACACTGCTGCGTGCCGCACACTGCTGCACGCAACACACTGCTGCACACGGCTGCATTACTCACTGCTGCATGCTGCACGACACTGCTGCACGCAGCACACTGCTGCACGCCGCACACTGCTGCACGCCGCTGCACACCACACAGTGCTGCATGCCTCACACTGCTACACGAAATACTGCTGCACGCCGCACAGTGCTGCACGCCGCACAGTGCTGCACGCCGCACACTGCTGCACGCCGCACACTGCTGCACGCCTCACACTGCTGCACGCCTCACACTGCTGCACGCCTCACACTGCTGCACGCCTCACACTGCTGCACGCCTCACACTGCTGCACGCCGCACACTGCTGCACTCCACACACTGCTTTTATGCGAGTTTATGCTACTGACATTGTAAATGACAATGCCTTTTATTTGTTATAAAACCAAAACATAAATAAAAGGCATTGTAATTTTACAATGCCAATAGCTCAAACTCTTATAAATGCGAGACCTATTGCATTGCAAATGCTTGTTCTTTTTCAAAGCGCGTCAGGATTTGCGAATCCATCTCCGATTTACACGGGGTGCCTTGCTGAGCCTCATGGTGATTTGCGAATTCCCAAAGTTGGGGGGAAAATGATATAAGTCTATTTTATACCCAACATAGGTCCCTCTCACACTCCTCTAACACCCCCATGAGGCCAGGTTACTTCTACCCTGACCCCTTTAATCATTTTGCAAAAACATTTAAAGACCCCATGACAGTTCCTGATACTTATAATGGTGGGTCAACCTCCCTTTCAGGTTGTGGTCAGCCATTCAAGGCATTGCTGGTTGTGCGTGGCTTTGTGGCTCCACCTGGAGTGATAAAAAGCTTTTGTCATTTTACAGGTCAGCGTGGATGGCACTGGGCTAATCCTATGCTTAAACACTTTGCTGTAGAAAAGGCAAAAGACTTTGTCCCTTTCTTTCTCGACGTGGATGGCACTGTGCTAATCCAATCTTAAAAACTGTGATAGAAAAGCAGACATTTAAGGTGAGCAAATTTAGTGTCACTGGAGTTGTAGAGTGCTCCATACAGGAGTTGCGCTCCACCTTAACTTGGGAACTACCAGAGTCTTCTGCTTCTTTTATGCATAATTTATGTGGCACTCTGTGCCTGGAAAGGTTGTGTTTTAGTAGATATATGCAGGTATATATATATATATGTGTGTGTGTGTGTGTGTGTGTATATATATATATATATATATCATTTGATCATTTTTAAAACAGTTTTATTAATGTCTTTTCTGACTAGTTCATGTGATTAGGATTGTCTTGGATATCAATCAAAAAATAATGTACAAAAGGCATAATGTTAGGAGAAAAAACGTTGTAAAACAAAATTAGGATTAAGAAGTAGTAAATGTATTGCTAAGGTTCTGCATTTTACTGCCAACAGTGGCAATCCTTGCTTGCCTGCCCCTTGGGGCCAAAGAAAAATCACTTACTGTTTGTATTATTAAATTTAGATACTATATTTTTTATTATGATGAAATATGGTGCATCTGCTGCCTCACGTGCCCCCTCATTTTTGGATTATGTATATATTTTGGAAGTTTGGCTTGGGAGGTGGAGATACTAAGGTTAAGCAGAGAGACAGATGCTATTTAACATTAGTCACCAGTTTATCAAAAGTTCTTAAGCTACTGTCAGGTGGGTTCTGGGTGACATCTGTCAGTTTGGTCTTGGCCTTAGCTACAAGTGCCCTACTTAATCGTTAATATTTAATTACTAGCCTTATAGCAAACCATTGCAGGCTATACCAGCTATTAAAGGCTCGTTCCCTTATTATAATCTCTCACTTTTGGCCTCAGGCCTATAACTCTGGAGCCTGCCTTCACCCGTCAGATTAGCTCACTAGCGCGGACTATAAGGCTATAGTATAGCCTGAGTCAGAAGGGCTGTAATGCTATAAGAACATTCAATCGACTGAATATAGAATGTTCTAAAATAAACAAGGAGAAACGGAAATGCAGGCATTGGAATTTTGGAGCATAAGGGCTATACCAGTCATTATTTGCCCACTTCTTATTTCTGTAGCTTAAACACACCCCTAACATTTTGATGTTTTAATAACTTTTAAATCACACAGACAGAAAATGTGGCCTCCCAATACCGGTGCCCCCTTTAACCAGCTTAAAAGCACAATGATGTAACAAAACGTTATCTCACCAAGTGGATTTAATCCCTTGTTTTTGCTAGCGAGCGACCATCCTGTGGCAGAGTGTGACATTGTGTATATTGAGGATTACTTCTTACCTCATGCTGCAAGGGTTTCACTCTCTTGTGCATATGCTAATTTCGGACTTTGAACTCCTGCCCATGTGCTACAATGATCTAACGTCCCATCTGATCAGAATTAGCCCATAGTGGGAGGATAGAAAGTAGAATGACTGTCCGGCAGATCAATTCCACTAAATATGCAATGTCCCACCCCCAGTCTATTAAGAGTACAAATGTCAAGATGTCACAGGACATAAATAGGGTCCACACTCTCTGTTTGACTTTTCATTACTCTAAGTAAGCTGATTCCAGGGATACAAGGAATCTTGGCTATACGCAGTGGCGCCCCAGCTGTGGTCCACCACGTAGGCCGCTTGTCTGCCGCGGACGCTCTTCTCCACACCTCCTTTTAATAATGATTACCTCCCTTCTCCCCGCACTCACAGGGATTCGGCTGTGTCCAGCAATAAGTCGCCGCACAACAGCTCCATCAGCCACATTGAGTCGGTTCTTCAACAGCTCGACGAGGCCCAGGTCCAGATGGAGGAGCTCTTCCACGAGCGCAAGATCAAATTGGACATCTTCCTGCAGCTGCGGATCTTCGAGCAGTACACCATCGAGGTAAGTCCCGGCTTAGACTGGGATAAGCTCTGGGGTCTTTGCTTGTTGACAGGTAACCATACCTAATCCTGTGCATAGGGGGATTTCAGGCAACGCATCTAATTATTGTGGGAACACAGTATGGATTGAGAGGTGCCACAATTGTCTGCTTTTCTCACATTCCTGGCTTCCAGCCGCTGCTCCCTCACCACAGACCCCAGCCTGGATGGCAACAATTATTCCTTTGTTGCGCGGTTTACTTTGACTGAAGCCTTTCACCAAACTGGCTTGGAACATTCAGGTTAGGATTGCTAAAGAAAACGGACTGGAAATTGCTGTTACCAAGTGTTTTTTATTTGCAAGAGGTCTGAGGGCAGTATGATTACGGGAGCACAAGGTGGCGAACGTCTCATTTTAGGTGAGGGCATTTCCATTGGAACTCTGCAACTGTGGGACTGAGCTTGCCTTCTGGTGTTTCAATTTACAGACTTGTACTTATTGCTAAAGGAAAGTATTCGAGTTTATAGATAAATTTACGAAATTGGGCATTGCCGGCTCGCATTTACGTGAACCTGTGAATGCTGCCTAGGCCACATGAGAGAAGCTGATGTAAGTTACATATCTGGTCTCTGCAGAGTGTGCTGAGAGCATCTCGGTTATATTTCACCCCATCTCTGAAGGTTTACTCTGAGAAAATTGAAGGCTTTGAACAAGTACAATCTAAAAAAAGATTTGCACATTTCAAAGCAAAATTTGTGACTATGCGTTTTTGTAATTATGTACACTTTCCTTGTCAGTAAATGTGTCTTTATTATGATGTTTGAAAGTCGGTTGAATGTTTTCAAGGATGCACCGCAATAAATCAGCAGCAGGGAATAGTGTCGGGCTGGCCTGCAGGGCAGTCAGGCAGGGCCTGAAGGGCTGGTCTCACAGGTGAGTGTGTGGCCCGGTTTGTTTGCTTTGTGGGCCTGTTTGATGGTCTGATAGGCCGATGTTTACTAGTGATTTCCACGATATTGACACAACATTGCCGGCAGCAAGCTCAAATGCATACAGTCTCTGCTGCCTTGCAAAACACATCTACAGTGTGTCTTTTCAAGTTCAAAACTGCCCCAGCTTGGAAATGATGGCCGCTTTTTTTGCTACTAGATTCTCTAATGGGGCAACCTTTATTTTAGTGCCCGGGCCTATTTTCTGACCTAGTGAGACCCTGCCAAGGATTACACAACTGAACAGATTCTCAAGAAGAGTAGCGGTCCTCGGCTATTAACAGCTCTCCCTGGTAGCGCTATAACCATCAGTGCAAGTTATATCCCCACTATGTCCATCTGTATTGCAATACAACTGTTATCATTTAAAATTCAGGTGCAGGAAGTGGTTTACTGTCTGTGAGGTGTGCATACCATTGCTTCTGTAAGGGCAGACGTTTGTAAAATAGATCCGTGGCCAGACTTAAAAACAAAATCCGCCCTAACTCGAATGTTCAAACTGACCCTACACAGCAGGGGGCCGTGACCAGAAAGGGCGCTCGGGTGCATGATTGGGTCATAGGGTCCGCCATGCACTGAAAGCAGACCCACGGGGCTACAGCCCCCAGAGAACATGCCAGAGAGACAGAATGGCAATTGTGGCCTTGAACAGGAAGAATGTGTGAGTACCCAAAAGAACATAGGCTTGAAACAAAAATGAATATTAATATATGTATATATAAATGTGTATGTGTTTATTTTGCCTCTCTTCATCACGAAGTGTTTCTTTCTACCAAGTTGTGTAATGGTAATAATGCCTGTTACCAGTGTTAATGGACTGATGAGGGGGGCAACAGTGTTTAATTGTTAACATTATTATTGTGGACGAGAGCTCATGAGGTTAATATTAATGCACTTTTCCTGGAGCCAAGACCATTGAAACTTACACGTGGACACACAATAAATACATTTATGCGTGCTGTATGTGAAGTTTCTTTAAAATTAAACTTTTATTTATGTCTGGGGATCACTGAGAGCCACTATTGTGAGCACCAGATTCTAAACCTGGTCATTCACTGATACGATGTAGCACTTGTGGTTAATAAATGTAACCTGTTAAGTCAAACAGGTTAATGTCAGGGTTGGCTGAGTAATACCTGGTAGATTATTTTCAGTTTTAATTTTGTTATTTAGTTCTACATTCTGTGTCTAACCAATGTTATTATTGCCCAATTTTATGTTGCCCAATTAGTTTTTTTATGGTAGTGCCTTATTGACATTTTCTGTAAAATATACATCTGCTTTTACCAATATTATTCCATTAGAATAAGACATGTAAAGTGCGTCATTTAAATATTATAATGGAACTGAGTAATCGAAGGGTAGATATTGGGTAAGAATACTCTGGACCACTCCAAAGGGTGCCCTGTCTTTCAGCCAGGGCAGCGGCGGCAAGTGTGGGGGTAGGAGTGAACACGGGAGGCGTGGGTTGCGGAATTTATTGTACTTGAAAGGATGTGATGGTAAATTGGCCCTGCTGAGATTAATGTTTGTAATCTAAAGGCACACTGGTTGTGAGGAGCAAGGATTTAACTCTCTGAGCCATTTCCCAGTTTGAACAGGAACCCACTGCAATTGCATTGTACTAATCTGGGCATCATGGAGTGATAGCGGTTGGCTTGGTTATTGTGGTATGTTTGACCATGTCATGACATTAAAAGGCAACTATTCTGATCATTTAA
Organism: Triturus cristatus; assembly: GCF_964204655.1. Lineage (NCBI taxonomy): Eukaryota > Metazoa > Chordata > Amphibia > Caudata > Salamandridae > Triturus > Triturus cristatus. The sequence continues at coordinate 86,927,292 of NC_140584.1, read as the reverse complement.
CTACCTTCTGCATTGAACACTTTTGAAAATGAGTACATCATACTCTGCAGTAACCAACGCTAGTAGGGTGCGCATTTGGTAAATATGTGCAATACAAACAAGCACTGACAAAGCCAGTATGTCTTTCATGGAATTCATTGGATTTGCCAATGTTTTTGAGCTTTACAGGTATGTCCAGAGGTGTGTTCGCAGTTAGATGCTTCTGCCATCCTTGAATGTTGTTCTTCAAGTCAAGCAAAGTGCAATCTGAAAAGATGGCTGCTTTGCATGCCTCTGTAGACTGATTTAATTGAGGCCAATGTGTTTTTATTCATAGATTTTTTGTTCACTTTTATTTACCTTTTCAAGATGGGCGACTTCCCTTTTGGAATGGTAAATACAAAACGAAAAAAATATAAGCGAGCAGCATGGTAACCGTGTGCAACTGACAAGCCCTTCTAAAAAAATTAAAGTATAATTAAATAAATTCAGGGCGTGGAAGCAGGGTTGTGTAAGTAGTGCAGGAAGTGAGTGCTGGGGGGTGGAAAAAAGTAAGCGGCCTTGTCAAAAATAATAATGAACAAAATAAATTATAGCCTGTAGTGCAGATCTGGAAGGACGGTTGCATCAGTAATTGAAAGGGGAGGGCGCTTCAAAAAAGCAAGCAGCCCAGTAGCAGTGTGCAGCAGTCAAACACTCATATAAACAAGTAAGAACATTAAATAAAAAATAAAGGTGGGTTATCCGTAGAGAGAGCAAGAAGAGTGATGCAAAGTGCTATAAGGCAAAAAAATTAGTTCCCTCTTGTCAGTAGTGGAAGGATACAAACCATCCAATCAGAAGATTGGAGAAATGCTCCAGCAGCTGTGTGACATTAGAATAGGGAGGAAAGCCACCCATTCATGAATAAGGGCCGGCCCAAAGTCCACCGTATGTATATTGTATTGTACAACAGGTCATCAACAGCAGACTGCTAAAGACGTCTGTAGGTAGCGAGTGTGACATAACGCCTCACCCCCTCTCCTTGCTAGGTCTAGTCATTGAGACAGTTGTCTCACCACACTATTGATTTTCTTTCTCCTTCTCCCTCCCCCCAAGAAAACACACCTGATACACATTGATAGAAGGGCTTTTGGTCAGCTGGTTTTATCCAGAGGTCTGTTAAATAACCATTCACATTTGCTCGTGCCCACCACAGCATGAAGCAGTAGGTCAGCTTCTTTACCCATTGCCTCACTTTACTGTAACTGCCCAAAGCCTCTGCACGTTGTGCACATCCGCCTAAATGTAGTTGTTTTCTCTTCAGTGACAAATCTGTTTCAAAGAGTATTTTATGTTTTTATAGTAACTTTAAATATCGCCAATTTGTTTTGCCTGTACCTTGGATGCCCTCTTAGAGCATGATTTTATTTTCCATTTCCTTTTTAAAGATGCTTTTCTAAAGTATTTCATTGACGTTGTAACATTGTAGCTGCCACCAATTTGAGTACTTAGATTGGTGGTATTTCATTGTGTATTCTTTACAAACAATAATAATATAAATGGTACAACAGAACGGCAAATCACCGGTAAACAACATCTGTGAATACTTCTAACTGCTTACATTTTTATTACAAGCACATAGTGGCCACATTTCGTATTCCTCTCGTATGGCTACATATATATATATATATATATATATATTATTTGTATTCTTGTGGCATACGGTTTCAATTTAAAAAAAAAAACCATACCAGCTTCTCAAGGCCAGAACGATTAACTTTGCCAATGCTTGTTAACTGGCTGGAAATATGGCAGGATTCCGGGGTAGATTCTTCCTCAGCTAAACGTTCACTTAAATATGACTGCTGTTGGTGTGGATGCAAAGAGACCCAATAAGACCGATATCGATGACAGCAGGATGGGATAAAGAGGAGAGCGTGGAGTGATGCTCTTTGGGAAAACATGTTCCAGCTAGATGCACACTCCGCCGGTATCTGGCCAGAGTTCGGTCCTCAGAAGAGAACAGGTATTGGATTGAACTCTTGTTGAACCCACTGGTTGATTATTTGAAGGCTTTTTGTCCCTAGAGGCCCCCGCAGCCACAGCTTGGAATCGCTTGGGCAGCCTAGTCAGTCAAACGTTAGGGACACCTTGTACACAGTACCACAGCAAGCGATGGCAAAGCCAATAGGTTGCACCTGTGCAATATCAATTGTCTTTTTTTTTTCACTTGTTCTTTTTACTCTGTACTTGCAAGCTATTGCAACATGGCTTAACAAATAAAATAAATAAAAGCACTATGATCCTGCCTGCACTGACCCCTTTACAGCGCATTTTTAAAGAAACTTTAAGCCACGTTGCACATCAGTCCACGCTGGTGTACAACATGTGAAAAAAACGCCAGTGAGGGTGCGGCAATCCAAATGTGCAAGCTTGTGCCGATTGATTCTTTGAAAACAAAACAATGACGAGTGGGAGGACAGGGTGGGTGGCTGAAAGCAACGGTGAGCCAATGGTAAGTAAAGGTAACCAATGGGCAAGCACTAAGCTCCTTTTATGATTTTGTTTTATTTTAGAGCACTGTGCAGGTTAAATCTGAAAATGGAACTCTCACTTCCTCCCACCTAACCTGTGGAAGGTGGAAAACTGGGTGGTTAATGTCAGTCAGCTGTTCTTGAGATGTAAGGCTGTTTTTCCACAGTGAGTAATTCATGTGGCAATGGACTCTTAAAGAAAGCTCAGAAGGGTCAGAGGTTAATGCTCCAGTCTGTGACAGAAAGTGGGCCCCACCTAACTTTATTTGACCCTCTGGGCAGAGATGGGTGAGCAGCCAGGCCCTAACTCAGTGGAGTTGTGTGGGACGAGTCTTGGTAATTCCAACACAGGTATCATACTTGATGCAGTCTGAATGTCCAGAAAGAGTTGTGTGATACCACAACACTTCACTAATATTATATATAATATATCAACGGTATAAACAGTTAAAAAATGTCAGGGGTGGACCATATCACCGCCTCTATGATGTAATGCCACCGGTTTCCTAGCTTCATCTTCCACATTGCCATCACGACTGGCACCCCTCTGTGCCTCGCTGACTGGCTTGCCTCTTCTGACAACTCACCGCACAGCCAAGACCCCTTCGGACTGGAGAAAAAGAAGGGAAAAAAACAAGGCAAGGGACCTTTATCATCTATACACCTAGGATTGGGTTCTTATATCACTGTAACCATTGAAATTGTCCCAACCCTGTTCCAATATAAGAAAAAGCTGACGACTTGCATACAGTGTGGTATATTTGCCTTTGATCCTGTATAGCGCTTGACTTCCTTCTACCTAAGCGTGTTATATGAATCCCAGATACATTCTTGTGGAACACAGGATCATATAACCAATGCAAGGCACTATATGACTTGCCGTCCTATGGTGTATTGTTTGTGAGTAGCTAGTGTACAAGGACACTAAATGGTAAAGGGCCCACAAACCCAGCAGCATACAGGGCCCACATCCGAGTTGCTGGCTAGGCAACCATGTGCTGGACTATCGCACATGGCAGATTGAAAAAAGAAACAACAAAATATATTAAATAAGAGCAGTTGTTGTAGTATGGGGTATGCTCATCAGGCGCCATCGCTGTTGTTGTATCTGCATATGTTACAGTTACACTCGCAGGGAGCTTGTCTCCATCTTTGGTGAGAGGATTGAGGAGGCTCAGCTAATGTCTGCAAACATCTGTCATCATCAAAATTGATTATTCGGCAGCCCTCCATCTCATGGTGAGGGATACAGAAGGCCCAAGCTCTCATTCACATATTGGGTCTACTTGCGTGACTTAAAAGTCCCTTTATCGCAAAGTAGGCAGTAGTGCAGGCCAGCAGAGCTTCAGCGCAGCCACATCCCAAGCCACAGCAAGCAGAAAGTGCTCTTCAGTCTGGAGTATGTCTTCAGCAGCAGGGTCCAAGCTGGTCCTGATTTCAAACGATGCTCAGCAAGCTGGAAGGCTGCTTCATCATATATTTCCACTCCTGGGCAGTGGGGCGGAAGACCTCTTCCAATCAGAGGATAGCATTTCATACTTCCAAAGTTCCAGCCAATCAAATGGAGAGTCTGTGGTAGCTGCCTAACCAGAATGCTCTGCAGTGTTGAAACCATAGGGGAACATGGAAATAAAAACAGTGAATGTGGCTGTCGTGTCTGTGAGCACACTCCTCTCAACTTGCAGATGCCATTCTTACCCTAAAAGTAATTTTTTTAGAACAGATATGTGTAAGCCTAACCCAGTGCCCTAGCTGTTTGGTTCACAAAGGCTTCTGTCATATGCATATGTTCGCAGATAGTGATTGCTTCTTGTAAAGTTTATGAAAAAGACATTTAATCAAAATAAGCATGAAGGGTCCATGGTCGGCACGAGCCACTAGGTGTTACTTGACATTGGGAGACCACTCGTAAGCTCCATTGGGTGCAGCTAGGCATCCAAATATATGGCTGTCACCAGCTGGGGCTTTGCCTCAGGTGTAAAGAGGGGATACCCCCTGAAACCAAGATCAAAACCAATGGAGGTGTATCCTGTCAGTTCTCACTCACAGGTGCTGATTAAGGGCATCAGTGTACATTTTGAGGGTCCCTAAGAAATAGGCACAGATCCGACTGTTGCCACAAAACAAACACGCATTGGCATAGCCAATAGGTTTCCACTTTGGGACCTTATAAGTATTTAGTTATGCAGCACAATATCATTGGTACAACAGCATCAACTGTTGCATGGCTAAACATTTATAAGGTCCCAAAGGCGAGGCCTATTGGCTATGCCAATGCTTGTTTTGTTATGGGGGGCATAAATAACAGGAGGGTGAAGGTCAGTCAGAGTGTCAGTCAGTGAGAGAGAGTCAATGAGAGAGAGAGAGAGAGTCAGTTAGTCAGTTAATGAGTCAGTCAGTGAGAGAGTGAGAGTCAGTCAGTCAGTGAGAGAGTCAGTCAGTGAGAGAAAGAGTCAGTCAGTCAGTGAGAGTGAGAGAGTCTGTCAGTGAGAGTGAGAGAGTGAGTCATTTAGTCAGTGAGTGAAAGAGAGTGAGTCAGTGGGTCAGTCAGTGAGAGTGAGTCAGTCTTTTAGTGAGAGTCAATCAGTGAGAGAGAGTCAATCAGTCAGTGAGAGTGTGTCAGTCAGTGAGAGAGCGTGGGAGAGTCAGTGAGCGAGAGAGTCTGTCAGTGAGAGTCTTTCAGTGAGAGTGAGTCAGTGAGATTAAGCCAGTCAGTGAGAGTGAGTGAGTCAGTCAGTGAGAGAGACCGGGAGAGTCAGTCAGTGAGAGTGAGTGAGTCAGTCAGTCAGTGAGAGAGAGTGGGAGAGTCAGTCAGTGAGAGAGAGTGGAAGAGTGAGTCTGTCAGTGAGAGTGGGTCTGTCAGTGAGAGTGGGTCTGTCAGTGAGTGAGTCAGTGAGTCTGTCAGTGAGAGTGAGTGGGAGAGTGAGTCAGTGAGAGTGAGTCAGTGAGAGAGAGTGGGGGAGTCTGTGAGTCAGTCAGTCAGTGAGAGCGAGTGGGAGAGTCAGTCAGTGAGAGAGAGAGAGTGGAAGAGTCAGTCTGTCAGTGAGAGTGAGTCAGTGAGAGTGAGTCTGTCAGTGAGGGAGAGTGGGAGAGTCAGTGAGTGAGAGAGAGTGGGAGAGTCAGTCAGTGAGAGTGAGCCAGTGAGAGTGAGTCAGAGTCTGTCAGTGAGAGTGAGTCAGTGAGTCTGTCAGTGAGAGTGAGTCAGTGAGAGAGAGTGGGAGAGTCAGTCAGTGAGAGAGAGTCGAAGAGTCAGTCAGTCAGTGAGAGTGGGTCTGTCGGTGAGTGGGTCTGTCAGTGAGAGTGGGTCTGTCAGTGAGTGAGTCAGTGAGTCTGTCAGTGAGAGAGAGTGGGAGAGTCAGTGAGTGAGAGAGAGTGGGAGAGTGAGTCAGTGAGAGCCAGTGAGAGTGATCCAGTGAGAGTGAGTCAGAGTGAGTCAGTGAGAGTGAGTCAGTGAGAGAGAGTGGGAGAGTCAGTCAGTGAGAGAGAGTGGGAGAGTCAGTCAGTGAGAGAGAGTGGGAGATTCAGTCAGTGAGAGAGAGTGGGAGAGTCAGTGGGAGAGTGAGAGGGAGTTGAGAGTGAGTCTGTCAGTGAGTGAGTGAGTCAGTGAGGGAGAGTGATTCAGTGAGAGTGAGCCAATGAGAGTGAGCCAGTCAGTAAGAGTCAGTCAGTGAGAGAGAGTGGGAGAGTCTCTCAGTGGGAGAGAGAGAGAGTCCGAGAGAGAGTCAGTCTGTCAGTGAGAGACTGTGAGTGAGTGAGTCAGTGGGAGAGAGTCAGAGAGAGAGTCAGTCTGTCAATGAGAGTGAGTCAGTCAGTGAGAGTGAGTGAGAGAGAGTGGAAGAGAGTCAGAGAGAGAGTCAGAGTTTGTCAGTGAGAGAGAGACAGTGAGAGTGAGTCAGTCTGTCAGTGAGTCTGTCAGTGAGAGAGAGTGGGAGAGTCAGTGAGAGTGAGTCAGTGAGAGTGAGTCAGTGAGAGTCTGTCAGTCAGTGGGAGTGAAGTCAGTGGGAGTGAAGTCAGTGAGAGTGAGTCAGTGAGAGTGAGTCAGTGAGAGTGAGTCAGTGAGAGCGAGTCAGTGAGAGTCTGTCAGTGAATGAAAGTGAGTCTTTCAGTCAGTGAAAGTGAGTCTGTCAGTCAGTGAAAGTGAGTCTGTAAGTCAGTGAAAGTGAGTCTGTCAGTCAGTGAAAGTGAGTCTGTCAGTCAGTGAAAGTGAGTCTGTCTGTCAGTGAGAGTGAGTGAGTCAGTGAAAGTCTGTCAGTGAGAGTGAGTGAGTCAGTGAAAGTCTGTTAGTGAGACTGAGTGAGTCTGTCAGTGAGACTGAGTGAGTCTGTCAGTGAGACTGAGTGAGTCTGTCAGTGAGACTGAGTGAGTCTGTCAGTGAGACTGAGTGACTCAGTCAGTGAGACTGAGTGAGTGGGAGAGTCAGTTAGTGAGTGAGAGTGAGTCAGTGAGAGTGAGTCAGTCTGTCAGAGAGTGAGTGAGTGGGAGAGTCTGTCAGTGAGAGTCAGTGTGAGTGAGTGAGTTAGTGAGAGAGTCAGTGTGAGAGAGAGTCAGTGTGAGTGAGGGTGTCAGTGCCAGTGTCATTGAGAGTGTGAGAGGCTGAGAGTCTGTGAGAGGGTCAGCGAGAGTGTGATAGTCAGTGAGAGTGAGTCAGCCATTAATGCAAGGCATTTGCAGTTAGGGTGAGTGCTCAACTTTCATTGTGACAGTGGTTCGAATATAAAACCTGTACATGCTTGCAGAGTTTAACGATTTGTGGCGATTTCCAATGCTCTGAGGATACTACATTATTATATGCAAATAAATACACGAAGAACAAATAAAACAAACAATTATAGTGAAGATTTGAATCCGCATGTTCTGAAAACCTGTAATTACCCATCTTTCAAAAGAGCACAAGCAGCAGCTGTTTTAAAGCACTCGTGCTTGTGCTCGTCATTGCTAATTTATATTAATCGATTTCATTTTAAAGTAATTCAATTAAGATAGAGAGACAGCACATTGGGTAAGGATTACAACGCACCTGAGAATACACGTTAAACTGTTATCTTATCAAGCCCGGGAGTGGTGCGTGCGCGTGCATTCTTCACTTTTTCAAGCACTGCACTCATGCTTGTGGCGCGCCACTGCGCGCTCCCGCAAGGCGGATGCCACCACAAGCACGAGTGCAGTGCTTGAAAAAGTGAAGAATGACTGCTAAAGGCCTTCCTTGCAGCGAATGCGCACTGCGTAGGCGAGACCTAAAAACGTGTGGTACTTCAGAGATAAGGGAAACATTATATAGTGACACAGCTGCACGGTGTTGGGGGGCTTTGTCAATATAAGGTGGCCCCATGTGCATCTCCTAAACATTTGCAAAGCTTTGTCTAGCTGGTTACTGGTTAACAATTATGCCATGATACCTGTAGAAACTAGTACCCTCCTCTACACATGATAGAGGATGCTGCATTCTGCATCTGCAAACAAGGCCACCGAACAAACCCTCATATGAATAAAGCGCGGAGACAGGACCTTGAGAGTGAAGGGCCCCAGGCAGCGAATTTCACTCAAGTTAAGTTTGAGTGAAAAACAGAACTACATCAGCTTTAGGGCGTGCATGAGGGTGTTTCCCTCCTTCCATACAGACTCTAGTAGTCTCTTGTCACAAAATACAGACCTATCGCTCCGAGGAGACCAACAGGAAATGTATTCCCCCTTCTTATAAGGAGCTGCTGACTTAAAAGCTCTACCTCCAATTACGTGTAGTGTATCTCTTTATTAGTGAAGTTGCAAAATTGTATTTTGACACATTTCAAAAAAATTGCACAAAATGATATTAAAATTAAACAAGATTCACTTGGTTTGTCACACGACTATAGAACAGAAGGGCATATTTTTCATTCCATGGCAGGATACACTGTGGAACATTCAAAAGTCACACAAAGTACTGACAAGGGGACTGGCTCAAGGAAAATGGCTCCTACAAGGCATTTTCTGCTGAAACCAGTCTTTGTACAGAAGACATTTGTGCCAAATTTTGCAATGGCGAAATTTGCAGAATTTTGCAAATTTTGCAGGCATAACGAAAAATGTGTACAGGCCTGTTCCATCCCTGTTTTCTGTGTAAAGAACATACCATGTCTGGTGCTGAGAATCTTGACCGCAACTCCTTGATACAAATGATGGGATGGTCTGTGGATCTCACATAATGAGAAAAGAAAGATGAGAGCAAAGACGGGCCAGTTGGCTTCTGTTGTCATGTCGTCTCTTTAAATACTACAGGCAATAGGAAATTAAGCTGGAACATCGCATGCCGTGTGATATAGCATGGAACAGCTTCCTAGTGTTGCCTCCCCTGTTAGTATAGATGGTAGTTAAACACATGTGGGTCACTGTTGAAGAGGGCTGCTCACCCCTCTGGTGTATTGCCCAGGGCATCAAAACCGGAAGAGTAAGGCCAAGGGGTCTTTTAAGTTGTCATATGGCTGGGCCGAGCCTCTTTGGCGATCAGCTACTTCAAAGCAAAGTAAAGAAGGAAAATTAATATCAGAGTTTTCAGTCATCGTCGCAAGGCAAAGTTACAGGGCACTCCTAAAGCTTGAAATAACTAAAAAGGACTCCAGATAGTGAATCTTGGAGCCTAAAGGGAATTCCTGACGTCAATGGGAGTCATTATGGCTGATCCTGGGATGACGCAACAGCGCTCCTTAATCCCTTGAGGGACAGTTGAAACCCTGAGCAACTGTGGTGACTGACCAGTGTCTCACTCTGACTTATGAGAAGTATGGCAGAAAATAAAAGAGTTAGGTGGCAATTCCTTTAAGTAAACGGGCTGTAAAGAATCTAAGTGCATTGGGGCTGAAAACACCACCAGGACAGCTCTAGCTTTCTCAGGATGAGTGTCGGCTGTGCAAGAAACTCACCTTGATCATCTTGATCATCTTGATCGTCCATAAGCTGACCCAACCTGTGTAATCAATAAACTTGCAACATTTTATCCACAAAGAGTGCCTTTGTCATTTATTATATTGCGTGCATTTTATTGTTGTTGTAATTTTCAAAGGTCCTTGTTAAACTTGGTCCTTCCTGCAGGGTCATCCCCAAACATTTTGCCTTTGCCCTTCACTTGCTGCTAAATTCTTTTTTGTTGGCTTTAGGACTCTGCACACTTTACCACTGCTAAAGTGTTTGTGCTCTCTTCTTTAAAAAATGGTAAGATTGGCTTATTTCCATTTATCATTTTTAATGTACCTGTAAGTCCCTAGCAAAGGGGCACTTGCTGCTAGCGGGCCTTCAGTACTGACTGTGCCATTCACTTAACGTAACACTTCAAATACGTCTCTGGCCTGCTATTGCAGCCTGTGTTATGCTGTTTTAAACTACCATGTTGACCTGGCAAAGTAAACCCTTTGCCAGGCCCAAACCTTCCTTTTTAATACATATAAATCACTCAAAGGGCAGGGTCCCTTGCATTTGAAATGTTGAACATGTACTTTTGAGGTTTACATGTCCTGGTAGTGAAAAATGTCTAAATTCGTTTTTTTCACTATTGCAAGGCCTACCTCTCCCATAGGATGACATTGGAGTTAGTGTATTAAATTTAAAGCGTATTTTCTAAATTGGAGCAGGTACCCAGTTTATGTTTGGTGTCTCTGAATTTTTTATTTAAAATACTAATTTATCGTGAATTCAGATTGCAAATTACGATTTTGAAAATGCCACCTTTAGAAAGGTGGCATTTTCTTGCCTTAGTCATTTGGTGCCTGCAGCCTGTCTCTGGGTCACATGACTGGGTGTAGTTGACTCTTGGACTATGTGTATTCTTCCTAGACAGCCACACACAATGAGGAGCTTAGGTGTGCCTGGTTTGACCATCACTGGCAGGATGGGAGGAAGGAGCTGGACCCCCCCTCACTTACATGTGAATAGGCTGTGTCCTATCTCTACACAAAGAGCTGCATTCCCCCAGTAGTTAGTCTGGAGCCAGGGCAGGAAGTCAGGGTACCGGTGCACTTCAAAGGCATGCTTCCAGAAGCTTCTCCTCCTCTTCAAAGGTACAACTGGGTATAAATACTGGACCTGTGGATACTCTGCCAGGAAGGACGACTGCTATGCTGCTGGATGAACTGCCACTCTGCTGGACTGCTGCTCTGCAGGAACTGCTGTGCTGCCTTCTTACCTGGGTGAAAAGAGAACTGGACCTGCAACTTCACCATTGGACCCTGGACAACAGAGTGCTCCAAGGGCCAGTCTGCTGGCCTCCTGATCTGAGCCTCAGGTACATAAAAAGTTCCCCAAAATCCTACACCAGAACCGGGACCTAGCTGAAGTGAGTACCTGATCCCCAGGTGGTTCACCTCAGGTCCTAGACCTTTGGTGTGGCTCAGGAAGCTGTATTAAAGATTTTGGTCACTTCTCGACCGCGAACAGGCCTGTTCACACTAAGACCTCGTGGCTTGCATCATGATTTACCATGAAGCTTCGGCAGCCACCACTTCGCTCTCCAGCATCGACTGATATAGTGGACCACCAACTGGAAGCTCCGGGCAACTCCTGCCCCCACCCCCAGCCTGCTGTTCACGCTACTCAACAGACTTCAGTAACACACTCCTTGCTCCATCGTGCTCGCCTCCATCACGAACAGGACTCTTGGCACGGATTTGAGACTGTAAACTTCAGCGGGCCTAACCTGGTGACTGGAGCTGACCAGAGCTCCTTCGCGGTCGGCCTGAAAGTGTGATTTAGATCTGATGCAGCGCGAACAGATAGCTGTGTTTGGTGCTTTGTGCTTTATGGCATTATTTTATACTAAATCTTTACAAATTCATAACTCAGGTTCTACTGTTTTGATTTTTGTCATTTTAGTCGTGTTTTATTTATTAAATTATGCTCTAATTTGGTGTGGGATTTTTTTTTTGTGTGGTGCTTTCACTTTATTACTGTTTGAAGTGTTGCACAAATACTTTACACATTTCCTCTAAGTTAAGCCTGCCAGAGCTGCGCACAAGTTAATTTGGGGTTGGCTTGTGTACCTCACTGCGACTAGAACTGTGGTTGCTGCTTGACCAAGGCTCACATCCCAGTCAACCAACAACCCAAATTCTTACAGTCCTCACAACCTGAAAGGGCTATGCATAGCAGTGCTCTGCTTCTGGCTTAAATTCCACAAAAGAGGAACACGTCTGTAAGGAAGGACATGAGAGGAACACTCAGATGCAAAATCCAGCAAATCTCTTAAACCCTGGTGTTATTTTCTGCAATTTCTATCACTTTAGTGTTTTGATTAAAACACCCGTAACCAGAATCAAATACTAGGGCATAAAGCAGAAATGACAACAATTTCCCGTGCTTTCTACGCCACTTCAAGAGATTTCTTCCCAGGTCCCTTCTCAGAGTGGGACGATTTGGGTCAGAGTCGAATTAAAAGTGCAGGAATTTATCACCAACACAATTATAAGAGCCGAACTTGAAGCATGGGTTTAACTACCGTGCGGATCAAAAAAATGGAGAATAAATCGGCATAAACGTTTGGTTGATTGCCTGAAATTCTCCGCGTGGCCTTATCGATGGCGCAGCTTAATCTAGCTCATTAAAAGTCATGACATTTGGGGCTGCTGAGCCCTCGGAGTAATTTGATTTACTAACATTTATTAAACTAATTAAACCCGGTGCTCAGGATGCATAAGACACCCTTTTATTTCTTATTTCCGAGCACGAACAAGGGCTGAAGGATCAAGTTCCAATGTGAACAATTAGACAGGCCCGTCTTCAGTTTAATACAATGAATTGTCTGGGGCCTTGGATTAATTAGACATCCACACTGCAAGGTGAATGGAGCATTTTTTCCCCCAGGAAGGACATTTCTCACTTACAGATTGTGTTCACTTGTGAAGATGTGCTTTGATTGTTTAAGAGAGACACGTGGATGGAAGACTCAGGGTCCTAAATTGGCCTGTTAGAAAGTTCCGGTACACCGTGTAATTTCACTTTACACTTGTCCCATGAAATTTCCCGAAATTACGCAATTACGCCACGTGGCCTAATTGCACCTATCGATTTCAGCATGGTAACGGGTACACGGTGACAGACCAGAATGAGAGTGGCTTTGTTTTGGCAGTACTTAGGTATTTTTTGTACTATTGTGTTAGTGCAAAGTCGGTCTTCGAATCAGAAATGGATGCAAAAATACATTTTGCTCTAGAATATAGCGATAAATGTTAGTTTCGCGTTTTCTTGTAATTTTTGTGGATTATCGCACAACTATGCAAATTATGCATATTTTGCACACCCTTACTCCTAAACTGTCTAATTCCACAAATTCACGCCTGATGGAAGAACCGAACCATGTGTTAATGGAAACGTGTATTGCCATTTGTTGTCTAGTGCATATTCTGCCTTCAGTTCCTTCTCATAGTCATTAGAATTGCATTTGTATTCCAAGGTTTCCACCGAATATGGTATTCTGAGTCTTCCCGTGAATACATGTTGTTTTCTGATCTATCTTTAAGTTGGTTGGCAATATCTCATTCAGTAACATTGTGTGTGTATGACTTTAATCTTCGAAAGCTGCCTCTAGAGGATTTTGTTTGCTTATATGTTTCTTAGGTTGTTAATCTGCCCATCGCCTTGATGTTAAAGATATTTGAAAAATGATGTTGCTTTTTGTCTCTTGGTTAGAGATATGTGCAGTGTTCGCTGAAAATTGTGCATTTAGTGTTTGTGATTGGTGTGCATGTGATGTGCTTGTTGTGTTGTGATTGAGATGACTATGTCTCTATAGGAGTTGACCCTTTTTGTGTGCCTAAGTTGAATGGTGAATGGATCATGGTAACGTGTTTGGACTTGGGCTTTGTGTTTAATTTTTTTTATTTGTATTTGGGGTATCCTGGCGTGAAATATTGTTGTGATGAGCTCTGTGAGTGAATATATAGTGTATGTGTGCTGTGTTGAATATAGAAGTCGTCTTCTTTCTAATGTGCTCTGGTGTATGACTGTGTGAGGCATATCTTGGCTGTACATCCATGGTCCTGAGCCAGACGGTAGACAAGGAATGGTTGATGTGCATGAACGAGCCACTGTGTGGCTTTCAGACGTCTTTTTTTTTTTTTTTAATAGAAAAGCGCATACATAAATGCATATCACAGCGCATGTTAGCAGCAAGGGTTGTAATGTACCCACTGCTTGGAATATGAAAAAAGAAGCACTCTTCCATAAAGCAGCAATTCCCATGTGTCCATGTTTACAACCACTTAAGCTGTGTTTGCCAAGGCCACCGTTAAGAAACACTGGCACACCCGCTCCAGCTGGCTACCCTGCTGCTCTGGGATCCATGTTCTGCACACTCATCTGTGCTCAGACAGATGCTCGAGATCATGTCTGATATGATGTTTCAGAGCATACATGGATTGTGGTGAAGTGGATTCATGTCTCTTGCATGCCTATGAAGGCATATGAAATTTGTAAAATGTGACCCTGCACAGTTTCAAGGACTACGCATTTCCAGAGCAGTTTGAGCTGAATTTAACTTAAGCAAAGAACATATTAAACCAATCGGAATGTTAGCCCTTGAGGGCAGGAGCCTTGGCATGGCATCCTCGTCAACGATGCCTGAACGTACCCATTGCATAGCATAGTAATATTGCTTCCCAAAAGTCGTGTCTTGGAACTGAGAGCCACTAACTTCCTTCAGATGCTCAGAAGGTAAAACGGTGAGGAAGTGGCTGAGGGCCCTTCAAACCTGCAGTCCGCAGTTTAAATCCGCTTCGCTGCTGGTTTTCCATCCATTGATTTAGAAGCCGTTTTTTTAGGTCCCCCCTCCCCCCCCCCCCAGCCCCCCCCCCCCGAGTATTGGTGTATTACCGGTATCCTTTCTTTAAATACTTTTTAGCTTTGTGTTTGCGCGCTATTTTATTTTTGTGCAGGCTGCAGCATTTTGTAAAGAATGTTCCCTTTTGCTCTCCTTAGTTACACAATCCTATGTGCGATGTGAGCAATGTATTGTATGTTGATGCCACTGTTTTGATTAACAAAGTATAGGGTACACTTTTTGTAGATAAAATCAGTTTTTTCTGTTTTATTTAAAACAACCTTCACATGCTAATTCAAAGCCTATCAGCAGATGACAAACATTATTCGTTAACATGCACTTTTTGGAGACAAAATCCTTTTTTCTGTTTTATTTTAAACCACTTTCACAAGCTAATTCAAAGCCTTTCAGCCTATTACGAACATTATTTAACTCTTCACATTTTGTGAACTTGCCCACTGTTTGCGTCATGTGGATTTTCGTTGCTGACACCCCTTTTTGTACTCGTAGTGTTCCATTATTTTTAGGTTTAACGTGTATGCAATACCCTTATTCCAGACGCAGGATTTTACTTAGTTTAATTAGGAGCCAGGTGAATTTATACTTTTTGTTTTCTGTTTGTGCACTCTTATTTATGTGTAGACTTGAGGAATTTTGCACAGGACTCAGCATGAGATCAGTTTATATTCCTTGTGTATAATAATGTCACAAAAACACTGGTATTTGCACCTATTGATGTAAGAAATGGTCCCTTACATGGATTGCGACATTCTAAGTCCTCTAGGCAGTGCTGTTAGCTGCTTCTTTGGTCCCTTCTGTAATTCCTCATTCTAAGACCTCTAGTTAGTGCTGCTAGCTGGTTTTCTGGTCCCAGTGGTAATTCCTCTTTTCTAGTCCTCTAGACAGTGCTGCAGCTGCTTCTCTAGTCCCAATGGTAATTCCTCATTCTAAGTCCCCAAGACAGTGCTGCTAGCTACTACTCTGGTCCCGTCTGTAGTTGATCATTCTAGGTCCTATAGACAGTGCTGCTAGCTGCAGCTCTGGTCCTGGTGGTAATTGCCCATTCTTAGTCCTCTAAGCAGTGGTACAGCTGTGTTTCTGTTCACTGCCGTAATTCCTCATTTTTAGTCCTCTAGGCAGTGCTGCTAGCTGCTACTCTGGTCCCGTCTAAATTCCTCATTCTAAGTCTTCCAGACAGTGCTGCTAGCGGCTACTCTGATCCTGTCGGTAATTTCTCATTCTAAGTCCTCAGACCCCCCAGGATATAGCGGCATGGATTCGCAAATTTAGCGGCACAAATATGGAAATTTAGCGGCACAAATAAGGAAATTTAGCGGCATTTTTGCGGCACTTTATTTTACTCATAATCATTCATTTTCAGCCTTAAATCAATGGAAACTCTTTTAGCAGAGTATTCCACTTTGAATAGGCAACCTGGAATATGGAACAGAGGAAGCAGCCCACAGGTGAAGGCTGTTATCCTTTGGAAATGCAATTCTCCATTTGCTTTAGTATAGGTTGGTAGCAGTTATCACACCTTTTGACACATTGTGGGACTGGTGTGTGGCACATCCTTAACCCTTTTCTCGCCTGAAAGTCTGAGGGCGGCTGGACACCGCTTTCGTGGACAGGCCATGGCCCTTTGAGCAGGTCCGTGTAGGTCCACTGTGAGAAAAATAACTGACTTTATTAGTATGTAAACCTTTTGAAATCCTACCACTGCCCATTTATTTTAAAGCTCGAAATGATTCTGGTTTCTTCTTCCCACATCCTAAAGCTAACTTCCTGATTTGCAGAAGGGAAGAATATTTGAAAAAATCCTCTCACGTTTGCCTCAATTTGTAACAAGCTAATATAAGAATTTAGCACACAATCCCTGGTAACCCCTAGTTTTACTGCAGAATAATTAAAGACACGTTATCTCTGCCCAGGATCGATGGGTGAGTGAGCCAATAAATTAACCACAAGCCGAGCTAAGGGTCAGTCTTGGCTCGAAGAGTCCATGCACGAGCCAAGCCTTGAAAATGTTTGGCACGTAAAAATATATTCTCAATCGATCAAATATAGTTCGTTTTGGGACAAAACCTATAAAACCATATCAGTAAAATAAAAAAATAAAAAACACACATGCTAGACCTAAATAAATATGGCACTTAAAAGTCAACCTCTAAATTAATGTTATATAAATAAATTAAGATTATAATTTTAACATCATGTCAAGGAAACGGGAAATGAGTAGGCACGGGGGCACTCCTAATATTTTAAATGGGATTAATCAGGGTCTCCGCGATAGGTCAGAGGCGCTGGCGATAGCCCACAGGTCTGCACCACACAGAGTTGCTCTTTGCCCTTGTGCTTTACATGCCTTCAAGGCCGTTTGGATCACGTCCTTTATTTATATTGGATCAGGATCCTGCAGAGTAGAAAGCGCTCCCGGTTGGCTGGGTCATCAGATGTCTTGAGTAGATCAGATGCTGCCTCCACCTCACAGAAGTGTATGGACAGCAGGTGACCTGATTGAGGGGAGAAGAGTTTAATGGGGAGTTGTTTTCGATACCCCTGTGGGCAGGCGCACAACACCCATTGGACGCAAAGGGTTTCAGCCCCCCCCCGTAGTGTGTGGCAGCTCGGACAGCTTCCCAGACACACACACAGCCGCACCCTAGCACTTCACAGGTCTTCGAAAGACCATTTGCATGTTAATGAGGCCTCGCTGTTGTTTCAACCCTTCTAAGAGCCCCTGCAGCTCCACTCTGCCTATTGCTTTAAGATTCAGCCCCCCCCCCCCCCGAATTTTTTTCTTAGCCCCCCCCCCCCCCGAGAAATTTGGCTCTAGTTGCGCCGCTGCCTGTGGGGGCAGAATATCATCAACTACGGGATTAGGTCCAGGGGTTGTACATTGCCGATTTTGCAGGCACTTTTGTAAAAATTGTGTCATTTTTACAAAAGTGCCGATTTCGCGGGCACTTTTGTAAAAATTGCGGCTATTTTACAAAAGGGCCGATTTCGCGGCAAGCCGCGAAATCCTGGAGGGTCTGTCTAGGCAGTGCTGCAGCTGTGTCTCTTGTCACCTGGTAATTCCTCATTCTTAGTCCTCTAGGCAGTGCTGCTAGCTGCTACTCTGGTCCCGTCGGTATTTCCACATTTTAAGTCCTCTAGGCAGTGCTGTAGCTGCATCTTTGGTCTTGTCATGAATTTCTTATTCTTAGTACTCTAGGCAGTGCTGCTAGGTGCTTCTTTAGTCCTGTTGATACTTCCTCATTCTATGTCCTCTAGACAGTGCTGCAAGGTGCTACTCTGGTCCTGTCTCTAATCCTCATTCTCAGTCTTCCAGACAGTGCTGCTAGCTGCTTCTTTGGTTCCTGGAATAATTCCTCATTCTAAATCCTCTAGACAGTGCTACATCTGCTTCTAAGTTCCAGTTGGTAATTCCCACACTTTAAGACTTATATGCATTGCTGCAGCTGCTGGTTTGGTGCTGTCAGTAATTTCACATTCTAAGTCCTCTAGACAGTGCTGCAGCTGTGTCTTTGATCACAGTGGTACTTTCTCATTCTAAGTCCTCTTGGCAGCACTGCTAGCTACTTCTCTGCTCCCAGTAGTAATTCCTCATTGTTAGTTCACTAGGCAGTGCTGCTAGCTGCTACTCTGTTCCCGTCGGTAATTCCTCATTCTAAGACTTTCAGACAGTGCTGCAGCTGTTCCTTTGGTCCTGTGGGTAATTCCTACATCTTAAGCCCTTCAGGCAATGCTGCAGCTGTCTCTCTGTTCTCAGTGATAATTTCTCATTCTAAGTCCTCAAGACAGTGCTGCTAGCTGCTTCTCTGGTCTCATCAATAATTCCTTATTCTAAATCCTCTAGATAATGCTGTAGCTGCTTCTCTGATCCAGTCTGTAATTCACACATGTTAAGTTCTCTAGGCAGCGCTCCAGAGGTAATTCCTCACTGTTAGCCCTCTAGGCAGTGCTGCTAGCTGCTACTCTGGCCAGTCGGTAATTCCTCATTTTAAGTCTGCCAGACAGTGCTGCAAGCTGCTTCTCTGGTCCAGTCGATAATTCTTCATTCTAAGTCCTATAGAAAGTGATGCTACTTCCTTCTCTGGTTTCATCAGTAATTCCTCGTTCTATGTCCTCTAGACAGTGGGGCAGCTGCTTCTGTAGTCCCAGTGGTAATTCCTCATTCTTAGTCCTCTAGACTGCTCTAATTAAAAACAATATCATTTACAATGCCAATAGCTTTAACTTTCACAAATGCAAGACTGATAGCATTGCAAATGCTTGTATCATATACTATCTCTGTTGCCTGTAAGATGGCTCAGTGGGGTAAGTGCTAACATTTGAGATTTGTGTGTGACCCAAAGGTCACAGGTTCGAATCCTGGCCAGCGGGCTTCATCCTACATTGTTTTGGTGTCCACAAATGGAGCACCATTAAGATGGGTGCTAAATCTCAAATGATGCAGTGGCAAGTACTATATGAAACAACTATGATTTATAACATCAAATGTAAATTCTCCATTCGTTGATACAGGGCTATCACATAGATAAGGCAAGGAATCAGCACCACCTGCAGGTAGTAGCAAAGTGTGCTGCATTGCAGGTGGGAGCTGTAAATTGAGCCTTTTTGCTAATGGGTAAAGGTAGGTGCCATAGGTTTTTTGTGAGGTCCGTCCTAGAGACCGCGTTAGCTACTTTGCCAGCCTCATGTAAGAAAAAAAAACTAATAAATAAAAAAATCATACATGCATAGATAAATGGACTTTGGTAACCCCACTTAATCCTTTAGTCTGTTTAACAATCATTAAAATGTTGCTTCTACCCACCACTGCCTATAGCATGAAGCAATTAAGCAGCCCTTTTGCACAGTGAATGATAGCATTTTGTTTAATCAAGTGTGCACATCTGCCTAAAAAGAAGTGCACTTCAGAGCCAGGGTTGGTGGGCCAGTACTTTAATTTAGAAATGCTTTTGTTTTCCATTCTTATGTTTGTTTAAGTTATTTAAATTATGTTTTGAGTCTACAATAATGCAAAGACAATAGGTTTATTTTCTTTGCACAAATATGAATTATGTTTTCCTGTGACATGCTTTAAAACCGAAAAGTGTTTTTATAGCTATCCAAAATACTCATTCTTGCTAAGAAGGATTCTAATGATATTATATGTAATTGTTAATTATTTTATTTAGAATTTTTATTCAAAGCATAAGGCTTATGGTTTAGGTTGTGGCATGCTCTCTTTTTAGTTCTCGTCTAACAGCTCGCATGCACTTTTACTGTATTGAGGGGTATTGTATAAAGCGCTTTGAGCCCGCTCATTACTTAACATTTGTGGGTTACATTGCCACTCGCATCTGCTGCCTTCCAGTTGGGCAGCAGGAGTCGGCAAAACTTCCTCTTTGTGCGCCTTGAGTAGGGACCAAGTACTGAATGCTTCATCTTGATTAGGGCTCTTTACTCTACTGCCACTGTGTTTACGGTACTATTCTTTTTTCCTTCTTCCTCTGCCTCCGTCATGGCATCGGCAGCAGAAGACCCATCAGTACTGCCAATCTCCACCATCAAAGCTAGCATCTCTACTAGTACTCATATAGAACCCCTGACCAGCTGGCCTACTAACCCTGCAACTCTATCTCACTTTCCTATCATCTACCCCCTGATATTTTCGGATCTAATGACCCGTGTCAAATCTGGGTCTCCAAACGACTGTTGCCCTCCCCATGTTACGAGGCTTGCCCTTGCTAACCTCTCTCAGCATGTGCTTCCCTTCCTTAATCAATCTCTAGCGCAAGGCTCGGTCCCTACAGCCTTTAAGAACGCTATAGTGGTCCCTCTGTTGAAAAAGCCAGGGGCTGATCCTTCACATCTCTCGAACTATCGCCCTATCTCTCTCCTGCCTTTCTTGGCTAAAATCTTAGAAACCCATGTTGCAGGCTGCCTTTCTGGCTTTATTGAACAAACGGACTACCTAGAGCCTCGCCAAGCTGGCTTTCGGCCTGCTCACTTCACGGAGTCGGTGATCCTGGCAGCACTGGACTCCCTGAGAGCTAACTCAGACAAGAACATCCCTCAGGCCCTGGTGCTCTTAGACCTGTCGGCCGCTTTTGACACGGTCGATCACAAAATCTTGATGGACCGTGTCACGCAGGCTGGCATACAGGGCCCTGCATTCAATTGGATAAAGTCCTTTCTCGAAGACAGGACACAGGCGGTCCATCTCGGTCCTTTTACGGCCCCCAAGCTCTCCACCACTTGCAGGGTGCCACAAGGCTCATCCCTGTCTCCACTCCTCTTCAACCTTTATCTAAAACCTCTGATCGACTCACTAAAAGATAGAAAGGTAACGACTTAACTATGCTGACGATCTTCAGCTGGTGTTTACCTTGGACTCCGTCGACTCGGCCGCTGAATTTCAAGCCACCATGCTTCACATCCAGCGCTGGATGGACCTCAATCATCTCAAACTGAACCCGGGCAAGACTGAACTAGTTCTGCCTGGGAAGAGTGTGACCCTGTGGGCCCACCATTATTGGCCTACGGAACTAGGCACTCACCCCAACCCTTCACCCGCTGTGAAGAGTCTGGGGGTTACCATTAACTCTGACCTATCACTCAAAGGACAAGTCGGTGCAGTGGTCTCTTCTTGTTTCTTCCAACTACGTAAAATTCGCAAGATCGCTCACCTGCTATCTCACTCAGCGCTTATACAAGTTGTTATCGCCTTGGTCCTCTCACGTCTCGGCTTCTCTAACTCCATTTATCTTGGCCTGCCCCTGTTCCTACTTAACCGTCTCCAACTGGTGCAGAACCAGGCCGCAAGATTAATCTTTAAACAACCTAACGGGCAATCTGCTAGACCTTGGCTATCTAAACTTCACTGGCTCCCAATAGCCCAACGTACAGCATTTAAGACAGGCTGTCTGATCTTCAAAGCACTACATTGCAGGAGTCCTAAATTCATCAGCTGCATGATTTCTAAACATATTCCACGGCGTAACTTGCGTTCTGCCCATCTCCATCTACTAACTCTCCCCCTCTTCAAGCGCAAACGTCAAGGCGGCTGCAGGTTCTCCTACCTTGCCCCTAAATTCTGGAACACTTTACCTCTAGCAATCAGGAGTTGCGATAGTCTGTTAGGTTTCAGAAAGGTACTCAAAGCTTGGTTATTCAAACAAGCTTATGCATAGGTCCTCACGCTGCCAACATGACTCAAATTTAGCGCCATGAAACCTCTTGGTGTCCGTGCGCTCTTACAAGTTCCTTATAACATAACATAACATTGCTTCTTTACCTGAAGCGCCCCCCACCCACATCCATATTCTCTATCAAGGCCCAGTCCCATATTGCTTATTCATCTCCCCCCCCCCCCCCCTTTGAGGTGTTGCTTACACCCTATCAACTCTTCCACTATATTGCTTATTTCCCTCCCACCCCCTTGTTGTCACTCATGGTTAGCCCCCCTCACCCCCCTCCTCCCCGCGCACACACGCGCTATAATGGAGGGAAATAAAACTCTGCAACCCGGCCAGCGCTGGCAGCTTCATATCACTTTTGCCACTTTTATGAAGCAGTGGTTGCTTTGTGTAACTCTATTGCTCCAGTTGCAAAAACAACTGAAGTCCTCATCAAGTCACTCCCTTACCTTACAGACTTGCAGTCGCTCGAATGCAGCATTGCCTGTAGCAATGCACAGATGACTGGCCAGAGGCCGGTGGCTCAGCACACCTGCATTTTGGCATCGACTGAAGTGGATGACTTTATTTTCCTAGTGCGGGGACACAGCATCATTCACTTTCCACTGGTGGTCTTGGGGGCTTGTGTCACAATGACGCACAGGAAGCATACGTGTTTCTTCGTTGGCACTTGCCGGCACAGTCAACTCATTTACTGAGATACCATGTGTTAGAACCGGGGTCTCCAGTTGGCCAGAGTCTGCACCCTGGTCCAAGTAGGGACCGCTGATTCCGACAATGTAGCTTGGCGCGAGGCAGGTAGGTACGCACAAGGCAATGTGTAAAGTGATTGTGCAGCTCACATCCACCCTGACACAGTAAAGCACACACAAAGGGCACTACACCAGTTAGTTAGAACAATGAAAATATATTTATCTCAGTTTCAGGCAAGATCAACAATAAACATATCCCTCAGGAATTATGAGCTCTTGAGTTGTACTACTTTTTGACAGTGTTACTTGTGAGGGGAAATAATCCTTCCATTCCTGGCAGTTTCTTTAGGCAAACATTTGTGCATTTATCAGTTCAGTCTCAGGTCTGCGTTGGCCTGAAAAACGAGCTGAAGGCTAAAATAGTGGGAGTCTTCTAATGTTGGTGCTGTCCCTAGCGTGCTGGGCCTCTCACGCGACTGCCTCCGAACTTAATTATGCCGCGACGGAGGCACTGACAGTCCAAATACTGCCGCAGTGATTAGGGCTGGCTAACGCGAGGTGATAGGCTCTCAGGAGGCCTCGCCTATGGCCTGGTGCAGTCCCTGGTACCATTGCGAGCTGGCCCTCCAAAGGCGGGAGGGGGCGCTAGCGCTCTCCGCTGCCCCACACCCTCGTCCCAGACATCACTGACACCCGCTCCCTGAGCTGTTACCTGGGGTGGGGGTGCAGTCTATCGCTCGCTTCTCCTTCTCCCGGCATCCACAGGTCACGGGGATGGACCTGGAAGACTCGCGCTTCTTGCGCCCCAGAGCGGCTTCCTTTAGTGACGCTCCTCGTTGCTGGGGCAACACCTCGCGCCCGCGCCTGATCGCAGCGCTCACCTGATGTCGCAGGGGGGAGATCCTTGCAGGGCTTCCCCGAGGTACCGGGCCGGCGGCGGTGATTGCAGGCAGGCAGCGCTCTTCCTCCCCAGCGCTTCTCTGCCACAGCGCCTCCCGGTCACGGTGTCTCTTTGCCACAGCGCTTCACTGCCACAGCTCCTTCAGGTCCCAGGCCCACACAGCGCTTTCTCCGCAGCACTTACAATTTACAAGGCAGTTAGACGCCCGGGCCTTCAGTGGTGATTTTGGGAAACAGCGCTTCTCCACAGCGCTTGCAATTGATTCCAGGTCAGTTACCTCGTGCAGGGTTGTAGGGACAGTCCTTGTAGTTTGTTTAGAGTCCCATAATCAGGCCGTCAGTTAGCTTTGTTGGTGGAGACACACTGGAGATGTTATCCCTGGTTCCCCTCTCGCAGGGCAAGATCAGCAGGCAGGCAGGGCTACTCAGCTAACGTGGGGCAGCAGTTTCTAGGAGCAGTCAGCCTCAGTAGTGTAGCAATCCCCCTAGTACAGCAGTCTTCACTCCAGCAGAGAGTATCCAGGTCCAGTAGTGTAACAGGGATATCTGGTTCCCACCCTTCCTTTTATACCCTTAAGTCAGGTGACCAAAAAGGCGGCAAGTTCTGGTGGCAACCTGGGGGGGGTTAGAAGGTTCTGGAAGAATCTAGGGACACTGTGGTGTTCCCTGTTCCCTCTGTCCTGTCTATCTATGGTGACACGAGGCGGGGCCGTCAGGGTTACAGTAGCATCCAGTCCCTGCCTATTCCAACTACTAGTGCGCAGACAGGACGGTGGCCTCACCGCAGGAGCAGGGGCCGGTGGCGGGCATGTTTTTAGGAGAGAGCACATGCACCTCAGCACTGTTTAGCAGCGGTAAGGTGCCCAGAGTCCTATGTCCAACAAAAAGGGCGGTCAGATAAGAGGCAAAAAGGGAAAAAATGTAGGGGAAGATCACCCTAGGGCTGACAGGTCTAGCATCATGTTACATAGTGAGAGCTGTTTGACGCCACCTTCACTCCGCCTCCAATGGTTCGGGTGATTGCAAATGTTTGTGCTATTTTCGAGATGCAGGATTTATTTCTAAACGCGATTAATTTTTCTTTCTTATGTCGTGTTGCTTATACTCAGTCACACCCCCTGTTGTGTTGCTTATTCCCCTCCACTTGTTGCCCCTGTTCCGTAGCCCACCCCTCCAACTGCCATAATGAATAAAGCGATATAACACGGCCAGTGCTGGCTGCTTCATAGTGCCTTTTTACCATCTCATTTTTTTTTTGCGTTTATGAAGGCCTTATGCTCTCATGCATGAATGAATGTTTCCTGTATAGTGTTTTTACGCTACCAGTAAGCTGAACTGCACTTCCAGTTTTTCAGACACACTGCCATCCCGGGATTAATGTATGCTAATTCACATCTTTCAGCCCCAGCTGAATTTCATCCATTCACACTTGTTGATCTTCAACATGGCTAAATGATATCGGTAAAGCCAATAGCTCTTGCATATGCGAGACCTATTGGCTTTGCCAATACTTGTTTTTATCCCTTTTTATTTTTGTGGCATGTTATTTACAGTTGAAATATTTGAAGAATTAACCAATAATATGTGTTTCTTGTGGTGCGACTAATTCTGCGATAGCTCTTAATACTGGTATTTAGCTTCCTTCCAGAGTCTCCCAATTTTATAGGCAAAGTACCAAAGGCTTTGATAGGTTAAGTGAATGTCCTAACAAGGCCAACAGAAGTGTAATTGTAGCTTCCTCTATTCACTGAATGTAGTGCTTGGGTGCAGATTACTGTTTCTGCCTCCGTTCTCATAGCTTCTTCAAGCTTCAAGGTTGCATAGAAGTTGGTTAAATCTCTAAACTAAGGCCATGGTTATGAGTGGGTGGAATGTACTACTCATTGCATATACCAACTACAAGGGATGAGATATGCACCTGGCCCTTTAAATATCCTAGTCTGAGTTTTTCTTGGAAAATGGGGAATGACATCCAGAATTACGTTCTTTTTACCTGAATTTCCACTCCAGTAATTACCTCACGTTTTCACCCAGTAAATTTCAGCAGGTTTGACCCACATACTTTTCCTATTGAAAAACTGGAGGTCGGACCCTACTCACAGAATTGTGACAGGTGTGGTTACAGGAGTTACCACGTATAGTAGAATTCACCACCCAGCTAATATTTATGGCTTGTTAAGTTAGAAATAATGTGGAATACAAACATAGAACTCTCAGAATAGGCAGGCATTAGGAGCCTGGATGTAATTGATGCAGGTAATGGTGTGTTATTTGTGAATTTCTTCTTTGAAGGAGGAACATGAACATGGTTGTAGATGAGAAAGAGTGGACTGCATTTTTGAATTAGAGGCTGACTGAACTACAGGAGGCTAGGTCAAGAGGGTTCCTATATACTGTACTCAATAAGATTTACTAACAGCAGTCAGGCAAGCAAAAGAAGACAGACTATCCAGAGAAAGATGCTGGAGGGGGTGAAATAAAGATGATTCCTCCATACATGTGATATGGAGATGAGTGTGAGGCGACCCTAAAATGAATATGGGACAAAATTATGATTCCCGCGCAAACGTTGTGCAGGTATCAGAATTCAAACCCTGTAGATTTCTCACATGTGGTAATAACTGGTTGTGATGAATATCGCACCCATTCTATTTTCCCCAGGTCATTTTCAGCAAGATGAAATTTACTAGAAGAAAAATTACTATTAAATAATGAAACCTGTGCAATTCAGCTGCATATATATATATGAGTGAAAACATTGATGCGGAGATATTTACTGTACCCAGTAAATACCTCAGCCCCATGTGGGGCACTGTTATTATCCAGGGTCTGTGTATTCTATCCAGTGGAAGTACCGTAGACTAAGTGTAATATGGTCATGGACATCTTTCACGGGGTTCACGTTTGGCAGAATTGAATATGGTTCCAAATAAAATGTGGCCCTTGGTAGGATAGTGTGTGGATCCTGAATATCTAATACAGAATATTGTCAGACACTAATATTGAGAACAAAATATTGAAAGATAAATATAGATTTTCTATACCTAACTCCTCATATACATGCACCTTAACTTTATATTTATTCACTGAAAAAGCAAAGGCTACAGGGCTGTTATAGTTAGTCTCAGATTTCAATCGCACAAAACAATTGAAATTCAGCAGTTCTAGTAACCTGAGCTAACTATAACTCACCCCCCCCCCCACAATGAACTGCTTCTGACCGCACATATGACATCACTCATGACATGACCAGTAACATCACTGATGACATAATCCCGTGAGTGTTTCGTAAACGTTTGAGACTTAAAGATAAATACTAAGCTGCAGCATAAGTTTAATTACTCTTCTTTCTGTACTAGTAATTAGTCATACTATTTCTAACATCTCATCTGAGTGGCTGTGTCACTGTCTGTATCAGTGTCTGAGTGGAAGTCTGAGTGGCTGCATGGGTGTGTGAATGGGTATGTGAGTGGCTGTTTGGATGTGTTGGTGGGTATGTGAGTAGCTGTATGGATGAGTCAGTGGCTGTGCGCGTGGCAGTATTGGAGAGTGAGTGGCTGTATGGGCGAGGTAGTGGCTATGTGAGTGGCTGTATAGGTGAGTGCGTAGCTGAATGTTTGTATAGGTAAGTGAGTGGGTGTGAGTGTCTGTATTGGAGAGTTAATGTTTGAGTGACTGTAAGAGTGAGTGATTGGGTATGTGAGTGGTTGTATGGATGGGTATGTAAGTATTTCTGTGGGTGTGTGAGTGGTTCTATGGGTGAGTGGCTATGCCAGTGACTGTATGTGTAAGTGAGTGGATGTGTGAGTAGCTGTATTGCTGAATGAGTTGCTGTATGGGTGTGTGAGTGAGTATGTGAGTGGCCATATGGATGTGATGGTGTGTATGTGAGTAGCTGTATGGATAAGTCTATGGGTGTGTGAGTGAGTGGTTGGGTGAGTGGTTCTGTGGATGATGTCATTTGAGATATCATCAGTGATGCCAGTGACCGTGTCATGAGTGATGCAATATATGAGCTCATAAGCAGTGCATTGCGAGGGCGTAAGTTATAGTTAGCTCAGGTAAGTATAACCGCTAAATTTCAATGGTTTTGTATGAGTGACATCTGAGCCTATAACGGCCCTGTAACCTTTGTTTTTTCCAGTGAATTTCTAATTTTTTTTTTTTAATTCGGTTCCCTAACTATAAAGTCCCTGTAGCATTTGATGCTTGCAGTCAATTTCTAAGGTTGGTCAATATTATTTCCAAACTATAACGACCAGTAAATTTCAAAGACTTTTTACATTTTATTTCTTAACTGTAACCTTTTAGAGTGTGTGTGTGAGTGGCTGTATGGGTCTGTGAGTGGGTGTGTGAGTAGTTGTGAGGGTGTGATAGGCTGTATGGATCTGTGAGGGGGTGTGAGTGACTTTGGAACTGTGAGTGGGTTCTTGAGTGTCCGAGTGGGTTTTTGAGTGGGTCTGTAAGCGGGTTTATGAGTGTCAGTGGGTCTTTGAGCGGGTGTATGAGTGTCTGAGTAGTTCCGTGAGTGGGTGTGACAGTCTCTGAGTGGGTCTGGGAGTGGATGCATAAGTATCTGAGTGGATGCCTGAATGGGCTTGTGAGTAGGTGCATGAGTCTCTGAGTAGGTTCATGAGTGAGTGCATGAGTGTCTCAGTAGTTTTGTGAATGGGTTTGTGAGTCTGAGTGTGTCTATGAGTGGGTGTGTGAGTCTCATTGGGTCTGTGAGTCGGTGCATAACTGTGTGAGTCCAGGATATCCAGGATTGGGTACCCATGAATGGACATCAGTTAAGCACTACGTCCAGGTTTTACATTGAAGGGGTCATTGCATCAGCCTTACTCATGGTCTTGACGGGAGAAAGGCTACTAAAAGATTTTGCAATTTGAGATCTGATGATAAATGAAAAAATCTGTCTGGTTTCCTCTTCACTGAAACGCTACTATGTCCAAGTTTTGATCTCAGTAGGTACTGAATCTATGACATTGGTTACGCCTTCAATCATTTTTCCAAGTCATTTGTTTATCTGTGGCGATGTACTTTTGCCTCACCTCCCATAATGTGACCCAATCATGTAATAAGCAGTAGACTAATGGTTTAGTCTTACAGTTTAGTTAATTTTCTGAGAAACATTATACCATGTGACACGTTTAAGCATCTGCAAAAATTTAAATCAGCAAAACAGAAATAAACCGCTAGTGCTGGCCATGCACCTTTCCCCTCATATTCTAAAGTTATTTCCAAGCAACTGGTTCCCCATCTCAAATGCAACATATGTTGAGTCATTGTGACTTTTTGCAGCGAGTGAGTGTGAACAGAAAATTAGTGAACGCTGATCCGAGCTTTCAACATTGTTATGGTTTTTCTAATCAAAATGAACTGTGGCATTTTACGTGAACTACACATTCAGATTATATAATTTAAGTAGCTGCTTACCTTCCTCTGCTGGAAACCATATTGTCAATATCCACAATTTCAATAAATTTTTGCCACAACATTATTTACCGAAAACTACTGTTTGTTAAGCTGGCATATGTGTATGTGTTTTTGGAATAGCTCTTTCCCTTTAGCTATGAATGCTAATGTTCATAGTGTGTCCGACTCTCAAAGATTTGTCTATCAGTAAGTGAAATTTGCTCGAGACTTAGTAGTGAATTGCCATGAATATGTCTCGCCTACCATGGCAAGCAACGTTGTGATTCTGGTTTTCTCTGCTGATCAGTGCCCATTTATGTGTGTATGTGTCTCCGTCGTATCAGTATCATATAGTTAGTTGAAAGCACCATTTGTGCTCCCAAGTTGCATGTATCTTTTGGGAACACTCCACATATATTTGTTTGTAAAATAGCCCAGCAGATTTAACACACCCTCCAGAAGTCAAATTATTTCTCCGTGCTATCCATCTCTAAATAAGGCCCGAAATGTATTGATGGGATACACAACATGTCCTGTGTGGAAATACCTGAATTCGTGAATAAACATCTAGGAATTTGTACTCAGTGCTGCATAGCAATTTCAAATCAATTGAGACAGACTAAATCAGTAAGTGAACAGCCAAGTTGCAATTGTCATTAAAATATAGTTTATCTTATTAAAGACTTAAGCGCAGCATATTGTCTCTCGCTTTTGGAAACCATATGTTTGGAAGCCCTACCTACGATTCAGGGGCATAACTCAGGCCAAAGTAGCCCATGTTGTACAGAGGGGATCCCCAGCTCTACGGGGGGCGGGGGGGCGCATATAACCTAAAGCTTATGAATATCTGTGATTTACAGAGCCTCAAGTGCCCCTCAACGCCTGCTGCTGGGGGACCCAGCATCTTGCTTTACGCCACTGACTGCTAAGATTTCTCCGAAGGCCTACGCACTGTCACCTAACTCAGATGCGTCTCACAGGCTAGGTAATTGTTCGAACAGAAAAAAATGTCAGTCGGCCTCGCACAGGCTTCTGGGTATGAGCAGCTCCAATTAGCTCAGCCATGCAAGCGAATCGCAGGCCACAGGAAGCATGAGGCGGATTTCACAGACAATAAACAGATAGTCATTATTGAAAGTTAATTGAGTGGAAGGCACATGAACTTGGAATCCTCTAGTGGTGTCTGCTGGATCCTTTCTCGCTCACCATGGTGAATGAAAATACATTTCTCTTTTATGCAGAAAACAAAGAGCATAGTCTTGTCAAATAGTATTTCAGATATCAATGCCAAAATGCAGTTTAAATGTACATATTGTTCCTTTGGAGTCCCATTGTACCTGCGAGGATGTACATCCATTTATATTTCTAAAGATTCCTTCATTGTATCTCAACACAAAATGGAATATTTCTCCACAGAATGTTGCTCCCAGCCACACGTCCTTATGGAAACACAATTCTGTTGTCGAACTATAAACTCAAGAATAATGACTCGAGATCTGTGGACAAAAGGCCGGCCGTGAGGCCATTCCCGGCGCCTCCACCACCCACACAAGTCCTTAAGTAGGCAGGCAAACAAAAGCCCGATGTTGGCTGTCACCGGGCTTACATTTTGATGCTGCCCTCCTCCAGAGCGCTCTAGACACCTACAGGTAGCCGCTCTGATGGACTTGATTAGTCATAGGTTATATATAGGGTAGGCATAGAATACATAGCCAGCTCTCTAGTCCTGATGCCTTTGCGCCATCCGGAGGGTCCGGTGAAGCTTGGGTAAGTAACTCAAGCAGTACGGAATGTAATCCCTCGCGGAGCTCAATGGAAGAATAAAATGTCTTGTCTTAGGAGAGATATGGCGTTGCCACCAAATGGTTATAACGCCCTATGCAAATCTTGCTGCTGGCATAATATAGTGAAAGAGCAGAGTCACAGTGGCTTCCACAATGTTGTTACAAAAAAATTCCAGTTTCTCTTAGGTCGACTTGTTTGGGCTTTCCCTGGTGGTAATGCTAATTGAAAAGTTACGAATAGAGTCTACGTGATACACTTGTTGGAATATTGGTTTGTTATTTGGACCTGGACCGAAATGCTGTGAAAAAGTTTCCAATTGCATCTTGATAATGGGCATAGGTGTCTAGTGTTGCTTATTTGTTACAACTGGTGCCTTCTTTTTACCCGTAGAATTTCCCTTTACCACGTTGGACATATGCAGCCTTTGTATCACAACTGGATGCAGTAGAAGCCATCTGTAATGCAAAGTTATATTTCCATCAGGACTAAATGGGTTTCAGGAAAAAGAAGACTTAAAAAAAAAAAAAGTATAACTAAATTGCGTCATCATCTGTAAGGCTAATTGACGTTGGGTTGATTAGTACAAATTTGCTACATTGTTCTTTAACCTTTAAGTAAATTGTGCTGCTCTGGGTGACATAGGCAGTATCTTTGATATAAAACCTCTGGTTTAACCCACGGAAATGGAGCAGAAAGGAGAGTGCCCACATTTGTGCAAGCTTGTTGGAGACTGAGCAGCAGTATACCTAGATACCTCCTACTAGGCAGCAAGCACTTCTTCACATGCACTGTTCACTATTAAGTTTAGTTAGATGGATATTTCTTTGCCTTCTTTCATAAAGCGTTTTTGACGTAGACGTTCAAAGGTGTAGCTTCAATAGGAATAATTGCCACATTTAATATCTGTAAGCACTTTGCAATAAAGAGGTCTGTCCGCTGTTCGGTGTACCCATTCATCTGGCTGCAAAAGAAAACAATCCATCTCGCACGATTAGACCTAGTAATAAAATGACATATGGTCACAGCATGTAGAATGATAATACATTTATTAAAGGGGATACTGAAACATTGCCTCAAATTGTCAATAACCTGTTCTTTCGTATGCCCAGCAGTTGGTAAAATAGGAACCGCAGGGTTTAAAAAATCAATTTGGAAGCCCACTTTTCCTGCAAGTAAAATGGGCTTCAATTTGCATTTTAAATGTTAACTATTAGCTTGGTGGTGGATTTTGATCTCTCTTTAAATATTCAGTAGCAAAATGAGCCTTACACGCAAATGCATCAGATTAGATGAGTGCTGAAACATGCATACAATGAGACCAATTGTATGTTTTATTTTTGTAGATCATTTAATTCAATAAAAAAGGCATTTGAGAAGCTCAAGTATAGTCTATTCTCCATTGGACCTATCCTCATGGCCGGGAACTTGCACAAAGATTCTCAATATTCAGCAGTCCACAAGACTTTGGTAATAGATTCATAGTGTCCAGACATGTCTGCTTCATTAACTTGCTCATTTACTGAAGATAAGATTGGCGTGCTAATGCCATATTAGTATTACTGCTTGATTTAGATATGTCACCTTTTCTGTAACATGAAAACAGCCGGCTTGAGAAATAAACTCATGCAAACAACACAGATACCTTTACAACATACTCTTTCTCTATGATATGGTACTACCGGTGCCCCATAATGTTGGGGACTAAAGATAAACTAATGCTCTGTTTCAATGAAGGCAGTGGAAAACATGGAGGGGCGGGAAAAGGACATGTGGGCTAAGGGAAAGAACATAAATTAAAGATTTCAGAAAGCAATACGAGTTGTGCAAATATTTTTAACTGTCATAGGGTTAAATCAAATGAAAGATGCTATGAAGAGAGGGGAAATTTGGTTGAGAAAAGCACTGTGTGAAAAAAGGTAAACAATGTTTGCTTGTTATATTGTGAAAATCTCCAGAAGTAAAGATATATCCCTTGAATCAAGTGAACAATGCAGGATAAAAAAGTGAAAGTGTAGACAGGTGACCATAATCGTAGCAAAATTGAAACAATGCAAGGCGTTAATAAATGCTGCAGAGTCATCCTATAAATGTTATTGAAATTGGGAAGAAATATAGGATAAACCCACCACCATAAAGCGACTGCTATACATTAGAGACTGGTCAGAGATTAGGGCACCCAGTGAGATGGTGGTGGGTGGTAAAGGTGGTTAAGACCAGCCCTTTGTTCATTCGATCTGAGTGAGAAAAAAGAGGTAATTGCCAACCACACTTTACTGTCATTGCCCCAACTGCAATTGCTTCCACTTTGTTTGTATGAGGCGCAGATGACTGGCCATGTGATGTCGTGATGGGACCCTGGATTTGGTCTTAACAAAATTTTTAAATTGAAGGGTGGAAGAATTGAATCACGATTTTTTTGACCCAGTCATATCATCACAGAAAATGGTGCCACATCATCCTTAAATACCATGATTTCATGGGAAGTGACGTCATACAGTATTTTTCCTTGACTCAGTGATGGAGAGTGAATACAATGCATTCGGATTATAGTTGCAACCCTGTCAGAGTACAGAAGTTATCCATTACCATGTTTTTCTGTGGCGCTGCATGCTAGTTCATCCTGTGCGAAAGTGTGATGCCCTTAGTGCCCCCGTCTCTGCTCTCTTGTAAACTAGGGATTATCAGTAGAGAGTGTCAATAGCACATGGTTTGCAAGGGTAGCCTTAAGGGTCGCTGGTGTCACTTCTGCCAACACCTTAATGCTGCTGCCAACAAAGAAGCAGTGGTTCTCCTTGGTATCCATGACACAACCACTAAGAGTTCCTGCCACGTACTTGCCACATTCTGGACTCAGGATATTTTTAGAAGTATCCCTCCTGCACTACACTTCTTATTGGCTTTTCCACAGATATTACCATTATATTTCAGTTTTTTTAAGTTTAAAGTGAAAGTTTATTAAAGAATTTGCAATGATAACATGTGAATGAACAACAGAAATCATTGAACATAAATTCATAAAATCTAAAACAAAAAATACAAAGAGCACCAGCAGAAAAACATAAAAGAAAACAATAATATAACAAATGCGAAAATACACAGTGAAAAATTCCGAGGAAAATAAACATAACATAATAAATAAAGTAGAAAATTTTTAACATAACTACAGCATAGAGGTTTAAGTACTTCTTCAATTCGGGGTTTATGAGAACATGCAGTATGAGCAGATTTATCTAAGAATGAGGTAACTGGGAGCCATAGGAGATCGCTTTTAATAGCTAACAAAACAGGGTGTATGTAAGCCCTATCATGTCTATGGTGATAACATACACCATACCACCATGCTTGAAATGATACTTGAGAGGAGTCCTTCCAAGATTTAGTAATCTGCTGGAAAGCTACCGCTAGAAGTAAATCAATTATAGAAAAATCACCAGATTGGGATAACCGATAATTGGAAACGCTACCTAGAAAAAGATTAATAAAATTAAAAGGGGAGTGGGAATTAAAAACTGAATTCATCTGTTTCCAAACTTTTACCCAGAAGTCATAAATAAGGGGTCATTCAAATAACATATGTTTAAGATCTGCAAAAGTGTGAGCACAGGAGCAACATTTGGAGGATAATGTGGGATCTAATTTATGAAGTCTAACAGGGGTAATGAATAATCTATGATATATAAAAAATAGTGTTTGAGTTGTGTTAACCGAGTCTAGAAGACCTTATTTTAGACCAAATCTTATTCCAATGGGAAAAGTAGATTGAAACTCTATCTCCCAAAAAAGTTTGTCAGTTTTATCTCTATCTTCCGGAATTAGAGTTATATGTTTATATATTTGAGAATCAGAAGGTAATGAGTCTAATAACTTGCTAAGGGTAGAAGAAGAAAATTACAGTACTTGTTCAGAAGAGAGATTATATTATATTTCAGTTTTTAAAATTGGATTTCCCTCCAACCTTATTGTAGTGCTCATTTTTGCAGTAGAGGAATTTTCGTGCCAGCCTGTATATCATCCCTCCTTCTTCTCTTTGAAGGTAACAGCCGAGCTGGATGCCTGGAATGAAGACCTGTTACGGCAAATGAATGACTTTAACACCGAGGACCTGACACTGGCTGAGCAGCGCTTGCAGCGTCACACAGAGCGGAAGCTGGCTATGAACAACATGACTTTTGAGGTGATCCAGCAGGGGCAGGATTTACACCAGTACATCATGGAGGTCCAAGCTTCTGGTAAGAAGACCTTTTATGGAGAGCTTGTTATTTAAGAAATATAAAACACCGTTGCCCGGTAATGCATGCTTTTTTGGATTGAAAACTATGGGTGTGATTCCTAGTTTGGAGAAGAATTCCTTTACCTGTGTAAACAGGAGTTTCTACAGGGTTCTGAATTCTGAATTGTGTGATGATTGTCGCACTCTCCTTGACTTCTTCAATAGATTTTGCAGGTCAAATTGATGACATTCATCAGGGCAAAATGTGTGGGGAAAATGTCAAAACATGCAGATTGATCTACAGATTATGCCCTATTTTATTCTCCAAAACACGGAATAGGAGTATCTGCATTACTGGGTGCAATGAAAACTGTTTGCATTACGACAATCCGGGCCGCAACCTTGAAAAGGATACTGGATAAACGTATTTAATATGTGCAAGGTGCTCATGAGAAGAGAGCAGTGTTATAGTAGAAGGGCTCACTAATCAGCACGTGTATCTTTTGAACTGGTATGGGCATAGATGTCTTCATTTAAGAATCCTATGTTTTTCGCTGTGTATTACTCAGTCCTGTTCAAACTAGGAAAACTTCATAAGGGTGAGGGTCGGCGGAGAAGATATTATGGAATAAAGGAAAGATGGTTTCATCTGGTGGCAATGTTAGGAAGCCCACTAGAGAAGAGAGGAGAATGCCATCCGTTATGCAGGAAAGAAACTGAAGAACCCTTGTCCTTTTACTCTATAAAATAATTTACAGTAGTTTTCCAAACATTGATAATTTCGAGCCCTTACATTCTTTCTATTGTTCAGTTTTAAACCTCTCACTCGCTTTATTGGTTTACCTTTTGAACACATCCCTACTTTCTTCACTGGCGAGTTCATTTGAATCTCTTCAAGGCTCCTCATGCTACCCAAGATTCTCTTATTTTACGTCACCAGCTAGCTCCTTGGTCCATTGTAACCGCTGCTCCCCTAGATCCTCTCCTCTTAGTGGCAGGGAGCCCTTTGAGTATGTTGCGCTTAAAAAATCCTTAACATAATTGATATTTATTTTTGTATTAATTGTACTACTGTTTAACATTTGATGTTCCATACTTACCACATTTTGTAACTCTAGTACTTATCTTAAATCAATAACTGCGGACGGATAAGCCTTTTCAAAATTAGGACGTTACACAGTTCTTAACTCAATAGTTGCTTCCTGCAGTAACTTTTAGTTCAGTAGAGGTTAACCAGTATCCTCAATAGCATAATGTGAACTTTTCTGTTGAGAATTGCGTTGGAATGGGAAATTTCGACCTGCCTAGGAAAAGCACACCAGGAAGAGAACAAATGACAGTGTATAATGTGGTTTTCTAAATGTTACTTTAACAGATTTCTTACCAAACAGCCCCAACACAGTTGTTAGAAAGTAATTGAAATGATCTGTTTTACAGTTGAAGATTGCATCGGTAAAATGTCTGGTTGCATTTAAATTGAAAAATACTAGTGACTGAAAAAACGATTACATGAACACATTGAGCTAATACAGGTGACAATGTGCAGAGTTCACCCACAGTTCAGTTCTGTCACACTACGACCGGCGAGACAACTGAACTACTTTGCCCTGAAAAGACCCCAGGCCATAACTCTCTTTTCCTACCATCATGTACTTCTTAAAAATGACTATCAATAAACATACCTGTTGTAAAACAAAGACGATGGAGGCACTATATTATGTTTATGGTTCACATAAAAATTAAATTGACAAATATGCCTAAAACACAGTTTTTAACATGTTAGCTGACCTTTTTTAAGCATTGATCATATTTAATACATAGGTGTTTTATCCATGATGTAATTTATCATGAAGAAGATAGCCTAAATGTGTTCTTAAATATCTTGAACTATTTCTCACCTGCTTGGTAATGTCTTGAGAGAACATGAACTCTTTATTTGCTGCATCTGATTGGAACATGTCACAAAATACTAAACTTATTTATAATTGCAGATAGGCATACCGTAACAATATCTCTGTGTTACCAACTCTCTATAATTTGATAGGAACAGGTAATTCCTAGAATTAAAACACAAGTGTATATATAGACAACTCGAAAACACGTGCATAATCACCTCTCCTCAAATTCAGAATATCTACCTTAAGCTAGGTCACTGTCTGCTTTTTGGACGGTTAGCATAATTTCTGCTTGGCGTCTGTAGAACTGAAAAATAAGGAATACCATTTACATCTCAATGTTCCATACTCTTAGCAATGTATACACAGACTGGAAATTCACACAGCGTTCGTAAAAATATGTACATATGCAGTAGTTCTTTCAAAGTGTCCTGTTTATTCATGTGGCCTTTTAGCAACTCACACAAGATCAGTGTTGCGAATACAAATAAATGTTCTTTTCACCAACACACAACTTCAGGCTACTTCTCTATAATCCACAATGCCCATAGAACAATCCTTTAGAAAGCCAAAGTATTGGTATTTTTAATATGATATACATGTAGGGAAAGCCTGGCTACAGCAACGTTGGCACATGTTTGCCTAGCAAAGGATGCCGTGAACCATGAGAATAGTTGCACCTGATGATCTTGGAAGACTGCTGTCTCTCTAACTCTTATTTCGTGGACTTCTCGGAATCATACTTCACTGCAAGTGCACTGCTGTGTAGCATACCCTCTGCACAAGCAGAACCTGAATCCAGTCTGCACCAACACACTGATGACTGCCAGCTTTTTCTGCTATGAAAGGCACTCAGGGTGAGTGGCTTCCAAGTACTGCTTCTCCACAAACGGAATAGACTGAGCGATAAGCAGTAACTCCAACTCCGCTTCCTGACTTTTCTCATTTGAGGTTGTGACGCATTGAACGCAAGAGTTAAACTCCTTTTGTAGCTCTGGAGGAGACGACTTTGAAGGAAATATAAACTAGTCACACGAAGTAAGAAAGCATCAACTTGAAACGGGAATCGATCTTAGAAGGGAAAAGTCAATAGGTAATGAATTCCTATAGTAATTCCTGGAGCTGTATTTCGTGTTGGACTCCGAACTGGAGAGTGCCTCCGTGCAGAGCAAATGAAGGAGCTTGGTGTTTTCAAATCTGCCAAAACACAACTGTCATCTCCAAGAACAGCACAGGGAATCCACCAGTGCTCCTCTGTTTGTGCTGAAGCCCTGAGGAGGCGCGCTTTCGAAGGAGCCGTGCAAGGAATGTAACCGATTCACACCCTTGGATAGGAGATTACTAATGTAGAGTTGCAGGGAGCAACCCAGGCTTTTTGGCTGCAAACCAAGCATCTGGGCCCCTTCACCTGGCCTTTCTCACAAAGAGAATTCCTTTGCTCAGTACACCCCAAAACAAAGAATCAAGGACCTCTTAGCCAAAATATGAGATTTCTTCCAAGTTTAATTTACAGGAAGTTAGACCAAAGATTATAGTAGCTGTAAGCGGGTCGCACAGAGGACACGAACACGGGAGGATGGGGTGAGGCGTTTTATTGAAGGTTCACAATAAAGGTCGCGATGGGTTCTCCCTCGGTGGTAGGATGTCAGGGTCGGGGCGCTGTTCTGGGTCCTCGTGGGCTAGCGTCCCTCTTCTCTCTTCTCCCGGTTTCCCGTAAGGAGGGCTCTCGCCGTGCCAATGGAAAGAAAGAAGGAGAGGTGGCTGTTGGGAACGAGTGTTCTGTTTATCACGCTGTATAAGGGAGGGGAGTGAGGGTAATAGACTCGTGATAAGGTGCTCTCCAACGAACGGTCGTGAAGGGGGTGAGTGAAAGGGAGGACGTGCAGTACTAGGTACGGCGGTAAGCGGCGGCGTTCAGTGGCGCTCTCTCCTCTCCCGCCTCCCGACCCAACCCGTGAAGCGATCCCGTACCTGGGATAGCCACGCACCTCCTCCTGGGGCGTGGCTCGGCGGAGCGTGAATGCCGCGGTCTCCTGCCTCCGGCCTCGGTTCCTCCTCGCGTCCTCTGCTCCTCTTCGGTCCTTCGCTTCGCTCTGTCCCGTCTTCTTCCTCCGGTTCACCGTCGTGCTCTGTCTCCTTCCGTCCTCCGGTGTCGTCACATGCCACTGTCTTCTTCTCGCGGGTTCTTATTGGCGACTGGCCGTCTACGGTGGAGTAGAGGGCGGGGCTATCCCGGAAGACGTCCCAATTAAAGGCACAGTGTTCCGTGCTAGTGCCGTCTGACGTCTCTGCTGGCCACGGGTCGTCCTGAGGGACACAAAACAAGTCACTGGTCAGTTCAGGAGGGGACCACCATTCTCCTCCTTCCAGTACGGAGTCCGGGTGGTCCCCGTGACAGTAGCTTATTGCTATGGGGAGAGGGGCGGTTGCTAGAAACCTAGATGAAGATTGTTTCAGGGCAGCTTTTGATCCGCAACTTTACCACTTAGGCAAGTTAATAATCAAAATAATTTTCTAGATCTCTTTGAACTTGGTCACAATCGTAGATCTCGAATAGATTTCCTGATTCATGAAGATAAGAAACAGACACCCCTTCTCCTATGTTCCAGAAGTCATGTTGTAATTAAGATGACTACTAGAGTTGCACTGTCAACTTCATGACAGCCTATTGCAGATAGACACTTCTGAGCATAGAGACCCTGCTTGTGCATTGCTCTTTGTGCCAAGGATGTGGATAGGAGGAGGTAAGAGTTTCTACAGACGTTTTTGAGGCTTTGCCATTTGGTGACAAGCATAAGAATATCTCGGCCATTGAACAGTCTTCACCCAACATGCCAGTTAGACTTAGGCTCAGATGAATTACTAACAAAACTCAGCAGGTTTCTCCAGTCCCTAGGCTAAAGAGTCATACTTGGATGCCTGGGGCATCGTCACTTCAGAGAATCGACTTGCTTGCATACCAAGGTTAGATTTTTTTCCATCCCCCACTAGTACCAGCGTGTGTGAGCACTCGGGGCAGGATGAGGCCTTCTTGTGAATAATCTTGTGTCCTACAGCCCTCTAGTGGACACATTTGATAAAAGATCATTTTGGTACTGAATGATGCCTCTTCTCCTGTGAAACGGTGTATGAAGTTGAAAGGCAGATTTTATTTGAAAGGAATTCTCTTTGTTTTAATTTTGCCACTTTTACTTTACTTATAATCTGTTTGTAACCTATTGGTTAAAAGATTTTTAGACCACCAAGATTTTTTTTCCATTCCAAGTTAATTTATCATTTTTCAGCTTGCCTGTGACTTTCAGTTGCTAGATGTGCATTGCCTTACTACAATTATCTGGGC
Organism: Triturus cristatus; assembly: GCF_964204655.1. Taxonomy (NCBI): domain Eukaryota; kingdom Metazoa; phylum Chordata; class Amphibia; order Caudata; family Salamandridae; genus Triturus; species Triturus cristatus. The sequence continues at coordinate 86,887,591 of NC_140584.1, read as the reverse complement.
CTGTCATTATTTACTCCTCATGTGGTCGGATGATGGTGTTGCTGGATTCACGTACAACCCCGACAGTTCTCAAAAGCAAGCCCTCAAACTTGACTTACATTACCAAAATGCAGGTTAAGGGTACTTTTAAGAAATGATTTATTTTCCTCTACGTAAGACTTCATGAAAACTGTTTCCCTCTTTCAGAACACCAAGTAAGAATTTGATATGATGAGGGCAACTGAGGCATTCTTGGTGAATTTTAAAGATCACCTTACATCACTACACTTTCTTCTCCACCCCTAAAAAAAATTGTGAATGTTAAACCACTTTACTGTCAGAGGCCAAGAGATCAAAGTCAGGACCATTGGCTCACTGGTAAAATGGGGTGGTGGGTGTTCTAACACATACTTCCTCATTCTCCCCGCTGGGTTTTTGCATCTTATCACGGCATCACATTTATCTTCACATCAGCATCAGTTAGCAGTCTGATGTTCTGTGCCTTATCATGGGAGGCTTTTTGAGTGATCTATCGAACATGAGTGACTATTGAAACCAGTCATCATACTCAGTTGGTGTTTACGGTGTAACAAAAGCGTCTTTTTTGTAAGATACCCTTTTATGGCACCTATTTAAAGATGTATGTAAATTATGAGGTTTGTGGAACCCAATGATAGTGTTAGTGGATTGTGGCAATGTAGAAAAAAAATATCAGATGAATCGTTTTGAGGCATTTCGAGAAAAATAAATTATTGGGAAAGCCATTCCGAATTAGAGTGCAAATTGTGTTGAAAGAAGCCAATATATAGCCTTGACAAAGCAGGGTTTACTATGTTGACTCTTGTAGTCGGGTGGAGAACTGAGCGACGCCGGTTCCAAACTAAGCCCCGTTTTGAAGATTTACTCATACGGCTTACTTATTTGAAGATTGACTCTAAGATTGATTGTGCAACTCTACCGTCCTGAAGATGGTCTAGACCGTTAGAGAGACCGAAACGTCAACACTTTTACACCTTTTCCTTTGGATTTATGTTCTTTGAGGCAAAATGAAAGCAATATGAAAAGATCTGTTTAATATTGATATATGGTGATTTTCATCCACATGTACAAAGAGCAAAAGGTGTTGTGTTACTACTGTGAAATTGATGGATACAATCAGTAGTACTTTGGTTGCTGTACATGTTTAATTGAATATTTTCTCTAAAATTGAATTAAAGTAAACATTTATACAGCAGTGTTTTATGAGAAATTCCCTGATTGTGATAAATTGTGTACACACATGTGACATGCTTTGAAATAAGAAATAATATTTAAATGATTCCTCTAGGGACATTTGCATTCTGTTATTGATCATACCCAGTCCCAAGGGGATTAATGGGTTGCCATGTAGTTTGTATATGAGACTCTTACTATCGGCCATGGCTTTTATTATAGCAAGCATCTGAAGAATAAAAGCTGATGTATAGTTGATCACATAAAAAATCAAATAAAGAAATGGCTAGTGTATCAAGAAGGGCCCCCTGTATATATTTAGGTGCTCCTAGATCAGGGAAATTAACTCATGGAAAAACAACATACCTAGGCAGCAATGGATATAAATACATAAATCTAAATAAACATAACACCTAAGGATTGAATCAGTGTACTCATGCAGAAATAAAAATGTCAATCATTTTATTAATTTTGAATAAAAATGTAGCTTTGTATACATGAATGTACTACATACAGATTACATATAGCATAAACACAATGACATAATTTCATCATCTTGACAAATACTAATACAAAGAAGATCAATACATAACATGTATAAAACAACAAAAAAGTGGCTTGAAAAGTAATTGAAGAGGGATTTTCAGAAGAACGATGTAATTTTCTACACTCGTTTCGGCATGTAACGTGCCTTCTTCAGGAAAAGCCAAAGTAATTTCTAAATGTAGAAAATAAATAAGACAATGTATATATACATCGTTATTCTGAAAATCACTCTTCATTTTTATCTTTGCATGAGTACACGGATTCAATCCTTAGGTGTTATGTTTATTTAGATTTATGTATTTATATCCATTGCTGCCTAGGTATGTTGTTTTTCCATGAAATAAAGAAATGGCTCCTTCCTTTTATCCACGTGTTTGTAATTCTTGAATAATTTGGGAATATGTATTGATTTTCCTCCCCACGAACTGTTACAACATCAATTGCAGTTCGCTCCAAATGAATGCAAGTAATTCGCAGATTCATGTAAGATGGGAGATTGAACCCATCGTGGAAGTAAGATCTTGGAGTTTGCCAGTCCTTCTTTCTTCTTGATATGGGAGAGCTGTGTGTTGCTAACTGGCTGAAAAACCAAGAGGATGGTGAACAAAAATTCTGCCATTTTCCTGACTAAAGGGTGTGGGAATGGTACAAAAATCCAGTGGAACGCTGAAAAACATTGACATTTGGTTCGACTTTCACCTTTCTTTCTCTCCTCAGATTTTAGTGCCAAACTACCAATTTCAAGGGTAACATACTCTGGATGTTTTGCCACTGTTGTATAAGAATTACTTTTCGACACATCTGCCGGGTTCCTGATACTGCCCGATCAGAATGTTGCACTAAAATCCTACCTTGTACCTCACAAAAGAAGAACTGCAGTTTAAATCAGTATGAGGCAGCCTGGTTGTTTCTTTCCTGATTGCACTGAAAGAAACCCTCTTGTTCCTTGTTAAGCAGAGGATCGGAGTCACACGCCTTGTTAAGCCTTTGAAATGAAACCGCCCAGATGATCAAGAAGCGGTAAAGAGGCCGAGAGGCAAAAACTTGAAAGTGAAGGGTCAATGAATCGATCGATGCTTGTGTTGAAGATCAGCACCACGTGACTCAAAGCTCTTCCTGGGAGTCCGTGGGAGTAGGCGGTGCTGAGGCCAGCCTGAAGTTGCTGCCAGTTTGGGTTTGCCCCAGTTTCTATAGCCAGACGTCAGTCCTGGCAGCCCTACTGAAATCTGCGTGGAACTTCAGTCATCGGACGTTAATTTTCTGTCCAGCTCACTTTCACGAGTGCCATTAGGTCAATATCACTTGATTGGGGAACACATCAGTAATTATTATATCAAGCTTGCGTTTTCCAACATTTTTTCTTGGCTGATTTGCACATAGTATCTGAACCATATCCTGTCATCCATACTTAGCGTGTATTGTGTTTGCTCATCTGCCCTCCATTATTTTATTTTTTATGATTCCTTCTTTCAGTTTAGTTACCCGAGTCTGGGTTGTTTGGCCTGCCGGGTTCCTCCAAGCATCTGGTTTGTTTCCCGTTGCTACCGGGGATGGTACACCCCATGCCAAGGGTAACTCCTCAGGGCACAGCGGATACAGCTGCTTCTAGCCTTCTATGATTGAACTCTAGGAGTCAATCTTTTCCCTCTGCGCCTTCCCTTCCCTCTATGATTGGTTGTGGCTCTTGCTTCACGGGGCGCCCAAGGAACTTCACTTTAGTTCACAGCATGGACATGAAACCCACAGACATCCATTCCAAATGTTAAATGTTTCTGATACAGACGCAGTAGCCTAGAAAAGGTGGTGCATGGCAATGAATCCCCTCTCTTGTCAGATTCCACTGGATGCATCTGGCCAATCAAAGTTTTGCATTTGTGTACCACTGTTCCCTGTCACAGCCCGCCGCTTTTCAATTAGTCTTGTAGGCTCTTCCTCTAACATGTTGATAGCATCTTTGGTAAACACAGTAATTGCATGAACACAGATGAATGAACAGAGCACACTCACGTTCCAACTTCAATTTACCAACATTGTTGTGAAGTATGGGATGGTTTTCATGGTCTTAATGATGCTCAGTGATTTAGCTAATTTTTGTGGCAGATCCAATCGTAAAAAATAGTGTTAATTGCAGGTAAACAAAAACACCAGACATTTCATTTTGTTTCCCCTACAGAGAGGCTTTCATCTGAAATTCGAATTACTGGGAACTGTCTGAAAATACATGCTGTAGGTCAGCATTATTCATAGCATGAAGTAACGCCTGTATTTTCTTCTGTTATCTGTTACATCTTCCTGTAAATGTGATTGTTATATATTGTAACTTGTCCTTCCCTAAAGGAAAATGAGGATCCCAATACTCCTCATCTAACTTATCAATTTCGGGTCACTGTCAAAGGTATGTGTCACTCAAGCGTGAAATAAAATGGGCAAGGGGAGATCGAGGAAAGATCTCACCAAGTTCGACTTAAGGGCGCTCGGTAGTATGTAAAAAGGGTAAATTGAAAATTTTCCCTATATCAGTACAGATTGCACCCACATGATACCAGAGGAGAGGCGTCTTTTGTTGTGGAGGCCTGTCTCCAAGCTTTTGGGTTAAGTTATTCCCAATGGAGGTCGATCTCTTCAACACTCGTGCAGTTTGCACAGTTGTACATTATGCAAATTATGTTCAACGTCCATAATTATGCCAGCGTGAAATTTCATACCATTTTGTTTCCTGCAGAGGACTATTTCGAGCAAAAAATGTCATACTGGAGAAGTTAGAACTGAAAATGTGTTGCAGGAGATGTTTTCTCCATGAACAACTCTGAAGAGCATTTGGCTTACTTCACACAACGTTGCATACGTTTCAAGCCATTTCATGTTATTACAGGGAAAATATGCAACTTCTCACTCCCTTAATTTAAACCAAAATGTTAGCATAATATGCATTAAGAGATTTCTAAGATATCATCCTTGAGATGCATGATAGGTGTGGCACAGAACACCCCCAAAAGTACCAGGCACTGAACCAAGGGTATCACATGGGCAGACACTCAGGTTTGGAGCCCTAGATAATGGTGAACCCAAAGGCTCTTTAAGAGGAGTTTGGAGTATTCTTCCTTGTTGGTAAAGTAACGGGAACCTTTAGAAAATAAAACACACAAATACTGAAGAGATTGCAGAGTAGAAGAATTTTATTGATACCTGCCTATCGCATCAATAAAAGCAATGCACTTCAGAAGGTGTGCAGATGCTTGGTAACGGTTTCTGCCTCCTTCCTATTGTGGCCTTTATTGTTTATCAGAACTGGACCCTAATCAGTATTTTCTATGCTGCTGTCAGTAGTAAGTATCTGGTGTTTCAGTCTGTGAAAATGAACCTTTTTAGGAGCCCACCATTGCAGGGGTTCACCCTTCTCTGTCCACGGGTCCTTAAACCAACAAAGAAGAGATTGGCACTGAAGCTGGAATTCAAAAATAAAAAGTTTATTCACTCATGAGTGAGACCACGTCCATACAACACCCTCAAGTGTTCCAGGAGGTAGTGGCTTGAATACACAGACCATGGGCCTTTTATACTGAGTTTTCTACACTGGTAAGCATGTAGTTACAATTAGAAGGCACAGGCCTACAGAAGAATAACTACCGACAAACATGGGCAAATGGGAAATCACTTAGTCAGCAGAGTGGGAGGGGAACAGAACTGCTTACATCAGTAAGACATGATGGACAGTTACATTTTCAAACAGGTGCATTCTAGCAGCTACAGGCCTTTGTGAGCCAATACATTGCTTGAGCTTAGAATAGAAGGAGTTAACTAAAGCTGATGACTCAAGCAGAATAGAAAGGCAAGCAACAGTGAAGACGGAAGAATCACATGGCTAACAAAATAGAGGCCACAACCAAGATGGCTTCAGCTCATGCTAACAGCAATTATTTTTGATTTCCACAAGTCTAGGAGTGATATAGAGGCGAGAAAGAGTATCAGTTGTGGTTACACCTTGTCTGTGTGGTACGGGCACTGGTAATCGGACCAGGGTAACTTCTGATTGGTGCCAACTGTCTGCAACCGGTGTCTATCCAGTACTGCCCAAATGCTGGTGTCCCGAGATTGGTGTGACTCCATCCCACTGGATGGTATATAATTGTGAGGAGGGGCCCGATGATGAAGCATAACTTCTGAGTCTAATTATTCTTTGGACTCTTTTATCTGTGTACTCCTTAATACAAGATCCCTCATTAAAAATAATTATGAATTCTTTGAATTCATGAATTATCAGGCCCGACATAATGTTTATAACTGAAATGTGGGTAGACTGTACTTCAGACCCTGACATGAGAACTGTCATTCCTAAAGGGTATTATTTTTTTAGATTGGACCGATAAGAGTTGTGGTAGGGGTTTGCAATCATTTATCACAGCCATCTCAAGGCTGCGTTCCAGCCCATTACTCATGTGAACTGCCAAACCCTGATGCTTAATCTGAAAATAACAACAGAGCCTTCAATGGCATTTTAATGTATGGCCCCCCTGAGCCCAGGGAAGAATTTAGCCAAAATGTAATGGTTCTTACAGAATCATGCATTGACTTCACTAATTTTACCATCTTCGGAGATTTCATTTCTTGAGCTACTCAAAAAATATCGATAGTATGCACCGTTTTGACCGCACACAAATAGTGAATTTGCCTACCCGCTAGGCCAGCCATAAACTAGTTGGAGAATTTACCAGGAACCATGATCTAAGTTTTGGGAAAGTCTCACCTCTAACTTGGACAGACCAAAAAGCTGTCCTCCTCAAACTTACAGTCCCTAATACCAACTCTTATCACCTTAATACGTCTACCATGTTTAAATTCTACCCTTGGCAGAAAATTAATAAATAGAACTAAACATCATCTTATTAAGGTCCGGCCCCACACTAGAAAGCAAAATAGACTTGGCAACTTCCAGTTTCACGGATTGGATTAATTCTGCAGTTACTCACCTGGCCCCTGTAAAAAGTTTGAGAAACCATAGAAGGAAACTCTCCGCCCCATAGTAAGCAAGGCCTAAAATATTTAGACGTCCAGAACAAATTTGGGGGAAAGACAGTTGGCATGATGAAAAAAAAAATATGAATCACTCATCATCGACTACCAACTACTAATCAAAACTGAAAAATCCAGATACTTCACAGATGAAATGAATACTGCTGAAGACTCCATCAGGGAGGTATTTAGAACAGTAAAAACTATAACCAATTGTAAAAATAAAAACTCCATTAATCCTGAGCAATGTCTGTATAACAAATTAGCAAACTTTTCCCAATCAAAGGTGATTCTTGTTTTTAATGAGTTCACTTCCAATGTAAACAATATACCTTTGGCAGCCCCAGAACCAATTGTTACACCATCAGATATCCTGAGTGTCAAATCGAGTGCCCTGACTTTACCCCCTCAGACTAGAAGGTTGCTAAACTTATTGAATCCACCAAATCTGGTGCAACTTTTGACCACTGCTTTTCTCATGTTCCGCATGGGGTTTTAGACATGGTATCAGTCCACCTCGCTGAACTTTTGAATAAAAATTGATTTGGACATTTTCCTGAAGCGTGGAAAAAAGCTTCAGTGCTTCCTCTGCTAAGAAAGCCCTCCCTTGACCCTCAGAATGTGAAAAACTATCGGCCTAGCTCACGTATCCTGCTGCTGACCAAGATATTGGATATGAATGCAGATTTAATGGCTTTTCTTGATGAACACTATCTTTTAGAACGCTCACAATATGATTTTAGACCCAACTATTGTACTGAGTCAGCCCTAGTGGCTGCAACAGAGTAACTCAGAACCATAGTCGACAAAGGTGGGAAAGTGGTGTTAGTTGTCCTCGACTTGTTGGCAGCGTTTGGTACTGTCAACCACTCCTTGCTTATCAACAGGCTTGCGAGTATTGGCATAAAAGACTCAGCACTCTCCCTTCTTAGGTCTCCACTTTGATAGAGAGCAAGTGGTCGCTTTTGGAGATTTTAATTCAGAATCGTTCTCCATTCCATGTGGGATACCCTTAGGATCCTCTCTTAGTCGTACACTTTGTAATATATATGTTACCCCCTTGGCCAATCTGATCCAGTCCTGCACCTTCTCTATAACTTAATATGCCGAAGTCACACAGATGGTAGTAAATGTTTCGTGCAACGTTAAGGATGTGGCTTTCGTGCAACGTCAAAGATGTGGCCAGACAGGTTAATAACTGGTGAAAATTGTTTGTTGGATTAAGGATAACTGTCTTAAGTTAAATTCTGATAAGACTGAGGTGTTTCTATTTGCTAATGACACCTCCTTTTGGAATACGTCCTGGTGGCCTCAGAATGTCGTCCCCCTTCCCTCTCCAGTGCAGAAAGTAAAAATGTGGGAGTCATTTTTGATTGCAATCTTTGTTTCTCAGACCATATTAATCAGGTTGCATCTGCTTGCTTCCTTTTGCTAAGAAGTTTGAAAAATATTTTCCCATTCATCCCCTGTGAGCTCAGAAAACAGTCATTGCTACACTGATCATTGCAAGGTTAGACTATTGCAACGCTCTTTACGTTGGCATTCAGGAACGTCTGTTAAAAAAACTTCAGAACCATCAAAAGGCGACAGTGCACCTACTCATGAAGATCCCGAAATTCAGCCCATTTCTAACTTTAATTGACTTCCTGTCTATGAGTGGATTACGTTTAAGGACCTTTGCCTGATCTATTAAGCACTTCAGGCAGCCATGTAAACTTTCAAACGGTCTTTCACGGGCACATTCACAATCGCAACTCCCAGGCCAGTTCAGCCTAAATTGTGGGCATTCCCAGAATCAACAAAGCTCAATGTGGCGATAGGAGTTTTTCCCATTGCGTTTGCAAACTGTGGAATTCACTTCCCTTTCAGCTTAGAGCTCAGTCCACCTTCTACCTTAAAGAAAACAGCTCAAAACCTGTCTTTATTCGTGATCTTGTGCTAAATAGGTTTTCATTGATGGATGGCTCCTTCTCAGATGCTAGCGCCAAGACACCTCCGGGCAATAGAGCACTCTACTTACTTACTATTACTTTGTTTTAGTGTCAGGCACTTTTTGGGGTTACAGCTGATGTTCGAGAAGCATACCTTGCCACTTAAATTGCCTTTTCCTCTCCCTCTCCATTTTTATGTTTTACCTAGACGGCACATGAGCTGGCTCTGCGAGACATGTTTGCACACAGTGGGCTTACAGCTCTTCAATTGCTTACCATTTGTGAACTTTAATGTCTCTCTCATTTACTTTGTCCCGGAATACGAGCATCGTGTCTTTTTGTGTTTGGCCCTCCTGAAGCAAGGACCAAGTACTTGGGTCCTTCCACTGCGCCTGTTTTTGGAACTACTTTTTTCTTTGTGTTCATGCACTCCATATGAGTGAGTGTGTTTTCAGTCTGTCACCCATATCCCGGGATATAGCTTATTTTCCTTCCCGACCACCCCCTTCCATGTTGCTTCTATTCCCTCTCACCCACCCCATTCATGTTGCCCTTCCATGTTGCTTCTTTTCCCTCCCACACACCCCCTCCCATGTTGCTTCTTTTCCCTCCCACACACCCCCTCCCATGTTGCTTATTTTCCCTCCCACACACCCCCTTCCTTGTTGCTTCTTTTTCCTCCCACCCGCCCCATTCCAAGTTGCTTCTTTTCCCTCCCACCCACCCCCTTCCTTGTTGCTTCTTTTCCCTCCCACCCGACCCCTTCCTTGTTGCTTCTTTTCCCTCACACCCGCCCCTTCTTTGTTGCTTCTTTTCCCTCCCACCCACCCCCTTCTTTGTTGCTTCTTTTCCCTCCCACACCCCCCTTCTTTGTTGCTTCTTTTCCCTCTCACCCGCCCCATTCCATGTTGCTTCTTTTTTCTCCCTCCCACTCCATTCCATGTTGCTTCTTTTCCCTCCCGACCGCCCCCTTCCTGGTTGCTTTTTTTCCCCTTCCGATCCATCCCATCCTTGTTGCTTCTTTTCTCTCCCACCGCCCTGTTCCTTGTTGCTTCTTTTCCCTCCCTCCCACCCGCCCTGTTCCATTTAGCTTCTTTTCCCTCCCACCTGCCCCATTCCATGTTGCTTCTTTTCCATCTCACCCGCCCCATTCCATGTTGCTTCTTTTTCCATCCTCCCACTCCATTCCATGTTGCTTCTTTTCCCTCCCAGCCCCCTACCCTGTACTCTACACCACTGTATTCTACTCTGCACTACTCTACGTCACTGCCCAATACTCTGCACCACTCTACACCATGCACTCTGCCACTGCACTCTACGCCACTGACCTCTACAACATGCCACTGCACTACACGCCACTGCACTGTATACTATGCCAATGCACTCTGCACCACTGCACTCCGTGCTGCTGCCCTCTTCTCTGCACCACTTTATGCAACTGCAGTTTACGCCACTGCAATCTATGCTACTGCACTCTACTACTCTGCTCTTCTCTGCACCACTCTACTTCTGCCACTGCACTCGACTCTACACTGCTGCACTCTCCACCACTGCACTCAACTGTGCACCATTCTAATGTAGACCACTGCACTCTACTCTACACCCACCTATGCCACTCTACTCTACACCACTCTACTCTACTGTAATCAGCTCTGCACCATTCTTTTCTATGCCACTCCACGCCACTGTACTCTGCACCACTCTACTGTGTCACTGCACTCTACACCACTGCACTCTGTGCAGCACCACTCTGTGCCTCTGCACCACTCTACACCACTCTAATGTGCCACTGTACTCTACATCACTGTTCTCTACACCACTCTAATCTACTCTGCACCACTGCACTTTGCCCCACTGCAGTCTATTCTGCGCCAGTCTACTGTAGGCCACTGCACTCCACGGCATTCTACTCTGCACCCTTCTGTGCCACTGTACTCTACTCTGCACCACTTAACTCTGTGCCACCTTAATCTACTCTGCATCGCTGCACTCTACACCACTATACTCTGGGCCACTGCATTCTACTCTTTGCCACTGCATTCTACGGCACTGCACTCTATTCTATGCTCCTGCACTCTACTCTGCACCAATCTACTCCAGTACACTCTATGCCTCTGCACACTGCTCTGCACCATTCTACTCCACTGTACTCTGCACCACTGCCCTGTATGCCACTCTACACTATTCTGCCTCACTCTATGCCACTTCACTCTACTCTGCACCACTTTACGCTACTGCACTCTACTCTGCACCCCTCTAAGCCTGTGCATTCTACTCTGCACCACCCCACCCCCTCTACTCTTCATCACTGTGCCACTGCACTCGAGCAGGGTTAACCAATTCCATCTTATAGGTTTCCATCTTTGGTGCGAAATCAATACGGTGTCCACATGGTTCCTATGACGACAAAGGCGGTAACAGTAGTGTTAGAATTGAGACTGCATTTCCATTTTATTGCTGCAGGGCCCATACACAGAAGGGGTGCTTACGTTCATAGTTAACCCAGAGCACCCAGCCAATGGTACACTCTTCTTCCATGAATTTCTTTGGAATTGCACCTTATGCAACACGTGGCTTTACTGTTAAGGACATTAACTTCAGTTCTTTTCTGTGACACTGTTATGGATGTTAAACTTCACGTTTACGCAGTCCTGTTGTCTATGATCATATTGCATAAACATGCTCCAGTTTCAGAACGAGCAGTGAATCCATTTTGGAATGTTTCCCTGGCATGCCCGGTGCACTTCTGTACTGCAGAAGCTGAAAGGGATCCAGGACTATTGCTGGATCCAAGGGAGGGCTCATTCATATGAGGGTAAGTTCCCCCCTAGAAAGCAAGGTATTCCTGGCTTCCGACTGTGCTGTGCAAGTAGAGTACTTACTTAGTGGGCTGTGCTTTTCTCCCTGGATTATCACAGATTTGACATCACTCCAATTTCTGCTGCTCCACAAGCGTGCCCAGCAATTATTTCTAAGTTCATATTTCTGTACTGGGCCAAACAGTGTATTCTAAATTCAGACAGTCATCTAGAAGGCCATGTGAAGATTGAACGCCTGCTCAGTATATGTGGAGCTTATGGATTTATTTTTTTATCTTTCCTATGTTTTCTTTTTTCTGCCATCAAGCCACAGTTCCCATCTATCAACCTTCCAAACATACCCCTGTGGGTTGACTCGTTCACCTCTACTCTAGGTCGTGGTCTTGCTAGTGGTCTTTCTGCAGTCACCCCATCCTGGCAAATTCTGGGGCCAGTGATTACATTAATCATAGATTAGTTTCTAAAATCAACAAACATCTTAAAACTAAATCCAACTAAGATCAAAGTGCTTTTAACTTCTGCAGATGCATCCTGCTGGAATAACAGTCGGTGACCACCACAAATGGCCATCCTCCTATCCCAGTCATTACAGTGTGCAACCTATATGTTTATATCAATAGTTAGCCATCTTTACCGGCACAGGGTCTTGAAAACACTCTTGAGCATTCTACTTCACATTGAGATCCATTTTCGTGATGGAGTTGTCAGTGTCCTAATCCAAGCACTGTCTGGACTTTGCAATGCTATTTTGCAGCTTCAGAGAAGCCTTTAACCTGGCAGTTGCTGATCCAAAGCATAGCAGCCTACCCGATGACTGGTTTATCAAAGCGTGATCCCATTTCTCTTCCTTTACATTTGATGAAAATTTGACCCACCTGTAGTAGAAGAATATTAAAAGGCAAGATCAGGACTCACAGGGCCATGTATCAGAATTCTCCTGATATTCTGACTTCCAAATTCCACAGGTCTGTTTTTGCCTGATCTCTTCTTGGAGCTAGACAGGCTGTCCTACCTGTTCCCAAAGCAAAACGTTTACGCTACAGAGTCGAATGTGAGTCTATATGCTGAGGGGTCTATTATTTTTAATACAGCCTTTCAAAACATGGCTGTTTATGCAGCCACCAGACATGTTACCACTTTTCGATGTTGTTCTAAGCTTTGCTCCTCTCAAAAGTCTGTTTCATGTTCCATAGAGCCATGCACTTTCAGCCTTTTAATGCTTCAAAAGTAATTTGAATATTCATAAACAATGAATGAATTAAATACTGCAGCAACCTTTCTCCTAAATGTTCATGATTCCTCCATCACACCTTGAGCCATACGTCCTTGGATTGTATATAAGAATGTTAGCGTATTGACTAGTATAGCTAGTGGTTCTTATATATGTATGCTTGTTGTTTGACTAGGCATAGACCTCATCTGTGAGAAGGACATCGACCTCGCCACACAAGTGCAGGAGCTGCTGGAGTTCCTTCACGAGAAGCAGCATGAACTGGAGCTGAACGCGGATCAGACCCACAAGCGGCTGGAACAGTGCCTACAACTCAGACACCTGCAAGCAGAGGTCAAACAGGTCAGGCATAACCTTTCGATCTTAGCCGCAATGGAACTACGGGTAGTAAGTGGAGTCAGTCAATCACCCAGTCCGTTTTTCATCTTCCACTGCCATTCTTGGCTAAGTCAATCATTGCAGTATTGATCTGTGCCTACTCGTCTCTCTTCATAATACAGTCCATGCTTTGGTAATAAATCTTCTATACATAACGAGGGTTTTGTTTACCAGTGTAAGAGGATACTGGTGCAAATATAAATACATCTCATCCCCACAGCCGACCCTCTGTCTCCTCTCACAACCTAATGTGCCTTGACGCCACCAGACCCTGAAGTCCCAAGTTTTGACTGTTGTAGTGCTCTGCTTAGCCTTCATCCTGTGATGCTATAAATCAATCTATATGGCATCAAGAGCCAAGGTGCAAGCTTTGATTTTTAGATGATATTTGATTAACCAATGTCAATAATACTCCAATTTCAATGATAACTGGAGGTCCAATCAATGACTTCCTTTCTGCCTTGATTATTTACATTTTCTCTGTCAATGCCTACCAAATTTCCTGGTGACTTAACTGTATGTCACAAAACATGTTGCTACTCGGCCTCTACTGGAATCCTGTGAATTCCAATTGTTCGTTTTGTTCTGGCTTCATTGTCTCATAATGTGTGTAAAACCAAACTGAAGTTCTCACCGTGTGTCAGATGTTCTCAAGAGCCTGCTGCTGAGCACTGAATTCAGCCATCATCTGTTTGCTGTGTTGTCCATTGACCCCTCTTTGCTTAGCATTTCTAGTTCCTTTTGTGTGTGGTGGCTTACTGCTCTGCCACGATGCTAGACCGCATCCTTTGTACAGATCTAGTAAAACCATTATTCCTACATTTTAGGAAATAATGAAAATGTGATTTATGCATCTGCACTTAAATAAACGGCCTATCATTTCGACTATTGGCATAGCGTATGATGCAAGCAAAAAGCAGCCTCTGCCCACCAGCACTAGTTCTGCCACCTAAATAAGAACACTAGTACCTGAAAACCACGTGGTCTCTCTAAGGCACTATGCTTCCAGTGACATGAATTTACCTGACAATTTTCTCAATTGGAACGTGGTGACCCAGCGGATGATGAGCCTGTTGCATCAATTCAGTGCTTTTTACTGAAGGTGAACATCCCAAGCATTCCGATTTACAGTTTCAGCTAGTTGCGCATAATGTTTCTTTTCTTTTTTTCTAGATCCATATTGGTGTTATTTCTATGGGCACATTTCTGTGTGCCGGTGTTCAGGACGCCCTCGTTCATCATGCCCTGTTAACAAGGAACATGAGTACAGCTAATTGTTCTAAACAGAGTATAATTGGAGCTTGTAATGGTGGTTATCTTTTGTATTATCCTCATGGGAGCCTCTTCATGCCATAGCTTATGTGAAACACTGAGCACGGGCCTATTTCCATTCACCTGGGGCCTGATTTTGATTTTGTGGACAGGTTGCTCCATCACAAACATGACAGATATCCCTTATTGCAAGTGTTGTAGGACATTATCCGCTTTGTACTAAGGTGGATGGGGTATCCGTTTGTGACGAAGCAACCCATGTGCTAAACTCTAAATCAGTCTGTACATGTCCTCACTTTGTTTTTATCTTTATTAGTTAACATGGGTAGTTCTCATACTTGACTGGAAAAATGCATGTGGCATTATATTATGTACAGTAAAATCATGCTGCTACAATCTTGCCTTAACTGTATGTTGCAAGAGCCACTCTGGAGTCCTGCCTGTTGTAATAGACATGTACTGTCAACATATATTCACAGTCGGGGAGTTGTCTGTTTGGTGGATTTCTTGCTGGTAAATATAATACTTTAACGTGGTCTTGGTGCTGTGCTATGAGCGAAGATGCTCAAGACTACTACTTTGGGCAGTCTTATTCAGATTTGATAGACCTTTAGAACTTTTGAGTGTAATAATTTGTGTGATTGGCCAGCTTTTACCTGTCATACAGCACATCATTCTGCCTTGATTGCAAGCTAAAAAGTTATTGAGTACACCAAAGTACAGGCCTTTTTTTCTAAAATAGACAGTTTCTGAAAGGGGACATTTTGCGAAAGAGAGAGTGTGTCTAGTTATGATGCATGTGATATTGCCTGCTTTAGAAGGTGAAGGAGATAGAGGAGGGAAGATTGCCCAAATGATAATTAATTTGAGGTTTAGTTGGATAAATGTGGACAAGATGATTTCAGCATTTGTGGCACATCAACAAGCCGTCTAGCCCTTCGCAGGACCCTTTGAAAGAAGTCAGTTGATGCGAAAAGGCCCTTGGATGTGCAAAAGACACATCGGAAATAATAGCACTCGTTTCAAGAAAGATGTTTATCTGCAACATGCTGGATAAAAGGCACACGGTATGGAATGTGCAATAGCATAATCTCACCAAAATCACTGGTGTGGGGGGAAATTACATGCCCACAAGATGAAATCAGAGGAGACTTAAACCGCACATTTAACCCAGATGATTGCACTTTTTGTGAAAACTCGAGACTCCAGAATCTTTGACAACGGTGATTGAAAGCAGGCAGCAATATCCCGCCAAAAAGGCTAAATGCATTCTTACGTTTCAAATCTTAGTAATCAGATTTATTAATTTACAGAAGTTACTAAGAGGTCCTCAAGGGTTGTCCTAGCGACAGAGGGAAAAGCAGTCGTCACCTTTAGATAAAATTTAAATAACATTGTAGAAACCGGTCCTTTAGCATAAATTCCACTCGTTTGATATTCTGTTTCATACTTCGAAGCATCATGTACAGTAGGTTAGTCCACCCACTTTGATGCCATTTTGAAATGAGTAAAAACGGAGATCAGTAACTTTGTCATTGTTAATGTGATCTTGGCTCTGCTGCTGTCGCTGCCCGTCCTTTCTGATTTGTAAAGTTAATCTTTCCCTGCCTTACCGCCTGCAAAAAGACGTGTTGGTGCGGTGAGTCTCCTACCCCCCTCATTCTTTTTTTTATAGAAACATAAACGCACAAACAAGAGTTTGTCTGGACCGTCTTGTTCAGACAGAACCTCAAGCGGGTGGATTTGAATGGTAGACGATTTGTTTCAGAGGTGTAAGCGATGCTGGCAGCCTCTGTCATCCAAGCTTGCTGCATTTCCTGAAAGTAAAAGCGAAATATTGAAGTAAGAGGATAACACATTCTTTTATAAGAGAGAAATTAGGAAAGCTAATCCTCGCCTTCATGCCACAACTAACCTCCTGGATCAAGCAGAAACCTTTTATATGTACTTTGCATGTCGATTTTTACTACACATTGATTATCCCTGTTTTTGTCCACAAATCTGAGATCAAGCCTGTACAGAGGCCCATTTTATATTTTGCAAATGTGGCTCTTTCATAGTGATCTGTCTCATATTGTAGCTTTGGCTTCTCAAGGCATTCATATGAATGACGGTGTTTCAAATGGCAAATTCTAAAGGTTTGTGGACTCTAGAAAGAATAATGAGATCACTCTTCTGAAGTTTGGATTGATTTGAGCTTCATAAAGAAGCTATTTGGCAACCAGAGGCAAAGCTACATGTGGACTTCCATAGTTGGAGTGGAAATATTGGTGCATGCTCTAATGAAAAATCTGTCCTGGTGAATGGCAGACACTACCAATACAGCTGAAACATGCTGGAAACATTAGGTTGATAACCTGATTAAATAAGTGCTAGAAACCTCTAACTATAGTTAATGAAAATGCTATAGTCTGTTCCACCCATACCTGCCCAACTTCCTCCAGTAATTTTCATTACATGGAAACACCAGATCCCAAGGTGAAGGGGATCTTTTTATTTGTACCCTGGATCACCACAGGACTGTGGGGGTAATCACCCTATGAAGGCCAAGACACAGTGCGTCTGCTTTTAAGATTTTACACCCACAAAATAACAATACTTCTCACTGTTGTTACCATCACATGAATTTAAAGATTAACCATATATGTGAACCAGAAGATGAGTTAAAGAAGCGACCTCTACAGAATCCATTTAGAGTGATGTGTGATATTGAGAAAGTTTAACCTTTCTGAGCTATTCTGCACTTTGAATTTCTGGTGTAACAGCTTGTAACAAAGTGTTTAAGTTCAACACTTTAAACATATCGTGTAGGGATTAAATTGTGGTTGCTTGTGGCCTGCTGTCTGTAACAAAACAGATATATGTGCTGACTTTACCTTAAAATTTAGGCACCATGGAGCACAAGATGTAAGCAAATGACAATTCAGCAGCATCAAAATTAAAAGAAAAGGCTTTAAAAAAAAAAAGAATCAAAAGAAAAGATTTGGCCATACCGAGAATGCCCTTTTAAATGTATACAGGGGAAAGAAGTCAAACAAAAACACACTCGAAGTGTAGACCATGATGATGGAATCCTTACCTAAATGCCAAGGAGCCAACTTGCGCCTGTGCTGTTCGTCTCCAGGCGTTTTATTAGGCACTTGGGGACACTTCAAATGTTTCCATCGATTGAGATAGGACCAGTACTGATTTATATGCAAAGCTGCTCAGTTAAAATAATTTCTTATGGTAATCATTGCAAAATTATTAACTCCCCGTGCCAACTCTAGTCCACAACACTGAGGGCAGCTGTATCTACTTGAGGCTGCTGAAGCATATTGTATTGATTTCAGTGTGGCTGGCATTTAGATGCAGGCAGTTCATTTAATCAGTATCGATCAGGTGTGCTTGTTTTACATGCTGAATACCCTGGTATATTTAAGCCTGCAATATTGGACGGTAAACCCATTATTTGTTCAAAATGTCCAAAACGAAGATCTAAACGGCCATTTTTTAGGTCTCGCCTGTCCAGCGCATGCGCTGGTCTGGCGAGACTATTTGTGTGGGCTCAAAAAATGCTACCATGGCCAGCCAAGAGCTACAGTGCATGTGCGCGGGCACGCGCTTAGGAGCAGAGGCTGGCAAACCTCGTCATGCTCATTAAGCGCCCGCGATCGCTTTCGCCCGCGATCGCTTTCGCCCGTGATCGCTTTCGCCCGGGATCACTTTCGCGGCGCCCCTTTGATGTTCTCGTTCAAAGAACATCAAAGAACATGTTGTGTTAATGCTTTGCTGCGCCCGTTTGACTTACAATGCGCTTTCTCTTTCCACAAACTCGATGTTTGTGTTCCTTTATTTTGAGATGCTTCTAGTATTACTGTTTTGTGACTTAAAGAACATTAAGGAAATGTTACTGTGAAACTGGACAACGTTCACAGTGTTTATTTCTGATCACAGCGGCTGCTTCATGTCCGTTGCACCATTCAGGGAGTCCTTTTCGTTGGCGCTTTCATGAGGACATGATGAGGAAGCTGGAAACTTTTGGCACAGTCTCTTTAAAAGCACAGCATGTTGGCGACTGGTTAATCGATTAGACCTATGTAGCGCTTTAGATCTCAAAGCGCTATGTTGGGTGCAGCAGTTACAACTCATGAAATATGGGGTGCAACTCACAAGGAGGGGGCAGGTTTGAGTGCACATTGGCTGCAATCGAACTCTTAAGATGATGGGCTGTGTGTATCCATTATCAGCACTCAGTCTTCGCTAAGTGATCTTGTTTGTTTTGTTGTTGTGTTAATGCTGTGCTGCGCCCGTTTGACTTACAACGTGCTTTCTCTTTCCACAAACTCGATGTTTGTGTTCCTTTATTTTGAGATGCTTTTAGTATTACTGTCACACACACAACCACAACCACACACACAAACACAGCCACACGCACAGCCACACGCACAACCACACACAACCACACATACAACCACACATACAACTACACACACAACCACACCCAGTACCACACAGCCACACACACAACCACACACACACAACCACACACACAGCCACACACACACTACCACACACACACACACAACCACACACACACAACCACACACACAAACCACACACACAAACCACACACACACAACCACACACACACAACCACACACACACAACCACACATACAACCACACACACAACCACACACACAACCACACACACAACTACAACCACACACACACACACAATCACACACAACCACACAACCACACTTACAACCACACACTACCACACACACTACCACACACACACACAACCACACACACACAACCACACACACAAACCACACACACACACACAACCACACACAACCACACACACACAACCACACATACAACCACACATACAACCACACACACAACCCCACACACACAACTACAACCACACACACAACCACACACAACCACACACACACACAACCACACATACCACACACACCACCACCACCACACATACCACACACATACACACAACCACACACACATAACCACACACACAACCATACACAGCCACACACACACAACCCCCCAAACAACCCCACACACACCCACACACTACCACCCGCACACTACCACCCACACACACCCACAACCACACACACCCACAACCACACACACATCCACACACACACCCCCACACACCCCCCCACACACACATACAACCACACACACAACCACACACACACACAACCACACACACCCAACCACACACACAACCACACACACACACTGCCACACACACAACCACACACACACACACACAACCAACCACACACACACATACAACCACACACACATACAACCACACACACAACCACTGTTGGAAAGGCGTTCGCCGGAGGGGGTTCGATACACGTCTTGCCCACCCCTTTGACCCACCTCTTCCCAGTAAGCCGAACCAGGCGCGCACACCCTGAGATGCACTACGAACAGAGTGACACCACACGTATTCTTTGTAGGACGATCGGTTCTTTTATCGATGATTTCAAGGGATCTTTATGATCCAAAAGGCAAGTAGTACAGCAGTAGCACAACGTACCACAAATCAGTCGGGGGGAATGGGGGTAGCGGGACAGTCTTTCAAAATAGTGTCTCTGCGAAATACCCTGCGGAAGCTCACAATCCTCGAGCTGGAGGGTGTCGTGTCCCTGGGCGATCTCTTACCGAGTCGTCCTCAAGGGGAGCGCCGCGAGTCTCTCAGCAGGCACGGGTGGTCGGAGTTCGGGAGCCGCGATTCCGTCAGCAGGGCTCAGATGGTTCAATAGCTGGGGGCCGCGAGTCACTCAGCAGGCCTAGGTGGTTCAGTGTTCGGGAGCCGCAACCTCGTCCGCAGGGCTCAGATGGTTCAATAGCAAGGGGCCGCGAGTCACTCAGCAGGCCCAGGTGACTTCAGCGTTCAGGAGCCGCGACAGCGTCAGCAGGCTCAGATGGTTCCAGGTCTTCGCTGTCCTTGTTTCTCCGGCACCCCTTGTTATACTCCGCTGGTTCTTTGAAGTCCGGAGTGCGCGCAGAGGGGGGACTGGGCTGACGGAGGGGGTTCGGCGGGATTTCCTGCTGCTCACTTCTTTGGTCTTTTCAGGTGGGTCTGGGAGGGACCCCAGACGCTCGGTAGGGGAGGCGCCTGCTCCCCAGGGGCCTGGTGGCCGATTGAGTCCTCCCGGGGAAGGCGACCCGAGGTGTGACTGGGCTGGCGCCTCTGGGTCTGGCTCGAGGGTTCCCGCTCCCTCGGTTGGGCATGCGTGGTAGGGTGTTGAGTCTGTCAGGCCTCTGGCCGGCCCGCGGATCGGGGGTGGCTGGGGCGGCCGGAGTCGGAGGTGTCGTGTCTTGAGGGTGGTTGCAGGTTGGCTGGATGATGGAGAGGGCCACGCCGTGAGGCCGGTCTCACACGCGCCCCCCCCCAGCTGAAAGGCGTGGAGAACTACCCATCCACTGGGGGGTTCTCCTCGCCGAAGCGGAAGAACCGGGACAGGCCGTCGGCGTTGGCATGATCCGTCCCGGGGCGATGTTCGACAGTGAAATTCATCCCTTGGAGAGAGATGGACCATCGTAGTAGCTTGGGGTTCTCCCCCCTCATCCGCATTAGCCACTGCAAGGGCCGGTGGTCCGTCTGTACTCGAAAATGGGTTCCGAACAAGTAGGGCCGCAGTTCCTTGAGGGCCCAGACTACGGCAAAGGTCTCTCGCTCTATAGTACTCCAACGCTGCTCTCTCGGCAGCAGCCTTCGGCTGATGAAGGCTATGGGCTGATCAATGCCCTTGTCGTCGAACTGCGAGAGCACGGCCCCGATGCCGTGTTCGGATGCGTCGGTCTGGACCACAAACTCTTGGGAGTAGTCGGGGGCCTTGAGTACGGGAGCGGTGCACATGGCGGTCTTCAAGGCGTCGAACGCCTGCTGGCACGGGGTGGTCCCCTGCACCTTCTGCGGAAGCTTTTTGGAGGTCAACTCCGTGAGGGGCCCTGCGATACTACCATAATTTTTAATGAACCTCCGGTAGTACCCCGTAAGGCCCAGGAAGGCCCGAACCTCTGTCTGCGTGGTGGGGGGCTCCCAGGACTTGATGGCGTCGATCTTCGGCTGGAGAGGGGCGACCAGGCCGCTGCCCACCTGATGCCCCAGGTAGACCACGGAACCTTGCCCGAGCTGGCATTTGCTGGCCTTCACGGTTAGTCCGGCTTGGCGCAGGGCCATTAGTACTTGTCGGCGGTGCTGGAGATGCTCGTGCCATTGAGAGCTGAATACAGCGATGTCGTCAAGGTACGCTGCGCTGAACTCCTCGTGTCCGGCCAGGACCTTGTTCACCAACCGCTGGAACGTGGCTGGGGCGTTTTTCATCCCGAACGGCATGACCCTGAAGCGGTAGTGGCCATCTGGCGTGGAGAAGGCAGAGCGCTCTTTCGCTCCTTCCGTGAGAGCAATCTGCCAGTATCCGCAGGTCAGGTCGAAAGTGCTGAGGAACCGGGCGGCCCCCAGGCGGTCGATGAGCTCGTCGGCTCGGGGAATAGGGTGAGCGTCTGCGCGGGTGACCGCATTGAGCCCCCGATAGTCCACACAGAATCTTAGTTCGGGGGCGACCCCTGGGGAAGCCGCCTTCGGGACCAGAACCACCGGGCTGGCCCAGGGGCTGTCGGAGGGTTCGATTACTCCCAGGGTGAGCATCTTCTGTACCTCGGTCTTGATGCAGGTGCGGACCCGGTCAGGCACCCGGTAGGCTCGGTGTCTCACAGGCGGGCTGTCGCCGGTGTCCACATCGTGGACACACCAGTCGGTAACCCTTGGAATGAGAGAGAAGAGGTCTGCGAATTGTCTGAGCAGCTGTTGGCAGTCGTCGGCCTGCTGGGGAGTTAGGGTGGCCGACAGTTTCACCCCCTCCACGGAACCGTCCAGTTCTTTCATGCACAGGAGATCGGGCAGGGGTTCGGTGTCTTCTTCCGCCCCATCATCGGTGGCCAGTAGCAAACTTAGTTCCGTCCTTACAAAGTGGGGCTTGAGACGGTTCACGTGGAGGACCCGGAGGGGGTTCCGTGGGGACTGTACGTCGACCAGATACGTGACCTGGCTCTTCCACTCGACCACCTTGAAGGGACCAGTCCATTTGTCTTGTAGGGCGCAGGGTTTCACCGGAGCCATGACCCAAACCTGCTGGCCCGGCTGGAACTCGACCAGGGTGGCATTCTGGTCATACCAGCGCTTCATTTCTTCTTTGCTGGCCTCGAGGTTAGCCTCTGCAAGTTCTCTAAACTTCCTCGTCTGGTTGCGGAGCACCAGGATGTAGCGGAACACATCAGGGGGTGTCCCCCGGGGGCTTGTCTCCCAGCCCTCTTTGACCAGGCTCAGGGGCCCTCGGACGGGATGTCCGTACAGCAGTTCGAAGGGGCTGAACCCCAGAGACTTTTGGGGGACTTCTCGGTATGCGAACAGGAGGCAAGGAAGGAGGACGTCCCATTTCCGGCGCAGGGGCTCTTCGAGGCCCAGGATCATTCCCTTCAGGGTTCGGTTGAAGCGTTCCACTAGGCCGTTGCCCTGGGGGTGGTAGGGGGTCGTGAACGTATACGTGACTCCGCACTGCTGCCACAGGGACTTCATGTAGCGGGATATAAAGTTAGTGCCGCGATCACTCACAACCTCGCGGGGAAATCCGACACGGGAGAAGATCCCCATGAGAGCCCGGCCCACCACGGGAGCCGTCACGGTGCGGAGGGGGATGGCCTCGGGGTAGCGGGTGGCATGGTCCACCAGGACAAGGATGAATCTGTGGCCCTGGGCGGTCTTCGGATCCAGGGGTCCCACGATGTCGATGCCGACCCGCTCGAACGGGGTACTCACAACGGGGAACGGTTGTAAGGGAGCTTTGCGTTTTCCGCCACTCTTCCCACTGCCCTGGCACGTGAGGCAGGACTTGCAGTGTGCTTCTACATTCGCTCGCATCTTGGGCCAATAGAAGTGGGTCACCAATCGCTGGTATGTCTTGTCTTGGCCTAAGTGTCCTGCCAAGGGTACATCGTGGGCCAGGCCCAGGAGGAGGCTCCGGAACCGCAGGGGTACCACCAGTACCCGTGCTGTGCCTAGCTCGGCGGACTTTTGCTCGCTGTATAGGAGGCCATTGTCCCAATAGATCCAATGGGTTCCAGTTCGGTCACCGGCGGCCTGGGCTTCTGCTTGTTGTCTTAGTCCCTCGAGGGAGGGGCAGGTGGTCTGTTCCTGGCAGAACTCTTCGCGGGAGGGCCCCCCTTCGCAGCGCCACTGGGCCAACTCGGGCAGTTCTTCGAGTTCCGTCGGGGCCTCTGGGGCGGAAGGTTCCGGTCCTTCCCCTGAGTTAGTGTCTCCTTCTCCCTCGGAAGGAGGGTTGTCTGCTTCTGGGAGGGGGTCCCGGTTCTCGGGGATAGTGTTCGGTAAGAGGGCTTCACCGCCCTTGGAGGGAGGCACTCGTGCGGTCATGGAGCGCGTGGTGGCGCAGACCCATTCGGGTAGGCCCATCATCTCCAGGTGGGCTCTTCGTTCCACTTGCCCCCACGGGGAACTCTCCAGGTCGTTGCCCAGGAGGCAGTCTACGGGCTGCGAGGTCCGGACCGCTACCTTCAGTTCTCCGTAGACCCCTCCCCACTCGAAGGGCACCAGCGCCATCTGGCAGAGGCTCTCAGAATTGTCGGAGGATACGACCGGACAGAGGGCCCCGGTTAGGATCTGGTCTTCTGAAATTAGGCTGCGGTGGACCGCGGTGACACTCGCCCCGGTGTCGCGAAGGCCCTCGACTCGGTGGCCATTGATGGTCACCCGCTGTCGGTACTTTTCTGTGTTGGCGGGCAAGGGTGTCCCGGGGACCATTTCTCGATCACCAAGGGAGACCAGGGCCATGGCCGCCGGTTCCCATTCCTCGGAGTCTTCCATCTCTTCCCCCAGAGCCACGGAGGCCATCTGCCGGGCCGTGGGGTTGGTCGTTGTGGTTCGCTGATACTGGGGACACTGTGGGTCATTGGCGTAGTGTCCGGGCTGCTGGCAGCGGAAGCAGGTGATCCTAGCTCGTGGACCTGGTCGTCCTGGGGCTCCGGTGCTTGCTGGGGACGGTGCCGAACCCGCCGCTGGTGGGCTGCTGGGGGGGCTGGTTGAGGACCCCCCGGGGAAGTCTCTTGGTCGGCCGTGGTTCCCTCCGCCCCTCTGGCGGGGGGGACCCTGACTGTGGCGGCCGTAGTCCCCCACGGGGCCCCGGGTGGCCCGGGTGTTCACCCAACGATCAGCCTCAGCGGCCAGCTTCCGAGGGTCGGTGAGTTTACTGTCCAGGAGATGCTGGCGCAGTTCTATAAAGCAATTGGCCGCTAAATGTTCCCAGGCAATCAGATCGAACAGTTCTTCGAAGGTGGAGACCTTGTTGCCCTTGATCCACCCGTCCAAGGCTCGGCTGTAAAAGTTCACGTATTCTACCCACGTGGTGCCCGGTATCTTCTTGCAATCTCGGAACCGTTGTCGGTACATTTCGGGGGTGAGTCCGTACCGGCCCACGAGGGCTTCCTTCATGTGGCTGTAGGAGTTTTTTTTTTTTTTTTTTTTTTTGTTTTTCAAAAACCTTTATTGTTCCATCGAAGAGTACACCGCTATTCAGCCAACAACCCGGAGGCAGGCAGCTAGTATACGAGGCGGAACTCCGCCCAAGCATTTGAGGTCGTACTTTCAAACGGCAATACAGCATTTTACAATGGAACAAACAAAACAGAACTAATAAAGAGCCCGAGTCGAAGGGAAGCAAACAGTAAATGATCGAAATGACATAATCATCTTCACGCTGCGCCCACAGCCCGCCCAGACAGAGCAAGCGACAGACAAACCCCCTCAGAGAACGAACCCCATATCCCAGATCACTTATGCCAGGCGGATCACCACTTACAGCACCCCACAGTCGAACTCCAACCTCGCCACGTCATTTAAGCCACGATCAGCCCGCTTGGTCATCTTCCAACGCTGTCGTACTAGCCAACCAGTCTACCAGTGGCTGCCAGATATCTACAGGCCGCGAGCGCTGCGGCAGCTGGTCCCAGTATGAGGTCAGCTGCTCCCTACAGTACACCGCCGATCTTATCCAGGCCTTCACGTTTGGCGGCATTGTCTTCTTCCAGTGTAGCGCTACCTGACGCTTAGCAAGTAATAATAAAATGGCCACAAGCCTACGTGAGGTCTTAGGCACATTTCTAACGAATCCCAATAGGGCCACAAGTGGGTCCGGCCCCAGTACCATCCCCACAATCTGCCCCACGGCATTGAAGACTGCAATCCAGAAGTCGCGTATGGGGCCACACACCCATACAAGGTGATAGAACGCGGCATCCTGCGCACCGCATCTCCAACAGCACGCATCAGACCGCAGACCCATCCTACACAATTGAATGGGCGTCCGGTAGGTCCGGTGCAGATAGTTGAAGTGTACCAACCGCAGCCTATAATTAGGGGATAGGTTTTCAAGTTGGGAGCAACAGTACTCCCACTGCTTCTCGGTAATAGATATACCCGCTTCAAGTTCCCACGCGGATCTAGAGTCAGTGTACGCAACCGGAGCCGTGCTTTGAGTAGCTCTATAGATCCGTGTGATCAGTTTGCGCGCGGAGGAGTTCGAGAGTACGTCCTCCAAGGCTGCAATCGTCGGCGGAGCCTCTGGAAACATAGGGTACCTGCCCTTGCAGGCAGACCGCAGTTGATAGTAGAGAAGAAGCTCCGAGGCCGTCGGTTCCGGCGCTGCCGCCATGTCCCGCACTGTGAGGAAGGTATCGTCCGGGTACAAGTCTCCCGCCACCTTCAGTCCGCAGGCCTGCGCCCGCCGCACCACTGCCGCGTCCGTCAATGGCCCCAATAGTGGATTATCCGCGAGGGGCATACTCGGCGCATATAAGTCATCTACGCCTGCACGTTTGGCAATGCTTGACCAGGCCCAGCGTACCATCTCAACAGTGTCAATGTCGTCTCTGGAGCGTCTGTATCTCTGATATGCCGCTGCACGAAGGGGGCAGGGGGCCGCAACATCCATCTCGATAGCCACGTGCGGCTGGTAAGGGATCGGGTGCTGCCAGTAGTGCAGATATTGGGCCTGAGCACAGTACGCATATAGCTCCATGTCCGGGGCCGCGAGTCCCCCCTGACGGAAGGGAAGTGTGAGGAGGTTCCAGGCCACTCTGGGCTGCTTACCCGCCCAGACCAGTTCAATCAAGGCGGAGCGGAGCCGGCGAAAGAACGACTTAGTGAGTGGCACGGGGATGTTTACGAATAAGTAAAGAAACTTAGGAACGACCACCATTTTAGCAATTGCTATGCGGCCCATCAGAGATAGCGGCAGCGCTTTCCAGCGCTTCACTTTGCACTCCAGCCATTCCACGGCCACCCCAAAATTGGCCAGCCATATGTCCTGTATCGATCGGCTAAACCGTATGCCCAGGTATTTAATCTCATCAGTGACCCAGTCAATCGGGAATTCCGTGTGGCATTGACTCGTACCGTCCGTCAGCGGGAACATCGCCGACTTCGACCAGTTGATATCGATACCCGTGAGGCCGCTATACCTTGTCACCTCACGCATCAGTGGGTCGAAGTTTTCCGATGGATTCATCATATATATGGTTATGTCGTCGGCGTACATAGAGACCAGCAGGCCACGCGACGTGAAGCCGATACTGCGATGAGTGTGGTGTTGGCGCAAACGAGCCGCCAGCGGCTCCGTCGCAATAGCGAACAGCAATGGCGACAAGGGGCAGCCCTGCCGAGTGCCTCTTGTTATGGGGATCGGGGAAGACGTCTGACCATTAACCCGTACCCTAGCCGTCGGGTGATTATAGATTATTCCAATACGCCTGGCAAAGGAGGGGCTGAAACCCATGCGAGTGAATAACGCCCGTAGGAATTTCCACTCTAGTGAGTCGAACGCCTTAGTGGCGTCAAGCAATGCGGCCGCGGCTTGTACCTTGGGATCCAAATAATGCAGGAGCCCAAACAGCACTCTAAGATTGTGGGAAGTGGACCGCCCCATCACAAAGCCCGACTGATCGGACAACGCTATCTGAGGCAGCATAAGTTTCAGGCGGTCAGCGAGTAGTTTCGCGTAGATTTTGGCGTCAAGATTAATTAGCGAGAGTGGGCGATATGAGTCCGGGGTAACAGGATTCTTGCCAGGTTTAAGCAGCGTAATGATGAGGGCCTCTCGCATCGAGGCAGGGAGGATGCCAACCTCCATCGCTTCCTCAAAAACATTATGCAATCGAGGGACCAGTAGGTCTGCGTATTCCTTGTAGAAGGCTGCCGTCAGCCCGTCGGGGCCTGGTGCCTTGCTGAGCGGCATAGCGGCTATAACCGCTCGAATGCCCTCCTGCGTGAAGGGGAGGTCCATATATTGTCGGGCACTATTACTGAACCACGCAAGAGCTATGGTGTCCAGGTAATCACTAATAATAGTGTCGTCAGGGGACACCTTAGAGGTGTACAAGTCCTTATAGTAGTCTGTCATCACCGCCAGTATAGCCGGAGGATCTCGAATCACTGCACCCCCCGACTCCTGTAGCTCAAGAATATGCTCCGACCCGCGTGGCGGGCGCAGCAGATTTGCTAGTGTTCGGCCAGCTCTATCACCCTCTCCGTAACGTCTGGCCTGAGAATCTTTGGACAAGAACCTGACCTCCCTCTCAGCCTCCTCTTGATACTCGGTCAGTTTCGTCCTGAAGTCTGCACTCGCACCACCAGACGGGGCTGCCACCATCGCAGCTTCAAGCTGAGCCAGTTCAGATTCCAACCTGCCGAGAGTAGCTCTAATGGAGCGCAGAACCCCAGTTTTTAGCGCCATGCAGTGACCTCTTGTCACAGCTTTACAGGCCTCCCAGAGCACGCCAGGTGAATCTACTGAGCCCTCGTTTAGTGCGAAGTATTCCTCCAGTTTTTCCCGCAAAGAGTGCTGGAAGACCTGGTCGCGCAGAGCCCGGGACGGGAACCTCCAACTAAACGGCTGAATGTACTGCGGCGGGGTGGATATCGTTAAGCAAACCGGGGCATGATCAGAAAGTGACCGCGGCAAGTGAGTCACCTCTAACACCGATGAGTGCAGATCTCTGGACAGCAGCCAGAAATCCAATCTGGACCAGGCCGCACGATGAGCTGTGATACACGTACCGGCGCGGGCCTCAGGGTGCAGTGTCCTCCAGGAGTCCACCAGCCCTGCCTCTTGCATAATATGGCCAAGCGCCTCCGACGCCCTAGGGTGATGTTCCCGAGTGGTGCCCTGCCTATCTGTAGTATCTGACAGTACCACATTATAGTCTCCTCCCCACAGTATCGCAGCAGGTCCACAGTTCCGCACCTTATGCCACAATCCCTCGTAGAAATCTGGATTATCGTCATTCGGGCCATACACATTCACCAGAATCACTCTCGCGCCGCACAGCGAACCTACCAACAGAACAAACCTGCCCCCCACGTCCCTGATTTCCTCATGCGTCCTCCAGTGAAGCCCTTTTCTGATAAGTATCGCCACCCCTCTAGAGTAGTTAGAGTAGTGAGCGTGAACTACCTCACCCCATCGGTTGTGTCTGAGCAGCTGCGCAGCATTGTCCGTCAGGTGCGTCTCCTGCAGAAGGCAAATGTCCGCACCTTTCCTAATCAGAAAGGCCTGTATCAGTCTCACTTTCCGCCTATCATTCATGCCCCGTACATTCCAGGTAATACACTTTATGCTATTCACAGCACCATACGTGTTAACAGAGTTCGGGCAAGCCTCAAGCATACACCTACCCCCCAGTCACCCGGCCAAGTCACGCCAAATCTCGAAGCAAGCATTTCCAATCCAGCGGGTCCCAATATATGAGGGCGGCAATGCCACAGCAATCTGTACGCCCGCCGACAGGGCAGGGAACCTCCACCAGGCACCAAGCAGGGAAATAGAACTCGAGCAGGCCACGGACCCGTTCCTCGTTGCATCGATTCCTGCAGCCCGTCCCTGTCAGACAACACACATCCCACCCGGCCAACTGGGCAGCCTGCCCGGTAAATGCCAGAACACCTCTTGCTAGGTGACTGTCGACATGACAGCGCGCTGTGCACAACGTGCGATTCAATAGCAGTTTTTGCCTCCTCCGACCCGGCTCTGAAACTTAAATAAAACACAACAAAAACCCCCAACCCCAGCCAAACCCCTAACCCTCCCGCTCCAACCCCCCAATCAGGTTGTGCAATGAACTCCCTGGACCCCCTCCCAACTACAACAACTGTAACTACAGTCTCTAAATGTGAACAGTGAATGGGAATCATCCCTTGAGGTACGCAGGTTGGCCACCCACAGGCCCTGTACTTGTGACAGGGCGATCGAGCGCGAGACTAGTGTACCAGCTCAAGGACCATCCCCCCCCAATCCCGCAGCCCTGCTCAGCTCCCTCATAGCATCTGAAATTGGAACCCCAGGGAATTAAACATTCTCACTATGGCCCAGCACAGCGTAGACAGGCGACACCCAGCGATTTAGCAAGAAGTATACAGGAGTAGTCATTCAACGTCACTTAGCCTGTCCCGCTGGTCCGGGTCAACTGCAGGTGTCTGAGCCTTTTGGTCCTTTAACAGTTGTTTGGCATATTTCATAGCCGCCTTCGCGTCAACAAAGAAGGACGGCTTACCGGGACCTTGGACCCGGAGTTTAGCAGGGTAGATGAGGGAGTATTTGGTGCCCGCCTGTTGAAAAAGTTTCTTCGCCGGCAAAAATTCCCTTCGAGCGGCTTGAACCTGCATCGTATAGTCCGGATATAGTGCAATGTGGTTGCCCCTGTATTGCAAGTCTGATATGTCCCTTGCCATTCGTAAGATCACGTCCCGGTCCCTATAATTCAAGATTCGTGCAATAATAGGCCGGGGCGGTGCACCGGGTTTAGGCCTGGGCCCCAGTGATCTGTGAGCCCTCTCGACCAGGAACATCGGAGACAATCCCGACCCAAACAGATCCTTACACATTTGTTCGACAAAGAGCTCCATGCTGGTTATGTCCGTCGTTTCCGCCACACCCGTGATGCGGACGTTGTTGCGCCGCGAGCGCGCCTCCAAATCCTCATTTTTCTGCTGAATGAGTGTCAGAATCTTCTCCATGCCCCGCAGTTGGCCGGCAAGGCCGGTCTGATTTTCCTCCGTGTCGGCCACACGTGTTTCGAGCGATTCCACTCTCCCCTCTTGTTTGTCCATGCGGGACGTGATACCGTCCATGCGGGCAGCCAGCGCATCCATTTTGCCATCAATGCCATGTAAGCTTGTTTTCAGTTCCTGAAACATGGCCTTAATGTCCGCCTCCTGAGCACCACTCCGGTCCGCTCGAGAAGATTCGGCCTCACGGAGGTCTGGGTCTGGGTCCGGCGGCTTCTGCTTGGACTTGTCGAAAGTGATTTTCGGCTGCCGCGTGTCCGGTTTGCCCATGGCCACTCACCAGCCGCCACCCGGCGCCGCGAGTATGCTTTGGCGGCCGCGACCAGTCGCCGCCAGTCGCCGACCATCAGCGTCTCACCGAGGGCAGCAGGGCGGTTAGTCCCAGTAGGTAGGCTGAAGGGCTGGGCCTCCAATAGCGGGGCGCGCACCCTAAGCGGAGCAGGCGGGGAGAGTCACAGCGCAGGCCGCCGGAGCAGGACAACCCTAGTACAGCCGTGCACTGTCCACATCCCAGGTCAACGCTCCAACCTCACCACAGTATTGTCGGGGCATGTACGGCAGCCGACCTCGTCTCTCCGATCGTCGCCCTGGAACCTTCGACCATGGGACTTCTGCTTCAGGCAAAATGGCCGCCACTGCGATCAGCCGATCGGGCCCGTCGCCGTGCGCCGTCATGCAATCCAGGGGCGGACGTTCGGCGGTCTTCCACACCAGCCGCCGCTTCCTCAGCTTCACTCCGACAGCCGTAGGGGGTGAGACCTTCGCCGGGGCGCGCGTTTCCTTGGGCGAGCGAACAGCCTCTGCCTCGCCCCTCGGACAGGTTTCGGGCACTCCACACGCAAGGCCCCGGCTCTAGCGAATGGTGTAGGCCGCCACGTCTCCGCGCCGCCCGCGGGCCGCTCTCTGTCCACGAGCCGCCGACGGGGTCAGAAAAGCCAGAGCACAGGGCGGACACCCAGGACTACCGTCTCGGGCGGGGAGGACCGAGCTCGCACCCCAGTTCAGCTAATAATTGAAGGATTTCTGTGCTCGATCGGCGGAGCTGCGGTTTCAGGCAGCCATTCCGCTCGGCAGCCAAGCCACGCCCCGTGGCTGTAGGAGTTCATGACCACGGAGGGCAGATCTAGCAGAGTGTCTCTTCCTTCGCTTAAGAACCGGCCCCATAGGCCAGCCCCCCAATCCTTTTGCGGGACTCGGTGAGAGGTCATGGCGACTTCGTAGGCCTTAAACCACTGCTGGATATCATCGTTCTTATAATACTCCTTTACCACATCCTTGGGGATGTGAACTTTGGTTTCCCCGGTGGGAGCGGACGGTGGATTCCCGGGTGGCTGCGACTTCCCGTTTCTAGCCCGCCACTCAATCTCCTTCAGGCCGCGTTCATGTTCTAGCTGGAGTTTCTTTTCGTCGTGCTCCCTTTGGAGTCTCTTCTCTTCGAGTTCCCCTTGTAGCCGTAACTGCTCGACGGCTAACTTCTTCTCTGCCAGTTTTATCTCTCCCTCGATTTTTAGTTTTGCCAGTTCAAGTTCGTGGTTGCGGCTTCTCTCTCGGTCCGCTAGTTCCTCGGGGGACAGGTTCCCCTCTGGCCCGTTGTTTCTCGCCGGGATGCTTGGTGGTTCATAGGTAGAATCCCCTTCCGTTTGGGTCGGGGGCGCCCCCGTCTCGACCCAGGCTTTCAGTACTTTCTGGAAGTCTTCCTTTGTGCTTAGTCCGGTGGTAGCGATGCCAAGGTCTTTGCAAAACTGTTTTAATTCTCTATGCGTGTAATAGTCCAATTGATCCTCTCGGAACGGTGAGCTTACTTCGGTACCTGCGGCACCCAGGGAGGTTTCTCCTTCCATCTCTGTTTGGTAGTGCGTCAGTCGTTCACTGCACGCTCTCTTTCGGTGTCGGCTCGGATCCCGTCGTCTGCCACCAAATGTTGGAAAGGCGTTCGCAGGAGGGGGGTTCGATACACGTCTTGCCCACCCCTTTGACCCACCTCTCCCCAGTAAGCCGAACCAGGCGCGCACACCCTGAGATGCACTACGAACAGAGTGACACCACACGTATTCTTTGTAGGACGATAGGTTCTTTTATCGATGATTTCAAGGGATCTTTATGATCCAAAAGGCAAGTAGTACAGCAGTGGCACAACGTACCACAAATCAGTCGGGGGGAATGGGGGTAGCGGGACAGTCTTTCAAAATAGTGTCTCTGCGAAATACCCTGCGGAAGCTCACAATCCTCGAGCTGGAGGGTGTCGTGTCCCTGGGCGATCTCTTACCGAGTCGTCCTCAAGGGGAGCGCCGCGAGTCTCTCAGCAGGCACAGGTGGTCGGAGTTCGGGAGCCGCGATTCCGTCAGCAGGGCTCAGATGGTTCAATAGCTGGGGGCCGCGAGTCACTCAGCAGGCCTAGGTGGTTCAGTGTTCGGGAGCCGCGACCTCGTCCGCAGGGCTCAGATGGTTCAATAGCAAGGGGCCGCGAGTCACTCAGCAGGCCCAGGTGACTTCAGCGTTCAGGAGCCGCGACAGCGTCAGCAGGCTCAGATGGTTCCAGGTCTTCGCCGTCCTTGTTTCTCCGGCACCCCTTGTTATACTCCGCTGGTTCTTTGAAGTCCGGAGTGCGCGCAGAGGGGGGACTGGGCTGACGGAGGGGGTTCGGCGGGATTTCCTGCCGCTCACTTCTTTGGTCTTTTCAGGTGGGTCTGGGAGGGACCCCAGACGCTCGGTAGGGGAGGCGCCTGCTCCCCAGGGGCCTGGTGGCCGATTGAGTCCTCCCGGGGAAGGCGACCCGAGGTGTGACTGGGCTGGCGCCTCTGGGTCTGGCTCGAGGGTTCCCGCTCCCTTGGTTGGGCATGCGTGGTAGGGTGTTGAGTCTGTCAGGCCTCTGGCCGGCCCGCGGATCGGGGGTGGCTGGGGCGGCCGGAGTCGGAGGTGTCGTGTCTTGAGGGTGGTTGCAGGTTGGCTGGATGATGGAGAGGGCCACGCCGTGTGGCCGGTCTCACAACCACACACACACTACAACCACACACAACCATACACAACCACAACCACACACACACAACCACACACACACCACCACACACACAACCACACACACAACCACACACATACACACAACCA
Source organism: Triturus cristatus (assembly GCF_964204655.1). NCBI lineage: Eukaryota > Metazoa > Chordata > Amphibia > Caudata > Salamandridae > Triturus > Triturus cristatus. The sequence goes on along the minus strand of NC_140584.1, from coordinate 86,853,938 downwards.
CACACATACACACAACCACACACACACAACCACACCCACAACCACACCCACCCACACACAACCATACACAATCCCACACACAATCCCACACAACCCCACACACAACCCCACACACAACCACACCCAACCACACACACACACAACCACCCACACACAACCACACACACAACCACACACAACCACACAAAACCACACACAACCACACACACACACTACCCCACACACACACTACCCCACACACTACCCCACACACAACCACACACCCACCACACACACACACCCACAACCAACCACACACAACACAACCACACACACGACCACACACACAACCATACACAACCACACACACACAACCACACATACACACCACCACCACACACACACACACACAACCACACACATACACACACACAACCACACACACAGCCATACACAACCACACACAACCCCACACACAACCCCACACACAACCCCACACACACAACCACACACACACAACCACACACACAACCACATGCTTACACATAACCACACACCCACAACCACACACACAGCCATACACTCCCACACACAACCCCACACACAAACACACACACACACACACACACCCACACCCCCACACACAACCACACACACAGCCACACACACACACGTAAGACAACCACACACACACAACCACACACACACAACCACACACACACACAACCACACACACACACAACCACACACTCACAACCACATCCAACCACACACACAACCACACACACAACCACACACAAGCACACAAACAACCACACACCCAACCACACCCACAACCACATGCACCCACAACCACAACCACACACACAACCACAACCACACGCACAACCACAACCACACACTACCACACCCACACAACCGCGCACACAACCGCACACACAACCACAGACACAACCACACACACAACCACACACACCACACACACAACCATACACACAACCACACACACACAACCACACACACAACCACACACACACACACAACCACAACCACACACACACTTGTACCACACACACAACCACACAACCACACCCAACCACACACACAACCACACACACAACCACACACACACAACCACACACAAGCACACAAACAACCACACCGAACCACACACACAACCACACACACAACCACAACCACACACAACCACACACACACAACCACACCCACACAACCGCGCACACAACCAGACAACCACACACACACACACAACCACACACACACACATGTACCACACACAACCACACACACAACCACACACACAACCACACACACATCCAACCACACACAACCACACCCACAACCACACCCAACCACACACACACCCAACCACACACACACCCCCAACCCCACACACACCCAACCCCACACACACCCAACCCCACACACACCCAACCCCACACACACCCAACCCCACACCCAACCACACACACACCCAACCACACACACAACCACACACACAACCACACACATACAACCACACACATACAACCACACACAGCACCACACACACAACCACCCACACAACCAAACACACACACAACCCCACACCCACACACACAAAGCCATACACAACCACACACACAACCACACACACAACCACACATACAACCACACACATATAACCACACACATACAACCACACAACCACACAACCACACACACAACCGCACAACCACACACACAATCACACACACAGCCATACACAACCACACTGAACCACACACACAACCACACACACAACCACACACACACTCAACCACACACACACACACAACCACACAAACAACCACACACCAACAACCACACACACACAACCACACCCAGGCACACACAACCACACCAAGCCACACACACAACCACACACACCCAACCACACACCCAACCACACACCCAACCACACACACAACCACACACACAACCACACACACAACCACACACACAACCACACATACAACCACACACACATACAACACCACACACACAGACACACACACAACCACCCCCCCCCCACAACCACACACACCCCCACAACCACACACACCCCCACAACCACACACCCCCCCACAACCACACACACCCCCACAACCACACATACAACCACACATACAACCCCACATACAACCACACACACAACCACACACACAACCACTCACAACCACACACACACACAACCACACACACATACAACCACACACAACTACAACCACACACACAACCACACACACAACCACACACACATACAACCACACACACACACAGACACACACACAACCACAACCACACACACCCCCACAACCACACGCACCCCCACAACCACACACACCCCCACACACACCCCCACAACCACACATACAACCACACATACAACCCCACATACAACCCCACATACAACCACACACACAACCACACACACAACCACACACACAACACACACACAACCACACACACGTACAACCACACATACAACCACACACACACAACCACACACACAACCACACACACAACGACACACACAACCACACACAACCACACACACAACCACACACACAACCACACACCCAACCACACACACCACACACCCAACCACACACACAACCACACACACAACTACACACACAACCACACACACAACCACACCCAAAAGTCACCCAACCACACACACACAACCACACACACAACACACAACTACATACACAACCAAACACACGACCACACACACAACCACACACACACAACCACACACATACAACCACACCAAGTATTGGCATAGCCAATAAGTCTCGCCTTTGGAACCTTATAAGTGTTTAGCCATGCAACAGTTGATGTGGTTGCATCAAGGATATTGTGCTGCATAACTAAATACTTAGAAGGTCCTAAAAGCGAGACCTATTGGCTATGCCAATGCTTGTTTTTAAAATTACTCCATCCCTGCTCGAGTTTGGAGGTCAGCCAATCGGCGGTGTCTTCACAGTTTGTACAGTGCTGCCATCCTATGGTATTAGACATCTTAACCCCTCGAAAGGATGAGAGGCTACTATTGGTTCAAAACTCTTTTTGTTTTATGGGACTGCAAGGTAAATTACTCGATACAATAGGAGAAAAGTTAAACACTATGATTGTAACTCCATCGCCTGCTGCAAAGTGAAACAATGAACAAAGCACTTTTGAGCTCCATCCTTAGATTGCTTCTTTGAGACAGTACTTTGTGTCCATGCTCCACAAAACTCCACTTGTGCTCCCTAAAGCTCCTCTACCTTACTGCCCAAAGTTCTATGCTCGTGCTCCCTGCAGCCCCTTTTTGATGTTCCCCAAGTACCTATTCCCTCCCTGTCCCGAAAACTAACTTTCATCTATGGCCCTTAACCCTGGAGAGTGGCAGTTGAGGACTGACTTCCCTGCTCCTAGTGATGGCTGCATCTTGAGCATGTCTCTGGAGTTGGAGTTCTGGCTGCCATTACCCTCCTCTGCCTCTCAGGAGTTCTTCTCTGAGCCATCTCCAGATGTTCTCCGTCACTACTACACGCCTTGTGCGTTCTCCTCTTTCAGCTCCTCTGCTGGTCTTCGCTTTATCTCTTTGCTGTGCCTCTCCTCGGCTTCCCAGATTCTTTCTTGCATCCCTCTGCTTGCATCCACCTCTTGATTCATTGGCTCTCCATCTTCCTCTCTTTTTGATTCACCCTAAATTCCCCCTCACCACATCTGTGGATGGCAACCAGCTTTACTTGGTACTGGGCCAAGGTTAGGGCCAGTACGTTTGCTAACAAAGAGACCCTATTTGGAGAAAATGTCAATCTTTTGTTTCTGGAAATGTCTTTTCTTCTCCAGGTGCTGGGATGGATACGCAATGGGGAATCCATGCTTAATGCCAACCTCGTCAACGCAAGCTCGCTTTCGGAGGCAGAACAACTCCAGAGAGAACATGAGCAGTTTCAGCTGGCCATCGAGGTAACACCATCCGAATCTTGCTGTTCTTCTCTATCACTCCCCTCTAGTCACTAAAAATTCAAACTTTCCTTTCTTTAATTCCTGAACAGCACGATTTATAGTCTAAAAATAAATACGGTTTAGGTAACACAAACACATGCTTTTTAGTCTCAAGGAAAACAAAATGTAGGTGATCTCACAGCTCTTACTGTACTGTATCAAAACAGAAAGTAGATAGTAGGACATATATTTGCCTTTATTTTATGAGGATATGTATTGGAAACTATTTTATGAACCATTAGCATCATCACCCAATAAAGACTATATTGTTCAGAATGATTTGAAGCAATCTCTAAACTTGGAAATCTCACATTTGCAGCAGTCATAGAGGGCTCCCAGTAATGCAAAGAGGTTGAAAGCAGCTGCCACAATATGGATCTCACTCAAATAGCTACATAGTCAGGTTCCTGAGTTGTGAATCAAATGAAAGGTAATACAGAGATTTATACATGTGAAGTTATGATCTTGACAGAGAACACTGAATACTTCTTAGTGTTGAATTCTCTTAAGGAGGTCAAATTTGCATTTGTTTCAATATAAAGGAATGCAAGACCTTCTAGATGTGTCATGGCAGTTTCAGCGGAACGATGCACTTCTGCAATTCAAAGGATCTTAATAAATTTATATGAAACACAACAGGTTCCCATAGAGTAGCTGCTGTGCAAACAACGCAGAGTCAGGACATATGTGCGGTTTCTTTCTGGTGAAGGTTAAAGATTGTTAAAGCCGGTTTTATTTGTTTTTTTAACTGGAAGCTTTCCACTCAATTTCTGCAGAATCTTCGCCCTCCCTATTAAATATCGATGGATTTCATATACAATATCTGAATGACATTTGTTTTTTACTGACCATGAATGCCATTAGCATCTCAATCAGAGCAGTGTGCTCTGGCTTTGGGCAGCTGCCTGATGTAAAGAAGAATGAATAAATGAGAAGAGTCAAACAAAAAGAATAAACAAGAAGGGTAGAGTACATTGAAGGGCATGGACGGGATGTCAAATAACTTTATATTATGTTCGAGCCTCAATACTTGGCATCTCTCAAAGCTAAGGCAATTTTCAAACGTAGACCTTGTATGTAAGTAAATCTGCTCTCAACATTACAGTGAAAGAGATAAGTTTAGGGTTAGACACAAAGTGTTTTATAGCGCTTTTACGGCATCTGTAAATTTATATTCTTTGATACTAAAATGCATACCGGAGTGCTTAGAATATTGATCTAAAAAACTGAATACGCCAAATCAAGGGTCAGTGATGCCTCAAAGACATTTTGAATAGACATAATGATTGGTCATTATCCTTGCTGAATGGAAAGTCCACACGAGTTCCGCTGTAGTATCTGGATCCTGTTGAAATTGATCAGTAAGTTGGCAGTGTGGGATCCCGAAGAGGATCATTCCCGATCGGGTATGGTCGCTTCATTAACGTGAAGTGAGCCGACACTGGAAGCAAAATAGGAGTGTCTGTAGTGTATGTAATTTGCGGGATGGCAGACAGGTGGAATATAAACAGTGTTGATGCACGCAAGCAGTGTTCATAGAATCAATGTGAATACCTTGGCACACATCGCGCGTGCTAATAATTCACCACAATCTGAAATTTGGCTTCCACAATTTTTAAATAAATTATCATGCAATCTGTAGCATCTGATTTAAGAAAAATGTGCAAAAGGCATATCTAAAATAGAAAGAAATTAATTTCGAAAATCCTGGCTTTTGCAAAGAACAACAATTGAGTGCTCTCGAATACACGCTTACAAATATAAACCCAAAAGTGAGTAGAAATAAATCCAGTCGGAACCTTGCCAGTGACTAACAGCTGGGCAGCAGTGATGCATGCACTGCGAACAGCACTGTGGCAACCTGCTATCAATTCCGTGGAGCTGCCAAACCACTTAAATAAATATGTAGCCGCCCAGAACAACTTGGTTATAATAAAACAGAGACTGGAAGCACTCTCAGTATTTAGTCTGAGAGATGTTAATGCACAGCATATGAGAACGATATATTGACATTTGCACAGTAGTAGCAAAAACAATATATATATTGTGCTGACACAGAAAATACACAACATCGGAATAATATTAATGCAGAACATGTGAGATGCAGACAAAATATAAGTGCTACAGTTGTATATAGTTTTATAGACAGATATTTTAGAAAACATGCATGCATTCTGCGCCCCTGCTGCACTTTGGCTTTGCAGAAGGGATCACAGACATTTGTGCGGCTCCTTCAGTAATACAGATAGCACATGCAGAACCAGCGCCATCTTAAGTGGTGGTCTGTAATTTACATTTGGACGTGGTCGCATGCAAATGAGGGAAATACTTTGCCCCTGGGCCCATGCCGTATTATGCATGCAGAGGCGAAGAGGTCTTCTGGAGGCCACTGACTGTGTGCCACATAGAGGTGGCGCACAGTCAGTGCACCCCCTAAGGTCAGCTGTCTGGAGGGTGTATAAAGGGTAAAGTGTACCATGGACACTCTAGGCTCCCCCTTGCAGATTGTCACAGTCACTCACTGGACCCCTCAACTGGGGGGTCTCTGTTCCCCTCTGAAGCGCAGGCCTGGTGCAGTGTGTTTGCAGCTGCCCTTGTGGCAGTGCTTTGATTGTAATATGGCGAAATGCCTAGGACTGAACAAGGAGTGCCACATTGGATACTGGGGCAGTGCACACTTGCTATAAAACAGCCTCAGATTCTACCAACTGTTCACCCCAGTGACTAGCCAAGCTAATTAGATGCTGGCATAATGGCATTGAACCTGTGATGTCCATCCAACTTCCTAGACCCAAACAGTTGGCGGAAGCCTGCTAATGCTGCCAGTGCAACGTCCACTCTTCCCTTGGTTTCTACAGACTCAAAGGAAGCTGAGAAAAGACAGCTGTGGCGACAGAGTTGCTGCTGAAGATACTGGCTCTGCTCACTCATACACAGAGTGGGAGCAGCTACAGCACATGGAAGTGGGAGCCCATTGGAGGTGGATGATGGTGGCAGAAAACCATGTGTATTATGTTTCATGTGGTGGTGGAAAGTAGGGGGTCCATTTGGAGGAAATTTCATGTGACACCTGATGCCTTTTCACATCTTACACAGTGTGCCTGAGAGAGCAGGCAGGTCTGAATATGGAATATGGGGCAATTTACAGCACACAATTATGTGTGTGTGTAAGTTCCAGTAGTGAGTTCAGTCTTTACAATGACAATATGAAGGACAATCCCTTTCTCTGTGATGCAACTCACTATCACTCAATGGAAAATATTCCAGTTAATGGTGCTAATCAATTTAAAAATATTTATAATGCAGAGCATCTGGGCAGAGGCAACACAGTACATAAACCGCACCAGCACAGAACATTTGGGTGGTTGTTACAGACATAATATGGGATATGACTAATACAGATCATCAAGACAGCAGTAACAGACAAAATATGAATGATACATTAAAGGCCTTATGTACTAAGACAGGCTGCGAAATGTGATCACAAATTGCACTCTGACTTTTTGCGACCTCTTCTCTACATTTACGATGCAATCTATTTACTACTGGGTTACATCACAAAATCTCCAGTTACATGGGGTCAGAGAAAATGAATGGATATTAATTAGGCAGGTCACTATTTGTGACCCCATGTGATTGGCTACAAACGCAGGGTTATTGATTTGCAAGGCACAGCAGACCACCATTCCTCTGTTTACATCTCCAAACGAAAAATGTTTTTTTAAAGCTGCCTAGGTTCATCGAAGAAACCAACACTGCTTTTTTTCTCCTTTGAAAGGCATCAGGTGTCCCTTAGACCACTGCCTGTAGCACCCCCACCATCGCCCCCCCCCCCCGAAGACCCCACAGCATGACTGACCTCTTCGTCTTTGCAAATCACTTACCCCCTCCTTTCAGGTGTTTGTAAGTGATCAATAATTTGTTACACAAACCATTGATACATACCATTGCAACATGCAATTAGGAGGGACACCCCTTTCACACCTGATGCTAATTGGGATTTGGAATAGATTACAAAACCATTTCTATGAGTTGGGAATCGTTTTCTGACTCACCAAATTGGTTAAGCACTTTGGCATTTGCAAACCCAGTGATTTTGCAAATTGCAGAGTTTGTGAGAGCATAAGTGTTTAGTATATTAGGCTCAAAGTCTGCAAAACGTTGAAGCAAATCTTGCAAACTACATGTAATGAATACACAAATAATGAATATTACGAGTGTGTGCTGTTTGGTTATACGCAATAAACAAAACTAGAGCACAGCATGTCACACAGTTGTAGTTATAGTATATGGTATAGTAGAGGAAAAGCACAACCTGTGAGAAAAGGGAGTAGACTATAGTGGAGGGGTAGTGTTGCGAAAATACATGCAACTATCTTCTCAACAGTTAAGTGGGGAAATTAGTGACATGCCGTACAGTTCTGTTCCAGAAAGGAACAATAGTAACACACAGCACACTGTCATTATTAGTCCGTCAAAACTCCGCCTTTAGTTCCAAAGACTAAGACCTTCCGGGACCTGACACTTTTCCCACCTCCTCCCCTGCTTCTGCAAGAGAGAAACGGATGGAGTGAGTGGTGCATAGAGGCCCATACGAGCATCATTTGTTGACAGGGTAGATACCTCTGATGTGCATGGGCAGTTTCTGCCTACCCTTAAGCACACCTTCTCTCCTACTGATGCAGAGGCCGTAGAGCTTGCCTCCTGGGGACCTTTAGGCCTAAAAACAAATGTAATGATCCATTGTGCTGGTCTCCCACCTGCTTGGACCTTACGACCTAGTGAGCAGGGGCTTAAATGTTTCTTCCACATCCGAAGTACTAGAAAGCAGAAATGAGAAAGCATCGCAGAGCAGATGAATTAAAGAGGGGAAGCGGCAGCTCGGGCAATATTGACAAATCTACAAAGCACACATTGCTCCAAGGCCCCAAAGACCTCATACAGCTTACGCTCTTTCTCAATTGGAATTCTCCAGTGCCTGCTTAACAGTAGTACGGCTACACGAACAGCGGTACAGCAGCTGGATGCAAAATTCAATCCTTTTCTGAAACAATTCTCCAAGCATTTCTGCCAAGTATTAATCCTTTTGCTAATAGGTTTTCATGCTTTGTTTGTACAGATGCACTGTGTTAGCCAGAATTTGAAGCTCATGGTGCTGGTTAGCAGTGTTCCTTAATGGAGGCCTCTGTAAAGAGGAGACATGTCTAGGAGATGGCTAAGCCGGTTCTTAAAAACATAAGTCTGCTCCACACTGTACATGAGCCCTAAGCCTTCTGCCATTTCCTTTTGATAAGTGCATTGTGAGGCTTATGCGGAAAGTGGTGCTTTCGCAGAAGATTGGAGCACTGCTCATTATTGGTTGTTGCAGCTTGGCTTCACCCTATAAATGTAGTTTCTACTCCACCAGCCTTGTGTTTTTTGGTATTTTTCAAAGGTGGATGATAATAATCCCGTTGGCTCTCGTGTGTGCTAGGAAAAAATCCCTTAAACTTACATTTTTATTGAAACTCTTTCAATTCGGAAAGCATTTGAAATTCTCCATTACAGTGCAGCATGGTGAGAAAACGTGCCCAAAATGGACTCTCCTCACAGGTGCTGTACAATATCACCCAGAGACAGACAACTGACTGTGTTCACACTTTCAAAGATTTACAAAATAAAAAATTTGAAAAAGTAATGCAAGGAGTTAGAAACCCCTGACATATTCCATGGAATCATAAACCATTCTTTAAAGACGTCTTTCTTAAATCACTGAATCAATACTGCTTTCACTTCTGACTTGTAGTAAATAAAAAGATCCCGTGTTCCACAAGGATACCATGTTTAGGCTTTAGATACATCACAAATGAAACATCTTATTACCATTACTATACGATTTTAGTATTCTCTCCAAAATAAATTATCAGATGAGGAACTTTAAAAACATTCTTCATGTTTACAGATAATTCAGCGATTAGTGTGAGATGGAAAATAACTTATTTTTTCAAACATAGGGAGTTGATATATTCCTTTATCTTAAAAACTATTCGACAGCATCTCTGAGGCCAATTACAAGCTAATGGAAATAAATATATACATGTTAAGCATCATTTGGTCATCATCACTCTGATGACATCTTTACGTCAGTGAACTTTTAGCGATCACCAAATAAACATGTTGATAGGAACAACTGCTAACTAAATTGCCTTTTGATAAGAGTTTTGGAGCTGTTATTAAATACATTATATATGATCATTAGATTGTAACACCCCAAGAGAGACGTTGTAAAGCTAAAGAATGTAATTGAGTAATGTCATTGGCAACTCTTTGAATCTTTTTCACATTCTCACTTCTTCATGCTCTCACTTCACCTTTTACCATACGCCTGGCACATCTATACAAACCTCTCTTTCCTCCCTACATACACAGTCCCTCTTTCATGCCACTTCCTTACAGAAGACTCACCAGAGTGCCCTGCAAGTTCAGCAGAAGGCAGAAGTGCTGCTGCAGGCCGGACACTATGATGGCGAAGCCATCAGGGACTGCGCGGAAAAGGTGGCCCTCCACTGGCAGCAGCTGATGTTGAAGATGGAGGACAGGCTGAAGCTGGTCAATGCCTCGGTGGCCTTTTACAAAACCTCAGAACAGGTAAGGTCACCCACAAATAGTTCATTGTGACAAAAGAGGGGAATATCTCTTGTGCTTCATTAATACAAAGGCGGGGTTCTGATGGCATTAGAATCCTTAGGCTGGTAGATGAGTGTTTTGTAAATATTGCTGAAATATTGCATGTTTCACTTTATTCTTGTATTTCTCATTTTGTATTCTAACTCTTCCTCCTTTCTTTTCCTATATTATGATTTGTGAAATGATCATAAACTTGAAGCTTCTCCGTATGCTCCAAGGAGCAACCTCAAATTTATATTGTGTGGGGCATAAGGTAGATTCGTTATGGTCAACAATCACTTTCTTGGTTTGAAATGTCTCTTGCTACACACTATAGGTTAATGCTGGCTCCCATATTTTGTGTACTCTACATGAGCTTTATGGCTATTCAGTGAACTTCATGGAGCATCACCACCTGCAACCTCACCCCATCCCTTGAGACTGATAGCTCAGACTAGGGAAACTGTGAGAGGTTAGACCACTTTGTAGAGAGCTAGTACATAATTCTGGAAGCAAATCAGAGTTATGGCATGTACATGAACAATTTATGAATTTGGAAACCCAAATGTTTGTCATTTTTTGCAGCACAGTTTGATTATGGTTCTGTAACAATTGGCTAGCCGCATAACAACCTGTTTCATTGTGTCAGCCATGTGACTGGCTGGTAAGTGCAGGCGTGATATCCAGTCCCCATGATCCCTTGTTGATTGGCACTTGCATGATGTAAAAAATGCACATTTTCTGTGATCTCCAAATACATGTGTTTGAAGTCCGAGTTTAATGACAAGGAGTCTCAAATGAAGGACTTTTTTAGGTTTTCTCTTTTAATTGGACTACCTTGTGTGATTTCTCATGTCCCCAAAACCTAGCCCAGTGTACTGCTAATTCACTGTGGAATGCCTCCCTCTATGAATTACATGCAAATGCTTTAAAATCAGTGAGTTGCACTACCTGCGCCACTGTGCGGAAGTTGGCCTGCGCTTATACATCTTTCGAGAAACAACAATCTCGGGTTTTGGCTCAAAAGCAGCAAGGCTTAGCCTAACAACATCAAATAACAAAAATGTGCCAGTGCTGCACTTTTTTTCCACCTATACTTCAACTAGGTGTATTGAATCAAACAATATCACTGGCAACTACTTTTTCAGTTGGATTTAATCAAAAAAAGTTTTTCAAGTTACATCAACTTTCTATTACAAAATACATACCACAAACCTAAAAACACGTCTTATAATAATGCATTTTCTTGAACAACTTTGACTTTCACAATACTTGTTGAACATTTTTTCTTTTGTGCACTTGTGTGACACCACCTAACGAATCAAACCAACAACGTCATACAAATCAAATACTCAGTATTCACTCTTGCACACTCAACCCCATTCATATCAAATTGACAATTGGACACACCAAAATTATATTAAATACATATACAGAAAAAGACCATCAACATAAAAACAATAATCGTGATTCTTGAACAATAAACTCTGTTTTTTGTTTCGTCTAATAAATTGGCCTCAAAAGATAAGGTCTACGCGTTTCGAATCCCTTTTCTTTGCTGGGATTCTCATCAGGACCAATTTTCACTGCACCTTAATGCTGTCATAGCGTCCGAAAGTATGTCAAGTACAACCTCTACTTGGAATCTCAGGTGGTGACAAGAAAACGATTCAGTCGCTATACGAAAGATCTTTTAATAAGTCTTAGTCCGTATACAGAAGCTGCGGATTAAACTTCCGATTCGGAAGAAATACAGCAGCAGATCGCAAGCCTAACGCGGACCCGAGTGATTAATACGTTCCAGACCGACGAATGAAGTTTAATCCGCAGCTTCTGTATACGGACTTAGACTTATTAAAAGATCTTCCGTATAGCGACTGAATCGTTTTCTCGTCACCACCTGAGATTCCAAGTAGAGGTTGTACTTGACATACTTTCGGACGCTATGACAGCATTAAGGTGCAGTGAAAATTGGTCCTGCTGAGAATCCCAGCAAAGAAAAGGGATTCGAAACGGGTAGACCTTATCTTTTGAGGCCAATCTATTAGACGAAACAAAAAACAGAGTTTATTGTTCAAGAATCACGATTATTGTTTTTATGTTGATGGTCTTTTTCTGTATATGTATTTAATATAATTTTAGTGTGTCCAATTGTCAATTTGATACGAATGGGGTTGAGTGTGCATGAGTGAATACTGAGTATTTGATTTGTATGTCGTTGTTGATTTGATTCGTTAGGTGGTGTCACACAAGTGCACAAAAGAAAAAATGTTCGACAAGTAATGTGAAAGTCAAAGTTGTTCAAGAAAATGCATTATTATAAGACGTGTTTTTAGGTTTGTGGTATGTATTTTGTAATAGATAGTTGATGTAACATGAAAAACTTTTTTTGATTAAATCCAACTGAAAAAGTAGTTGCCAGTGATATTGTTTGATTCAATACACTTAGTTGAAGTATAGGTGGAAAAAAAGTGCAGCACTGGCACATATACATCTTTCGAAGCATCTGCAGCCTTGCATCTCAGCTTGTCAGGCCGATGGAAATTCTTCTTGGAGGAAATTGGTGCGCTAAGGAGTCCGTAGCTGTAGATTGGGGATGGAAGCCGTGGCCCACAACGCAATCATGGAAGAGACTGGGGCGGGTGATAGTAGAAAAGAAGGCATTAATTGATAGCATGCACGTTGGGCATTTGACAATATTCTGAATGGCACATGTCTGAACCATGCGATTATTAACAATCTGTGGGGCATCTGACAAACCCCCGTTAGGAACTGAAACATGAGGTTTCTGGAGATTTCTATAACACAGATAGTTTTATTGCTATACCAAGTAGCCACAGGCAACTGGAACTACTGTCCTGAATTGTGGCCTGTGGGAGAGTGGTGTGCCGTCCAACATTAATACGACATGCTCTTGACATGCTTCAGGTGTGCAGTGTGCTGGAGAGTCTCGAGCAGGAGTACCGGCGGGACGAAGACTGGTGCGGAGGCCACGACAAGCTTGGGCCAACGACAGAGATGGACCATGTCATCCCCCTCATCAGCAAGCACCTTGAGCAGAAGGAGGCTTTTCTGAAGGTAAGGGCTTTACTATTTTCGTTTTTTTTTTATCAATCTTACTGTTGTATAGACCTGCACTTGCAACTATTAGAGTACTCATTTCAATGTTACTTTAGCCCGTTTTCACATGTGCCAGGGACACCAGCCAGCTCAAAAGCTTAGGGTGGCACAATGTCCGTGTAAACCAGGAAAAAAGGAGCTTTGGGTTGGGTCCCATTTAGATGGAGGACATTACAAAAGGAAAATACAAAGCCACCGGGGAGATCCTGCAGTGCCTACATAAAGGTCCACATTGCTCCAAAGTCTTTAAACAGTAATTCTTGAAATATGATAACGTTGAGTCAGAGAGCGGGCATTAGCACTTGCCGTGCCTGGTTAAGTCTTGAAGATAAATACCAGCCATACCCACCGTGATAACAATAGAAAGCACTCAACTGGACAAGCTTTAACACTGATAGTTTTCTATAAAGGCCAGATATATGGCTGTTTTGATCGCTGGCAATGGCAGCGCTCTTAATGTTGTCTGAGCTCTTCATAGATTTTGAGTATCAAAGATGCGACGGAAGATTAATACAGCACAGTGTTTTCCGATGATGTTCTGTTGGAGTTATCAGATGACTATAAGTTGCCACAGACGGCAAGTTTCCAGATGTGGGCTTTTATTTAATAATCTTATGCATTCCAGAATTGTAGTCTAGATCCACCAGTTGGGCAATCGTACTATACCACGATGCTTTCTAGAAGAAAAGCCCACGATGTTAAACCGTGATGCCATGTGATTACAAGACTTTGCAATGATGGGGGGGGGTGATGTTTTTATTTCCCACTATTTTTGATTTTTAATCTACTTTACGGGATTGCCATATTATCTAAGTTACTTCTGCTTCTAAGGCCTCACTGCCTTTCACCCCGTTAGAGCCGATAACAGCAGTTGCAGGCCTCAGCAAAATTATGAGATCTGCAGGAACATCTGTGACCTTTTACTTCCAGGCTGAGATTTTTGGCAGCTTTCACTATCCATAAACTCCATCAGAAAGTCTGGTGTAAAATGAGAATTTACCTAGGGAATCGGACAGGTAATAAGTTATTCACCTTGTAATTGCATGTTTCTAAGGGGATCATAAGAGTCCCCTTTGTAATCCACCAGTTAGGGGCCTGTTTCAGAGTATGGCGGATGCGTATTACAAACATTTCAAATATCCCGCCCGCCTTATTGCAAGTGCACAAGGATAGGATGCACTTGTAATTAGGTGGCGGGATAGCTAATGTTACTAGCTTGATAGCTTTGTGAACAAGGATATTTAAACAGAGTATATTTCACATAGGGAATATACCCAATTTATAGTCGGCAGATAATTCTTTCAAGGGAAATTTTGCTGTAGGTTTGACCGCTTCCTAATCATTGTACTGAACTTTATATGTGGGTTATGGAACCAGAGAATCCCTCGGGGCAGAAATGTCCTCTGTTGTTTGAAGTTGACACCACTATTTCCATTCAGCAGTGATCACCATTGTGTGATTTACTGGTATGATTTTGTGTGAGCTGCAAGCAAAGGATAAACGAGCAAATACCTGTGCTGAAAACAATCACTCCTAAATATTCAGTCTAAAAAGTGGATCATTGATTTTGCTCATTTGTGCATACCTCTCCTTCGGTCACTACATCCAGGTGTGTGCCTTTGCTCCTCAACCTATTTGTGGGTGAATCAGGCTGGTACCCGTTCATACGTTGGTGAAACTCAGTGAATCCTTTCATCCTGGTTCCAGTCTGTGCCCCAGTCATTCACTCGTCTTCTGTCTAAGCATCTATTGATGTATCTATCAATTTATTTACTTGCCAATTGACTTGTTGATCGCTCTATCAGTCTGTCTGTTTATATGTTCATTTATTTCAATTAGTCCGTCTGATTATCAGTTAGTCAGTCTAGCTGTCAATAGATTGATCTGTCTAGCTATCTCTCCATTTTATGTGTGGGACATATTTTAAGAAAAGGAACAATGTATGTGTGTGTCCCACTCAGGATCCGTCTTTACAATGTAACGTAGATATACACACACACCCTACAATTTCATATCATGCATTAATTGCTCAGAAAAAATATATATTATGCATTTCTTTTTTGTTTCCTGTAGGGGCTGATGGTATTGTCAATAGGGGTAGGGTCCTCAAACGTTACTATTAGTGACATCACATTAGCTGAGAACAGATTTCCCCACTGTTGCCACACTTGGCCTCTGTTGTACCTGCACCATGTTTCTTGCAGGTGGTGCCCCAGGTCCACTCCAGAGAACCTGTATTGACATGTATTGAACATGTTATGACTAGGGGTGGTATATATGCATTTGCATGGCTTTTCGCTGGATGAACCGTAGGTTTGATAAATATGGTGGCGACTTTTCTCTTACTGGGAGATGAGTGGGCATGTCCAGCTGCATATGTGCTACTTTCTGAATTTTCCCTTGTTTAATTTCATCCTTTTCTTTGTTTTGTGTTGAAAATCAATGAAAGATTGTTTAAAAATATTTTAGATACCCAGCAAACCAAAGACATGTACATCAGGAATGGGCTGGAGGTGTTTCACAAGCAGGAGTCACTATTGAGCTAAGAGTCAGTACTATTGGATGTAACTTGTTTAACTCCATAACTGTCTCTGAAGTGGGGCATCCGGGAGCAGTGCAGCAGGGACGCTGTGTTCCTGTTGTTTAGGTCTTGCTTAGAGCAGCGCTTGCGCTGTCTCTTCGAGACATGCAATATTCAGTTTATGTGCATTAAGCTCTGCCTATGTTCCGCCCATCTTTACAATTGGCTTCTCTTCCGGTCCTTTGTAAATGATGGCTTTTGATTCGTCAATAGGCTTAGTAGTCCCTCCTTAGTACCTCCTTGTCTCTCTTGTTAACCTCCCATGAGGACTGGTCCTCTTGCTGTGGTGTAACACAGTATGTTTTATTTTCTGTCTCAGGGCACTATTTTCTTAAATGGATTTGTCCTAGCGCTTGCACGACATGCTTTCCTGCAATCTGAAACTGCTTGTTTACAATTTACTACTGACAGATGCTCCCTCTGTCTCTTAGGCTCCCTCTCCTCCCCCCTCCTGCTTCATTAATTGATGCGGTCTACTGTCTGCTGCTAGTTTTACATTGTCACCCCCCACCCAGCTCTAATTGGCACCAACATCCCTCCTTCTTGTTGCTTGTTTAAATTGCCCTGCAGAAATGCGAGTTGTAAACTGAGGGTTTAGAAATGCAGGAGGGCAGAGAAAGATTAAACTTGGAAAAAGCACTTTTTTGTCAAACCCACATTAAATGTAGTTTTCCCCACAGTCACCTTTTCTTTCTGAAAAACAAGAGTTTTGCAGATGTTAAAAACAACTTCCACAAAGGGGCAGTGTGGTACTTTTCAAAGAACAAGATTATTTATGAAGTGCCCTCCCTCTTCCTATGTCTGCAGAGACAGTTTAGCAATGCATTAAAGACACACTGTGTCCAAAACGCGCTGTCTCTGCGGACATAGGAGGAGGGAGGGCACTTTATAAGTAATCTTGTTAAAGCAACATTCAGCGTGCTTTCTGAACACATGTTCACCCCACGGGATTTTTGTTTTTTTCTAAACATAAACTAACAGGAAGGATTGCTGTTATCGCTTTTCAAGTATAAATGAAACGCTGTGTAAAAATGCATTCCATGTACCCACATGAAATGCATTTTTACAAAGCTTTTTAATTTTTTCTTTAAAAATGAAACCGCAAAATCTTTCCTGTTAGTTGACAGATTATTTATGAAGTACCCCCCCCCCCCCTCCCCCTATGTCTGCAGAGAGTTTAGCAATGCATTAAAGACACATTGTGTCCAAAACGCGCTGTCTCTGGGAGGAGAACGGGCACTTTATAAAACAATCTTGCTAAGCTTATATGTGCAGTAACAGCCCCTTGCATCTTTCAATTACTGTCACATAATGCAGTTTTTTGGCTTTTATGCAAAGGGAGTATTTTTCTTTAGGGCACATTTTAGTTGCTAGAACACAAAGCTTTAGAAAATGCAAACGTCACTGGTCTGTGAGTCAGTCTTTTGTTATTCTTAAATAGGGTTTATTGCTAAGTGTTTTGTTATTGTTAAGTAGAGTTTATTGCTAAGTGTTCACGCTATTCGCAAGTTTTTTATGGCTGCCCCAGGAAGGAGACAGCCCTGATAAGATAAGGATCAGCAATCAAAGGCTATGTCTGTTTTTGTGAAACATTTGCTGCTTTTCTCTTACTATAATATGATACACAGTGGAATTTCTGTCAATCATCCATTTGTTGCTTTTTTTTTTTTTTAAACAAACATTTACTCGATAATCACAACACTATTGGCCTATCATAAAAAATATTTGTGATATCTTCAAAGGCCTTTTTTCTTTAATATGGGATAGTGTGGTGCTTTTGTAAAATTTTTCCTTTTTTAATCTCTTTATTTTCTAAACCGTATACCATATAATTCAAAATCCAAGGGAACTCAAGGACTGTAAACAGGGCATATTAGATGTAACCAATACATCTGGGCCATTTGTTATAAGCAAACAACCATAACTCAGAGGTTTCCTCAAAAGGACACCTCCTTTACCGGAATAAATAAAAATCCTGGTCACTCGGGAACTCTAAACGGGGCAGCTTTCTTTCTAGAAATAGGAGGAATATTACCACTGCTTCTCTGAAGCTTTTGCGTGATGTTTACAGCGTTTTAAAAGGGAAGGCTTTTTTCATATGTACTCAGTCAGCACTGCTGTAGATAGACAACAAGCATTCAGCGTCACATAAGTCAACACAATGCTACACAATTCCACACCACACAACATATTTACAATCTACATAACACCACTCAACACCACATAATTCAATTCCACCTAATTGCATTCTACTCAATACTACATAAATACACTCCACATAAATCTACTCTATGCCACATACAAATCCACATAAATACACTCTACGCCATGCCACATAATTCCATTCAACATATTTTCCCTCCACCCACACTGTTCCATGCCACACTATTCAACTGCACACAAATGTATTCCATATCACATAATTCAACGCCAAACATTTTGCATCTCCACAGCACAATTCCACTACACACCACATATATTAAATTTAAAACACAGAATTCAACATCATATCACAAAATTCAACGGCACACAACATATTTAAACTCCACTACATAACCATCCACAAAACAAAATGCCATTCCACTCAATTCCAATCCAGTCAAAAACACCAAATTACTATTCACATAATACAACTGCACACCATGCCACACAATTCCACTACACAAATCCATGCCACACAACAATGCCTCGACTAACAATTTCAATCCAATTTACATAATCCCACTACACACCACATACATCCATTCCAGTCCATAACACATAGGTAAGAGAATTACATTTACAACACCAATACCTCGAACTCTTTCTTTTTTTAACATGCAAACGCACAGATATGGAGCTTAGCTCCTACCTATTTGTTCTTTTTCATCACCAAAAATGCAAAGCTATCCACACAGTTCCACACAATTCAACTCCACACATTTCCAATCCACACCACATAATTCAAATGCAAACCACATTATTCCACAACACAATTCAACTACAACTCAACACAATTACACAACACACCACATATATACATTCCACACCACACAATTCCACATCATGCCACAAAATTCAACAGCGCACCACATAATTAAACCGCACTACATACCACTCCACAACACAAAATACCATTCCACACCATTACACTCCATAACACAGAATCCCTCTCCACATGATTCCAGTACACTAAATACCACATCGTTACTATCCACATAATTCCACAGTATGCCATACTTCATAATTCCACTACATAAATCCAATCCACATCACACAATTCCACTCCACTCAATTACACCCACAGTCAACGCATACAGTCGAGCAAGAGCGAGATCACAGACTTAAGGCGCACCCTCCAGGGGTTGGAGATAGAGCTACAGACCCAGCTAAGCATGAAATCGGCCCTGGAAAGGCACCCTTGCAGAGACCGAGGGCAGGTACTGCATGCGACTCAACCAGATCCAGGCCATGGTTTCCAACGTTGAAGCACAGCTAGGCGAGCTCAGAAACGACACGGAAAGGCAAAGCCAAGAGTACAAGATCCTCATTGATGTGAAGATGCGCCTGGAAATGGAGATCGCCACCTGCTGGAGGGAGAGGATGCCCAGCTCTCGTCCAGGGCTACCAAAGATGTGCTCCAACCCACCCGACAAGTCCGGACAATCGTTGAAGAGACCGTGGATGGGAAGGTTGTCACATCCCATGAGAAAGTCTGCAAATCTGCCTTCTGAGGGAAACATGAAGAGATCTTGAAGGACCCAAGCTGGCAAATCCTGGGCACATCACTGGATGAAGACCACAATTGTTCTTTACAGAGCCATCCCAAACCTTGTGGCTAGTCCAGCTACACCAGAGATCCTCTAAAATGGGTCCTTCCCATAGAGTTGCTTCCATCTTCTTCTTTCTTGTCTGTCTAGAGATGGGGGAGCCAAACACAGCATAATGCAGCCCTGCTGTTTAATCATTTTTGGCTTATTGGTCATTGAAGTGAAGAGAATGAAGAGCTGGCTTGAGTCAAACACTACCGTTCATCTGGTGCTTCTGAACGTCAGGCTGGACCCATCACCAGGCAACAGCTAACCATCTTCCATAGGTCTCCAGCGCCTCATCTGCCTCTGTCATGCACAATCCAGATTGCTACTTACATGTAGCAATCGGAGTATACTCTGAGTATTTGATGAGTGATGCGATCATCGGTGATCTGCACTGGAGCTGCTGAAAGACTCATTAGTCGCTGCCTCTACCCCCAACCTCCCTTAACTATGACGCCTGGACTCTACATCTTATGGATTTCCCCCCGGAACCCATTTTTCAAACAATCTCATATTAGATGCCGAGATGACTCTGCGTGGTGTTTGTTTATTGGCATTGGCCTGAGTATCTACATGGCCCCACCTGGGTTCTGGTCCCGCTTGCTCTAACGTTTGGGCCTCCATAAGACACTTTTCTTCCACTGCCGGTCTACCAGAACTGATCTGCTTCCCCGCCCTTGTTCTTTTTTTCTCCCCTCCTCTCCCTTCCCTCCTTCTTCTACTGGGGTTCTGATCCCCTATGTTTGATTATGCAACTGTAATTAATGTAACCATGCAAATCTGCTATCTTTTTTATTCCCTACTGCGGAAACCTGAGTAACATGGCTGATGCCCGGTGGAGCTGCTAGACAGTTATAGAAGAGATTGGCCCTGGTTCACCCCCTCGACCATCACCTACCCAGCCGGACATTAGGCATAGTTCTCCTTGTCTCCCCGTTTTGTCTCCCTACGCCCCCTCCCTCCAAAGAACTACTAATAACTTTGTTCTTTTTCCTGTGTTCTTACTATGCTCTTGTAACGGATGTAATTTGTATCTTGTAACACAACGATCCTCATGTAAAGCGATCTGATACCTCCGGGTCTAGCCAGCGGTATATAAAACTCTTCAAATAAAAAAATTAAAAAATACAATACTAACCAATCCAGTACAACCCACATAATTCCACTACACTCCACATACATACACCCCATAACACATAGATAAAAGACATTGCCGTTTACAATGCCAATAGCTCTATCTCAAACTAATGCAAGACAGATTGCATTTTTTGTTCAAAAATATCCCAGCAGTAGCATACGTAAGGGTGCATTACCTTATATGGCTAACAGAGGTCCCTTTACAACTACACAGAGACACCTAATAACAGCCTGTGATACTGCACAATTTTCTTGCTTCGTGGATTTTCTTTTATTACTTATGCTACTGTTGGGATATTTTTTAACAAAATAAAATCCAACAAACATAATTTGCAATACGAATAGCTGAAACTTTTAGTAAGGCGACCCCTATTGCATTGCAAATGATTGTTTTAATACTATGACTGAGATGCAGCTTTCAGCCATATTTTACCTTGCCTGCGTCCAAGGAATCCAAATATAATGCATTTTCTGTATGATCTGGATATTACATGCGGTTTAGAGGTGTGATGTATTTTAAATTACTGATTGTTTTGCTGTATTGGAAGCTGGCGGAAGTTGTGTTACCTCCTGTGCCTTCTTGCTGCTCTTCGTCAACTTTAAGATGTGTTTTTTCCACAGGCTTGCACATTAGCACGACGGAATGCTGAAGTATTTCTGAAGTATATTCATCGAAACAACGTCAGCATGCCTGGAGTGGCCAGTCACACAAGAGGGCCCGAGCAACAAGTCAAAGGTAGGCTGGCCTGCGGCATCTTCTTGCAGGTGGGCATGGACACCTACAGATCCAGTTGTTGCTGCCATCAACCAAAATGACTTGAAATCAATGGCTACTGCATCTAATGCACCTGGCAGGAGTTTTTTTTTGCGTTAAGCTGCTGTTTCTGGCCAACCTGTATTTCTGTAGCATTTTTTCTCTGACATTGGCGGTGGTAGCCGGTCCAGTGTTTTATCCGTTTGTTTTCAAACTATGAGACTAGACCAATGTGTGATCCCATTGAAATCAGCTTGTGATCTGAAAGAATAGGTGGTCCTTGAATCCAGGGTGTTAATGTGTTTGAGTCTCCTCGTAATCTATCCTTGTTCTTATGTATCTGAAGCATTTTAGGTGTACCTCATGGCGTGATTTCCTCAGCATTTGTATATTGCCTTTAACCATTAAATATGGCACCACAGCCATTTCTTAATCATGGCACCCTTTTTTTGTTTGTCAAAGATTTATGTTCATTTATTGTGTAGAGTTGTTCAGTTAACTTTGCCCGTGTATGGTTGGTTGGAATGTGTTAACTGTCTAGTTTAGTATGTGTGCATTGATATCAAAGTAAAAGGATTTTGGTCCTGATAAAGATTGAATGTGTATTGATGTTTTAATTATCGGGATTAGGCCCCCGCATCCTCCCCAGTTCCCCCCGTTGTACCATTCCTTGTCCCTCATCTGTATGTCATCCACAATGCAGGTATCCTGAGGCCTGTCATCATGGATACTGTCCATTCACTCTCTTTACCCAGCATGCATCTCTTCCATTTGCAGCAGGCACAGATGAATGATGAATGGCTGCACAATAACTCTTTAATGCACGGGTAGATGAGTTGACTGTCTTGAGATATTTCCATAGCACCTTTAAATATTAGGACTTTCAGGCTGAAAGCTTCAAAAGCCGCCTGTTTTCTGAGAGGTGTGTTTGATTCAGTTGGCAATGATTTTATCAAGGCATTGAGTAGGCGGCAATTGCTTGAGTTATTGCAGTCCTCGGCATGAATCATGCATCATAAATTCTACACCTTCAGCACCGGAGCCTAGTCTGAAAATTCTGTGCAAAACACAACACAGAGAATATCTGAGAGGATTGAATCTAGCAGCACATTGAGGGGTGTGGATGACCCCAGCACTATGCCTGCCACTCGCAGTGCCAGAAACCCACCTCTGACTCGTTGTTTTATGTATAGTGGTTGCGCCCGTTCGCTCTCAAGGCTCCACCTTCAGCACCGTCCATTAACCCCTTCGGTGCTCATGACGGAATGGTTCCGTCATGACCCACGGTTGAGCTGTGCTCATGACGGAACCATTCCGTCATGACCACACCCGCGCAAGATTCCGTCAGCACAGCGGCGGAATCTGCGCAGCATCGAAGGGGTTAAACACAAAATCCATCACTGGAGTTTCCAAGTTTGATGATGACAAATTCTGACGACAGTATTACAAAGAGGTTGGTACTGCCACTGTTGTGCAGGGGAACAATGTTACAGCAGCTGTAGTTTGTCCTGCCTTCAGGCCTTTCGCTCCTCATTTGGGTTGTTTGTGGCCTGCTCTTTTGTGTGGCCGCGCCCATGGATTTCTGTTCCTCAGGAGATTCACTTTTATTTGGGTGCATATTTAGGCATCTCTGACACCTAGCTCATTGTCCAAGCATTGCAAGAGAGTAAATTACTACCCTACCCTACAAGAAAGTACCTCCATTTTGGCACTGCTATATAATGTACGCAAGAACATTCAGCATAATGGATGTCCCAAAACGGAAAAGGAGACAATTGTTCCTCTTAATGTGAAAAATGGCTACGTCATGAATCAAGGCACGGGTCATGTAAAAACATCAAATTAGAACAGGGTTAAAAACAAACATTGGCAGTCGATATGTCTGGCTTTGATGTTGCTTTAATGCTGTTTGCATGTGTTGCAGGCGCAAATGTTGTTTATCACATGACAGGCTGCACTATTGGCGTTGCAAATGCACGCGGGAAAGCATAAACAAGCATTGGCATAGCCAATAGGTCTCGCTTTTGGGACCTTATAAGTGTTTAGCCATGCAACAGTTGCATAACTAAATACTTATAAGGTCCCAAAAGCGAGACCTATTGGCTATGCCAATGCTTGTTTCTGTTTATTACTGCTCTGTGGTAATGGCGGCGCACGGGTGCCACCATTACTACATAGAAGTAATACACAGGCTCACGGAGAACATCAAAGCGGCCGTGCGGCCGCGAAAGTGATCGCGATCAAACATCAAAGCGGCCATGCGGCCGCGAAAGTGAGGCGCGCGTGCCCGCGCACATGCACTGTAGCTCTAGGCTACAGTGGTAGCACTTTTTTGAGCCCTCACAAAATGTCTCGCCAGGTCAGCGCATGCGCTGGGTCAGGCGAGACCTAAAAAAGGATTGATGTCTTGAATGTCACAAGCAGCATCACGAATGAGTATAATTTACGGATGCAAAATAGTTTCTCAAGCGTTCCAAAGGAAGATCTTCATGGAAATTAAAGTGGTACTGAAATAACGGCATGAATAATACTCCGATTGGTTTAGCTAAAGTCCAGTCAATATTTATTTAAACAATTTGCAACCATAGGTTTTTGACAGGTCGGCTTTGTTTGGCTGTCAGACCTAGAAATGCTTGTGCCGTAATGCTAGAACTAGTAGAGTTTCTCAGTCTAGGAATTATCCTGCCATCAAGTGGTTTAGTCTGGAACAACGTGAAGATTTATTTTTAATTTGAGTGTTGAAAATAGACAGTCATTATAGTTTATTAGTAAACCTACTGCATGCAATTCCTCAGTGCCGCAGGACATGACCACCATCTTCAAATGTAGCTTGTTACATTTATTGGACGTTTAAGCATTTTAAAAAGTTTCCTTTCGGGAATTAATCAACGCAAGGCCACTTTTGAATAAGCAGTTTCAGAAAGGGGCAAGTTCCAAATCCGGATTGAAATGCATGAGCTGCCGCTGCTTTTCTGAGAGACAGTAAAAAATAACATTTAAAATATTGTACAATTGCTAATCATGGGCACAACATTTGGATTGCAGCTGTCAAGGTCATTTATCTTCAAAATGTTATGGTTTACTTAAAAAAAAAAAGTCTCCTAAAACAAAAGATTTGGTGCATCCATGCTGTCAACCAGTAAGACAACATAGCTTTTGGATTTTAAATACCATGTGACCTTCATGCTCAAGTACACTGAGGTTTAACTGTTCTGGGTCTCAGTGGGTAATTTCCACACTATTGTATCCCAGATGTGTATGTTTACTTGATAACTGGGGCAAATACTAACCAGGGGTCATTTTGTTTTTCAAAGCAGCATGTCCCGCCCTTCTCACTATACCAGGTCAGGCATATAGAGCTTGTTAAAACTCACAAAAAGAGAAGGACAAAGTCCAACTGTAGAAAAAAGACCGCTAAGAAACGGATACTATCTAAAAGAATATATAAACATCATAGGGATTTAACATGAAAGTACAAGTATATACCAGAAACTTAAGAAAAAAACATTGGATTTCTTAAGGCTGCCCTCACCCACTATGCAGTGGCATGCTTCATGTAAATGTGCAGATATTTATATAGCGCAAATCACCAACCGGTCTCTAAGCGCTTGCTTAGGGAACCCGTCCTGGTATTCCCCTGTGAGATAACCCAGCAGGGCATCCACAAGGTGAAAGCCAGGCATCCCGCCGCGAGGGGCCATTGTGGAGATTAAGCAAGCTATTGCCCAGAGTCGCAGAGTGTGAACCCATGAATCGAGTATGCACTGGAGCGAGAATTATCGAGTCCATGGACAATTTATGGACTCAAGACCCAGCCGAGCCGGGAATTGAACCCTGGTCCCGGGCTGACCTCTGCTTCCAGGTCTGCCTACTCTAACCAGTGAGCCACACTTCTCCACACCAGTGAGCCACACTTCTCCACATCATAGGGCCACTATCAACACCCTGGTGCAGACCAACACACAGGGTGGAGCACTGTTTTTTTTTGGGGGGGGGGGGGAGACGGAAAAAGAGAATAAGACAAAAGTTGAAAGTTCTCCAAATGAGGAGTCCCTAGTGCAGAAAGAAATATAATTACAACTATCTAAGTGAGTGCCTATATATTTATTTATTAGTGGCCCCACGTGGAAGGATTAAGAGTAAATGTTGGGTGTGTAGGAGGAGTTACACCTCCATTACCCCATCTGCTTCTACCGACATGTTTCAGCCAATATCTATTGCCCTAATTGGTTACTGGCCTTCTTCAGCGCACTGATACCTCATGGCTTATAAAACTCTTACCGGTTATACTTTAACCCACTTTTTTTTATATAAAGGCCATACTTCATTCTTTCAAGTAACCACAGTTGCCTTTCATATCAGAGTTTCATTATATTTTCTCCCAACTCGGGGCCGAAGTGGAAACACCCCCCTGTAGTCACACATTTGTCAAGGGTCGGTGTCTCCAACCTGCCCACTTTGCGCCCTCCAGCGGAGGGCACAAAGTGGACGGGTTGGAGACACCGACACGTGACGAATGTGTTACTATTCATCGGAATAGAGTAGAGTGACTGAAGAGAATGCATTTTGTTTGAGTTTTCACTTCAGTTACTAAATGCCGATATAAGAAGGAGCGATGTGTGAATGGCTTATAGACTGTGGCAGGCCGTACAGCCAGACTTGCAGAGCTCCAGCACTCTATCAGTTGGATTCCTTGTGAAGCTGCAATCCAGAATAGAACAAGCTAATAGCGGCAAAGTCACGTGGCCTGGCGAGAAAAACAACAAGCATATGCAATCAATAAGTCTCGCATTTACATTTTATTTATGTTGTTGTTTTTAAAACATAAATAAAAGGCATTGACATTTACAATGCCAATAGCTTAAACTCTCGCAAATGCGAGACCCATTGTATTGCAGACACTTAAAGGCATCGCTGAGTTGCCCTCTTCTGTCTCCCATGACCCCTGAAGAGCTCCCAGTTTGCTACAAGTTAAATAAACAAGACGGTGGTCACAAGTGCGCACGAGAGACCCTCCTGCAGTTAGAGAAACTCATTAAAGAAAATGATGCTTACAGACTAAAGAAGACATAATACGTAATAACCGAAGTAAAAGGGCCAACCCTCATGGGAGGTTACAAATGAAGACAAGGCGGTATGGAGGAGGGACTAACAAGCCTAATATCGAATCAAAAGCCAGCATTTACGAAGGACAATGACACAAGCCAATGACAGATATGGGCAGAGAGTGGGCGGGGCTTCAAGTACATACTCCAATACAGCATGGTTCGCAGAGCAGCGCTTGCGCTGCCCAGGCTCGACCTAAAAAGGTGTCCCCCTGTTTACAGTCAAGAAAATAGTGAGTCAGTCATGCTGGCTGTATCAGTGTTCCCGTGTGCAAGGAGAGAGATCATTCTCTTAAAAGCAGTGCTCTTCCCCCCAACAGTCTTGGAGAAAACTTGAACAGTTCACAGAAGGGAAAATGACTAGAAATATACTGTTGAAGGCAAGACACAAACCAGCCCTAAATGTCCTTTTGAAGGCTTTCAGTGTGGTTTAGTTTTCTAACACCAATCAGCCAGCACCTCCACGTGCAACCTAGTGCAGTTGGGTGGAATATGTGGTACACTGTGTGTTATCATTTGTAATTACTTCTATTCTAACATCCCTGATAGAATATCCAGTCAATACCTGGTGTTATTGGCCCTCACCTGACTTATGGGCCCAGCAGACAAGAGCACTTAGGGATGTGTTTACCAGAACAGATGTGTCATCCCTCTGTCTTCCTCCACTAGTGTCTCATATGTTCTTTGTCAGTTCTTCGATTGAACTGAGCGAGTTTCCAAAGTCGTCTAATATCATCATCTGGGGACTTCTTTTAAAGCAACTTCATTTGCTGTTCACTGTCAACATTCTGATGAGTTTGTCGTTCTGCTGTCGATATGGTGTGATTATTAAAAAAAGATTAGACGCTTTTAAAGTGTATTATCATACAAGTATAGTGAATATATCACTGTCGCTACTTTGCACAAGGGAAGTGTTTTATTGCAGAATGCAGCAAAGGGTAGATGGGCACATGTGACGAGAACAGGTAATGCAGGGGAGTGGTGTGGGCTCAGACAGCCAGCCTGCTAGGTGTTGAAGGTTTTTGGGAAGGAGAGGGCTGTCCTTTCCAGGCGGCCGAGGATACGAGGCCAGCGTTGGTTGTACTGTCTCATGGCCTCTTACCCAGTCAGGCACCCATAACACGGGCTTGGCCCGATTCACTTATGTCTCCTCCCAGCCATTCTGAGCGAGCTGCTGCAGAGAGAGAACCGGGTTCTTCACTTCTGGACGTTGAAGAAGCGGCGGTTAGACCAGTGCCAGCAGTACGTGGTGTTCGAGCGCAGTGCCAAACAGGTACGTTAATGGTAGGCGAGTTGCTCATCTGCCCATCTGCTTACCCTTCTCGCTGAGTGAAATAAACATGTCCTCATTTTTTTGTGTTTATGGTAAGTCGTGTTTAATGTATATTCAAGATGGACGATTCACGGCATATTTGCAGGATAACCGTTATTTAAATGACTTTCACTTAGATTCACTGTGTGCACATGTCTGGCTATCCTGATTATCTGGCATGGAATCGACCCTTCTAGACCTTTTGTGCAAAATGAATCTGTATGACGGGTCGAATAACTTCCCTTCGGTATTTAAATGATTCATAGAAGTGTCCTGGAAGGCTTGCAAGTTACCTGCCCAGTGCAAAACTCAGAGTATCATATTGGAAATACTTACTATCAACTTGTCCAACAGCTTGAAGCAAAGTCTTTCTGCAGCATTATTTTGTTTGATTTATCCCTCGTTAATCTTTGTCTCATGTACAGTGGCAGCCGGTAACTTTAAGAGGGAGGAGGCGGATTGGACACACACGCGCACGCATGCTCACACACTCACTCACACCCGCGTGCACACACACATCCATTTGCTCCAAAACTCATTACCAAATATTCAAACATACATGCACACACACACCTAACATACATTTAAAAACAAAAATCACACTTAATTGCAGCTCTCCCTCGGAGGTCCCAGGAGGGTTGGGACTGCTGCCTTCCCTGATTGGCTGACATTAGGTCTAGCGATGAGGGAAGGAGGCAGTCCCAACCTCATCACAGAGTGGGATGAGGTCTGCGAGACTGCTAACCCCACCCCACCCCACTCTGTGACAAGATGTCATTGATTGAAACTCGGCCCTGGGCACTTCAGGGTTTAAAAATGAAGCGCCCATGTGCAAGGCAAATTACCGTCTGCCTCTGAGTGGGACAAAAGTCCAACAATGTACATCTTTGCAGTCCATGGTGTTTATGTATGCTTAATTACAAATGTATTAAGATATAATACACTTGTAATAAGGTGCATGTGATATCTGTCACATTTGTGACTGAGTACCCATCAGCCAAATTCTAAATCTGGCCCTAAGGCAGTAACTCCTAGAATTCGTTGTATAGGTCAGTATGACGCCAGTAGTGCGTGTTCAGTAGCAAGTGACCACTTGGAACTCCTAAGCGATGGGTCTGATGGAACACAACAGTAATGATGACCCATACCGCATTACTGTATTGTATATAACTTGCTATGCATGAGTCTTACTATGTGCTGAAAGATGTCGGAAATAGTGTTTTTTGTCTGTAAGAAGAAAAGTCAATGCTGCAAAGGAATCTGTTAGCAGTTTTGATTGCCCTGTTCTTTGAATACAGGACAGCTCAATTTGACATGACGTATGTTGTAGAGGTGATCATTCTTAACATATGTGACTGATTGGTGGGAACAGTCAGATTATAAAGTATTTTCCAGCTCGTTTAGGACTGGGACCTAGGCACACTGAAGTAGACCTCAAAAGATTGCTATGTGTTGTAAATCTACAAGACACAGGTCTTCTGTGGCTCATAGTAGCAGAGGCAGAGCCATCCAGTGAAGAGACAGCAGACTGAAAATTCTACTTGATCTACGGAAATTGTTGGAGTGTGGCTGTAAAGATATGTATATTTTTTGGGGGGAAACTGTAGCGGCAGGTCGAAATCTACAAATAAAATGTCTGTAGATCTAAGTAGAATGCATACCGTCCTGGTCCCAGTTCTGTAAATATTACCTGCAGCTTCTCATTGTGCCACACGCAACCACAGAACTAGCCTTTCGGAAGTGAAAACAAGTGATCCTCAGTAACCAAATGGCCGTGTTCTGCTAGTCTACATGACTCTATGAGCACCTGCCTCAGGTAAACGGATATAGAACAGTGACACTCTTAAATATATTTACGTTGAAGTTAAGTACTGACAAACGCTGGGCAATCTGCTTTGGAATTCTAACTGCCTTTTTTTGTAATTTGTATGACATGTACAAATTGGCAGGTTCACCTTCTGCACCCCTAGCCATGCCCTAGTACAGTAGAAAGTTAATGTGCCCGACTCAGTTGCAGAGTCAGTTTCTGGGCTGCCAGCCATACTCTGACACCGCAGATAATTCATGCCTCAGGCTAAGTAACATTCTGCCGTAAATTTATGTATAAGGATGAACTGCTGAGTCAGGCGGTGCCCTTCTAGGCGTTGTATGATGCAGCGTAACATATAAGCTAAACAGAGTTATATTCGGTCCTGCTTGTGAGGCTATAATACAACTAGGAATACATTTGTGAAACAAAACCTCTTAGTCAGATTCTGCATTGCCAACCACTTTCTAATACAGAAACCGTTATAAAGCTGAACTGGCTAGTCACCGCTTGTACTTCTAGTTAAGCACTCGTACAAAAAAGAATGAAAATATTTCCTAGCTAGGGTGTAGGAAAGGAGGCGAGGATTATGCTTTTCTTCCTTTACTTTTTATTACAGTAGCCATTTAAAAGATTTAACATTAAAAGGGAAAAAGAAAAATACCTACCAGTCCCCAGAGTCTCTGAGAATGGTTTAAAACAACTCAGACACTGACAGTGTTGAAACTGACAGAATTGTGCATCGCATGACGAGCACCACTCTTTGAAGTGTACCACCTAATGGGCGGAGGATCACACCGTGGCATGGAGCCAATCCAAGTCAACGACTGCGGATCAGCTCATAACGCGTTCCAGTGGCCGAAATAAACACCAGTACACTTGCCCTGCACACACACTTATGCAAATTGTGAAAATAAGCTTTTTAAGCGACAAATCCATGCATGCACCAAAACTATGAATAAGTATAGTGGAAGAACAACTTATTCGAGCAGCGAAGAAAGAGGATGTCTCAACATAAAGAAAGGGCTATGCGGACTATGAATGAGCCTGATTGGATACTGTTGAGGACTACTATTGTTATACGATTGGCTTTTGTTTTAAACCATTATCAGAGACTCTTTGGACTGGTGGTTTCTTTGCTTTTGTTTTCACTCGCTTTTAATGTTAAATGTTTAAAATGGCTGCTGTAATAAAAGGCGGAGGACGAAAAGCATAATCCTCATCTCTGGTCCTGTCATAGATTTGATATATTAGGCTCAATTGTGGAATCACACCCTGCACTGTCAGTTATGCTGTAGTGCAGCAGACAATTCATGCATCACACTGGTAGCTGAGATACAATGTAGAACTTCAGCATGGCACATTTATTTTGTACTGATTTTGAAGAGCTGTGTTGCTTTCTGCACACAGCATAGTAGCCATACTACATAGAAAATGTACATATTAGGCTACCAGCAAACTGAAGCAGCATTATCTGTGACTCTACATGTTAGATGACTCTTTTCATGCTGAGCTGCTGAATCCCAGTCTACGCTGCTAGTTTTGCTCCAGTGCAGCACTAAATTCATGCATTATATTTAG
The DNA here is from genome assembly GCF_964204655.1 of Triturus cristatus. Taxonomy (NCBI): domain Eukaryota; kingdom Metazoa; phylum Chordata; class Amphibia; order Caudata; family Salamandridae; genus Triturus; species Triturus cristatus. Next base: position 86,822,076 of record NC_140584.1, on the reverse strand, counting down.
CTGCTCAGCTACATTGTGCACTGCCAGTAGTGGTCCAACACAGCACAACCTCAATGCCTGGATTGAATCACAGTTCAATCCACTTAAAGGGCCTGACCTACAAAGCCAATTTTTTTTTTTTTTTGTAATGATCTAAACCTATTTTTAAATTCGGTAACATATCCCTTCTAAATAGCGATTTGTCATGATATGTAACAATGTTTTGCGTCCGAAATCTGGTTACAGAACTTCGACGTTCTACAGTCTCCCAAGTTGGGGTGGTAACACATTCGCAAATTGGAAGGGGAATATTTAAAAAAACATTTGTTGAGGACTAGGCAGTGGTTTGGGGGCCACAGTCAAATCTTAAACAAATGTTAAAAAATAATCTCTTGTTTTTGAATGCAGACCCGTTTCCTTTGAAGAAAACGGGCACATTAAAAAAAGAAGAAACGTTTACTTTAGTTAAATGAAATCATGCACATTGTGTCTCTGACTCCAGCAGGCGACCATCCCTATGATGACATTAAATAGTAGTGAGTTGCAATTTGCAACCTATCTCATAAAAAGTTGGTCAGATTACATCCCACTGCGTTTTGGAATTTTGTGAGCTGAATTAGTAGTACTAAGTTTAGTTTGCAAATTTTTTTTTTTGCAATCACAAAAAGTCAGTGTGATTTGCGACCACTGACATTGAACCACATTGTGCAACCCCAGCAGTGGTGTCTTCCAAGTTGAACCTGGTAATTAACTACACTAGGAATACATGCACCAAACTGACCTCGCTGAGTCACTATTCGCAGCAAGAGCTCTTTTCTGATGGAGCGGAGCATTCATGTGTCAGACCGATCCTGCTGAGTTCTATCCTGCAATGATGTGGTCTGATTCACCATAGAATGACTGTATCAAACCAAACCGGCTGAGTTACTGTTTTGCAATGTTCACAGTGATCTGATAGGCCAGAGAATCCCTGTACCAAATGAAACCTGCAGAGTTACTTTTTTCAACACAGCTTTGCTCTGATGGTGGAGGCGAGTCATGAATCAGACCATACTTACTGAGTGACATTTTGCAATCCTAGCTGTGCTCTGATTCAGCAAAGAAACGGAGAGTAGCAAACCGGTAGCATGCCAGAATATTGTATGCAGCAATGTCGCATAACAAATATTGTGTTCTATATGTAGTTTAAAAAATATCATCCTTTTGGGTGTAGATTTTCTATTTTGTACTGATGTATGGCAGGGACATCTAAAGGATTGGCCCCGGGCCAAACATAATTTGATGGCCCCCTGATCAGAACTACTAGGAACTTTTTAATCAATTTTCTGCTCATTCACGCCCTTAGGACTGTATTTGAATCATTGACAACCCTCTTCCTTGGCCAGGTTACATCTGGGCCCAACCTCTAACCTACTCGTCTCTGACTGGCTGGCACCAGAGAAGTAGAAAGACAAGTGGCCTGAACAAGCCTGATGTGTGTGGTGCAATGGACTAGTGGCACACCTTTCGGGCCTATGTAGCTGGAGTGTTTTTTACGTTTACTGAACTCCATTCCCTGTGAGGAGCAGTGACTCTGAGTCGTGTGGCTCTAGGTTGTGAATTACACCAGCCCAGCAGCTGCTCTGAATACATGGTTTAGTCATGGGGAGAACATATGTTTCTCTAGACTGCTTATTGACAGGTTGCCTATCCTCGGTTCCGACCTTGGCACAATCGGTCTTCAGCTGACCTGTACCAGAAAAGCAGAAAGACTAGTGATCCTTCCAAACCTCCTCGCCACAATGGGTAGTGTAGCTAGTCAGTCAGCTCCATTCGGGCATACAGTGCTTTTTGTTTACTGCACTACTTGTGCTGAGTTGGACTGGTATTTGGAGTCTGAAGGCAGCAGACTGTCATTGCCCTGGTCTGGCACCGCTCCCACAAGAACAATGCTTGTAATAGGCATTTATCTTTAACCATCCCTATCTCAAGTAGGGGCTGGGCTGGCCGGACAGCTTGGGCTGGTTGAAAAAACAACCAGTAAGTAATCAAACTCCTTATTGTAAGACTCTAGACAGTCTGAGACTGCCCCGAAAGGTTAACGAGGGGCCCATTGAATGTTGGGAGTCCTAGGCCAAAACCTGCTTGGCCATGCCTTAAAATGTCTCTGTAGCGGGCGATATTTTCGTAAACAATATTTAGGATGCAATATTCATGTCTTACCAACATAATTTATGCTCCATACCCCCAAACCTGGGTGCTGCATTCGACGTTGCCAGTTAAGATCTAATACAGCATAGATACGATCTGTTCAGAAGATCATCCGAGACACATTCTGCAGGTACAGCCGAGCCACGCTCTCCACTGAAGCAAAAACAGTGTATAAGGCAGAATGTCAGAGTACATCCTGCGATACCAGCCAGGTTCGACCATAGGTGAAAATTCAAGTAAGTATGCATGTTTCTTTCTTAATTACCTTGCACCGATGTTCAGATCAGCATAAATAAAAACAGAATGGGGAAGTAGATTATAGTGTCTTGTCTCCCTGCAGGCCTTAGACTGGATCCAGGAAGCAGGTGAATATTATCTTTCCACGCATACCTCTCCAGGGGAATCGATAGAAGAGACGCAAGTGCTTTTGAAAGAATATGGAGACTTCAGAGTGCCTGCTAAGGTAGATAAAAGTCTTTTAAATGAAATTGGTAGTCCTGATAAGTTGACGTTCTTTGATTTATATGTTATATGTTTGGTTATTTTTTATTAGTAATTCATTTCTGATCTGTCTCATAAATATGGCGTCCATCCATTCATACAATTAAGACAACAACACAACCAGCAGTGGCTTGGACTACTTTGTACACCACAATCATGTCCTAAATGTCAATCAAACGGGAGGTAACATGAAAATCGTTGTTCTTACACTACACAGCCATGTGCTAAAGAGTGTAATTCTGAGTCAAATAAGTTGATAAACTTAATGCTGTTATCTAGGTAGCACCCTACATAAAGAGCTCAGAAGGGCAACACCCATTCTGTATCAAATATTGAGCACATGTGATCAGACACATAGCAAATCTAATCTATTCCAGTTTATGCCTCTTCTCTGCAGTCATGAAAGGTAATTACTTCCTCAGCTGACATGTATGCTGTCTTAACAACAGAGTTGATCTAGGCCTGATTTGTAGGTCTTTACATAAATGAGAGTGTGAATAGTAATTTCTACGCAGTCACGAAAACTGCCACAGTTTAACCGAATCCTGGTTCGGGAAAGAGGGGTTATGGTGTGTGTGTTCAAGGCATTTTTGAATACATTGTTCTAGACAATGTGGCAAGCAGTCATGGAAAACTGTTGTAAATGAATGTTGAGCTGATTTTGTGCGGTTTTCAATAAAAAGGTAATATCTAAATATTCTCAGCCACACACCCCTGTTTAACAGTCTTGAGATCCTTAGCTCTAAAATGAGAACAAGACAAAAGTAGGCCTACACAATGCAGCATGTGTAACATCCAGAAATCCTGTAAGACTGTGAAAGATAAGTAAACTCAGACAGTATCTCAATAAGTTCTGCTGAAGCGCATGGTTGAGCATATTTAAAATCAAACTTAGTTTTAGATATCACACAGCGCATCTCTTATATCACTACGCAGAAATATCTCAAAGAAGAGGATCTCAATTGATTTTGTATATTTTAGTAATGGGAGTCACTGTCTGCACTTGATTTTGTGACCACTTTGCACTGTATTAGATATTGCGACCTGGCTTGTTTTTAGTTGTGCATTTCTATAGTCTGTGCAGAAAATGGGTTTTTGTTTTTGCCGAAATGAAATCATGAACTGCTATGAGATGTATTGTGAAAGTTCTGCATGTCTTGGCTTGGCACTGTTAAAAGCCTGGTATCCGACCATACACTGTAGAAGTCACTCTTACAATGATGAAGTCACTGCTGCCACCGGGGCATGCCCTGATAAACTCTTAGAATTCTGCACTATTTTTGAATGGTAATAAAGATCTCCGCACCTGATTCATGAAGTGCACGAGGCACTATGGTCTGATCCAAACATGAAGCTTCATGATCAGCAGGTAAGGCTCGCCAGAATGACTGTGAAATGCTATTGAGGTCCAACATTTGAACACTAGACCAAATTGACATTAACAATATAGAGTAGGTAGAATTCATCAACGTGGGCTGGTTGCCTACACCTTCAAAGGTCCAAGTTATTTCCTGTAGAGGAATTCTGATTTCTATAAGCTACTTGCATCTTGGCTCCTTGCATATGTATGTCCTCATCGATGCCTTGGGCTGCGCTGCTCCAAGTCCAAAATGGTGATAGGGGGAAGATAGGAGAGGAAGGAAGCTGTGGGAGTGATCGGAAGGAATGCATCAATGCAGGAACGCGTAATATATCAATTGAAATAGCTTGGGGAAGTTTAGTGTTACCTCAAACCAATTGCTAAATTCTCAGTGAGACCCAAGGAAACTACTGAATAGTTTCTTCCTAAAAAGTGTCCAGTTTTGGTAAACACATCAAGTGTAAAGGAAGTAGGCAACAAACTCTGTTCATGGCAAATGCTGTCTGAAATGGATAGCAATTGTTGATCTATGTGCTTATAACATGTTTAGTGACACTTTTAAGTATTAGCTTGCTGCTGAGGGCTGTAATGGTTTGTAAAGGTCCTGAATAACCAGTATAGCCCTAAGCAAAAGAGCTAAAATGTTCTCAATTAAAAAGGGAGAAACAGGAAGACAACATTGGAATGCTGAAGCAGAAGATCTGTACCAGCTATTACTCGTCTTGAACCATTCCACTGTCTTAAGTAGAACTTCTAATGTAGTGCTGCTGCTACTTTTATATCCTCCCAAATTATCATTAAAACAGAGGCTGAAAGTCAAAGAGGAGATGTATGTCTCCGGCAGCTAAGTTAAATTATGACATTTACCATAGCTCTGGGATCACTCTGTATTTTTATCATACAAGGACCACGTCTTTATGTTGCCCATATAACCATCTCAGGAAACTGAAGTAGGTGGTTGCTGTAGTGGTTTTCGGCCACTTTCACAGTCTTGCATTTACATCAAGGGTAACACTTAAGATGCTTTCTAGTGGTCAGAGATAACTAGCCCAGAGGCACTCCCATGACCTGTGTTTGTTTTCTGTGCCAAAACTGCAAGAAATTTCAGTGATTCATTCAGGGTAAATGCATTTAAAATACAACAGCTATTCACAGGTACATTCACCTACATATTAGAAGTGAAATAATTCTTCCAGTTGTTATGAAGCTGTTGAGACCCTCTTCGTCTTATACATTTCATTATTGTAGGGTACCGCTATTTTCTTAAAAACATCTGTTGGTATGGTTTATACTGGGAGATGTCAATGGCAAGCAAGAGAGAAAACCCAGAGCATACATTGCTGTCTTCTCGTTGCTTTTCTCCATTTCTGCATACAGTCATTTCACAGAGATAACATGTTGTAGATGCGGACAAGCCATGAAATCCATGGAGAGCGGTGAGATAGAGCTAAACCAGTGCCCTGTCTTGGTCCTAAGAGCCACAACATGAGCTGAGCCGCCAAAAGATTTGGCTTGTAAATCAAACTGCAAATCGCATAAAAAATGTGGTAGACTCTTTAAAATTCTGTAAATTTCACATTAGATGGTTAATTCGAAATGCTTATTTAATGGAATCCATTCGATTATATGACTGTTTTTAGGCATATGTTTTTTTAAGTAACAGGTTCAAAACAAAACTGCATTTGTGAGGGAAAGCCTGGTTTTTTTTGCGTAGTTTTATTTTGGTTTGCTGAGCCATAGCCACACATTTGACCGGAACCATGCTTCGCTTGCCCACCTCTACTGTGCTCATTTTGGAGATTTTTCAATAGAACACAGTATAATAGGTTGTAGAGTTTTATTTGTAGTACTTGACTGCAGTGAACAATGCTGCACTGTCATCATTGTTGTAGATGTTCTTGATGTAGTAGTCTGTTTTTGTTCTATTAACTGATGGATGTTTTGTGGGTGTAGCATACAATTTCTGAGATGAGAGGTCTATGGGCGAATGTGCGACATGCCTGTTATTTTTCTCTTTACTTATTAGCTGGAATTCCATCCTTGTGTTTAAGAGAGCATTCAATTTTGGTGATTTAGTTTCACTGTCTTGAGGGAAATACGTTTGTTGGAGTTAGAGGAGGCCTGAAAGGTAAAGGCTTTCAAGAAGTGTATTAAATTGTTAGTCTGGTTTGGGGATAAATCAGCCAATTTCAGTTGAACAGCGTGGATAGGGACATTTTTTAAACTCTAGGTGGTCATTGTCACAGACTATAGTGAATGTATATATTCAGTTGAATATAAATATGCCAGCATCACTCTTTACTATGAGACTTCTTTATTCAGTAGACAAATGCATTGTCTTAACGCCTGTGATATATCCGCATTTGAAGTTTCCATTACATAAGGTGCTGTTCATAGTCATCAATTTTAGTGAAATTCTGAAAGGTGGTTGAAAGATATTTGAAATGATAAAAACGAGGCTGGGGTTACGTTAAAGGACTATGGAGATAAACGATGTATCGAACTCTAACAAGAACGCTGAAGCATGATTAATTTGTTGGCCTAAAGACTTTGAGGTCTGTTAAATCTTTAAATTGCTTAATTATGGGATTCTTCTGTTGCCCATATTTGTTTCTTGAGTAACATGGTTGGCTTTGTTCTTGTTTCCCCAGAATTTTAGGGCTGTCCCTGTGGGAGGTTTTTGTCTCATCTAATTAATTTCATTGTTATTCAGTCTATAGAGCAAACACAGTAGGCCAGACTGCTTATTTTTGTTTTCTTCCCTGTTGCTAAGAAAACATATTAAGATTGAAGAGCACATTCTTTGATTACTAATATTTTATTGTTATCTATCTTTAAACATCGCTGAGTTATACTGATGACAATGATAATGAAACACACGCTCACACCTAATTTGCCACAAATCTCAATCTGTCGAATTCAGAATAACGTTATGCTGTTTTGCTTGAAATTGTGTATGGAGGATGCACTCAATTAAACCCAGGTGTTCCCAGATATGTGATGCATGGCCATTGTGTACTAAACAATGAAAACTGCAATCTGCTCTCATTTACATCTATCGGAGCATTTACAGCTATCAGAGCTCCAGAAGAATACTATTGGTCACGCCCCTCATCTGCCCCTCAAACCTGTCCTACACGTATGCACCTTTTTCTAAAGTTGTAACTTTCCTCCTGTGCAGATGTTTAGATAAGTAAGCTGAATTTGGGAGACCATCTTTGACTGCAGCAGTGTATTGTGGAGAAGGTACTCATACAGCAAGTGAGCAAGTACCTCACTCTGCCTCAGTTACCAACTTATCCGATTGGCAGTCTTAAAATATTATGAGCAGTGCCTAGGCATGGGCTGGGTATCCATCTTCACCAGTGCATGGTAAACTCTCAGCTGTGCTTGTGTGGTTCCATGGTCAAAGATATTAGAGTGCTTCATTACGGTTTTCAGGAAATGTTGTGTTTTTGTGGGCAGCCCATTGCCTCTAGCATATCAACTGCACTACTGGTTTCAGGTTCTTTGCAACCAACATTGTTCATCTTCAGTTTACCTCTGCGCAAATGAATTGGCCAATGCCAACAATGATTATCCTCTTGCACCCAGCTGGATTGACAAACTCATATTGTCTGTACCCACCCACTGTATCTTTTCTTTGAGAGGTTAGTTTATAATTTTTCCATCAGGATGTCTTTACTCTAATTTAGGCCATGGTCATTTCTCAGATGACCTCTCGAAAATTAGTCTTGTTTATTGCCAAAGTCCTCCTAATGAAGTTGCAAGATTAATTTCAAGTTCTCAAATTTTTGACATCTCTCTCTTGACAAGGAGTTTTATTGACTGCTGCTCCCAACTCTCATGCAGTTTATGACCACCTGCCTTATCCACCAGGGTAAGCATGCTGATACTCAAAGCTGCCGAAATTAAATCTGAGTTGCACAGTAGAGCCCAATGTCAACTATGGATTACAAGACTGCGCAAAGTGAAACATTCCAACGGCTTGTTTTTCTGTAGTTGTGCTTTTCTACTATCCTAAGCGCCACTCATTGGTGTTCTGTTTTAGGAGTCGGCTAAAAAAAATGGATCTCAAACCACTAAACCATTGTTTGAATTTGGCTCTATAATCTCTTGATGTATTTCTACTAAAAACTTTATGCGCCAGTTTGTGTGGTGTCTTGCCTCTCTGTTTTAGTTTGAGTTCCTGTAAAAATATTCATGTGTATTATTTTTTTATTGTGGTATACCGTAATATCTCTACTTCAGTCTGTGTATTAGTAAATATACAAACTGTGGAAGTATAGTAGAAGGTGGCTGTGTATGATCATGAAATATTGGCTGCTTTAATTTGCTGCCTGACCCACCATTTTGCCGAATCACCGTACCTGCCACGGTACTTTGTATTGTTGTTGTGAGTTTAACAATGTCTCATTATTTCACAGCAAACCAAGGAGAAGGTGAAGCTTCTGATTCAGCTTGCAGACAGCTTCGTGGAGAAAGGACATGTCCATGCCACAGAACTAAAGAAGTGGGTCACCACAGTAAACAAGCACTACCGCGACTTCTCTCTGAGGATGGGAAAGTACCGCTTCACACTGGAAAAAGCTCTGGGAATCAATCCTGAGGTACGGAAGGGACAGCGGAAGGCTGTGATATTAAGGAAGGCCCAGTATCATCTTATGGATTTTTGAGCCTGGGGCAAGAAATAGTTTCAGGACCCATGTTCAGAACAACTGTGAATTTTATTCCACATTTCCTGCTAATACAAGTCCACATGATGCCAAAAAATAGAATTGTACTTAAGGTTTCAGAAATGGGGTTATATGAAAATCACCGAAATGTGTCTTGCCCAGTGTCCCAAAAATCCTTAGGATTACACTGGGTAGAGAGAGACAGACACAGAGAGGTTGGCAGAGAAAGAGGGAGAAGGGTTGAGATAAAGAAATAGACAGAGGTGAGATTAAATAGAGAGATAGATCACTTTCCCAGGTAGCACCTTGAAAGGTGAGGGCCCTGAGCAATAGGGAACTCTGATCATGCCTTAAGATGTCTCTGGGAAAGCCATCCACCATTTCCTACAAGAAAGGAAATAGTCATATGGCCATGCAGGTAAACATCCTTTACAACGCGTGCGTTACAACGCATGCCTTTACCCCGCATTTTTTACTCTGCAAAATCTTTTACAACGCAGGGCTTTACACCGCAAACTTACAACGCATTCTCCAAATTAACACCCCAGTGCAGTTAGAATAGTAAATTGCATTGTAATGGGGAATGTGTTGTAATGGATTGCATTGTAAAGCCCTGCGTTGTTAAAAGATTTCGCAGACTAAAAAATGCAGGGTAATGGCACACGTTTAAAAGCGTGCCGGGTTAAGTGTCCTATTCGGCCAAGAATACTGGCTATCTTAGTGATTGCTAGTTTTCAGCAAATATTAACTTGCAGTGATTTGAACTTGGTTTTTAGGATTTTTGTTTAATCAATGATGAAACTTTACACTTGCCCCTATTTGTGAGATCATTTGTTAAGGTAATAAGGCTTTTAAAGTACTGGGTGTTTGTACATATGATTGATCAAGACTACTTGTAGGTCTTGTAAGCGGCTGTGCCATGTGTCATAAATTTTATGTTGTAGTTTAGTTTGGCGGTAGTTAATATGCAACAATTTTCTAAGGGGTCGATTTATTTTTAAACCAGTTTCAGTATCCGTTAGCGCTTTGCCACTTCAAAGTTACCCAAATTATGCCATTTAGACTTTTGTACCGTTGAGAAGTTGTAGTGCTAGTAGAGTGTGACATCAAAGTTAACCCCTGATCGGAAATACACATTAGTTTAATCATGAACACGCAAGAACAGAAGCATTTTTGAAGACATCCATATGGTAGTGTCAAAGTGACCAAAACTTTGATTTTGCCTTCATAAGTTGTTTTTGCTTCTGGTCTAAATGTCCGAATTAAAGCACAATGAAGCAAACGGGATGGCATGTACTGCCCTCTTCAAATCTCAGAAGTGAAGCCATAATGTTTGTTTCATTTAATTGACAATAATAATCCAATAATCATTAAATACATAGGAAGCAATGCAAATTGTGTAAAAAAATATATTTTTAGATCGAAATTTTCGCCTTTGTTCTCTGCTTTTCACTTTAACTTGTGCGAGATTCCTTTCTAATTTAAAATGTGAATCAATACAGTTCTTGCAACCAAAAACTCGGCAGAATATCGTAATTGTATTCTTTCTTCTGCGACAAAACTTTTCATATATATATAAAATTACAAGGCATGAATCACACTTTTTCACTCAAATTTGTTTTTAATGTGACATGATGACATATGAGTACATTCACATTACTTCTTACAACCAAAGATGCTAGAGCAGTCGTTTTTCATTTTTCACTTTGACCAAAATTATTAGATCAAACGTACATTCTTTCTCTCAGCTTTACAAACTTTCCTCAACTGCTCTAGAATGCGCCACTTCTGGACCTATCTGTGTCAAACTCATCCCAATTTCCCATTTACATCTATCAAGTTCCTTAAGTGGAATGCAGAAAAATTAATTGCATCTTTTCCAACACCGCCAGTCAAAATCTGTTGACTTTTTGCAACCCTGCAAACTGTTACAATCATTTTTATCCCAATTCTTTGACTTTTATAACAGTGCAAATCTGATCCCATTTTACTGAGTGTTATTAAAAATAAAGCAGTTGTTAATCATTATTTCCAGTAAATTTTGTAAGAGGCTCTCTTCCCTGTTACAAGAAAAAAATTATTTTTGGGGTCTCGCACTCCCAACACAATGCTCTCATATAGGCACCTTCTTAATATCTATTGGCTGTGAATGAAACTGGGAGGGTGTCTATAAATGGCTTTGAATGGGAGTATATAAAATACCCAAGCCGGATGTTCCTAGGAATGGGTTTCGCCTAGAGTAAGTGAGGGAGAGAAGTGGAAAACTTAAAAATTTAGCAAAAAAGGAAGACTCTAACCTCAAACTAGCAGTCATAAAATTACCATTTTCAAGACCTGTCAAGACAGAGCAATTAATGAAATGTTAGTTGAGACAGATGTGAGTGTGATAAGTTTTTTCTATCTTATAGAAACATAAAACTTAAGGTCGACATAAAGAACTTCAACTCTGGACTATGCCAAAGACATAGCGGTCACTAGTTACAGAAGTTAGGAAACAATCCAGGCAATGGAGGCTGAGATAGTGGAACAGGGACAGCCTTACCCAAAATCACACAATAAGATAATCACACAGAAAAGGCTCACACTTAACATGAACTTATACTAATGGGATCTGTCTCCACCCAGTGAAAGTATCTTGTATCAAAACATATCTAACATCAATGTAGGCGTGGCCTCCAGAAAATCACCCATCTATAATGCCTATCCAGATTGGTCAATTGATCTGCAGTTCATTCCTATCAGTCCAGTCCAAGCTAGCTGGCCAGTGACACATCCTTAAATGTTAGCAGAAATACGTCTGATTGTCCACCACACGCACACACTGATACTGTGTGGCAGAGCATCTGAATCTCTTGATGTCTCCTGTTGCTTTCTAAATGTGCCTCCTTGTAGGACTGTAAATAACGACTTCCCTTGGAGACGTAATCCTTTTCTTGATAAGTCACTGGTGTTGACCCAGAGGAGGATGTATGAGTCAGACTGACCCATAGTTGGTGCTACCAGATCACTCTGTCACCTCTCTCCTGAAAGACTCTGACCAATAGGAGCAGCTAGTGTTGTTAACCTTTTAAAAAGAAGGCCATTCAAGGGATTGAGCGAGGTTGGAAACTTTAACCAAGGCACATGTTTGGTTCAAGTTTGCCTGACCTCATAATAAAAAGCAGACTGTGGTGTAAGGTGAATAACACTGTGAAGATTTGCTATTGGTAGGTACACTTATCCCATGTGACTTTACCATGGATAGTTATTTAACACGCTCCAAATTAAGAACTTTGGGTTGAGTTTGGACAATAGCAGCAGATGTCCTGTGATTTGAAAGTATAGGCTTTTCAATTAACTCCTTGTTGATGTCCCACTTTACAGGATAACAAAGATCTGGAACTGGATATCATCCCAGCGATCCTCACAGACCCGGAAGTGAAGCTAAGAGATGCCAGCCACGAGGTTAATGAAGAGAAGAGAAAGTCTGCCCGGAAGAAAGAGTATGTCCTGAAACGCAGAGCCATCCTTACTTTAGAATGAGTGCCCACACTTATATTTCAAATGCACTGAATCATCATCATGTGCACGCCGACACTTCAGTGTTGAGATTGGCATACAAAGAAGTAAACTAAACGAACTGCAAATATAACCCTGAATGCTAAAAATATCAGCGTTCCTGTTGTGTATATAGAAAAATGGCACATTTACAAAATATTTTTTGAAAAATTATCATTTTATGTTCCAGGTTCATAATGGCTGAGCTTCTTCAGACTGAGAAGGCGTATGTCAGGGACTTGCATGAATGTCTAGAGGTAGGCTTTTTGCAATGTTCACTGTAAACACTGAAAATAGTTTTTCATAAGAAGCTACTGCACTGCAATTTCCTAAAGTTGTTAATTCAAATTCATGTGTCTCCAAACTTACAAAATATTTCACCTACATCTCAAGTGAGCTGCTTTAATTGTGAGCAGGATGTTCTTATCCCAAATTGCAATTTCAAACTTGACAAGAGGATGGTCAAGATTAGAGCCGCCTCTCAAGAGTAAACTAAGACAGCATAAGCCCTTGTGGCCTCACTGAGGGAAAGGATATCCTGTAGGTAAATGTGTGAGGGCAAAAAGGAGTTCATGAAAGAGTAAGTGTGTCTGTGAGTGTTTGAGTCAGTGTGTTCAGTGAATGTGTGTGCTCAAGTTGAGTGGTGTAGCACATGTTTGATTACAACAGTCTATACATAAGTCAATGCACTAGACTGATGGTTATGTGAGTGAGTGCATTCATGAATATGAGTTATGCCAGTGCATTATTGTTTGTGTGTGTGTTTCAGTGAGTGAATACATTTTTTTGTGGATTTGAGTGAGCACTGGAGTAAATGTTTGAGGATCAGTAAATACATTAGTATGTGGAATGATCTCAAGTAAGCACACTGGTGAGTGTGTCATTTAGTGGTCACATGACCATACTGAATAAGTGAGCTAGTGCATAAATAGATATATGGGTAGTATTTTGGAGCACCCAAAGGGTGCATTTTCACGCATTAGTTATTAAGTGTGTCTGTATTGAGTGGTGAAGACAAAAGTGCAATGTGACATTACCAAAAACTGCAATATATTATGTTTGTTCAACAGTATCTGGGGCTGAACTGAAGATACCATATTATGCAAAATTGTTAGGATTGTTTTTGCTTCAGACTCAAAAACATACTTTTCTCTAAATTTGACACCCTCTGGTTATGTATCTATCATAAAATGTGTGCTGCCTGGGTAGACATGTCCAAGTATAACGAGAAAACAGCACAGACCCCTGTTAATATGCCTTTATGCACCTCTCCTGGGGTCTTAAGAAGAGAGCTAGAGGTTCCATGCAATGCCCAGAGGGTCAGAGAGGTTTGAAAAACACTCCTTAGTTATGCTGTCACACAGTAGAGGCTCAAATAGTCACCAGACCCTTCTGAAACCCTATCTAAATTCCACAAAAATGCCAACCACACAGAACATTAGATATCAGTAGGAAGCCTTGGTGTCAAGTTTAGCAAGCAAGCCCTGTCCTATCAGGTGGGACTTTAGGTGCTTGACCATTGAAGGTATTATCATCCTTAACCTTAGTAGGCAGTCCTCCGCATGTGACAGGTTTTGCTATTATATGGCAAGCATTGACATCGTATCTATTAATTGCCATCATATGCCAGGGATCACATTGACATTTTAAGGATCACCATCATAGGCCAACAATTACTACTATACATCCTTTATTATCGTCATGTACATTGTATTCATTCATAGGACCGTGTACAATGCATTAAATTGGTGAATAATCATTACTGACATGATAAAAATGTATGCATTCCTAATTGATATTTCCACAGTGGTAATAGGCTTTATGAAACATAACAAAGTCCCTAATACGATAAAAAGGTAAATCAAAGTTTAAAGTAAAAACTGCTTAAATTGGGCGCCAGGCTGTCATGTCCAAGGATTCTAATGGAAAGTGATACTTTAACCACATCTACTCCAATTGTATTATTTAGTACGAATGGTCAGTTTGATATTTTCTTGGATTAAGGCCACAAGTGGTTTAGGAAAAGCTGTTTTCTTTGGCTTGGTATGCCGTTTCTATGACTCAACTATCCTTTGTGTAATTACTGTTGACCAAACTGTGACAGAGCACAGACCTTCTGCGTTGATGTTCTTATCGTATCTCGCCTATTCCCTTTATCAACATATCTAGGCAACTGACCCCGCTATTATTTTCATGTTATTGAAACTTGAATGATCTTTACTGCTCATAGAATCATGTGGCAAGTATTGCTATTAGTTGTAGAGTAAGACATTTATGCACCTGCAGTGAGAGAAATGCGCATAGATCCATAAACAAAGGCTTTTCTGCCTGTGACCTTTGATCAGCTCTCTGGTGGGGCTCTCTCTCTGCTATGTGTTCTGTTGCTCCCCTACTCACACTTCACCTTCCTCATCTCCTGAGGTGGATGACTGGATCTGATTGTAGGTCATGTCTAAAATGCGCTGGCACTGCAGTTTGGTTTTGCAGTGCTAGATGATGAGATGAGGAGCAATTACGCAAAAAAAGTCTGCATCTGGCATAAGCAGTGAGCTTAAGGCATCAGAGAGTTGTGACTGTTCGAGGTAGGGAAAGGATGAAGGGGGTGGCAGGTGTAGCACAGCACTACTACTTTGCATAGATTCTGCCTCCTTGTCACTGGTTTCACCCTACGGTCCCAGTCAAATGCTGGTGCTTGGGGCAAGAAACAAGAAAACACAGCACTCAATGCACAAACAAATTCCCCAGCCACAGTGATGGTCCCTTTGTGTCACCTTCTGCTGCTAGATAGACAAAAAGCATATCCATTTTGGGCAACTTTCAAAGCATTCTGTTGCACATATACAATGTGGAGTGGTGGTCTCCAACCTTTCTGTAATAAGAGCTGCTTAAGCTCAATTAAAATCATCCAAAGCAACTAATATTATTAGAGTTGTAATAATGACCACAAGAGTATATAAAAGAGTGTGGATGGAATGCTTGAATTAATCGCAGCTACTGGTATTCACTCGGGCCGCATCCCAATCCATCCTTATTTTGCACACCGTGCCACTTTAGTTTGGACCGAGCTATATGCAAATCAGTCTTGATCCTGCTCCAGTAGGAACAGTTCAGCTCAAATTGCCAAGCCAGGTCCTTCCTGAACCAGAACACAAGCAAACCAGGACCGGTTTTGCCCTAGTTATGAGCTCATCAGCAGGATACACCTTGGTTCCAGTGTCACAGTGTGCACGAGACCCACGTCTGGGCATGCCAGGCCCACTTACAGCAACACGAATTGTGTACAACACAGTGATGGATGGACTGCTTGAGTTAATCTCAAGCTGTACCCTGCTGATAAGCCCATATCTAGGGCAAAACCGGCCCTGGTTTGCTTGTGTTCTGGTTCAGTAAAGACCTGGCTTGGCAGTTCATTTTGGACTGTTCCTATTGGAGCAGGGTCAAGAATGATTTGCATATAGGTGGGTCCAAACCGATGTGGCATACTGTGCGAAATAGCAATAGATTGGGTTGGGGCCGAGTGATTACCAGTGGTTAAGATTAATTCAAGCTCTCTATCCATCGCTGTTTTGTATAGTAATTGTAATAGTGAACATCTCGGACAAGATAACATCAGTGGCCACCCTATGCAAGCATACTAGCAGCGATCACCTCCGTGCATTAGGAAGGGTAACTAGCAGTAATATAAAAAGGTGTCATCAATTTGGAATGCCTTTTTACATGGCAGATACATGACTGCCCTTTCTTATTGTACAAATTATTGTTACATCCCTTATTTCATTTTCAATCTTTAACTTTGCAACCCCCTTTAAACCCATCACTCCAAGCCCGTGCCCCTTCAGCAGTAAACCCTCCACCCTTAAACTTGTCTCTGTTCATCCATAAATCCTTCCCTCCTAAACTCTTCACCTTTTACTCCTAAACTCTGCACCCTCGGTCCTAAACCCATCACCCTTAAATCTTTCACCACTAAAGCCTACGCCATTAAATCTTTCTGCCCCAACCAGTCACCCCCAAACCGCTCACCACCAAATCCTTCACCATAGTCCTTTAACCTACTCTAAAAATCTTATGTTACATACTATTAATGAAATATTTTGAAAGTATTACTTACAATGAAATGACAGATGAGCTGGTCTACAAATAAATTGTCGTTGACGGGGAAAGGTTTCACAGTGAGAGCAATGCGACCAAATAATTACCTTATTTCACAATCCGGTTCCTTAAAGCATCATAATAAAATCAGGGCACTTTCCTGGTGGCTGGTAAAGGAAGTGGGTAGGAGATTGGCTATAACAACCACCATAGTGCCCACATCCATCACTAGTGACTGTATTTGATTACAAAGTGTATCACTGGTGGTAAACCTTATTCACATCGGGCCCATACCACTTGATCCAGATCTTGCAGTGGACATACCTTTGTACGAAAGGTGTCTTCCCTTTCTATGTTAATGCGGATTCTTCTGTCCACTTCTGTATTCCTGAAGTCTACTAGCAGGAAATTCAGTCGCAACAAATACTTTGGGTAATAGGGTTTCCTCGAAGTTTTGATCAGTCTAAGATCAGATTGCTTTATATCAGACGGGAGCAAAAGAGGTAAACATACCAGGGGTGCCCTCCACTCAACTAATCATATTATACAGAAAGCCCTTGGTATGGCACACAATTCAAATCCTTTTTATTTAAGTTTCAGGATCCACTTCCTCTGTATCAAGGATAGTGTTGTCTGTAGTGTAAATCTAGAAGATCCGTGTGTGTATGTGTGTTAAGTGTCAATACAAAAGATGTAAGTCCAGTACAGGAGGATTGATAAGAGTGCAGCTATGAAACACCCATAGAAGAAAACGTAGGGAGTGCCTCACGTAAGCAACCACCGGGCAGCAATTGGCAGGTTCCTGCCACTCTGCTCTCTATATCATCATTGACACCTCTCCTATGTATGGGAAGGAACCAACACCCGAACAAGGTCAGAAGGCTGCTGTGGGTGTGTGTTTTAATCAATCTACTTATATTGTGTAAACAACACATCTCAACAACTGTCTGAGGTCCTCAAAGTGGAAGAAGAATCTTCTTCCTCACAAGGAAAAGTTGAAACAGAATCGCAAAGACAATAAGCAATTGTCTTTAATTATTAAAGCCCGCACTTATGATTAAAAATACCATACCATGTTAGACCATTTAAAATAGAACGGCCGACATGTTTCATTGCTATTACATATTTATTGGCAATTTCTTCTGGGCAGGAGGACCTCGTTTCACCCAATATGTGCACCAGACCTCTATGTATAGAAGAAATAACTAGCATTTACAATGCAATGGTCTCGGCATTGTTAAAGTTAGAGCTATTGGCATTGCTCATGACATTATTTTTGTTTGTTTTTGTTTTTAAAACATTTAAAGAAACTGCATTGTTATTTACAATGTCAATAGCTTAATCACTCTCAAATGCGAGACCTATTGCATTTGCACCCACACACAGAGCCACACACACTAAGCCACCCATACACACAGACACCCACACACACAGAGCCACACTCACATAGAACAACCCACACACAAATAGAGCCACCCACAGAGCCACCTACACACACACACACACACGCAGTAGCCCACTGACCTATTTACATTATGTGCATTTTGTGATCTGCATGGTACATGTTCTTTGCTGCAGGCACATTAACCCTATGTGCTACCTTTCCAGGAGTCAAAACTTCCACTAGACAAAACTCCGATCTCTCTCTAGGAAGAACATTAAACACCGGAGTCATCATGACATTTTTATTGTTGCCGAAAATTGCTGGAGGCCAGGAAGGAGGCAGCAAGCGCTTTTAAAACCTTAATTTACTTGCAAACATAATGTCTCCACCCCAAGTCAGCGCCCGGTCACACCGGTTGCACTGCCCTAGAGCTGGCCCTTCTCAAGGGTCCTGTGACCTCAGTGACAGAGTCACTGTTGTTCTTGGCTGTGCTGCTTCATAGGCCTGCTAGCAAGACTGGAGGTGAACTTCAGTATGGATTGTGGTGGACAAACCTTGAAGGTTAACCCAGACTTGCCAGTGCTAGGGTCCACCTGCTGGTGCTAAGACACCAGCACTTTTAAGGTCTTGCGAAGCCTTCTAAGGTCTAGCATGGGATTGTGCTCTCTCAGGAGAGTCGTCTGGTGGACTGGTTATTAAGGCTGAACCTGGTTCCCCAGTTCCAAATTCAGCAGCTCTGGCCATAGTGCATCATCGTCTCCCCCACTGAACACCATACTGTCCCACTGAGAAAACCTCACACTGCCTTCAACTACAACCCAATTGCTGCCAGCTATAAACACCTGGATGAGGCTCAATTTAAATGACGCAATAGACAAGAGCAATATGCGGCCTACAAAAAAAAGAATCATCATCCTGGAAAAAGCAAACACTCAAGGGGAATGCAAAATTTAGCAAACCATGTGAAATGCAATCAGGAACAACATTGTTACCTTAACGCTTTTACACTCACTATTCAGAAATCAGGGAGTGCTTTTGCCTGAAATGGGCCTTGAATGGTCCCATTTCAATGTCCATTGCTGGTATCCTTACAAAACGTTAGCAGAATGGTAAAAAGACCACATCCCAGTACGCAGAGCCTCAGTACACATTTTGTTTTCCAATCCACACTTTGCAGTACCTCCAGGATTGGTGCACTAGTTGCAAGCCCCGGGAAAACAAAGACAAGAAAAAAAAAATAGCGCTTCACTGGCAGACTCTGTAAAGGTGGCGCTAATGTGTTTGGGTGTGAATAAAATCAATCTGGCCAGTTTGCTACCACGGTCTTACTTTATTTAGTTATTTTTCATATTTTTAACCTTTTATTCCAGATGCTGCACCTTGGAATTAAAATACGATATTTCCAGCAAAAATGATTTTCTTTTTTGGATCCATTTCACAGGGGAGCAAATAAAAGAAAGTAGAGGAAAGAGAGTGAGAACCCCATCTTGAAGTCAAGGTTTTCAGTAAGAGAAGAGCTGCTAGACAGAAAGAGAGGGAAGAATGAAAGAGTGGGGGGGGGGGGCAGCTGAAGCGGCAGAGCAGAAGCGGACACTGTATTTTTCTTCTCTAAGTAAGAAGGAAAAGACAGAGTCCTGTTACTTCCCTGCCGCCCGTGAACCACGGATTTTAAGAGGTCAGGATTCGTGGCATTGCTTTGATTTGTATGAACAAAACACATGGCAAAGTATCATAGCTTTAGAGGGCTGGCAACTTTAGACCCGAGGCCTCAGTCTCCAGCACTTTATTCGAAGTTTCATCAGGTCGCCGACAAGACAGTTTAAGTTTTGTTTACATTGGAATCTTGTAATTTTTTATAAAATAAATTCTGTGCTGGGAACAGCAGAAAGCACCACTGAGAAATTCAGTGGGACAGGCTTTATTTACGGACGTGTGTTGAGAATAGTTGTATTTTGTAAGATTGTGAGTGGTTGTAACATTGTGTGGGAGACACAGCTGCTCTCTTTCTATGACTTTATCACGGCGAGGAGCATGTCCAAGCTACACAGGTGAAGTCAAGCATTCTTTCTAAATAGGTGACATTAAATGTTCATCGGTGGGATAAAGTGTCACTCAACGCCACTCATCACCTATTGAAATGTCACACATGCGCATACGAAAATTATGAAGTTGTCACACATGGGCAACCTGAAAACTTGGTCGCTGTGAAAGATTCTCCAGAGAGTGCTAATCCCCGGGCGTGGGCACCAATGACTCGCACACCAAGTACCCCAAGCAGACGCCCCGCCAGCGCCATGGGGCCCAGAAGACCTTAGCCCTTGGCAACAAGCACCCCTCCCCCTGCTATCAGGCGCCAGACCCAGGCAGTTCAGGCCGCCACCTCCATTACCATCCAGAAAGTGAAAATGCTCCCCACTGCCAACGCCGAGCTTTAAGAGATCAGCCTTGCAGCAAGGAAGAGGCGACCCCACGTCCCGCTCCGTTCCGACCGTGCACAAAATGGCCGAACCTTCCGATGGTAAAGAAGAAAAAAAAAAAACGCCCACCACGTATAAAAGGGGCAGGGAGTAAAAAAAGAGAAAGACGCGAAAAAACACGCCCCCGAATCCGAAAAAGACGGGGCTTGTTTCGAGAGACAAAGCTCTTCTCCAATGGCTGACCAGCATTTAAGAGGCCAGCCAATGGAGAAGAGGGTAGAAGAGGGGCGGGTTCAAGCCCCACTACTACAAAACGTTAAATCTCGCGAGCGAGACTGCGCAAGCGCAGCCTTCGCTAGCCGAGACCTAAAAAGGAGAAAAAACCGCATGAAGGCAGACATAATTCATATGTGGTGTACAATACCTGAGTCCCATGCTTAGTAGTAGAATAGTTACTAAATGGCTAGCGGGAGCCTAAGATCAGAGCCTGCTGAATGATCTCCGGTAAGAGAGTCCTCAACCATAATACCACAGCATCATTAAACACAGCTCAGCCTGCCAATAACTTATAAGTAACAAGAGGGAAAGAAGTGTACAATGTTAGACAGCCAATGTAATTAAACTGTACTATTTATTGACGCTATCCTTCACCCTTTCATTGGAACAATCAAAATTCGAGCATAATCAATGCCTCCTGTTTCCAATGGTGATTCACTGATCCAGCAGTGTAACTTTTCAGTGCGATATCGGAATGCAGTAAACAGAAATCTCATTCCTCATCAATCGATAGCTTTGAAGATTAATTCTCCCACAGAGCAAGGGGACTTTGTACTTATAGATTTTTCTTGCTAATAAAATATAAAATTCGTAGAGCGTTTCGCTGGGAATCCATTTGCTGGCCTACCTAACAAAATACATTGTGCTTTCCCAAAGGTTACTTTCCGTATACAATTAACACTTTTGAGCCTGCATCGGCAGCTCACTCATGGCAAAATAAAAAGACTGCGCTATATTACCATATGCTTTACATGCAGAGGCATAGCAAAAGTGCCATGGACCCCAGGGCAAGCAATGAAAATAGGCCCCATGAACACTGGTTGAGAAATGAAATAAAGAAATTATTATTTGTGATCTAGAAAAGCTTCCAACCACAAAAATACAATTATGTATAGGTAACTTGCGTCTTCTGTTTCCAGCACTGGAGCAATAAAAAACAATACTCTGCTCCAGGTTTTTCATAGGTGGCAGAGTGGTGCTACATCCTGTCATTTCCTGGATAAGAAGCCTTCAATTTCACATTCAGCATGGGTACCACACGGGCTTGATACTTCATCCATGCATAGAATGCAACACTTCAGTCAGTTGTGATCCACCTTCCAGGCTCGACCCATATCTGGGGTTTTCTGCAGATTGAATCGTAAATTTATTGCCAAGTAATAATTTTGTTGTTGAATTTGCGTTTATCTGCTGCTGTGCTTCTCTGTATGATCCTAGGGACATACCTTTTTAGTGGTGAATGATGGCTAGGGTGTTAAGCGCAAACGCATGGGTGATCTTGGTTTCGTATGTGTTTTTCATGCTTAGTGTCATTGTTGGTTTTTCGTAGACCTACCTGTGGGAGATGACGAGTGGCGTTGAAGAAATACCTGCGGGGATTCTTAACAAAGAGCACATCATCTTCGGCAACATTCAAGAGCTCTACGACTTCCACAACAAGTAAGTTGCCCCTTGTCTGCATGTAACAGTCTGTAATAACTGGTACATGTACGCCACGTGACTGAATATCCTGTGCATATAGACAAAGTTGAACACTTGTGCAAAAAAGTGCGAACTCTGGATGTCACTATGTCATGACAGCCTTCTATTAACGGTACAGCCACTGAATTATTCGGCAACTGAAGACTAAAATATGCTGCACGGTTGACAAAACTGTGTCAAGAAAAAGAAATAATACGTTTAGTTCAGTCCATCC
This sequence comes from Triturus cristatus, assembly GCF_964204655.1. Classification (NCBI taxonomy): domain Eukaryota; kingdom Metazoa; phylum Chordata; class Amphibia; order Caudata; family Salamandridae; genus Triturus; species Triturus cristatus. Next base: position 86,799,968 of record NC_140584.1, on the reverse strand, counting down.
CATGCAAGAATCATTTCACTTTTTACATGTTGACACTATTTGAGCAAAGGTTTCTCCTTATCAATGCATGTTAAACACCGGACTACAACAGTCTGCAGATAAGAGGTGACTGCTTAACTTTTGCAAACCATGTGCTTCTGCAAGGTACCATAATGTCATTTGTGTTTTTTAGTAGCTTTTGATTAATCTGGAAATAATCTGCTGTTGAAATTTGCAAATGATGCAGCCAATGGTAGATTGTGTCTAATGTCCTTAATCCATACATTTGTAAGAAACGTAGCAAAATCACATATATGCCGGGCCCTGTATATGTGTTGCCTGAGAGGATGCTTCAAGAATAATGTACGGTCCAGTGTTGAAGTAACAGTAATATTTAGAAGTAATATGAAATAAGGGATGTGCAAAGGTGAGACGTTTTTTGTTCTAGCACTTGCAAACGTCTTTGGAAAACTTTTCAGTTGCATGAAAGTTGATAATTTAATAACAGTTCATGTCACACGTATCCTTATTTAAAGCTAAAAAATAGTTCTTCGTTATCTATACTTTGCAGAAAACATTTAATTTTCTTTCCCTGTAAAAATGCTATTTTGTATTGAAAGCTCAGCAAAACGTGAATTTGCAGAGAAAAACTGTACGTACATTCGATATGGGAGATATTATCCTGATTTGCTTTGAAACGTTTCTCGCTGTGTAGAAAACAAATCTGGCTCCGGGTAAAGTTACTGGGAAATTTCGAGAGGGTGAAAATAAAGTTTCCAAAACATTTGCTGAAGAAAAAATAATTTTTGTGCACCCATTTAAAAAAATGGGTGGTATGCAATGTGGTGAAAAAGTGGCAGCAGCCGAGGGTGGTGGGACCTGGTCTCCTGGCGCGGTAGCGACAAGCGGTCGCACCGTCTCTTATCCGCCCATGGCGGAGGTAGTGTGGGTGAGCCAGGGGCATGTGTGTTCTCGGGTAGTGGCCGGGACCGGCGGAGTGGGCTGAGTATAATGGGAGGAGCAGTATTGGATCGTCACATAGTAGGGGTTGTCCTTTCATGCTAGTTCTTGCAACTGCATGAGCATGTTGTCCCACGCCACCTCAACGGGCCTTTTGTGAAGGTGGCTTCGCCTCCTTGTAGTGTAGATTGGTACTTTCAACTTCTCCCCAGTGGAGAAAAGCCTTGTGCCACTGTACAGGGGACGGGGGCTAGAGAGCTCTCCAATGTAGTGTATGAGTGCGCTTGGCCGGCAGCAATGCTTGGTTCGCAAAACCGTTCCGGACTAAATGTTTCTTTTCTCATTTATAAATCCCCAGGGCGGTCACTACCCACGAGTTCAGGTGGGTGAGTTCAGTAACTGTGGTGAGATTATAGTGGAAGACATGTTGGAAGTGTATCAGGGCAGGGCACTACCAGAGCATGTGTTGGAAGTCAGCGGTGCAGGAAAGCTATCTGGGGCACGTGAGATTGCCTGTTTGGAATATACGGTTTTGCAGCGTGAACCCTTTTCTGGATTCACATTCTGTGCATTATTCCGCCATCTAGTGGTTGGGTCCGGAATTGTCTTTATATTTTTTCTTGTTTTGGTCGCTGTCGACCACCATTTGGTGCCAGGTCCCCTGTGATGTCAGACGGTATCCTGGAGGTCGACATGCATGGTAGCCATCTTCAGATTCTTTTTTTCGCCATTGGGTCGGGAAGCTCCAAAGATTTTTCAGTTTTTTCCCCAAAACTTCGAGAACAGAAGAAAGATTGCCGAGAAATCTCATCGTTCATCGACGCCGTAACCGGGGACAGGAGTAGAGCTCTGGTGTCAACACCACAGAGGACCCCATCAGTCCACAAATGGCGAGGTAGGGGACATGGAGAACCATCAGGACAAGGACTGTGAGGCCTGCGCGGCGTTCCTGTCGAAGACACTTAGAAACTGCCGAAAACAAAGAGAGGCCCACTACGCCACAATGTCGCAGACTGCAAAGAAACCCTCTCTGAGACCTTGGTTTCTCCAGCGATGAGGAAGAACATGGAGCACCAGCAGAATTGATGCACAAGGGATAGGACATCGAGGTTCTAGAAGGGGACTCCGAAAAAAAACACGCATAGAAGCAGCCGAGCGATCCACAAAAGAAGACTGAGAAGGTAAGACACCATAAAAATCCATCGGAACTGAAGGGCCACGAGCATAAGGCGGCCAAGGCAGCCCCGACGCCAAGCAAAAAGGCGATCGAGGGTCAGCCGCGATTAAAAGAACCCCATGGAACCCAACCAAAGGTTACCGAGGAGGAAAAATCGCAAAAAATGCCACAGACAAGGGTCGAACAAGAACCCGCGAAAAAGGTCACAACACTGTCGAAATCTAGCTTCGACGCTTGTAAAAAGAGAAAATCTCCGGTCTCCGACGCCGAGAGGGCTCTCAAAGTCGAAAGGAAAAGAAAAAGACTTGAGGACGAAATGGTGACACTCCTCCAGAAGAAAAAGGAGTTTGACGCACCACTGAAGGAATTTCAAATCTCAAAGGTACCAGTTGCCGAATAGGAGAACGTCGACGCCGAAGAGGCAGAAGACGCCGAGGGAGAAGGTATCTTTGATTCACCCACAACCCTAGAACCTTGAGACAAAGAGCCCGAGGAATATGGGGACGTACCTGAATTGGAGGGAATCTCCGAAAATTTCGAAGATTCGTGGAAAGATGTCGACGTCGAAAGCCCGGAGGAAGAGATAAGCAGTTATCCTTCGAAGGCTTCACCTCCAGATGACATAGCTTTCTACAATGACCTAGTCAAGAGGGCAGCAAATCTATTCGAAGTAGCACTAGAGGAAGAAAAAGGAGACACATTTTTCCTCCTAGAAACCCTGGCCCCAGCTACTAAGGGATATCCATATCTTCCTATGCTGCCTAGCATTCTGGATCAAGGCAAACAAGCTTTCAAAGAACCAGCTTCATACAAGGGGGTAATTTCCTCAAAGGACCCTAGATATATTCAGGGAAACCTGACTCAATTATTGTCACCATAGCCAGAAGGAGAGCTAATGCAGTCTCCAACACCGGCCCTCCACCTGAGAAGGAGAGTAAAAGGATGGACATGGTGTGGAGAAGAAGGGAAAAAGAAGCTGCAACATAGTGGTGCATCGCAAATTCCAATGCCCTACTAAACCGATATGGTAATCAACAGTGGGATGAGATTTAGGAGGTTCTTAACAAACTCCCTGAAGAGGACAAACAAAGGGCAAGATCTATTGTCCAGGAGGTACAAAACATGGCAAACACCTGCCTCAAGTCTGCTTTGGATGCAGCAGATACTGCTTGTAGGCAAATGTGCACAGGAACCATCCTGATGAGGCATGCCTGGCTCGGAATATCTGGTTTCAAATAGGAAGTTCAAACCTCCATCATCAATAGACCATTCAATGGGGAGGCACTTTCTGGAAAGGAAGTGGATGAATCCCTTCAACAGATAAAAAAGGCACGAGACGGCAAGGGCGATGGGAGCCCTGAAGCAGAGAAGTTCCATTAAAAGGGGTGGATTCAATAACGGAAAGCCCACAGATAGGGGCACATTTGGTCAGGGATAACAAATGTCACAGCAACCACAAGGGTAGAACCCAGGACAACACATAGGTCAGCAGTCAAGCTACCAATGTTGGCAACAGCAGCAGAAACAGCCCTTTCGGGTGAGTGGCAAAGGGAGAGGCCAAAACTCTAGAGGAAGAGGAAACAAATCCAACTGACTCACTCACAAACAAGGACCCACACAAAACACCAGTGGGGGGATGAATACCCTTGTTCCTCAAACAGTTGCAAAATATATTAAATTTGGTAAAGTACAGGTATTGAATAGAGCTGACAAGAAAACCACCTGCAAACCCACCAAAAACAAGAAGATTCCTAAAATCCGAACACAAACTGCTAGAGGCAGAGATCAAGGAAAAGGCAATAGGATTGGTACCAAAACAAGAATGGTTCAAAGGAAACTACTCCCCATATTTCCTAATACCCTAACAAGACCTAACTCTATGGCCAATCCTGGACCTAAGGTTCATAAACAAATTAATACTAACACAACACTTCAACAGATAATCCCACAAATCCAAAAGGGAGACTACATGGCAACGATAGACCTCAAAGGTGCCTACTTATATATCACTATGAACAAGGGACACAAAAGTACTTGCGAGTCTAGCACAACTGAACACATAACCAATTCAAGGTCCTGGAAGCCTGGCGCCTGAGTACATAGAATTTGGCCACCTCAATCTGCCTCTACAAACAATGGAAATTCTAAAGGAGGCAAGAAGGCAGTCAACAAGAAAATGCTATATAGCAAAATGAAAGTGATACACCACCTGGTGCACCGCTAACAATAGGGTTGGTTCAATTAACAGTAAAGAAACAGTAATTACATACCTGACTTACCTCCTAGATAGCAACATCAACTACTCAAGCATAAAGGTGCACCTGGCTGCCATAGTAGCATACACAAGAGGAAAGACATGCAAAATCTTCTTTAAAAGGCCTGTAATTAAAAGGTTTTTAGAAGGAGCCAAAAGAATTGCTCCACCAAGCCCAGCTCCAGTACCTACAAGGAGCCTAAATACAGTACTATCACAACTTATGACAAAACCCTTCGAGCCCATGCATGCAGCGGACTTCAAACACATTACTCTAAAAACAGGTTTTCTCATTGCTATCTCGTCCCTACAAAGAGTAAGTAAGCTACAAGCTCTTACAATACAAGAACCATACTTACAAATCCACAAGGATAAAGTAATCCTAAAGACAAGCCCACACTTCTTACCAAGGGTGGTATCAAAATATCACTTAAATCAAAATATCATCCTACAGGTTTTCTTCAAAAATCCAAGAACTAAAGGGTAAAAAAGCCTCTATACTCTGGATGTAAGGAGGGCCTTTAGCCATCGCTCTGCTCATTTTCAAGCACACACTCGTGCTTGTGGCGGCATCCACCTTGCGGGAGCGAGCAGGGGCGCGCCACAAGCACGAGTGCAGTGCTTGAAAATGAGCAGACTGCGCGCGCGCACATGCACCACTCCCGGGCTCACCACCTGCTCCCCCTGTCTCTCACGCGCATTCCTTGTTTTGTCATCTTGCGGATGACTTATCTCCCCGATTTCCTGATTTAACTTTATTACTGACAGCACTTTTTAATCAATTCCCTTTGGGGAAATTAAAAGTAAAAGCCCTCAATTTTGCAAACAGTCAAAATATTTGAAATGCGTTTCATTTGTATGTGTCTTTTCAAATAGCATCTGATATTTCACTCATACCGTCGAAGTTTTGTTGAAGGAAATGTCCTGTATGGACATGCTGTATGGATCCTAACGGCAAATGTGCCAGCTATTTGAACACCACGTCCACCACCACCACATCCACCAACATCTCCACCACCACCATGTCCACCACCACCACGTCCACCACCACGTCCACCACCACCACCACCACCACCACGTCCACCACCACGTCCACCTCCACCACATCCACCACCATGTCCTCCACCACGTCCACCACCACCACACCCACCACGTCCACCACCACGTCCTCCACCTCCACCACCACCACGTCCTCCACCACCACCACCACCACGTCCACCACCACCACATCCACCATGTCCACCACATCCACCACCACTACAATGTCCACGACCACCACCACGTCCACCACCACCACCATGTCCACCGCCACCACCACGTCCACCACCATGTCCACCACCACCACCACATCCACCACCACCACCACGTCCACCACCACTATCACCTCCACCACCACCACGTCCAACACCACCACATCCACCACCACCACGTCCACCACCAACAAGGCGGCCACCACCACCATATTCACCACCCCATATCCACGTCCACCACCTCCACATCCACGTCCACCACCTCCACGTCCACCACCACCCCATCCACCACCAAGACCACCACCACCATATCCACCACCACCACGTCCACCACCACATCCACCACCTCCACCACCACCCATGACAGGTAAAGTGTCACTGGAGGGCAGGGGTAATAGGAGTGTCAACCCCAGTTGTACATGGGACATTTAAGGATGCATTGGGTGCGAGAAGACGGCAATAGGGGCTAGAAGTATTACACCAGACCCAAGATACATTTTGAAGATGCGCAATGTCACAGGGGCTCCTGTAAAAGCACTCGCAGCATCTCTACCTCACAGTGGCACACGTGCACAAGCCCCTCACTCAAAACAAGCATTGGCATAGCCAATAGGTCTCATCTTTGGGACCTTATAAGTGTTTAGCCATGCAAAACTTGATGTTGTTGCACCAAGGAAATGGTGCTGGATAACTAAACACTTATAAAGTCCCAAAGGCGAGACCTATTGGCTATGCCAATACTTGTTGGTATTGTTTTCCTATGAATTTTCTATATATATGCTGTGTGCTGAATCAAAGATAGGTGTTGTTTTTTTTTTACACCTGTGGTGCCCAACATAGCTTCTTGGTCAATTTGATCCCAAAATCCTCAAAACGTAGCACTACACCTAAAATTGGACCACCCCTAACATCCTCCTCTTGCAGACAGTCGATGCTTGTCTGGTGAAGATCATACCTTCTCAATCCAAATAACTGACTAACATATCCACCACTCAAATTACTTTCATATTTCACTATACTAATTCACCACTAACACTGTATGGGTTCCAGAGTAGCGTGCTAATCGCCGAAAAAACACTACACCCCCCCCATCAGGGATAGGAAGAGCTATAAATGCAAACCTTTTTTCCCTTCTCTACCCCTCCACTATCCAAATAATCTGACTAACATATTAACTACTCAAATTACTTTAACATTTTCACTATACTAATTCACCAATAATCCTTTGTGTGTGCCGGAGTAGAGTGCTACTCACCAAAAAAGCACTTTGATGCCTCCTCAGGGGTATTAAGCGCTATATAAATTCAACTACAGTACAATACAATACATTTGGTCTTGGAGCAATTGAGCTCCAAGCCCCGATCCACACAAAACAATTGGAAAGAATTCAGAAGTTGTTGCAGACACTGCGGCGCTTTGGAAATTAGCAAGGTATCATCTGCAAAGAGAAGTGCTGGAACCCTCTGCCCACCTATCGTAGGTGCATTACACCCATATTGGTCTAAAAAGCCAATTACACCATTTATGTATAACCTAAAAAGGGTGGGCGCCAAAACACACCCTACCGGACCCCCCCAATCGATATCGGTCAATCTGATAATATACAAAAAGAATAAAGTGTTTTAAGGAGGCATTGAATCAAGTTTTCTCATGCCAACCAGAAATCTGCTTCTCTCCTACAAATCCATCCTCTGAGTCAAAGCTAGCTTAAAAGAATTGGGCTCCTTTGAGGATGTCATACACAGGAAAATGATAGTGTGAGAGCCTTTGAGATAAACGCTGGTCCATTGTAGTTACTATATTACAGGATAAATTCCCCAACTGTCTTCAAATAAGATAGTCACTCCATCTGGCTTGTATCCTCCCTCACCTACGCTTTCTCTTCAAATTTCTCCGACATAGCTACAATTGCACTCAGCGTGCCTAAAACTGAAATGAATGCCCCCCGATCACATCATACTCCCACCAAGATTGATCAAATTAATCAAAACTAAAGTGTGAGTAAGGCTTGCAATAGCACCGCTACAAAGGGGATGAGCAAATAGGGATAAAGTTGACTATATATTATCATTGTCCTTCAAACCGATGAGGGACCTGAAATTCCTGTGAAGTCCCGGCATTCCTTATTTCATGTTTTGTGTGTGCCCCCTTTACATTTTCCACAACGTTAATTGCAGATGTATGTATTTAAGTGGTATTTGTATAGTGCAAACCTAGACAAAAGGCAGCGGAGCACAGGAAAGGGCCCAAGGAAATGATGTAGTGAATGTGTGATTGAACCCGTAACTGGTTTCTAAGAGTGAGGGTTGGATGTTTTTGCATCATGATGTAATATTCTTTACAGAGGCGTGTCTTCAGTTGTTTCCCAATTGGTGCATGGTTGGGGCATCCTGATGTATACAGCTGTAATGTTTCAGATCCTGGGTGCATAGATGGGGAAGACCTCTTGCCTTGATGTTTTTTTCTTTTCTGTACTTGTTTGCCTCTGATCTAATTGTATCCTGGCTGCGGGTGTGCGGAGAGCCACTGAAGATGGTGAACTTGTCAACCAGATAAGCATGGATGGCTATTGTGGTTGTTTTGTAGGTGAAGCAGCTGGTTTTGAAGATTGTGTGGGTCTACAAAGGAAGCCAGTGCACATCCATCAGCGTGGGGGTGATATGGTCATATTTCTCCCGACCCTTGATGTAGCATACTGCCTTGCGCGGGATGCTCTTAAGGAGTAATAGTGTAGAGTCTGTGAGACCCTGGAGCAGGGCACAGCCACCATCCAAATGCAACTGTAGAAGGAGTTAAACATCGGCTCTAAAGATGCTCCCTGTGAAGAAGGTATTCACAAACTTTTGTTAAGAGAGCTGGTACCAGACATTCTTAGTTTTCTAGGCAGTGTGTGTTTTTTACAGTGAAGTTGGCGTCCAGGGTGAATCCTAGTGACTTGGCGTTGAGTGAAAGTTACAGTCCATCCAGACTCCTATCTTTGAGCCTGGTTTGGACTAGTTGTTGCATGCAAATAGCAGGTATTGGGTACTGGTTGGTTTAAGCTTCAGGTTGGTGCTGGACATTCAGGTCTGGTGAAGTGGACACTGTTTGAAGTACTGGATGTCTGAATCAGAGGAGACTTTAAACGTAGGTAAATGTGGATTTGGGGAGGCATTTTTCTTGCAAAAAATATTTTATTATGATTTGCTCACTTTTTTAAAACTTGGCAACCGCTGTAATTTTCAAGAAACTATCTAAGTGTTTTGTTTTTTAATTTAAACAAAATGCGGCGAACAATCATCCCATTTTAACTAACCCCCTACTTTTGCTCTTCTGGCTATTCATGGTTACCAAGACCTGTCTACAGTGGCGTCACTAGGGTTGGTGTCACCCTGTGCGGGTAACTCATGGTGTCACCCCCTCACGACTTACCGCATGGACCTCCTCCGCCCCGAGTCCGCCAGTGGACACAGTTGGCAAATAACGGTACCATACAGAAACATTAGTAACGTTTGTAAATGTAGGTCCTATATTTACAAAATGTGCCTGTTAACAACAGTGTGATAATGATTGGTTAATCAGGTTGTACAGTGGGCTACCTGCTAGTCAACAGTTTATTGGAATTTATATCATAGGTATGGTACTTTTTACTGGTGTGGTGTTCCCACTATCCATCAACACGATATATCAGTGGTCGAAGTGGGGGAAAAATAGTAGGGGAACTGTGGGCGGAGAATCAAAGGGCGGGAATAACCCAAGGATTGGATCAGTGGGCAGAGCCAGAGGCGTGGCCAGAATGCGCAAACATCCCAATTTTTTGTATTTGTTTGGTTTCACTGCCCAGTTTTATCAACCAATGGATACACATGATTATTTAAGGTTATAATGAGTTATTGACAGTAAAATGTGTTCACAAAGTGGGATATGCTTCTAATCACAGAATGTCCCCAAATACGATAAAATGTGGAAGCACAAGCCATTTGTCTCCGAGCCATGGAGTTTCTGTCATCAGCACTTCTCCCTTTACCAAAACAGCAGTTCAAACATGAATGGCTAAAAATCCTAGTTTGTAAATGTTTTCTAAATAATAATGGCTCTGCCATATTTGCCTCATAATGCAAGATCTGCAGCATGATCTCACCATTTAAACTAATAAATTGTTTGTTGCTCAAACATATCAAAAGTTAATACAAAATTTGACTTGTGTTGCTGCGGAGTAGATGACAGTTAATAGCTCACTGTTCTATGTTAGGATTTTAACTTATAAAGTGCAAGTAACAAAAGGATCTCTCTGACAAAAGCAGTAGCCCACTGGCCTATTTACATTATGTGCACTTTGTGATCTGCATGGTCATGTTCTTTGCAGCAGGTACATTAACTCTCTGAGCTACTTTTCCATGAGTCAAATCTTCCATTAGACAAAATTCCGATCTCTCTCTAGGAAGAACATTAATCACGAGAGTCATCATGACATTTTTATTGTTACCGAAAATTACTGGAGGCCAGGAAGGAGGCAGCAAGCGCTTTTAAAACCATTATATACTTGCAAAAATGATGCCTCCACCGAAAGTGAGCACCTGGTGCGGTCACACCGGTTGCACCGCCCTAGAGCTGGCCCTTCTCAAGGGTCCTGTGATCTCAGTGACAGGGTCACTGTTCTAGGGTGTGCTGCTTCATAGGCCTGTCTGCAAGACTGGAGGTAAACTTCAGTATGAATAGTGGTGGACAAGCCTTGAAGGTTAACCTACACTTGTCATGCTAGGGTCCACCTGCTGGTGCTACGAAACCGGGGCTTCTAATGTCTTGCGAAGCCTTCTAAGGTCTAGCATGAGATAGTGCTCTCTCAGGAGAGTGGTCTGAACACCATACTGCCCCACTGAGAAAAACTCAGACTGCCTTCAACTACAACCCAATTGTTGCCAGCTATAAACACCTGGATGCGGCTCAATTTAAATTACGCACTGGGCAAGAGCAATATGTGGCCTACAAAAAAAGTGACAGCATCCTGGAAAAAGCAAACAATCATAGGGAATGCAAAATTTTGCAAACCATGTGAAATGTAAGCAGGAACAACATGGTTACCTTAACGCTTTTACACTCACTGTTCAGAAATCAGAGAGTGCTTTTGCCTGAAAAGTTAAGGACATGACAACAGGGCCCTGAATGGACCCATTTCAATGGCCATTGCTTATATCCTTACAAAACGTAAGCAGTATGGTAAAAAAAAGACAACATCCCTAGATACAGAGCAGCAGTACAAATTTTGTTTTTCAATCCTCACATTGCAGTACCTCCAGGATTGGTGCACTAGCTCCAAGCCCAGGGAAAACAGAGCCAAGAAAACAAAAATAGCGCTTCACTGGCAAACTCTGTAAAAGTGGCGCTAATGTGTTTGGGTGTGAATAAAATCAATCTGGACAGTTTGCTACCACTTTGTCTTACTTTATTTAGTTATTTATTTTCATATTTTTAAACTTTTATTCCAGATGCTGCACTTTGGAATTAAATGTCAGAAAAATACGACATTGATTTCCAGCAAAAGTGATTTTCTTTTTTGGATCCATTTCACAGGGAAGCAAATAAAAGAAAGGAGAGGAGACAGTGTGCACTGCGCACAGGCACGTCCTCTTCCTAAAAGGTTAGGTTGCTCTGCGCACACGGGCCCCAGGGCCGGCTTTAGCGCTGGAGGTGCCCTGTGCGACATTGTTTGTTGGCGCCCCCCCAATGACCACCTCCACCACGGATTCTCTCACTAGCACCCTTTAACAGTGACCAAGTCACCATAACCACACTCTCTCAGATGCATTGAATTAGTTATATAGCGCCACTCATACCAGTGTAGGGTGTCCGAGCACTTTGCATCACACACACATTACACAGAGACAATCAATCATAGGTGTGTAAATCCGTGTATAGGAAATGATACATAAATCAAAGGACTGAAAGTGTAGGAGTCACATATCATCCATACTGGTAGGCAGTATAGTGCTTGGTGTGGAGAAGCACAAACGCAGAGTCGAAAAAGAAACAGCATAGTTGGGAGTTTTCTTTAATAATAAGAATCTATTTCTAGCCAAATTAACCCTTTTGCAACATTAATCAATGTTCTAATAATGTATATTTTGAGGTGTGTATGCAGTTCTATGATGAAAGTTAATAGTTCACTATTCTATATTAGGAGTTATAAATTGCAAGTAACAAAAGGATGTCTCTTTTGAAAGCAGTAACCTGCTGATCTGCACTCTGTAATCTACTTGGCACACGTTCTTTGCAGCAGGCATATTAACCCTCTGCACTAACTTCACCTAAGTCAAAACCTCAACTTTACAAAACACTGATCTCTCTCCAGGAAGATAATTAATCACACCAGTTATCTTGACATTTATGTGAGGCCTGGTAATTGCTGGCGGAAAGAAACGCTGCAACAGGTGCTTCGAAAGCATAATAAACTTTCAAACACGGCGCCCCCAGGAAGCCAGCACCCGGTCGCACCGCGCGAAAGTCGGCCCCTGACGGGCCCTGTTGGTGTCACCCCACTTGAGGGTGTCACCCGGTGCGGTCCGCACCCCCATAGTGACGCCGCTGCCTGTCTATACAGGATTCTGCTGTTGATCTTTTGCCTTCTTTCCGCACGCATGTTGGAAAAGAGCAGACATTGTTCAGAGTGCTCTTTGCCCCGTATCTTGCTTTAAGTCAGCCTATATGTTGTTCTTTCGATCAGTGTCTAGCTTCCAGCTTCAGCCCCGCTGTTCGTCACTTCGCCTCCCTCCTTCCTCGGCGAGGCGGGCCGCACTGACACATTCACACGGACTAACTCTCTCTCCTCTTTCAGCATCTTCCTCAAGGAACTTGAGAAGTACGAGCAGCTGCCCGAAGACGTCGGCCATTGCTTTGTCACTTGGGTAAGACTGCTTTTAACCTTAAAATTACACTCAAATGATCATGTATGTGACATATTGTGACTCCTACTTAATTTTTAGGCTTAGAGGGTTTTTATTCGAAAGAGACGAAGGTAGTTTATCAGGAGAGAACGTGGACGTTTAACTCCCTTAACCATTTAAAGATTAATGGCTGAATCCACATACTGTAGAAAGGTTTTGGTGCCAGTCAAATTTCAGCTGTGGTTGCATAACATCAGTAGGTCCGGCTAGTGCAGAAGAATGTAGGTTGACCAACTCCCTCCAAGTCATTGCGGACACCGTTTCCAGTCCGGAACCTTTGTGGTAGCCCAATGCATTCTGGACGTTGTATTGATCTAATTAGACAAACACACCTAAACTCAGTGATTAGTGGATGTAAAACCCAGGACTGGAGACAGTTTTCATAATGAGCTGGAGTGAAGTGGTCACCCTGTCAGAAGGGATGGGTAATTCTATCACTGTGCTATTTGCAGGGTCATCTAGGCTCTGGTGACAGGGCAGGCATAGGCTCTTGCTGGTTGTGAACTGAGCACAGATTGCGCCAGGCTCTCTATTCTGCGCTCGCTCTTACTGTCAACATCACATTTGCGGTCTCTGCAGCCAGAAGATGGGAATAAGCAGAAAGAGTTCACTCAAAAAGAGTCCAGATGCTGCTTGTGCAAGCTCTGGGAACCCCAGGCCAAACCTGATTTGCGCAGGGAAGGTTTTGCACCCATATTGCAGATCGGTCTGAAGGAGCCCATAGCTATAATGCAACTGGATGTGGAAACTGATGGGCTCAGCTAACAAAAGACCAACCCAACGCGGGAGACCTTGAGCTTGAATTTGAACGTTTGGCGACGGTTCTATGCACTTTCTGACTTTCTTCTACTTCGTTTGCTGTGTTTTAAGGAACTCCTCTGGTATAATGTGTTTAACATTTACTATTCCTGTGTCCCTTTCAGAGATTTTTTCAAGTTCCACCAAAAATCATGGCACAAACGTCACGTGTTGATTTGCAGGTTTAATCCAAAGAGCGCCAAGCATGATATGTTATTCATAGTTCTAAATGAATGTTGAATGCAGTACCCTAATCTAAGGTAGAGACCCTTAACTGCTTTTTAACCAAGTAATGCATCTCAAAGTTAATCAGCAATCATAGACCTATTCATTCTGGCTCCGAAATCATAAAGAAGGCCTCAAAGAAATGTTATTATCAAGATATTAATTGATTTAATCCCGAGACAAAAATGTAAATTCTAATAAGTTTGAGACAGTGTAGCCATCCTTGTGCAGGCATGCTAATTTCAGCGTTTGTGCATGCGTGCCCCTTGCTGCTACGTTGAACAGGACTAGTGCGGGAATCAGTGTATTCACGGCAGGAACCTTTCAGAGGGAGGACTGGAATTCACGTAAGAGTTCCTCTCAGCTCATGGGTTTCCCGGACATGTCACAAAATCAGCCTGGCCAGTCCAGAAGCTTCTGCACGCAGGCACTCCACATCCCGAGGCAGTGGGCCAGAGACGGCTCGCCTTCTGTTGACTCATGTTCGGTGTTTTCACCTGCAGGAACTGAAGACGTTTGGGGAAGAACCATGCACCCGCTCACTTGTCCAAATGTGTATGTGCTAAATCCTAGCATGCTCGGCTGGCTGTTGCTCGTTCCTGCAACAGTAGATCTGTACGATCTACTCCACCCAGTATAGGACCAAGCAGTTCACTGCTTAGTAAGTGCAGAGTGCGGGGCTTTCCTCGGTGCTGCTGAATGCCGGGGTTGCCGAGCACCACGGGAACTACTCCGGATTCCACCTCACTCCCGTTTCATCCCACACCCTGCACTTCCTGCCTCTTTACCCCACACTCGCAGTTCTTTTCATCCCTACTCTCTTCCCTTGCCTCCACATTCCTCTTTCTCCCTACCCTGTTTTCCCTCTCGTGTTGTGGGTGAATCTGAGGATAAAATGAGTGCCAGCCTCCGAGAACGAGTGTCGGCGCCAACCACCTGCAAGCAGTCGTACAAATGAGCACTCTGCTCAGGAGCGTAACAAAGGCCCCCAGGCGTACCCATACTGGAGGGGGCCCCTACTTATGTGAGTGTGAGGGCCCCTTCAGCATCTCTTGCAGGGGCCCCCTCACGTTTTGTTACGCTCCTCTCTGCGTGCTGATCCGCACGTCGCTCGCAGACCTGTGTATGTGCGGATCAGCTTAGTATGCAAGTGCGGACTTCATCAATCGAGGATCTTAGTTACACTAATCCTGTTAGCAAGAGGGAAGCAGAGCGTATGCCAGCAGCAGGCCTTGTAGCCGCCTGAGTGGATGGGCCACTAACTCACTGTTCGATGCTACCGGTGCACTGGTACTTGTGCCTGCAGCGTGTTTTTAAGTTCAGAGACCAAAGTTATAGCACTTCAGGAGTTATTGTGTGAGATCGGGTGAACCAAACCACCACACCCGGAAGCACTGTTCAAGCTACGCAAGGGAAGGCAGAGGCCTAGTGAATGAGGCATGTTATAGCTAGTAGGGAAGGCAGAGGCCTAGTGAATGAGGCATGTTATAGCTACGCAAGGGAAGAAAGAGGCCTAGTGAATGAGGCATGTTATAGCTACGCAAGGGAAGAAAGAGGCCTAGTGAATGAGGCGTGTTATAGCTACGCAAGGGAAGAAAGAGGCCTAGTGAATGAGGCGTGTTATAGCTACGCAAGGGAAGAAAGAGGCCTAGTGAATGAGGCATGTTATAGCTACGCAAGGGAAGAAAGAGGCCTAGTGAATGAGGCGTGTTATAGCTACGCAAGGGAAGAAAGAGGCCTAGTGAATGAGGCGTGTTATAGCTACGCAAGGGAAGAAAGAGGCCTAGTGAATGAGGCGTGTTATAGCTAGAAGGGAAGGCAGAGGCCTAGTGAATGAGGCCTGTTATAGCTACGCAAGGGAAGAAAGAGACCTAGTGAATGAGGCGTGTTATAGCTAGAAGGGAAGGCAGAGGCCTAGTGAATGAGGCGTGTTATAGCTACGCAAGGGAAGGCAGAGGCCTAGTGAATGAGGCGTGTTATAGCTACGCAAGGGAAGGCAGAGGCCTAGTGAATGAGGCATGTTATAGCTAGTAGGGAAGGCAGAGGCCTAGTGAATGAGGTTGAGGCCGGTTGTAAGGAGCAGACGTCTCTTTTGTGGAAGGCTATGTAGTGTGGTCGCCATGCTGGCAGCTCTGCATGCTCACAGTTCGTTGAATTGAGTGATCCTGGAAAACATGTTTATGCCCTTGATATCCAGAAACATTGTACGCGAGATGGTAAACTAGAATGAAGTAGCTCAGCGGCGCCAGAAATCTAACTTGGAGGTCAACGAGAGGGGTTTTGGGAATTTGAATGCAGTTTAAGAGAAGAAGCCATACCACTCGAGGGCTTGGTAGACGGTGTTGTTACCTGTTAGACATAGTAAATCACCACCAACATAGCCACACTGTCTAAGGAGGAGTAGGACCTCCGCAGCCCGATTAGCCCATGTTCTCAAGGACTTTGACACGTGAGCAATCCCTTGAATTCCAGTGAAAATGCACGGATTTTTGCCACTTTTAATGATGTGGCATTTTGCTGCCATGTCCCCACAGTCGTCCCTTGGTCACCCACTGCCTATGCCACGCCTACATCTCAAGCCATCATAGTAATCCTGCCATCAGAGCTTCTGAAATTCCTCTATGCCTTTTTGCTTTTCATTTTGTGTGTTGTGGCTGAAAGTTTATTGCAGTCACGTTTTGGTACGAGGTTATTCTCCCCTCCTGCATGCTTCTGATAGTGATGAATGGTCGCCCAAACCATTCTTGCACAAGACCAAAGCTTCACACGTGCATGTGACCCCGACCCCCGTGGCACTAGCAAATCTGTAAGCAGTTTTAATTCCCTCGAGCCTCCCAAGCTATTGTTTTATTATTATTATTATATCTTGTACTGCATTGTTTCTCATAAAACAACGCCTCCCCTCCTTCTCACGCTGTCCTTTGTGCAGCACCTGTGAATGTGAAACGCGTGCCTGGGCACGTTCACTGGTGCAACTCCTTAACATCATTTGTACTTGTTTCATAGGCGGATAAATTTCAGATGTATGTGACGTACTGTAAGAACAAGCCGGACTCCAGCCAACTAATCCTGGAGCACGCGGGGACCTTCTTTGACGTAAGCACATCTCTGCATGTAACATCATGTGAAATGATCTTAATCTGTACGTTTCTTGGTCTGATTTTATAGCGCTGTGAATCTAAATCTTCACACGCTACTTGCAGCGCTATGTATATAACTGAATACCGAGGTGCGCATGCAAGCCACAGATTTCAGCCACCACCAATATCGCCTCACCACCCTACCAACCATAACTCTACCACCATCACCCTACCAACACCGTAACATCCTACTACCACCACACCATCATGCCTCCACCATACCACTGCCATACCTCCACCCTAAACACCACTACCCTAACCAGCCTCCCACGGCCCCATGCCACCCTACAACCAGTCTACCACCACCCTAACCACCAAAACCCGAATCAGCATGACCACTCTAATCACCACTACCACAGGATGTAGTGTTAACACCAGACAAGGTGACTTTGGAACTGGGAAGGTTTGAGTCACGGCGTCAGACCAACATCCTGTCATTCTGGTTACATCACTTAGTCTCTCTGGGCCTAAAAAGGAAACATTTATAATATGACCATGTGTAGTGTAACAGGTGCTCATGTAAAGTGCCCTGGGGCCAAGTTCATGCTATATAAAACTGCAAAAAGAAAAAGGAAAAACTCACCACCCTTTCACTCAACATGGCTGTCACTTCTTGTAGAAGCTCTTTATTTTTAACAACCATTTTCAACTCATTACTTGTTGTTTTCATTGAATGTTGCGGCCTAAGTTTGCGTTTGTTTACTCTCGAGTAACTTGTTCTTGCCTAAAACAAGGCCTCAAGGTATCTAGTACACGTGAGTCATATAAAAGATAAGGAAACATGTACACGGCATCAATAGCTGTCTATCGACCTCAGCTTATTTTATGTAAATCACTGTGTGAATGTTGAGAAGGAACTCTATGATAGGATGTTTCTGTGAACCCTAGGGCGAGTGATCGCTGGGCAAATTTACATTTGCAAAAACTTCATATTTGATTGTCTAGTACATTTTAATTGCTGTGCAGTGGTAATAAGAAAATGTAAGGTTTATTAGATTGCTAAGCATTCTTTTAATAAAGCAACGTAAGAGATGCAATCAATCTGAATCGAAGACTGGTTATGTGGACTTCCTGGCCTCTTCTTCTGTTTGCCACTCCCCTGAGCATAACCTAATTACTTGTGTCCTTCCGCTGCTTACTTTTCAGGCACTCTTTTTTTAATTCTTTATGGTTAAGTAAGCACTCCATAGGAGTGCGTGTCTTTTCCAGCTGTCTTTCTCATGTGCTTCATTCGCCCCTCGTCATTGTGCTTCTCCTCCACACCCCTCCGTGTTGTGTTTTCCCTTGTGCACTCCTCTCCACCTGTATTGCTTTTAAGCCTGTGCGCTTCTCCCCCGTTTCACATTGCGCTCTCCCTCGCGCATGTGCTGCTGTTGCCCTGCACTCCACCTTGCAGTCTATCGCACATGTTATGTACTTCTTCCTCAGCCCTTGGTGTTGCTTTCGACTCCGCCCTATATGATGCTTCCTCCCCACCTGCACCCTATATGATGCTTCCCCCCACCTGCGCCCCCCTTGTTGCTTCGACCCCTGTTCCTTTCTCCCATTCACTTTAAAAAAAATACTTTTGCACTACCTTTTTTGTATTTACTAATCCAACTTGAGTCAGTAAATGAATTTTTTTTTTCAAGTACCTGAGCATTTTGTAGGTGCATGCATGTGTCGCGCAGGTGCCTACAAAAAGGACACACGGCTGTAGCAGCCACCATTAGCACCTTTGATTTTTTTTGGGGGGGCCACTTTAACTTCACAGCATCGCTAAATACCATTGGCAAAGCCAATAGGTCCCAAAGGCTTTGCCAATTCTTGTAGATAATATTGACAGAACCTTACGTTAACTGCCTGTATGGATGCCAAATCATTTAGTATTTAAATGGGGATTTGTGTCACAGACGCCTGATTCCAAAGGACTGCAGATCATTCCTAAAATCCCTGTTCGTGTGTACTTGTTTTTATAAAACGTCAGAAAACTGACTAGGCCAAATTAAGTTTTAAACCGTGGTTTGCTGGTTGTACAAAAACCTCGACCGCATTCATCTGACCCATTGAGCTTGCTTACTATTGTCATTTGAAAGGAAGCCATGCGCAACACCTTCCAAATATTCGATTTTTTTGTGTCACTGAGACCATATGGAGCAACGATGTGTTGGTTTAGAGAAAGTAGCTAAGTGTAGGCCAGTTTTTTTTCACATGAAAGGATTTTTGAAAACATTGTTTTCAGCCCTGCCAAGTTTCCCAGGTTTGTGTGTTCTAGCTGCTCCAGTCCAGGTTTTACCTTTAAATTCAGGGACTTGTAGTTGTGTTTGTTCCATTATAAAACCAGCACTACACGTCCCAGAATTCAAAGAAAAAACCTGGCTAGAGCAGCTCATCAGACATAAACCTGGGAGCTTGGCATCTCTGTGTTTGCAGTCCCATTGCTAAGCACCAGTGTTCATTCTTCGCATGTCATGAGATGTGTAGCACTGACTATTAGTTACCAGAACTGACGTCAGCCAAGGAATCAGAAATGGCTGCGATCATTGTCAATAGTCTGCCTTTAGCATGTCAGAATAGCGTTTTACATTTTAAGTGTGGCCTTACGCCTCATGTTTTAAAACAAATAAATAAAAAATATCCACACATACATACAGGGGTTATCGGTCAGCCATCTTCATCCATTGACCTGTTGAAGAACCTTTCATGTTTTCCCTCTGCCCGCCACAGTGCTGTACAGGATAGTGCAGTGGCTCAGCCCCCTTCATCCATCGGCTGTCTTGCTCAATGACAGCATGTGGTGTTTTTTCCATTATAAATTAAGTACTACGAGTACCAGAAGACAAAAAGAAAAACCTGGACTGGATGAGTTAGTCACGCATGGACCTAGGGAAGTTTAGCCCCAAGTGGAAAAGTGCGGATGAGTGACATTTCCCCTGCAGCAAAGGCTCCGCGAGCCGAGACCTCTCCTGCTCACCAGCAGACCATTCCACTTGAGTGCTAAGAACCTGAAGCCCATGTTGCATTTTTTCATTGTATATTTTGATTAGGTGTGTGTTGTCATATGGGTGGGTGCTCATTTTTCTCTGCCTAAATCCATCATTTTTATTTTATTTTACAGGAAATCCAGCAGAGGCACGGGCTAGCAAATTCAATCTCTTCGTATCTGATCAAACCTGTTCAGAGAATCACCAAGTACCAGCTCTTGCTGAAGGTAGGACATGCCTGGCCTGCTCTCGCTGCCAGCGCATCACATCTCCTCCCTCATCCCAGAGCTCCCACGGTTACAAGACCCACACACAAGTAGGCCATCCACCCCAGATAAGTCTTCCACTCTCGGACCTGTAGTCTTGTTTATCACATTAAAAAATAGAGCTAGAAGTCCCAGAATGCAAAGGAAAAACTTGGCTTCAATGAGCTACACAAGCAGTGACATGGGAAATGAACAGCAATTGACAAAAGGCTTGATGTAAAAACTTGCAAAAGCTGATGAGTTTCGTGCTTTTGAAAGATTAGCGATGAAAATAACCTGAATTGCATGATAGTTGACATGGGGGCAAACCGCGCCATAGAGCCCACAGCCCAACCCTACATGAGTCCTCGGTGCACAACGGTTTACTCTTATCACGATAGTCATAATTCTGCCTCCTCAAGTGGCTTATGCCGTGTTCACCTTACGACAGTCCCGGGTTTAACTAATGGTGCCTTGCAGGCTGGGATAGGTAGGCCCTTTGTACCCTGGGATATGTAGGCCCATGCTGTTTACGAAAGGAAACATACAGACTCCAGGGTGCAGATTTCCGAGCGCTGTTGGCTGAAAACCAGCAGAGGATAAAGGCGTCGTGCACGGCACGAGGACACTTAACAGCTCCATATCTGGCACAGTGTGCTGGTAAGTTCGCACTTTGCACCTCAAGCGTTACCTGCGTCATACAAGGGAGCGGTTCAAGTGGAGTTCATATCGGTCGCGCCATGGACACCTTTAGTCACAGTATTGGTTAAGAGAACACTAGACAATGAGTATGACACAAAGTTTGAGTGGCCAGCCAAACTTTCCCTGTCTGACTTTTCTCAACCTGTCTCCTAGAGAAGTGGTAGCAGCCCAGCTGGACATGTGACACGGCACATTTAATTTAACTTATTTCATCAGACTGCTGTGGCCTGTGTCTGCTTAAAAAGCCTCTACATAGGTATAGTTTTGTTTTGCCAAGGCCGCCCTGTAACTGTGCGGCAGCTCGATTGAGTGGTCGCCCCCTGCGTGGAGAGGGGTGGGGAGAGTTACACCACGGGTGGCGCATTACTGAGTAGTCCCCTGGGTTCAGGGCCGGCTTTAGGGCAGTACGACAGGTGCGGCCGCACAGGGCGCTGACCCGTGGAGGGGGGCGCCGACCTCAGGGAGGGTGCTGTGTTTAGCAATAACTTATGATTTGAGAGATGAGGGGCACTTTTGCTCAGTAGTAGTGAGAGAAACTGAGGAGGAAGTCAAGGGGTGGGGGCGCCAAAAATGATTGTCGCACCGGGCGCCACCAGAGCTAAAGTCGGCCCTGCCGGGGTTCATGAATGAGGTGCTGCTTCAGTCCAGATTTGTATTCCTTTGAATTCTGGGAATCGAAGTCCTGTTTATTACGGAATAAACAAGACTACAAGTAAGTGAAAGAAACAATCTGTACTGGATCCGCAGACCTTGAAAACTTGGAATAACTGGTGTCGGTAGACTCGGGGACCCTAACCCCGTTATCATAGCAGTGTCAGCTGGCCACACGTCAATAAGGCGATTTTGACGTTTTTATGACCTTTCACCCATCAAAAGTGTCCATTCTGGGTCTTGTTGCCCCTTACTTATAATCATACGAGTGAAATCCCAAGCCGAGACATTCTTAATGCCAACATTGGCTGAACAATAGACGGCCTGGCTGTAAGCCACGCCATGTTGCCACTTGTTTTCTGCCTGTGTTGAAGTCTTATCGCCTTATGCAACAGTCTGGGGTGGCGGGTTCACTCCAGTCCATGGTCAACGTTCTCAATGTTATGCTTTTAGTCTGAATTCGTCTAATTGTTTCGATGGAGACAAACCAAGACTACAACACCCAGAATGCATTAGCTCATTAAAGCTCAGGAACAGAAAAGTGTCCGGGGTGAAATGGAGTGATGCGGCTGGCTTGCCTCTAGCTCTGGTAGCTGCTCTACCTGAAAGAGTCGGCCGGGTTGTGGAGGTAATTACCAAAACCTAAATGAAATCCAGATTGCAAAATGCTGCGTGTCTGCTGCTCCGCGTTCCTCGCTTTGAAAAACACACATTTGCTGAAGTGAGGGCGTCGTTACCAATGAGAAACGCGGAGCAGCAGCTCAGATTTCCCAGGGCGGACCGCCTGTCACGCGCCAGCGCGCATTAAGAGCTGCCGTGTGACCGTGGTTCACAAGGCGCTCTGGTGGCCGTCGAGGTTATAGTACAGTGCCGTCTCTGTTCCCCCACAGGAGCTCCTAACCTGCTGCGAAGAAGGCAAAGGTGAAATCAAAGATGGGCTGGAAGTCATGCTGAGCGTCCCGAAGAAAGCCAACGACGCCATGCACGTCAGCATGCTGGAAGGTACTGGGGGCTGCAGGGAGGGCGGGGGAATGATATACTCGCGTCTTACTATGGTGCCTGCAATGTCAGTGGAGACTGAGCGCCGAGCTGCACTTCGCACAATGAATGTATGTTACCAGACCGAGCTCTGTGTTGGCTCATAATGTGTGAAAGCCGCCTCTCTAGATAGTTTGGGATTTGAACAATGCACACGTTCTCTATATAGCCTTACATTTCACGATCTATATGCAGCGCATCACCAGTCACCGCCTCCCAGCCCCATTGCAACACACGTAAAGCACTATACTTGTGAATAGTATTTCCGACTGGCTTGTGAACGAGTTGTGTTAGCCATGGCGTTGGGCCGTGTGTGTGTGTAGAGTAAAGGTGTGCATGCTTTTAAAGTTAAACATTTATGACCTGCCTTATATTTCCCCCAGTATATGTGCCAGTCTGTAAACCCACATTTATTCTGACGTTCGAGGGTACAACCAGTCTCCTCGTATGTTTTTTTTTGGGGGGGGGGCCTCAGTGCCTTCTCTATAGATGTACTTTGTGACCGGTGCGCATTCCATCTGCTCAGCACCCCCCCCTAACCCTGCATCAGCCATCTTTCAGCCTTAGGGCATCGACTGCCGCCAGGGGTTCTGGTTGTAGAACAGTTTGAACGAGGTCTACCCCTGACGGCCAGCTTAAGTCGATGCCAGATTTTCAGGATAACCACTCAATTTGTAAATAACTTGCATATACAGTAGTTGCTTAACAATGTATTTAATGTGACTAACATAAACATCCGGTCTAGATCTGGCCCTCCTGGACTACCGTAGGCTGTCTCTACCTCTGAGGGTTCTGCCCCTACCTCTGAGGAGTCTGTCCCCACCCCTGAGCGATAGTATCATGTAAAGCCCAGTTGGCCCCTGAGTCCCATTGCCTGGCCTTCTGGGCCGTGCCTGGGAGTTCACTGGGTCTGGCTGGTCCTCTTAGTGCTCAGGTGGTCCATAAACATGCCCGCTATTGGTCATATTTAAGTCATTGGCCCGAACGTTTGGTTACCCCAGGGGCGCATTGCTTTGGCTGCATCCTCCGTTCACGCCACAATCACCTCGCAGAGGCGCTCAGTGCCTAACTGGTGTCCCTATGACTTCCTAACTGACCCCCATCCTGTGACTGACCAGTGCTCCAGAAACCCCAAATGCCTTACCCCTACTTTCTATTAAAGGATAACATTTGGCAAAGCACCCATGGTATAGAGCATCGACCCCACAGGTCGTAAATACCGTGAACGTTTTGGGGGTTTTGTGTCAGCCCCTGAATATATTAGTACCCTCGTTTTTTGGAAATATCACCATTTTTGTTTGCATATTTTATCTTCCTATCAGCAGATCACTTGCACTGAGAAGGAAAACATCTGATTGCACATTGACCTTCACGTGTGTACTCACCGTGCCATGCCGTATCAGGGTTCTTAACTCATTACTGTCTCCAGGAGTACGCTTTATGGGTCAACCTTGCTGCCGCAGAGCCATGGGTTGCTAGGTAGTCGCAGCGTTATCCAACTGGAGTGTGACAGTAAATTACGGTATTCCCACGGATATCGCTCAAGGAGCACTGATTGTACACGGACTGGAGCTACAGGACTCACAAAGCCCGGTCCAACAGCCATGACGTGGAACCAGCCTGATCATTCCACAATGTGCTGCACATTTGTGCATATCGCAATGCAAATTTGGCATTGGTCTGTTAACGTGAACCATGGCTTACAATGCTCTTTTCCTGTGAAACGCATATGAAAGTAAAAGTGCCCAAAGGTAGTTTCCTAAAATATGCAAGGTATGAGGCTGATATGTGACTGGTTTGCCCACATTCTCCTTAAGTCCCTAGAAGAAGAAAAAGATATGATAAAGCAAATAGATTAAACTTTTAGATAGTAAAAAATCTTTTTTACCGAGCCTCACCTTCGCAGACGCAAAAACAACAGTTGATGGACAGAATGCAGAGCAA
This sequence comes from Triturus cristatus, assembly GCF_964204655.1. NCBI lineage: Eukaryota > Metazoa > Chordata > Amphibia > Caudata > Salamandridae > Triturus > Triturus cristatus. The sequence goes on along the minus strand of NC_140584.1, from coordinate 86,775,722 downwards.
TGTCATACATTCACCCCAGTACAGAGATCTGGGCTTAAATCCATCGTTTTGTTGCTCACCATGCCATCCCAGTTTGAACCCAGCCATATGCAAATCAGTCTTGACCCTGAGCCCCATGGGAACAGTCCAGCCCGAACTGCCAAGCCAGGTCCTCCCTGGACTGGAAACAAGAATCCTAGGACTGGTTTCGGGTTTCACCCCTCTTCAGCCAGGATAGCTTGATTCCAGTGGCATGGAGAGCAAGGGACCCACGTCTGGGCATACCCTTCCCACTCGGGGTGACAAATGCAAAAACAACAATTGATGGACAGAATGCAGAACAATGTCATTCATTCACCCCAGTGCAGAGGTCTGGGCCTAAATCCATCGTAAGTAAAAGTCCCCAAAGGTAGTTTCCTAAAATATGGAAGGTATGAGGCTGATATGTGACTGGTTTGCCCACATTCTCCTTAAGTCCCTAGAAGAAGAACAAGCTTTGATGAAGCAACTAGATTTAACTTTTAGATAGTAAAAATTCTTTTTTACTGAGCCTCACCTTCGCAGATAGCACTGGTACAGCACTGACCGCACTCTTCCTCTCACACATACCACGGCATGTTTATCAGCAGTGTAAGCACCCCTCAAACACACAAAACAGCTAACGCTCAGGCTGCGGCAGTTCAAGCTCACCTTTGGTTTATTGTGTCAATCTCTGCATGACCCAGCTGGAGGTTTCTGTCAAGCTCTGGAGGTCTTATCTATTTGTCCAGTGTGAGACCGGCCTCGTGGCGTGGGCCCTCCCGACCAGCAAGTCACACTACAAACACGCCGAACCTCGTGGGCACGGCCTTCCGGCTTCCGTGGACACACATCCCGAGGGCCGACCAGATCCCCAACACGCATGCCCGGCCGAGGGAGAACGAACCCCCCCCCCCCAAACCAGACCGAGAGGCGCCGACTCTGTCACACCTCTGGTCTCTCCCCCGAGGGAGGTTTCGATCGGCCACCAGGCCCCCAGTGAGCGGGCGCCTCTCCTGCTGGGCGTCTGGAGTCCCTCCCGGACACATCTGAACAGATCAAGGGGCTGAGCGACAGGAAACCCCGACACACCGCCCCCCAGGCACGAGACCCCTCTCCGCGAGGACTCCGGACTTCAAAGAGGAGGGGGAGTATAACAAGGGGTGCTGAAGGGACGAGAGGTAGAGAAGACCTGGACTGACGAGAGCCTGCTGACCTGGTCGCGGCTCGATCGCTCACCGAACAGAAGAACGCTATCCGAACTCTGAAACCACCTGAGCCCTGCTGACGCCGTCGCGGCTCCCCGAACTCTGAACCATCTGAGCCCTGCTGACGCCGTCGCGGCTCCTCGAACTCTGAACCATCTGAGCCCTGCTGACGCCGTCGCGGCTCCCCGAACTCTGAACCATCCGAGCCCTGCTGACGCCGTCGCGGCTCCTCGAATTCTGAACCATCTGAGCCCTGCTGACGCCGTCGCGGCTCCCTGAACTACGACTCTCCGGTGCCTGCTGAGTGACTCGCTGCCCGCTCCTCCAAGAGAATCGGCAGAGATTGCCGAGAGAAGCAACATCCCCTCAGCTCGAGGATTGAGAGCTGTGCGCCGGATACCTCGCAGAGACACTGATTGAAAGACTGTCCCGCTACCCCTTTTCCCATCATCACAAGATCGCTGCCGCTTGTGGCATTAATTCTGCACCTACCTGCCGGATCATAAAGATCCCTGACAACAACTGATAAAAGCTTATTACCTTATAACGACCTACTGTGTGGTGTCCCTCTATCCGAAGAGAGAGTAAGCGCAGCGCGTGCGATCCTAGGTGCGAGACCCTTCCAGGAAGGGCCTCCCTGCTCTTGCTCGGCCTAATTCTGGGAAAGGTGGGCCTCAGGGTGGTCAGGAACCCATTCCGCAGCCTCCCCGGGGAACGCCTTCCAAAATTTGGTGGCAGGCGACGGGATCCGAGCCAACACCTAGAGATCGTGCAGTAGACGGCTTACGCACCACCAAGAAGAATGGAAGGAGAAACTTCCCTAGGTGCCGCAGGCACCAACCCGAGCACGGCATTCCAAAAGGACCAGTTAGAATCGTATACGCACCGAGAACTGAAACAATTTTGCAAAGACTTTGGAATCGCTACCACCGGACTAAGCACGAAAGAGGACTTCCAGGGGGCATTAAAAACCTGGGTCGAGGCAGAAACTCCCCGGTCACAAGCAGAAGGAGAGCATCCCAACGAACCACGAAGCAGCCCGGGGAGGAACGGCGCCCCCGAGGGGGGCCTATCCCCAGAGGAACTAGCGGACCGAGAAAGAAGTCGCAACCACGAACTGGAACTAGCAAAACTAAAAATCGAAGGAGAGATAAAACTGGCTGAGAAAAAACTGGCAGTAGAACAGTTACGCCTACACGGAGAACTAGAGGAAAAGAAACGACAGAGAGAACACGAAGAAAAGAAACTCCAACTAGAGCACGAACGTATCCTAAAAGAAATCGAGCTCAAGGCTAAGAGGGCGGAGGCCCGACCCTCGGAAACCCAACCCATCTCCTCCACCGTGGAACCGAAGGTCCACATCCCCAAAGACGTGGTGAAAGAATATTATAAGAACGACGATATTCAGCAATGGTTCAAGGCCTACGAAGTCGCCATGACCTCCCACCGAGTCCCGCAGAAAGACTGGGGGGCTGGGCTGTGGGGCCGGTTCCTGAGTGAGGGGAGAGATACCCTGCTGGACCTGCCCTCCACCGTAATGAACTCCTACAGTCACATGAAAGAGGCCCTGGTAGCCAGATATGGGCTCACCCCTGAAATGTACCGGCAACGGTTTAGAGACTGCAAAAAGATACCCGGTACCACATGGGTGGAGTACGTGAACTTTTACAGCCGGGCCTTGGACGGATGGATCAAGGGCAGCAAGGTCTCCACTTTTGAGGAGCTGTTCGACCTAATCGCATGGGAACACTTGGCCGCTAATTGCTTCGTAGAACTGCGCCAGCACCTCCTGGACAGCAAACTCACAGACCCTCGGAAACTGGCCGTCGAGGCTGACCGGTGGGTGAACACCCGGACCTCCTGGGGCCCCGTGGGAAACTACGGACGCCACAATCAGGGACCCCCCCGCCAGAGGGGCGGAGGGAACCAAGGCCGGCAAAGGGAGCTCCCGGGGGGATCCCCGCTCAGCCCTCCCAGAGGACAATCTCCACCCTTTCCAGCTCCGCCTCCGGCCAGCACCGGGCCACCAGGGAGGCCGGGACCCCGAGGGAGAATCACATGTTTCCGCTGCCAACAGACCGGACACTATGCCAGCGACCCCCAGTGTCCCCTGTACCAGCGGACCGCCACCACCACCCCGCCGGCTCGACAGATGGCCTCTGTAGCCCTGGGGGAAGAGATGGAAGACTCCGAAGAATTGGAACCAGCCGCCATGGCCTTGGTCTCCCTAGGGGACCGAGAGATGGTCCCCGGAACGCCCCTGCCCGCCAACACGAAGAAGTACCGACAGCAGGTAACGGTCAACGGTCACCGCATCGAGGGGCTCTGGGACACGGGGGCGAGTGTCACGGCGGTCCATTGTCACCTGATTTCCGAGGATCAGATCCTGCCTGACGCCTTTTGCCCCGTCATATCATCAGACAATTCCGAGAGCCTCTGCCGGATGGCCCTAGTCCCCTTCGAATGGGGGGAGTCACCGGCAAGTTAAAAGTAGTGGTCCGAACCTCCCAGCCCGTGGACTGCCTCCTGGGCAACGACCTGGAGAACTCCCCGTGGGGACAAGTGGAGCGAAGGGCCCACCTCGAGATGATGGGCCTACCCGAGTGGGTGTGCGCCACCACGCGCTCGATGACTCTCCGTGCGCCTTCCTCCGAGGGGGAGAGGCCATGCCCCTGAACACCGCCACCATCCCTGAGAGCCAGGATACACCACCAGAGGCCAACGACCCCCTTCTGGATGAACCAACCACTCCGGCGAAGAATCCGGGCCTTCCGACCCCGAAACCCTGACCAAACTCGGGGACTTGCCAGAACTGGCCCCGTGGCCCTGCGAAGGGGGCCCCTCCCGTGAAGAGTTCTGCCAAGAACAATCCACCTGCCCGTCCCTCATTGGACCCCGACAACAGGCCGAGGCCCAAGCAGCAGGCGACCGGACTGGCACCCACTGGGTATACTGGGAGAACGGACTGCTGTACAGTGAACAGAAGTCGGTCGAGTTGGGATCGGCCCGAGTACTAGTAGTACCCCTACGCTTCCGAAGTCTTCTCCTGGGCCTGGCCCATGATGTACCCCTGGCCGGACACTTAGGCCAAGATAAGACCTACCAGCGACTCGTCACCCACTTCTATTGGCCCAAGATGCGAGCAAATGTGGAGGCCCACTGCAAGTCCTGCCCCACGTGCCAGGCCAGCGGAAAGAGTGGGGGCAAGCGCAAGGCTCCGCTCCAACCCTTCCCCGTCGTCAGTACCCCTTTTGAGCGGGTAGGAATCGACATTGTCGGACCACTGGACCCTAAGACCGCCCAGGGCCACCGGTTCATCCTCGTCCTGGTGGACCATGCCACCCGTTACCCCGAAGCCATCCCTCTCCGCAGCGTGACGGCCCCCGTGGTGGGCCGGGCCTTGATGGGGATCTTCTCCCGCATGGGGTTCCCCCGCGAAGTCGTGAGTGACCGGGGTACGAACTTTATTTCCCGATATAGTCCCTCTGGCAGCAGTGCGGAGTATCGTACAAATTCACCACCCCGTACCACCCCCAAGGAAACGGCCTAGTCGAGCGCTTTAACAAGACACTGAAAGGGATGATCATGGGCCTCGAGGAACCCCTACGCCGGAGGTGGGACGTCCTCCTCCCATGTCTCCTGTTCGCCTACCGGGAGGTTCCCCAAAAATCCCTGGGACTCAGCCCATTCGAACTGTTATATGGACACCCCGTCCGAGGACCCCTGAGCCTGGTCAAGGAGGGGTGGGAAGCAACCCCCCGGGGGACCCCTCCAGACGTGTTCCGATACATCTTGGCGCTCCGCAACCAGACACGAAAATTCAGGGAACTCGCAGAAGCAAACCTCGAGGCCAGTCAAGAAGAGATGAAGCGCTGGTATGACCAGAATGCTATGCTGGTCGAGTTTCAGCCAGGCCAACAAGTCGGGGTCATGGCCCCGGTGAGACCCTGCGCTCTCCAAGATAAATGGACTGGGCCCTTCAAGGTGATCGAGCGGAAGAGCCAAGTCACCTATCTCATCGATGTGCAGTCCCCGCGGAACCCCCTCCGGGTTCTCCACGTGAACCGCCTCAAGCCCCACTTTGTGCGGACCGAATTAAGTCTACTCCTGGCCACCGACGATGGGGCCGAAGAAGACACCGAGCCCCTCCCAGACCCCCTGGGGGCGAAGGAAACCGATGGATCCGTGGAGGGAGTGAGACTGTCGACCGCCCTCACAGCCCAACAGACCGACGACTGCCGCCAGCTACTAGGGCAGTTCGCGGATCTCTTCTCCCTGACACCCGGGGTCACCAGCTGGTGTGTCCACGATGTGGACACCGGAGACAGCCCGCCAGTGAGACATCGGGCCTACCGGGTCCCTGATCGGGTCCGGACCTGCATCCAGACCGAGGTGGCAAAGATGTTAGACCTTGGGGTGATTGAACCCTCCGACAGCCCCTGGGCCAGCCCGGTAGTCCTGGTTCCGAAAGCGACTACCCCGGGTGTTGCCCCCGAGCTGAGATTCTGCGTGGACTACCGAGGCCTCAATGCGGTCACCCGAGCAGACGCTCACCCTATCCCCCGTGCCGACGAACTCATTGACCGCCTTGGGGCCGCCTGCTACCTCAGCACCTTCGACCTGACCAGTGGGTACTGGCAGATTGCCTTCACCGAGGGAGCCAAGGAGCGCTCCGCCTGCTCCACCCCGGATGGGCACTACCGCTTTAGGGTGATGCCGTTCGGAATGAAAAATGCCCCGGCCACCTAGCAGCGGCTGGTGAACAGGGTCCTGGCCGGACTAGAGGGGTTCAGCGCAGCATACCTTGATGACATAGCAGTCTTCAGCTCCCAATGGACCGAGCACCTCCAGCACCTCCGTCAAGTCCTGCTGGCTCTACGCCGGGCCGGCCTCACCATCAAAGCTAGCAAATGTCAAATTGGGCACGGCTCTGTAACTTATCTGGGGCACCAGATGGGGAGTGGGCAGGTCGCCCCCCTCCAGCCGAAGATCGACGCCATCTTGTCCTGGGAACCCCCTGCAACCCAAACGGAAGTCCGAGCCTTCCTGGGCCTCACCGGCTACTACCGAAGGTTCATTAAAAACTATGGCAGCATCGCAGGCCCTCTCACAGAACTAACCTCCAAAAAACACCCCAAGAAAATACACTGGACTCCCGCCTGCCAGAAGGCGTTCGACACCCTAAAGGCCGCAATGTGCGCGGCTCCAGTACTCAAAGCACCCGACTACGCCCAGGAGTTTGTGGTCCAGACGGACGCCTCGGAACACGGCATCGGGGCAGTCCTCTCACAATACGACGACAAAGGCATAGATCAGCCCATAGCCTTCATCAGCCGAAGGTTACTGCCCCGGGAACAGCGGTGGAGCACAATTGAACGAGAGACGTTCGCCGTAGTCTGGGCCCTCAAAAAGCTACGGCCCTACCTGTTCGGAACACACTTCCGAGTGCAAACAGATCATCAACCCCTGCGGTGGTTGATGCAGATGCGAGGGGAAAACCCCAAGCTGCTACGCTGGTCCATCTCTCTCCAGGGGATGGATTTCACTGTGGAACATCGCCCCGGGACTGACCACGCCAACGCGGACGGCCTGTCCCGATTCTTCCGCTTCAGCGAGGAGAACTCCCAAGTGGATGGGTAGTTCTCCCCGCCTTTCAGCTGGGGGGGGCACGTGTGAGACCGGCCTCGTGGCGTGGGCCCTCCCGACCAGCAAGTCACACTACAAACACGCCGAACCTCGTGGGCACGGCCTTCCGGCTTCCGTGGACCAACATCCCGAGGGCCGACCAGATCCCCAACACGCATGCCCGGCCGAGGGAGAACGAAACCCCCCCCAAACCAGACCGAGAGGCGCCGACTCTGTCACACCTCTGGTCTCTCCCCCGAGGGAGGTTTCGATCGGCCACCAGGCCCCCGGTGAGCGGGCGCCTCTCCTGCTGGGCGTCTGGAGTCCCTCCCGGACACATCTGAACAGATCAAGGGGCTGAGCGACAGGAAACCCAGACACACCGCCCCCCAGGCACGAGACCCCTCTCCGCGAGGACTCCGGACTTCAAAGAGGAGGGGGAGTATAACAAGGGGTGCTGAAGGGACGAGAGGTAGAGAAGACCTGGACATATGAGAGCCTGCTGACCTGGTCGCGGCTCGATCGCTCACCGAACAGAAGAACGATATCCGAACTCTGAAACCACCTGAGCCCTGCTGACGCCGTCGCGGCTCCCCGAACTCTGAGCCCTGCTGACGCCGTCGCGGCTCCTCGAACTCTGAACCATCTGAGCCCTGCTGACGCCGTCGCGGCTCCCCGAACTCTGAACCATCCGAGCCCTGCTGACGCCGTCGCGGCTCCTCGAATTCTGAACCATCTGAGCCCTGCTGACGCCGTCGCGGTTCCCCGAACTACGACTCTCCGGTGCCTGCTGAGTGACTCGCGGCCCGCTCCTCCAAGAGAATCGACAGAGATTGCTGAGAGAAGCAACATCCCCTCAGCTCGAGGATTGAGAGCTGTGCGCCGGATACCTCGCAGAGACACTGATTGAAAGACTGTCCCGCTACCCCTTTTCCCATCATCACAAGATCGCTGCCGCTTGTGGCATTAATTCTGCACCTACCTGCCGGATCATAAAGATCCCTGACAACAACTGATAAAAGCTTATTACCTTATAACGACCTACTGTGTGGTGTTCCTCTATCCGAATAGAGAGTAAGCGCAGCGCGTGCGATCCTAGGTGCGAGACCCTTCCAGGAAGGGCCTCCCTGCTCTTGCTCGGCCTAATTCTGGGAAAGGTGGGCCTCAGGGTGGTCAGGAACCCATTCCGCAGCCTCCCCGGGGAACGCCTTCCAACATCCAGTTCTGGAGACTGCAGGCAGACTACGGAGTCAGGTTTTGGAGATCAGTTGTAGCACACATTGTCTCACTCTCTGAACACCATATTTGGTGCGTTGTCCAAAAGCTCGGTCTCTCTTAAAGTCCGTAGGCAGACTCTTGAGAATTGTCACTTTTCTGAATGTCACAGCTAGTGCATTGTGTTTAAGTTCTGAATGCCTTCTCCTGCGCATTGTGTCCTGCTCTGCCGGCCACAACTGCAGTATTCCTTAACAGCAGAGAGCTACTCCCCTTACTGGCCCAAGCTTCACTCCCACTACAGCACTGAGATTCCCAAGTAATCAACAGCTTGGAAAAGGGACTGGAATTGGAGAACTCCAAACCTGACAAACCAATTCTTCCAATTCCAAATTAAATGTATTGTAGCATTCATCTAGCGCTTACCACCTCTATCTGGGGCACTGAAGCTCTTGCCTACATGAGTAGTATGCTCCACCATGCAGGGTGTGTGGTTGCAAGAAGCTTGTCTTTGTTTTGATCCTATGTTGGTCATTGCCATGTTTCACGTGATGACCAAAGAGGAGCGGTTATTGTGTTATGGGAAGCAGCGCATAGCAGCATGATGAAATGTGACAGATAGACCACAGTTTGATGGTTTTCAGTACGCTGGCAGCTTTGTACAGCTATGCAGATCTCTTTATTGTATTTCATACGAGATTGTCCGCTTAGCTGGTTACCGCACTGTGTTGTCCAATCTGAGATTTTGTGTAAAGCTGGGGTCCTGAGCTGGCATATTTGGAAGGAGAGAGAAGTCGAGAGATCTGCTGTGAGCAAATTAGTTTGACATCCCAAATATATGTGTCTATGTGTGATATAAAGAAGCAGTTAAATTGGATGAATATGTGGGCCCGTCAGTGGTGGAATATATTAAAGTCCTCCGAAATTGGTGATAGTGAGTTCCAGAGCATGGCGGCTTGTACAGAGAAAACAGTGCCTCCTACAGATCTCTTATGTTAAGGTGGTATGATGACGCCATGACTCAACAAACAGTACTTTCCTTCCTACGTTTGTTCTCTGTTAATGCAGCCACTTCACACGTCCATATACAGACAACGTATTAAGCCTAACATCAAATGATTGGGCAGTTTGGCGTTAAGCGAAATGGTACTGCTACCTCAGTGCCTATACGCTTTGCAGAACTCATTCTGGGTCTTGCGAAACTCCTTGTTTCGGAGTCTGGATGGATTGTTAGTACCCCTGGGGTGGGCAGGGAAATGAAGTAGGGTCTGGCTGGAGGTCCTAAAGCTAGACCAGGCCGAGTGCGGACTGGACCTCCCAGACCTTACACTGTACTACTTAGCAGGTTTGCACCAATATGCAGCTTTGTGATGCCAAAAGGGTCCAATTGGGAAAAGATGTTACTGGAGGGATCGGCTGCTGTGGAAGAACTCCGCAAGTTACTTATGCGATGCCGCAGATTGCCAGTGGGTCCCCCCTTTATAGTCTCACAGGTTGCACACGCATGGGAAAGGGTGGGCGCTCACATTCTGATACGAGTGCACTATGCGAAGTTGCTCCCTATTTGGTGGTTGCCATTCATACGCATACGGAACACCGTGTATGTTTCACGTTGGGTAGATGTCAGAGAGCGGGAGATCTATTACTTTATTACTTAACACCTTCATGACGGTGGAGGAGGAAGGGTTGCCCTTTGGCATATGTGTGGGGCAATTTATACAATAATCAAGTGTGTCTCACATGGTCTGGGAGCTATGGAAGACCTTACCTGATGAACCCAGTGAATTGAACATTCGGTGAGTGATGTTGTACCCCGGATCCACTAGGGGTATCATTTCCTGGTTGTGTGCTTCATTATAGAACTATAGGCAGACAGATGTAACGTCAGCGCGAGATAAGTAGAACGGGGACCTAGAGTCACCCCTCTTGGAGGGAGAGTGGAGACATGCCCTGGCACAGGTGCAGTAAGTGGCTTCTAACATCTGATTTAAGGTGACACAATACTACTACCTACATAGAGCGTACCTGGCACCGCAGCATCTGCATAGGGTGCTTCCGACACGCTCTGCTGGATGTGTGAGATGCAGGATGTCCCTGGTTGACATTACAAACGTCACATGGTCATGCCAAGGAGTGAGACCGTTTTGGGAGGAAATATTGTGGGAGCTGCAGAGAGTAACCAGTGAAAAAGCTGAACTAACAGCACACATTGCCTACTGGCACTGTTGCTACTCCCTAAATAAGGTATCAGGATGAGATACAGGTTTGCCCGGCTGGGTCTGGTACTCGGAGGATGACGCATTTCAATTCACTGGGTAAGCCCAGCGCCAGTAAATGGAGGGCTGATTTACTGAAATGGGCAGTGGGTGATGAGTGTCGGCTCGATGGTCCGCTCAGATGGTAATGGTAAAGAGATCTGGGGCGCAATGGTAGATCTTCTGGGAAAGGACAGGGAGGCGATAGATGGTGGCTCTGTCCTGAGCTCACCAGAGGCTGTGACTGAGGCTGCCGACACCGTGGTTGAGTCTGAATTGAATCCTGGCGGTCCCATGGCATCCCCACATTATCTAGTGATGGCCAAATTACTTTAATGACTAGATGGCTTAGTGGTGTGATAATGACGTGCGAAGGTTGGGTGGTTGGAGTATACCGCGCTGTCGAGAGAGTCCTTCCATCCCACCTCCTCCTTGCCCTGTTCCCCAACCGATGGTTTGTAACGGATGTGCCAGTGGTCGTATATGCGTGCTTGTGTGTTGCCTCCCTGTCTCACTCGCCTGCCCCCCTCCTCCACGAGCTACCTCTCCCCCTGGCCACCTCCCCTTCACTTCGGCGGAGGCAGAGCACCCATAATGGACAATCCCACCGCTTTGGGGAACAGGACATTACTATGCTGCAGATCTGTTTGATTGATTTCTGGCTTAGGGCGTCACCCTGATGGTTCAATTTAAATAAAAAAAGAACAAAAACATTTGTATGCAAGTAACGCTTGCAAATGTGAATAAGGACATATTTCGGTAACCAAATAAAGCATTCAAAAGTCTCAGAGTAAGTAGCAAGATTTTAATGGCAGTCCTATAATCTTCAGCACTATGCCCTGCACGAACAGCAGTGGAACCTTTGACGGTCATGATGTGAAGCTGCGTCTAAACTCCCATTCATTTTCCATTTTATTGGCTGCCGATAAAGTTGTTTTCCCCAGGTGTCACTAAAGGGACACTGTCAAAGTGTGGAGTACCCTACTTTTGTGTAAGCTCCATAGCACACCAGGGTGCTTGTCAACGTCCCCTGTGAAAACCATAGTGAAATTCCCCAAGAAACCAGGATCTTTAAGTGGGTTATTTGTTGCTGGATAAATAAAGCTGAAGCCTTTTTTTTGCAAGAAGAATGCAAAGCTGTGTGCTGTTCAAAGTGGACCTCTGGTTGCGAACAGAGTAACAATCTATGCGCAGCAGATTCTAAGTGGACCTAGAGCTGCAAAGCTCATTTCGAAGGCTGTCAGCCTCTGAATGTTACCGCAGCGCCTGCATTTTTAGGTCTCGGCCTGACGTAAGCAGCGCATGCTCTGCTCTCATCGTACAAGGCTTCTTGGAATCGATACAATTCCAGAAGTCGTCCCAGCTCTGCCTTCAGCTTACATTCGTGCGCGTCGTTTGGCGTCATGAATTATGCCAAAGGCAGTGCAATGATTGCACTGAAGGCATGTCAATCCTTCCTTGTTGCCACCCTGTCTCCTTTTAGACATGCCCACCGGGATTGGATCTTTTACCAGCGGCGTTAGACTATTGCCTTTAGTTACAGGGGATGCACTATTTGTTTCCCCTTCCGCCTGTCTATCTCAGAGACACGTTACTTAAATGTTGCTGTCATCCAGAATACCAATCTCTCGCCCTGTTTTCCTCTTCTTTTGATTTCGCCTCTTTTCCTTTCAGTTCCTGTCACGCTATAATGTTGTCTATCCCCCTTCCCTCTACATCAGTCCCACAAACGGTTATTTTATTAACGTGTGGTATGCATTTTTTTAAATTTAACGTTCTGTGCTCTCTGAGGAATTTCCTGTTGCTGACCAGACTAAGAGTTGGTTGCCGTGTCAATGATGTGGCTACAAATGTACATGGCACTAGTGCACTTAAAGGTACCGCTGTGGGGCTTGTTTGTGTTTACTCCCAAGCCGCGTCATTCGACGTAAACCCCAGCCAAGGCACAGTTGTGCTCAGTTAAATAGTAGCCCCCCCCCATCTTCTCCCCCATCCATTAAGCAACCCTGCCCCTCCCTTTTTTGGCCTGGCTGTCCTTTCACTTCCGCTCTTTTCTTTTAGAGCTGCTGCCCTGGGGCAGTGACACAGATGTCCCTCGGAGACAGAGGCGTGGTTTCATCTTCAGAGCCTGTCTCTCTCTACCTCTCTACCTCTCTCTACTACTCACTCTACAATTCACTCTCTACTACTCACTCTACAATTCACTCTCTACCACTCAATCTGTACTACTCATTTTCTACTACTCACTTTCTACTACTCACTTTCTACTACTCACTCTCTACTACTCACTCTCTACTACTCACTCTCTACTCTCTACTACTCTCTCTCTACTATCTACTACTCACTCTCTACTACTCACTATCTACTACTCATTCTCTACTACTCACTCTACCACTCGCTCTCTGCTACTCACTCTACCACTTGCTCTCTACTACTCACTCTCTACCACTCGCTCTCTACTACTCACTCTCTACTCACTCTCTACTACTCACTCTACTAACTCTATACCACTCACTCTCTACCACTCACTCTCTACCACTCACTCTCTACCACTCACTCTCTACTACTCTACTAACTCTATACTACTCTACTCTCTACCACTCACTCTCTACCACTCACTCTCTATCACTCACTCTCTACTACACTACTCTACTACTCTCGCTACTACTCACTCTACTACTCACTCTACTACTCACTCTCTACTACTAATGCTCTCTACTACTGCTCTCTACTACTCACTCTCTACTACTCACTCTCTACTACTCACTACTACTCACTCTCACTCACTCTCTACTGCTCTACTCTCTACTACTCCACTACTCACTCTCCACTACTCACTCTCCACTACTCACTCTCCACTACTCACTCTCCACTACTCACTCTCCACTACTCACTCTCTACTACTCTCTACTACTCACTCTCTACTACTCACTCTCTACTACTCTCTACGACTCACTCTCTACTACTCACTCTCTATTACTCTCTACTACTCACTCTCTACTACTCACTCTCTACCTCTCTCTCTACTACTCTCTACCCCTCTACCGCTGTACCTCTATGTCTACCTCTCTACCCACACACACATATATATATATATATATATATGTATGTATGTTACCTACTGGCGGTAGAGAGTAGGTAGTTATAGTTAGGACCTATTATCCATAGGAAATCCGACACATTCTATGTGGAATAACTTTGTCGCCGGTTGACGAATCTTCGCGAAATTTTCAAAACTGGTGGGACGCTCCGGTCCGCTCCTATCCTGAAAGTCTCGGGGTGATTCGTCAAGCAGGGGCCGAGAAAAAAGGGGGGGGGTCCCAAAACGTGTTTTCCCCATGCAATTTTCCATAAGAACATTTAATTGCAGCTACGGCCCGAACTGCTGAACGGAATTACACCAAATTTGGCAAAGATGTAGCCCTTGGTTCACACTCGTGTTGTTTGGTTAAATGGTGTAAATCCGTTCAGTAGTCGCTGAGAAAATCAAATATATCTATGGCCTCGGAGGATCCGCGCACCCTATGCACACCCAGCGCGCACCCTCCCGATCACGAGCTGCATGCTAATTGGCTGTCAACACTCCAAACCAGGAAGTGTTGGCAGCCATTTTGTGCCTCGGTAGAAGCGAGGCTCAAGAAATCAGTGTATCAAGTGTGCAAAACGTATAAAGGGGTCAGGGTAGTTGTAGACCTGCTTAGGGGGTCCCCAATTTTTTTTTTAAACGGCAAAATGTGCGCAGGGTGCGCGGATCCTGCCATAAAGAAAACGAAGCGTGGGCTTCCGCGCTTCTTTAATAATTAGCCCCCGGGGGCCAAATCCCGGGGGCAAAAATATTAAATTTGATGGGGGGCCCAGAGGGGCCCCGGGGACCACCACCCCCTGGGGCTACAAAATAAATGGGTGGCGGGGCTCAAAGGCATTACCCCCCCGGGGACCGCTACCCCCGGGGCTTTCAAAAACATGGGTGGGGGGCTCAAAGGCCCCCCCCCCAAGCCTCCAGGGACCACCGCCCCTGGGGCTTTTTACATGGTTTCAGGGGCGTTATAGTTAGGAATATAGTTAGGAATTAGCGTTTTAAAAACCTTAGAAATTCACTGAAAAAACCATAGGTTTTAGGGAAAGTTATAGTTAGTTGGATATTTCACTCGTACAAAACCAGTGGAATTCTCCCGTTATAGTTAGTGCTGCTAACTATAACTCGCACCTCCGCAATGCACTGCTGATGACGTCACATATTGCATCACTCATGACATGGTCAGTGACATCACTGATGACATCATCCAATGAGTGTGTGTTTCTGTAAAGTTGAAATATGTTTAATATATATAGGGAAAGGCGTATTGAAGAATGAGTGGGTGTATAAGTGTCTGAATGGTTGATTTAGTAGGTGCGTGACTGACTATAAGTGAGTGATTAAACGTATCATACATATATATACATCTGCATATATATATAAATACAAATATAAATGCAAATATAAATGCATCACATATGCATGTTATGTACATGAAAGTTTGAAAAACACTAATAAAAGCAAAGCTAAAAAGCCACCTAATTACAAACAGAATTGCTTTAACATAAACGAGGGTGAGACCTATTGCATTTTCAATGCTTGTTTGTAATCCAGCGGAGGCTGGCAACTGTCCCTTCAAAGTCCCACCCTGAGGATGCAGCCCTGCTGCATGCATGGATGGGGAGTACAGGACGAGGGGAATGATGTGCAAGTGTTTTGTAAGGTGCTTAACGATACAAGCACAATAAGTACAAGGGCCCAAAGTTTGATAGAAGCCCTCAGCAGGCACTACAGAATGCCATCTCTGCAGTGTAACACAGCTGACTAGTTTTGATTCCTCTTCCTGCTTCATTCTTCCGTTTCCTGTCTTTTGCAGCTTCTTTTCCCATCTAAACTTTTTCCATTTGTCACTCTTTTCCTTTGTTTCTCTTCCTCTTTTTGCTCCCTTTTCTGCTGTTCTGCCTCTGACTCTGGGTCAGAGTCTGACGATGAAATAGAAGTCCTGGTCCCCAAAAATGTGCACGGTGCCCACCACCTGCAATGCTAATGTTATTGGGTTTATTATTTCACTAGAACCCATAATGTCGTTCCAGGAGCATAGTGCATGTTTACTTGACAGTATGTATTCTCCATGAATCGTGCACCTCGATTATTTATCAGTTCACATGATCCTTTGTGCTAAAGAAGAGCTTTCTAGGCCACGTGGATGAGAAGGAAGTGAAAGGGAGAGTTGGTTAGTGCCTTCATAAAGGAAATGAGTGCCGAATGAGGTCAAATATGGGGGGTTGGGGATCACATTTCCAGAGGTTGGGCACCTCGCCAATGGCACAGTTGTCTCTACATATTAGGAATAAAGCGAGTGGTGAAGTGGATGTCTAGTGGGGTCTACTATGCAGTTATGTACATGGATATTTTGTCACTACAGCAGGGTCGTTGATCCTGCTCCCCCCTCTCTATTGTGTGTAGATTAGTTCCTGCAGTTATTTTTTTTATCATTATTTGTCATATTGTCCTGGTATATGTACTGATGAACAGGTTAACGCCCTTGGTTGTGTAGTGTTGTATGGCGTTGATCTCTTTCTTTAGAGAAGTTGTGCCATTACTAATCGCCATATCCCCGGCTCCCTGAACATTTTTTTGTACAAATGTGCACCCTCTTACTGGGCTCTAATTGCCTTATTCAGAGGTATAAAGTGAATCCCCTGTATTTTGGATCATGAAAACGTGTTCTCTCCTTGCTAAGAAGCTTCCCTTTTCTTATCTTTATTTTGGGTTGTGTTTCTCAATTGCTCATGGGAAATTTTAAATCTATGCTTCTTTCAGGATTTGATGAAAATTTTGATGTCCAGGGAGAACTGATCCTTCAGGACTCCTTCCAGGTCTGGGACCCCAAGTCTTTAATTCGAAAAGGGCGGGACAGGCACCTCTTCCTGTTCGAGATCTCCTTGGTTTTTAGCAAAGAGATCAAGGATTCTTCAGGGCACACAAAATATGTTTACAAGAACAAGCTGCTGGTAAGTGAATGAGAAATAGTGACAGCCATACTTGCGTCTGTGAACGTCAATTTTGTTTACCTTTTAGAAAATGTATGTCATGCTTCATTGGTTCAACCAAAACTCTTCTGAAATGACCTGTTCTAGCTCCTTAATTGTGCCTACTACACATTTACAATTCCTCGTAAACACTCTTATGTGTTCTCTTCAGTAGTAATCTGCTCTAAAATACAGCTTAAAGAAATGTATGGAACTTTGTAATTTTATTCATTCAATTGTAAAAGATTTCAGACTAATCTTGAAGATGCTTTCCCTACACCATTGCTGTTTTACAGAAACTCCTACACCACACATGGGTCTTGGTGTCAGTGCTCCATGATTCTCTCGCTGGTTAAATGCCTAGCTTCTGTTTGTGTTAGTGTTCTTGATGCAAATTCAGGATGTGTCTTTTACCAGAAATGATCTGCCAGCAAACTGCACCTAAAGTGGAGCAATTGGCATTCACTATGAGGATAATTTTATCATTGTTTGCAAACGACTTCAAAGTTGGGCAATTAATTTTACATTTTTAAAGCAAAAAAAAAGTTTTTTCATTTAACCATTCATATTTCCCCCTCTTTTGAAGTAAGATTTTTAAAGGAGCTGTCAACATTGAAGTAATATATATATATAAAAATCTAAAATCATATTCACACAGCCCTAAGAGCAACCTCAAATGATCTTTTTAGTAGGTTGAGTGACTCAGGCTCTTGCAAAAAGTTTTCTTTGGTAATATTTTATATCCTGAAATCTTGTAAACCACTTGTAAACCAAATGTTTCAGCTCAGAAGACCAAAATGTTTTCTTTCCCAGATGAATTGTCCTCCCTTTCTCATTAACAGTATTTTTCCTAATCATTCGTTATGATGCTCAACAGTCTTTGCATAGAAGAAGATGATAACTTCATAAATAACTACACCCTCAACCTCTCCAAATAATGTATACACCAGACTAGTTGTAAAAAAAAAATTATGCTGCAGATGGCAAGCCAGAAGATATTCTAGTATATTTGTATGCCTCTACTGGTGTTTTGAAGTTCATGACATTTCTTGACTTGAAGTCTGTTCAGTTTGGTGGCAAGTTAATCTTCAATCTAGACTACTCTATTGCTTCAAAGGTAAACATACTTCCATATGTTAGTCACATGATAGCTGGGAAAGTCTAATTATAAATGCCATCTCAGATGCTAAATTTTAGATGCATAACAGAATCTGAATGCCCATCGGATTATGAGAGATTTATGTAAAAAAGTGGATCAACCATAAGTGTAAATACATGTTTCAAAATAAATTATGAAGAAGTAATAAAGGAACTAATTGATCACCCATAAGTATAAATTCATAATATTCTATTGCATTTATCAAGCACTTACTACGCCTGACGAGGCGTCAAAACTCTTTTTCCGAGAGTAGCGCGCTACTCTGGAACCCATAAAGGATTAGTTGTGAATTAGAGTGAAATATGAAAGAAATTATTACTTGACTTCCCACACATTTGCTCTGTGTAAAACGACTTTCTTTTACTGTTATTGCTTGGGCAGAGGGCTAATTTCAAGTATCTCTCTAATCCTAGTGTGTGCATCTAAGTTTGCCTACTCCAGCGTGTATAATTTTTAGGTATGTTGTACGTAATTAAGACTACTCTTCACCAAACCTGTCGGTATTGTCTTCTGTGTCTCTCCTTGCCTCACTGTTGTTTTCTATGATGGGGTCCTAATACTCTTCACAGCACAGAAGCAGCAACCTTTGTCTGAACTACACTTTCTAACCTGCAGTCAAGAATTTCTGTTAGCATTAAAAAAACTATTTTTCGTGTAGTACTTTATGCCATAACAGTTGTTGTTGTTAAGCACTGTAAATAAAAGGAATTAGTCTCAATCAATTTAATGTCACTCAACAAATTGATCTTAAACGTCAGATAGGCTGAGTTGGTTCCCAGTCATGACAGATGGTGGATGTGAGTACTCAACTCTTGAGTCATGTTGCCAACTTACTCATAATGTGTTCATGATAAATCTTCCTACATTACCACACCTGCTGTGCTACAACTACTCAAGAAATAGAGAGCTTGTTTTTTCAATATACCAAACACCTCTGTTTTTATGCCTTCTGCAAACCCTCTTCCCATAATATCACCAATCAGCCTGCCCCTTTTATGCAGCACATGTCTCTGCTGGCATTGTGTTTTTTCTGGACCCCACACTGCATTACAAGTTAACAACAAATTGTGCCCAGCTGAACTTGCATTTGTAACACTGGTCATTTCTGCAAACACAAATACACCCAGGGCTGACATAAGTAATTCGGTCTGGTGTCTCATGCAAATGCCTGCTCTGCACAATGAACTCCGCACCCTAGCACAAAGATCTGAGACCCACACATGGCTGCTGAGCAAAGGTCTATGGCCCAAACAAAGACCATGTGGCCTCTTATTTGTCACCTTCGAGTCCACAGCAAGAACTGGATTAATCTTTCCTTATAAATGAAGGGCCACATTCACATCCATGACCATTGAATAGAAGTGATCCCACAGCAACAAAGATTAATAACATTAATAGACTTGTCCAAATCCCAGAACAATGAGAACCGACTGAAGATGAACTTCCTTGGTTTTTAACATGGAGGAGATAAAGAGGGTTCTAGGGGAATAAGGTAGCCTTGAGGCTCCCTGTCCGATAGGGTACCTCTGTACGTTTTCTTGGAGCACCAGGACCTATGGGCACCACTTTTGGTGGTCGTGCTTGATGCCATAGTTAACATTGGTCCATTGGCATCTTGGAACCAATCAGTAATTATGCCATTATATAACAAGCATTTGTAATGCAATAGGTCTCGCATTTAAGAGAGTTTGAGCTATTGGCTTTGTAAATGACAATAGCATAAATTCTTGCAAGCTCTCCGGACTTGGATGGACCCCCGTGCGTCTTTCGATTAGTACAGAAGACAATTGTGAAATTACAGGAGGAAAGATTCCCTCGCGCTTAGATATTTTGGCAGTCAGAAATCTTGAAGACTACCCGCACCAACTAAAAACGTCTAGATTCACGATTTTAAACAAGTATCGTGAAAACTCTAAAGATTCAGAAAGAGTCTTTGCTATGCAATAATTGTCCTGAAGATGGTCTGACGGATTGACACCACCGAAGACCGAAACGTCGACTATACCATCTATTTTCAAATTATTTGCTATGCACAGTTGATTATTTTTCTCAATAATGAGATTGGTCTCTGTCCAAACCATGATGGAATAGATGTTTTCTTGATGAAATGTGGATCTGATGTAACCCTTTTGTTCATGAAATATTGCTCAAACTATTGTTTCACCTGTACTCCTTTTTATCTTTGATGGATATACAAAAAGAATTGTGTTTAATTCACAAATCTGAATCCCCGTGTGTTTGTTTATAGCTGATGATTAGATCAGTTGATTGACCTCACTTTGGTGTTAATTCGTCTAAATACACCTACCAATTAAGTTTGTTGAAATATACAAGCAAACAGTTTGTTTCAAACAAAATACTTTATTTTGTAAAGGCGCCCCATACCACGGTTTCACTTAAATAGCTGCCGCGGACCTATCTTTAGATGCGGCTCATCTAAAGAATGGGGCGTGGCCTCTATGTGAAAGCGCCGCATGGGGTTTTTCTCAACAAAACAGAAGAGAAAAAAAGAGGGAATAAACCATGCGCCTGCGTTCGGCAGCCACAAATAAAACAAAGGCGCAGCCGCCACTGTGGCGTGCTGTGCTATTAAAAAAAATATTAATAATAAAGCTTTAGGAGAGACTGCGTCTTGCCTGCAACAGCAGGCAAGTGAAAACCATTGAAAGAAATAGTGCTCGGAGGCTAAACAAAAAAGCCTACCGTGTAACAACACTAGTAAGAGGGCCAGTCCTTATGATAGGTTACAAGATGGGACAAGGCAGTACAAAGGAGGGACTATTAAGCCTATGGACCAATGAAAAGCCACAGTTTATAAAGGACAATGACACAAGCCAATGAAAATTATGGGTCGAGAGTGGGCGGACCTTCATGCATCGCAGAGCAGCGCATGTGCTAACCAGGCTTGACCTAAAAAGGGCGATAAGTCGAGTCCCAGAAATGATAGGCCTATCTCGTTGCTTGACTCCACTGCAAAATTAATGGGGCGCATAATGTTACATAGGTTGGAGGAGTGGGCATAATCGAACAACATTCTGGCTGACACGCAACACGGTTTTAGGAAGGGTTATGGCACGATAGACCAGTGCTTAAACTTAAGCATGATGATAGGCAAGTGCATGGTAGTGAAGAAAGGTTCCATTTAGATGGCCTTTATGGATCTTACAGTCGCGTTCAATGTGTTTCTCATTCTAAACTGTGGTCTATTATGGCTAAGATGTACATTGAAGGCCCCATTATCACTTTTATAAGAGAGATATACTCTGGTGCTTCTGCCTGTGTGCACTTTGGCTGGAACGGTGATTGCACTAAGCACTTTAAGATTGAGGGGTGTGTAAGACAGGTATGTGTCTTAGCCCCTTTTCTGATTCCCTTGTAAACTAATAGATTAGAATCAGTTTTGGTCGGGAGGTCTAGGAATGTTCCTCTGTTGCAAAGCCATCCTGTGCCCTGGGCACCCCCAACTTTTTGCTGACTGGTACTGGTGGTAACTGACTCTGACTGACCCTGGGCTCTGCCTAACCAGGCCCAGGGCCAGTGCCAAGCTGAAAGGAACATATTTGAATACAGTTAAAACACCTAACATACACTAGAGTACACCATGGTATGGTGGGGTACCCCTGTAATTGGCATGACCTACCCCATAAGCCCCTAGTATATAATAGGGCAGTGGATTGAAACTACCTAGAAGTCCCCAGTACCCTGGGGCATGGCAGCTTAGAGGCCAGCAGCTTTTTCTGCACTGCTGAATCCTGAGGTCAGTTTAAAAACAGCCCTGGGGGCTAGGACTGCTTTTAAAAAGTAAATTGTGCCCAAACTCGCCTTTGGTTGTCGGGGCACTTAAAAATGGATAACCTATAATGTTTTGGCATATTAGGGACTCCCAGGGTCTCCCCTAGGTATCCCCAGGGTGGAGGGTCAGATATATATACGGTACACCCTTATAAAATGAGTTTTTATATGCCTGGGTAAAGTGAAATTTCACATTTCACTCCCCACATTGTGGTAAAGGGCTGCTCAAATTCGAGTTTGATGCTAGGAGCCCTGTGGAAGGAGGATCTGCAATATTTCTGCAGATTCAGAACCCCTAAAGTCTCTCCTAGTTGCACAGGGGGTGGGGGTCCTGTGGAAATTAGGGAAATACTTAATAAAATAGGTTTTTATAAGAACTGGTGCTAGAAAACTGGCCCAAGTCATTTTCCCCATTGCAAATCCCAGGCCCTATAGGTTAACATTGCAGGAAGTTATTAAATAATAACTACTGATAGGAAGGAGATAGAGCTACAGTTCAAAGGCTTCTCAGAATAGTAGTGCTAAATCCAACAATATCATATTGTTGAATTTCTCCTAAAGTGTACATAAAGGAAGTTATAAGACTTTCTTGTTTGCAAGTCCAAATTCAGCCTTCCAAAAGTCTGCCCTGATTGGTCAGAGTTAAGTGGATTAGCCAGGCTGCTTGAAGAGGTGATAAAGAGCCCCTGGGGTTACCAGCTCTACTGGGAGGGCAGTGTGTTGGAAAATCAGCCATTATGGATTTGGAAGATTTGATGCACTCTGGGACAAAATAATGCCACACTCTACAGGATGTGGTCATCACCTTGAGGAGTTACCCTGCTCCCATTGGTCAGGAGTGACCGGCTGCTTGACCCAGAGAATTTTGAATAAGTATCTGAGAGGGGCAGAGCCCTCCGGATCTGCTGCTTGAAACTTACTGAAGTAAGAAGTGCCCTGCTGAGAAGTTTTGCTGTGCGAAGATTTCTAAGGCCTGACCTCTAAAGACTGCACCAACTGAAACTGCAGCCCTGTGGATTACCTTGCTGCAAAAGGACTAAAGAGTGTACTCCCTGCAAGCTACAGGTTAACAGAGCTCACCTGGATATCCCCACAAAGAATTCCCAGCGTGGAGTACCTGTGGATTTGTAAGGGTTTTGTTCAAGTGGATTGCGGAATTGAAGTTTCACACTTTCAAGGACCCTCTTGGAGATTCCAGAACCTCGGATTGTGTGTTGGATACTTTCGGACCCGCAAGCAGAACTTCAGGAAAGAGTTCTAACTGGACTCGCCTGCTGGAGAAGGCGGCACAACACAGTGATGAGATATTCTCCAGAACAATTTCGAAAGGTGTGTCCCTTACAGAGAAAACGAAATGACTAAAAGTGGCACTGTTGGTTTCTAAGCACTAGAAAGTGACTTATCTTTAAAAATTAATATCTCTGGTTCCCTACAGTGGATTTCTTTTCGTTTTGGTGTCATTTAAAAGATAAAAATATTACCTATTTTTATAAATTGGTGTTGGATTTTTATTTGGTGTTGTGTCTTAATTATTTACTGAAACTGTGTTTTTAAATGCTTTACATACCCGTCTTTGAAGTTAAGCCTGCATGCTCGCAGCCACGTTACCAAGGGTTGAGCATAGGAATACTTTGCTAAGACCTGTGCTGAGTCCTACCATGTGTTAGTAGCCTTATTGCCAGTGGCAGACCTACATTTGCCGCTACCAATAACACACTTTCCAACATCCTCCTATTAGATCATGCCCCCTCCATTTACCCTCCTATGCAGATGATGCTATGCCCATAGCATAAACCAGTCAAGCTCTACAGCGTCTCATAGAGGACTATGCAACCATTATGAGGGAGTTTGACCTCCAGGTGAATGAAAGTAAATCTTTCACTCTTGTATGTGGGAAACGTCCCAACCAGCGGCCTGTATTTCATATTGGAAATTGTAGGGTGGAAGAGGGTGAGACCTTTTCTTATCTGGGTATCTTATTCGATTCTAAGTATTTGTGGAAAAATATGGTTGCAAACACGGCTTTGACTTTAGAAAAAAACTATACTAGCCTTGTCCAACCTTACAAAGAAACTTGGATCGCAACCCATACCGGAGATTCTGTGCATTTACGCAGCGAAGTCCGTTACCACAGCTACCAATGAGGTGACGCTCTGGGGCATGGCAGATGTAGGTGAGATTCAGCGAATTGAGAGTACATTTATCAAGAAGCTTTTAGCCTTACCCGATCCTGTCTAAATATAAGGTTTTATAATGAGCTGGGTGTGCCTCATATTACAGATATAATTAAGTTGGCACCAGTATTTCTCTGGCACTCGATGTGGGCGAGGGAAAAGGTTGTATTAAATCAACAGATCCTGCATGATTGTATAAACTTAAAGCATGCCCTAGCGATTCCCTGGTTAGCATATGTAAAATGTTCTTTGGAGGAAATGGGGATGCCCGAAATAGTTTAATACTCCTACCACCTGTTTGACATAAGTGTGATTGGAGGAGGTATTCTTCGCTACGGCTACTCTCAAAAGAAGTATAAAGCTAATATACAGAAACATGCTGTTATTCACTACAATGCTCTTCCTATTTGACCTGACTTGCAGTCTTATTTAATATTAATTAAGATCTTGCAGCATCGTTTTATTCTCACTTGGCTTCGCTTGAATTACCTCCCGTTAATGGGTTTTCCTCCAGATTGTTACTCATCGCAAGAGCTCGAGCTTTCTGTATGCCACAGCGTGTCCACACAGACTATCTTGCACCGTATGTTTTTTTGTACGTTTTATTGTTACCTGAGGCAGAACTTTATTGTTCCACTTATGCGCTGGTCACACGGAAATTGTACTGTAGATGTAAATCCGTATTTGTAAAGCGCAAACTACTCACCCTTACGGGTTTCAAGGCGCTGGGGGCCGTCGTGGAAATTAAGTGAGCTATTGCCCAGGGTCACATAGTGCTGACCTGAGCTGCCACCGGAGCCGGGGATTGAACTGTGAACCCTGTGCTCCGAAGTCAGCTGCCCTGCCCGCTGCTCCACACCACCACCACAAATTGTGAATCACATGAGACAATTAAGAATGGTCCTAGTGTTTTTTTACGAATTATGTGCTTTTATGTTTAATTTGCTATTATTAATTTTTTTTAGAAGTTGTAAGACCCGTGAACTATTTAATGATGAACTGATTGTTGTTGTCTTTTAATAATGTCTATATATAACTGTTTTAAATGCATATTTTTATGCTCCGGAAATGAAGCAAAAGATATGTGACTGACTGAGAACTGGCTGAAGTCAGTCAAAGATCAGCAGAAGTGTGACAACAAGGCTAATATTATGAGATGCTGCCTCTGGATCAGTCGGATGAAAATTTGCAGATGTGCACTAGAATGGTTCCACTATTTTCAAGATATGTCCTTTGGAAGTGCGGTTTTCTGGTAAAAAAATCACATTAACATTTTATGGAAATATTTGCAAAGCCGTCCCCAAGTTCAAACCAACGTCATCTTGCATATGAGGTACATTCTGACCACAACTCGCATGAAAATGAATTGAAGTTGGTAAAAACACACAATCGCATTTTACCCATTTTTATGGTAGCTTTGTATATCCAGCCATATGCTGGCAGCCGTCCATAGCTCATTGTAGACGTGTATATTTTTTAACAGTAAATATAGTGATTGATGTTACTTATGCTGACAACGTTAGGAGCTCTGCTCCAGTTCAGTGCTGTCAGGCTAAAACTTGGGAAAAATATCAAATAAGTCTCTGTTCTATTTAAAGCGTTTGTCGCCTTTTCCTAGACCTCAGAGCTGGGTGTGACGGAACACGTGGAAGGAGATCCCTGCAAATTTGCCCTGTGGTCTGGCCGGACGCCTTCTTCGGACAACAAAACTGTGTTAAAAGTGAGTGCTGTTGGCTGTGCTTGTTGCTCCTCTGTGTGTTTTGCTACGTTGACAAAAAGGGTTGTTGTTTAGGCTGGAGATGTTGGCGTGTAATTCTATATGTTGTGGGCAGCAGGAGATTAATAATAATATTGGAGAAAGGAAAGAATCTTAGAAAAGAACATATATAAAGCATAAGGAATAGTGAATTGAGTAAAAGTGTTAGGATTGTGAGCTCATCAAGAGAATGTAAGATGAAGGCAAAAATGTAGTAAAAGGAGCGAGTACAGTAAGAGAATGGGTGGGATAAAGAAGATAGGGAATTTGTGATGAGTGGTAGATGGTATGAGGGATACTGTCAGTAGAACAGATAATAGGAACGAAAGTGGCAGGGCAAGAGGAGTGTTACCAAGTGGGGCAGACAAGAAGAGTGAGGAGCAAAGGGGCAAGAATAGCAAGTCGAATAAGGCATGAAGAGTGAAGGTGGAGGGGTACGAAGAAGGATGTGAGGGAGCAAGCGAAGAGACATTGTGAAGTAGAGAATGAAGAGTAAGTAGAGTTCTGATAAGGAGAGAATTATGTGGTAAAAATGTGGGAAACGAAGGGCACACTAGATCGGAGGTAAAAAAAAAAGTGTGCAGTGTGATCAAGAACATAAAGAGAGTGAGGTTCAGGAGAAGAGAAGGACAAAGTAAAGGAAAGAAGAAAGGCTACCATTATAGTTCCAGCAGTCCTTCATAGTGGCTTCAGCAACTGCCAAGATGGAAGGCTTCAGCCGAAGTTCTGTTTTGTGTGTTTTTAGGACTTAGCAGTTCTGGCACTGATGCAGAGTGCTAGAGCAGTGCTCATAGGGACAGACAAAGAGATGTAAAGAGCCCCTGCACTTCAAACCAAATGACGCCAGTGATGAAAAATTATGTCGCAAGCAGGGTGCTAAATAAAAGTGTATTATAAGTAAGGCTCCCTGTTTTCCGCTTTTACAGATTTTAACAGATAAATTCAGACAGAAAAACATCTATTTTCCCATCTGTATTGTTTTCGAAATTCGGATAAATACAGAAATTAGGTTATCTCTTAGACAATTTGCACTACTCTTAATCATGAGAGTTAAGTTAATAGCTGTGCAGTTGACCGGTAAGGGAGTTAAAATTTTAAAAAGATCTCCTAATGAAGCTTAAATACCTTTGGCAGTACATCTGTTCACGCTGATCTACAGTACAAATGGTTTGGAATGACCGTATTGTAATGTAAATAAGTAAAGCCTTTGGCCACTCAAACATGAGTAAACATTTCTTGGTTAAATAAACGTGGAAATATATCCATTGCAGCTTCGTGTTTGTTTGTTTTTAAATGCTAAGCACAACATAAATATGGATAAATACAGATCAAATAAAAAAAAATATGGATAAATACAGACAAATTGTCAAAAAACTATACATCATAAAACCGGGAGCCCTAATTATAAGGTCTAGTAGTATTAAGAATATGGTAAACTACCGGTTAATGAGTATTGCTGGAAACTGGGCAGATTCTATGTGGTAGGTATTGTTTAAATCATTTCTACAAATTAGTCAGTATTTTATCCAAAAAACTACTGTAAGTCGCTACTGGAGCAAGTAGCCAACGCCTATAAAAAAGTATAATCTGGAAAACAGGACAATGGCACCCTTCCAACCGTACATTCCAAAAGGGTGCGGGAGTCCAATCACAATCCTATATTTGCTCCATTACAAAGCAATACGGAATCCAAGAACAGAAAAGCAAACGCAAGAATAGATATTGCTAGAAGCTACATAGTGTGTTGACAGAAAGTGAATCAATTAGAATATCACTGAATATTTGCATGAAATATCAAGCTAGTGATGAAATAGCAAATTATGGATTCATCCTCATGAGTTAGAGATGACATGCTAGACACAGGGACTGACAGGGACAATTCAAACAAGCAACTCAGTGAAGCCCAAATCTTCAGTGTCGCAAGTTGTGGGCAGGCACTGAGCATAGCTTTGCCATATATTGTCCAGCATTCATAATCATTTATGAAACTTCCCACCTTGAGTAAAGAAAACAATCCCTTTCAGAGCAAAATGGGAGATGGAACATTCACTCATGATTGGCATTCTCAGAAGCTCCACAAACAGACAGGCGCACACAGGGATCGTTAAAACTTGTGTTTCTATCCTGGAACATAAGCAATTGCACGGGTTACTGGATGTATGGAGACCATTATTACCTCTGATACCTGGGTATACTTACTATTCTTCTCCCCATAAGCAATAGTCACACATTGACATGATTTTTACTAAAGGGAATTGTGTTGGAGAGTGCAAGTATTGAGGAATGTCCCAGAATTACAGCATATTATAACTAAGGCTCCTTGTTTTCGGTTTTTACTGATTTTTACAAATAAATACCGACAGAAAAACATTTATTTTTCTGTCTGTATTTACTTCTAAATGTGGATAAAAAAGGAATTTGGGTTGAGTCATTCTAAATACCGTTAATCGAGACTGCCAGGCCAATAGCTGTGCAGGTTGACAGGAAAGGGGGATAACAAAATAAAGGAATTTTAGTAAAGAGCCTTAAACAGCAATAGATATGCACAACCTTGATACTAAAATTTGAAGGCTTTCTTATGAGTGCATATTTTATCATCGGAGTGTGTTTATATCACTGAAACCTGTCAGTGGTTCAGGCATAAGTGCACATTTTTTCGGTTAAATATATGTAGAAACATACTTGTTCCCGCTTCATTTTTTCACAAAACACAAAATAAATATGGATAAATACAGACCGAAATTTTCAAAAAATAAATACCATAAAAGCGGGAGCCCTAATTATAACCCCATTATGCTGACGGTACAGGTCAATAATTGAGAAAAGGCAACAGGTTTATATGGGGTCAGGGATTAAAGGAGAAAAGCTGAGATGGCGATGGGAGTTATAAGAATTGATGGGGGGTGGGTTAGGCATAGCGATGTGGAGATTGGACTAGGTAAGAGACATATTTAGGTATGTGGAGAGTAGCAAATGTCAACAGAGAATCTAGGAACATGGAATATAGGTGTGGGTGTGTAAGGAATGTCTATGTAGAATGGAGTGGGAGGTGATAGAGGTAAATGAGCTTTGAGTGCCTAAATGGTGGGTGCCTGACCTGAGAGACTGAAGAGGAGAAGACTTATCATTTAGGGACTGAAAGTGGCAATATCTGAGTCAGAACTGGAAGGAGTAGTGGTGCATGAAAGGGGTAAGTGAGAGTAGGGTGGGTAAGATAAGGGGGAATAATTAGGACATTTAAGGGCAGTTAAGCAAAGTGGGTGGCTGCTGGAAAGTGTGAAATGAGAGTAGGGGAGGCCGGGATAGATTATAAATCAGTCAGGTGAGGGAGATCTATCGAAGGAAAGTTGAGATTAAAGGTCTGTTTTGGACGAGAATATTGTGAAGCATGGCAGAAAGAGGTAAAGAGTGAGAACTGAGATTCTAGAATGATTAGAATGGAGACACTGATTTAATAGAGGTGATATTAAAGCTGAGAGGCAAACTATACAGCAGGGGTGATGGGCGAGTAAGGAAATGGTCTGCAAGAGACCAGTGGGAAGAGGCAGAGATCAAAAGCAGATTCAACACTGTCACAACAGCAGTGAATGCCAACCATGCCTAATAAAAATGCCCTAACTCTTGGCTCTGGCATGCATCTGAGATTTTTGTGTGCTACTCAGGGATTTTTATGAATGCATCGTATTTGACTCCTTTAGGTAATCGCAGCGCAAGGGCATACATCTGTAGGATTTGGGTACCTTTTTCTGGGCAGATGCTCTCTGTGCAGAATGTGCACTCAACAAGTAAATGAAAGAGGGGGAAATAGGATAGGGAAAGATTGCAAAATGCACCGTGAAGGAGGAGGAGTTATAAATAATGACTATAGAAAAATAATGATGTAGAGGTAATAATAAGAATAGAAACTGCAGAACAATGAGCAGTTTATTTTAAAAAAAAAAGGGACGGGAAAGTCAAAAAAGGGAAACAAAAGAAACGAACAGAGAGAGAGGTTTAAGTTAGAAAATAGGAAATGAAACATAAATGTAAAATAATGAAAAAATAAATTAGCTGGAAATAAAAGGAGGACATTTGAAAGGAGGAAATGCAGAAAATAAATAATTAGAGCGTGACAGTGGGTCAGACAAGATTTTTACTTACAAAAAGAGAAACAAGCATTTGCAATGCAATAGGTCTCGCGTTTACGCGAGTTTAAGCTATTGGCATTATAAATGACATTGCCTTTTATTTATGTTTTAAAAACCAAAACATAAATAAAATGCATTGTCATTTACAATGTCCATAGCTCAAACTCGCTAAAATGCGAGACCTATTGCATTGCAAATGCTTGTTTAAATCGCATCTATGTGACCTGTAGGCAGCGGACTAGGATAGACCTCTGGAGGCAGGCACGTTGTGTGGGGTGTTGGGGGCCACTCTCTTGCATTTGGCCTGGGCTTGTTTCGGGATTCAGGGATTCTGGAAGGAGATGGTGCCTATAATTGTGAGGGCAATGGTCTTGGCGATCCCTCTAACTCCGCTGGCATGCCTCCTGAGGGTGGTGGTGAAGCCCAAAGGATGAAAGATTCCCTACAAGCTTGTGCTACTTTCAGGCGAATAGCCATTGGGTGGATGATTACTCGAGTGCTTCTAAGGTCTTCGTGGCTGCGTGATTTTCTAGAATAGAGGGTGGCGGAGAAGATACACAAGCGCCTTACCCGTCCTGATTAGGTTCCCTTGGACACGATTATGCTGTGGGGGTCCCTACTTAATAGGTTTACTGATGAGGGTGACTCTGGCTCAGAGGATGGCTCAGATGGTGAGTTGTGATTTTGTGCCTATGCCGATGTATAATAGATGTGCCAACCATGTATGACATTGCTGTATCACTTGCCTTTTACTGGGCTCGATGACTTGGATTCAAAATGTCTTGCTCCCTTACTGGTTGTTAATTTTTCTGCTGCCTTTGTTCTGCCGTGCACACTGCTATACTACTTGTACTGCTGTAATCTGTGAATGTGATGTTACTCCTTATGTACGTTTGGGGACATGACCTGCATATTTATGCTGTTTTCTGTTGTACAAAATGAATTAAAAAAGTTTGTAAAAAATATGCATAAAAATTATAAATTACCCTGATATGTTCATCGTCGTGTATGCTGTACTGAAAATAACCGAAGCACTAATGCTTTTGTTTGGAATTTTCTTTCTGAATACTCAGGAGTTTAGCGCAATCTCACGTATTTGCCTTGAAAACATTTTTAAAACTCGTTGACAATTATAGAAGTCCAAATCCAGCAGGTGGCTCGTACATTCCACCCAAATCGTTTGATTTAAATATGCACACCCTGAAATGTATCCAAAAGTATTATTGTTTTTTTCATGTGCTTTTATTTCTTGCATCTCTAAGAAAGTGGTTCTCGTGCCAATGCTGTCAAACATAAGAAATGCATCGGCTTTGTGCAGGTAAATCTCGTGGATGTTATTAAAAGTGAGAGTTTCACAACTGGATGTCTGAAATTCGACGTTTTCGTAAATACAGACACATGCGCGAATAGCTATTCTACAGTCCTGCACTATATCCATAATGCACACTGGGCCATCATTCTTGTTCGATGTGTTTTTGTTTTAAACATCAGCCACATGCATCCTTTACAAAGGTATCAATAATTATGCTAGTGTTAAACCGGCAGATGGCACACATGCCAACTAGTTCTATTTTCAGCAACTTAAATATTTCTATTTAATTTCTTTCGCCTAACAGATAGCCACATGCCTAATACACATTTCTTCCAGACTAACTCTGGGTGCCCCAACCGTAAACAAAATGTGTTTTTTCGAGCATCAGGCGATGTGAAAACACATAACAAGGCAACAGGTGCACAAGCCCACGTATCTGCACAGTGACAGGCACGCAGCGTGGACATTCTTTGCATATGAGGGGTCTTTCCTGTGAAAACCACGGGAGGGGAAGGTGTGTACGCAACGACTGAAGGACAACTAACAACAAGGGGAAGAGGGAGGAGAACTGGTGTAGGGAACAACGGGCAAACAATATCGATGAGGTAACAACAATGGCGAGGAAGCAAGAGCCAACCAAAAGTGCTTGAATTTGAGAGCGACCAGCGGAAGGACACTAATAAAACAACTCAGCAGTACTTGGCACAAGCTCCATAGAAGGGACAAATACATAAGGAAGAAAGTACCACCGGTACTCATTGACCAATGAGAAGCAAGGAAATGAGTAAAGATGAAGCCAACCAATTATAAAGCATTTGCAGGCTCTAAGCACAATTGTTTTTTTTTTTAAAACAAGAAATCTCGCAAGTGACAGCACATACCCGGTCTCTGGCCCATGAATCGAGGTGGTAAACTACAATACGATGTAAACCACGGAAAGATAGTTTGTCACAATAAGACACCCTGATTAAACGTATGAGCAGGGGGTCGTTAGGCTATGCAGCTGGAACTAACATGCGGAAAAGGTTCTTTTCATATGCTCCCTTTGAAATAAGTTTTTTTAAGCAAACAGTCACCTAACTACAGTGGCTCAAAAGCAAAGAGAAACAAGTTCCTCGTGAAACCTACGCAGACTTAAAATTAAAGCAGTAATGCCCTGTCGAACGAAAACCGTGCTACGCTTTCCAAAGATGACGAGTTTTCAAAAGTTCCCCAGTGTGAATCGCCGAACCGCCGTGATATCGTGTTAGTGAGTGCTGAAACATGGCTTTCGTCCGACAGGGCGTTACGTGCAGCCGCGAAAGTGAAAGTGATCGCGATCAAAGCGGCTGTGCGGCTGCTAAAGTGAAAGTAAGTGCGGCGCGCGCCCGCGCACATGCACTGTAGCTCAAGGCTGGCCTGGTAGCACTTTTTGGAGCCCACATACAAAATGTCTCTTCGAGTCAGCGCATGCGCTGGGCTCAGCGAGACCTTAAAAGCAGAATAGATGGAGAAGCAAGTTATGCAGAGCGCTGTAGTATGTGTGAACTGCATCCGCGAGTGTCAGTACGAGTGAGGTAGATCAGCTGAGTAATATACTTAATGCAGGGGTCTGTGTTCAATCAAAAGGCCACAAGTTTTAATTCTAGTGAGGAATCGAAAAGTAGACTCAATTCTGCTTGTAATTTGTACGTCACATATTCTATTCCTAGTGGGGAGTGCTACCGTATGGCATTGAAATAAATGTGTTCGCTCTCTGTCATACACTTAAAATTATGTTTTAAAAAGAAATAAATGTAACCATGTAGCCTAAAATGTACCACGGTTGTAGCAAAAACCACCACTTAATCTAGCCACTAAGAGGACTGTTACTGTTTTCCTCTCTGTGCATCACACCAGAAGCCCATGTTGATCTTGCCAACTGGGCCTTTCCATGTGATAAAAGACCAGAGAGAAGATTGAGGCCAGGTTGCATATACTGGTCCTTGAGAAGCAGAAAGCAGACTAGAAAGAGGTACATAATGTTGGGTTGACAGGAGAACATAGAGATACACTAATTGGTAAAAGAGTGTCAGGATGATAGAACTGTAAAAGGTCTGGCATGGTTAAAGGACCCACGGAATGGCATACAACATCAGTGTTGGTCTGGAGGTTATGAGAGTGATGGGTGAGTTCAGAGTTGGGTATATAGAGTCTTCATTGGGAGAGCATAGTGAGGTATGGCGAGTGATGGGATATTCTGTCCATCATAGCTTGGAATCTAGTTGTGAAATTCTGGAAGTCTCTGGCTGTAAAAGGAGACTTGAGAGAAGCAAAGGTTTCCAAGTCGGGGTGGTGAGCGATGCCACGTCAGGGGTAGATGAATGAGTCTGTACAAGGTGTGTAGGTTGTACAGAGTCTCAGTTGAGGAATACCATGTTTCTGGTGTTAAAGGATTGTGAATAGAAGACATTTTCATTAAGGGAAGGTGCCCTTGACCTTGCACTGTTCGCTGCGCAGTGGTGCAGCTAGGTATGGTATTTGTTTAGTCATTTATTTAAAGCTCTGATGTTTATCTTTTTTCTTCAGGCATCCAGTATTGAAGCCAAGCAGGAGTGGATTAAAAACATCAGGGAGGTTATTCAGGAGCGGATAATACACCTCAAGGGAGCTTTAAAGGAACCAATACATGCTCCCAAAACACCATCCAAGCAGAGGAATAACAGCAAAAGGTATTAGTCTCTCTTCTAAAAAAGCATTTACCAATTTGATACCTCTTGAGGACGTTTTCCTTGAAGCTGACCAGTGTTGCCTGATCATTGCCCGTATATAGCAGCAAGTGCTTCCTCTCCATCGCCCTTTTGATTTCCATTTAGTCTCATTGTGACGAACATCTGACATATTCCTGCTCAAATGTCCTTCGCTCCATCTCCAGAGCACTTCTATGACTGAGCAGTTCTGAGATGCTAGCAGCTTGGGGACACCATTTTGCCTTTATAAGCAAAATATAAGTCACTCACTGACAGGGACGAGGATAGCAGAGTGGTACTTGACATATGAGATCAAAAATCCCTTGCAACCCCTGAGCCTTCCAAGTCCACTTTAAAGGTTGTCTGTCATTTTCTTCTCTCTGATTTCTATTACAAATTCAACTGATATGTTATTCTTCAGCCTTGATCTTGTTTTGATAAGCATTGGAGAGACACTTTTCTTCTCCCTGATTTCTGTTTATGAGACCATCTGACTTGTTTTTCCTTCTGCCCCCATTTGACAGATAGCCTCAAACATTTCTTTTTTTCTGTTTTAATGACTGTCTTGTGCATCCTACTATACACTACTGCAGTTTGAAGGGCAATCTAACATCCACCTCTTATTGGCCAAAGAGTCAGTTATGGTACTATTTAAATCATGTGGTTCCTTTTCCTTGGTCTCATTTATGAATCTTCCACCTTAATTTCACTTCTACTGTCTTATGCTCTTTCTGACACATTTGCTTCTTCCTTCTGATACTATTATTCGGACACAGGCATTCTTCCTGCCAAAAGTTGTGCTGCTGTTCCGCATTGTTTAAACAGTCACCCTGCTATCATTCTAAGCTGTGCCTCGCCCCTCCGTGGACAAGAGGCTTGTACCAAAGTACAGTGGGTGGCAATCAGCTCTTTGTGGGGTTTGCTGAAGCGAAATAGGCATGGCAGTGCAGAAGGGAACCATCTCCAGCTTGATCATGCTCTGCAATTACATCTGCCACGCATTGGCAAAGATACAGCCTCCAGGAGGACTGCCTGCTCGTTCTACCAGGGCCAAACCTGCTACCACTGCATTGGCATGCGGAGTACCTGTCCTAGACTTTTGCCAGGCAGCTATGTGGGCGTCACTCCATACGTGAATGAAACATTATTGCCTGAACATTCAAGATCGCGGAGAGGGTAATTTTGCCCACTTGGTCCTGCAGGACCCTATGCTTTGAGTCCACCCACATACCCACCTCCGAATAGATATTGTTTTGGTATCTATTCAAAAAGTGAGAAATCTGCGGCTACAAGTCTTTATTGAAAGAACAAGTTACTTACCTTTGGTAATGCTCTTTCTGGTGGTGATACTATCTAGCTGCAAATTTCTTACCAACCCTCTCATCCTCCCTGTGGTTGTACCCAATCCATTATTATGATCCCAAGTCTAGGAAGCTGCACACAGTCTACCAATTTGCTTTTGGGGCTCTCCCTCTGGGGATACAGACTGTCTCAGAAGCAACTGATGTCAGCACACGGGAGTGCCACCTATATAGGTCCCGCTCTAGGCCCTGCACATCATTTCCAGAGCAGACAGGTGTCAGTGCAGAGCAACAAGGCACCACCCTCAGCACACAGAGGTACTTCTGAAAAGTTTCCAGATCAGTCTGATGCCTGGGGAATATTCAAAAAGTGAGAAATCTGTGGCTAGATAGAGCCACTTCCAGAAAGAGAATTACCGAAAGTAAATACCTTGCTCTTTTTTTCCCATTGCTTACTTACTACTAGACACTAGATGACACATTTGTTACCACTCACTGGGTCTCTCTGTGGGTGTCATTGGGCACACCACCTTCTCTGCCCCAACGTCCAAATTGCAGATAAGCTATACTTTCCTTCCATTTTCATTCTGCTGCCATGCTCATAGTCTTTCGTGCAAATCCGATTTCTTTTTAGCTCTGGGTTTTCATAGTTCAGCTGTCGAACAGACCTGTTGTTCACTCCTTGTATTGTCACCCCACCAGGTCAGGGACGACTCTGGCCTTCACCCTTCTGGAGGAGGATCCCCAGCCCTTATGAGATCCTGGTCTGTCTAGGAGGGATTTCACTGATTTCAATACAATTGTTTTGAGTGGCAGTGAAAGCAATGTACTTTGATGAGTAGGACCAAACAACATGGTACCCACTTGGCAAAGCTTTCAGTTTTTCAAACAGACTTGTAAAGCAGAAGTTCGTTTTTGAAGGAAAACAAATAACTCTGACACGCCAGATGTTTTCCTCGTTTATAGAGTTCTCTGCCCAGGGTCCCCATGAGTTGCATGGTGGTCCCAGGCAGGGAAGTCTATGGACTTTTACCCTGCCATAAAAAGTGTGGAGTGACTGTCATGACTTGGCGACCCTGTTGCCTATGTGTTTCCAGGTCAGGGGTTTCCAGTAGCAGTACCGGCTGAGCTCTGACATTGAAAAGCCACAGTTCACTCAAAGCTAAATGAGATGGGGGATCCATGTGTTTGGTAGGCACGTTATCTTCCAAATATAGTGGTTCACCCACTCTTCAAAACTCTAAACAACTCACTAAGTTACTGCAATGTTTTTGTGAATTTGCTTCTTACGTTGTCTTTTGAGCTTCCACCCACACCGTCATGGATACAAATGAAGCTAAACGTGACATGAACAGTTCATGCCCCCGATCCTTCTGCAAAAAAGACAAAGTGCTCCGTGAAAACGTAGCTTTAGCTCCTTCCATTAGTGGATTTTTAAAACGGGTATTCTATTTTATTTTTTCTGCAGACAGTTTTCTTCTAAACTCATGTTGGCCCTTTTCATCTCATATCTTGTCTTTATAGCTATCTCTGAATTCATACAATGTTTCCAATCCACAAAGTGAAACTTAAAAGATTTAGATGGCAGGAGAGGCAGTTACCAAAATATTTATTTTCGTCCAGTACTTTTCCGGTTCAAGAGCATATGGAAGGTTTTCTTATAGAAAATATGTGGTGTGCATCTTGCGTAACCAGCTGATAATTTCAGCCTTAAAGCGAAAAAGCCTTCTATTTTCAGTAAGGTGAATGACTGTGCTGTGTTATTTTAAATCCTGACCTCAGTGACAGAGAGGATGCCAAGACTCACATAAAAGACAGTGGTTTTCTGGGTAGGGCTGGACTTGTATAGGAAGCCTGTTCAGAGGTACTGAATCTGTATTTGGACTGTGGAAAGTACCTCTTTAAATACTAAACCTGCTTTTTTCTCTTAACAGAGATGGGCTAGAGGATGGCGACAGTGCGGGCGATGGAAGCAGTCAGCCCGATACGATTTCAATTGCATCCAGGACATCGCAGAACACTGTGGATAGCGACAAGGTAAGACTACTCACCAGATGTGGCTTATCTGTTGAGGTCAGGGCGATTGATGGCGAGATTCGTTGCAAGAAGCTTACTAAGCAATCACTGAACTCATGGCATCTGAGCTGTTTTTATATGGGAGGCAGTTCCTGGTTCATGAGTATTGAAGCAACGGAGTCTGTTGAAGACTTGAATTTGCTGTCATTTTGGACCAATTTTGCAAACATACTCAATATTCAAATTAACATGCTCCTGACAGCTGCAAACTGTAGTGTGGCTCCCAAAATATTTGTTCTAAGATATGCCAGTATTTTATGTTACCTTGATAATTGGTATCATCATTGGTTTCAAATACTTGATACTGCCTTTTAGCTTTACAATGCTTCTTTATCTTCTTGACTTACGTTTGAGGGTTGTCCTGGTCTCTGAAGCCATGCAGCATGATGAACGGAGGGTTACCAGTGTGTTAAAGGGATACAGTCAAATGATTGTGTGGTGTCTGAGCTGCACCCATCACAGTTTAAGTTGAGAAGGCAGATTGTTCAGGGGTGGAAGTGCAATAATGTCCACTTATTATTTATAGAACTTAAGGCTGATATCAAGACTGATAGCAGGAGAATTTAACCTCATGGAGATTATAATTATATCCTTTTAGTAATACCACAAAATTTGGGCTGTCGAGCAAACCAGGATTAGATGTCCGATCACTTAGGTCCACCATTGGCAACTTTGTGTCTATGCTGCTACCTCGCTATTAAACTAAAAAACAATTGATTAAACCTTTACTGGAACCTATGTCATCAGGGTCTCTCACAGTTGGTATTGTCCCCCGAGGCCCAGCAATAACGCAATAAAAGTCAATTAGTTAAGGGTATTCAGCATAGGTCTCAGAGGCCAAGATCCACCCAACATTTTCATCATTACTACTGACTAAATGAATAATTTTCATTTAGATTCATGATATGAAATATATCTCCTGTGCATAGCCTAGAACTCTGGCATAAATATATCCCACCCGGATCTACATTAGACTTCCTATCAGTGACTCTGGATGTTAATGGCTTTGAAGTCCTGCTGAAAGTCATTATGTGCAGAGCTCTTAAAACATGTCCTGGGACTGTTGCTTATTTTTGGCAGCACCATATCAAACGCTGCCATCCTATTACAATGTTGTTATTACTTAAAGATGTGATACGCATATCAGAAACTCTAGAGCAGAAGGCTGGATAGAAAACCGCACTGTAAACGTCATAGACATTCCTAACCGCCCTCCTGATTGGGGGTGTACACATCTTTAATTCAATAGATCTGGTCTGATGGCCAACACTGCATTTTGACATGATTTCATCTCTTCGCCAGATGGAATGGAAGAATTACTAAGTATAGATAATGATCTCTCCAGTCCTTACTAATTAAGCGCAGTCTGGAAAATGGACTCTGGTGACTCTGGCAATAATCCAGCCATGAATGTTCCTGGAGGCGGAAAAAACGACAGTTACCAGTAGCCTTTATCTCAAACCTCAGGTATGAAGCGCCATCTCTCCAGCATGGGCTGATGTATTTGCCGAAAGCCCTGTAGAAATGGGCAAATTGTTTTGTACTTGGATAGTTAGCGAAATGTCTTGCATGATTCTCTAATCCACAGGTATGTGGTACCACAGAACAGGAGAGTAATTGTAAATTGTATTTATGTAGTGTTTGCTACCCCTGACAATTCGTTGATGCGCTTTAGACTGAGTCACTCGTGCAGCTGAATAGCAGATAAAGATTTCAGGAGTGGACCATGGATTTTATCATTTGTATTTTGGAACATTTAATACATGGGCTGTTTTCTATTTCATAAACAAATAAACAGACTGAAACCCTTTTGCTATCTCTATAATACTGTTACCTCAGGACTAGACTGTTGATCAGTATTTCGACTGCTGTGCCCATCTGCGGTGACATGCATTTAGGGTACATACTGTTACATGGGTCTTATGTGGTCCACCAAGCATACAAACCTGACACACCATAAACTACTGCCTTACCAGATATGTACACGGTAGGACAGTCTTCAGAGATCTGCTGCCATTACAACAGAATTAATTCAGCCGTAAAACCACTAGACTCTATGTAAGCTGTATGTGGTGGTATTGCCCCTCTATTTGTTTTTCTTTATTTTGAGGTTTTTATAGGGTTATGCATCTTCTTTCAATTACTTCAGCGTGTTTGGCAGTGAGATTAAAGAGTGCATTTGCTTGGCAAATGGAGGAGTGATTAACGCTGTCTCAAATTCTTTGACTGCAAACCCTGTACTTTGTATGTGTCCTGAAGCCCATGTAGTTTGGCCTTATGGTGTTACCGAGTGTAGTTCCTTGAACACACAGCGATCGTCCTTCAAGTTTTATTCTTTGAATCATCTTTGCTTGATCATATGGGCTGAGAATGAGCAAAATAATCTTGTTCGGCAGTGACAGATCAAGGCAGTCATGAGCCCTTTATGCAAGCAAGGGAAATGAGTGCATAAATCCCTGGTTTTAAAGTAACCAACAGCCATAATTAGGAGAGTGGAGCCCTCACTTTGCTCACCCCTTGTCACTGTCCGCCTTCACCAACAATGAGAGTAGTGTGATGCCAATACCTTGAGGAGTAAAGGGCCTTTTCCCGGGTATGTTTTACAGAACATACACAAGACCTTAAATTTCAACCTGTAATCGAGAGGGACAAAGTGGAGCGCTTAACGGCAGGTTTTAGTGGTCCCCCTTGCAGTGATAAGCCAGCTGCAGGCTGCGTGATTTTGAAGCCTTTGTAATCTGGCAATGAGTTTTTGGAGGCCAAAGTAGATGCTTCTGCAGTAGTGGATTCATGCCAGAACCAGGGCTTATATCAGATTGACTCTGTGCTTGGTGTAGAGTGGTGGGAAAATAGCTGCATGTTTACACCCTTTGTCGCATTGGTGGTTACAGGAGTTTGAGAGAGATCGACATCAAAGAAGCTGTCCATGTTCCTTAGATTTGGTGAGTTGAAGGATGTGATCCAAGGCTTGAGGGTCAATCGAATGGTCGTTAGGTGGAATTGGTGTGTCTCTTCTTACTAGCGCCCACAGTCTTGGAACCGTAAATGCGCAATAGCTCTCCTTTATCCCGTGGAACATGTGGTCGAGGCAAGATGTGATGTTCGCTGGGCCCAATGGGAAGTTTTCCAGGCAGATATGGTTTTGCTTTATCAATTTACATTTGGAAGTTCACCTGGTACTGGCTGAGAATCTGAACAAGGGGCACCTGTTGCTGAAGAGAAGGCATGAGACGGATGATCTTTGAGTAATGCTGTAGGATTATGTACGTATCTGTTCATTTTTATGACCTGATCCTGACTTTTTGGCTCGATTGTTGATAACTTATCAGTTAAAAAACAAATGGGTTATTAATCATTTACATATATTTTATTGAGTTACTTGTTATCATCTTCAGTTCAGACCCAATTCCCATGAGAAAAGAATAGCTTGCCTTTTGTAACTTTACAAACCAGCGACATGTCTAGTCATTTATTTATTTATTTATTCATTGAGCAGCATGACATTGTGATTATTTTTCAAGCTCCAAATGCTTGTAGACTTTAGGCCTTACATTGCATTCAGAGGTAATATTCTGAAATGTATTTAACGTGTGTAATCAGATATCCAAATAAGTTTATAATTATTGCAGAGTGTGTGCAACTACTAGTAAAACAATGTCCTGTACTCAATCTTATATACGTTAAGTTACAGAGGGCAGTGAGAATGATTTATAAGAACAATTTATTTTTTACATTTGTTGAAACTGTAGATGTCAATACACTTCAGTTTTTAAAATCCCTAATATAAAAAGCTTCACCATGATCAACATAAGTGGGCTTGGACACGCATTCTTGAGTCTTTAACACTAAATGGCTTGAATGAAAACGTAACAATTCCTGTGATTGCATTAACTTCCGCTAAGGGTAGACATTCAAGCAACGGATGCTGTCTTAAATCCATGCACAGGTTTAAACATTGAACCCTGATACTTTAATATCAGAAGCACATGTTAATTTGTAACCAAAGATAAACTAGTAGCTGTCTCTGTTCCGTGCCCGTGTCACTGCCATGTCCACATTTATGGGTTCATCAAGAGCGGCTGTGCTTTTGTATTATTTTTTTAACTCTTTGGAATAAACTATATCTGTAACTTTTTTTTAAAATCTGAAATAAGCCATCTCATCCTCAAGAAAACACTTCCACAAAATCTCACAATATTAATGCTGCGCAAACTCCTTTATTACCTAAAATGATCGCTAAGGAGGAACTTTTTTAGCTAACAGTCTTTATTCTCCGTAGGGGAAAGGAATGGGATGTCTGACAAAGCTCGGAAAGGTAGTGGCGTGTTGACTCAAAAAATAAACTGTATATACACAGTACACCTCAGCACACCCAAAAAGAGTAACTATAATCCAAAGTTTATGAAAAAATAAATGCACTGCAAACAATAGTCAGTATTTCAAATGTCCTTAATCACAGTCGTATGACAAGAAACTCTCCAATCAGGTCCGGTTGCAGATTTTTTAATGAACAAGCAACAACGCAGAACAGCAGCAGCCGACACGCGTTTCGCCCTCTGGGCTTTTTCAAGGCTGCAGAAGGATACATATATGACAGTCATAGTACAGTGATCAGATATGACCAGTGGTGACCAATAAGAGTCACCACAATGTTAACACACATTGAAATGCCCTAGAAATGCTGCACAACACTTCTTGGACTGTCGACCCATCAACATGTATGAGCACACTAACATGTTGCTAGATATGATCAAACTGGTGCTAGACAATAACATCTTCACCCATAATGGTTTTTGGTTCCGCCAAATACGGGGCGTGGCGATGGGAGCTAAATTCTTGCCATCATTTGAAAATTTGTACATGGGTTTATTTGAACACGCCCATATCTGGAGGAACTGTCCAGGTTATCTAGTTGAGAATATCCTATATTGGGGACGATATATAGATGATATTTTATTCTTCTGGGCTGGATCAAACGATGCCCTGGAGGAATTCTTTGAATACATCAATGACAATGATTACAATCTATCATTCACCAAGAATCAGAGTACCAAACAAGTCAATTTCTTGGACTTAACCATAATGGTTGATGGTAATATGTAGCATTTGGTTTCGTCCTAAATGTGTTGATACCCTGATGGGTGGGTATTGCTGACACCGTTGAGCACCTCTATATGTGAAATTCAAGATATACATGTCGATGTGTTTTGAACTATTGTTGTGGATGTGCAGATCCTAAAGCGAATACCCATGTCTTTTGTGATTATATCAAAAAATAAACTGGCCTAGAGTTTCCCTTTAAAAGAAACCTCCTTATTCTGGTGGCTTTTTAAAAATCACACACTGTTTACAGGGATCCTGCGGCGTAGCCCTTGTATTCTACTGGTCATGTTAGGGAATAATTTTTTGAGACCTGCGGCCCCTTTTCATGAGTAATGTAGGAGATAGAAAGAGAATGTTTCTTTGCTGCTCTCAGTCATAAGGCGCTAACCAAGGAAGTGGTTGTGTGTTGCGTTGAGGTGTATTAAATTATGTCGGGTTATGTCATGTTATCATTTGTTATATTTATCCTTTTTTTTGTCTCGACCCGTCATGATTATGCCAAAACATACCTCAGAGCAAGGGGTGTGCAATGTTGTGAAGTTTAAAAAACACTTGCCAACTTTGCTGAACGAAGAGGTATTTTCAGCTGGGGATTGTTCTGTAGGCTATTTGACATAAATCCTTATATACACCCAAGAAATGATCAGTGGATGATGCAGTTAACCAGAATCATTTATCTCTTATGGTTGGAAAGGCTCAGCCAAATGTAAACTCACGAAGGAGTATTTTTACTGTAAAGTCTCCCTAAAGAATTATGGCAAAAATGCAAATGCATGTTGCATGGCACTCAGTGGGTCGTTGGGGATTCTGTTATCATGAAAATAACCTTGCAAAAAACATAAGGGTAGGGGAAAAAAAATTCTGTGAAGACTAAAAGATGGAATTATTTCCGAGGGCTTAATTTCTTTATCTTTGCAAATAAATTTGTGGACAAAACCAAAACTCTGACCCATTTGGAGCGCGCGGGTCATTAGTCGCGATGGGCTGGGGAATCTAGGTGACAACTAGCAACAAACACATCGAGGCACTGTAAAACGGAAGCTTTAACACGTTTTTTTCTGCGGTTAGAACTTTAAGTTTGCGGTATTAGGTCAGCATTGTTTGGCCTCCAAACATATTTGGCATGACCCTAACCCCTGAAGTATGTATGGTTCACAACCCTGCCATTTGCAGCTAAATATTTTGTAGTCACACCTGCGACCTGGCTTGCAGCTACTGCCAGTGGGGACATTTACTTCACCTGATGTGCATGCAGTGGATCCCTTGCCATCATTTGTCGTATCGTGTCCACAGTCTAGTGGAAATCTCTAATTACTGGGTTCTGTTTTTTTAGGTCTCGCGCCCAGTGTTGCAGTGCGCAGCACTGCTCACGCGGCGAGAGACCTCATGTAGGGGCTTTAGAAAGCTGACCACACGCTCGTGCATGTGCTATTGTTTTCGTCGACTGCTATTGGCTTTTGCGTGCGTTTTCTTAAAAAAAGGCAGCACGCCATTGGTGAATGGCATGTGCATGTCCCAGCTTCTTCAGAAATGTAACCGCCCATTTCCCAGTGGTGTCTGTTACGTGCAGCAGCGGTATCTGAGACCTAATAATAATCATGTGTTTCTAATTAGCGCACGTTCGCTTGCTGACGCGCTCCCTCGCCCCTCTGTGGTGCGCGCGCACTACTGGTTGTGTCTAGCTTTGGCATGGGGTGAAAAGTGAGGCATGTTGTGTCTTGTCTTAATGGCGTTTCAACTGATCAGCTCCTGGAGTCTCGGTTCTATGTGTAAGGTAATGGCACAGGCGCAAGACTGTGGACATTCTATTTGAGAGTGGTTGTTGACAGACTGGCGGATGGTTGGAGCTCCCTGAACTGTGGGTCGAAATAAGGATATTCTTGGACAATATAAATTGTCTGAAGACTTGCTTAGCAGTCATGAAACTGAAGGCCTGCTTTGGTTCGTGTGGCACATTATTGCGAGGTCATCTAATTCAGCCTGGACTCTGTAAAGGCACTTATCTAGAGCTCTGTAAATGTATCCTTTTGGTAACATACGATAAAATGTATTTCCATTAGGATGATACCAATTTCTTTAAATACTGGCAACCCTTTATTTCACACTTTGTAACTATGCTTCCTACTACTAGCAGCACTTAAGGTCATGTTCCCTGCTAGAACTCATCAGATTGTATCCCATGAAGTCTCCCTCAGTAATCTATGCGACACGCTTACATCAGCTGCATATTTCATAAGTTTTATTTTCTGCAAGAGTGGCCCGCGAGCGTGAGAGCGGGTGCCATGTGCTCACCGGAAGTCTGACACACGGCTCATTAGATGCCCAGGGAGCAGGACATAATTGCACCGATCTCTCGGTCGTTTAATCTGCCACCGACTGCTCGGCTGGGTAACCGGTCGACAATACACAGCGGCACCGAGGCAGCCCCGGGGTCAAGCGTGGACACCATACAGGCAGGTGGGGCCGGGGCCAGCCACAGGCAGCCATTGCGGGCACAGCAAACAGGCTGGCAGGCAAGGTCAGCGCGGGGGGACACTAGCAGGTGGACAGACAGTTCACTATCATCATCAGAATAGCGCATGGCTGCCACTGGTGCGGCTTTGTAGCGCTGCT
This sequence comes from Triturus cristatus, assembly GCF_964204655.1. Taxonomy (NCBI): domain Eukaryota; kingdom Metazoa; phylum Chordata; class Amphibia; order Caudata; family Salamandridae; genus Triturus; species Triturus cristatus. The sequence goes on along the minus strand of NC_140584.1, from coordinate 86,731,253 downwards.
GTATTATACGAATTATTGCTGGCAGGTGGGGCCAGGTACAGCCACAGCAGGCACAACGGGCACAGCAAACAGACCCGGCAGGCAATGCCAGTGCGGGGGACACACCAGTAGGGGCTGAGGCAGGTCAGCATCATCTTCAGTATAGCGCATGGCTGCCAGTAGTGCGGCTTCGTAGCGCTGTTGTCTTGTACAAATGATTGCCGGCAGGTGGGGCCGGGGCTAGCCACAGGCAGACACTGCAGGCACACCACCAGGCTGGCAGGCAAGGCCAGTGCGGGGGAACACACCAGAAGGAACAGGGGCAGTTCAGCGCAATGTTCAGCATAGCCATGATTGCACTGGTGCGACTTTCTAGCGCTGTTGTCTTGTTCGGATGATTGCAGACATATGACCACGCCTGAGAGTCCAGAGTGAACCAAGGCACTTCAGAATCATCATCCTCGAATAGTAGTATAGCGCATTCCTGCATTGGTGCAGTTTTGTAGCACTGTTACCTTGTGCATCAAGCACTCGTGCTTACAGCCGATCCTTGTCCAATCCGACCCCTCTCTCCTGATGATAGGCATCCCTGCAAATACATGTGCTAAGATACACTTACTTCAGAGCCGAGGACACTACCAGCTGAAAGAGGTGGGTCTACTGCAAAAGAACTCTGCTGCAGAGCTGTTATGGTTTGTTGAAGATGTGGGACAGGAGAAGCTGCCTCATACCAACCACCAAGCCAACGTTCAAGATGGGCCAAACCCTTGTGGTTTGTGCCTTGAAGTCTCGTGATTGCTTCATCGGTGTGGTGATTGGTGAGGTCTTCAGAAAGCCATTCGATAGAATTAAGGACTAAATGCACTCTACTTTCCAATCCTGTGCTCGTTTTACATCATAGACCTTTGTTATTTTGCTCTGGCGCCTTCAACTTGTGTACAAGTGTGTGGGCTCGTAAAATATCAGAAATAACATTATCATGTCTTAAATGGCTGTACTTGGCCATGTCTGTTCAGATGTGGCTTTTCATGCTAGTGCAGACCGGCAGGTGACCGGGTATTGAAAGCAGTTGATAGTGGAGCGGTGGGGGTGACAGGTAAGAAAATGAACCCTTAAAATTGTAGGTGATGTCAGTCAAGTCAAGTTAGTCTTTATTCGATCTTTTTCAATCATAGAAGACATATAATATGCATACAGTATAATAAAATATCATAAAATGTTTTAAAAGACAAGGTCAATAAAATTAGAAATGGGTTAAAAAACAATCACCCAGGAACGGAGCAAGGATTCACATTTAGACTGTTGAAGCACACCCCATACAACAGAAAGGGGAAAATCTTTAGGATTTAGTAGTCCTTGGGTGGCGCTTCTCAAAGGTTCTGTAGGGATGGCGCATTTCGCTTATGGAAGCGCCAGACCAGGTGTCATCTGCCTTTTAGGCCTTCTTCTGGTCGCCTCTCTTCCACCTCCCTCCACGAGCCCCCCCACCCCGCCTCCTGTTTCTTTCCATTGTGTTGTTAGGTGTTTTTAATCTGTGTGGTCACATTAAGTACTGTCTCGCACAGGGTTGTCCATTGTAGGCGCAGGAAAACTTGGCGTTTGCCAGATTTTCAGGAAACCACAGAAAATAAACCTACATACAGTGAATCTAAATTGAACTCTTTATCATAGTTTTGAAAAACTGACATAAATGTGTCTGCTGGGGCTACGAAGGCACCTCTGTTCATTGGTGGGTATAAACAGCCCCCCGATCACTCAGTGCCTCCAACACTACACTTCAGCTTCTGCGGCATATCTCTCCAGGAGCGGCCAGCTGAAGACTAGGTGGACATTTGAACGTGTTTTTTGCAGTTTAAAATAAAACGAGAGCCACTGGAATTCTACGATTCTACGGATCCTGAATTGTCTGCACAGTTATGGATTTGCTGCCTGTGCCACATAATCCTTAATCAGTTGCATAATTTGCAGTTTTTAACAAAGCAAAATTGTTTCAAGCTGAAGTGGTTCAATTGTAGCTAAAACATGGCGGCACTTGTTGCCAAGCAGTGGAAGCCCCTTCACAAAGCTTGGGATGTCCCCTTTCAGTTTTTTATTGCTGTGCTGGGGGGTTAAACTGGTACTAAAGAAATGACGCCTGTGCCCTGACCATATTAACCTTTGAAAAAGAAAAAACGACAATAATGAGGTAATAGTACCACGAAATGTGCGACATTGTCCCGCGTAATTTTCCTTTTCTTCAACCCTGACGCATAATTTGTTCCTCCCCTGCTGCATAATTCCAGTTGCCATGCATGAAACCCTTTCCAGTGCTTCAGTGGGCAGGCCTTTTCCTTGAGTGGTGTCGCAAGCATGCCATGAAAGAAAAATTCCCACCACCCCTGGTAAAGAAAAATAGCTGTTGGTTGGCTGGATTCTGCCCCTCGCATCTCTGTTCACTGGTGCAAATGGACTTGATGCACTTATGACCAGGGCCACTGGAATTATGCGGCAGGAGAGGGCCAAATTATGCAGCAGGGTTGAGTAAGTTATGCAACAATAAAAGCCAAATTCTGCGGTGTAATGAGCCATATTTTGTAATGGGATTAGTGCATGAGTTAATCGTTTTTAAACCTTGTAACACTGCCTGGGCATTAGTTTCACCTCATTAGTATCCGTTTAGACCGAAAAACAGCAATAAGCAACAGAAAGGCAACCAGTCCAGCTTTGCAAAGAGCCCTCCACTGCAAGAAAACATGGCACTCGCCATTTTTTGTAACTTTTGAACTGTATGAGCTAGAGACAAAAAAAAATGTGTTAAAATCTGAAGATTATGCGGTAGAAGATGGACAATGTGGGAAATGTGGCAAATCTATAACTATGAAAAAATCATCGCTGCCGCGCAATCACATAATTCCAGTGTCATACTTTCCTGCATTCTCGTCTTTAACCCAAAGTCCAGCAAGGGCCGTGTAGCCTGCATGGTCGGTGGCATAGACGAATGGTCTGCTGGCATCCTTGTGTAGGGCGCCATTGAAGTCACTACGTCTTGAGTGAATGGACACACACTGCTAGCGTTACTTTACACCCTGCTGTGGTATCTAGGTGCCTTGTGCCGGCATTGGTTTGTAATTGCCCGTCTACTGTTAACCAGGCTTTGAAGCCCTTGGAGGCCTGCTTTCTGCTACTTGGGAACCCAAGGCTAGAGTAACCGGGCTTCAGTTGTTTTTCTGCTCGGGGATTGGGTTGCATGCAGCGTGTGTGGCGAAGCGCCAAAGAAAGTGCTTCTGTCTCTTGTTCAACCACTCCGCCCTGCGAGTTTTAACTGCAGTTTATTTCTGTGATTGGAGAAGCCGCGCCCACGGTCTGAGTTAAAATAAACATCACCCTTTCACTTATCTATATTTTATTTTGTTAAAGAGCAGCGACCATGCATGGTTTGCGTACTCCTCACAATTTCCTGTCTCCTTCCCATGATCCAGATAAAATACGGGGAAACCGTGCCGTTCATCATTGCAGAACGTTTTATCAACAATACATTTATGTATCCAGCTAAATCGACTGTGGCGCAGGGCCATTGAAATGCAGTTTTGCCTCGTAGTGTTTCCGGATAATTATGGATTTGCCACATAATCCTTCATATGTTACATAAGCTGCAGATTTTTAACAAAAATGTTTGCTTTTAGCTCAAACGGATCAAAAGTTACAAAAAACGCGCTGACACATGTTGCGAAGTGGAAGGTACTTCACAAAGGTTGGCTGATCACTTGTTAGTTACATATTGATGTGTTTGGGTGTTATATTGGTACTTGTGAGGTGAAACCTCTGTCCAGAATGTTGATTACAATTGACAAAATGAAGTAATACTATTAGAAAATGTGCCTCCTTACGCCACATAATTTGCCTTTTCTTGCCGCATCATAAAGTCGATGTGCTGCATCATTTGGTCCCACGCTGCCGCATATGTCCAGTGGCCCTGACGGGAGGCTCTAATAATCGGTAGCCATGCGAAGAGCGCTCCTGGCTACCAACACTTTACAGATTGTTGAAGCGTGAATGCGGTGATTTGAACCCAAACCTACCGGCTTCGATCTCTGAAGCTGAATCACTTTATAGGATGTACTGCAGCACAGACTCGTGAGTGGAAGTCTGTGCGTAGTTACAAGTTGTATCTTTTATACCAAAATCGTGTAAAAGCGTAATTCATAAAATGACTACGTAAACAAGAAAGTGGGCGGACCAGGCAGCAGCCATAGCCTCTTGCTGGAATTGTTGCCTGGAGCTGGAAAAGAGTGTCGAGGGCTGGACAATGCTGCTGTTGTGCGTGCTTCCAGTTGCAGAGACACGCTTTCTGTTACACCACGAGCCCTGCAGCCCGGGGCAGCAGAACGGAAGAGAGTGTCATCTTTGATAATAAATGCCCCGCCCTAATTGCTAACGCAGTATCTGCGAATCACAAGATTGCTCCGATGCACGTGTGATCTGCGGCAGGGTGGACGGCTGGCGCTGGGCTGGTCTGTCAGACTGTGGGCGCGGTGCTGTCCTGGGCATCGAGTCATTCGACAGACAGAGGAGCAGCCAAGGACACAGGGGAACGAACGGTGGCATGCTCAAGTTCTTAAACATGACGCGTAATAAGCCGTCGAAGGAGCGGGTAAGTATCGAATAAACAACTTCTGTCTTCGCAAGCAAAACCTTTGTCCGTCCATTCAATGGATGGAGATTTCAGACCTGGTTGCTTGGCCCAATGAGCGAATAGTTGGATGGATAGGGAGGGGTGGTTGAATGAGTTCAAGTTTGGTTGCACATGAATTAAGACTTCTAGCTAGGTGGAGCGGAGCACATGGTCCCGGAGCACTCGGAAATGGTGAGTGCTCAGGTTTTTATTTCAGCTCCATTACAACAACACCAACACCAAATACACCAATGCTAATGAAAGCTGCATATCCTGAAACACAACGCATTCAACTTTGACCCAAACCGGGAGAAAGAGATACAAATCTAGAGGCTAAAGGGGTGGGGTAAAGTTGCACCCTTCGTGCTGGAATTGTCATTTTATGCTGCCACTGTGCTGTGTCTATCCTGGGAAAAATCAGGAAAAAAACACGTAGAGACTAAACTGCAGTAGGCGAAACGAGGAAACCACACCTCACCCGGATTCCACTTGACTACCTTGTGTTGTCCCAGGAATCATTTTTTTCATACTGTCTACTTTTCCTTCATCATTACATCAGTTTAGGGTGTGTGCTACACAATAGTAAAATAGGGGGCAAAAGACAACCCCCTCTAATCTGCGTACTAATGCGTCATCAGGGTGGTCGAAGGAACATGCATGTTTAGAAGTCTGATTACAATTTATCACGTATAACAATTATCAACCCACTAACTTAATATACTAAATTGAAATGTGTTGCATGCACTGGACTTTCTGGAACCCCGTCACCCCCTCCTGAAGCCCCGAGGGTCCGCGCGGCGTGTGGTGACACTGCAGGAGTAAGCAAGCAACCCAGTGCAAAACCAAATGGTTTAGATCCGAGTGCGGTGTAAAGGGAATGCTTGCATTTGTTTGTGGTGTCAGAGCGCTGCAGGCTGGTAATGTGGCCAGCCCGGCCCACAAAAACAAAACCTGCCCCCACATTCCGTGAAACCATCCCCACCTTCTGAGCCCACAATGCCAAGGTCCGGTGCAGCCACCCGGGGCAGGGCTAATGCCATCTCAATACAAACCGGTGAATAGTGACCGGAAATGAAGAAAAGTCAAGGCACTTTATGCTAACAGTGAAGTGGTTGGAACGAGCACGCAAACTGTCTTTCCGGTAGATATGCCACACCCCCTAGCAGCAACCGTCCTTTGCACTTTGAAGACTTTGAAAAGGAATGACTGGATCTTCACGTTGCGCCCCTGTCTGTCCCGTCTTCACAGTGCGGCCCTGTCTGTCCTGTCTTAACAGTGCACACAGTGCGGCCCTGTCTGTCCTGTCTTAACAGTGCACCCCTGGTTTCACAGTGCGCCCCTGTCTGTCCTGTATTCACAGTGCGTCCCTGTCTGTCCTGGCTTCATAGTGCGCCCCTGTCTGTCCTGGCTTCACAGTGCTCCCTTGTCTTCACAGTGCGCCCCTGTCTGTCCTGTCTCCACAGTGCGCCCCTGTCTGTCCTGTCTTCACAGTGCGCCCCTGTCTCCACAGTGCTCCCCTGTCTTCACAGTGCGCCCCTTTCTTCACAGTGCGCCCCTTTCTTCACAGTGCGCCCCTTTCTTCACAGTGCGCCCCTGTCTTCACAGTGCTCCCCTGTCTTCACAGTGCGCCCCTTTCTTCACAGTGCGCCCCTTTCTTCACAGTGCGCCCCTGTCTTCACAGTGCTCCCCTGTCTTCACAGTGCTCCCCTGTCTTCACAGTGCGCCCCTGTCTGTCCTGGCTTCACAGTGCGCCCCTGTCTGTCCTGGCTTCACAGTGCGCCCCTGTCTGTCCTGTCTTCACAGTGCTCCCCTGTCTTCACAGTGCGCCCCTGTCTTCACAGTGCGCCCCTGTCTGTCCTGTCTGCACAGTGCGCCCCTGTCTGTCCTGTCTTCACAGTGCTCCCCTGTCTTCACAGTGCGCCCCTGTCTTCACAGTGCTCCCCTGTCTGTCCTGACACCATGGTTCTCACCTGGATGGAACCCGGAGGTGAGCTTCCTAGAAGAATCTGCCCGTCGGCAGGGCTGCTTCCCAGGGTCAGTCTGGGCCCTTCGTCCAAGGGTCATTTTGAGCTGTGTTAAAGGGGGTGTGCCAGATTAATATGCTGCTTTTTATTGAGACTAGATAAATATACATAGTTAGACATGCCTCTCTTCTTTTCAATACGATTTTTAAAAACATTTTTGTGTATATGAAGGGCTTCTGTCACTGTTTCTTTAAAAAACAAAATCAAGGTCTCATTAATCATCTTTATGGTGCTGCTCTACACGTCTGTCTGCCCACAATGCTTCGAATGCAGCCTAAGTGATGGCAGCATCAGTGTTTGATCTCTTCATTTAACAGTAAACATTTTCCTGGCTTTCTTTGCTTTGTTTTCTTATTTTCCATGAGCTGTTCTATATTTCACTTTCTTAATTGCTAATTTAAACCATCCATGTAGCCTTAAAAAATACAGAATGTGAGGAAACTTAGTTTCCATTGTGTTAGTGTAGCATTCTCACCTTCTCTCTGCCCTTGTTTGACTGTTCAGAAATGTCAAGAATTGGTGTGTACAGGGGGTTCTTTAGGGTGTGACAGAGATGATCTAGACAGCGTGATTTTAGGAACTGTTTTAGTCCAAACGCTGAGGAATGTTTTTAGGTAGACTTTGAATGCAGGATCTAGCCTTAGCCGACCCCAAATCAAAGATTCACTGCTGTATATTACCAGCACAGCCCTTCCTGCCTCATCGGTGTCCCCGTGCCAAGACATAATAAACACTACAGAAAGCAATACTCCATCTGTAGTAGTCCTTTTAGTTTTCTGAACCCCCACAGGCCGGCGCCTCATGTGCAGGTAGCCAGCGCTTTCATTCTGTAGGCTTCAATAGCGGATTCTAGCAATCGTCTACCTTATTTATTCAAAAAATGTACGACGGTGCCTGAATTCTGGCTCATAACAGACTTGCTTTTTGCAGCTGGTTTCCCTATGACAAGTACCTGTCAATATTTATTCCCAGTGCTTAATTTGAGCCGGTGGGAGCCACTGGCACACATTTTTGGGGACGAGCACTTATTTCTCCTTATCAGACATTTCCATGAAGTACGAGAGCGAAAAACACACAAAGAGGAAAGGAGAAGGAAGAGAAAGACGTAAAAAACGCCACAAAGGGCGAAAGCAGGTTCCTGCAAGAGTGAGATAAAGGGCTGGGAGTGCCTGTCTGTTGATTAAAGAGGCCTGAGGTGGATTAAAGACCCCACAGCCTTAGTATTCGGCACGCAGCATTTAGTAAGGTTTGTTGAACCTATAGTAGGATTCTAAGCCTCTCAGTAGGAGTTGCTTTACTAGCTCATTCCATGCCTGGAGATGGGTATCATCAGCTAATAATAGCATTGGCATTTTCTCTCCTCCCATTACTGGTATGTCCACGTTCAGCACCTGTAGAAGTTTACCCACGTCAGTTATAAACAGGTTCAATAAAATAGGTGCAAGGACACCGCCTTGCCTGTCTCCAATTTGGATCTGGAAGTCAGATGTGCATTCCAATTCTGACCTGTACCTGACCATAGCTGTATTTGCCCACTGAAGGCAATACAGGGTATCAAGGAGATTTTCTGGCAGTCCTTGTTCTTTCAGCAGAGACCAGAGGAGGGCTCTGTCAGCTAAATCAAATTTTGTTTTTGATCTATGAAGACCATGCACAGAGTAGATTTTTTGAACATCACATGTTTAATGCCTGTGAAGTAAAGTCTCATTGATCAGTCTACAGTCCGCAGTCCTTTTCTGAACCCTGCTTGGTAGTTAGGCAAAATATTCTTGTTCCCGCCCAGCTTCAGATGTAGTTGGGAAGAAATTTGCCATGGATTTTCCCTGCACCGTGCAGCAGGAAGATTAGCGATAGTTTCCAGGATCCCCGCAATAAGCTTTTTTACGAATTGGAACTGTAATCGCATTTCTCAAGGAAGATGGAAGTTCTTCATGTTTTCTTTTGGGACCTGGTGGTTTTAACAGTCCTACAGTTTATGGCTTCAATAACCTCTTTCTTTAAATTCAGGTACTAGGATCTTGTTTATTCCTAAGTTTAGGTAGTTTGATATGGAATGCGTTATTGGAACCTCTTCAGATCAGAATTAATGACTTTCTTGTATAAGGATGAAAAGTGCTTGATCCATTCTGCTGAACTGACTCCCGACACCAGCGTCGGTGAGGGACTATCGCAGCCCCATCTAACCAGTTCCTAAAAATTCCTAAAGTTCTTTGATTTCAAGGAACTTTGGAGTCCTTTCCAGGGCCTATTTTGAAGCTGCCTCTTTTTGAGTTCCATTAGCTATTATAGTTTTGCCGTAGGCTTCTGAGAGACTCTTCTCCCATTGAGCTCAAGTGTCTAGTTTTTAGTGAGATCTTTAAGTTCTGTTTGCGCCTTAGGCATTCATCATCAAACACTCTGTGTAGGTTGCCCATGTTTTGTAAATGTTTTAGACACGTCTTCTTTGGTGAGGCTAGATGAAGTTTGTAAGAGAGTGGAATCTGACTAATGGTTGCCCCCAACTTTTTGCCTGGTATTTAGGTGGTTTTTGACTAGTCTGGCTGGGATCCTGCTATCCAGGACCCCAGCCTATCTGCTTTCTCCCTAAAACTGATGTAAAGTACTCTAGGTACAAACCTAATTGGATGCTGGGCATGCCCTACCAGTCCCTTGTAGATGGTACCCTAGGTACCCAGGGCATGGGTCCCCCAGTAGGCCTACCAGGGCTGCAGCACTTATTGTGCCACCCTGGGACAGCCACACAAACTGACACCACCAGACCACTACTGTAGTCTGGGTAAGGTGGTGCTAGCACCCCTTACAGGGATGTAGGTACCCTATATCCCACACCCTTACAACACATGTACTCTCATAGGTCACCCCTATGGCAGGCCCTGGTAATCCTACAGGGCTGGGTGCTGAGGTATGTGTGAGGGGGGACCCCTACGTGAGTAGGACCTCTCTGCAACCTTCGTAAAATCATTACTGGGTTGTTTGTAGTGTAGCCATACCATATACTCTTAACCGCATTATAAGTTATCGCGTCACCGCTGTAACTTGGGAATGGCTACACAGAACCATATCGTGTTTGGTGTCAAACGTGAAGGAATCATACCCCCAGTCCAGCCATGGGCATGAGGGTACGATTCCCCCTTGCTAGGAGGGTGATGTGGGAAAAGCGGTAGAATTTAGACACCAATTTAAAAGTGCACATGTACCACAAAATGGCTACTGTCCGCCACCTACACGACTCTGGCTGGCTGTTGCTGGGGAAAACCCCAGCCTCGCCATCTGGACAATAGGGCTCCTGTGGCAGGGAGGTGCCAGCACCTCCCCAGACAGGATATGTGGATTGGAACAGGGTGGGTGCACCAAAAGTCCATTCAGAGTTGCACGTAGGCAGCTGCAGAGCCCCAATTCTGCATACACCCTGGAACCGGTTCAGGGGCATCCTGCCCCTCGCCCAGGCGGGAAACACACAAAGGGGAGTGGGTGTAGCCACCCTTTCCCGCCTCTACTCTGATTGGCAGGCTCCATTTGGGACCATCCCCTAATCTTGGGGATATAAGTGAATAACATGGCCCCAGAGCCTCAGATTCGCCCAGAACTTAACAGAACTGACCTTCGACGAGCTGCTGCCCAGCTGACTGAAGAAATCTCCCTTGGGATAAAGGAGTTATCCCCCTGCTTGGCAGGCACCTAAAAGACTGCAAGATACCCGGTTGGAACTTCGCTGCTCTCACGAACTTCGACACCTTCCATCAACCTTGAGGTGGGTCTCCAGTGCATCCCAGAGTCCTGTGAGTGTGCCCAGCAAGTCTGAGCACCGTGGACCACGTGGGTGCCGAGATCCCTGCATACCCCGAGACCCCGGCCACCTCTTGAATAGCACACGACCCCGACCAGTGGGGAAGTTGTGCTTCGGCCCATTTCTGAGCCAACCTTCAAGCAGCATCCGTGCCAAAGCTCAGCTCCCTAGTCCGCTCCGGTGGCCCGTGGGAGCCCTTTTACGCACTCCATTTTGCTGCCTTCCGCGGTCCCTTGTCTCTCGACTTGTGGGCCCTGACGGAGGACAATCTACCTTTCCCAGAGTTCCCCTGGTTGCTCCAGGCCTGCTCTGCGCTCCCTGCAAAGGAGAGCACCCTCAGACCTCGTGGGTCTGCACCAGCAGCTGCTTTGTACATCTTGCGTGGGTTGCGGTTGCCAATGCTTAGTGGATCCAATCGGGACACTAACACCGCAGCGACCCTCATCCGACGTGGGACAGTCGCCCTCCAGAAGCTGGCCTTCCTTTAAGCCTCCCGGAGCCCGTGACTGCAGAGCCCAGCTGTACCTTCCTCACCTGAAGCACCCGACATCCATGAGCTCCTTCCTGTGAGCTCCCTGGTCACTGTGCCGTGACCCAGACTCTGTCCCCTCTGCTTTCAGGTCCTTCTCTACATTTCCTACATCTTTAATCTTCACGACTTCAGCGACGCTTTCAGCTAGCAGCAGTTTGGACTACTTTTCCATTGAAAATCAGCCCGCGACCCGACACCAGAATCAACCTATGCACCCGGCTTCCCTGGGGCAGGTAACAGTGGTACTTCGGTACTCCCGTGGTGGTGGGCTCTCCAAAGCCTTAAGTCTCAAGTCTTAACTTTGTACTACTGCTAGAAGTGTCCTTTAACTTTAAATCTTCAACCGCGACATCCTCCATAGGCTAACATTGCGATCCCGACAGCAGCTTCTCGCACTGCACACGCCTCCCGTGGGTCCCCTTCCTCATAACTGTGGGTGGATTCTGAAGGGGCAAGCGATCCTGAATGCCCTAGGCATTGCCTGTAGAATTGTCGTGGTTCTTATACCACTATTTTAGTATATGGTTTGGTCCCCCCCTGGGGGCCCATTGATTTCTGTGCTATTTATTGTGTTTATAAATGCTTGTTTGAAGTGTAACTTTGCCACTAGTCACAAAGTGTCTGTGGGATTCTACTTAGAATAAATACATATATTTTATATATATACCTGTGTGGGCTACTCTTTCATTTGGTCATTCAAGAGGTTATTATGGTAAAACAATAAGCTTAACACTCCTTCAAGACTTAGCCTGAAGGCTGCTCTCCACAGCTACCACTAGGATAGCTTTCTTTAAAGGTTGTCTTAAACCTATCATCAATAAGAGTCGAATTGGACTGGTGCAAGGTGTCCCTATAACTAGGAACAGCATATGCCAGGCCAACTTCTCACAAAGTTGTATTTAATTGAGCCTCAAAACTGTAAATTGCACCTTTATTGGGTGTAGTCGCCATTTTGGGGATTTCCTGGTATTTGTATTTCCAATGCTCTCTCACTTCATGACTGCATAGCTCATAACTTTTTCCTTTCCCTCAACGGATTTTTTCAGTTGTGTTTAAGTGCCAAATTGCCAGAAGCCAGATATCAGTTGGTCTATCAAATTACATTTAAGGCCGTAGAGGAGGAGTTTGTCAGTTAATGGGTTGTTATCAATTCATTCCGTAATGCTGTCGGCAGCAAGGTTTCGTGACTCTAGGTTTAGTAGCAAACAATCAATTAGGCTTGCACGATTGCCAGTCCTAAAGGTTTTCTTTCCTGGCACGTCCAATGTGGTGCATCCATTTGGGTACCGATGATGCACACAGCCAATAGTGTGATGACATTTTGACCTAAATTCATGCTCCTTAGGTCATTGTGTGCAAACTTTGGGTTAAACAATAGACTTCTCATTGCCTACCTCATGCTCCTTCATCATAGGGTGCAGTTTGGTATTAACAACACCACAAAGAATTAGGTTATGTAAGGTTCCCCTTCTTGCTTATGTGTCCCACGTTATTGTTTTTTGTCTTGATTATGATCAGTTCTAATTCCTGCATCAGAGAGATTCTGTTACTTGTATTAACTGAAGGGAGCTATTAGTTGAAGATATCAAATGATCATGCGTCGATTTTTTTTAGCATTAGATATTGTATGCCGTTACTAGTATTGGTACTTTATTTGTATTTTAACTGTAGGCCATGTGGAGACCTAGATAAATAGTTTGCCCTTGGGCCAGAACTTGTTTGGCTTAATCTCTGGAATACAATGGTAAGTATAGCTATCCAATTAATGTATTTGTTGGCCAGGTATTAGCGTAAACACAATGGGGTAACCCAGTGTCCCTCAGAGCCTGGATAAGTATATAGTGATCTACAATGGCTCTGTCGGGGAGCAGTATATACCATAGGATTTAAAAAAGGTGACACAATCTTTGTCATCTTTTTTGAAGCCGGCAAAATTCCAACTGAGTACTGAGCTGTACAGTGAACCAGTCTCATTTAGGCGTGTTTCCTATGGCTTATGTTTTTGATGACTCAGATTTGCTGGTAGCTAGCACAAGTCCCCGTTGGTGAACTGCGTTAAAGGCTGTGCAGTGCTGTTTGGACCCAAAGTTTCTTTATTTCTGTTGCTTAGGTGAATTTTGATCTTCCAGTTATATAGATCATCATGTAATAAAAAAGTTGGCAATAAAGCCACATACTGATCTGTAGGCACTATAAAGGTTGTGTGTTCTGCGCTTTGGTGTTCCCATTTCGGGGTCTTCTAGAATCCTTCAGTAAGGCTCTGCTCTTACTGCAACAATTGTTAACTTTCAGTTCTCTAGTGTTTCATTGTAGGCCAAGGTAGTTTTTTCAGGTTCCAGCTGGTCCACAGGAAGTCAGTGGACTCTGTCTTTGCTCAAGCTATAGTTAAAAAATCATACAGATAACAAATCGTTCAAAGAGAAGGGCTCCAGGCCTGGTAGATAACTGATTAATTGTAATATGTTTTTCCTGTTCAAGATGGTCCCTGAAAAGATACCTTGGGGTAAAAGATTATGTTTGATCTAGCCTCTCCAAGAATGTCTGGGGCATTAGTGCTTCTGCTACTCCGCATGTTTTGCCAATGTTCTCAACTTTTAGACTTTCCCAGGAAATGTTCTTGTCCGTGCAATTGCATTTGCCTTCTCTTCCTACATTATGGATTTCTGCTGATCTACGTGGCTAATTTTAGAAGTGACATTTTTGGTTTTCACAATTTGCATATATTCTGTTAATTGGGTTCATTGACTTTTCGTATTTCTTCTGCGGGTAGCCCCGATTTGTTATAATTTGTTGTGATTTAGTATTACCATGGTCGGGTTCTGCTGTTGAATTTAAAGATGATGTTGAAGGTTAAAAGTTGTTTGCTTTGCTAAGAGTTGTCCTTGACACAGGATCATGTTTTGGGGATGTAGCAGATGTATTGGTGCAGTCTATTTTTGATTGAGACAACCTGGATCACTTTCTCGTATTGAGTCTAAACTGGGGGGAATCCTATGGCCATTTTTTATGGTACTTCTCAGTAGCTGGCTTGCTTAGTGATTTTTAGGTCTCGCTGAGTCAGCGCGCATGCGCTGCTCGGAGAGACTTTAGTAGGTGAGTTTTCAAAGTGCTGCTGGCTGGCGACAAGCTTGCGTTCACGCGAGCGTGCCTGCGCGAACCACCAGCCTTCAGCAGCACTTTGAAAACTCACCTTGCTAAAGTCTCTCCGAGCAGGGCATGCGCGCTGACTCAGCAAGACCTAAAAACTGGGATGAGAAAGCTCAAGCACGAGTGCAGTGCTTGAAAAAGTAAAGCCTGCTCTCCCAAGCGCGCGCCTACTGCTGCAGCCTGCACGCCTTTAAAAAAAAAAAACTACTTTTGCCGCGACGCGCTCGCGCTTGTTGTGTTATCTTGCAGTGCGGTTGACATTTATTCACTGAAACTCCTAGTGAATAGCCGAGTTTGAACTGCAGCTGGGATGTCAAGCCTCCATATCGCAGTTTCACATATTCAGACCTGCCAATCTCCAGCTGCCAGTAGGCATTTCGACATTTGATTTACAAAGCATATTTGAACGTGTGCATATTTTTACAGTGAGATAATGGTCTTATTAAATCATTGGTGGTTAGGTTTATCCACAGGGTTTATCTGCTAAACTCGTCACTCCCAGCTCCAAACTTAACTCGTCACTTCCTGTTCCGAATTTGAGCAATCTACAACTCTATTTGTTGTCGCGTTTCGTCACCGCTTTGGCTCCATGGAGAAATGCCAGGAAGTCTGCAGAGTACGTTGAGCAACGTCTTGCACTTCCTCGAATTCAACATTCAAACTTTGAGTCTGCCATGACGCGTTGCTCTGTTCTACAGCTGTATGAATGGGATCTGAATGATGACATGGTCAACTAAATCCTGGAATATATATATATAGCTGACCTGGAGGTAAGTGATTGATCACGTGCATTTTTAAATTTCTTTCACTGTAAAATGACAGCACGTGGGTGAAGCAGGCGTAGTATTAGATATTACCTTGGCCACCACCATCATCCCGTTTTTGGTTCTTTAAAACGATTTGAAGCAAAAGCGGTTTTAAAAGAGATTAGAGAAAAACTAATGAGTGAATTGTTTTCAAAAGGTTGGCTGACAGGGGTAAGTTTTCTGAGCAGGATTGTTTGTGTTAATTTTGCCATGCCTCTGCTGAACACCAGGATCTGAGCTGTACTTTGCTTGGCAATACATCTCTGGGAAGTCTAGTGGGGGCTAAGTTCTCCTTCCATTTTACATAGGGCCTGCTTTGGAAGGTTGTCCTAATTTTTAAGATTCACTTCCTAATTTCTGGCAAAATGTTATTTTTTTGTTTCATGCATTGAATTAGTATTACATCGTTTAATTACTAGTGGCAGTGTATTCCAGTGTGCCATATTTCTGCCCACAAATGTCACTCACAATTGCTTTTGACTCTTGGTAACACTATTCAGTGGTTTCTCTTGGACATGCCAGCTTGTGGGTGCAGTGCCATTTCTAGACTATTCCTCCCAAGGCAAAGACGCAACACTTCATTAGAGTGGAAAGCTGGATAGGAGGTAGTTATATTTTTTAATTACTAGACGCCCTTAAAGGCTCTAAACCCTCCCCCTTTTTTCTCACCCACAAGCTCTTACTTATAGACTGAACTGTAGAGGAACTTGAGGATTTTTTAACTTAAAAAAAATGTTCTACCCACAATGTGTATTAATTTGCTAGAAGACTTGCAGCAAAAGTCAAATGTAGTTATGAACGAAGTGTGTGGTTTTACAGCAGATGTACTTATCCTTTTAACATTGTACGAATTCAACATTTGTGTATAATTCTGAACTTATTATGTTTGTTACTGACTGCTGTGCATAGCCTGCAGACTTACAGCACACCCCTTGGAAATGAGTAGGACTGCATTGGATCAGGCGTATGTTTTAGGAACCAGAATTCAGTGGGGCTTTGATTCTTCAATACAGAATGTTGTGTATGAGTCTGTGTGCTCTGCGTTTGTTAACCCTTGACTCTTTGTGTCGAGAGATTTGCAACATGTGAACTTTGACTCTAGCAAGACAGTTTCTTTCATGTTAAGTGGGTAGGCTCAGGTCTGGGCTAAGAGAAACGGGTCTTGGTCTGCCAAGTAAAATTGTACCTCTTACTCGGAAGGACATATTTAAGGTGGAGCTGATGTGTTATAACAGTCTTCTGGAGGATTTAAGGGTGATTTTCATGGTTTATGCGGCTGCTATACTTTATGCTAGAATCTTTTGCAATTTTTTTCCTCCCACTACATTGAGGAGTTTTTTTTCCTGGCCACAACAATCTTTCATTTTCCCTGGAAAGATCAGTCATTTAAGTTCTGCATATGAAGTGCAGGATACAAAAAACACTGGCCCAGAGCCAAGTCTCGTATGTGATTTTTTGTGTGTTTAAATGTGAATCACAGTTGAATGGAGATAAGCAAATAAATGCACTTTCCTGTGCAGTACCTTTATTTAACAAGCATTTGCAATGCAATAGGTCTCACAGGTACGCGAATTTAAGCTATTGGCAATACAAATGACAATGCCTTTTATTTATCTGTTTTACAAATGAAAACAATAATAAAAGGCATTGTCATTTACAATGTCAATAGCTCAAACTTGCGTAAATGCGAGACCTATTGCATTGCAAATGCTTGTTGTTGTTATTGTGCTGCTCTTGCAATCTGATCATATTTATTGAATAACATTGGAAACTTTTAACTTAGAACTGCTGAGCAGTTACAGGGTTCCCTTGTTGTGGTGCGTTTTTTCAATGATTCCACCACTGTCTTTTCCCTTATTCCCATTCTTTTGTCGATGGCAGAAATGTTAGGTGCCAATTCTTGCACGACCGCACTTAGGGTATCTAACTACGTTGAGTGCGTAGTCAAAGGCCCCGCTAATACGCCCAGAGTCTCGCACATTGGCCTCATTATTGAGAGGATCTGCAAGACAGCTGGGGTTTTTGGTATCAAATTATTTTGCTTTTACACATATTTATTCAGCCTTTCGGTATGCTTGTGTTGACAGAACCCTTTAGGGGGTTGTTCAAAATGGCAGTAGTAAATAAAGTGCTGCAGCGAGGAACGCATGTATCTATTAGTCTGGCCCTCTTAGTCCACATGGATTACATAATTTATTCCTTATGATTGATCACCAAGCGAGAGAACACTGACCAGGCTAAATTCAGGTTTCCTCTCCCCTGAGCTGGACCAAGAAATGCTCCAGGGCAAAATGGGAGACTAATCCCGTTCTAGAGGTGCCTCGTGAATTTCAGCCATGATTGTATCAAACTCTGTTACGTGGCTGGCGGACCCAGAGAGTCTAATGAAAGTTCTTGACGGCAGCAGATTTAGTGTTATGTTTGTCCTGGTTGATTCAACCCCAGTATTTTTCCTGGATTATATCTATGGAATTTGGTGTAAAAGGGCTCTTTCACATTTCCCTGGTAGCCCATTGACTGTCAGTACTGCTGTTGTCTTGTGTACCTTTATGGCTTACCCTTAACTTGTGTACGTACCTTTATGGCTTACCCTTAAAAAAAATAAAAACAAATAATAGTCTGTTCTTGTGTTTAATGATGGGGTTTTGAATTTAGATGCCGGGGACACACTTTGGGGTGCGGGCCGCTTCATTTCCCTGTGAAACCTCTTTTAGTGGGCCAGGCCCGACAAAAGCAGTGCAGGAGGCTAGAGGAACTACTTCCCCGTTGGCTGGGACCGGCTTTTCGGTGGAAGCGTTTTTGCTTCGCTGTAATTGCAGAAGGAGATATGGTTCCGTCTTTTGACCCTCCTGCTTTGATCAAGATTTACGCTTTAAATTTTGGAGATCTCATGGTGTTTGCATGCAGCACTGATTAGAATCTGACGGGGTAGCTATGTACTTCATTTGTTTCTTGATTAATTTCCGACCGAGATATGACATCCAGGTGACGTAAAGACATGGTGGCTCGATGCTTCTGGGCTGGGGTTTATGCCCTTCGGGCCTGGTAGGGTCACACTGCAATCCTGGGCCGGGTCAGCTTGAGTTGGCTTTCAGACATTTCCTGATTTTACAGGTTGAAGCATACAGAATGTAGCAGTCAGGTTGGGTTCGCTTTTGCAGATTAGAATGTACAGATTGTAGCAGCTTTGGTGCCTCACAACCGGCTTTGTGAGTAGCAGTGGTTAGCGGTATGTAAAGAATGTGGCAGCCCAAGGTAGCCCAATGCTATCTTCTTACTGAACTTGTTTACTGGTAACAAGAGTGAGCAAAATGTTCAGGGAAGTGGGCAGTGGCCCAGTCACAGTCACAAGCAGTCAGTCGGGCTAAGAAACCACAGAAAAAATTAAATGCAACAGCCAGCCAGCCAGCCATACGCCAAAACACAGGTAACCCTCTCTTTTTTAAGTTAGTAATTATCATAATCTTATGGAAAAGACTTAAAGGGCCTTCGGAGGTGATCCATCCTTGTGGTGTGAAGGGAAAGCACAATTCCTATCAAAGAGAGCAGTTTGTGATCAGTGTGCAGTGGGTCTGTTTATTGTGTATAGTCCCAGTCATAGTTGTTGGAGTAGGTTTCTTAGAATAGCAATACTGGCTTCCCCTTTCACGTAAAGTGAAAGAAAATGACTTTCTCTTGCCACCACTTCTAGTGGAAAGCCAGTGGAAGACCCTGCACTGCCCCAGAAGAGCTGGCGTACTCCGTGCAGCCTCCATGCTTAGCCCCCCACCGCACACGAGAGCTCGGGACTAGTAAAGAATGAGCCCAGATGGCAGATCATGATCCATGGTTGACCAGATGAACAGTTCTTCCCAGGGTAGACAACCAGGATATTGAGTTTGAAATATTGTGTTAGAAAAATATTGGAGCCAGAATATCAACTGTCAATTATTAGGAAGGTAAGTACATAAAGATATATATAGATATACTATATTTAACTCCAAATGTATGTACCTTGAGGAAATGTATATCTTCTAGGTACATAGATTTGGAATTAAGAGTAGTAAATATTTGCTTTTCTATACATGCACTTAACTGCATAACATTTTGGGGAGCCAATATTTTGGCTTCGATATTTTGGTAGCGCAATAGTTTTGTGCATTGATAGTCTGACGCACAACTGCAGTAAATTCCAAACATCAGCCTGCACCTCTGTTGGTGCTACGGATGAATTCACCAACTGACCGTAAAGGTAAGAAGCTGAATGAGGTATAGTATAGCAGAGATATGCAACAGTTGTCCAGGACTGCTGTTTCCATGCCACATTTTCTGGACTGCCATTGGTTATTCAATGAGTGCCATTTAGATTGGTTGTATATACCCGTGTTTTGTGGCTAAGGAGCATCGATCTGGCCATGCTTGACCTACATTGGATACACTTGTTGTACATCAGTTGGCTGTTTAGAGGAGGCGCACCGGCAGAACTGTCGAGCATGTGTTCGGCACGCCATAATCACCCTACCTTTGGTGTGGAAGGGGAAATGGGGTGTTCTCCAAATGCGACATGGCTCACCCACAAAAGTAAGGCCAACTGTGTCTGCACTTACTTCCTTTCCCTGAGCAGTGCCCTCAGGAATTGAAAATACCTTTTAAAACTATTAGGGATTGTCCATAATAATGTTGCTGGTCACTTTTATTTATGATTTCGGTCGCATGCTACTGTAAGCAGAGAGAAAAACAACATAACAAAGGTTGTACACATTGCTAGGGTACAATTTAAACAAGCATCTGCAATGCAATAGGTCTCGCATTTAGATATTGGCATTGCAAATGACAATGCCCTTTATTTATGTCTTGGTTTTTAAAACATAAATAAAAGACATTGTCATTTACAATGCCAATAGCTTAAACTCTTGCAAATGGGAGACCTATTGCATTCCAAATGCTTGAAGGCATCTCTGAGTTGCTCGCTTCTGTCTCCCATGGCTCCTGAAGAGCTCCATGTTAGCTACGAGTTACATAAACAAGCCAGTGGTTTCAACTGCGCACAAGAGACCCTTCTGCATAAGAGAAACTCATTAAAGAAAATAATAATTACGGACTAAAGAAGACGTACCGGGTAACAACCAAAGTAAAAGAGCCAGTCCTCTGGGAAGTTACGAATGAAGACAAGGCGGCACTAAGGAGGGGCTAAGAAGCCTAATAACGAATCAGAAGCCAGCATTTACGAAGGGCAATGACACAAGCCAGTGACAAGTATGGGCAGAGTGGGCGGGGCTTCAAGTACATACTCCAGTACAGCATGCTTTGCAGGGCATGCGCTGCACAAGCTCGACCCTAAAATACAAGTCTTGCTTAATTTTGCTTCCAACACCAAAAGTCAGAGGAAAAGAGGATACGTAGAATTTGCACCCAATCTGTTTTTTTGGTCATTTTCACTGGCTCTCAATACTAAATCATAAAACCTTTGAATCATTTAATTATTTTCCAACTCTAGTTCTGTCTGTACTTTTTTTCTTAGACTTTAATGTATAAAAGTTGACACTTTACTGGATGAGCTGTCTATGCTTGATACTGTTAAAATATGTTGTTAAGTAAGCAAGAAGATAGTCATGGATCTTATGGATGCTATATGGATTGCTCGGACCTTGGTGGGATCCATCTCCCATAAGGAGCAGGTATTGCTACTATGAAAGCTGGAAACTAGTGCCATTAATTCTTATTGCAACTCCTGACTTGAACATATTGTACGATCTAGCCAAGTTAACATATTCCAGCAATTCGAATTGAGAGTCGGGTTTTGTTATGGTTTACAGTTGGCCTCGCTATGTTGCCGCCATGAACTGATGTGGACGGGTTTTCAGTCCCTTCAATGTCACTAGTCTAACTTGTGGTCTCTTAAAAGTAAGCCGCTTTTTGTCTTGTGCTAGTTTTACCAGCTTGACGTCTGGTCCTGTACATATCGGTGAAATTATGATTATTTTAGTCTTTTCACACTTGGTCCAGGAATTTCTGTACTCTGTTCCACGATGTCACTTTGTGATGACATCAGAGGTAGGTTAGAAGTCATGCAGTGTACTTATGATGTCATTATGGTAGAAGGTCATTCTATTGCTTCCTGTTATGCAACTCCCCATATGATTTGATCAGACACTGCTAGTAAGAATCTGTATAATCACAGACATTGCTGATTTATAATAAATGGACTATAACTTGCTTTCACCACTGAAGATTCAGTATCTTTGATCTGTTGCATACAGTAGCAGCTAATGAACAAAACATCTGACCAGAGACCTGATCCTAAACAGGGACGTATTTGTGGAACACATGGTCACCAGTCTAAATTCTTTCAAAAAGCAAAACTATGAAATCCTAAATTACAACGAGCACCATGAGCCGTTAGCTTCTTTCACCGCCTGCTGTGTTGTCGCCCCGGTCCACAATCTGGCATCGAGGACGGTTGCTGGCAATGATTACATTCATCTGCTGCACACACACCCAACTGTAGATCATTCATGCATCACCCGATAACTAAGTCACTTGACTCTTCAGATAGATCCGAATCTTGTTTAATGTTTTTCGTGCTCTGCATCACTATGTCCTGTGTGGGTGGTAAAGTGTGATCGCAATATGAGCTATCTATGAACTTTTGGACACAGAGTCATTGGGGACTGGGGTGATATAGATTTGTCAATAGCTCTCTTCTCATTCACTCTCCTGTTCTCTAACACATTCCCTATTAAGAATCAACTTACTGCCAGACCACATTTAGGTGAAATATCTCTGCCAAATTAACGTCTTTATCCTCGCCGGTTTCAAACATTCGCTTCCACCTAAATGTGAGGTGAGGCAAGTTAGTTTCTTTCCCCACTCGGCATACTTCTTGTGGCCATGCTCAATGTTTCCCTGGGAATGCATTCCACCCGTTGCTTACCATTGGCTTTGTGGTTTGCAACTCACATTTCACTTTCTGGCTTTCTATTTCCAGCCTTTATTTATTTTAAGTTAACCCTCCAGTGAAGCATTGCCTGTTTACTGTATTCACCTCTGTACACCAGCAGCCCTGCTGGTGTACAACATTGCTATAACACTTTAGCAAAGCCAATAGCTCTTGCATAGGGAAGACTTATTGGCTTTGCTAATGATTGTTTATACTAAAGCTACTTATAGCACCCATGTGATGAGAGCTGTGCGGTGCCTCTCGAATATAATACACACAAGTACTAAATTTGTTGACTGCTCCGAGATTCAGTTGGGTTAATTTTATTCTTTTAGAAACAAGAGAGCCCTGATTGGATGCTGGGTGAGCTCTATCAAAGTTAGAAACGGACACTAATCCATCAGTTGTGGCCAGTTGTTGAAGGACTCCGTATTGTAATCATCTTAGATACCCCTACAGGTTTCGGGTTGAGGTTAGGCCTGATCATGATGTGGGCTTATTTGAAAGCTATGAGCAAACAGTTGGGTATCGGAGTTTTACTTTTCTCCAGGGTTTCTTTTGACAAAACCCATAGTGCATTTTGGAGAGCTTGTAAGCCATGCCTATGGAGGAACACGGTATGTGTGACAGGCAAAGCGCTAAACTGCGTACCTCATTGCCTTTGCTGTAACCCAGTTTTTATGAAATCTATCTGTGTGCAGTAGGTGTCTTTAACAACAACACTACTGTGAACATGGCTTGGTAGTCTGAGATTGATTGCCTTGTCGCTTCAGAAGACTTCAGTGAAGGAATTGCTACCACTACCGTCGACCATTGACTTTCTGTTTTGAAATAGAGCTACAAGGTGGAGAGAATAGAAAGGGAGATAGGAAATGTGTTTGAGTCAAGAGTGGCAATCTCAACCACTTGGCCCTCGGCCTGTTTTCATCTGTTTACTCTTTAAAGTACCAGTATGAGTTAGAGAAGACATTGTGCGGGTTCTGCATGCAGCCTTTCTCTATCTCTCAGAGGTGGAGAAGGGCCTTGCACGTGACAGGTCAGCCTTAGTGCCAGTTATTTCCTCCTCTTCTGTTATATACCCAGAGCGTACCTCAGCACTGCACAGTGTAAGCTACTCTCGCTTAGAGTAAATGCTGCATTGTGGGCGTGCTTGGTACACAGTCTCTTCCAGGACTCGACTCTTTTCCTGTGCATTAAGGGAGCCGTGCGTTTTCACTCTAATGGATAGCAGAAGACGTACATCACTTTTAATTTGGTTGCCATGCCAAAGTGGTCAGGAACAAACCACTTGTCTCTTCCTGCCAGTGCTGTGTTGTTAAACCCTGACGTAGTTGCCTGAACATTGTTCAGTTGTGAATTTAGCATTAATGTTTGTGTGCCTCGAGGGCTTATGACGCTCTTATCTGGGCAAGTCAAATTGAGCAATTTAAATAAAATGTTTTATAGCGCATTGTATAGAAAAAAATAGGAAAAAGGAAATTCAAGTTAATTTAAAAAAAAATGCATCTTCAAAAATAATTTTTCATTCGGATACATGACGCGCTGCACCATGAGGTAAAATTTTATTTTTAAATAAAGACACAAACATTGAGGATTATTCTAGCAGAAGCTGCTTATTTTACTTTCAACCCTTAAGCCATCAAGAACGGATAGTCCTAAAACATCATTGTGAACGGGAAGAGCAAGGCGAAGGTACCAACCAAAGCAATATCAAAATCGATTTTTAGTCGAGAAACACTTTAAAGCTGATGCGAAAGCCCGGATCCCACGGAAGTACTGCTAGTTGAGGAGGAGGGCGAAGGGCGTCTGTCATCACGGGGGTGTTTGAGCACAGAAGAGGGATTTGTGGCTTCTTACACCTCCTGGCAGGGAAACGAGATTTAGATTTAAATCGTATCTTTTCTCTAAGTTTAGCTGTTCGAGCCACAGTGCTTTGGGGGGCGATGCACTGACACGGCCTCAGTTGTTTTTAAAATCACTTTCATCACTTCTTTCAGCAGGGTTTTTAAAAACGAAGTACACTTCCCAGTTGAAAACCCACTTATCAGGCCCTCGGCTGTGCCCTGCGCACCGTCCACCCCTCTATGTTGTCTTTGGTGCCGGTGCCGCTACAGCATTTCTCTTTAGTGTAAAGCAACAGCCTGGTGCAGGTGTTGGTATTCCATTTAAAGTATAAAACATATGTATTCATTTTAAAAACGTTACATTAAGTTTTCCAAACCAGTTTCAAAATCGGTGCAGGGAATTATAGCCCCTGCAGCATCTTGTGATGTTGACATGCTTTGCAATGGCTACCGAGACTTCTGGAACCCCAATGGCATCAGGAGAGGGAGAGCGGTGCTAGCATGCCCGATGAGCCACTTCAGGTCTGTTTCCAACCGAAAGAGTGTTTCTGTTAGTAAATAAAGCTCCTAGACAGGGATGGGGATATTATGTTTTAAGTTAAAGTTCAGGCTAAGACCCTAAACCCAGGCTAGCAGATTTACTTCAGTAGACTGGTGAACATTCGGTAGAACGAGAGCTACACAGAAATATAATGCTACAGTGTCCAGCACATGGTCGCACAAAGAGTCTTAAAGGTTGTGCAATAACCAGGGTGAGGCTGGAGAATAAGTTGTGTTTTGAAGGGATACAAGACGTAGAGCCATCGGTGGACTAGCTGGGGCCGGTGACATTGTTCTGCAGTCAGTGTTTATGAATCTGTTTGTTTTCTCCCCCTGGTTATGGGCTCACGAGAGTGCTCTGCCTGCTGTGTTAAGAATGCCTCAGTTTTCACCTGCCTGTTGGATGAGGTGCGTCTTTTGTCTGGCTGTGTCTTACTTTCTGCTCTGCTGGAAATATTGGTCAGAGATGCAGGTAGTGTACAGCCTGCCTCTGTCGGGTGCAATGTGGTGTAGGTAGGTCATAGAGTCTCTCTGAAGATGTTACACAGTGCAGTCAGTCTGTCCGCACCCAGCACCGCAGAAGTAAGGGATGGCCCTAGGTGCACTTTGGAAGGCGTAGACATGCTCTGCCACTGTGGTGCCCAAAGTTCACAGCAAGCGATTACATCACTTTTATGATTAACGTTTACAATTACTGGGAATCGTACTCTTGAGACAACTTTCAGGGATATTTCCGCGTCACAAAAAGGACACATCATGAGATGATTGGGCTTCGCGTCTTGTATTTTTCCCGGAAGGGTGACCTCTGTGGAAACCGTGGTGAGCGGAGACCGCTCTAGGTGCTCCTGGATTCAAGGCTTATTGGTTCGTGGGCTAGATGAAGAAGCTTTGGCCAACACACCCCTATTCTGACCGCTGTTGCACTCTTTGATGCGGGCATCTTCACAGCAAGCAGGAGCCACGGATGACTGGCTGCTCCACAGGCATAGCCTGCGAGTATGTACCATGGGACTCGGTGTGTCTGGGGGCTTCTGTCCCATCATACCAGAGAGCACAGAGCGTTCCTGACTGGAGCCTGGCACGGGTGATTGCTGTGTGTGCTGCCATGACGTGCATCATTGAGAAGTAGGCTTGCAATAGTGTTACTGGCATTCTTTTCAATTTCCTTCTTTGCTAGTGTTTGCCATTTAAACATCACTTTTATTTAACGTGCATCTGCAGTGCAATCATCCGTTTAGTGATAGAGTGCAACCACTCTACCCCTTTTGTGGCTTTATATTCCAGATGAGCACCCTGTCATCCATTGTTCATTAAAAACTGCACACCATCCCGCTGCCTGCGACATAAATAATCCAGACCAGTGTACTAAACGAAAAAGTGCTCATTCCCAATGGAGCAACCACACCCGTTCCACCTCTTTAGCACAAAAATACCTTAGAAGTGGGTTTGCAGTGCCAGCCCATTGACTTCTAGGTGCTGCCTTGAAAACGTGCTTGAGTTGACAATTGTGCTTTGTACAGCAGATAATGATTCCTACATTGCAAGCAAGTGTGGGCATTGTTTGTGTGTGATAAACAGATGCAAAAAAAATTAACGCTTGTAACAAATTGGGCAATGAATTTGTGTGTGGTGGGGTTGAACCCATCGAACATAATAAACATAAACTAGTTAGGTCAAAACACAGTTCTGAGAGAATCTCTTCTCGTCTTCTTGTAGCTACGGTAGAAGCTTGAAATAAAGAGAGGGGTCCCACTCTCCAAAGGGACAGGACACCAAGGAAAGACACTACTGTCAAAGGCAAGATCCCTTTGGGCTCATTTATCAAAACATACAAGTACTTTCAGCCACTAAACATACATCATCCAAATCATCAGCATTCATACGAAACCAACAAAAGTGATATAAAAATTATTTATTTTAGTATATGGTTCTCTCGTGATAAAAATATATCAAAATACAATTTCAAAAAATCCACATCACCAATGTACATCAAATGATCAAAAACAAATATAAAATGTTAAAAACAGCAATTAGTTGGGAATATAAACACCAATCTTGTCCAAATAGCACACTAAGTTAAACAGTTAAGTAAACAGAGATCAACACTTTTTCATAGTTTCCTTTTTCTTATTCTTAATGACCCCTGGAAGTGCTTGGGTGCTAGATCAACACAAAGCAAGCGACGCGTTTCGGTGGCACAGTTCGATTACCACCTTCTTCAGGATTAATGTAACAAATCGGTATCTCCCCATATATCCGTTGTCAAAATTGTCAATGAACAAAGGGGGGAGAAAGCTATTTCTTCCTCTACTGTGGTGGTTCGACACCTTCAAACCGACCACGCAGGATCAGTAAGGGTATGGCAAATACGTCCACCCTTAATTTTTCTTCCTTTCGTTGTTGTTATAAAAAAGTAAGGCGAAATATTGAACAGCCGTCGCTTGTTCCCTTCTTTAAATCTTTTATCATAACCTGCCACTGGAGGTATGGCGAGTGATTTCCTGCTTCATATGTGTACCTCCAGATGGGTTCAAAAGCTTCAACAATAGTACAGCCAACTGCCGGGACGTAAAAAGTCTCCTGGCCAACTCCACACTCATCCGCTGATACACGACCGCCCGCCCCTTTGTTGTGTTAAATTGTGTTACGATGTGGCTGGCGCTTTGCTATGAAAAGATCTTATCCTGTGCTTGATAGCAAATGGGCCATAAACAGTGTAAATTGCCCAAGATCACCCATATGTTAGGCTGATGCTGAAACTGAAATGCAGTTTTGTACTTTGTTGCTAAAAAGGCAGTTTCACAAATTAAATGGTCTCCCCAAAGAAAAGAAATTTTGCAAAAAAACTCGGAAATGTTTTGTGCAGCTGAAGAACAAGATACCTTTTGAGATGGCTATGTGTAAAAAAAAATTTTTTTTTAAAAAAAGGGCACAAGAAGGCTCCACGGAGAAAGTACGCAGCATTCCTCTTTATTATGAACTCTCACTTTAAAGTCAGCCAAAAGCAAAATAAAGACCTGGCTCCTACGAAAAAACATCTTTACATTTGTCACAAGATATGAACAAGATTTAGAGGCCTGTTTATTACAGAAAATGAGTTTGTGGAAGAATACTGTAAACGCAGCTTTAGCATGGAGAAGTACGAACTCATGCTGGACAGCCTAAAGCAAATAAAGCCAGCAAACTGAAAGCCAGCAAATGGGAGTTACAAACCACAAAACCAATAGAAAGCAATGGGTGGAATGGATTACCAGGTCAACTTTCTGAAAGTCCATTGGATGTCTTGCGCATACCCAGACAGCTGCACTGTCTGGCAGGCAGCGACCTAAAAAACAGCGGCTAGCTGCTCCTGCATTGGAGCACATGGATCATCCTCATAGTTGTTTAGCATCCAAGCTTCGCTAATGGCCAATAAAATTATTAAAAGAGGTCCAGGTTGTTGTCTTGTATATGTCCTGTAGAACACGTCTTATTTTCTTTCCAAGAAACTATTATCCCTTTGGCCAACCTGCTGTAAATCCTTGAGTACAATGGATCCTGAGCCAAAGCATAGGAAAATGCAGCAGTGTCCCTAACTCCTCTCGTAAGAGATGTCACAAGAGTCTTCCGTCTCTGCCTCCCACCAGATTACTTAGAGGGTGTTGATTTTTACAGGTAGATCAGAACCACCCTTCTGAAATATTGAAGGTGGAATGCTCCTCCAGCTGGGATGGTTTTTATGAATGACTAGCAGTACTACCTCTTGAAATTTGCAAACAATAGGGCCTTATTAAAATTGAATTTAAGAACTAGGACTTAAGAGAAACCATAGATAAGATTCCAGCAAAGCATTGCCTGCATCTCTTATTTATTGGGGGCTTAGAGTAGTAAATCTATACGAATCATATATTGTTGTTGTATAATAATGTACTGATTATGTATTCATTTTCAAGTTGTTTATCTCTGTAAAGGTCTAAATCAATAATCGCCTCCCTCATTCTACTGTCTAAAAAGTCCAGTAGGTGAATTAGTATCGCTCTATAACCAGGTGGCACAGTTGGCAATAAAAACCAACGTGATGGGGCAAACCTGCCTGCCATCGCGGAAAAATAAAGCGCAAAATAGGTGAACTGTGTAACTTGCCATGGCAACCTGCTGGCAGCCCGGAAGCAGTGACGTCACCCGCCCAAGTGGCTCTGAGCCGCTGGCGCGGGCCGGCTGAGGCACACCTGCTTCAGCTGCAGAGGTGCGCTCGAGACTGCCGGGAGCCTCTGCCGACCTGCCGCGCGCCGCTCTCCGGCGCCATGACAGACGCCACGACCGGTAGGATACTTGCGGAGAGTTAATTGTACGGTTTCTCCCCCTACGGAGGCTATTTATGGCAAGACAACTCTATTTCTGCGCTGGGCGGGTGGAAGGTCCGGTTGTGTGGGGTAGGTGCTGCGCTGCTTTTAAATCATGGAGTTCGGAACTTAAACTCCGAACATACTGCACTTTTAATAGCTCGAATCCACTGCAGAGTTATCTGGCGCAGCATGAACGGCTCCAAATGCCAAGTCATTGTTGTGCACGTAACTTTATCTAGATTTACTTTTTGGAAAGATATTTAGTGAAACTGTCTTCCGTGTTACTACCAATGCATTTCTGGTTCTTGTATTTCTTGAATGTGATATGAATTTTAAGCCTATGGAACTCAGTTTGCAGTATACATACATTTTCTCAATAACATAAAACAATAATACCTGAGGGCTTTTAAATTCACAGTTGTGGTTTTTGAAAGCATTATTCAAATAGGTGTCATCATCACTCATTGTACCAACCTCGAAAGGATGAAAGACCGAATTGGCCATGACGCGACTCCATTAAGTGGCATGCAGATCGCAGCAGACGTCAGCTGCTAGTGTTTAATTCACTGAGTGTTCATGCCGGAGTTTGCTGTGGGCCTGCCAATTTAGATCTGTTATAAATCCGTAGAAGTCTTTTTAATCGAGGATGCATCATTGCACACCAGGGCGCAGGCCCCACCAGCTCATGATGCACAAAGCGCTATTTGCTTTCTGGGGCTGTTTGTGCTTTATGAGCCATATTGCATTTGTGTTCCGCATGCGTATTTATATATTTTAGTGGTGTAAATAACACGCATGTGAGTTTGTTGGCACGATACATAGCTGCTAAAATAAACCATGCTGCTTTCTTGAACTGGAAGCCGGCCAAAATATTTCTGCTGAGTTGCCATCTACAAGAGAAATCCCTCACGATTGCTTTCTCACTCTTGCTCCCTGAATCCATGCTTTGGTGCACCACGCCGGCGACGTTTGTAAAGTAGCTTTCTTTGTGACTTTGAATGGTACGACATTGTACATATTGTCAACGTTTGGTGCCACTAAAAGTGTCGCAACATTTGCACAAACTGATGGTATACCTTTGCTGTTTATATCAATTGACACAATCCTTCAGACTCAACTGTTGACCGTTAACTTTGTGGTGCTGGTAATGTTTTCTTTTGGCCCGTTGCCCCACGTCATTGCAAAATAATGTAATCTGGTAAAAAATCTGACAGTGTGGGTCAGGCGCGGCTTCCAGTCACAGTGCGGATGCCCCACAATTGTCATCACATATGGCCAACTACGCAGCCAGGCCACAGAGGCAGGACGCAGTGCTCTTGGGTAAGGTGCGCATTTTATTTATTGGCAAGGCGCGGATATGAAGAAAAAGCCATTCTACACAGTTGTACGGAGTCAGAAGGCAAGATAACTTTTCTTTCGAGTTCACAGCCTCCTGCACCAACGTCAAATAGCGACCTGTGGTTTTTGAGTTATAAACGGTGGCGATAATGCACATTTGCTTTATAGGAGGCTGGCACTCTAACTGCCTCTCCCTTCTCTTCCACTCGTGGTGTTTTTCTGTCCATGTCTGTCTACCTGTGCTATTTCTGTCTCTTCGCCTCTTTTGTCTATATCTATCAATGTCTTCATCACTGCCTTTGTCTCTCTAAGTTTTTCCTCCTATCCGAGTTTCTTCCATTCTTTTTATCCAAATTTCACCCTCACTGTTTTATCTGTTTGTCTGCTATTCTTTCTCGCTATCCCCCTTCTCTTTGTTTTTCTGTCTGTTTCTGTACGTCTTTTTTTTATTTATTTTTAAGAAGTTTCCGCACCTGTCTGTCTTACTGTATCTTTTCATCTTTCCCTTTGTCTGTCTCTAACTACTGTGCATTCTTGCCTTTTCTTTTTGTCTCTCTCTTGCTACCTTTCATTCTAACCTCTTTGCCTGCTACTCTTGTTCTGCCAGTCATTTCCTCTTTCATTCTGTATATCAGTTTTTCCTCAACTTTTTTGCCTGACCCTGTATCATTCTCTCCAACTGTGTTTTAATCTTTCTTTCCTTTTCTACATATTTTATCTCGGCCTGCTTCTCTTGGATTTTTATTTACCCCTCTAGTACCTGTTTCTCTCTGTGTCGTTCTGTGTTTATACCTGGAATTCTCTATATGAGCCTCTCCACTTTCTCTCTCATTAGTAAATCATTTCATTCTGTAGAAGAAAGTGTTTTGATTTCGTGGTTATAGCATTGTGTTGTCCAAACGTTTACTCCAGCAAGCTCTAGGGACATATCCCATAAAATGAGCAGTGGGAGTGGCAAGTTAAGACGCAATATCTAGCCTGTGCTAGGATGACTGGTGTCTTAAATAGTTATAAATGCAAAATTTCCATCATAAACAGTGGTAAATTGTTGCTTATCACAATAACTTTTAAGGCATGAACTTCTTTTGGCTGAAAAAGTAGAAGCAGTAGTAGACCCATCTAAAGAAAACAGAGCATATCACAATGGCACAGAAGAAGTAAAAAAAAAAACACAAAACAGACTGCAACACAACAGCCACACTACAAAACAACAGCAAATTGCAATAGTGCAAAAAAAACACAATTTAACACGTCACCACTACAAAAACACCACACAAACATAGGGCAACCCAATATTCCACCAAAAGACTAGATATAAATACAAGTCTAGACACACAATGACTCCCGAAGGAGTGATTTAAATTCCCTCACTTCTATTGTGAGCCATATCTCCAGTATCCAGACACTATTACCTTACCGCTGAAAGCAAAATAAACATGTATATTCTCTCAAGATTAGGCATACTCAAACGATGCAAACATGTTTAGCTTATTACATAAATTGTTAAACATCAAAAGTATCATAAAAAAAGCATCCGGTGCACAGTTTTTCAGGGGTTTTTTGGAGAGAAATATCCATGTAATATTGAGATGTTAGAAGTATAGTCAAATGTTTGCTTTTATGATTATTATAGGACATAGTTCCACAGTTGTGAAAAATGGAAGGGTTCACTGATAGTCCTGGGCTGTAGTGCAATCATTATTCTTACAGAGATGCTGGTTGACTACCATCAGATATGATCTACTGCACTGCTGGTAAAAGATGTCAGGTAAGTTGCCACTCAATGAAAGAGTGGGTTTCGCTGTAAAGGCCACAAGTACTGGAAAGTGAGCACAGGCAAATTGTACGATTAAAAAAAATATATATATATTGGGAGCCTGATTAACAAAATTAAATAGTACCTATAGGAGTACCATGCTTTATCCTCTGATTTTAGAACATTTAGTAACTTTTAGGGAATTACAAAAAGCCCTTCTATGCAGAAAGAAATTGTTGAAAACATGGATTTGCATTTGTATGCCTAAAGATAAACTAGCAGATTTAGCATTTGCACAAAATCTGAAAGTTTTGCCTTAGGCCTAATGTGCAAAGTGCGCTCTTTTTTCCTTCCCTCATCTGAAGGTATATTTCCAAGTCTTTTAATTCTTTGCCCTGCAGCTCCTAAAATACGGACGTATTTGGGCAGGTTTAACAACTAATTGAACGTGCTATAACTGGGTGTGAAAAGGAATTGAGACTGTTTGTGATGTCCCACAAATGTACAACTTTGTGGGTGTTAACAACATTCCGAAATACTGTCTTCTGCTGGCTCCTCTGAAAACACCCATGTCTAATACAGTAGTTCTTAACCTGTGGTTCAGGGACCCCTGGGGGTTTGCAAAGCCTTCTCAGGTGATCTGCGACTATTTAGAAAATTAAATAATATTAACAGATAAATAAGCTTCTTTGGCCTTGTTGGTGGCGCAGGCCACTCACCATTTTCCTGTGCGCTTTAAAACTGCTGCAGATTCCTGCGGTGTTAGGCATTTCATTGTTTGGCCTCATCATGGGCCCAGACTATATGTCCCAGACCTCCCTGTTGCCTGGAAGTAGAGACACCATTTACTGCACTGAGTGGGCACTTTGAAACTGCTGCAGATTCCTGCGGCACGGGCGCTTAATTATTTGTTCTCATCAGGGGCGCTGACCAGTGACCACATGATCCAGACCTCCTTGCTGCCTGGAGGTGGAGACACCATTTACTGCGCGGGGCTGGCGCTTAAAAACTGCAGCAGATTCCCGCAGCACAGGATGCGCCTGGACAAAGACCGGGCCAACAGAAGGCCCTTCTGCGCCTGACTGAGGTCGTACTGGGCTACCGCAATTGATTCCAGCAACTTTGTGACAAAGCTTTTGGATATGTGTAAGAGGTAGTTAATTGCACACTCAAACAGCTCATGTGATAAAATGTCAAACTCTTCACCACTTTTTTAACAAGCGCTATGTGTGTTATAGAGAGGGAGAAAAGTAACACAGAGGAGAGACTGGTAAGTGTTCATCAGATGATTAAGGAATTTCCAGGTACCTCTTCTGCAGATTGTATAGCAGAAACAGTCCGCAGTAAAGGGGGAATTCCCAATCTTGATAAATCAAACCTCTATGTGTGCATAGATACTTTAATTATCAAAAGTCTTACTAATAGCATTTTGGAGTCTACTTCACTGCCAAACAGAAAAGGGAAAATAGCATTCAAAATTACAGATAAAGACCCTAAGGAAAACTGATTTTTTTGAGGTGGGGGTGGGTGGGTCCTTAAGTGTCTAAAAGGACATGGCAACTTCAGTGTCGGAAGGGCTCATATTTCAGCCCTAAATAGACCTGGTCCAGGCATAGCCAGTTCCATGGATATTATAAAGGTAATCGAGGCGTTACTTAAATTCTACATCCTGCGTTAACTAGACTTCAGACGGTCAAACATATTGCGACCAACTCTTCAGATCTGATGAAGGAACTAAAAAAATCAGTGGGTCACCTGTAGGAAGTGACTCCGGGTACAAAAAACGACGATTCATCTAGGAAGTTATTGACAACATCCATGGATATCTCGCAGATGCGACAAGAAATTTGTTTGCAGATGGTGGGCCTAATACGTAATCCGATGGACATCTCCGAGTAGGGGGGATTATGAAATCTTAAATCCAATCTCCATACTGTTTCACCCCAGGATAAGCAACAACATACACCTATAGGTTTTCAGCATAATCACGAACTTCCTTCGCAGACTACACCATTGGTATGTGTATTAAAGAATGTTCCCCTCCCTAGAACCGGGCTTGACAGAGACACGGAAGTCTCTTAAAAAGAAATCTATTCATTGGATAGGGCAAAAAACGAAGTTAACCTAGCCCCATTTCACTGATATAATTATGGTTTGCAGAATAAAGTTGGTGTGTAAGAGCTTCAAGAATGATCCAGGAGATTGTATTGTTGTGAATTTCAAGTTGCCTAAATTTGTAAGGAGAATCTTTGACTGGTACGAATGTGGTTAGTCCTTGTGCTTCTAGGAGTACTGACTGCTGTGCCACTGCGTTATTTTTATTAGCCTGAAGGATGTAAAGGTCGAGGCCATAACACAGAACCTGAGAGAGGGCGGAAAAGGATGATCAATGATTGTAATGTTTCTACTATGAATCCTTTCTCCCCATTGCAATTAATGGATGATAACGAATGACGGACGGCCTGTGGCATTGGTTGCTGACCAATATTTCCATTGCCCATGAGGGAAGAGTATAGACGTCCTGATTTGGCTATCACTTCAGATGTGACATAGTTCACTGTCTTGTGACTTTCCCCCGTAAGAATGACTGGTCCCATATCCTTGATAGATGCCCGTGTGATGGAGTTTCAGCACAATGCACATTGCATTTTTTCCTTTTTTGTAAGTTGTGTGTGGAACTTGGGAAACAACTGGTAATACCTGTGATGCAAAAGCGTAATTTTAGACAATGAAGAGCAGAGATTATCTTTTTACAGCAGCTTTGCACTTTGGAAATTTGTTTTGTCATGTCCAGGTTTTTATGGTCTACTATATTGACACCCAAGAAATTAGGTAGATAGGCAGTCTGAATAATTGTTAAATTGATGGAATTTCATGTATTTTTGTATATAGTGAAATATTTTTAATATAACCTTTATGTTAACTATTTCAAGATGAATTGGATTTTGTATTTTGTCTATGTAATGTTTTTAACTGTGTGCTTTTATCGTTTCTGTTTTAAAAGCGAATAAACCTTATTACATTTAATAAGGCTTCCTCAGATACATTTCAACTCTTACCACAAATCAACCTAACAGGATATAGTATGGATGACGAGTGGGCTCAATTGAATTGAGAAAAGCTCAAACCTTCCAATTAAAATTTCTTTTATTTTTTTAAATATATAAATCTGTTTGTGAATTAAATAAAATAGTTTGTCATTTGTGTATTTGTTTGATGATGCTTGTTTCTGTGTTTTTCTGTATTGTTTTGCACTTCAAACCATAAAAAATGATCAGCCGGGGTCTGCACCTTGAATAATGACTCGGTGGGAGTCCCTGGGTTCTAGTAAAGATTAAGTGGCAGTCCACAGACGCCAGGAGGTTAAGAACTGCTTCTCTAATGTTTGAGAAAATCTGCCTTACTGGCTCATTTTCGGTGTTATAAGAGGGGTTTAAGTTTGGAAAATTGCATTCTGAAGCAAAATATATAAGCATTTTTATTCATGCCCAGGAGGAGAAAATGATGTCAAGTATTCCGTGGGTGATAGTGAGGAAGCATGAAATGCTTTCATCTTCACAAATGTGTTCTTGCCCTCATGCAAAGGTGACATTCTGAGGGAATAGTATTGCCTCCTATGGTAATCATAAATCTCAGTAATATCTGTTTTGTCGCTATGGATAGATAATAAGGATCAAATCACAAGAAAACTCCATTGGATGTGTGGAGGAGGGAACAAGAGGCGTGGGGTTCTAGGAGCTAGCAGCCTCCAATACTAAATGTTTACCACAGAAGAGCTGCTCCTAGTGTGATAACCCAAACGAGTTACAAGAACGTCGTGAGTGTGGGCATCTCACAAAAAGTTATGGACTGGTCTCACACCCCACCTGGTGTCATGCTTCATCATTGACCAGTCCTCGCCCTCCAAAACCTTTGTTTGATGGAGGGCGGGCATACACTTGACGACAAGGATGCACTTCTAAGTGATTAAGTGGGGGCCCGTGACTATGTGAGTGAAGTTAAAAATCATTATAGTAGTCGATAGCGTTTTTAATGTAGAATGAAAACTATATGATATTAAAATTAAAGTGTGACGGTGATTGGGATGGTTATTGTTCCCAACCGTCTAGTGGACGGTCGACATGTTTCTGCCTAAGTGGCCCAAGTGGGTCCATGGCATTCATCAGGACCTAGAAGTAAAGAAAGGGGGCTCCGTTCTTACCAATTTTGGTAAGGTATTACCACTGCGGCAGTGTGGCGGTGGTCACACTTCACCGTTTTGAGCTGCTTCCAATAGTGAAGCCCTAGTTAAATGGACAACTTGTCCCATGGGGGAAGGGGCGGGGGGATCCACAGTTGTGTCTCCTTGTAACTTGTGATCAATGCGTCCCGAAACCTATACGTCCGCTCCCGGTCCTCCCATGGGACAAGTTGTCCATTTAACTAGGGCTTCACTATTGGAAGCAGCTCAAAACGGTGAAGTGTGACCACCGCCACACTCCCGCAGTGGTAATACCTTACCAAAATTGGTAAGAACGGAGCCCCCTTTCTTTACTTCTAGGTCCTGATGAATGCCATGGACCCACTTGGGCAACTTAGGCAGAAACATGTCGACCGTCCACTAGACGGTTGGGAACAATAACCATCCCAATCACCGTCACACTTAAATTTTAATATCATATAGTTTTCATTCTACATTAAAAACGCTATCGACTACTATAATGATTTTTAACTTCACTCACATAGTCACGGGCCCCCACTTAATCACTTAGAAGTGCATCCTTGTCGTCAAGTGTATGCCCGCCCTCCATCAAACGAAGGTTTTGGAGGGCGAGGACTGGTCAATGATGAAGCATGACACCAGGTGGTGTGTGAGACCAGTCCGTAACTTTTTGTGAGATGCCCACACTCACGACGTTCTTGTAACTCGTTTGGGTTATCACACTAGGAGCAGCTCTTTTGTGGTAAACAATAGATAATAAGGATACCATGGGTGTGGATGACGGGGGAGCAGAAACAGTTTAATGTCCTTGCTGCTTGTTAAGTTATTGCTTTTTCCGATTGTTTCTGAAGATTTTGAGATTTTTGGCATGGCTGATTTTGAGTGTTAGTTCATACTAATTCTTGGATACGTTGCCTAAAAATGAGTAGAAGAGAGTGAAACCTTTCCTGAAACGGGTTTTCTGGAAACGACCTGACTTAGACCAAAGATTTGTATTGCCAACTGGTATGGTTGATTTAGAAAATGGGTATTTCGAGGTGTTCACTCTTTGGTCATAGCAGTGTATTCTCTGTCTGGGGGTCCTTGGGTGCAGATCTGGGAAGTCTATAAATCGAACTAGAGGAATCACTGTGACAGTGTATGTTTTTGTGTGGTTAGTAAAGTTAGTTCAGAGTTAAGTCTTTAGATTGTGTTAAAGTCAAGTGCATTTGTTCTTGCGAGATATTTTGTCTAGTTTTATAATCTTTATGAAAGGGTGTGCCAAAAGGCTAATGTTTTTTTTCTTTTTTTTTCTCTGTTGTCATTTGTTCGCTGCGTGGGTCAACCGTGGTGTTCTCCCTGAAAAGCCTTTTTGGTGTCCCTGGGTTGTCATATAACTGGGTATCAATGTTGGCATTTAATCTTTTATCCAGTGGTGGCTCCTCCACTATGGTGGAGGAGTGTTGGACCTCCCTGCCAGCCTCAAAACGTGAAAAATAAAACCACAATAAGCGCAGGTTTATTATTGTTCTATTTCTCGAGTTCTAAGGGCCTGGCTGAGTCTTGGCTGTGGGGCCATCATGTGGGCAGACACGAGAGGAAGTGGTGGGCACTGCTATCAGTGCGCATGTCGGTTTGGCAGGCTGTCTCAGGACGACCAAACCGACATTCGCATTGAGCTGTCTCCTACCTTAGCTGCGTTGCCAGGTTGGAGACGGCAAGCGCAGGCTCCCAGACTCTCTGGGACTGCAAATTAAGGGTACTCCGGCCAATCCTTATGCTGCTTTCATGCTGCCAGCAGCATGAGAGCAGCTTCAGGATTGGCCGTAGGGGAGTGGGGGAGCCTGTGCAGCAGCGAGGACTCGGAGCAGAAGAGAGGGGGACGGCAGGTATGTTCTTTTTTCCCATTTTTTTTCATGTTTTTTTCATTGTCTATTGCCCCATCCCCCCGGTCCCTGGCCTGCCCACGCGACGCCACCCCGCCCGCACACCAGCCACTACTGCTTTTATCACTTGCCATGTGCATCAGTGCTGTTCTACGCTAATTGAAACCGCAATGTGTCTGAGATGTGTTTGATTGGATGTCCAGGTCATCGCTCAAATTGAATGGCTCAAAAACTGAGCTGATGATCTTGGGTCATTCAAGTTTTGCCCTCTCGCCAAACAGCTGGCCCAACTGCATGGGCACCCCGCCTGACCCAAAAAAAGAGATCAAGAGCCTGGGGGTCTGGCTGGAGCCGGACTTGTCCTTTAGGACACACGCCAAGAAGATCGCGGGCGTTTGTTATGGTATGCTCCGGTCGGCCCGTAAGGTTCTCCCCCTGTTACCAGAACTCTCCCGGAAGCTGTTAGTCCAAGGATTAATCATCTCACGCCTGGACTACAGTAACGTGCTCTTTCTTGGAGCACCAGAGTCAACGTTTAAGATCCTGCAACAAGTGCAGAACGCAGCAGCAAGGCTGCTGCGGAATGTTCCGGCCAGGCAGTCAGCCAGGCCTGCTTTAAAAGCACTCCATTGGCTCCCTGTTAAAGAGAGAGTTACCTTTAAGGCCCTGTGCATCGCTCACAAGAGCATACAGGGGAAAGGACCAGCTATTCTGAAGGACATGATTCGCCCTTATAAGTCTACAAGAGCCTTACGCTCTGACAATAAACATTTCCTTCAGACTAAGAGAATCAGGAGAGCCCGCTCAGGGGGCAGGAGTTTTTCTATCCATACAGCGCTCGCCTGGAACTCCCTCCCATTCTCGCTGCGGTCCGAACCAAACCTTCTTAGATTCCGGAAACATCTGAAAACGTATCTGTTCCCAGAATAACTGTAGCTTCTCTGTTTTCTATTAGTAGCCTGCTCTTGGTCTCTAAGCGCTGGGATGCCTCATGGTAACCGTGCGCGGTACAAAATTCAATAATAATAATAATAATAATTTCACCCTTGTGGTCCTGGACTCTCTTAACGTCTTGTGATGTGTGAGTGTGATGGTATTGATAGAGTGCAATGTTAAGTTTAAGGTACCTTTATCTGTGTGCTTTTAGGGTGTATATTGGTGTTGTGTGTGTCCGAACTACTCATTAGGCTGTGCTTTACCAGTGTTATGGCTTTGGAACTGTATAGTGTGCGTGATGGCGAGTGGCTGCTGTTGCGGCCTAGCATGTGACGTATACGTATGACCATTAGTAGGTGAGACTGTAACTGTGTTGTGTGGGACATTGTTGTCTTAAGGGTACTTTGATTGCCTTTTCTTCTGTGAATAGTGCAAGAAAAGACTATTCAATTGTTATGATACATTTAGCTTCAGTAATTCGAATACCCTACTCAAAGCTGTCATTTATGAATAATCTCATTTATTCATCATAGAAACGTAAGAAGGGGGACTCAGATAATTGTTTAAGCATACCCTACATTTTAACCAAGAAAGGTTGTGATTATATGTTGTAATGTTTTGGAGGCATTTTTATTCCAGTCTACACAATTCTTTCCCATTTCAACCCAATAATAAGGATACTGGGCTAGTCAGCGTCACGCTGGGATTCATGTTGTAGCTACATGCATGAGTAAAACCAATCTTTTAGTGAAAAACTATTTTGCAGTCCTCTGCTTACTATTTGGTCATGAGATTTTTTTTTCTTTTGGTGGGATATCTTTTGGAGTGACTGATTACAAACTTGATTCTGTGCACTAGTATTTATGCATGTTTGGCACGTTTAGAGGTGCATTAAGCATTGTCTAGTTGGTAAAGTAACACTCAAACAAGATGTTGATACGTCAACCCATGGTTGTCTTGTCCGAAATTGTTTGGATCTTTGTTAATAACACAGTACAAGTAAAATATGCTTTATGGTAATATTGAATAGAATAAATGTAGAAAATTGCTCATGCACACTTGTGAGTTAATGTGTGAAACAGTGGACATATAATAGACAAGAGCAAGAGACATTGGGGTTGGTTAGTGCCTAATACTGATTTTTACATCAGAGATAAAAGTGTTAGGTTACAGTTGGGGTAAGCAAAACATTTGATTTAATTGTGTCGACAATGTTCTGGCAAACTGATGATTTAAGTGGCCCTTTTCAGGACCGGAATAATTGGCAAATAGTTGTGGACTGAGTTTGCTGCAGTCATGATATTATGTTTTGAAAATAGATGAAAGAAAATACTGAAAAGGAAACCAATTTATAACTTTTTAGTGATCAGTTTCATCCTTTTGTGTGGCGCACCACAGGACTAAGTAAATTTGAGCTTTGTACCGAGCCATGTAACTATTTAGGTTCTCACTTGATATGCCTTGTTTTTATCTAAACATAGATAGATGATTGTATATTTAAAAAGGCAACAAAGGTATATTTTAGATTCGTTGCACTGTTAAGTAAATACCTGGGTAACGTTTTCTAGGGTTCTCTAATGAGGAAAAACATAATCCTAATAAAATCCCTCGTTTTTGGCTCGTAGTAGCTTTATGCACCTAAACTTGTCTAGGTGTAATTTAAAATCGTATTGTCCCATTATTTCTCTGGATCTGGCAAAGTAAAAAAGTCCTCTTCCTATTTGAGGATACCCTGTGTCTGTGATATTGTTATATCCAAGTTTAGATTATTACTACTTGTCTACGGATTTGCCTCCCTTTACGTCTGTATTCTATGGCCTAGACATGGATTTTGGGAGTCTGGTGAATATACTGTGTAATTTTGTGCTCTGTTCTGTTGTGTAGTTTACTCCATATGTTGTAGAAATCAATGCATGGTTTGTGAAAACTAAGCACCTGAAGAGGCGAAAGTGCGAAGTGGAACTCGGTGTTGCTCTTCCAATGATAAACCACACATTGTTGTCTCTGATTAGAAAAATACTGGGGTTTTCCATATATATAATAGAGATGTAATCACAATCGTAGTACAATGCAGACATAGTGGAACATTGTATGGGATGGCTAGAATCGCTGTCCTGCGCACCTCTTCCTAGCGTCCATTTTGCAGATTTTGACGTGACTCTGAAAGAGGTTGGACCACAGCTGGCTGCGTGGTCCCTTCGGAGATAAGCCCACACGGAAGCTGCACTTGAGAGATAAAATGCTGTGCTGATTGTGAACGTGTCGGTTTGTGTTCCACACCGCTCTCTTAACAAATGTACTCAAAGAATGGTCCTGGCTGGAGGCCAGCGCATGCGCAGTGACAGCACGCCTCTCATCCGCTCTCTCCATGGAGATGTTGTATGTACAGGGGTCAGGGATGCCCTTGCCCCAATATGCTCTCATGGCAACTAATCTTGGAAAAACAGACACAAACAGGAGGGTCTGTTTTGCTTTACAGACACGTGGTATTTCATTGCCGGGTCTGTGCCAAAAGGACAACACTTTATGGAAATTAAACTTTTCTCTTTAATTCGGATTGCCTCTTTGTTCAAGGTAACATAAAAGCAAGTGAAGTGTTCGTTAGGAACACACTGTCCACTTTTTCTAGGTCTTGGATGGAAGGACTGAGTTTAATTTGCGTCGGTGGTGGTTACAGGCTGTCTTTAAAAAAAAAAAAAAACAGCATTGGCATAGCCAATAGGTCTCGCCTTTGGGACCTTATAAGTGTTTAGCCATGCAACAGTTGCATAACAAAATTTTATATTATGTGCAAAACTAACATCATGAGTTGAAAACGAAAAATAGCACAATCACCCAGGTGGTAAAATTTAATCTGGAAAGTTGAAAGCCAAAATGGAAAGGGTAACAGAGCAGAGGACAGGGAACGTGAAGAGCAACAAGGTAATAGCAGTTGCAAACAAGGGCCATTGCAGAATGGTCTGTGGTACCAGCTGGTGCCCATGATATACTTTCTGAACTAAATAGAGCCCGCAGATCTTCTAGCTAGTGGACCAAGTGTCCCTTTAAGTCCCCGGGAGACAGCGATGGCCACAGAGCATTGCATCTCCTTCAGAGGATGTGTATATCATACAGGCCAACATCCGAAGGGGGTTTCTGCCGCAATGCATCCCCGAACGTGTGTATCCATGGGCCGGCGCATTAGGCGATGCCATCACCTTTTTATCGTAAGTGACTGGGTAGCTAAATGTGATGGAGTGGCAAATATATATCTGATTGAGATAGGTTTCTATTGGAAAATATACTTAACTTCCCAAAATTGGTTTACTCTCGTTTTTGTTCTTTCCTTGGCTATGCCTGTTATCCATGGCATAGCCTTGCCCATGTTGGGCAGCATATATATCTATATATATATATCCTGGGGGGAAGGTAGAAAGACTGAAATAATACAATTGCTAGGGGGAGCACAAGCCTTTGCCCCTATCCCTGGTGGCTAGTGGGTTGGTCCCTACTTGGGGATCTCTCTCCTGTGGCGATCACCAAGCAGGGACCCACTGGGCAGAAGTATCATTGGAAATGGGAGATCCCTGAGAACTGATTCATTGAAAGTAAACAAGCACATGGGCTCATTTTACTTTCAGTTTACTGTAATGACGACAGCGCACTCGGCACACTGATCTTCATTACAGAAAAAAAATCATGCTGCTCAGAAAGCTGTTCCCGAGCAGCCTGATGAGAAAAAAATAATAAAGCACTCCCTCTGGTTCAGAGCACCAGAGGAGCCTTTATAACCCTCACCAGTATCGGCCAATGGCCGACAGACTCACTGGGGAATAAGTGCGGCTGTTGGCTATTGGCCGACGACTGCACTAAAAGGGTTAACTAATATGCTGTTGACTTTTTTTTCACAAAAAATTATAGCCAAAAAGAGTGCTGCTTTTCTGCCAGACCTGTGGAGATGCAAATTTCTGACTTATTTTTATAATCTCGTTTATAATACCAACCTTCACTTGCAACGGCCTGCACATGGCTTGGAGTGTCTCCAATTGGCTAGTAAATAACGTGATCCTAATTAATACCTGCAATTCTCTTTGAAATTGAGGCACATAACCATAATCTATTGATAGTCAATTTTAATAATGCTTTGTAATTAGTTTTCTATCAGTAGACCTGCCGTCATAATGAGATGTATTATTAGATTTTGTAAATACATTGTGTAAATCTGGTATTTTCTCCCCTCTGCCATAGTCTTTAAGAAATTTGTTGTCCCAGATGTTTATAGATTAGATATATCCAAAGTAGCTCTTGCAGGATCCATGCCAGATTTTCAGGATAACCACTGACTTTGTAAAATTACGTCTAATTTGTTGTGTGTCAGGGTCAAAGACCTATGATCCTTATTAAGCGTCCATTCATTTTTCCTGAGTATTATCTGTGATGATAGACATTGTGCGGTAATGGGTGGAGAGAGAGCCACTAGGCAATATTGGTGAAACATCGGGTTAGATTATTTTTTTTTAACACTGCTGCTTGCTTTAACTGACGTTTCTAAATTCGTTCACGTTTGACATGTAAATCCGTCCCTTCAAAGTCTTCCTTAGATCCTTCTGGATGCTGGCAACTTAGATGCCAGGATGTCT
Organism: Triturus cristatus; assembly: GCF_964204655.1. Classification (NCBI taxonomy): domain Eukaryota; kingdom Metazoa; phylum Chordata; class Amphibia; order Caudata; family Salamandridae; genus Triturus; species Triturus cristatus. The sequence continues at coordinate 86,687,984 of NC_140584.1, read as the reverse complement.
AGCACAGTGTGTAATTGGTAAAAAAAAAATCTTTGCCTCCTGAATAGTATTTTTCAGATTTGTTTATATGAAATGTCTGCCATAAATCTGAAAATATTTCTACAACTATGATTGCACAAAAGAGTGAAGGTGACATCTAGGCTTCTGGGCTAGCGCTAACTCACTGTGAACATGTGTTAAAAATGGCGTTCCTGGTTGGCTGAGGTATGCACCCAGACCAGTCAGGAACTGCCCCTCTAGTCAGGGTAAGCTAGATACACAATAAGATAACCTGTGCTAACCCTCTGGTAGCTTGCACATAGAGCAGTTTGACTTATGTACAAAGGCAATATGTAAAGTATCTGTGCAACACACACCCACACGCAGTAACAATGAATAAACCACAAAAATACTCCACACAGGGTTAATAATATGATTATATTTTTATGAATAAAACAAGACCAAAACTACAAAAATCCTATAAGAACTAAAGAATAAATCAAAGACAGTGCTTAGAAGTCAGTAGTGCTAAAAGGTTACGCTAGACTGGGGTAAATCCAAAGTTAAGGCCGACTACTGTGGAGTATGGGCCGGATACAGTTCCAAATAGGTCCCACACCTTCTGGAGCGAAGTGCCCTATTCACGGGGGGATGATCGCCGGGAGCAAGTAGAGCGTCGCAAGCTAAGATCCTGCCAACGCAAAGAGTCCAGGTGTTGCGGACAGCAGATGGGGGCCTCACGATCGCAGGCAGCGATGCTTGCTGTGAGAGGACATTATGCTGCGGCAGCTCGTGCAGCTCTTTCGAGCGAGCAGCTCAGTCCCAGTGCGAACATGGCAGTTCGTGGTCCCGTAGAGCCCAAATGCTTGATTTCAGTGGCCCAAGAGCTCTAGGTGATGAAAGCAGCTGCAGAACCCGCTTCTGAGGCCCAGAACTTCCGGTGGTCCCCTCAGGCAAGGACAGGGCTCACAGAAGGCAGAGTCCAGCAGCGCCAACAGAATTGTTGGAGGTCTTTCCTGTCCATCAGACTTCATAAAACAGGAGGCAAGACAGCAAGCCCTTGGAGATCACTTGGAGGGAAGACAGAGTCCAGCAGCTCTCCTTCCAGCAGAGTCAGGGAGAAGCAGGGCAACAAGCTGAAAAGCAGTCCAGTTGACTCCATTAAGCAGCACTGCAGCCCTTCTGATAGAGGTCCAGAAGTGTCTGATTTTAGGGGGGCAGATACCCAGTACTTATGCCCAAAAGTGCCATTGATGTAGGGGGTGACTTCAAAAGAGAACTCTCTGACGTGCACAAGGATCCCTTTCAACCCAGTCCTGTCTCCCAGGCTAACCCTGTGGGGGTAAATCAGTGCTTTATGTGAGGACAGGACATAACCTATTTAGATGTAAGTGTGAGCCATTTCTTCTCCTTCCTGCCCAGGAAGGCTATCAAAATGCAAAAGAGTACTCTGTCACATCCATCCCTTCCTGTGTTTGTGGCTGTCTAGCGGGAATGCACAAAGAGTAGTTGTTACCCAGCTCAGACCTGTTTTGGAGGCAGGCTTTCAGGCACCAAGAGCAGTAAGTACAGAGAAATATCCACTTTCTAAATCAGCATTTGTAAAACAGTAATGTTAAATCTAACTTCCCCCGATAAGGAGGATTTATCATTACCATTCTAAACACATCAAACATGAAAAAGCTACTCCTTTCTGATCAGGAATTACTGCTTGAATGTATTATAAGGAATTACTAATGCAGACATGTAAGAAGGATAGGCCTCAGTAGTGAAAAACGAAATAGCATGTTTGTCACTACCAGGACATGCAAAACATAAAGGTACATATCTTACCTTTTACTTACATAGCAACCTGCCATTTGGGTTACTTGGGTCCTACCTGAAGAGTGACTAATATGTGATAAAAAGGGAGTTTAAGACATGGCAAGTAGTTTTAAATGCCAAGTCGAAGTGGCAGTAAACCTGGTTATATGGTATACCACTTTACAAGGCACATATCAGTACAACAAATATGTCAATCGGGTGTATACCTATTTCATCATATTTAGGGGAGAGGAACATGCACTTTAGCACTGTTCAGCAGTGGTAAAGTGCTCAGTCCTTAGACCAACAGAAAGGGTTCAGCAAAAAGAGGAGGAGGCGGCAGGGGCGGACTGGGAAGAGAGACCAGCCCTGGCCATTCCACTTGACATAAGGACAGACACCAGTGTTTCAGAAGTTCAAACTTTTACTTGTTTTTAAAAGCCTTTCCATCATTTAAAGTTTGAATATTTAATTTCAAATTGATTAAAAACAAACTGTCATTATGAAGGCTGTGATGATAAGGGAAAAATAAATATGCACAATTTTAAATTGGATCCCCTCTTCTCTTTAGTTATCTGGAGGTTGTGAGCTGACTGTGGTACTACAAGACTTCATTGCCGGCAACAGCACCGAGCTGAGCATCCAGGTGGGGCAGACAGTGGAGCTGCTGGAAAGGCCCAGCGAGCGCCCCGGCTGGTGCTTGGTGCGGACAACTGACCGGAGCCCGCCCCTGGAAGGCCTGGTGCCCAGCAGTACTCTCTGCATCTCTCACTCGCGCAGCAGTGTGGAGATGGAATGCTTCTTCCCATCAGGAAAAGGTAGGCAGTCTGTTGCTGGTTTGTGTCTTTTTGTGATGTATGTAACCTGGACAGCATCGCAGTGCACTGCAGTTAGCTACTCTTATTGCGCGCCGATGTCATATGGGGTGCTGTGACACAAGGGCTGACTTCACTTCCGGTTTCTTTAGGTCAATAGAACGTGGGAGGAAAGTGGCTTAAGCTCTATTCCAACAAATAAGGTAGGGGGAGGGGTTGTGTGATACGTAACCTTTTCACAATGACCTCAATTGTTGCATACTTGTGTTTCATATATCAGATCTTTCTTCAAGTGCTGATGCTGGCACTGTTACCTACCAGTTCATCTTTGGTTAGAGAACCTGTGTTCATTTTGAAACCTCTGCATGCAGCAGGATGAGGTCTTGGCGTGCTCTTCAGGTACTGTAGGCCGCACTGGACTCTCGCGCGCTCTATCAGCCTGTACCCAGCAGGTAATGGCTAGGCATCCTACCTCTGCCTGCTCTTCGCTTCAGTGTGTACCTTCGCAGAAAAGAGCACAATTCAGCTATCGTGTACAACATCGAGACACTTCCCATACTAGCCAGATTGCAAACACACTCTATTCCACCCATAGCACTCCAACGGAGCTGCACAATGCATGTCCGTAAATGCACATCATTTGGATATGAAGCACCTATATAAGTGGAAATATAGTGGTACAATGTGTTATTCATTCACTTGCCTTTTATGGATTGTCCCGGCAGAGTTCCCACATAATCTTATAAATTCAAGGGTACTGAAAAGATGAAAGATATAGTTGTCTGTACTGGCTTTTAAACAGGCCATTACCAGTTCACACATTTCTCTGCAGCCGGTGCTTAACGCACACTGCTATGTTATGTAGCAAAGTACATCACTGCTTTTTTGTGTATTACAAATGGTCCTATATTTCTAGTACGTTGGTACCCTGCCGCCACCATCAGTTTGAGAGTGTTTCCCAGATCCATACCTCGAGTGCGCTGATTTCACTAGCTGTGTAAAGTATGCAACAGACGACCGCAGAGCAAGGAACTGTAGCCAGACTCTTTTTGGGGAGAAATGCAAAGGATATGTGGCTTCCCATTGAAATGCCGAGGACACAGTAAGGTTTGCCCGTAGAGCTCCAAAGAGGGGGCCATCAGTGGGGCTTGTGGCACTGCCAGGAATCCCGGTTTACACATGCAGGATGTGCTTTGTTTATCTGAGGCCATGGACCCTCTTTGGGGCAGAGGAGCAGGCAGCCCGCCGAGCAGTCAAGACTTAAACACCTAAACCGTTAAGTTTCTTCTTTTTCACCCATCTTCCGTTTAACCTGGTTATTATTTTAGGTTTCTGTATGGAATATGAAATGCTTATATACATTCATCTAGGCGGTCCCAGTGCTTTATGGTCCCCTCTTTACATCTCAGATTTCCATGAAGGGCCTCCTCACCTTTGGAGGCCTCTGGCTGCTGCTGCTGACATAACGTGTTCCTGCATGAGCGGCTCTGAGGGTTGTGTCTGCTGTCATTCGGTCTGAGTGTCTAATCACAGGGTTGAATTTCGGTCTGTGATTCAGTCGTTCACCATTCTTTTGGCCATGAGTGTCTGCTTGGCAATAATAACTACTACTCTGTGGCGTGAGTGCTTTACAGTAATTTATTTTATCATCTGCGCTCCATAAATGCTCAGTATTATTACTCACCATTAGGTGTTTACACTCAGGCCTGTTCATAAAGACTTTATTTGATGTTTTCTATTTGCAGAGCTGTTATTTAAACTCCATTATATAGTATGCCATGCATGACAATGTGATACCAGAACACGGAGTCCCAAGTATCGCGCTACTAAACCATCGACCTAAAAATATTGTGCGTGACACTACCCAAAGGATCTGTGAAATGACGAAGTGTAAAATGCATTACCCTGAAAATTAAAACTTTCTATGAATACAAAGGCAGGGAGTGACCCGAACAATGCAGGAACAAGCGCTGTGTTACAAACTAGTTGTTACTGTGACAAGTTATCTTTGAGGGCAATCAGTTTGTCAGTCGTTTAAAGTGGGTTATCACCTGGGTGACCTAATCAAGTGATAAATGGGTATAGGTTCATGTTGAAAGATTTTAGGGGGTATGTGACTTTGTTTTGAATATGTTTGTGTTTACATCCAATGTTTTTTTCACGTGTAGTCCAAAAACACAGCTGGTGAAAGAATGCGTCTCATTGTACGTGCTTTCCTTGATGCAGAATTGTTTATAATAGTGGTTTACCTGCTGTATGGCGTCTGTTGCTTAAATGTGCCCTAATCTCAGCCACAGGTGTACTCAAGAGTTTCCACAATCGCAACCTGAAATCCTAAAGTGACGAAGGAGGTTATAATTACAATCCCCATCATCATGTTTATACAACTGAGGAATGTTCTGTATGTCTAGCAGTGCACAGAGGGTGAAAATTGGTGGACTGGAATGTGGTCCGCGTGATTGCCAATGCGAAGATGAATTCAAGTGTTACACTTTAGTTGTTATAGTGGACATCCTAAGCGTGAAGGGTATGCACAGATGTGAGACTCATGCTCACTGTGCCTTGGGACTCAGGCAATACCTCATTGATGAGACCTAGGAGGGCCAAAACTGGTCTAGGGTGTTATGTGTTTCTGTCTGGAGGGGCCATGGCTTAGCAGATCAGGGCAGGCGGTTCCAATGGAGCAGGACCAGGACTGGCTTGCATATACCTGTTCACTGTCTTTACATGGAATGAGGTGAATACAAGCTCTCCTTCCATCAACTTATTGTTAGCATGCCGATATCAGATAGTAGTGAGCCCTGAGGAACATCAATGTTATAGACCAGTGGCAAGATTTTAACTTTTAAAAATGTTTATCCAACACTGCATCTTCTCTCTTATCATTATATGATTTACCATGTCTCAACAGGCACAGAAATAAATATATATGCAGTCTTTGTTTCGAGCATTGGAAAATTATAGAGCCTCATTCTTGGAGGGGATGCCCAGGAGTCAGGCCTGTAAAGTCCAGGCACGATCGCTCCTTCGCATGTACGCGAGTTTGAGCTATTAGCATTGTAAATGTCAATGCCTTCTATTTATGTTTTGGTTTTTAAAACCTAAATAAAAGGCATTGTCATTTACAATGCCAGTGGCTTAAACTCTCGTAAATGCGAGACCTATTTATTGCATTGCAAATACCTGTTTTTCACTAATGTTCCTGGGTTGTTTCCTGCCCACTCTATAACAAGATTTACAAACTCTTTGATGTGTTTGAGTTCCACTGCTCAGAATAAAAGACCTTGCTTACACGTTCTCTTTCTTGTCCTTTCAAATGCGACTATAATATCCATGTTTCCCGTGTTCATGCAGGTTTTAGCCGAATAAATAATATTTCTGAAATGCACCACAGTCTTCTGACTGACAGGTACGGTTGCATGGCTTGTAGGAGACAACGAGGAAAGGAATGCGTCTCCCGTAAACTGGAGTTTGCAGTGCTGCAACCTTAGCGAATGAAAACTGCCTGGAGTTGAAGTGGTGACATGGGGCCTGCAGACCTTCTTCAAGCCTTAGCAGTCGCCGTTTATGCTGTGTCCGCGCTCGTGATTTTACCTCGTGCTAGTACAGCCAGCATGACTGCTGTCCCACGAAAGTGCAATATTGTTGTCGCCCACTAGGTGGCACTGCTGCACCATATATTAGGAATGCTTTTGAAATCTTCTGTCATTGTAGGAACACTTAGCTTTAGAAGAAAGATATCAAGTCGCTATGCTGCCCTTATGGTATGATACATGATAACTAACAGTGATAACATTTAGTTGACCCTTTTTACGCGGTAGCACAATATGCTAATGTAAGACCTATGTCGAAATGCTGTTGCAATCGTGTGCCCTTAAGTCCCGTGACTGTTCAGCTTTGTTTCCGTTTCTTCTGCTTTTAATTGCGTTTAGTGATTTTATTATCTCTATCTTTATTATCTTCTTTTTATGTTCACTGTTACTTTATCGCGTTTTCTATTATTTCCTTTCACACTTCTAGTCTTTCTCTGTCACCTTTTATTCGCCTCCCCCCTTATTCTAAGTTAATTTAACGCCATTGGCCTTCCCACTGTACTGAGCTCATTATGAGACACTGACCGATGACCCATTGTCTAATTAATTTCGGACACCAGTACAAGGAGGAATCTGTGTGTCAGGCGATCTTCTAGCGTTCACCACAATACCACTTCAAAATAGAAAAAATTCGCTCTACGATGGAGAAAATGCTATGCAAAGAAAAATGAATTTGGGCGTATTGCACGCTGTCCTGATTATATTAGAAATAGTGCATCTAAATGCTTGAACTTTGGTCTGTAAACAGAAGTTCCAAGCTGGTCAGTGGTCATCGTCTCAGTGTGTTTCTTAAATACAGTCATTGGATTGGGGTTGGCTTTACTATTTCATTAGACCAACCGATCTCTGTTGCCTGTATCGAGGTGAGCGATATTTTTTTATGAATAAGAACATTTCCATTACTCACGGTAAAGAGGAGATAAAGCAAGATAGAAGCGTGCAGCCTTTTTGGAACGTCCTTCTAGTATCCTGGCATGCTGGAAGATTTAAAGGACGCCAGGCATACTTCTACTGTGGTCGACAAAACTGTGAACTGCAAAAAAGAGCATTGGCAGGCTGCAACAATGTCCAACCATGCTTTGACGTGAATCTACAACAGTGTCTCTTCTAAGGGGTGATTAAAGGTGGTGGGGCCTTCAGAATCCAGGCTGCTCAACTGTGGAACTCGCTGCCCTTGGCGTTCTCTCACACATAGGCCATGCTGCCTTCCTAAGAATACACAAAAAAAAAAAATGGGCGTTTGTGGCCTAGCAGGTTCAGAATCGGATGATTAGTTAGCAAAGTAGTTTGTTGGCAGGTTTCTTTTAAAGCACCCGAAAGCATATTCGAGCAGTCCAGGGCTTGGCAAATAAAATAGTAAATGTTTAAAAAAATCTCCCTTTACATCTGATTTATTTTTAACGTACACCATAGTCAAGCGGTGTACCTGCTCTCCAACACTGCCTTTTAATTTGCATTCTGAAAATTCCTCTATTAGAAAATGGTAAGACAGGTATATTTGTTGCATATTCGTTTACACGGAAGACTTGCCCAAAGTGATCAAGGTCCTAGTTCTTATATTGAAAAAAGAAGTGCATCAATCTATTACTTCTGTTTCTCCTTTTTCTATTGAACTCTGAACATGTTCTTCTCAATCCCGGTTTGGTTTATGTACATGAAACCGTAATGCGGAGCTCCAGTAAATATTTGTTCGTTAATCGGTGCAGTAGCATGGTTTAGTTGTGATCTAAATCCTGAATGGCAGTAAATTCTCCCATTGGTGGGTGCTAGCTCGCCGTGTTCCAAATCTTGCCAATCTTTTCGTCGAAGTATCTCCCACTTGCCCATTCTCTCTTTGAGTTATAAGCATTCTGCAACTTTTACTGACTTCAGAAGAAATGCTTGAGTCTCTTGACACAGCCTGTCTCTGTTGTAACAGGACTTATTTTCTTACCTCCATTCTTGCTGCTGGGGTTTGCATAAGTTGCCAGAGCTACGTGTATGTTCAAAGGAGCCTTCTCAAATAGAGCTGCGGCAGTGAATATTTGCGTGAATGATCAGTCATGCATTGTTAGCCTCATCATGTCCTGTTTCAGCAGCACGTTTTACATGACAATGGAATGATCAGCTGACCTCACTAACCTCTTTGACCTTAAAGAGTTTTGGATTAGAGAACCTCTAATGTCTGAATTTAGGCAAATATTTGAACTTGAGTGTCTACAATAATAATGTGTGTATAGGCGTCTTACTAAGTCTCTGTGTGGGACCCTTGGGATGTGTGGGACCCTTGGGATGAATATACAGGTCCAGCCAAATGTATGTATAACGCTGCATTAGAGGGGAGACTTTTTATGTGAAGGTCACTGAATTACATGTTCTCATTATTTCGAAAAGTTTGAGCCTCTGTAGAATGAGTTCATATGCTCTATTTGTTATTACATTGATATATTCTTCATTCTAACTTTATTTAATTTGGTAATTTCCTCCGAAGAGTTTTTCAACGTGAACAATGCCGGCAGTTGTTTGTAATGTATGGTGACTTTTTGTATGCACCTTTCAAGGTATGGTTGCAAACTGCAATAGTTGTCTGGATTATCTCATGTTCTCAATTCTTCAAAAAAAGCTTAGTAAAAAAGTACAGGGACCAAGTCTTCTTTGGGTCATCCAGGTTCAGCCATGTGTTTCCTTTAGGCGTTGGTGATGACGCTTTAAGAAGGCCTTTTGTTAGACTGCAGTTGCAACATGATGAGAAGCTTGTAAGTGACAGCTTGTGTGTGTTCTTTGATCTATTTATTTTGCTGACTCAATTACATTGTAGTTGTTGCTTTATCACTTTTTTTGGTTTAGGAGGCATGTGCCGAGTCAATGCCTTGGCCTCTCATAAAGACACAGTTTAATGCACTAGTCGCGCCTGCAGTTTGATTTGCATTATTTAGATATTTGTATGATCAGTTATAAGAGGATCAAATGAGAAAACATCCATTAAAAGTTATCTTGTGACTAAATCTAACAGAATCCAATCCTTGTCTGACCAATATAATCACATATTTTAATCCACTGTCTCTTAGAGGAATGTCATGTCCCTAAAAATAAAGAGTACAGTTTGAAGTTGTTCAAAGTAAGTAGAAACTGAAGATTAAGAAAGAAAAATTAGCAATTTAGTAGATGAGACCGTCGATGTTTGTGATTCTCTGTAATGAAATGGAATTTATTCTGTTATTATATTTTGATTTTCCATCTTTTAGTCAACCAACAAGTACGTGTCACTGTGACCTCCATAAATATATAATCTAATCCCCACTCAGACTTATCTAGTAATAACACATTTATTATGACAGTGTGAAGGTTAATTTCACATGTACAGGGCGAGCAGTAAGTGGTGTCAGTTCACATGCTTGATCCCAGAAAGTTCCATTATGACTCGATATTTTTAACACACGTGTGTATTTTCAGGTCTGACCTTCAAATTCTTAGATGTTGTACTCCTAACGAGTCATTGGTTTCTTCATACCCGTAAAGTCTTGTGTTTAGGGTCCTTCTGCATACAGCGCTGGTCAAACATTAGTTATACATAAGGGTGCTTTGGCCAGGTGTGTAGTTTTGTGGGTCTCAGAAGATTGTAGTGGTTTTGGTAAATGAGAAAACAACCCTGAAAGCAAGGGTGACTTAGGTCTTTGTATTGGAAAAATGACCTCCTGCAGCCTAGCTTTCAGATCCTTTAACAGTGATAGCAAGGAGAGAGTTTAGAGGCCTTATTCCATGTTTGTAGCCATCATTAGAATGCTGACAACGGTAGCGCTTGGAGGCCGTTGTTGAGCTTAGATCACCTTCGAGTGATCATAGTGAAAGTGCTTAGAGGTTCGTCCTTCTATTATGATTTCTTACACTCATATCACTATAGGTGTCAGACTATTGATCCTACACTCATTTATTTTAAGAACCACTTGTTTAGTTAGAGGTGTTATTTCTTTTTCCCCAAAAACCTTATGGTGATGACGATGTTAGTGCTTAGAAGCTCATGTGTGTTCCTCGACCTGCTTACATTGATGCTAGTAAATGTGCAGGTTTTTTGAAGCATTACCCCATATAGGGAAGGCACAGGAAGCTTGTTGATTGCTACATTTCATCCTAGGCTGCCTTTGAGTGAGTGAGTAATGTGGGCCAATATTACTTCGTGCTGTATGCAGTACTTGGGAAGGAAGGCAATATATATCAACAAATGCAGGCAGTAATGATGGATGGCTGAGAGAGGCCTAGTGAGTAAAAACATGATGTACTCCTAAATTAAAAATCAAGTAAATATGAAACGCTTTTTTATGGATAAAGCATAAACAAGGGATGTTTTTGAGTGCACTTTTTTTCGTCTTCATTTGCATGAGACCGACCCAGATTTCAGTAGGAAGCTCTTATCTCTAACAGTACAAACTGCATTTTATCCCTTGCACTCCACAAGAAGACATGGTTTTCTTAAAATATTTTGGTCTACACAAACCGCGTTGATATTTTGGTTCACAATATGTCCGATTTAAATTTGGAGTATACTGAAGATGATGGTGGTAGTCGGTTACTCTCGCTTGTTCTGCCTAGGATTTTTCAGGGTCTCAAATTCTCTCCCCACTAAGGGCATAGGTTTCCGGCATTGTAGGGTTAAGATGATTTAAGAAGTGGCACTTGCCTAGCCAGAGCTCCTTCCAAACTCAGGACGATTTACTGAGAAGCTGCCGTGTGGCATCGTGAACCCCGGAGGCTGAAGCACTGGACGATGAACCTGCCATTGCTCTTTAGTCATCCCCCTCCTGTTGGATCTGCTGCCCTCCCAGCACCTTATCCTCTTTGCCAGCCCTTCATGCTGACTTCTGAAGCCTTTCACCACGCAGGAAGGGGACTTTCACTTGAATATTGAAAACAGATAGAGAAAACGGACCAAGGAGTCTCTTTCCATCCAATGCAAGTCTATTTTAATATTTTCTGTTTGTTATTATTTCTCTGACCTTGCTGGCTTGTCTGTTCAGTTGGCTGCTGTCGTAATTTGATTAGAGGTTTTAGGTCCAAGGGCTACATACTTGGAAAGCCCTCTTCTGTTAAGTAGTAGCCCTGGGAAGTTCACTGCCCATCCACTTTTCCCTCAAGACATATCTGTTTTATCTGGCGCTTTAGTACTACAGTCAGTGCTCACTTTGTAAAAGAATGAGTGCAGGTGCCCAAATCTGTGCTCAGCAGCCCGTGGCCAGCGCTATTAAAAGTTAGAGCGCCGAGTACCAAGGCTGCGTAATCTTCACTCCACCTCACACCTCTTTAATCCACTACTAGACACCACCTTCCCCTTTATCTCACACTTGCAGGTGCCTCCTTTCTCACTTTATGACGGATTTTTCATCTTTCTCTTCCTCCTTTACCTTTTGTGTTGGTTTTTCTCACCCTCTCTTGCTCTCCGGAAATTTCTGATCAGGAAAAAGAAGTTCCAGTCTCCAAAAATGAGTGCTGGTGGCCCCCACCAGCATCCACCGGCTCGAATTTAGTCCTGGCCCTATTCCCATGGCTACAAGGTTACGCATCTATTCCTGCGGTGGGCACTCTCTCCTCCCCCCCCCCCAATTTAACAATTCACACGGGGAATTCACTTGTAAGTTGATATTGATTGAGGAAAAGTTCTTCTAGGTGGTCACATGTACCAGGATAGCAAAATGGCAGGGGGTGAATCATTCAGCGAATGTACAGATAAAGGTCTCTCAGTGCAAACATTTAATGAAGTAAATTAATACTCGGTTGAGACTTCTGGGCAATTCGGGTTTCTCCGTACTTTCCTCATTAAGCAGTAACAGCCAGCAAAGCAGACCATAAAACAGGCCCACAAACAGCCAAATAAACAGTTCATAAAGTGACTTGTTTGACCATCCTTTCTGCCAGATTGCTCTATTGGCCAGTCCGACCTGGCTTGCCCCTTCTCTTCCTGTTTGTGGATGAGATGTTGATGCACATGGCACAGTATATATTTCGAGATCCCCACCTTGTAGGCAAGGTTTTCCAGTCTCTCCACCTGCTGGAAAGGTTTGTCAGAACTCCCTGCCTGTGGAGCCCAGCGGACCTCTTCATTCTTTAGAGAATCCATTTAGGCTAAAATGCAGAATGTGGTCATTTTTAACCACAATGACCTTGTCCTCTGGCATATGCACCCTAACCTCTTCCTTGGATACATCTGGCACTTTGTCCTATCTTGTAATCGTATAACTGCGGCCTGTGCTGTGTACCACCTAATGTTTTATTCTGACTCCTCACCGTGAGGTGTTTTCCTGTTTTTCTCGATGATTGTTGGTTTTTTTTATTGGTTTGAATGAACAGCTGCAGTGTTGCTGTTAGTCTCTTCTTGGTTGTTCAGTTTGATAGGATGAGTCGTGTTTAGGTGGGTGTGCTCGGCCAGCAGATTGGGATTATGTCCCCCATAGAGGCTGGTGAGTCTAAAGATACAGGTAAAAAATAGAGCGAGTTCACGGGTCTGGCTTGGAGGTGTAACGCTTGAATAGTTTGTGGTGGTAGCTGAGGTCCAATGAGCAATAAATGTAGCCGGCAAGGATCTTCAATGGTTTAGTTTGGTATGAATTACATCAGTATTTCGTTTATTTGTAAAAAAAAAAAAATTATATATATATATATATATATATATTTTTTTTTTTTCTTGGATTCCCTCGACCTCCTTCATTCTCACAGCAAAAGTCACGGCACCACAGCAGGGTACATTTCAAATTTCATTTATTTAAACACCATTGTGCATTTGTGCAAGAATTAGGATGGCCTACGGCTACCATTAGCCTTCTACTGGACCATAGAGTCCCCAACGTTTAGACAATATTTAAAGTGCTATGTGCTATTACCCTTGTTTGTGTTTACTATTGTTAAAACAATAGACTGTTAACCTCAACATGGTAACATGGTGCAAGTCTGTCGCCATTTATCATCTTTCACTGTGAAGTACATTCAAAGAATATAAAGTGCTAGTGTATTATATTCACCTGAAATATTTTGAATCGCCATTTTTACATTTTTGCATCCAAACGATAATTAACCAAGGTACTGGTAAGAAACAGTTTTGAAAGGTATAAAAAAATTACAATTTCTTAACTTCTTCCAGTCCTGTCATTATTTGACATTCTTTTTCCCCCTTAACTCCACTTTAGTTATTTTCGGTGTGTCAATCATGCAATTTTGTCGACCTACGTTACTGTAAAGTACCTTTAAAAACACACAATGCATTTTGACATTTCCCTTCTCTTATATGGAGCAATTTTAGATGGACGACATTGTTCTAATCCCAATATTCACAATTCAATTCACAATATCTGAGTAAGTGATGACTCTAATATCGTACTTCCAACAGTTACCCTAATTTTGAAGTTCTTACTGTATATCCAAGTTTCTCCCACTACTTAAATTAACAACCACCATTTGGATCTTATTCAGTTCCTACATTTTATCTGGATGTCATGATAAGTAATAAATAATTCATCATCTTCTTTGTAAAGTACATACCCAGATCTATGTGTTAGGAACTTCAAAGTCCATTGCTTAATGTCTATATACTAGTTGTTCCACAATTTCATTTAAAAATACTGGGAGTGTACATTCAATAATTCTTTACATAAAGGTACGATTCATTAAATTCGCGCTACACTTTGCTCTTAAAATATTTTCTACATGATCTTAATAATCCACTTATTAATCTATCAAGTCCAATGTCCAGGTTAGACAAGGAAATTCATTGATGTATATTTACAAGAAAGTTTGGCCCACAAAAGGGAATTATTTCATATTAAAATCCAAAACAGATCAGATGCAGTTTTCCTCAACTTTCTAATATTTACAGATGTACAAATAATTCCGCATCAAGATTGTGTCCGTGTGGATATTCCATACCCATCGCTAGTATTAATCTAGATTCCATTTTACGTAATTTTAGGGTTCGGTCACCACCTCTCTGCAGGTTTCACAATTCTGATTCCAGAATATTTCAGTTGACTACTATCACTTTGATGGTATTCGTCAAAGTGTTTTGCCATTGAGTAGTTCGGATCTTTATTTTTTATGGCACGTAGATGTTGCAAAATCCGTAACTTTAGTTTATTGATTGTGCTACCCACATAGTATTTTTTACAAGGACACACTAATCTGTAGACCACATATTTCGACTCGCATGTAATGTGATCTAAGATTTTTTTTGCTTTGCCATTTTGTAATTCATAGTTCGTTATATTGGAGCCATGTTCACATGCGCGACATTTTGCACAATTCCAGAACCCCGGTGTGTTTAGCCATGAGATCTTTTTTGGCTCTCTTTTCTCAAGATGGCTTTGAGTTAAAATGTCTCTTAAGGAAGCTGTTTTTCGATAAGTTATACTGGGATGGAGTGTTAAGCTCTCTTTCAGTGTGTCATCTAATCGTAAAATTTCCCAATTCCTGCTTATCACTTTTTTTAGATCTCCACTTTGATAATTAAAATTCATGATTAGACGTGTTGGACTGTCTGTTGTATCCTCTTTTCCATCTGGTTTCCTTTTTAAAGGTACTAGGAGATCAGTTTGTTTTTAGGTCTCGCCTGACCCAGCGCATGCGCTGGTCTGGCGAGACTTATTGAGAGTGCTCCAAAAAGTGCTACCAGGCCAGCCTAGAGCTACAGTGCATGTGCATGCGCGTGCGCCGCGCTTGACCGCGATTACTTTCACTTTCACGACCGCTTTGATGTTTGATCGCGATCACTTTCGCGGCCGTGCAACTGTTGCATGGCTAAACACTTATAAGGTCCTAAAGGCGAGACCTATTGGCTATGCCAATGCTTGTTTCAAATGGACCCTAGATTTTGCATTCATGATCACTTCCAGCGGATACCCTCTCTCAAAGAAACAACAACTCATATCTTCAATTTGAAGCTCTAGATCTTTAGTTTTTGCGCAAATTTCTTTTCGCCCTTATATATATCATATATGGGCAAAACGCTGAAACGCGTAAGGAGTGAGAGTGGTTAAAATGCTGCTGCGCTGACGAAATAAATGTCTGAACTTGGAAATAAGTCGAAGTTGGGCTCTTATTTTTCTTTGACAACTCCACATACAGGCTTCTCCATTCCTGTGCAAATAGCCCGCCCTGCAGGGTCGGGCCCCCGGAAAATGGAGTTTTTCTGAAGGAATATATATATATATCTATATATCTCGGAGTTCCCACTGTCGTATTTTCCCAAGTTGGAAAACAAAGATTGGGACACGGACTCCAAAATAGGTGCGTGGTTTTCTTTCTTTATTAATCAAGTAAGTAGACGCTTCGGCATAACGCGTTTCGCCCAACAGGTGGGCTTGATCACATATATATATATATATATATATATATATATATATATATATATATATATATATATATATATATATATATAATATCCCAGTGCTCCGGGCACTCCAACCTGCTAGTGCTGCAGTTATATAATTGTAAGGCTGCCAAGTCTCCATTCCAGCTCATGCCTCTGTCTTCACCTAGCGATCACTTCATATCTCTTTTTCTCACTCGTGCAGGCTCTGTATCATTCCTGCTGTCTCCCGTTATCACTATAATCTCAGCTTTCTGTTCCTCCTCCTTGTCCCCATCTGCCCTTCTTTTTCTTGGTTTAAGGCAAAGGTTGATTAAAAAATAAGTCCTGTTCTTCATCCGATGCCTGCATGAGATTGGAATCCAGGGACACTCCCTCCCCCGCCCCCCCCCCGACCTATGCCAGATCCGCTCCTTCCTGACTGAATGTCCCAGTCAGGCTTTCTGGCCTTCTACGCTTCAGAAGCCCTTGACCTCAATCTGTGGAGTGTTGCAAGCATCCTCCATGAACCTGACCCTCTTCATCACTTACATGATTCCTCTTGCTAGCATCATCCGCTCCCACGACATAGACATCTTCTACTGCCCAGTTTATATGCTCCCTCAAAAACCCAGAACAAGTTCACCGCCTGCATGACCGAAGTCTCCTACTGGTTCAGGATCAACTGCCTCAAACTCTGCACCAACAAGAAATTAGTTATGATCTTCGTCAAGAACTCATTGCCATGGTACTCGACCTGGTGGCCAGCTGATCTAGGACCCACCTACACCCCACATGCCAAGAACCTTTGCATCATCATTGACAAGAAGCTCAGCATGAATACCCAAGTCAACGCTGTGGCAGCGTTATTCTTCCCCGTACTGTAGAGGCTGAGGAAAATCTGCAAACCGGGACACACTAAACAGTCAATCACAACCTCATAACCAGCAAGTTGGTCTACTGGAACAAACACCCTCTACACTGGCTTCCGCAAACAAGTCGCTAGATGACTACAACACATCAGAACTCTGCCGCAAAAATCACACATAACCTCCCACCCTGCACACACTTCGAACCACAGCTCAAGGGGCTCCACTAACCCAATACACAATGTGCAGGTTTTTTGAAGCATTACCCCATATAGGGAAGGCACAGGAAGCTTGTTGATTGCTACATTTCATCCTAGGCTGCCTTTGAGTGAGTGAGTAATGTGGGCCAATATTACTTCGTGCTGTATGCAGTACTTGGGAAGGAAGGCAATATATATCAACAAATGCAGGCAGTAATGATGGATGGCTGAGAGAGGCCTAGTGAGTAAAAACATGATGTACTCCTAAATTAAAAATCAAGTAAATATGAAACGCTTTTTTATGGATAAAGCATAAACAAGGGATGTTTTTGAGTGCACTTTTTTTCGTCTTCATTTGCATGAGACCGACCCAGATTTCAGTAGGAAGCTCTTATCTCTAACAGTACAAACTGCATTTTATCCCTTGCACTCCACAAGAAGACATGGTTTTCTTAAAATATTTTGGTCTACACAAACCGCGTTGATATTTTGGTTCACAATATGTCCGATTTAAATTTGGAGTATACTGAAGATGATGGTGGTAGTCGGTTACTCTCGCTTGTTCTGCCTAGGATTTTTCAGGGTCTCAAATTCTCTCCCCACTAAGGGCATAGGTTTCCGGCATTGTAGGGTTAAGATGATTTAAGAAGTGGCACTTGCCTAGCCAGAGCTCCTTCCAAACTCAGGACGATTTACTGAGAAGCTGCCGTGTGGCATCGTGAACCCCGGAGGCTGAAGCACTGGACGATGAACCTGCCATTGCTCTTTAGTCATCCCCCTCCTGTTGGATCTGCTGCCCTCCCAGCACCTTATCCTCTTTGCCAGCCCTTCATGCTGACTTCTGAAGCCTTTCACCACGCAGGAAGGGGACTTTCACTTGAATATTGAAAACAGATAGAGAAAACGGACCAAGGAGTCTCTTTCCATCCAATGCAAGTCTATTTTAATATTTTCTGTTTGTTATTATTTCTCTGACCTTGCTGGCTTGTCTGTTCAGTTGGCTGCTGTCGTAATTTGATTAGAGGTTTTAGGTCCAAGGGCTACATACTTGGAAAGCCCTCTTCTGTTAAGTAGTAGCCCTGGGAAGTTCACTGCCCATCCACTTTTCCCTCAAGACATATCTGTTTTATCTGGCGCTTTAGTACTACAGTCAGTGCTCACTTTGTAAAAGAATGAGTGCAGGTGCCCAAATCTGTGCTCAGCAGCCCGTGGCCAGCGCTATTAAAAGTTAGAGCGCCGAGTACCAAGGCTGCGTAATCTTCACTCCACCTCACACCTCTTTAATCCACTACTAGACACCACCTTCCCCTTTATCTCACACTTGCAGGTGCCTCCTTTCTCACTTTATGACGGATTTTTCATCTTTCTCTTCCTCCTTTACCTTTTGTGTTGGTTTTTTCTCCCCCTCTCTTGCTCTCCGGAAATTTCTGATCAGGAAAAAGAAGTTCCAGTCTCCAAAAATGAGTGCTGGTGGCCCCCACCAGCATCCACCGGCTCGAATTTAGTCCTGGCCCTATTCCCATGGCTACAAGGTTACGCATCTATTCCTGCGGTGGGCACTCTCTCCTCCCCCCCCCCCCCCCCCCCCCCCCAATTTAACAATTCACACGGGGAATTCACTTGTAAGTTGATATTGATTGAGGAAAAGTTCTTCTAGGTGGTCACATGTACCAGGATAGCAAAATGGCAGGGGGTGAATCATTCAGCGAATGTACAGATAAAGGTCTCTCAGTGCAAACATTTAATGAAGTAAATTAATACTCGGTTGAGACTTCTGGGCAATTCGGGTTTCTCCGTACTTTCCTCATTAAGCAGTAACAGCCAGCAAAGCAGACCATAAAACAGGCCCACAAACAGCCAAATAAACAGTTCATAAAGTGACTTGTTTGACCATCCTTTCTGCCAGATTGCTCTATTGGCCAGTCCGACCTGGCTTGCCCCTTCTCTTCCTGTTTGTGGATGAGATGTTGATGCACATGGCACAGTATATATTTCGAGATCCCCACCTTGTAGGCAAGGTTTTCCAGTCTCTCCACCTGCTGGAAAGGTTTGTCAGAACTCCCTGCCTGTGGAGCCCAGCGGACCTCTTCATTCTTTAGAGAATCCATTTAGGCTAAAATGCAGAATGTGGTCATTTTTAACCACAATGACCTTGTCCTCTGGCATATGCACCCTAACCTCTTCCTTGGATACATCTGGCACTTTGTCCTATCTTGTAATCGTATAACTGCGGCCTGTGCTGTGTACCACCTAATGTTTTATTCTGACTCCTCACCGTGAGGTGTTTTCCTGTTTTTCTCGATGATTGTTGGTTTTTTTTATTGGTTTGAATGAACAGCTGCAGTGTTGCTGTTAGTCTCTTCTTGGTTGTTCAGTTTGATAGGATGAGTCGTGTTTAGGTGGGTGTGCTCGGCCAGCAGATTGGGATTATGTCCCCCATAGAGGCTGGTGAGTCTAAAGATACAGGTAAAAAATAGAGCGAGTTCACGGGTCTGGCTTGGAGGTGTAACGCTTGAATAGTTTGTGGTGGTAGCTGAGGTCCAATGAGCAATAAATGTAGCCGGCAAGGATCTTCAATGGTTTAGTTTGGTATGAATTACATCAGTATTTCGTTTATTTGTAAAAAAAAAAAAATTATATATATATATATATATATATTTTTTTTTTTTCTTGGATTCCCTCGACCTCCTTCATTCTCACAGCAAAAGTCACGGCACCACAGCAGGGTACATTTCAAATTTCATTTATTTAAACACCATTGTGCATTTGTGCAAGAATTAGGATGGCCTACGGCTACCATTAGCCTTCTACTGGACCATAGAGTCCCCAACGTTTAGACAATATTTAAAGTGCTATGTGCTATTACCCTTGTTTGTGTTTACTATTGTTAAAACAATAGACTGTTAACCTCAACATGGTAACATGGTGCAAGTCTGTCGCCATTTATCATCTTTCACTGTGAAGTACATTCAAAGAATATAAAGTGCTAGTGTATTATATTCACCTGAAATATTTTGAATCGCCATTTTTACATTTTTGCATCCAAACGATAATTAACCAAGGTACTGGTAAGAAACAGTTTTGAAAGGTATAAAAAAATTACAATTTCTTAACTTCTTCCAGTCCTGTCATTATTTGACATTCTTTTTCCCCCTTAACTCCACTTTAGTTATTTTCGGTGTGTCAATCATGCAATTTTGTCGACCTACGTTACTGTAAAGTACCTTTAAAAACACACAATGCATTTTGACATTTCCCTTCTCTTATATGGAGCAATTTTAGATGGACGACATTGTTCTAATCCCAATATTCACAATTCAATTCACAATATCTGAGTAAGTGATGACTCTAATATCGTACTTCCAACAGTTACCCTAATTTTGAAGTTCTTACTGTATATCCAAGTTTCTCCCACTACTTAAATTAACAACCACCATTTGGATCTTATTCAGTTCCTACATTTTATCTGGATGTCATGATAAGTAATAAATAATTCATCATCTTCTTTGTAAAGTACATACCCAGATCTATGTGTTAGGAACTTCAAAGTCCATTGCTTAATGTCTATATACTAGTTGTTCCACAATTTCATTTAAAAATACTGGGAGTGTACATTCAATAATTCTTTACATAAAGGTACGATTCATTAAATTCGCGCTACACTTTGCTCTTAAAATATTTTCTACATGATCTTAATAATCCACTTATTAATCTATCAAGTCCAATGTCCAGGTTAGACAAGGAAATTCATTGATGTATATTTACAAGAAAGTTTGGCCCACAAAAGGGAATTATTTCATATTAAAATCCAAAACAGATCAGATGCAGTTTTCCTCAACTTTCTAATATTTACAGATGTACAAATAATTCCGCATCAAGATTGTGTCCGTGTGGATATTCCATACCCATCGCTAGTATTAATCTAGATTCCATTTTACGTAATTTTAGGGTTCGGTCACCACCTCTCTGCAGGTTTCACAATTCTGATTCCAGAATATTTCAGTTGACTACTATCACTTTGATGGTATTCGTCAAAGTGTTTTGCCATTGAGTAGTTCGGATCTTTATTTTTTATGGCACGTAGATGTTGCAAAATCCGTAACTTTAGTTTATTGATTGTGCTACCCACATAGTATTTTTTACAAGGACACACTAATCTGTAGACCACATATTTCGACTCGCATGTAATGTGATCTAAGATTTTTTTTGCTTTGCCATTTTGTAATTCATAGTTCGTTATATTGGAGCCATGTTCACATGCGCGACATTTTGCACAATTCCAGAACCCCGGTGTGTTTAGCCATGAGATCTTTTTTGGCTCTCTTTTCTCAAGATGGCTTTGAGTTAAAATGTCTCTTAAGGAAGCTGTTTTTCGATAAGTTATACTGGGATGGAGTGTTAAGCTCTCTTTCAGTGTGTCATCTAATCGTAAAATTTCCCAATTCCTGCTTATCACTTTTTTTAGATCTCCACTTTGATAATTAAAATTCATGATTAGACGTGTTGGACTGTCTGTTGTATCCTCTTTTCCATCTGGTTTCCTTTTTAAAGGTACTAGGAGATCAGTTTGTTTTTAGGTCTCGCCTGACCCAGCGCATGCGCTGGTCTGGCGAGACTTATTGAGAGTGCTCCAAAAAGTGCTACCAGGCCAGCCTAGAGCTACAGTGCATGTGCATGCGCGTGCGCCGCGCTTGACCGCGATTACTTTCACTTTCACGACCGCTTTGATGTTTGATCGCGATCACTTTCGCGGCCGTGCAACTGTTGCATGGCTAAACACTTATAAGGTCCTAAAGGCGAGACCTATTGGCTATGCCAATGCTTGTTTCAAATGGACCCTAGATTTTGCATTCATGATCACTTCCAGCGGATACCCTCTCTCAAAGAAACAACAACTCATATCTTCAATTTGAAGCTCTAGATCTTTAGTTTTTGCGCAAATTTCTTTTCGCCCTTATATATATCATATATGGGCAAAACGCTGAAACGCGTAAGGAGTGAGAGTGGTTAAAATGCTGCTGCGCTGACGAAATAAATGTCTGAACTTGGAAATAAGTCGAAGTTGGGCTCTTATTTTTCTTTGACAACTCCACATACAGGCTTCTCCATTCCTGTGCAAATAGCCCGCCCTGCAGGGTCGGGCCCCCGGAAAATGGAGTTTTTCTGAAGGAATATATATATATATCTATATATCTCGGAGTTCCCACTGTCGTATTTTCCCAAGTTGGAAAACAAAGATTGGGACACGGACTCCAAAATAGGTGCGTGGTTTTCTTTCTTTATTAATCAAGTAAGTAGACGCTTCGGCATAACGCGTTTCGCCCAACAGGTGGGCTTGATCACATATATATATATATATATATATATATATATATATATATATATATATATATATATAATATCCCAGTGCTCCGGGCACTCCAACCTGCTAGTGCTGCAGTTATATAATTGTAAGGCTGCCAAGTCTCCATTCCAGCTCATGCCTCTGTCTTCACCTAGCGATCACTTCATATCTCTTTTTCTCACTCGTGCAGGCTCTGTATCATTCCTGCTGTCTCCCGTTATCACTATAATCTCAGCTTTCTGTTCCTCCTCCTTGTCCCCATCTGCCCTTCTTTTTCTTGGTTTAAGGCAAAGGTTGATTAAAAAATAAGTCCTGTTCTTCATCCGATGCCTGCATGAGATTGGAATCCAGGGACACTCCCTCCCCCGCCCCCCCCCCCACCTATGCCAGATCCGCTCCTTCCTGACTGAATGTCCCAGTCAGGCTTTCTGGCCTTCTACGCTTCAGAAGCCCTTGACCTCAATCTGTGGAGTGTTGCAAGCATCCTCCATGAACCTGACCCTCTTCATCACTTACATGATTCCTCTTGCTAGCATCATCCGCTCCCACGACATAGACATCTTCTACTGCCCAGTTTATATGCTCCCTCAAAAACCCAGAACAAGTTCACCGCCTGCATGACCGAAGTCTCCTACTGGTTCAGGATCAACTGCCTCAAACTCTGCACCAACAAGAAATTAGTTATGATCTTCGTCAAGAACTCATTGCCATGGTACTCGACCTGGTGGCCAGCTGATCTAGGACCCACCTACACCCCACATGCCAAGAACCTTTGCATCATCATTGACAAGAAGCTCAGCATGAATACCCAAGTCAACGCTGTGGCAGCGTTATTCTTCCCCGTACTGTAGAGGCTGAGGAAAATCTGCAAACCGGGACACACTAAACAGTCAATCACAACCTCATAACCAGCAAGTTGGTCTACTGGAACAAACACCCTCTACACTGGCTTCCGCAAACAAGTCGCTAGATGACTACAACACATCAGAACTCTGCCGCAAAAATCACACATAACCTCCCACCCTGCACACACTTCGAACCACAGCTCAAGGGGCTCCACTAACCCAATACACAAATGAGCACAGTTCAGGCTTCTTCCACATGCCCTAAAAGCACAACACAACACTTGCCTGACCTACCTTGATAGCTGTATCTCCTTCCACAAGCCATCCAAACACTTTTACTCCGCCAGGCTACTACTTGCAAACATCCCATGCATATGCAGGAGCACATTAGGTGGTTAGGCCGTCTCATTCATCACCCCTAAAGCCTGGAACAACCTTCCACTGCACATCAGAGCCTCCTCTTCAGTTTTTGAATTCCGAAAGAAGCTGAACGCTTGACTTGTCGAATGGCCCACCCGCCTCCCCAGGGGAGGCTAGGCTTAACACTTAACATAACAAACGATAAGATCATGCATAACACATAGTAACATTACCTAGCCTTGTGTGTGTCTACCCCCCCTCCATTAAAAGTCACTTATAGATATACCACTGATGACATTTACATGATTAAAGTTTACTGTTAATTTTAGAATGCTCAATTACTAAAATTACTGCCTTGCCGTCTGCTGTGATGCTACAGGGAATATAAGGGGGAAATACAACTTTTGTTTATGTAGGAACGTCCCCATTTTAAATTCACCATTTATGTGCTTCACATCGAGCATGTGAGAAGCCTTTCCCGCACTTAAGTTACCTCTTAAAATAAACACACCAAAATATATCATGAAGACAACACTTGAATATGCTATCCGAAGACGGGAATGGCTCTCTAATGAAGATTCATGGGGGTGGCAAACAGCTTTGTAAGAGGGGGTGTGCTCAGCAGCTTATCACATGCATTTCCTGCGCCACTCTGCCTCATGACTGTGAAGAGCAGCTAAAGAGAGGCCTTGATTGTGTCAGTAGATGCCGAAGACATGGCAGTGAAGCATGCGCTTTGTCGTTTCAGTGCGCAGTGCATGTATTTTTGTACGGAAGCCCTAAAGGCAACTCGATACAGTACTGCTCAATCGTGAGTACTGCTATTCACCTGTGGCTCAAGTGGAAACTATTACAGTAGTAAGTAAGTATTGCAGTTACATATAGAAAAAAATACTAATCTCAGGGCAAGGGGGCCTACCATACCTTGCTCCTTAGAGGGCCTTACATCCGCAGAACCCAGCTGTGTACTCCAGCAGCACATTATGCAACCCACTGATACGACTAGTTAATGATTGCAGGAATGCTAAACATATTAAACACCTAGTTCAGATTTGCCACAATCAGTTGTTTTATGCTGTAAATGGGACAGCTTCTGCTCAGTCTGCATTACTGTGACAAACTGCAGTTCAGCAGTGAGTAATACCAGAAGCAGCCATGTTGGATAGAACTGTAATTGGGCACTCCGTTTATTTTTTTCCCACAACAAAAGCATGCATGTATTTTATGTTGTATCTTGTTTTTGGGAAGCCGCTATTGTGCTCCTAGGCTGCCCTCCTCTGCGTGCCTGAACAAAGGCAGAAACAATACCGTGTTTGTGACGATAAATGCAAGACGGTCCTCCATGGGAACATTGTACCAATTAAAAAATTTACTTTGTAGGTCAAATGCCTCTATAACTCATGGTTGGCAAATAGAGCAAGTATAGAGATAACATTCAACCAGAAGACTTGTCTGTGTTTCTAATTCAGCAGAGTTGCTTGAAGCAAGCTTGGCCCTGAGACAACCATGTTTTGTTTTCATGCCCACTGGTAGCTCTGATTGTTGCTTTTCGAGGTTAATGCTCCTAGGTTCTCAGTCTAACAAATGTCACTGTGTACCTCTGTGCAAGCAGATGTGTAATGAATTTAGGGTAAAAATAATGTTGCCACCCGCTTTGGAATAGCTTTTCATGTTGTACTTTGGCGATGACAGGGTGCTGGAAATAAGTTGTTGTCCCTTTTACCCAATTAAATGGTAACTCAATTCACCAGCCTGGAAGGGCTAAAAGGCTAAGTTGTTTTTTTAAGATATCAAACTCGTGGACTGCTCTACAGCGAGTGTTTAGCTAACTGAGCCATTTTGCTGACTTAATCACGATATTTACTCAGACAGTTGGACGCCTGAGGTTGTGATCATGTACTTACGTTGCTGTCCTGCACTTCTATATCATCTATACATCCAAGGCCTATCCTTTGGCGAGGATTACGAGGAGTGGACCCTCCATACTGGATCCAGATGGAGGGGCATCAACCAGCAACTCAGCTGGAGACTGGACTACTATTTTGAACATGAAAAGGCAACTCATGAAAATTATCATGCACGGTGCCATCATGACGGAATACCTGCGTGCGAATATAGCACCCAATGGTTTGATCGTCACCAATACCCCAAGGATTTTCCTAGAGGACAAGCTCTTTAAAGTGGAATGGTCCCAGGTGTCATGGAAATGCACCAGGGATCTTCTGGTACTTATTATAAAAACCGCCAAAAGGTTAGCTGACGACCTCATCCAAAAGATAACCATAGCAGAAGGTACTATGAAGGCCAACATAACCATCACCGCATTCAAGGCAAAACTGGCGGAAATAACAAAAGAGATCAATGACAACAAAGATTACTTGATGCAACAAAAAGTAACCAAGCTCCAGAAGGACATCACACGGTTCAGCAAGGAAAAGGTGTACCCCTACCTTAAAGATGATTTTGTATCTTCTGGAGATGACTACTTATCCGACGACAGTACTAACCCTCGCCGTCGCACCAATTCCTCAAGCAACAACTCTAGTACTGAGTCACAAAGTACCTATTACCACAACCAGCAATCTCGTAGACCTACCAACACCATGTACGGGTATGGAAATTCGCCATACCAAGGACCTTTCCAAGGGCCACCTCCTTTTCAAGGCTCTTATCCATTCCAAGGACCACCTATGTGGCAATATCCACAAGGACCACCACCTCTCTTTCCACCCTTCCAACCACAACCTTTTTTAGGCAGAGGCTGGGGCAAGGGGCGAGGCAGAAGAAGAAGAGGCGCCCAGAACCAACAAAAACAAGTACAATGGCAGAATCAGGCGCCGCAACCACCACCACACATGGAATTACGGAGCCACCAGGAGAAGAGAAATTAATCGAAAACCTATCAGATCGCCCTCTTACCAACACAGAAACAAATGTCCTTAAAAGAGGCTTAGGATTTGTACCTACACCTAAAGTAGATGCCTTCCGCACTAACTTGGAAATCCATAATCTGTTTAGAAAAATCCGCCTCAAGGCCTATTTTGGCGATCAACCGAATCCACAATCTTCGGACACCGGTCTACGAAAACCTTCCACTTTCACTCCTACCACCAGCATGGTCCCATCAGAAATTCTCACTTTTGAGAAAGCAGTACTTAAAGAAATTTCCAACAAACGCCACACTTCGAATTTTTCAAACATGACCAATGAGGAGGCCCTGGCTATAAAAACACTAGCCAACGATGCCTCCATAACGATCAAGGAAGCAGACAAAGGTGGTGCAATAGTGATTATGGCTAGTACAGACTACCGAATGGAATGTCTACGCCAATTACAAAACACTAACTACTACACACCACTTACTACTGACCCCACGCCCCGCCTGTCTACCAAAATAAACTCCATGGTCACAGCGGCAAGGAACCAAGGATGGATCTCTAAAAATGAAGCCGAATTTTTAGTGAACACCAAACCAAAAATACCCTATTTTTACACACTGCCAAAAATCCACAAAGGGGTTTCTCCCCCCCCTGGAAGACCAATTGTGTCTGGCATAGGGTCCCTTTTGGAACCACTTTCTAAATTCTGTGACCATTTCTTACGACCATTAGTGCGAACCACCCCCACTTTCTTACAAGACACCAGAGACGTCCTCAAATTGATTGAACTTACCAACTTGGAGGGCCCACATCCAGATGTACTGCTTAAGCTGGATGTAGAGGCCCTCTACACCAACATCCCTCAACTCAACACTCTTGAGGTGGTTGAGACGATCTTGCTCAACACGACCTGGGACTCACCTACCCCCGTGAGTTTCGTCATGGAATGTGCAAGCATCGCTCTTACCGAAAACTTTTTTCAATTCGAGGAACTTATGTTCCACCAAACCCAAGGTACTTCGATGGGCAGTACCTTTGCCCCAAGTCTGGCATGTCTCTATATGTCGGACTTTGAGGCAAGGTATGTGCTCACGGACACCAACCCTTTTTCGAGTAACGTTCTCCAATGGAAGCGTTACATCGATGACATTCTAATCTTCTGGAAGGGTCACATGGAAGATATTCCAAATTTCATGTCATGGATCAATGATCTCAACCCCTTTTTAAAATTCACTGCCAACTGTTCCACTCAGGAACTCCCGTTCCTTGACCTTACCATTATCAACCAGATGGGCCTTTTGGAAACAATCACATACAAAAAGCCCACCGACAGCCACTGTCCTTTACTATACAATAGTTTCCATCCAAAAGCACTTAAGGATAACCTTCCGTACGGGCAGTTCTTGCGCATCCGCAGGAACTGTAGTCAAATGGAAAACTATAAAAAACAAGCTTCTGAACTCAGTATGAATCTAGCTCAGAGACAATATCCTACCCGCATCATTGACAATGCACAAAAACGAGCACGCAACACTCACAGATCTACCCTTTTGGAATCAAAAACCAAATCTGAATCAGATCTGATCACATGTGTTACTACGTTTACCACAGAATCCAACATGTTAAAAAGGGTCATTAATAAACATTGGCGTATCCTGGACTCAGGTGAATTGTCCATACCAAAACCGAGATTTGCCTTTAAACGCACGTCAAACCTTAAGGATCTCCTTATTAACACCAGACCAAAAAAGACAGACCCTCCAGTTCCCACCACCTTATGGAACCTACCTCCAGTCTGTGGTCATTACCCTTGCGGTCAATGTGTGGCATGTCCTTTAACTCGAGCTTCCAAAACAGTTCAACTGACTAGCAACTGGAGTTGGACCCAGAAAAGACACACTATTTGCAACACCCGTAACTGTATCTATCTGATCACGTGTCCCTGCCCCCTACAATACATTGGGATGACCACCCGTCAAGTCAAAACTAGACTAATTGAACACAGAAGCAACGTACGTTGCAAAAAGACAAATACCAAAATGTGTTCACATTTTGCAGAAAACAACCATAAGCCCAATGATCTAAATTGGACTATTCTAGAGGCTTTCCCCAACATCACAAAAGAAGCCCTGTTTAGGAAAGAACAATGCTGGGTTTTTAAGTTGGGCTCTCATCTCAGGGGTTTAAATGACGACATACCCTGGGCAGAATTAAACAACAATTAGAGACTCCAGGGTTCAACTGGTTTTACGTTATCTCTAATTATTTAATGGTACAACTCCATTTAACTGGTATGATACCACCCCTCTGGTTTTTATCACCACACGTTTTATTACCACATATTTTAACCTTTCCGTTAATTACTTAATGCACTACATCGTATTAAGTCTTGGTATGATTGACATACAGAAAGGTATATGAATAAGGATCAACGCCCAATCAGATAGATCACACCTTTTTCCTTGTATACTTTTAACACTCCAATATGGCCGCCGCGATACTACGGCGAAACAACTCTCGAAAATGATCCCCGTTAATTACTTAATGCACTACACCGTATTAAGTCTGGGTATGATTGACATACAGAAAGGTATAGGAATAAGGATCAGCGCCCGATCAGATAGATCACACCTTTTTCCTTGAACACTTTTAACACTCCAATATGGCCGCCGCGATACTACGGCGAAACAACTCTCAAAAATGATTCCCGTTGGTATTGCTTTGAGAGCCCATTCTAAGATGGCCGCCACGTTCAGGTACGCTCATCACAAAGCGCTACTTAAGCACGCCCACGTCAGCGTCTCTTCACGGGGCCCAGAGCGAGGGTAGGACACCGGCGAAGTTGCCTGTCTACCGCTGTGAGTACTACTCTAGGTCTTTCTTCGAACACGGTAAGCCTGGCCATTACGCCGTTTTTCAATAGGCTGCTGTAACAGGACCTGTCATTGTTTTGTTTTACCTTCCTTTTAGACTCCGGAGCAACTGTAGTGCTCTGTACTTCCCCGTCAGAACGAATTAGGCTTTTGGGGGTGAGTTTTTATGTCCGTCACCGGTTTGACAGCAGTTTTCCCATCACGCATGTCTTTGTAATTCAGTCCGGTTTTTGCCACTATTACTCGAGCTACTAGATCAATAAACTGTTTTACCTAACCGTCCTACAGGTCCCGGTCTATTGTAATGATAAAATGCTATTTGAAATGGTCTATTTAGATGTTGCCTAAACGAAAATGCTCATAACGTCATGACTAGTCTAGTTTATCTTGTTTCACTGAACCACATAAGTTCGCATACCATGCTGGTCACTCGCCTTTTACACTGTTTTTAAACCAATATACCACCTTGGATAACCGAACACTGGTTTCCTCACGACTCATCCACCTAGTCTACCATCACTACCTAGCTGGGTTTGAGTCCTTTAGCCACTTGTAGTTCACAATGTGTTCTGCACAGCACCTGTAATCTATGTGGTTGTTGGCAGGTCTAATTGCTGGTTTTATTTTATTTTATTCCCCCCCCCTTTTTTATCTTGTCCTTTTCTCCCACAGGTTTTGGTACATTCCAAGTACCATTTCTCCATCCACCTTCTCCTGCCGTAATCAGCAAACACTGCGATACGGCGGTGCACTCACTTCTCATTTAATCGGTCCTGACGAAGTGCCATTGACCCCTTCTGGGGCAGATGGGGCACGAAACATGTTGACCACACTCACTTAAGTTTAGCCCTTAGGGAACATTATTTCCTATACCGGGCTTCTTCACACTTTTAATAAGGTTGGAGCTACCTCATGAATAAAAACTGTATTTAGCAGGATGGCTCTTTAAACCTTTTTTATCCACCTCACCCCTAGTGCACCAATCCGCCCTCACACCCACACGCACCCAAACGGCTTCTTCAAAAGATCCCCGACAAAGAGCCCCGGTTTCGGGAGCCCGTCAGGCATTGCAGCGCCGGCCAGACGAGGGGCAAATGCCCATATGATGAAGCATGACATCCCGTGGGGTGTGTGAGGGCATTTCGAAGAAACACCTGTGCTTCCCCTCCCCCCCATTCCCCTGTCTTAGACAGTACCCCCAGGAACTGCTCATTCCTTTTCTACTGCACTTCTATACGCCATACTCTATTAAATTAATTGAGAGTGAAGCCGGGAGGTGAATCAAAAGGGATCAACGAAGGGTATGTTTGTGAGAATGAACTTTTGAATTCACAGGTGATAAATGTATTGCTAAATGCTGCAGGACATTTACCGCTTACAATTGCGCCACCCTTCACCCATTATGAGCTTTTTTAATTTGTACCCAAAATTATGGGCAATTGACCACCTTGGTTGATGGCACAAACATTTAATTAAACGTGTACACTCACACAAGAATTATCCAGGTATTGGAAAAGCAGCAGACATGCAAACAATATCGGATTCCAACCATCTGACCCTTATTAAGGTGGCGAACTGTGACTATCAGTCATACAATTAGCCGTAGTTGATAGCAGCTGAGATACAAGTGACAACTGCATGGAAATCTTTACTTAATTGAAACAATAATATAGGAAGGATAGGAGATCTGCAGAGCATGGCCTACTTTTATGGTCAATACTGCGATATATCCATAATTTAGGGTAATGTGTTCATTCCTGCGCAAGGCAGCATTAAACATGTGATAGTGCTTACACTTTCAGTAAAAACATCATGGGCTATACCCGCACCAGGCACTTGTATTATATTAGCACAATATTCAATATCTCCGACTGTGGAAAGAGTCCTTACTCACTCACTCCTTCAGTATCCATTCACTCACACTCGCCAAGTTCATGTCTCAGAGCCGCTACACTGAGAGAGCGACTAAAGCATCCGTACTGTCACAGGAAATCAATCAATCAATCACGACATTTGTAAAGCGCGCTACTCACCCGGAAGGGTCTCAAGGCGCTGGGGGGGAGGGGTACGTTACTGCTCGAACAGCCAGGTCTTGCGCTGCTTCCTGAAGGAGAGATGGTCTTGGGTTAGCCGAAGGTGGATGGGGAGGGAGTTCCAAGTCTTGGCTGCCAGGTAGGAGAAGGCTCTTCCTCCGGCGGTGGCTCTGCGGATGCGTGGTACGGTGGCGAGGGCGTGGCTGGTCGATCATAGCTGGCGGGTGGGCGTGTAGAAGGTCGTTGAGGTACTTGGGGCCCAGGTCGTGGAGAGCCTTGTGTGCGTGGGTGAGGAGTCTGAACGTGATTCTCTTGCTGACGGGGAGCCAGTGCAGGTCTCTCAGGTGTCCGGTGATGTGGTTTTGTTGGGGGATGTCCAGGATGAGTCGTGCGGAGGCGTTCTGGATACGTTGGAGTCTATTTTGAAGTTTGGCTGTGGTGCCGGCGTAGAGGGTGTTCCCGTAGTCCAGTCGGCTGGTGACGAGTGCCTG
The DNA here is from genome assembly GCF_964204655.1 of Triturus cristatus. Classification (NCBI taxonomy): domain Eukaryota; kingdom Metazoa; phylum Chordata; class Amphibia; order Caudata; family Salamandridae; genus Triturus; species Triturus cristatus. The sequence goes on along the minus strand of NC_140584.1, from coordinate 86,656,596 downwards.
GGTAACGGTCTTCCTGGTTTCTGTGGGGATCCATCTGAAGATCTTGAGGAGCATGCGCAGGGTGTTGAAGCATGATGAGGAGACGGCGTTGACTTGTCTGGTCATCGAGAGGGAGGAGTCCAGGATGAAGCCTAGGTTGCGGGCGTGGTCCGTTGGTTTGGGAGTGGTGCCCAGGGCAGGGGGCCACCAGTAATCGTCCCAGGCGGAGGGGGATGATCCCAGGATGAGGACTTCCGTCTTGTCTGAGTTCAGTTTTAGGCGGCTGTGCTTCATCCACTCAGCGACGTCTTTCATCCCTTCGTGTAGGCTGGCTCTGGCGGTAGCGGGGTCGTTGGTGAGGGAGAGGATCAGTTGGGTGTCGTCGGCGTAGGAGATGATGTTGAGGTTGTGTTGGCGTGCGAGGGGGCTCATGTAGACGTTGAAGAGGGTTGGGCTGAGTGATGATCCTTGTGGTACGCCGCAGATGACTTCGGTGGCCTCGGATCTGAACGGGGGGAGGCGGACTCTCTGGGTTCTTCCGGCGAGGAACGAGATGATCCACTCCAGTGCCTTCTCTTGGATTCCGATGTTGTTGAGGCGCCGCACTAGGGTGCGGTGGCAGACAGTGTCGAACGCAGCAGAGAGGTCCAGGAGGATGAGGGCCGCTGTTTCCCCGTTGTCGATCAGGGATCTGATGTCGTTGGTTGCTGCGATCAGGGCGGTCTCGGTGCTGTGGTTGGCCCGGAACCCGGACTGCGAGGGGTCGAGGGATCCGTTCGTCTCGGGGAAGGCGGCGAGCTGTCTGTTGACGGTCTTCTCGATGACTTTGGCAGGAAAAGGAAGGAGCGAGATGGGACGGTAGTTCTTGAGGTCAGATCTCCGGGAAGGTGGCGGTGTGGAAGGAGGTGTTGATGATGTCCCGGAGGTGGGGTGCGATGATGGCGTCGGCCTTGTTGAAGACGTGGTGGGGGCAGGGGTCGGAGGGGGATCCGGAGTGGATAGTGTTCATCGTGTGGGTGGTGTCTTCGGTGCTGACCGGGGTCCAGTTGCCGAGGGTGGTGGTGGTGGGCGTTGGTTCGGTGGTCGGGTGCGTGGTCTGTGCGTTGAAGCTGTTGTGTATGTTGGCGATCTTGCGGTGGAAGAACGAGGCGAGTGAGTTGCAGAGGTCTTGCGAGGGAGTGATGTCGTTGTTTCCGGCGCTGGGGTTGGAGAACTCTTTGATGATGCTGAAGAGTTCCTTGCTGTCGTGGGCGTCCAGACGTTATTTGAGTGCTGTTTTCTTGGTGGCGCGGATCAGCTGATGGTGTTTACGGGTGGCATGCTTGAGGGCGGTCCTGTTGTCTGTGGTCTGGTCGAGCCGCCAGGCTTTCTCGAGGGAGCGGCAGTTCTTCTTGGAGTCCTTGAGTTCGTCGGTGAACCAGGGGGTTTTCTTGCTGCCGGGTCTGCTGGGAGGGTTCTTTAGTGGTGCGAGGTCCTCGGCGCAGGCGGTCAGCCACTTGGTGAGGTTGCTGGCGGCTTCGTTGGGGTCCGTTGTGCTGGTGGGAGGGTTCTAGCTGAGGGAGGCGGTGAGGTGCTCGGTGGTGATCTTGCTCCGGCGAGGAACCTGTTGCGGGTGGTGGTGGTTCGTGGTTCTTCTGAAGCTGAAGTGGACGCAGCTGTGGTCAGTCCAGTGGAGTCCGGTGGAGTGGCTGAAGGATATGTGCTTGATGGATGAGAAGACAGGGTCAAGCGTGTGGCCGGCGTAGTGGGTGTGGGTGTTCACAAGTTGCTTGAGTCCGAGGTTGGTGACATTGTCCAGAAGTGTGGTGGTGTTTCTGTCATTGTTGTTTTCCAGGTGGAAGTTGAGGTCCCCTAGGAGGATGTAGTCAACGGAGGGAAGGGCGTGCGGGCTGATGAAGTCTGCGAAGTCTTCGCTGAATTGTGTGCGTGGTCCAGGGGGTCTGTAGATGAGGGTGCCTCTGAGGGTGGTCTTGGGGTCGGTGTGTATCTGGAAGTGGAGGTGTTCGGCGGCGGTGAAGGTTTCGTCGGAGTTGGTCGAGATGCGGATGGTGTTCTTGTGTACGATGGCGATGCCTCCTCCCGTCTGGTTGATGCAGTCCCTCCAGGTGATCTTGTATCCGTTCGGGATGGCTATGGCGATGTCGGGCGCTGAGGAGGCGTTTCCGTGAGGAAGGCGACGTCTGGTGAAGTTGTGTCGAGCAGGTTCCAGAGTTCGAAGGCGTGCCTGTGGACGGAGCGGGTGTTGAGCAGGATGCACTTGAGGTGGTTGTTGCTGGTGCTCGGCTTGGCGGGTGCGGTGCAGGTCCGGAGGCAGGTGAATTTGCAGGCTTGGCAGGTGAAGGCTCCGTGGGTGCGTCTCGGGGTGGCTCGGTAGCATTCCGGCCGGTGTTGAGTGCGTTGAGGGTGGTGGGGTCATAAGTCCGTCGTGTTGGCTGGCGTTCTCGGGGGCCAGGGGTCCTGGCGCTGGGCGCGGGCCAGGCGCGGACGGGCGCAGACGGGCTTGCCTTAGGCGCGCCTTCGGCGCGCCAGTGGCGCGCCCGCTGCGCGGCCTCCATATGAGTGGGAGAGGGAGGGAGGAGCAGCTGGGAGGCGGGAACGGGGCAGCCAATGGGGTTCAAGGGGGCGGGGCCGCAGGGACGCAGCGGCGGGAAAGGAGCGGCGGGGGCAACGGTACAGAATGGAAAAGGGTGCGAGTGAGATTAACGGGCAGGGGTACAGAAGGCAAAAGTCAGTACAGGCAGTGGATACAGAAATAAAAATAGGGGTACAATGCAGAATGACGGGCGAGGGGTACAGAAATCAAAAGTTAGCCGGGGTACAGAAGGCAAAAGTTAACACAGGCAGAGAGGTGGCAATCAGGAACACTTAAATCCCATCCGAACACAAAATATTTGCAGGAGAAGTAAGCATTCAGACTTAGGGTTTATTCAGTTCTTTAGACTCGACCTGGAATGTACCTCTAGGCTGTAAATGGAAGCTTCTTTACACCCAGTTCTCCTGGTGGCATTCAGGCAGAGGGTAACCTGTACAGTGATCTGACGTCAGAACCAACTATGCTACTTAATTTATGCCGAGGGCAGAGTTCAGAGTCTAAATGTCTTCAAGGGATCATTTCGAGAAGCTGTCAGGATGACAAAATAGAAAATATACCAGCTGATTTATTTCTCCTCTTACACACCCTTCAATGCCTCCTCCTTGGGTTACAGACCTGCAAATCTCCTGGTTCGCTTCATCTTCCTCCTCTAATCAAACGCCCTGATTGGGCTGTTATCAAAATGGAGGAGGCTCCTAGATATCCTGCTTCTTTGAGAGGCGAGAAGGCTTTAATGACCTGATTGGCAAAGACTCACTGGCCTTTCCCTTCCCGTTGCTTTACCTTGTGATGGTCGTCTGTCCTGATCTCCCGATGCCAGTTCTTTGCAATGCTTTCCTGACGGCTTCAAAAATAATCCCTGGCAGTGTCTCCGAGGCGGCCACCGGTCACTACCATACAAGAGACCCTTTGAACCATAGACACCACAAGTGAAGTGGGTGACCGAAGCTGGGGAGAGTGGTTATTACTGCTAGAGTTTGAAAGCAGCCACATCTACGCTGTGGTCAGAAGTGAGTGTCATGTGCAAGGGTGTCCTTGTTGCTGAACAGGCAGCAGCGAAGGTGAGTTTAAGAGTCATAAAAGAGAGTTATACAGCTGCAGAGCCTCGTGTCAGATGGCAGGAGCAGACCCGGTAAATGGTCTTCCACAATAGGAAAATTTTATAACTGTTTTCCATATCTTACTGTCCCCATTTTCATGAACATACACTCATTTCGGTAGCAACAATAATGTCTAATGCAGTGAGTCCACTTGGGATTAGCGCAGTATAAATACAAAGCTCACTGCCAGTTCTCTTATCCAGGGTAACTTTGCATCAATGCGCTCCCTTAGAACAAGGCGTCCTTTCAGGCTGCGCGTCAGGCCACAAGGAAGTGCTCACTGCGGTCTACTCTTGCCTGTGTTTTTTTCCTGCTTCAAACTGGAGTTATCCAGCCTAAGGGCTAAGGGCTATCATTGATGCGGGGAGGAGGGGGACAAGATGGCGGAGGGATAACGATGGAGGCGAAGAGTGAAGGAAGTCTGCTCAAGGGACAGAAGTCCCTCTCATTCATACAAAAGGCCTTTCTGAGATGCCTTTTGACTGTAGAGTCCCTTTGCTGAGGCCTCCTGTACAACTGGGACAGAACTGTAAAGGGATTTTTCAAGCAGCATCCCCGCTCTTTGAGAGTTTCTGTGAGCTGAGTGTAAAGGTCTGACTACTCTGCTAGTCAAATAGTGTACCCTTAACAAATGGGCATCCCATTGACCAATTCATATGGTCGGTGCTAGTTACTCAAGGAATGCCATTTTAAACAGGTGGTAATATTAATGTTATTATCATTACAGATGTGCAAAATTCACTTAATTTGCCTTCGCGTGATTAGGCCAAATTCAAATTTGTCATTTCACGCTATATTTTAGCGTGAAATGTGTCCTTGCATCAATTTTTGGTGCAGGAACGCTTTTACCAAACGCACAGCAAACAGCCACTTCAGTTCTATTTCACCCGTGAGGGCATGGTACATTTGTACCGTGAATGGTGCGTAGTTACATGAAGTGTTGTAATTTCGGAAATTTTACTAACGTGAAATTCCTTGGCTTAAGGGTGTATTTAGCAAAAGCACTGCGAAAAATAGACACTTGTGTTAAATTGTTCCTGCGAGTTTGTGGTTAATTTGTACCGTGAATAGTTCTCAGTTACGTGAACTGGCTCAATTTCAGGAACTTTGTCTAACTCTCAATTCCTGAGATTATGTGACGTCATTTAAATTTTACTCAAGCCTGGTTATTACCTGAAGAACTGTGAAATGAAGTAGGAATGCCTTCAGTAGAAATGTGTTTCACTTTTTACTATGGGATCAGGCATAGCATTTGTACCAAACCTCTGGTTATGCCTTTGAATCAGAATTCACATAGCTAAACAGCCATGTCTTTGTCTGTGACCATTAATCGCCATTTGCTTCACAAATCTATTGACTTTCCTGACAGTTGAAGCAAATATCGAATTTCCTTCTTTTTAGGAAAATGCTTATAACGCATCTAATTTGTTAGGCTTTATTGTTCATGCTCTCTGCCGATTCTTAGCGCCAGGAAACCTCTTGGTAACAGTGCACTTTGTAAGTATTAAATCAAATGAAAACAGCTGAAAGGGTTCAGTTGGGTGTTTTTGCCTCTGGTATCATCTTATCTGTACAGTGCATATATGGGGGATGGGTGTGGTGAAGCGTAAATGCAGCACTCTTAAATAGACCTGGTGTAGAAGCGGGTGGACATACCTATGGAGGATAACATGAGCACTATTCACGATAATGCTTGTTTGAGGAAGATCAAGGTGAGGCGCAAATTCAGAGGAGCAAGGGAAGCCACAAATGAAGAGCTCAAGAGGGGGGGGGGGGGGGGGGGGGGAGATCCAGGTGGCACATATTGAGGCTCTGTGAAACTGCTAAGATTAATATCGAATTGAGTTTTTTGGTTTTTTTGCAAACTTTCTGAACTTGAGGACATTTTAGAAGAAATGACAAATAACAGTAGAAAACTTCCACCAGAAGTACTCTTTAATGGGAAAACCTAAAAAAAACAACATAGCTGAGGCACTATATCAATGAAAAATTCTCTATGGTAAGAAGCTGTGCAACTCAACAAACTTGACTAATTGCATAAAGGGGTGGCGGAGTGCTTTACTTAAACATACAGTGTTTATATATATAGACCGGAGTTATACAAATAAAATAGTTAAACAGTAGTTATGTTTAATTGCATTTAGCAGGGACCATGTTATAATTATCATATCTGGTTTTTTTGACAAAAGGGAGTATCTCTATAAATTCTTAAGAGCACTTATCCAATTCTTGTGATTCTCACCAGGGGACCACTCCTAAGCTGGATTCCTATAACTTGTGAGCTTACATGCACAAGCTGCCCGCACTATGGTAAAAGATTTGTTCTTTCTAAGTCATGAGAACAATTTAGTGGAGAAAAATGGCTGCCAACATTGCTGTTTTCGACATATTATTTGGTTCCTTCAGTAGACGTGATTTCTGTGTCTTTGTTTTCTTTATTCCATAATGAAAGGGAGATTCAAATCAAGGTCGCCTCGAGGACAGTGAGACATAGTCTGCCCCCACTGGGGTGTGTGGGCCCATCTCGGGGAGCCTCCGCAGTCACCTTAGAAAATATGAACAAACCTCGAGATGTAGCACTTGAAGCGCCAAGCTGAAACTCTTCACCTGTGTTGATGAATGCATGTCTGCAGTTTTATATTGAGTGAGTTGCAAAATTTGGAGCAAATTCCAACACTTCTATGGAAAGGTGGGGCTCCTGCAGTTGAGGTGCAGTGACAACAGTCTCTTGATGAGGTCAGCTGTTTTACTCTGGAGGTTATGAAGAGATATGAGGTCATATTGAAAGGGCTAGCCTGAGGGTTTTTTTCCTGAAAGAGAACAGCAGAGGAAGACGTTTACCTCTGCGGTACAATCTGGCAGTGTGCAAGTGTTAGTAGTACAACACTGTGAGGTAAGCTCTTCCAATCCAGAAACCTCTCACTGAAACCTGCGGAACCCAATGGCACCTGCAGGAGCTACTAATTACCTCACACGCCAACATCACCTGAGGTTTACAGGGAATACAAGTGCAACCGCTTAACCTGAAAGCATAAATTTAACAAAACCAATAACCTAACATCAACAGGTCTGGACTAAAGCCTGTGACTAAACTAGAGCAATTTGGAAACACCAACATATGAGATGGAGAGAAAACAGCTCTAGAACATACTTAAGGATACCAACAGTAGATCATCTGAGCGATAATCCACTGAGGAACACAAGCAAGCATACACAAGAACCCCATCACTATAGCACAGTAAATCCCCAGAGGTGAACTAATCAATGGGAACATCATGACTATACTTCCACACCTAACAATATTATTGACCCACTTACTACCTGAAAGGGTAAATCACTCCAAGCCCCACCCCTTAGGAGGAAGAAATTGCTGACACCAAAAAGCCACAACCTAACAAAGGCAGAGTCTATGAAGCTGCCAATGAGATCATCAAATACATTCTCTCCTCCTTCCCACCAACCAGGCCCACACAGTCTAACACACACAAGCATTAACTTACAACATCAACAATATGGGCACTAATGCACAACAGCCTGATCAAGAAGGAAGATTCCCAGGCCTAATATGAAATAGATCATACTCAAAAGCACAAACACAAGTTTTCTATCTGAAAGAGACACGTTAGTGATAGATTCCTTACCTTACCTTAGAATATCCCCAGGCGTCAGACTGGATCCGGAAAGTTTTCTTCAGCAGTACCCCTGCGCGTCGGCAGGCGTCGTCGTGCGGCTCAGTGTACGTCGCTGGCGTCGTAGCTGCCGAGATGCATTGTCAGAGCTACTTAGACGCGCCCACGTGCGCTGAAGTCAGTTCTTTCTTTTTCCGCGCAGATCCGAGACAGAGCGGTACCCCTAGTTAAAAAGTTCAACTTGGTTTCTAACAACTTCTTTTGTCGTGTGCTTGACTCCTGGTGCAATAGAGATGCCCGGGTTTAGGTCCTGTAGGGCCTGCCGCCGCAACATGTGTCTCTTCTGCTTAGGGCACGCCCATGACCCTGAGGCGTGCCCCGATTGCCAGGCCATGGCGCCGAAAGCTTTGCGGGGGCGTTCCCGAAAGTTGTTGGAGGTCGAGCAATCGGTTCTGCGCCGATCAAGGTCCCGATCCCGTGGGAGGTCAAGGGACCGGTCGCAGAGCCATCAGCATCGCTCATCGAAATTGTGTACAGGTAAGTCTCGGCGCCATAACAAGTCGAAGAAGCGCTGTCGCTCTTCTTCTCCCCCTCACCAGTCGCGAGGCAGGCGGACACTCCCTCGCGGCTCCGTTGGAGCCTCCATCATTGCCTGCGGCCTACCCTCCCTTTCCGGGGCCGCACGCGACATCAAACGAGGTGCAGTCCTTTCTGCCGGCCTTACGCCATTTGTTTGCTCCGCCGGGTCCCTCCGGAGCACCATCGGGCCTCGTGGGTCCGTCGGAAGGGTTTGCCCCCGTGCCACCGCCTCTGGCCTCGGCTATGCCAGCACCATACCCTGCGACGACACCAGCCCTGGCCTCAGCTCCGACCTCGGACCGGGCGCCGGTGCCGACTCCGGCCACGGCGCTGTATCCGGCGCCGCCGCTGGACAGCGCCGACCCGGGACTGGTATCTTACCCTCCCATTCCATTTCTGGGAGGGGAGTTTATCCCGTTTCCCAGGGCTCCTCGTCCTTACCGGCCCCTTCAGCAACCGGTGGACGAAGGGGAATACTGGGAGGGGTCTGAGGACCCTCTTGCAGCTCAATGCGAGGATGAGCCTGAGTGGGAAGGCGATGTGGAGGGTCCAGTGGATCTGGATTTCTCTCCACACCCTGGCACTCTGTCCCCTTCTTCCGTGGCCACGGAGGAAGTTGGAACTTTTTCTGTGGTTTTACGTCGGGCAGCTGAGGCTCTTAACCTTGAGCTCCCTTCTGTACCTATCAGGACCAATCTCCTGACTGAGGTCCTGCAGCCGCAGTCCTCCTCTTCGGAACCGTTACTGCCCTTCAATGAAGCGCTTACTGATATCCTGTTGGGCACCTGGATTAAACCTAACACAGGAGTCCCTGTGGACAAGGGTGTGGCGTGCCGCCATCGCCCGGCTCCGGGCGACCCCAGCTTTCTCACTCAACACCCTACGCCTGAGAGTCTGGTTGTCCAGGCTTCTGCCTCGCCAAGTGCGTTCCCTTTTGCTCCTCCGGACAAGGAACCTAGGAAACTGGAGCACTTTGGGAAAAAGATTTTCACATCTGCCAGCTCTGGGTTGCGGGCGGTGAATACTGTGTGCCTGCTAGGCCGCTATTCCCAGTCTGTGTGGGACACTGTGGCACAGGTGCTACGTCAGTACCCTGTGGAGGCATAGGCGGTTCTCTCCCAAGCCATTACCGAGGGGAGAGATGCTGCGAAATGTACTATTTGTTGTGGGGTTGACACGGCTGATTCGCTCGGTAGGGCACTCTCCACAACTGTGGCGTTCCGTCGTTCTGCTTGGCTCCGCACTACTGGCTTCTCTGGGGAAGTCCAGAACACTCTGTTGGACATGCCCTTTGACGGTACATGCCTCTTCGGTGATGAGGCGGATAGCACCCTGGAACGTTTTAAGGACTCTCTGGCTACGGCCCAGTCTTTGGGTCTTGCCACCACGCGTACTCCCTCGGGGTCCGCTTTTCGGTCCTTCCGAGGCCAAGGTCGTGGCGCCCAGGCGTGTACTTTTCAGACCCGCAAGTCTGTGCAGCCACAGTCTCAGCGCAGCCGCGGATGTGGGACCCGCCGTGGTGGATCCCGGGGACAGCGGACGGGTCAGTCCACCACCTCCCCTGCCGCCTCTAAACCTTCCTAGTCTGGTGTTTCAGGCCCACCTGACACCAGTGGGTGGCAGGATTCGTCATCACCTTCCCCACGGCGCTCCATAACCTCGGGCAGGTGGGTTCTGCAAATAGTCCGCATGGGCTACTCCCTCCTGTTCGAATCTACCCCTCCAACTATGCCTCCTCAGTACCATTGCTTGTCGGGGGAACACTTGGCACTTCATCAGCAGGAAGTTATGGCCCTCTTGGCCAAGGGGGCCATCGAGCGCGTTCCAACGCCAGAAGTAGGTCGTGGTTGTTACTCCCACTACTTGGTTCCGAAGAAGGACAAAGGTCTGCGCCCTATCTTAGACCTCCAGAATGTCAATCGCTTCCTCCTGAAGGAGAAGTTCAAGATGCTCACGCTAGCTCAGGTCTTGTCTGCTCTAGACCCTCAAGACTGGCTGGTAGCGTTGGACTTGCAGGATGCTTATTTTCATATTTCCATCCTGCCCGCCCACCGGCGTTACCTACAGTTCACGGTGGGCCACGAGCACTTTCAGTTAACCGTGCTCCCTTTTGGCCTTACCAGCGCCCCTCGGGTGTTCTCGAAAGTGATGGCGTTGGTTGCAGCTCATCTGCGCAGATCAGGGGTTTCAGTCTTCCCCTATCTCGATGACTGGCTGTTGAAAGCAGGCTCGCCCCGTGCAGTCGTCTCCCACCTCCAGACTACGGCCAACCTCCTGCATTTGCTGGGGTTTTCCATCAACGTGCCGAAGTCGCAGCTGATTCCCTCTCAGAAGCTCTTCTTCATCGGAGCGGTTCTGGATACGGCGCAGTTTCGGGTTTATCCTCACGAACAGCGAGTCCGGGACATTCGGGCTTTGATTCCGATCGTTCAGCCCTGGTCCTGGGTTTCGGTCAGGAAGACCCTGAGGCTGCTGGGCCTCATGGCCTCCTGCATCCTGCTAATCGACCATGCCAGACGGCATATGCGGGCTCTGCAGTGGAGCCTGAAGTTCCAATGGACGCAGCATCAGGGGAACCTGTCCGACTACGTTCAGATCTAAGAGGGCACTGCACAGGACTTGTATTGGTGGCTCACGAACCAGCATTGGGTCAGCAGTAGATCCCTCTCCCTTCCTCAACCAGAGCACACAGTAGTGACTGACGTGTCCCTCCTGGGTTGGGGCGGCCACATGGGAGAGGCGGAGATCAGAGGCCTCTGGTCTCTGGCGGAGTCCAAGCTCCATATCAACCTTTTGGAGCTCAGGACGATCCTACTTACACTCAAAGCATTCCTTCCCTCTGTGAAGGGGAGAGTAGTGCAGGTGTTCACAGACAACACCACCGCCATGTGGTACTGCAACAAACAAGGCGGGGGGGGTGTGGACCCTATGTCCGGAGGCTCTACGTCTTTGTACGTGGCTGGAACGTCAAGGCATTCCCTTGGTGGTTCAACACCTGGCAGGTTCACTGAACGCCAGAGCAGACGAACTAGGCCGACGGTGCATGTTGGATCACAAATGGCGTCTTCACTCAGAGGTGGTGCAAGGTCTCTTTCAGCAGTGGGGAGAACCTTGGTTAGATCTATTCACCACTGAAGAGAACGCGCAATGTCATCAGTTCTGCGCGTTGGAGTTTCCAAGGCGGCACTCGCTAGGCAACGCTTTTCGTCGCGAGTTTAGTTGTGGTCTGTTGTACGCCTTTCTGACTAGATCACTTCTGCCCAGAGTGCTGAAGAAGATCGGGTGCGACCGGGCCCAAGTCATTCTTGTGGCACCAGACTGGGCTCAAAGAGTTTGGTATCCCGAGCTACTCAGTATGAGCGTGGATCCCCCGATCCGTCTGCCTCTTCAGGAGGATCTCCTGTCGCAGCAACAGGGGACTGTCCTAAACCCGAACCTGTCCAGCCTGCACCTCTTTGTGTGAAGATTGAGCGGCGACAGCTGATTCCATTTGACTTGCCTCCCGAAGTCTGTAATGTGATTCTGACAGCCAGGCGTCCCGCCACTAAAACGGTATACGCCGGTCGGTGGAAAGAAATTTGTGGCATGGTGCACAGCGAAATCTGTTGATCCTCTTGTTGCCCCTCTTTCTGAGGTCCTATTGTTCCTTCTTTCTTTGGCCCAGCAGGGCTCTGCTCTGGGCACTATCGAGGGCTACTTTTCTGCTCTTTCATCCTTTCTTAGGCTGCCTGATCAGCCCTCTCTTTTCAAGCCCCCAGTTGTCCATGGATTTCTCAAAGGCATTAATCACCTTTTCCCTCCTATTCCTTTTGTGATGCCTCAATGGGACTTGAACCTGGTTCTCAAGTATCTGATGTGCACTCCATTTGAGCCTCTTCATAACTGTCCTTTGCGGTTATTGACTCTGAAAACTGTCTTTCTGGTAGCCATCACCTCCGCTTGGCGGGTGAGTGAGCTCCAGGCTCTTTCCTGCAAACCTCCTTTCCTGGCGATTCATCCGGACAAGGTTGTGTTTCGACCATGTCCCTCCTTTCTACCAAAAGTAGTCTCTTCTTTTCATCTGGGGCAAACTGTAACTCTGCCCACTTTCTTTCCGCCTCCGCACCCTTCAAGGGAAGAGGAGAGGCTCCACCGTCTGGACCCAAAACGTGCGCTCTCGTTTTATCTCAACCGCACACAACAGTTCTGGGTGGATGACCAGCTCTTTGTTGGCTTCTTTCCCAAAGTGCTCCAGTTTCCTAGGTTCCTTGTCCGGAGGAGCAAAAGGGAACGCACTCGGCGAGGCAGAAGCCTGGACAACCAGACTCTCAGGCGTAGGGTGTTGAGTGAGAAAGCTGGGGTCGCCCGGAGCCGGGCGATGGCGGCGCGCCACACCCTTGTCCACAGGGACTCCTGTGTTAGGTTTAATCCAGGTGCCCAACAGGATATCAGTAAGCGCTTCATTGAAGGGCAGTAACGGCTCCGAAGAGGAGGACTGCGGCTGCAGGACCTCAGTCAGGAGATTGGTCCTGATAGGTACAGAAGGGAGCTCAAGGTTAAGAGCCTCAGCTGCCCGACGTAAAACCACCGAAAAATTCCCAATCTCCTCCGTGGCCACGGAAGAAGGGGACAGAGTGCCATGGTGTGGAGAGAAATCCAGATCCACTGGACCCTCCACATCGCCTTCTCACTCAGGCTCATCCTCGCATTGAGCTGCAAGAGGGTCTTCAGACCCCTTCCAGTATTCCCCTTCGTCCACCGGTTGCTGAAGGGGCCGGTAAGGACGAGGAGCCCTGGGAAACGGGATAAACTCCCCTCCCAGAAATGGAATGGGAGGGTAAGATACCAGTCCCGGGTCAGCGCAGTCCAGCGGCGGCGCCGGATCCAGCGCCGAGGCCGGAGACGGCACCGGCGCCCGGTCCGAGGTCGGAGCCGAGGCCGGGGCTGGTGTCGTCGCAGGGCATGGTGCTGGCATAGCCGAGGCCAGAGGCGGCGGCACGGGGGCAAACCCTTCCGACGGATCCGCGGGGCCCGAAGGCGCTCCGGAGGGACCCGGCGGAGCAAACAAATGGCGTAAGGCCGGCAGAAAGGACTGCACCTCGTTCGATGTCACGTGCGGCCCCGGAAAGGGAGGGTAGGCCGCAGGCAATGATGGAGGCTCCAACGGAGCCGCGGGGGAGTGACCGCCTGCCTCGCGACTGGTGAGGGGGAGAAGAAGAGCGACAGCGCTTCTTCGACTTGTTATGGCGTCGAGACTTACCTGTACACGATTCCGACGAGTGATGCTGATGGCTCCGCGACCGGTGCCTTCACCTCCCACGGGATCGGGACCTTGATCGGCGCAGAACCGATTGCTCGACCTCCAACAACTTTCGGCAACCCTCTCGCAAAGCTTTCGGCGCCATGGCCTGGCAATCGGGGCATGCCTCGGGGTCATGGGCGTGCCCCAAGCAGAAGAGACGCATGTTGTGGCGGCAGGCCTTACAGGACCTAAACCCGGGCATCTCTATTGCACCAGGAGTCAAGCACACGACAAAAGAAGTTGTTCGAAACCAAGTTAAACTTTTTAACTATGAGTACCGCTCTGTCTCGGATCTGCGCGGAAAAAGAAAGAACTGACGTCAGCGCGTGTGGGCGCGTCTAAGTAGCTCTGACGACGTCATCTCAGCGGCTACGACGCCATTGACGTACGACGGAGCCGTACGACGATGCCTGCCGACGCGCAGGGGTACTGCTGACGAAAACTTTCCGGATCCAGTCTGACGCCTGGGGATATTCTAAGGTAAGGAATCTATCACTAACTAATGTCTCTTACAGATATATTGTTACACAAGTAAGTAACTTGTGCAACAAAAGCATCTGGCAATTAATGGAGGAGCACAACCATCCAAAAGCACTTCCACGACAACCTAGACACAGTGCTGAGTGTTTGGGCCCGTGGTTGCAGGTGGAACTTTTTTTCTTGGGTTTGGGACATCTTTTTTCAGATTACCACTTTGATCCAGAACAAGAGAGAGAAAGTCAGAAAATGGGTTAAGAAGGTGGAAGAGAAAGACCAGAAACAGTAACAAGGTGTAAAAACGGGTGAACTATAATCATGCATGGATGAGATAAACAGAGCGGATTGGAGGGTGGTGAAATAACGATGCTTGAGGTAGAACCAAGACAAAACAGCTTCATTATTTGGCAGTGGGCAAGTAAGAAAAACTTGAAAAGTTTGGATTTAAGCACTTTTGTTTTTTTAGAACAATGAAGCATTACCTAGACACCAGGGCTTGAGTCGGGGTACCACTCGTGTGGAGGCGTCCCCTCACTTATTTTGCCGGGAACAAGATAACTGGAGCAAATGGAGCCCCACATTCACTCTTTGGCCTCTCTGGGGCGAGATCGGAGCTCATTCAGAATGCTGCTCACGTGCTGGCTTCTCTGAAGCAATCACATCTAAGGGGTGAGCAAGGGGAGGCAGTGAGTCAGATGGTGCACCTTTCGTGACGTCACCTCCTGTTGTGACGTCCGCGTCCCCCCACTTCTGTTTTTAGGACTTGTGCCCTGCTAGACACTAATACAGTTTCCACATATAAGGACCTTCGGTTTCAGTAATGACCTCCGTACAAAACTTCCTTCCCTAACAACACCAGTGAATTGCCGACCACATGAAGGTTGATAACTCACTTCTACAAGCACCCCCATAATAAGATCTCTAGCCACCTACTTGGCCCCAAGAAGTCGCACCCTGGATCCTGCAGAACCTAACATTAGAAACCCAGAACCAGGGGGAGGGGGGGGGGGATGAGGTCATAACACACATATATTCTGCCCTTCGACTCCGATCCAAACAAATACTAAAAATATATTAGCTGAAGCCTTGCGTGAATCTGCAGACAAGCATTAACATACGACGAAATGTGCCAACCTGAGAATACCCTGAGCCGAGATGTAAAGGGCCAAAGTCGTGTGTACAAACTTGAACCGCGGTGATACACGCGACGTCTAACATTCCCTCGCAAAGAAACGCCACGCACACCAGTACCTTGACTCTAACTTTATGCGACCTCGACCAAAAAAGGACAACGAAGCAGATCTGAAAGACCGGGCCCACCCCAATGCTGCCCATTCGTTAATATCATAAGTGCAACAACACAAAGACCCCAGCAAAGCACACTACTGGGACAACAGAGACAAATCCGCACACGAAAAGCTGCACTTAACGAATCGGTACAAAAGGGGGTGGTAATGGACGAAGCATCAGAACCAATCAAACACTCACACCCAGTCAACAGATCTGTGTTTGATCTGGGTTTAACGAATGTCACCTTACCAAGATAAAAAAAAATACCAATACGCAGCAGCAAAACCGAAATCCGCGAGGAAAAAAATGTGTATGCGCAGAATAAATGAGTTGACACTTCATTGTGATTGATTTTGCGATGCCCTAATTTATAGTTTCACATATTGCTTTAAATAAACGGCTGTTCGCAAAACAAACATGTGAGTGGTATAAAAAAAAACGATTTTATTCTATGTTGGCAGCAGTTTCATCCTATAAAGGCCCTATGCCTCCTCTGAGGTCATTTATTAACGAAACTCCTTGGGGAACAGAAACTGCTTGTGAAAGCTTTCGTTACTTAATAAAAGTGCACAACACAGGAGTGGCGTTAGCAAGGTGAAATCCGCGAGGGATCCTGGCATGCGAGTGTAGTAGCCCCGCTGTGGTCGCCCAGAGGAGCTCGGCCCCGCCCCTGCATAGCCCCGCCCCTTCCATAGCCCCGCCCCCCGCCGCCCTCAGCGGCTCATCTCTCGAAGCGCTGCAGAGGCCGCCTGTGGAAGTCGTTGCTCCTCCCGCGCTGCCCCGGGACCTGGAAGAGCCGCTCTCCGCTTGTTCCTTCCTCGGGCCCCCGGCCATGAGAGGGAGTAGGGCAGGATGAAAAGTGGTTCTTGTTGCAGGTGGTTCTGCTCGACGTGCTGCTGCTGCTGCTTCGCTTGCAGAGGTGAGTGCCTGTCGCCGGCTCTTGAGGACGGACGGGCGAATGACCTGCAATTTATATAGACCTGAGGGCATCGCTGCAGTTTGCTTGTTTCTAGGTGCACTCAAGTCTCGCTCGCAGACACCTGAGAAAAAGTGCTCAGGAGAAGGCAACATGGTGTTCTCGGGATCAACCGTTGCATTCAAGTGGAACGCCTCGATTTGAACCGTGTATCCTGGATACAGAGTGAGCACTGTCAACTCCTCTGGTGCCGACTTGCCTTAAGTGTTTGTGTGAGTCGGGCTGTTACCGGTGGCCTCTGCACTTTTAATATGAACGCGAAATAGATCTGCTCCTTAAAGGTGTCTCGGAGTGCCGTGAAATGTGTTTGAGACCGTCGGGCAACCCTTCGTGCCCGTTGGCTGTTTGTGTGAGCACGCCCGTGGATCCCTGAGCAGGTGGACTCGTGCAGGGCGTAGTTCTAGATATTGTAGCAGGTGCAGTAACGCGAGGGGCCCACTGCGCACTAATTGTATATCTTTTTAATTGCTTGACCTGAGAATGGGGGCAACTTTCCGTACTCGCATTAGGGCCATCCCACTTTTCCTGCTTCACTGGTGGAATGGGGGCAGAGGCACAACTAGAGCCAAATTTCGGGGGGGCTAAGAAAAAATTTCGGGGGTGGCTTAATCTTTAAGCAATAGGCAGAGTGGAGCTGATGTCGGGGGGTGGGGGGGCTGAATCTTTAAGCAATAGGCAGAGTGGAGCTGCAGGGGCTCTTAGAAGGGATGAAACAGCAGCGAGGCCTCATTAACATGCAAATGGCTTTTAAAGACCTGTGAAGTGCTCGGGTGCGGCTGTGTGTGCGCCGGGAAGCTGTCTCATCCCGGGCTGCCACACACGACTTGGGGGGGGGGGGGCTGTTGCCCTTTGAGTCCAATGGGCGTTGCGCGCCTGATTGGGGGAGTGAGTGCTGCTGGTTTCAGTCTGAGTGAGGTGCCGAAATCTTGATTTCAAACTACCAAATCCGAACCACGAAGTGTACCGTGAGTTTGTCGGCTGTTAGGTAGCACTCCGAAACCCCCAGTTCTAGGTTTCAAGTGTGCAAAAGTACGTTCAGCGGCTTTTTTGTACCTGAAGTTAGTCCTGGTGTGTGGAGACATGCCGCGAGTGGCAGTGACATGCGGAAACATAATAAATGGTGATGGCTAAGGCCATGCTTGGGAATCCTGACCTGACGGAATTGATATTTACTGGATTGTGGGTGTGTACTTGGCGAGATGTAAATAGAATATAGAGTTTTCTCGGTGGCAGTGGAACTAAAGTGGTGCCTTGACAACATCGCGAGGTAATTCAGGGGTATATGTGCGGGTGCAAAGATCTGTGGGCCGCCAGACAGAGAACGTAAACTTTCCCAGGTTTCTAAATGGTTTTATTGAGATGGGCTGTAAGCACCTGCTGTTGAGGCGAATAGAGCGTCTGTAATCCAGGTTTGCATTGTAAATGGGTCCTAGTTATAATGTTGAGTGGCATGGAATCATGGGACATTCATCAGTATTAAACGTTTTGTGATGTTTCGTGTTATTTCCATTTGTATAGCGCGTTCTACCACTAGCACGGGGTTTTCGCTCAGCCAGATGCGCGCAGCTGTGACTTTTATATACTGTAAATCACTGAAACAAAAGTAGCGTTGTGCGTGAATGGAGCTGCTGGCCCCCTGCTCCTCCTTAAAGGGCGCAAAGGGGAACACATAAGGGGGTAGCAGTCCGCATGCTAATCCCTGGCTCGCTGTAAACCCTCACTGTGGGGCCCGAGGGCTCGGAAATGTCATTCACATACAGGGATGTCACTGGCCTCGACGGATGCCGCGGGGAGGGTTCAGGCGGGCAGAGTTCAGCCCTCTGGCCTGCAGCGCGGAGGAGAAGACAGGCCGATGGAGTCAGGCATGCGGCTCCGGCAGCCAGAGCCAGTAATGGACCGTGTTACACGAGAGATCCCCGTGCTTCAAAGAACCGATCTGGAACCAAAAACATGGCCGCCTGGTACATGCTAGAGACCGGCCCTTGTATGAGAGTGGCATTCACTCAGTCCTGCTTGGACCTGTAGGATGACACTTTTGGTGGAAAGCGTTAAACTGTAAATCCCGGCACCCTTCATGCTGTTAACCAAAAACCAACGACGGGCTGAGGCCACCCTGGGGACACGGGGTCCGTTGGCCCGGCCTGTCTTCGCCTCCCTGGTCTGTGCACTTGTCACATCTCCGTGCGACCTTCAAGCCGCAGGCTCGAATCCGGCAATGTCAACTTAACCATTCACTCATCCATCATAGGTCCGTGCCAAGGTGAGTATCAATTTCAGTCGGGTTATACATAGTTTGTATTATAGAAATGAATTCAAAAAGGCTTCGGATTCACGCGCTGAGCGATAACAGATTATTGGTATTAGCAGTGTTCATAGTAGTCTGTGCAGTGCCTGCTCTCGGGTTCAGCCGTGTGCCTCATACACTTCTTGGGCATTACCTTTACTTTCACTGTCTTCCTTTTCCTGGTGTTTATTTCTGATTTTAATTTCGCTTCCAGATTTTGCTTCAACGACTTAGACATTCGCTCCTCACTGTGTAAAATAGTATTTCACTCTGATCGTCCAGGCCACGCCCCTCAGCCAGAAGCAGAGGGCGCGGGGTGTGCAGGTGGGGCGCCACGTCCCCCGGAGGGACAGCGGTCTGTCAGTGTTACTGCCGGGATCCAGCTCCTCTCGCTCGGCCCTCTTCCAGGTGTCAGCATTGGTCATTCATTCTGTGCTCTCATCTGTCCAGTTGCCACACTGCATCCATCATCTCCCAGTGGTCCCTCCTCTCTGAATCAGGCGCGCTGCCCCCTGCGTGGTGCAAAACTCTAGTGCACATAGACCCAAGATCTCAAGGCGTGCAGGGCGTTTCCATAATCCGTGCAGTGCTTCAAGGCACTCAAAGCTTTCTTGGATGTAGGTGCTCAGGTGCACACTTGTTGTTAGGAAAGTATGCTTTAAAATTGGGATCTAGAGTTGGCTCCTGAGTTAACAACCTCCTTAGAGAGAAGGTAACATGAATACCTGCCTTTTAGAAGAGGAAATGGCTGTGGCCCTAGAAACCCCTATTAACGGAAGTAGACTAAAGGGATTAGCGCCCAAAATGAAATCTGTTAAAGCATAGCTGCTGTTTCTGCTCTTTAAGTGTAACGGGCACCAAGTACCGACAGCTAAAGTCAAACAACTTTTTTTTTTTTGTAACTGAGTTTGTATCGCCTCAACTGATGCATGGCTTCTGGGCATTGGTATTTGTTTAGATGCTGACATCCTGCCAGTAGCATGGAACTGTCTGCCCCATTGGTGGTATTTTTGCCACCAGCGGTACGTTTTTGTGTCATTGCACTGGCGATGAGACACAATGACGTCTGGCAGAAGGGTACATTGTTGCTGTAGATACTTTTCTTGGGGTAATTTCTTTTGGCCCCATTTCAGTCCATCTCTTGTTTTTGGCCCCTGCACAGCCCCAAACGGAGACCACCCATTTTCTTGTTTTATCATTGTGACATCCTGAGTGCGATGAGTGTGACCAGATGGGTCCCTGTTTTGAATGTGCCATAGGACCCGAGGCGCGGCTCTCTGATGAGGTCCAGGTAGGCTGAAACCCATCGTGGTTTGCTTGTGTCCCTGAACTGGCTGTTCAACACAAACTGTCTCTAATGGATCAGTAACAAGGCAAATGTGCACATATTGCTAATTACATTACTGTAATTAGCAATGGATGACAATTCAAGTATTTCACCCATCATATTTGGGTTTTTCGCCTTTCAGTAGGGCACACGCTTCCAATGAGCATAGATCTTATTAAACCGGTCACAGTGTGTCCAATATATCCATCCATTCGCTGCAAATTGGCACTCCTTTCCTCTCTAAAACGGCCAGCAATTTGTCATTTCTCCTATCCCTGGGTAGCATTGTACATTGGACCAACGGAAGTTTTTACGTTCTTTGGTTTAAATCCTTTCCTTTTTCCAAATGTCCTTGTTTTTGGTACCGCCCAAACCACTTTCTGCTTGCTAGACTATTATTAATAATGTTTCAGAGGACATGGTACTCACTTTATTAATCACTGGAGAAAATACCAGCAGCATAAAAGACTGTGCTAAATTTACCTGGATTAGATCAGGTGAGCCTGGTTTCAGTGGACGTAATCCCTTGCAATGCTGAAGTCGTCTTCATTGGGCCACTTTGTGTAGTGACCCTACAGTCCATTGAACTTGTTGTCCGAATCTGGTTTACACTCTGCCTCCATCTTGTTCCAATTGCTGTTCACTAACTCATTCGCTTTGAATTTCTCATAGCTAACCATCCAACATCAAATTCTCAGTGCAGACTGAAATCTAATGTCCCCACTGGCCTACTCCTATAGGGGAATTCCGGACACAAATCATGACTGGTCCTCAGATGGGTCTTTTCCGTCCACCTTTGACAGTTGCACTTCAGAGCATTGGGTTGACGCATCCGCTGATATGTGGCTCATATTACATGTTGTACTGTCAGCCAGAATGTTTACCAAATACCAGTCATGAAGCAGCACTGATCATAATCTAGGTGCAACAAAGAGGAATTTCCACCCACAGAGGTGAAGAAGCCAGAAGGGCCAGACCAGTTACTTATCATTTTTGATAAAGAACATTTCTTGGAAGAGTTGCATGTGTTGGATTGTGTTTGGCAGCCTTGCACTTGTGTTATTCAGATGCACACGGTCACTCCGCTCAAGCCCTGCCTTCCAGAGGAACTGGGGCCATGGGGCTTTTTGGAGGTCTCCCTACCGCGGATCACTAATGCCAGGTGCCCATCGATGTGGTTGACTCTTTCAGTGCCCTGCCTGCTGTCTGTAGGCGCATGTGCCCTGCGGTTTCTTGAATCTCTCTGGGTCCGTTGAACAGAAGCGGAACTGACTGAATTTTTAATGGGGTTCTGTGTCCCCAAGGCACCACCCCTTTCCATTTGGATTGACTTTGCACGCTAGTCCTAAAGTTGTCCAGGTGTGCCTTGTCTCGCTTGTGCCCTGAAAATGTGCAATGCTAGCACAACACCAGTGAAGAGATGGGCAGCTCCGAGAGCCTTTTCTTTTTTAT
This sequence comes from Triturus cristatus, assembly GCF_964204655.1. NCBI lineage: Eukaryota > Metazoa > Chordata > Amphibia > Caudata > Salamandridae > Triturus > Triturus cristatus. Next base: position 86,635,629 of record NC_140584.1, on the reverse strand, counting down.
TTATTTTAATTTTGTTTCATTTCGCAGTTCAGTGGCACGGAACAGACCCAAAGAGCAAAGCAGCCCACTGCAGAGAACCAAGTAAAAAGGCAAAGGAAATGTACATAAAAAAAAAACAAATATGCAGAGGAAGGTAGTTACATAAATATCGCATTGAGGACAGTAGTTCTAAAAGGAATACATTAGATTGTAACCAGTACATACAGTATCCGTTGTTCAGTACAGTTGGTATCAGTCAGTACAAGTCCTAATCAAGGTACAGGTCACAAGAGGGAGTGACTTGGAGCAGCAGGCGCTCGAGTTATGTTCTGGTTTCATGGAAAAGTATCGTCCTGATAGCCGGTGGGACAGAGTTCAGACGCTGGGCGCACTCTCCAGATAAAGTGAAAAAAAGCTGCAGAATGGAAATAATTGCAGCTCCTACACCAACTAATTCGAGTTCCTATTCGCCAAGAAAGCAACAGGGAATGCGGCCAGTTTCTGTGTTTGCGTTGCACCGGAGCTCATTGAACTGCTGGCTCTTATGTATTATTTTTTGCACACATGAAGCACGCAGGAATGTGGATGAACCTGGTATGAATTAATAACTACTAGAGTGGCGGCCACCGGGGCCCTCCCGCGTGCCACTGAGAGAAAAGAACCCTGGATTAACCTGAACTCTCACCCCGCCCTCCCAGGAATGTGCACCTCTCCTACTTTTCTCCCTGGGAATTTTTGTTTCCTTCTAGGAGGTGCTGTGTTTTTATTGTATTAGTTTTTTGTTTCAGTTTGTCACTGGCACGCATGACTCTGAACTTGTGTAACTCAAAAAAGTAGATTAGTCAGGTGCTGCTTGGAGCCCCACTGTGTGAGGTTTGCACTGAGCTCGTATTACCTCGAGTCGGACAGAAATAAGCTATTTAAATATGTTGTCATCATCCCCTTCTTAAGTTGTTTACCTGTTGGTGAAACTGTTGTGCTATGACACGATGGAAGCAAGCAGCAGAATTTTATCAGTACACGTAGAAACATTTAAATATTTGACAAGCAAATTCATTGGAACTTGAATAACACGGCAGTCAATCGGGTTGCTTAGAGTGCAGCCCGTAACGGCAGCTGAACCCCTCTCCGAAGCTCCCTTAAAACAAATGTCTGACAAAGGAAAGAAGAGGATGGCGAAAAGGGGGTGGCATTTTTGTCATATTCTTGTAGTAATGATAATACTGATGACCATCGAAAGGGTCAATGCCGCCAGTTATTGCCACTTTATGCCCCATATGTCTTTTTTTTGTGGCTCATTCCCTAAGTAAGGTGTAATAAGTATAGTGAGTTAATAATCACTTCTATGGTCAGTCATTTTACATGAATTCTTTGGTGCCAGACACATGGCTTGTATTGGCAAGTTCAGTATAAAAAATACAAATTTGTGCACAGCAAAGATGGCACATTTAGAATGTCTACGTTGAACTATTTAGAATTTGTAGTGAAATGTTGATTTGAACAAAATGTGTTTACATTTCAACAGACTACAGGCCTTCCTGGTCTGAAGAAAACAGTACACAAATGTTTATTTCTCTCAGAAATGAGCCCACTTCCATATTCTCACCAGAAAAAAAGCAGAATACAAATTTGGACCAAAGTTTGTCTGATTGCATTTAGAATTGTGTAAGTCTCATTGAAAGTATTAGAGAATTCTTTTTTAGATGAACTCTGTAAGTTTCACTATAATGTAGAAGGATTCTTAAAGTAATGATTTCTTTAAAATAGCCCTTTAGAATTCTCCAAGTATGTTTGTAATATGCTTTAATAAAGTGAACACATTTTAAATGGTGCATCTATAAAAAGTACTTGAACTGTTTTTAAAATATGCAGAGATTTTTAAGACGTACGTTTTGTATATTAAAATGATACAAAATTATTTTACAATTTTAGATTTTTTTCAAGATAAACAGAATTCAAAAAAATCGAATAATCTCATTAAATGTTCTCAACATAATGTGAAAAATAGATTTTTTTCGGAGGGGAGGATTTTTGAAAAATGCTCAGTCACTTCTAGAATAATTATCTGTACATTTTAAAGTGTGCAGATTTCTCACAGGAGAGCTAGTCGTGTTGAATCCAAGAATATTAAAATTGTTCAGGACAGGATGTTTTGACATCACTGATGGAAGACTGCCATTCTGTAATTGTGAAAAAAACATTTTATGTAATTTCATTAGTAGGACTGGGACTGCCCTTTATGGAACACATTTGAGGTGACAAAACCCTATCCCTGTTATGTAATGCAAATGAGCTTCTTTGACCCATATGCATCATGGCATAAGCTGTTCAACGCAATGAAGTCACCGGAGTGTATAGAATGAAATAAACGAGCCAGCTCCTCTAGCAATCCTTGGGAACAAATGAACTCCTGTTGCTTTTTTTGTGTGTATCAATGTCAAGTCAGTGAAAGTGGGCAGGGCTTAGCAACTAGAAATAGTTGAGCTACTGTTTTGTATTTGGCTCATAGAGAGAAACTAACGTTGGCTGCCTAAGTTAACCCTAGCATTCACTTTCGCAGTGAAAAGCTCGGCTTGATGCTGATAAACAGAGCTACTGCTGGTGGGAAAGTAAGTGGCCTGGTGGCATAACTCCATTTGGCCAAGCTCTTTAGACTCTGCTGCCACATCTTCCTAAAACCTCTAGTCACTGGTCTTTTCCAGAGATTAACAACTTAATATGAAACCGTATATAAACAGTCTTTTAGTTGTTTCCTTCAGCTTCAAACCAGTTAAGAAAAGTCTCTGTTTCTCCCTCAACCTCAGGTAGTTTAAGCATGTGTTTTGTTTAGACTAGACTGCTGTATTTTACTCTAGCCAGGCTTGTCACAGTGCGCCCAAATATCTCTATAGATGATTCCGAATTTGGGAGTCAGATTAATACGTGGACTGAGAAAAAATGATCATGTTTCACCTGCTAGACTCATTGACGTGGCTGACGCCTTCAGTGCCCTGTCTGTAGGCGCCCTTGCCTTAATAAAACTTTGCTTATTCAGACTATAGTCTATAGAAAACCTCCATATATTCAACCAGTGAGTAATGCTTACAATAAATAGGCTAAAAAAAAGGTAATGAGAAAAGAGTAAAGGGAATTCATAAATACAACACTAATTTCTTACATGTTTGCTACCATCTCTTTTAAAAAAACCCTTTACTGAGAATAAAAATCTCCTAATCGCACATGTAACATCCAAAAACCTCAAGTTCACCTAAAAGCTAAATGATTGATCACGATTTACAATTCCATATTTGATAAAAATTGGTTTTAAAAATACTGAAAGCACATTTGAAAACCATAAACAACCTAATAAAATATGCACCCCGTTACATCTTGTCCTCCTCCCGCAGGTGCATATACCCTGTTCATCCATCGTTGCTGATTTTTGTCTTCACTACAAAGCAGGGATTTATCATAACTTTGAATTTTAATACTGCGTCCCTGAGCTTAGAGTTAAGTAAGATCTCTGTGTAAGTAAAGCAGCCATCATTGACCCAACTCTTTTACACAAACAACGTTGATGATTTCCCCCTCAGAGACTGCAGGCCCTCCTCTCTGGCATAGTTATTTGCAAGCCCATGTAGCTCTGGTTTGGATATCTTCGGCCCTGCTTCCTCTGATATTACTTTATTGGCAACCTAATACAAATTTCATTCAACACTTGTCTCGCCTGCTTTGCCCTTTTTAATTTGATTTCAACCTCTTCTTTACAGAAGTGATATTTTTAGACCTCCTGCCCTTGCTACTCTCATCGCGGCTATGTAATCTAAATAGCTCCAACCTGTACCCTAAATAACTCTTCTCCCCCCCCCCCCCCCCCCCCCCCCTCCCCTTATAACCTGAATCATGGCCGAAGGTGGCAATGCGAGGAGTCTTTACACACATTTGCCTTCTTAATTCTAGTCCAGTTTACCACCTAAGGTCAAAATGTCCACCTCATACTGGAATTGAGGGTGAACCATAGCATTGTAGGCTTACAATATAGGTCTTAGGGAGGGACCACAATACTTCAGCTGAATTGCTTTAATGTCCACACCGAGGTCAACGCTGTAGCTTTTAATGATTCTATTTGCTCTTTCCATTTTAGCTCTACATCAAACCACATACGCAGGTATTTATACTTTTCAACAACATCCACTTTATTTCCTCCCAGGAGCCAGTTGAACCATCCCTTTCCTTTTCCTGCACCATTGTCTTATCAAGGTTGATGGTGAACTTCTTTCGTATACAATAATCGTGAAAGACATGCAGTTTCCTTTGTAAACCTACTTCCATCATGTCCCATATCACCAAATCATCGACATATAATAAACACAAAACCTGCATGATGTTCATCTTTGGGCATAGGCCTTTTGCCTCTTTTAACATGTTTGGCAAATCCAACTAAAAACGGGGAAAATAACATTGGGGCCAGAACTCATCCCTGATGCAGGCCATTCTGATCTGTGTCTTCCTTTATAAGGTCCCTGCAGTATCTAATATCACCCAGGCCCAATCCTGGCTATGTAGCTCTTGAAGTAAAAGAAGATCTTTGGGGATTTTAAGCCTCCTCAGCAGTTCTCACAAAAGATTTCGGTCCACTAGATCAAAGGCGGTGTGGAAATCTACAAAGCAACATACATTTCACCCTTAACTAGATTAATTTCCCAGCCATCGCCCATAGCCTGAAACAATGGTCGAGAGTTAAAAGGCCTTATTTAAACCCACCATGTTTAATTGGGATAATATTCTTTCCTTCCAGCTAGGTCTTTATCAGGCATAACAACATTTTTGAAAATACTTTCTCCCCCACAGCCAGTAGGCTGATTAACCGATAAATCTCAAATTCTGTAGTATCATCCTACTTGTAGATGGGTCATATAATTGCACCTTTTCAACTGTCTGGGAAACGTCCTTTGGTCAAGGCATTTTGGAAGGTTACATGCTAAAAACTTGACCACCATACCACATTATTTTGTATTATAGCCACGGGGAGGTTATCTGGTCACTTTACACAGTTAAAGAAAAACAGTAATGGGAAATATAAAAATATGTGAGGGTGAAGGGGAAACAATATAGTTAGTCCACGGGGGGCATTCATGTTTTTGGTGTGTGCCAAAGGAGTTTTGATTAAGGAGCTAGGGGATTTTTTGCGAGAAAGAATTTGAAAAAGGAGATCCATTTAAGATGAACGAGGGAAGGAAGATGAGGCACGCTGAGGAATGATAGAGCTTTACTAGAGCCTGAAAGAATGATTGGCTAGACTAGCCGTGGGCAATGCCTCATAAAGGAATTTTGCATGAAGATGAAGTTAGGTATTGGGATAATGAGAGGCTACCTGGAAAGAGCACAGTTGGGTATGGCTGTAATTTGGGTGGGCGCAGCAGGAGGAATGGAAGATGTGGGTCAGACAAAGAACTGCAGGGGCGGAGACGTGGATTGCTTGTAGAGCGGAGGGGACAGGACAGTGCAAGACCACATTATTTCTCCTGTGGATTCCCGCTCTGTCATTGGTGAGCCTCTTCAGTGATGTGGTTTGTTAATACTACAGCCGTCTTCTATTGTAAATGCTAATTGTTGTTGGGTGCACAGCATGTGTGTTGTTCCTTGAACCCATTCCTTTCCTTGTCTTGCGGCCTCTTAAATGGTGATGGGGACTTTTTCCTGTCCGGCCTTGCTGAAGTGATAGGCTTGCTTGATGTATGGACAGAGAGTCAGGAGTACCATCTATCATCTGCTGCTTTGAAGGAAAGTGCTCATCGCCTGTGAAAAAATCGGAAACGGCACTAGTGTGCTTAACTAGGAACAGGTTGTGTCAGCTCATTTTTTATTTATTTGATCTTTTATCCAACAAGGCTTTCAACCTCCGTAATGACTTCCACATGCTGAGCCATCTGGATGCCATGAAGGTCGCTATAGGGATAGGTGTCTGTGTGCAACCAATACTTTCTCATGTTGCCCTTTCTCAAACTGAGGGTTTACAGGCTACGTGAAGAAACTCAAACAATACACTCTTTGACTAGTTAATTGAACTTGGTCGAAGAGGAGTGTCTCCACATCCGTCCCGAAATGGCTCTAAAAAAAAATAAATGAAAATTCCCTCAGCTAGTGGTGGACATTGTGTTTTTTTTTTTTTTTTTTTTGTTTTGTTTCGGTGCCACAAAAAAACTAAAGTATGGAGATCGCTTTTAAACGTCTGTCAGTAAGTGTCTGACATATCAATTCGAGGCCACCATCATTCTGATTAAGATAACTAAGCTCCCACCCACCCATCCATGTTCCACTTCTGCTTGCTCCAGGTAGCAACCGCACTGGTTAGATAGTTTCTGAATATAGACTGTCTCTCATTTCTTTGTGAACATCATGTATGTGGTTGGAAATTGAGCCTTTTTTGCCTTCTTTATAGTTGTGTAATAACCCCTTCTGTGATCACTTTTGCCCCAGCGACGTACACTACCAGCATTCCAGGTTGGTGTAAGGCAATTTTAAGTTAGTGGTTGCTGTTTCAGCTTGGCTAGCTTCATTTTTTTATTTTATTTGATGCCCAACTTGTGTGTTCTTGTTTTGAGTTGGACCAGCTTGTCCACAGTTGATATGTTGTGCTAGTGGCATGCCACCAAAGCATGGGGTTTGGCTGCATTCATTGGATGTTTTCAACTGTTCAAACTCCTCTCCACTTGACTTGTGAAACCTTTCCGCAATGGGAGTAGGGCTTTAAAACCAATTTTATCAATAAAGGAAAATAGCTTGACGAAACACCAGGATTGTTTTATTATTTTAGTGATTTTGGTATTGCTTGTGAACGCTTGGTCAAACGTGTCTCTAACTTTATGCTATGCATTAGGTAGATTGCTACTTGGTTGGCCACAAAACTTTTCTACTTTTTGGGTGTGAATTGTTTCCTTTTCATGCACAACATGCTGCTTGTGTAGCATGTCGGCCACATTTTCCACAGTTCCCAGTTCTTTAGGGGCTGTTTTGAGTCGGATGTTTGCGTGCTCCTTCTTGTCATCCCTGCTCAGGAATTGGTTGTTCATCTGCTTGGTTAAAAGTATCTAGGTGGACCCTGCCCACTCCGATCCCTGAAGGTGAGATAATGTGCCTTCAGCGCGATAAACGTACTTTCATTTGGGGAGGGGGTAAGCGCCCTCGCGTCTTTATTACAGTATTGATTCTGCCCTGAGATATCGGAGGTCTGGGGTGCCTTAACTACTCAAGAACTATTGGGCAGCCCACTTATGATACATTTCTCAGTGGGTTGTCAGGGAAAGTGACTAGCATTGGTTCCACATGGACCGGGACGTGGCTTGTCAACCCGGCCACGGGGCAAATGTATTGCTATCCCTACTTAAACAGTTTTTTGGAAATATGGGATAGGTTAGCCCTGAAATGGAGCCTTACCACCTTCCCCATACCCAGCATCTCCCGGTCCCCCCTGCCCGGCGCGTAACATGAATTTTGCCCTAGTCTTAAAACCACACTCATTGGAGGGAAGGGTACTGCTGCACCCATAGAGATTTGTTTGAGGGGGATTCCTTCAAAGCTTTTGACTGAAGACAGCAAGAATTTCTTCGTCCTTCGAGACCCTAGTCTGGTCTTTTGGCAGAACTCTGGGACCAATCTCTGGCACATACCAGGTTCTCCAGCATTCCACCACACCCATGCTTATTAAACACAATGGCATTTAGATGTTGTTGAAGATATAACCACAAAGCAATGGGAACAACTTTGGGGAGATATCCCTTGAATACACAAATGTATAACAAAATGTGAATTGGCATACAAGGCAATAACACGCTGTTATCTCACACCCAAGCACCTGCATGCTATTTTCCCTGCCTCCTCACCACCCTGCTGGCGCTGCACGACGTCTCTGGGAGATTTTTCATACACATATGGTGGTCCTGCTCCATTTTCATAACATTTTGTAAGGAAAATCTTAGCCACATAAAGAAGACGGTGAGTTTACCACATCCAGATTCTTACTTGACTATCATTCTAGGTGTTCAACCCCTGCTCTTGAAGCGATGACTCGCACTTATTGGTACCTAATTAGTCACGTGTTAGGGGCCACCAAGCAACTAGCAGCCCTACACTCGAAAAAAATCACACACTCTTCCAATAGCTCTATGGTACACACACATGTGTCCGGTCCTTGCGATGGAAATCCTATCTCATAGTCACTCATACAGAAAGGAAATTCAGCTAGATTTGGCAACCTCTCATACTCTACTTTTCGAGTCTGGAACACTCATGCTTCACACCTCCTAGACTCATGGCCCTTCAGCTTTTTGACTGAGCCTCCATGTCCTGCCCAAGTGGCTCGTCACTGCTCCTTGCCTCAAGCTCTTCACTTATAGGTCCTCATGGATTCACAATCTGCAACAGATGACTATCTAAAACTTACAATCTAATTTCTCCTTTCAATGCGTGTTATTGTTTTCTTTATTCTGTTTTGTTGAATGTTTTTCATGATCTTATTAAATTGATTGTTCCCAAGGACCCCCTTGGCGTTCCGGCAATAACAGGAATGTAAAACGGCTATATTATGGTGGGTGGCCTTTGCAGAGCAATGTAATGGGATACTGCATCCTTGATGTATCTAAGGAACAATGCTTTTTTTTTATTGTGGGTTTTGTATAGGAAAACTGTTAATAAAGAGATATCGGGGTTAAAAATAAAGTATCTAGTTGGGAGTTGGCAGTCCACAAGGTTAGTTGCTTATGTCAACCTCTCCTCTAATGTGCATATCTTGCTTCAGTCATGGAAAAGAAAACTGTTGCTTCAAAAGTGATGCGTTAATCATTCACTAGGTTATTGATTTTCGCCATTGTGTGCAAGCCGAGTAAATGAGCGAGAGTTGTGAATGGCAATATGAGCCGTATTGAGGATTTCAGCTCCTCTTGTACAGCATCTTATTTGTGGATGGATTATGAAAGCAATAACGTCATTACATCTGTTTGGGAGGAGAGGTAGTGTTTTGAGCCTCTGGTAGTTTGTGAACCATAGGGATTGACAGACTCTCATGGCTTCATGCATCTTAGCTTCTAGGAGCAAAGCATATGTTGTGTGACAGCCCTGTGTGGGATGCTTCCTGGCCAGGCTCTAGCTCCTCGAGGTTTCAGGTTTTGTTGACTGTTATTCTCACCAACCGGCTTTTGACTCCAACTCGTATAGCCACAGTGAACCATGAATCTCTCAAGGTTTCCCTTTCCAACTCTTTAACTGAAATGGTCTGTTCAGTATACCTGAATTAGGTTTCTATTTCCACACCTCAAGACCAGTAACATCAACAAACTAGTCATTCTGTGTAGTATAATGTAAAATGGCATCTTAGGTTTCCTAGGCAGGTTGTCCTATAAAGCAATATTTCGACGAGGGGACATATCAAAAGGCTAGTCTAAGTATTTTCACTGGGGACATGAATATAATTGACAAAAATTAGGGTAGTCCTCTACGTGTGTGGTCATTGTCACAGGTTGTATGTGCTAGAGCAGACAACAAGGGACGGGCAGGAAAACCACCCTTTTGTTTACCTCTACGATAAGGGTGTGCCAGAGCTCCTACTAAAGAACATTATCCAATCCTTGTTGTCCGAGTCCAGAATGCAGCCAAGAAAGTGGGTACAAACGCCCTGACAAGTCCCTTCATGTGCCTAAGCATCACCATTCAAGGAACAGCATGCAGGGCACCCATGCACTAAAACTGACAGAGCAGCCCCTTTCTGTGTGATTCACATTCCGCGCATCCATCTCAGAACCTCTTTGCTAGTGTGCATGCATTAGAAATGTGAAGCATGTGCAAAGGGACTCCATCATCTGCATGTGGAACATAAGGGATCTCCATCTTTTGTTTGTGCTAACTGGAAGAGTAGGAGGCATTTGATATTACAGAAGCGACCTTAAGTACCCTACACTAATGCCAGTCAACGCACCCCTGCAGGACCAATAGCCCGGATGGCTGTTTGCACATGGAAGGCATGTATGATCATCTGGCCCCCTGAATGTGTATCAGTCATCTGCTATTCCAGATGACATATGGTTTCATATCCATCAAATTATGGGGGTGAAATCTCATACCATAATGTCCATCTCATTTGCCACATTCCAAGTCCTTGTAGCCACGAGAGCATAAGAATTGAAACTGTCTAATTTTTTTTTAAGGTTCCAAAAACAACGCCTCTGGCATCGCTCTTGTCATCTGTAGATTTCGATAGTGTAGCTGACGGCAAATTTGCAAGCACTTCCCATTCAAGTACAGAAAGCATTTCACAAATCTGACATTAGTTAAATTTTTGGGCAAGTGGGTGTAGGTAAATTATAAGTTAGGCGTTTGATGTGATTCTGCAAAACCGGTTGCAACTAGATGCATGTGGACACCTTGTTTAGGTTGAGTTTTGAGAGCTGTCCTACAGAGCTGTAGTTTGGGAATAGATTTCACAAATGTGGGTCAATCGTTCCTAGAGTGTGGTCTTCTGAGCTACAGGTTAACTAGTATTACAGCTTCCATATTTGGATACGGAGATATGAAGAAGTGTCTTTGTTGTTTGAGTAGATGGTTATATGACGTGGCGGCTAACATCTTGCTTTAGAGGCAAGGTAGGTGAAATATCCAATGATGGATGCCTATTTTTGTCTGGTATGCTGGCATCCTGGACCCGATCACCCTGTTCCCCATTCATGATACCTGCAGAGCTTCTGGAGGTTCGCGGATGGACTGGACTAGCAGTACACTTTCCCATTACGAACGTTTGCATGCGTTTTGCAAAATGCCCAAAAATATTGTTAATTTGGGAAAGATGAAAAAAAACAACCATACTCGCCATACCTTTTCAATTCAACTTTTGTTGGCAAACAACTTTATAACACACGTTTAAAATTGTCTTATCTCTACTGTATCAGATAACTAACATCTCTACGGGCTTAAAAAGGTAATGCATGGGCAACTTCCAGCTACAAACAGAACAAGATATTTTGAATTCTTGCCACTGTTCCATTGAAACATCTTGGACCCTGTTACAGAAAACAGCTAAAAATGGTTACTTACAACCGAATGCAGAACAGTTACTCGGTTGGGCTCTGGCACACCCTCATTTTAGAGGCGCCGGGAGGGGCACCTGGTATGTCTGCAGTCACCTATGGCACCATCTCTCCTTGGGTCATCCATATGCCCAATAGCGCATCAGCCTTTAACTGACACAAGTTAAAGCCACTTTGAAAGTAATCTTACTACTTGGACACGCAGCTGAGGCTCAAAGTCAAAGGGTGAAAAACAAATATAGCACAATAAAAATGCACGTTTTAATAATATACATTCTGACATACTCTATGCCATTCTTGTGTGCTCAGCTTGTGCTCAAAATCTCCACCCCATTCAAACGTGCCTAATGTGGCACAATACCTAACCATTGTGTGGTTTCAGCACATTTGTGCCAATGTTATTTTTGGCTCAAAGGGCAGTGGAACAGCTGTTTAAAGTTTCGTAATCGCGCTGCTTATATGTCGCAATTCGTTGCAGTCTCCACTGACTGAGTTAAATTGCGAGTCCGCTATATCACTCATGCTAGATTCTGTTGCCTTTTCTTGAAAATACTATTTCCCCTTTACATTAAAATTGGGCCTCTTGTCCATCAGTGGATCTTGCTACTTAACCAGACCTACAGAATGAGAATCACGCAATGGATTTGTAGTTCCTGTGATAGAAACACTCCTGTATTGAGGCACTGTCTCGATGTAGGGACCCACTGCCTGACTTTCAAGTCATTGAAAATTATAAGAAAACTTTGAACCTTATTTCTCAGATTGAGGATGCTGCAACTTAGGTTAATAAAAACCGAACACATCTCCCGTCAGCCATTGTAATTTACTAAGAAGTGTACCCCTCAAAGTAGTAGAATAATAAGTTTATTGTGTTCATTAAAATGGATACATAGAATAAAAGCAACTGCAGAATAAAATTAGCTGTCCAAGTTAAGTCTTTTAATATAATTAAAACTTCGCAACATCTTACATAGACAAGCCTTAAAAGGTAAAACAAGAGAAAGAAATACATTTTCACAATAGCCTCCTAGCTGACGTAGTCTGTATTTTTACGTTTCTGATAGGCTATGTCCAGGAATTTCCCCAATTTGCCGCTGGATTATAACCTAAAGCACGCCCATGTTGATTCGCTTATTTTTCATAACTAAAACTCTCTTCATCGATAGTAAATAGGTTTAGAATAACGTCTACGTTCGGGCAAATACTTAAAATGCATTTGAAGATTTCCTCAAAATTATTACATTACTTGGAAGAAAGGCCAGGGTTATTTGTATTCCAGGAGCCCCACGAACCCCACGAACTGCTTCAGAGGAATTGATAAGAGGAGAAATCTTCGGAATTTTTGTTTAGTTTCTGCCTCCAAGTTGGAGTCCAGATAGTACGGTCTAGGTAAGAAATATGATTCTAGTAAGTACTCTGAGTGTTGGTATCGTGATACCCTGAGCAAGTCAGTTATTTGGAGGGACTCCTGCTGTCCTTGTCTGATTTTGTTTTTACTGACTCTTTTCAACATACTCAGCAGGTCCCTGATAGATAGCAGATTAGGTTTGCCTATTAAAGCAATAATAGAGTTCTCACAAAGAAACCTATCGGACCGTGTATTGCCCATCAGCTCTTGGTAGTTCAAACCCTTCATGTTAACATTATTTCAGTTAATGCAATAGCTGACATTTTCATTTTTGGGAATAAATGAGCGTGTTGGAAAAAAGATTTAGTTCAATATGGATCATAGCGTGAGAGGATGATAGTCTGATTAAAGAGTCAAGCGTTTTGTATGAAGATAGGTTCTCAATTTACTTCACCTTGAGGACTATTGAGGCATAGGACAGGACTTGGAATAATATTAGCAGTTAGTGCTTTAACAGGTTGATCAAGTGCCCTGCCCTGATGTAGTTTAGCAAACCGTTTCAAAGATGTGATTATCGTAGAAACTTTGGTTTTCAAATTGTCAAGCTGTTGTATTGAAGAAAGTTTGGTATTCAGTATGAAACCCATATTAACACAAGTATCTGCAAGATCAACAAGTTGATGTCCAAGTGGCCTTTGAAACTTCCTTATCCACTCTCTGAAAGAAATAATTTTTTTATTGGTGATACTGAGAGAGAGGCCATATGACTAGTTGTAATTGTGGAGAGGAAATAGCTCTTTCTGGGGAGTGGTTGGAGTTAAGAGCACAATGCAAAGTTATCTGCATATGCTAGAAAATCTTATCAAACTGTATCCCAGTCTCAGCAGAAGAAAATCGTGTTTATGGGTTAATGAGTCTGTGTCCGATATGTGCAGGGAGATTAGTAAGGTGGCAAAGACCCATGCATGAGACAGTTATCAATTTTTATTAGAAATAACTGATTTCCCTGACAGTGTGACCTGCAGCCAGGTGTTCTAGTGGAGCATCATGATCCTATGTAATAACGCACTGTCCATGCCTAGGATTGATAATTTGGACCAGAGTAAATTTATGTTTACTTTGTAAAATGCTGCAGAGTAATCTTCATAGCAAACATAGAGATATTTACCTTGAAGTAGTGTTTGCCGATCAAGATAATAAGAGCTGTGATGTTGTCGATTATTGCTCAGCCATGTCTAAACACCGTTTGGAAAACTGGTAGGAGACTATTTAGAATTGACCAACCCGTGAGAAGAACAAGTAAGTGTTTGGCAAATAATTTACCCTGTGCGTCCAAAAGAGCTATCAATTGGATATTGGCTGAATCTCATCTAGAGCCCTTTTTTTTGTAAAGGTTGGCTGATTGGTCCCTCCCAAGACACAGAAACCTGACCCGAGGACATGATTGTATTCGGGCTTCAATATCCGGCTCCATAGCAATGGATTATGCTTTAAAACTATGATGAGAATCCCATTGGGGCCGGGAGCTTGAGAGTTGTTACATTGTGTTAGGAGTGATAACATTTCCTTCTAGTTTGTTTTGACTGTGTTGTGGCTGCTAGCAATGGGTGTCTCAACAAGATCAAGAAATGAAAATGTCTGAAACTCTTGTAGTATTGTCCCTGGGATGCCCTGTTGATTTAATGATAAGAAGTTGGCGGTCATAGGACAAAGGTGGTCCTGCCACCAGTTACTCGATAAGCACACTAATGTGTCCCATCAGTGTTACAGCCGACATGAAACTAAAACTCCGCATTAGTGCTTGCTAAAGAAGAGTAATTCCTTACTAAAAAAGATTATCAACCGATTTTTGTCTTTTTTTATTTTGTATTGAAATTTATGATTTAGTAATTGTGCATTGAACAGGCATGTCGCCTTTTGTCTGTTTCAGTGCTGTTAAGACATTATAAACATACACAAATGCAAGTCCACCAAGTTCAAATAGATGTTTTCACACTTACTGATTAGATTTATGGTCTTATTTTTCTTGAGTACGTCCATGCTTTTCTGTGTAAATGATTTGCACTAGCGCCTATTTGGACGTGCTGTGCACCTTCAGAGACTGTACTTGGTTGTTAAATTGATCTTACCCATGTATTCCTCTTTCCCTGGTTATCTGTATAGTACTTCTACCTCCCTAAAGTTATCTGAAATGATTGTGTGGTATACAAGGGATGGAAAACCGACCAGAAGAGAGAAAATGAGGGGGCAAGAAAGACTGGATGTGGAAGGTGGTTTGAGGATGTGTTGTTTTTCTAAACTACACATAAATCTCTTGTTCACAGTGAAAGAGCATTATAGTAGCTGCCCTGGAGGGGAGCAGGGGATCGATGAAGAGAATGCGTAAGGAACAGTTGTGGTGATTGGGCGAGTGATAATGGTGTGAAGTGTATTAAAGAAATAAATCAGTGCCTGGAAGATTTTGAAATACTTATTTTGTTCAGTGTATGGTAGGGCAAGCCTGAGAGAGTCCCTTGAGGTTAGAAGACCGTAGCGTCTATGGGTAGACCTTGCACTGTCTGTCCTGTGGCGACTATTGGTTTTTTACTATCAAATAAAGTTCACCTAGAAACATTTATGATGGAAAAGTAAGTTGGATCTACGAATACTGAGTAGTGAACTAAAATTGAGTCGAAGCTTGCTCTGAATAATTTGCAAGTCCAGAAAAACTGAAAAATACCCAAAGACCGTGCAGGATCTGCTCAGTTCAAACTAATAGAACCTCGAACATTTGTGTTTTGATAAACGAGATGTCGAGGTCGGCCAGGTATCCACAGTACTTTTGTATTCAGCACCTTTTTATTGTGAAGCAAATACATGGAAAGAAACCGCAGTGGAAAGTAAAGTATTGACCCACCAGCCTTGGCACTGAAGTGCATTTCTTCTAATACGGATGTGTACATGTGATCAGGAAAAGGCTGACACTTGCAGTTCAAGACAGACGGTGGCTAAAGTGGCCTGGGCCTTTACTGGGCACAAGCAAAATATGAATGACAGTTGAACAGACCAGTGGATGAAGAGGGCTACCTTAAATTCCCTCTACATTTGTGCACACAAATGCATATTTTATTTGGTTTTTTTTTTTTATTAGATGAGGCTGGCTAAACTGGCCATAAGCCAGAACTAAAAAGTAGAGAAATAGCATCAAAGTATTTGTTTTAGTTCAGAGAACTGACAGAAATAGACATATACATACCCCTTTTGTATTTTTCCTTGAGTCTTCAATTCCACAGTCGTATTCTGGCCTTTTTCTGCATAGTTTATGCTTTTGCTCTTGTGCTCTGTTTGCTCTCTTGATAACTTCCATCTGATATATTGACATCCCAATTTCAAGGCTGAAAAGTCAGGCGCTAAAGTGTACGATGCAGGAATTTTTGGAGTTTATTTTTCTTAGATCATTCGTTTACAGTATTTACAGGAAGATAGCCTTCTGGTCTTGCTACTTACTTCTATGTGTATCTCAGCTGAAGTGTTTAAACGTTGTGAACATTTTAAAAAGGGAACATGAATGTATACTATTTTTTTAAACAAACACTAATATATATACTATTTTAAAGTAAGAGGTCCTTCTTTCACGACACATAAGCTAACGGACAGTACCAAAGCAAGAACAACCAACCAGTAGGAACTAAAGGGTACCTATATTAAAACAGAAATACGGTGCGCAGAACATATTTGCATATACCTGCATGTAGATGCCTGACTAGGTTGGTGCTTGTGCCTTCTGGGCTAAGTTTAAGACTGAATGTTGAGATAACCAAGAGCATTAAAATGTATCAGCTTGAGGCCTTTAAAAATAAGCACTGGCAAAGCCAATAAGTTTGATGTTTGTACTTGACCGCTGGTCAAAAACAATTATAAAAGCCTGCTTTCATGCACAGCAGTAGAGGGTTGGTCTGTTTCTCTGGCATGAATGAAATAAATAAATGTGTGGTAACCGTGTGATTTTCAGGCTTAAGATTATCACCTCGTGCATTCTATTGGGGTAAGAGGAGACACCCAAGCAGCCACCAGAACGAAGATGAGACTAAAATGCTCTTGTGTGCTGATCCAATATGTGACTGACAATTTCCCAAGCCACTGGCTTTTGTTTGCCCTGGTTTGCACAATTACCGTTGCATGTCAGATCCAAAGAATTTCTTTAACTTCCCTTTTCGGTGCTAAAATTCTTAGTATGACCGGCGAGTGCCATGCGCATTCCTCTAAAGTGTACCATGATTTAGTGTGCCAGCATCTCAGACGGTGACACTACTGCAGGCCTTTTTTTTTTTTTTTTAAATGTGTTTTTGGGAAAATATTCCCTTTAGACCCCCCACAATTATTTGACTAGTAACATCTGGGGGCTCAGTTAGTCACACCCAGTGCCTCCCTCCCACCACATTGCTGCAGGTACCTATGAAAACCGTCTTTGTAACTGGGCTGTTTTACCGGCCTGTGCCCACCCACAGCTTGGAAGTACAGACCTGTTCGTAGGGCAATTTCAGAGCCAAGTAAGGAGCATTGGTATCCTATATATAATCATCCTAAACTTAGACGTGAGTTTTCCAGAGCTTGTACCACTCTCATGGTTGGTTTCGGTGTTATTCATTGCAGCTGCCAGTGCCTTGTCATCTTTGGCCACAACTTTACTTTTGCTTAGTTTCATAGAGTTTGACTTGTTTTGGCAAACGTCTTAAATTGATCTCCACATCTAGCTATATTTTTTTTCTTTCACTACTTTCGAAATTGCGCTGCATCTCTGCCCACACTTTCTTGCCTTTCCTTTTCAATCTTCTCTGTGACCGTTAGTCTTGAACTGAAAAGTGTATTTCACATTTGTTCATATTGATCCAAGTACTGTATTTTGATTCTGGTGTCTGATTATTTATGAATATTTATAGGTGCTTTCTTCTTAAATAATCCTTTCAGTCTTTCTTGGGTGGGGAGCGCTCTATATTTTATTAACGCAGGGAGATAGCTGGCGTTAGCTTGTAACCTGACCCATCATCTTCAGAGGGCTACGGCCATAAAGGGTTGCCTGGCTCTGCCTATTTGTGCTATACAGATTGGACAGTATTGTGAGAGGTTATACTGTCTGGGGTGTCTTTCATTGCTGGTCCTGACCTTAATTGTGGTGTTCTGCTGGAACTGGTTTCGGTAGAAGTTTGCATGTTTCATCTTCTGTTGACATTTGGGCACAGTGAGGAAGCAGATGGAGGTATGTGAGGTATGTTGCTCTGATAGTTTTATCATCTGATTCCCAAGAGAGCGCTCCTTCCTTTCTTTATGCTGACTCCAGTGGGGTGGGAGCATGTTTTTCCAGGATATGAAGTGGTGTTTTTTTGTTTCTCTAGCGCAGGAGGCCCGAGACCAGTAGTGGTTTTCCGCCTTTGCTTTGAGTAGTGATCTCATGAGGATGAGCTAGTGCGCTGCCGACTGTCGCTTTGCAGCGGATGAGGCAAGCTACCTCCTGACCCACCATCGAAGAATGGGTCCATTGTTGTAGTATCCACAGCTGCTCATAAAATGTGTGTAACAAAGTGGCTGATTTGTGTTTTTTAGCCAACCAGTGAGCAGGCGGACTGCAGAATGTCATGGATTCCTTTAAAGCAAATGTTCGCTTTCTGCCTAGGATACCGATAAAATAATTGTGTTCCATGAACGTTTGGGGTAAGTAGGCAGTAAGTTAGAGAGAGTCTGTTCATAAGGTCAATGTGTGTGTTTAGAAGGATGACATTTCTGAAAATGAAAGAAAAGGCAGTCACTAAAGCAGTTTTCTGAAGCGTGTCACATGCTTGCGTGTCCTTAGTTAGAAGTAAACATCATCATACAACACTTGTCTCTGGAATAACACTGAAAAAACACGTCGAATCCCACTGAACACAATGAATGAGGCGCGCAAATCTCACTGCCTAGCAGAAGGACTGATGTGATCACAAACAATATCTTTAAAGAAACATGTCATTTTAGCGAAAGCACTACTCGGAGTTGTTTTATAGAACTACACTTGCAGAGAAACCACTACAGAGAACTCTTAATTACACTTTAATTAACTTGAGAACACTTCCTAAAACTAGGCTACATGAATGAATTTCTTATTGTAAAACATATCGTAAAGAATTTTAACCTGAACTCTTAACAATAACTGAATCCCTAACTCTAAACATAACATTAAACTGTAATCCTAATCTTATCACACACACTTGTCTTTATTCAGTCCTGTGACATATTTGCCATTTTTAGGTCTCTTCAAAGGTACCTTTATGTTCAGGGTTCTTAACAATGAAGTAATCTGTTGTTGAAACCTAACCGTGGTCATACACCTATGATTACTAACCACCAGAATAAAGTGTAAGGGTACCTACAGGATTTTGTGCTAATTAAGTGCAATTTATTTATTTATAATTTATAAAACGCCCAATCGCCGCCGGAGGGGTATTTCCACGCTGCGGAAGTGCAAAATTGAACAATACATACCTGCATTATTTTGCAACAATATATAATTCCCCGATGGCAAGAGGAGCGACTCAGAGTGAGCTATTGATGTCTGCCTCTGTACAACTCCATCTTCACCAAGCTAGACTTTTTGAATTGCTTTTATTTCACTCTTGGCCTCTTGTCAAAAGTTGTTCGAATTTAGGTTAAATGACAGTATCTGTGAATTTAAGTCAACTTTAGCGAAAACATTTTTTGCCTGTAATTCTACAAAGTTACTTAAGCAAAATGGAACTGTCCTATGAACAGTAGTACGTGCGGGCTGCCCCCAGAACATGTTGATATTTTTTCAAAAAGTATATACAGTATTCTGTGTTGGACAGGCTTGGCATGCTGCAGTTCATTATGAAATCGTGTATGCCTTTTAAGAAATCTTCTCATGATGCCTTCCAGAGAAGCTGTCTCTCCCAGCTGTGGATTTCAAAAGTGTTGACTGTGATATTGCTATATCATTGGTCTTCAGGGCAATTATTTTTGTACAAAAGGATGTTTGGCGGAATTTGATTTTCTGTAGATTCATATGAATACAAAAAAGTGATATGGCTTAAAACTGTCAGTTATGCAAAAATTGGCTGATGTGTGAGCTACATAACACTCGCCCGACGAGTCATGAAGATTTGGCGATCATGTCAGTTCTCATAATGGATGCTGATTATTGAGTTGACTGTTTGCCAGAGTTATGATAGAGGTAGGTTGCAGTTAATTTCCGGCTGAATAAGTTAGTTATTGCAAAACTTCAGCTTTAACTTTCAAGTTCTCTTTGCACTGGTAATTAATATTTTGAATGATTCAATTTGTCATCAGGTTCCCCATTAACCGGGTCTCTGTTTGCATCCGCATGCATCAATAGGGCAATTGGTGGGGTCTGAGCACACATTTAAAATTGCTTCCTTCGGTGACTATTTCCAGCTGCCAAGAGAAGAAAAATGTTATATATTTCCTTTTCTACCATCACTAGTCAGCGTCTCTGATTCTAGCACAAAATCCTGGCAGGACGAGCCCCACTTCAACCTCTCTAGCTGGAATTCTAAGAAATTAAGTCCTGCCTTTAAAAGGGAGTATTTAAATAGGTTTTAAGAGTCTAGTCAGTGACACTGGAAAGCAAGTCGTCCAGCAAAACATAGAACAACACACGTTAGTTTCAAACAGTGGCCCTCAAAGCAACACAATCCATTTAGGCAAAAATTGATTTTATTGAAAAGAGGCCCTACAACCTGTTACATCTAATTTCTTTAGGTTAGTGAATTATAGCCGCACTCCTACTCATTAGTTAATATGCTTGAATGGAGAACTTTTTAAAGTAACATAACATTAATGTTATCTTTGTGCATTTGATCCAGTAATGAGCCCCTAGGGTAGTTCATGCAAATAGCAACATTTTGGAGGGTGACAGCCTCTACATGATCTTTGTGAACTTAAAATCTGCTTTCGATTTAGTCCCTAGAGAAAAACTATGGGCTATTTTATTTGATACGTGGATCTTGAAAAGATTACATGTGAATAACTACGCTCAAATTAGATATGGAATGAATGGAGACCTCACTGACTGCTTACCCATAGAGAGAGGTGTAAGACAGTGCTGCGTTTTGGCTCCAACCCTCTTTTGTATTTTTATTAATGGCCTAGTGGGAGCCTTGACAGTGGGAGAGGACATAGATGCTCCAAAGTTAGCAGGCCACAAGGTAGCCGCCTTGATGTTTGCAGATGATACCCTCCTGCTGTCAAGATCACCGATGGATATTCAAAGGGTCTTGGATATTTTTCATTTATTTTGCGAGAACAGGTGTTTGGAAATCAACACCCAGAAAATAAAATATATGGTGTTTAACGCAGGGCACTCAAAACGACCCAATCCACAATTAGCTGGGGATTTTTAGAGAAAGTCCCTCTGTGATATTTGGGATTATCCCTTAATGAGAAAATGGAGTGGGGTGATCAAACTAAGAAGGCTTGTCTTAAGCTGGTGCAAATGTCAGGGGGCCTAGCGAAACAGCAGAGGAAGTGTGTACTTAAGACACTGGGGCTGGTGCTGGAAATGTATAAGGCGCAAGCCAGAGGGGCCGCCCTGTATGGAGCGGAACTATGGGGCTACAGGCCATCTGAACAACTTGCTAGGATTGAAAACTAATTTCTTAGACAACTGTTGGGACTTCCCAATAGTACCCCACTAACTCTGCTCCGAATGGATCTGGGTGTCCGCCCAATGGCACTAGAGGTAGCACTTGCTTTACTGGCGCCGTATATGGAGCACCCCAGAGTTATCCATCTATAAGGAGGAATTGAGGGAGGTGGCGAACCTCAGTGGAGCAAGCAAAATACCTTGGCTCACCTATACAAAGAATTCCTTCTTATCCACTGGAATGGGAGATCTATGGGATAGTCCGGAAGAAAGTTCTTGGTCAACACCAAGAAAGGCCTTGATAAAAAAATTTAAGGATCACCATCTCAATTTATTATTGAAGGACCCCAGGACAGGCTCACTTACATCATCCTTTTTAGAAGTTAAACTGCAAAATACCTTAGAATCTAGCATAGATGACATACAGCCTTCTCTTGCTAAGAAACTATTTGCTGTTTAGGCATGGTGTACTTCCTTTATGTGCTGTTACTTATAAGTGGGGGGGGGGGAGGGGGGTAGTTCAACAAAAGATTGTACGTCATGTAAAAACTGTATGGAGACTGATTTGCTGTTTTCTGCCCCACCTACAAGGCAATAAGGAATCGTTGGCTGCGATGGCTTTGTAGGAACCTCCCACTGCTCACAGGCTTATAGGATCCTGAGATATGATACCGGCATGCCAATTATATATTAAGTTTCTCGTTACCTGTTCTCAATGTGGTGTGCACGCCGGGTAAATTTTAAAGAAAGATTAAGTCTAAATCACCCACTCTATGCATTTACTATGACTCGGAACTCCTATTTTAATCTTTTTTTAAAAAAAATTTTTTTATTATTATGCGACTTGGTACTATATGTTTGAGATACTCGGCGCCTATCAGGACACTTAATATTTTTTTTTAACGTTTTATTATTCTTATTTTTTATGTGTAAAAAAAAAAATTCTATATTGATAAATCGTATTGAATTTTCAAATGTTTTATCTGTGCTTTTATGGTCTTGTGAGGTCGAAATAAAGCATCTCTTGACTTGAATAGCAACATTTATGATTTCTTTAGTAGTAGTCTAAACATTCTTTCTCTTGTGCTGTTAATGAACACTCAGTTGCTTTCTTGATAGTAGACATCATGATTTTATTTTAGATCAGCACTCTAGTTTGTGGATACACCACCACCAAATATTGCGCCGCCCCCTGTGACCCACAGGCCTGGGGCTTTTTCATTTTTATGTGGTTCAGAGCGTGCACTGGAGAAAGATCTCATGCAGTCTTTCAGGTGATGCCAAAACATGGCAGTTGTAGTTTTCGTCTTTGGCTCTAATCTTTGCTGTTGTGACGTGGTCTGCGTTGCAGACAGCGGCACCACTTCAGAGACTGCAACTCCTGACAATATTCTGAATATATGTTCCTAGGTATGGAGCTGAAGTAACTGTCCCTACACAAACCAGCATTAAAAGCCAGAGACGAAAACCAAAGCCAAGAGTGGCACAGTGCGAGATCTCTTTAAACGTAATTTCTCAGATAACTTCTTCGGAGTGAGAAGTGGATGTTGGTAAAATTGATTTCACATGAGTTTTCTGAAAGCATGGCACATATTTTGGAAAGGCCCACATCCTTAACCCTCTTTACTATTGTGAGTGTGGGTATAAAAGTATACTTTAAAAAAAAAAAAAAAAAAAAATCACTGTCGCTTGTTTTAATGGTATTGAGCTGGAAATTAAAAAATAACATGCTAATACTTGTCTTGCAGATAACAGATTTTCTGTTATGTGAAATGTTGCAATGTCAACTTATTGTCCCTTTGCAGCACAACTGGCAGATGTAATCACATTGATGCCATAACTTTCAAATATTGCTTGGCAACTCATAAGAAGACATTGTCCGTCTAGTAGCTATAGCAACGTTATTGACCATGTTAGGTTTAGTGATTCACGTGACAGCTGGGCAGGTTGCAGTAGTAACCCTCTTTTGCACTCACTCGCCTGCAGCACCTGTTTTAGAAATAACTAGACCCTTAATAAGAGTGCCAGATAACGTGATCTATATCAGACTGTAACCTAGAGTCCTCCAGCAAAGTAGTCTGGATTCTTGTAAAATATGCAGTGTGATTGTGTTAAATTACAAGCCAAAATAGAGGAACTGAACGAGGAAATGGGAAAATTGGAGGTAACAGAACATAAAAAAAACTAAGGAATGTAATGCATGCATGCCTACAATAAAATGCGGATGTAATAAAAAGACGCAAGGCATATAAGTTCCAAAGGGACAAAATGGACTACCAAAATGGTCAGGTCTTCACATTTGCCCGAAAGTACGATGCTGTGAAAGCAAAATCAAATACAACCTGCTCACAAAGGAACCAGGCAGGTTTAGGTGAAGCTGCATTAGTTTCCACTTAAGCATCAGACTTGCGTTCCGTGCCAGAGATTGAACCCGAGGGAGAAACATATAGAACACCATTATTGGGGTTTACAAAGCTATCCTTGGCGCAGGAAGTCGACTGTTTGCGTCAACACGGGAGGGACACATATAACAATCAAAAACGTAGTGAAAGACGAAAGCTTAGCCAGCTACGAAAGGCGGACCACCAAAAAACAAATAAAGGGCAGATGGAATCGCAAACAAAAGTAAAACCGAACTTTGATCCCAACACAGTGGTAAACCTCACAGATATTAATTTAACGGAAAGATAGATACTGGCACTGGGGCTTTTTCTTCAGCCCGGAAAGTAGCTTCAACTATACGGAAACCCGGATGGATGTTTTCAGATTCATTAGAAAACGAAAGCAAAAAAAATGTAATCTTCTCCGTGCCAAAAATTAACCAGATCATGTTGAGTCTGCAACTAGTAGCCCATCTTTATTCACAGCAGGGGATATGAATTTATTCAATGATCTTGTGGATTTGCAGAATGAACAGTCCGCTGAAATATCCTCTCTTGGCTTGGAGACATTGAATTTAGGTGGCACAGTGAAGACACCATTTAAGCCCAAGTCCTTTTTTCAACCGATAATGATACATGACAACTTGGACGTTTATCACGATCAAGTAACAATGGAACTAAAACGACGGTACAAGTCAACCAACAATGCCAGCTATACACGCAGCAGACTAAATCACTGCTATGTACAATTTATGAAAAAACTACAAAACAACAACCTCGTAGTAAGGCAATCGGATAAGGGATGGAATGTTGTGTTGTGGCCTCGCAAATTATAAATGGAAGAGGCATTACGTCAATTGAATGACATTGAATGTTCTAAGAAAAGCAACATGCACATTGTTAAATCTTCATGGAATGATTATTTTCTGAAGTTACTTGCATGGAAGAGTGGGGGGCTCTTAAGTGATGATGAATATCGTTTTTCTTAAAAAGAACATCCAATCATCCCTGCTTTATATTTCATCCCTAAGATTCACAAAAATGAAAACAAACCCCCTGGTAGGCCAAAAACTTTGGCCATCAATACCCTGATGGAAAACACGTCTAGATACATGGATTACTTCCTACAGGACTGGGTTAAGAGCTTGCCATCGTATTTGCAGGATACCTCAGATTTCCTTAGGAAAATCAAAGATGTCACATAGAGTTCAGATCTATTATTAATAACATTGGATGCTACATCTCTATATACATCTATTCCCCACCAGGATGGCATTAAAGCTATTGAGCACGACCTAAATCTTAGACCAGTGTGCCTATACATGCACAATAAAATGTTAGTCAACATGGTCTCAACATGCCTAGAACAGAATTTTTCTTTTTGACAATCAAATTTACCAGCAGATTAGGGGAGTTGCCATGGGGGCCTGCTTCTCTCCCAGCTATGCTTGTTTGCATATGGGGCTGTGGGAGGAGCAGGTCCTCATGGGGCAATTCAAGGACACAATAGATCAAAATGTGCCCTTATGGCTGCGTTACATTTACTATTTTGTTCTTAATCTGGAGACGTTCTGAGATATGCGCTCTCCACTTTATTGAATAGTTGAATGACAACCGTCTAAACCTCCACTTCACTGCCAATATCAGCAAATCTTCAGTTTACTTTCTTGACGTGGAGGTTTTCATAAAAGATGACAATATTTAAACTTCTGTTGATTTCCCATAGGTGAGATATGGACACCCATACCATTCCCGTAATCCTTTGATAACATTGAGCCAGTAGTGGACCCTCACGGGTAGTTTACACTGTTTTATTTCTGGTTTCTAGCGCGGTGTTAACAGTCTGTTTAAAGCTATCTGTTTGAAGTTTTCGGACTCCGACGACTCTGGCGTTCTGGTAAGCCCGAGGGAGCGTACACAAATCACTGTGGGATATTTTGGCTTTCTTGTGATCACAGTTCAGCTTCATTTATATTCTCACGCGTTTATTATGATTGTTACAGAGCATCGCACAGTTGGGACACACCCCATAATACAGCTGGGTAAGCGTTGACTGATGAATTATGTGTATAAAACGCTGGTTGTTTTCAGTACAGGTTCACCGTTAGGTCCGCTTTTGGGTATCGTGGTCTGGACACTCTGCACACCCCCTTTTTCATTCGTCTTCGCTTTTGTTGCTGGACATGTGGTACTTCTAATGAGCACTGCAGTGGATTCACCGTTTTACTGTCTCTTTCTGATTCAGTTTGCACTACAGGATTGGGCACTATTAAGAGCTACCCACAGCACCAAATTTTCACACGCATTGAGTGCAAATCCTAAAAATTATACTTTGTATATATTCTACAGTCAATACTGATACATGATCTTTTTGTTGTAGTTTCCTGTGGAGGATTTCCACTAAAGCTAAATCTCCTTTGCCATCAACCCCTGAAGAAGGGTTGTTAAAACCCGAAATGCATTGTGACTTTGTTTAAATAATTTGAAAATACTCTTTCAGCTTGTTTAGCTTGTACATTATTGGGAGCGTTGTACATATTGTAACATTGTGACATGATTTGTTTATATTTCTGTTTGGAATCACCGAATTATCTGAAATAAAAAATACAAGCTACTTTCTGTTTAATGAATACTGTTATTTCACGATTATCTTATGACAATTGAAAAATTTGTAAATGAACTTTGAGTGAAGACCCACGGTCCATGGTTGTGCATCACATTGGTTGGGACAATCCCGACCCCTTTTCAACACAATATTTAAACTAGGCCACACCGTAAACCCACTGCTGGCAACACATTTCTGCATGCCACAAGTCTTCATCCACGTCATTTGATACAAAGCATCCCATATGGGGAGATGCTACATGTCAAACGCATATGCAGCAATGATGCAGATTGTCATATAGCTCAGCAAGCTAGCAGACAGATTACTAGAAAGAGGGTATGCTTCTGAGACCACAGATAGAGCTATCACTAAAACCAAGGCACTCTCTAGACATCAGGTCCTTGCGACTAAAACTAGTCAGCAGGTTGCAGATTTAGATAATTCAGATCATTCCTGTAGAGTGATTTTAACTTATAACAGGCAACATCAGGCTCTAAGGAAAATATTGAATAAAATTTGGAGCCTCGTGTGAAGTGACCCGATTTTAGGCAGTCATTTGCCTAAAAAAACTGAGCTGACATTTAGAAAAGCAAGATCTATGAGTAACAGTCTGGTAAAAAATAGCCCAGAATTCAGATCCCCTACCAACTGGCTCACCTCACTCAAAGGATTTTTCAAATGCCCATCTTGTAAAGCATGCAAATTTGCACAGAACAAGACATGTTACATTAGCCCATTCAAGTCAGATCCTATAGTTATCAGTAAAAGACTGACTTGTAAGACGGAGTATGCTGTATATGTGCTGGAGTGTCCTTGTGGTTTACGCTATATA
Organism: Triturus cristatus; assembly: GCF_964204655.1. Lineage (NCBI taxonomy): Eukaryota > Metazoa > Chordata > Amphibia > Caudata > Salamandridae > Triturus > Triturus cristatus. The sequence goes on along the minus strand of NC_140584.1, from coordinate 86,608,798 downwards.
GGCAGTACCAAACTGCCAGCACACGAGGATACTCCAGCACATAAGGGCAATTACCAATAAGGATCAAGCCTATCCTGTGGCTAAGCATTTTTAGAAGATCCATGATAGCAACCCAGCACACTTACAATACTTTGTCATTGACACCATTCCCCCCGCTGAGAAGGGGAGGAAATTGTGAAGCTAAACTTCGCCTTTTAGAAACCAAGTATATATTAGAGCTCGACACTAAAACACCTCTAGGGCTCAATGCGAGTGAAGATTTTTACACTTGCCTATAGTTGGCTGGTTTGTTTATCAGAGTGTTCAGCCTAAGGGTTGTGGCAGCGCCATTTTCTCTGAAGAAGATATAGTGTGCATGTATATACATATCAATGTATTCCCTGTTCATCATTAACATTTCAAACCCCTCAGTCGTAGTGTTTTAAAAAAAAATATTTCATGAATATATATGACGCTTTGCACTTTCGAATTTTTAGGTAGAACCGGGTGACACGCTTTACACATTTGTACACCGATATTTAATAGGACATGGAGTGATTGTTTGCCCACTGGGGCTCAGTGTTGATGAGTAGCTTACATACAAAGAGCAGTACATCTTGACACCAATATCAATTTTGATAAATAGACTCTCTTGTCAATTCTATGTGTTCAACAATTTCTGATGGATACATCTGCCAGTGGATTCCTCACCTTGTGAATATCCCCTGCGCCAGCATTCCACGGAACTTTTTTCCCCAGCTCTCTACGCCGACGTGGACGACGTCATAATACATCGGCTCCGCTCGCGACTCCGTATGACGTCACCGGAGCCATAAGAGAGCCACGTCTGCGTGATGACTTCAGTTCCCTTTTATCTGCGCCGTCGACGCGCAACGGTTTTTCAAGTACTCTCCTGCTACTTTGTAGTTGTTAGTTGTTAGGTGTTACTGTTGGTAAAATCTGTAATGTCTTTGACGAGGAAGTCGGGCTTTAAGCCCTGTAGGGAATGTGGGGGCCATATGTCGATGACGGACCCCCATGAAGATTGCTTGTGGTGCCTTTCGTCTGACCACGTTGTTGGAAGATTGTGTATGCTGTAGGAGGATGAATCCGAAGGCATTGAAGGAGAGGAAGGCTAAGCTTTTTATGGCCAAGATCGGAAAGGAGAAGAGAGGAAGAAAAGAGGTCGAGGCCGGAGTCGTCGACTTCGAGGATATCTAAGTCGAAGAAGCATCATAAAAAAAGGAAACATTCTTCACGACGCCTGTCTTCAAAGAACAGGAGGTCGAGATTGGCTTTGCCTCGACGACGTCGAAGTAAGGACTTGTCACCTTCTCCTTCTAAGTCTCCGGGAGGATCTCCTTCGCCGAAGCAGACTCCGGCGCAGTCACCGGTGCCGTCACCAGCGTCGTCTCCGGTTCCAGTGGAGTCTCCTGTTTCTGATGGTGAGCAGGAACAAAGGAAAGAGCCTTCTCCGGGGCCTGAGGATTCTACAGTAGAGGACACTGCGGCGCCGGTGCCAGGTACTCCGCAGAAGGATACAGGTTCGGTACCTTATCCACAGTTCCCGGCTCCAGGTACTGATTCTTCGCATTTTTTAAATGCCATGTATGGAATCTTTAATCGGGCTGCCTTCCCATCCGGTGCACCGACTGGTCCCGTGGGTCCTATGGCGTATACGTTAGGGGTGCCGCAGCATTACGCTCAGGCCCCCTTTATGCCCTTTCTGCCGATGTCTCCTTCGTGGCAGTTTCCGGAGCCGTCTGGGGATCCATCACGACTTTGGCTGGATCGTCCTGCTTCGGAGCCTTCCTCGACGCCGTTGCTGACTCTAGGTGCCGTGTCCGGCGCCGCCGACTCCGTCTTTGGCGCCGCCGACTCCAACACCTCTGGCTCCACCGACGCCGCGTACGACGCCGGCTCCACGGATTCGTTCAAGAAGGGAGGCCCAAAGGGTCCATGATGAAGAAAGGTATAGAGTGGAGGTAGAGGAAGGTGAAGTGGACACGTCCTCTGAGTTTGAGGGGATACAGGAGGCTAGTGGCCTAGATACGACCCCTGAGTGGGAGCATACTTCGGCTAGATCCTCTCCACCGCAGGAACTAGCTCCTTACCATAGCGTTATTAAAAAGGCTGCAGAACTGTTAGATTTGCAGTTACCCTCTGCAGAATACAAGTCTAACCTGCTGACGGAGGTGCTGCACTCTCCCACTTCAACTTCAGAGTCTTTACTGCCTTTTAATGAGGCCATTTTGGAGCCTGTTTTGGAGGTATGGTGAAAACCACTTTCTTCTCCGGCGGTTTCCAGGCAGGTGACGAGAAGATACAGGGTGGCGCCTGGGGATCCGGATTTTCTTTCTACACACCCGTCTCCAGAGAGCCTGGTTGTGCAGGCATCCTGCTCGAAGCATGCTTCGGGGGCGTTCCCTCAGTCTCCTGCAGATAGGAAGTCCAAAAGGTTGACCAGGCGGCTAAGAAGACTTTCTCTTCAGGAAGTATGGCACTAAAGTCTACCAATGCCACGTGCTTGCTGGGTCGTTATGTGCATGCCTTAATGGACTCAATGAAGTCTTTAACCCCTAAGCTGCCTGAGGGTGATAAGGCGTCCTTCATGGAGGTAGTTGCAGACACTCAGGCTGCTGCCAGACAAGTGATCCAATCAGGGCTCGATACAGCAGATTCGGTGGCGAGGATAATGGGCTCGTCCATAGCCACAAGAAGGCAGGCATGGCTCCGTTCATCTGGCTTCTCCGCGGATGTTCAGGCCACATTAGTGGATTTGCCGTTTGATGGACATAAGTTATTTGGAGAGAAAGCTGACTCTGCCCTACAAAGGTTTAAAGATAGCAGGGTAACGGCTAAGTCTTTGGGTCTGCAAGCTCCTACTAAGGGATCTGGTTTTAAAAAGTTTAGGGGTTTCAGAAGATCATCCTTTCGCTCCTTCCGACAGCCTCAGCAGCAGCAACAGCAGAATCCCCTCTATAGGTCCTATAGAGGGAGACAAAGGGGTTGGAGAGGTTCTGGACGCAACCCCTCTTCTTCTTCTTCCTCCTCCTCTGCTCCCAATGAGGCTTCAGGGAAGCAGACCTAGATCCCCCATTTCGGATCATGTAAGACCTGTGGGGGGTCGGGTGTCCTACTTTCTGCGGGGTTGGAAATCTGTTACGACAGACCTTTTGGGTTTTGAACCTCATGGAAACTGGGTATGCCCTTCCCTTTCGGGGGTTACCTCCCCCTTACCCTCCTTGCCAAGGTTACTGCTCAGAGGACCATCTGCTTCTTCTGCAGAAAGAGGTTCTAGCTTTGCTTCAAAAGGGTGCGATAGAGGTGGTTCTGGAGCAGGAAAGGGGTCAGGGATGCTACTCCCAGTATTTCCTGATTCCCAAAAACGACGGCAGATTGCGTCCGATACTGGACCTCGGAATCTTGAACTTTTACCTGAAACCGGAGAAATTCAAGATGCTGACCCTTGCGCAGGTTCTTCAAGCGTTGCAGTAAGGAGACTGGATGGTGTCACTCGACTTGCAGGATGCGTACTTCCATGTCCCAATCCTGAAGTCGCACAGGAGTATCTCCGTCTTACGGTTTGGTCGCAACAGTACCAGTTTGCGGTCCTCCCGTTTGGTCTTACTTCCGCACCTCGAGTCTTCACAAAGGTGATGGCAGTGGTGGCTGCTCATCTCAGGAGGTCGGGGATTCCGGTTTTCCCCTACCTGGACGACTAGCTTCTGAAGGCAGAGTCCCCAGAGATGGTGCAGCATCATCTGCAGGTAACATCTCGGCTGTTATTCGACTTGGGTTTTTCGATCAATGTGCCCAAATCTTACCTGGTGCCCTCTCAACGCAACCTGTTCATAGGGGCGGTACTGGACACTACTTTGTGTCCTGCATTTCCTCCTCCTCAAAGAATACTCAACATTCAGGAGATGGTCCCTTTATTCCACAATGGAGCGGTTGTTCCAGTTCTGAAGGTCCTTCGCCTCGTCGGTCTGTTCGCTTCCTGCATTCTGTTGGTCAACCATGCACGCTGGCACATGAGGGCGCTCCAGTGGTGCCTCCGCAAGCAGTGGTATCAGCACAATGGGGATTTCACGGAGTCGATCAAGATCTCCAGAGAAGCTGCAGCAGATCCATCTTGGTGGAGCGTGGAGGGCAATCTGTCGCAAGGAAAGCCCTTCCATCTGCCTCCATCGGTGGCCACAGTGATAACGGATGCCTCCACCCTAGGGTGGGGTGCTCATCTGGGGTATCTGGAGATCAAGGGTCTTTGGTCTCCAGAGGAAAGGTTGCTTCACATCAACCTTCTGGAATTGCGGGCGATTCGTTTGGCGCTCAAGGCCTTCCTCCCTTCCCTTCGCGGTCAGTCGATTCAAGTCCTGACAGACAACACTACCGCGATGTGGTATGTCAACAAGCAGGGAGGAGGGGGGTCCCTTTGTCTATGCAGAGAGGCCTTACGTCTATGGTCCTGGGCTCAGGACCATTGGATTTGTCTGATGGCAAATCATCTGGCCGGGGTGTACAACGTACGTGCAGACAGTCTCAGTCGGCAGTTCTCCGCCGACCACGAGTGGAGTCTCCATCCGGAGGTGGTTCGTCACGTCTTCCAGACGTGGGGAACTCCTCGGATGGACCTATTTGCCACTCACGAGAATGCTCACTGCCCGTCATTCTGCAGTCTCCAGTTTCCGATGCAGGGGGCGTTGGACGCGTTTCAGTTGTTGGGGCTCACGACTCCTTTACGCGTTTCCTCCCATACCCTTGATTCCTCGGGTTCTGAGGAAGATTCGCCAAGACCAGGGCCAAGTTATATTGATCGGCCCGGACTGGCCAAGAAGGGTGTGGTATACAGATCTTCTCCACCTCTCCTCATGCCCTCCGCTCCGTCTCCCTCTGAGGGCAGACCTCCTCTCGCAGTCGGAGGGGCAGGTTCTACACCCCCACCTCCAGAGCTTACACCTTCATGCCTGGAGATTGAACGGGGCAACCTGAGTTCTTTCTCTCTCCCACCTGATGTGGTGGACGTTATTTTATCGGCCAGGCGACACTCCACCAAGTCCATTTACTCCTACAGGTGGTCTAAATTTGTAAAATGGTGTGGAGAGAGGTCTATTGACCCTTTAAAAGCCCATCTTTCTAATGTGCTCCAGTTTGCTCTTTCTTTGGCTCAGCAGGGCTGTGCTGTGGCCACGGTCAAGGGCTATCTTTCGGCCTTATCGGCTTTTCTATGCCTTCCTGATCAACCGTCACTATTTAAATCTCCGGTTGTTCTGAGGTTTATCAAGGGCCTTACAAACATGTTTCCTCCCACTCCATTTGTAATGCCACAGTGGGACCTTAATCTTGTAACTTTTCTGATGGGGTGCCCATTTGAGCCTCTTCATAGCTGTCCTTTGAAGCTGTTGTCCTTTAAGGTGGTCTTCCTTGTAGCCATAACCTCGGCAAGGAGGGTGAGTGAGGTTCAAGCTCTAAGTTCCAAACCTCCTTTTCTTACATTACATGCTGAAAGGATGGTTCTCAGGACCAGGGCTGCATTCCTGCCAAAGGTTGTTACTCCGTTTCATTTGGGGCAGTCTATTACTCTCCCTGTTTTTTTTATCCACCTCCTCATCCCTCCAAAGAGGAGGAAAGACTCAATCGCCTGGATCCAAAGAGGGCTGTGAGTTTTTATCTGGACAGAACGAAAGACTTTCGTCTGGATGATCAACTCTTCGTTGGCTATGTTGGTCATTCGAAAGGAAGAGCGGTGCACAAGCGCACTTTGTCGAGCTGGATTATCCTTGCCATCAAGATCTGCTAAGCCGTGGCTGGTAAGACTCCTCCTGAGGGTATTAGAGCTCATTCGACTAGAGCAAAATCGTCTACATGTGCTTTGGCCCGGGGAGTTCCTGTGGCAGATATTTGTAAAGCCGCGACTTGGGCCTCCCTCCATACTTTCGCAAAGCATTATTGCTTGGACTCCGAGATGAGGAGGGAGGGCCACTTCGCGCGCTCTGTGTTGCAAGACTTTCTGGTATAGGAAGGTGGACACCCTCCTCCGGGAGTCGGGACTGCTGTGGGAATCTATTCACAAGGTGAGGAATCCACTGGCAGATGTATCCATCAGAAGAACAAGTTACTTACCTTCGGTAACGCTTTTTCTGGTGGATACAGTATCTGCCTGTGGATTCCTCACTGGCCCACCCGCCTCCCCGTTGTCCACCTTGGTATACCTTAAAAGTTGTCTTGCTTGACATGTTATGTTTTCTGGTACATTTGTAGGAAACGCTTGTTTTGTTTAGCTTTCCTTATCTTTGTATGCTATGTATATTTGAATGTATATTGTATACTATGTATACTTTGAGTCTGTCGTTGGTCCACCTGAGCGCCTCGGAGGCACGGAAAAAATGGGTGGAACTGACGTCATCACGCCGACGTGGCTCTTATGGCTCCGGTGACGTCATACGGAGTCGCGAGCGGAGCCGATGTATTATGACGTCGTCCACGTCGGCGTAGAGAGCTGGGGAAAAAGAGTTCTGTGGAATGCTGGCGCAGGGGATATTCACAAGGTGAGGAATCCACAGGCAGATACTGTATCCACCAGAAAAAGCGTTTCCGAAGGAAAGTAACTTGTTCTTTTGTACACAGTTTTACGTGCAAATGGAGATCGAGATATATTTATGACCAAATTTTATTGTTGTAAATAGTGGCACTTTTAGCATTTTTTTTTTTTTTCATTTCTTATTTATGAATGTTTTAATAGCTTTTAAATGCTACCTTTTAGGTCTCATGTTAACATTTGTATATATATTTTTAGCTATAGTACTTTTATGTACATAGTAAATCAAATGTATGCGTATTTGCACAGGGTGAACCTTTTGTTGTAGTGCTCATAATAAAGCGAATGCTATTTAGTATTCTTTCCATGTCTATGAAATGGTTACCTGTTTAAGCACATTAAGCCATGCACTAGCACTTTAAATAGCGGTCAAACCCCAATAAATGCGTTGTGTGATCAAGGCTCAGGTGGGGCTGAAACGCGTAATGGCGGAGATGCAGGGCATTTAAAATAAAACTCACGTTTGCACTATGAACTTTGGGTCTGCGTTCATCCTTTCCGAGAAAAAGTGGATATTTGTGATGAAGTCAGCAATGTGTGTGTGTGTGTGTATGTATATATGTGTGTGTATATATGATCTATATATTCGCAAAACCTCCGTGAGGAAGTAATTGGTCGCACTCCAGCAGTATTCTTCTCAAAGTCTTAATTTATTCTTAACAATTGCTTTTCCACATGAGGAGCTGCATAGCCGCTTCCCATGTGGAAAAGCAATGCCAGGACGCGGGGAACCGGCGGGACTGTGGGGGCATTGGGGACCCCCCCACTGTTCCCAACGGAGAGGGCCAGCCCCGGGGATGGGGTCCCCGGGGCTACAAGTGGCCCGGGAGGGGGGCCACGCAGCCCTCCTCCCCAAAGTTTTAATAAAAATAAATTTAGAAAACCAAGGCCATCCCCGGGGCCATAAGTGGCCTGAGGGGGGCAACGCAGCCCCTCTCCAAAAGAATTCTAACAAAAAAAAGGCCATACCCCGGGGGATGGGGTCCCCAGGCCGATTAAGGCCTCAGGAGGGAGGGGCCACGCAGGCACCTTCCTATTTTTTTTTAGATTAGGGGGCAGGCCCTGGGGGATGGGGTTCCCAGGGCCAATAAATTGGAAAAAGAAGGGGGTATAAAAGACCGGCATCGCGCCGGAGGCCACGCCCCCTCCTTGCAGCACTCGGCTAACGCACCCCCTGGCAAGTTTGCAGATGGGGGATCGAATTCTCCTTGAATACTAGGAGTCCTTGGGGGCCAACTAGCCCACCAGGAACCTCCAGTATGTGCCAGGGGGCTGCGTTGCAGAGAGGTGTTCTGAGGCCAAGCCCATTTTTACACCTCTCTGCAACGCAGCTCTGTGGTACTTAATGGAGGTAGCTTGTGGGCTTGCTGCACCCCAGGGACCCTCAGGATTCAAGGGGAGTTAATCCCCCAACTTAAAACGAGCCACGGGGTGCGTTTGCACAGTGCTAAAGGGAGGGGGTGGGGCCTGAGGTTACATGTGTGCAAACACGCCCTGTGGCGCGTTTTAAGTTGAGGAATTAATTCCTCTTTAATCCTGAGGGTCCCTGGGGGCCAACTAGCCCACCAGGTACCTCCGGTAAGCGCCACGAAGCTGCGTTGCAGAGTGTTGTAAAAAGGGGCATGGCCTCTGAACACCTCTGCAACGTAGCGCTCTGGCGCATACTGGAGGTACCTGGTTGGTTAGTAGGGACCCTCCGGATTGAGAAGGAATTAATTCTCCAACTTAAAACGCGCCACAGGGCGTGTTTGCAGATGTGTCACCTCAGGCCACGCCCCCTTCCGTTACCATTGTGCAAACGCGCCCCATGGCGATTTGTAAGTTGGGGAATTAATTCTCTTTCAATACTGAGGGTCCCTGAGGGCCAACTATCCCAACAGGTATCTCCAGTATGCGCCAGGGAGCTGCGTTGCAGACAGGTGTTCAGAGGCCACGCCCCTTTTTACACCTCTCTGTGGCGCTTACTGGAGGTACCTAGTGGGCTAGTTTGACCCTAGGGACCCTTAGGATTCAAGGGGACTTAATCTCTCAACTTAGAACGGCCACAGGGCGCATTTACAGTGGTGAAGGGAGGGGACTGGGCCTGAGGTGACGTGTGCAAACACGCCCTGTGGCGCGTTTTAACTTGGGGAAATAATTCCCCTTCAATCCTGAGGGACCCTGGGGGCCAACTAGCCCACCAGGTGCTTCCAGTAAACACCACTGTGCTGCGTTGCGGAGAGGTGGTGCAAGCCGTTCCCCTTTTTACACCTCTCTGCAATGGCGCTTACTGGAGGTACCTAGTGGGCTAGTTGGACCCCCAGGGACCCTCAGGATTCATGGGGACTTAATCCCCCAACTTAAAAGGCCCACAGGGCGTGTTTGCACACATGTCACCTCAGGCTCTTCCCCCTCCCTTCACCAGTGTGCAAACGCACCCAATGGTGCGTTTTAAGAGGTAGTTTTAATCCCTCTGCCCTATTATGTACATGGGTTTACAGAGGAGCTCATGCTAATCAAAGGGGTACCCCAACACATAGTGTTCCCTAGTGTATGTAGGTGCTTTCACTGTATTATAAGTGTCTTTTAGCATACCACTGTCTCTAGGCCTGGTTAGTCAGTCAGTACCCGTCTGAAAAAGTTGTGGGCACAGGAGAATTTTGTAACAAGGCCTCTTCCTGCTCTTTTGTTGGTTATTTGTGCAAGTCTTGATTCTTCCTACACTTTCTTAGTCTTTGAGGACTTCTGTTGCTTCTTTCTGCATCTTTTTTTTCTTTTATGCGTTTTTTTCTTCTTTCTTCACATGTCTTAACTCTGTAGGCATAGTTAGAAACTAGCATTTTTAAAAAACCTTTGAAATTCACTTAAAAAACCATAGGTTTCAGTTACATTAAAGTTAGAAATTAGCATTTAAAAAACCTTTGAAATTCACTGAAACAAACATAGGTTTCAGGCACGTTATAGTTAGCTGGACTTTTCACTCGTACAAAACCATTGAAATTCCCCCGTTATAGTTAGCTGAACTAACTATAACTCTCGCGCAATGCACTGCTGATGACGTCACATATTACATCACTCCTGACATGGTCAGTGACATCACTGATGACCTCTCAAATGACATCACTGATGACATCATCCACGTGATGGTGGCAGACCTCCTCTCACCCTAATATAAACTTTGATACACACACTCAAAAATAGAAACTAACATTTTCAAAACAATGGATATACCAATGCCAGTTACAACAACCTATTCAGTAATTCCAAGATCTACATACACATCCACTCATTCACCTACAGTCACTCATGCATGTACTCACTTAACATATGTACACATACACCCTGTTACACACCGCCACTCATCCATAGTTACTCACACACAGTCACACATGCAATCAAAGTATCAAACATCCATTTACTTGCATATACAGTTATACACACACCAGCACACTTACTTCTACAGAAACGTACACATACTTACTCTTTTAAACAATCATTAATACAAACGCATATTCATACAGGAACTCTTTCAATCTCTCACTCTCACATATACTCACTTATATACACCAATAGTCACATATACTAGTTTAAAACATATGTAGTTACTCATAAAGACACTATTGAGACAGTCATTCACTCACTAACACACCCATGCACACACTCATCCACCCACTCATCCACCCATACAGTCCTGCACACATACTGTCTTCAACACATAGTGACGCACTCCTTCATGCATCTATGCACGAAGTAATACCCTCCACTGAACCATACAGACACTCCTACTGATACTCGAAAAACCAAGTAATAACCCATATCGACACTCATGTAGCTACTCACCAACCCATGCAGTCACTTGTACACAGTGAGAGACTGATACAGATATTTATATATTTAAACATTACTCATTAACCCATGTATTCACTAAGGTACAGTTAATCAGTCGTTATACAATCAATTTTACAAAAAAAATCATCCATTTAGACACTTGTATACCCATTTATTCTTCCATCGACCTTGAGATATACATATATAACCTATTTAATTTTCAGAAAACCACATTCACTGGATGTCATCAGTGATGTCACTGACCATGTCATGAGTGATGTAATATGTGACGTCAGCAGTGCATTGCGGGCGCGCGAGATAGTTAGCTGAATTAACTATATCGGGGGAATTTAAATGGTTTTGTACGAGTGAAATGTCCAGCTAACTATAACGCCTCTGAAATCTATGATTTTTTCAGTGTGTGTGTATGTGTGTGTGTGTGTGTATATATGTATGTATAAATATGTGTGTGCATTAATCCGATCACCCCAGGATGGGTTTAGAGTGATGGTCTATATAGCAGCAATTGTAAATGATTACTGCCACATTACGGTGCATTAGTTCCACATAACAGTTAAGAAGTAGCATGCACTTTTACCACCAGCAAAACTAGACCCTTCGACAGGCCATATCCAGGGGAAGAACCCTCCGGCTAAGGTCCAAGAAGTTAAAATAAATGTAAACATTTCAGTCCTGTTGCATTGGAGCTCCCCTCCTTCCCGACATGAACTTAGTAATCAAGGTAACGAAATTCCAAGAGAGCATGATCAGAGAGCTGGGCTCATTATGATTATTGGTTTATTTATTAAAGCGATTAATATAGCATGCGCCTAGCTTTATGGCCTGTGCAGAAATTGCCATGTGATCTCATGACTTCCTATGCATAGATTATGGAGGTTTGCTGCGCACAAAACGTCCTAAAACCAATTCAAAAACTGCCACGCTACACGAGCAGACTATGCCAGTTTATGCAAAGACAGAAAGAACCCTGTAACTGAAGCCGTGAAATGACTATGTGGAAATCCACATACATTCAGAACATTATGCATATGCGAAAGACCTTCTTTGGCGATGTTCAAGTTACCTCAATTTTTTGCCATGCTCTAGAATTCTCAGTGAGTTCGTATGCAGACTATCTATAAAACTAGGTGAGGCTTTGGTCTGGTCTGATTGGCCCTTGACAGGAGGTTTCCAGTTTTGGCCTTCCGGGACCCAAATCGCTGTCTGATCTTCAGGATCACCTATAACTGCATGACTTGCATATGTACATGCATCCTGTGTGAATATCCGGAAAATCCGGAACAGCACTAGCACTTGTGTACCAAGAATGGGCACCTCTGTACTAGACCCCTCCATTTGGGCACCAATAAATAAATCTGCAAGGAACATCAGATGCACCCTTGTCCATTCATTTCGTTGAGACAAAATATGTATCTCCTGCTGGACTATGGCTGGAGGGGAAGCAAGGGTCGACACCCAGTCTGACCTCCGATGAGGACCCCCACCCCAATTGGTCTAGGCCTCACAATTATTCTTCCGTCTCATTGCGCTAAAGATTGCATATCCACAGCCTACATGATCTTGATGGTCAATGGTATTGTATAAAAAATGACTTAAATACTATTCACTAAATGTGAAAGGGTTAGTGGCCGAGAGACGGTCAGTGAGTGGATTGTTAGTGTGTGCAAAGTTTGCTGCAATACCATGTATTTTAACTGTAAAATATAATGTCATTATAAAGCTTTTTTGAGATGTATATAGCTTTTTTTTTTAAATATATTTTGCAGTCATATTTGTAAATTCTAGAAATTTAAGTAGGTGGACATATGAGTTTGCCTAAAATGACACACGTTTGTCAAGTTTGATACCACGAGTAAACTGGGGCCTCATGGTTCCACAGTTGACTATTCTACACTTTCTTGCAAGGGGTTCTGCTTGTGCTGTGTTGGTTTCTGTCCATCCGGCTTCCCCCTGTATTTTTTGTGAAATGTCGTGATCAAAATCTGCATTGTTTGTTGTCTGCGATTTGACTTTAGAACCCTCCTGAGTTTTTTTTTTTTTGTTTTTTTTTTTTTGTTTATATGCTGTGTATAAGGCGTTGTGGGTGTCAGAGCGCTTCACACACAGTGCAAGAACACCAGTGAGCATTTTTAATTCTCCACACCAAATACGTTTAACAATCAAGAAGAAAAATGGATATGGCATGTAAATATATATATTTTTTTTAACTCGCAGATTATAAGAAAGTAAGTCGAGATGTTCAAACAAGATATCTTGAAATAGTATTAAATACTGTTATTTACAGATATCGGTTGAAAACAAACTGTAGTGGAGTTCGTTTTCATCGGTTTGGAACCTTATGGTGGGCGAGAAAGAATAGTTTTCTTTGGGGCACCTTAACTTGCAACATTAAAAATCACAATTTTCAATAAGCGCGCGCCCGTGGAATATAAGATCTGCCCATCTAGGAGTAATACAAAAGATTGACCTTGTGTGCAGCCCTGCTAAGGTTTCAGCAGCAACCTTGCCACCAATCCTAATTAAAAAGAATAATAATAAAATAAAGATGTGCTTTGGTTGTGTTCTTGGTTCAGTCTGTCTTGACCAGAACGTGCTTTTCTTATTTGTAAGCCATTGCATTTTCCACATTTGCAAAGAAAACCATTGGTTTCCAGAGCACTCAAGGTAATTGGGGAAGTCCTAGCAACACATGGGGCCGTGGGGAGTTCCCTGCAATGTAATTATAGCGTTCTGTGCTCAGGACTGCATTGAGAGTGCTGAAACGTGCTTTGTCTTCCGAAGAAAAGGGCTCTTTGAATCCCTGCGCTTGACAGCAGCCAGTTCAGTGTAGTTGGTCTTCCATATACGGTGCCGCGGCCAGTAGTGGGTCCTCGGTGGCAATCAAACCAAGCAGTCCTGAAGATAAGGGGTTGCAAGTCACGACACCAACCATAGCCCCAGCCTGCAGCCACACTAGCACTGTAGCTCAAAAGGCTGTTCACAAACATTATTTCACCTGTTGAGTGCTGATGGCTGCATTCTGCACCTGCATGGGCAGCAAGCATTCTTCCAGGGCCTGAAAAATGACTGTAGTACTAAACCAAAGGTGAGGATCGCTCAGACCGTGCCCCGCCGCAGCCCACTATTCTGATTTTGAAACTCCATATATCACATGGCTCCAGGTCTTACCCCAAGAACTCAACATTTATCCTGTCCGGTTGTACAGTGTATGCGATAATTCCGCCTTTTACTGCGAGCTTTTTACATGTTGATGGTGTGTTTTAATTGCTGAGCGTGAAAACCCCCCAAATCTTCCCACCACATCGTTTTACTCTTTGCCTCTTCGCAGTCTCTCCGATCTTCCCTGTTGGCTCACCATAGCTCCCACCTTATGATCCCTCGTCCTTCCCCAGTCAGAACACGAGTCAACATTTTGGGCTAGCATTTACTACCACAATCAGATGATGTCGCGCGACACCAATACCTGATGTATGCCCGACCACAGACTAGGGCGACCCCTATATTAAGGTCCCCATTCCAGTGCTGAGTTTTTTTTTTTTTTAAAGATAAATTTTGTGTCAACAGCTGTGCATATACTGGTGTGACAAGGTTTCTTAGTTGAAGCAGTATATTGCAGTAATACATCTATGATGTCGACATCCATTCCATTGAAATATAAAAAAAAATTAGAAAATCCCCACATTTAAAGATTTAACATGTTGTTTCATCTCCATATAGTATTTTGTGTAGACCTCCACTGGCCGTCATGACACATCCGTTACTGAACTTCGAAGTAATAAGTGGTTCTGGGACCTTAAAATGCACTAGGATACGTAATCTTTATTGGTGTTTTTCAATGATTCCTTCACTTACATCCTCCAACAGTTACTCTCATCTCTCCATAGTTCCTCTCTCTCCTGTATTAAATTTTTGTAGCGCCTCTCGTTCCAGTGTAGAGAGAGACTCTTTCTCTCCACAAAGGGGACTACAAGGTGTGGGATTCACTTGTATTCCATACTGGTGGGCATCTTTTAAGAGTCCTTGATCTGGCGGAAAGCACAGTCAGGATTCAGAACATAACTCAGTGGTTAGAGTTAACTTTACAAATATAAATGTATTTCTACCCAAACAAACCCTATTTTAGCAAAATTACATAACTTCCTAACCTACATTATGATTGAAATTTATAAATTGCACTGTAACAAAAGGGTCTCTGTGACAAAAGCAGTAACCCACTGACCTATGCACATAAAATACTGTTCTGGTATATGCATAGTACACGTTGTTTGCAGCAGGCATATTAACCCTCTGTGCTACCTTAGATGAGTCAAAACTGCTACTAGAAAACTCCGATATCTACCCTGCAGGTACATTAATCACCAGAGTTATCTTGGCACTTTATTGTTGCCCGAATATTGTTGGATACACAAGGAACACTAAATCTCTTCCCCCCCCCCCCCCCCCCCCCCCCCCCCCCCCCCCAACAGCTCCCCTTTCCAGCCTACCAGGGAAACGCCCAATTCCCGTTACGACCAATCCGACCAGGGCCGCCTTTAGGGCGGTGCGACAGGTGCTGGCTTCCTGGGGGCGCCGTGTTTCAAAAGTTTATTAAGCTTTTGAAGCATCTGCTGCAGCGTTTCTTTCCCCTGGCAGGCAATTACCAGGCCTCACATAAATGTCAAGAAAACTCGTTTGATTAATTATCTTCCTGGAGAGAGATCAGCGTTTTGTAAAGTTGAGGTTTTGACTTGGGTGAAGTTAGTGCAGAAGGTTAATATGCCTGCTGCAAAGAACGTGTACCAAGTAGATTACAGAGTGCGTATGATGTAAACAGATCAGCAGGTTACTGCTTTCAAAAGAGACATTTTTTTGTTACTTGCAATTTATAACTTAAAGTCCTAATATAGAATAGTGAGCTATTAACTTTCATCCCAGAACTGCATACACACTGCAAAGTATACATTATTAGTACATTGATTAATGTTACAAAAAGGGTTAATTTGGCTAGAAATCGATTCTTATTATCAAAGACAACTCCCAACTATGCTGTTTCTTTTTCGACTCTGCGTTTGTGCTTCTCCACACCAAGCACTCTTAAACTATACTGCCTACCAGTATGGATGACATGTGACTCCTACACTTTCAGTCCTTTGGCTTATGTAACATTTCCCATGCACTGATTTACACACGTATGATTGATTGTCTCTGTGTAATGTGTGTGTGATGCAAAGTGCTCGGACACCCTACACTGGTATGAGTGGCGCTATATAGCTAATTCAATGCATCAGAGTGTGTGGTTATGGTGACTTGGTCACTGTTAAAGGGTGCTAGTGAGAGAATCCGTGGTGCAGGTGGTCATTGGGTGGGCGCCAACAAACATTGCCGAACAGGGGGCCACCGGCCCTGAATCCAGCCTTTCCCGTGTGACATCGGCAGTCCGTTATGATTGCCTGGGTAGCCCTGTTATCCCATTTGTAAGGGCACCATGGGTCCAGCTCCCAATGTTTCCGAGGAAAGAGGCCTTCCTCTTTCGGGGAATTGGTATACAATACCAAGCCGGTACAGCCAGAGGAGACACGGGTCCTACATGTTGCAGAAAACAGTACAAATGTATGCCGGGCCTCTAGGTTGTCAGCCTGCATGGCAAAGCATCCTGGTAAACAAAGGGTAAATAAACCAAACTGGTTCCTGGATGTAGACACAAGGACTGAAGAAGCAGTGTCTCTCAGCGCCATAACGTAAACGAACAAAAGATTTAAATCAAAGAAAACCGGTAAATAAATAATACTTGACTAGATACAGCACATCGCCCAATGCTGTACGAGAAATATGACTTCCGGGTAAAAGGCCAGGTCAGGTGGAAGGGCGAGGCACTAACAGGGTTAGGTTTAAAGGGTTAGCTGTGTTGTCCGTTGTGTATACATGACGCGCCCTCAGCCAGTAAAGCGCTTCTTCCATCCCCCCCCCCTAACCCCGCGCCCTTCACCACGCTCCACTGCAGAGCGAGCTGACGCTTTTGGACACGCCGCGTCACTTTCAGTGCACTTGTCCTTCCCAAGCTGTCCCAGCCGGGTCTTGACCCTGCCTATAAATGTCAAAGCGGGTCGTTGCACTGGGCCTTTCCCAGCATGCAAGCCACGCGCTCCTCTTGTAGCGCGTGGCTCACCAAGCAGCCCTGCCCTTTGTTGCAGAGACATGGGGGTGAGCCAGCGAGCACCGATGCTGCCACACCGCCCGCTGCACGCTTAGCTGAGCACACCACGACCGTAGCACCCGGAATGAGTAAATCCATGCGGTCTGCCTCGGCCAGCAGGCGTATGGCCTCTTGCACTTGCAATTCCTCCATAACACCCATCACTCCTTGAGCTATAGTCGCTCTTAAAAAAATTGAAAATGCTACCAACTAAGCAGTGACAGCCACTGTGTCACCTACAAAATGGTGAGTAGCCCTATAAAATGCATGGTTATTTAATGGGCTTACAGCCCAGCCCAAAAGCAACCCGATGTAGTCCAGGCTGCACCATGTCCCAAACTCCCCAGAGGGGCACAGCGCCCTGCGGTCGGCTGCCCCCACAAGGCCCTGCTGAACCTGGTACACAAAACCCAGTAGTTCATGTCCACAGGAGCCACCCAGGCTACCATATAATTACTCGAACCACAAGAATGACGTCCGATGCTGAGGTCGGCTCAACTGTTGCCGAATCGTGCCTCTTCCCTCCCTACGAGGCCACAGGAAGTCGGCTGGAATACCTGTGCTTGTGACATGCATGCCTCTGGGGTGGGGTTTTCCTTTCTGTTGGACGTCTCCCTGTGCGCACCATCGTTAGTTTCTTTCTGTTCACTTTGCAGGGGTGTAGTGCTGTACTTTGACTTAAAGTTGGACCTTTATCGGGACTGATGACTGCCACTTGTGCTAGGTCATAGAGGCCTTCATCTTGTTAGTTGCTGCTAAAACATAATGCAACATAAATATATCGGCTTCTTGGAAGTAAATAATGACTTGCTCAGATCTTTGAGCGACTGATTCTCGAATCTCAAACTTTGCCACACCTTTGATGGGAACACCTATGTGCGTGTGGTAGCACATACAGCTTTCATGCGCTCTCTGGGTGTGGGTTTTATTCTTCACCGTCAGCTTGGTGAATGTCAAGTGGATAGAATGGTGAATGCACACGCTTCCTTTGTTCCTGAGGTGCGGGATTCACATTTACACCAAACTACTGCGAGGAACTGGAAGGTGATAGTGAAAAGACTTTATGGAAGCAGCAAATACTCTTCTGGGAGCACGCTCACTTTTTAGCATTTCTAAGAAAATATTTGTATGTTGGAGTCCGTGAATCCGGTTAGTGAACTGGCACAAGAAGAATTCATGCACAGTAATGCATTAGCATTCACAGACACCTGACTTCAAATGTTACCAATTGCAAATTTTTGCTGCGAGTTCTGGTGCAAACATTTCCAGACCCTGGGCACAATGAGTTTTTTTTCTGGTTAAGCACTCCCTTTCAACCAAGATGGTTGTTGAGATCATTTCTTGGGGACTGTTGCGTCTAGTGTGGCATCTGTATGAGCTGCTCACGATTGGGGTAATGTAGTTCCTCACACCTGTAGAAGAAAAGCAAAAAATCGCATATGATGCTGTTGGTGTGCTTAGTTTAAATGTATAGCAACAGCAAGCAGAAGTGTTTCACTGACTAGCAAGACAAGTAATCTTTCTTAGAAGTCCTTTATAATGTATTTATTATATAAAAAGCTTATTTTTTCTTGCAATATACATTTTGTCGAGGCCTTATTTTAGTTGATACGTATATCTATTCAAATTTGTTTACAGAAATACATGTTTTCAAGTCTAGTTTAAGATTTAAATTTGAACCTGGTTTAAATTGGCATTGACTTCCCCTCCAATCCTGTATGTAGTGCTTCTATTTGTCAATCTGTATTTGTGATTTTAAGGTTCAGTCACACATTTGAACTAATTGTTAAAAATTGTATATCGTAAACTGTGAAACTAAGCCGCCTTGTTGGTACTTTCTAATTTTAACCCTATTTTTTATCTTCTTTTTGTTTTTTGTCTGGTGTCATTTGTGTATTATTTGGAACATAATATTATCTGGTTCTACCAGTCTTGTCTTTCATTTTCCTTTTCTTGCTCACGGCGCTATGGCTTATCAATAGTTATCAGCTTTTTAGCCACACTTAAATTTGTCTAAATATTACACGTAATTACACGCAATATCTTATGGTTAAATTCTATACTTTTCTGCTGATGTGCAAAGTGGGCAAATACATGCTGCACCCTACACCTTCTGTCTCTTTATTTCTCACACAACACATAACAAGCATTTGCAATGCTATAGATCTCGCATGTACAAGAGTTTGCGCTAGTGGCATTGTGACTGACATTGCCAATAGCTTAAACTCTAGCAAATACAAGATCTATAGCATTGCAAATGCTATTTTTGGAAAAGCGCCCCATGCTGTGCTTTCCCGTTGACGGCTCGTCTAAAGAAAGGGGCGCGGCCGCCATTAAAGTGAAAGCTTGGTACGGGGCACTTAACAAAAAAGAAGAATTTGTTTGTCAACTTGACAAACATATGCTTTTTTGGTACAAGTGTCATTGGCGGAGAGTGGGCAGAGCTTCAAGTCCATACCTGAATACAGTATCCCTCGCAGACCAGCGCATGCGCTCCCCAGGCTCGACCTAAAAATGAGTCCCACTGCCCAAAAATGAATAGGGGTGCCCACCTCCAGCACAAATTAAGCACTGAAGAGAGCTGGATCTAGTATATGTCAGTTGTTGCCTTACATATTTTGATCGTACCACCCAAGATCATAGCTGAGAACACCGAAATAAAATGTTTAGAAATTAAAGCGGTGTCCTTTTTTTCTAGGACTCTATTTCGGTAATTCATGTACCCTGTTTTTCATTCCATGCGCCTTCTGTTATTCCATTTTCAGTTTAACCAGAACATTTTTCCTTCGAAGTGATTTGAGTTTAGTGTATGAAAATCTCACCGAAGTCCTTGTGCTGGCCCAGTTTCCGCTTATCTCAAATAAATAAATCCAGAAGTGTCGCCTCGCACGCTGCATTCCTGCACCTTTGGACTCTGTCTCAGCCAGTCTTATCAGCAGTCGTGTGTTTTCACTGTTGGTCCAGGCGTGGCAACTGCTTCTGGCCGACTGACCTGTGTGCAAGTGAGGATCTCTGAACGTGAGAAATGTGGAAATCTTGCATTTTAGTAAGCCAGGATTATAACCTGTAGCCTTTTCCAAATTAGTTCCCAGAAGGAAAACATGGGCTGTGTACATTGCTTAGAAACGTGACCTGAAAACCTTACTGACCTTGCAATTCTGCTGACCTTGTACTCGCTGATTAAGTATGGTTTATAGAAGAACATGACACACCATCCTGGAATCTGTCTCAAGGGGCAGTCTGGCGAAAGATAGCCACGTGCAAGCCTTTATTCATAGACCACTTCATATGTTATACCAGGCTCTGGTATTTAGGTTGTGAAATTCTTTTGAATATGTTTGTTTCACAGTTTATGAAAGGACCACAACAGACATCTGTATATGTCTTTTTGATATTGGGATTGTGACCAATAAGAAAGATAATTTACTCTCCTGATTTCTTATTTGGAGCTGGATTTGACATTAAAACCCTTTCTACGGGGGTCATTTAGAGTCTGGTGTAGAAAACGTGCAAAATACATAAAGATACAAAAATGTATAGAATACATTTAGCCAAGTGCTACTGCTCAGATATGAAGTTCCTGGGGTGCTGTTTTCTGCTAGGTGTGATATCACCTGATTCTTTAAGTATAAAGGGGTATATGTTTCGGTGGGATGACCACCTTCTGGGGTAAATGGACACAATCTTTTATTTATTTTTTATTAGTAGCAAATATGAATTGGCGTTTAACATCAATTTGAGTAACTTGTCCTTCTCATACCGCCTCAGAGCGCAGCCTCTGTAACAAGATAAATGTGCTTTGGAAATCCATTTATTCTTCTTCTGGTTGTTTATAAGTAAATAAGCCAAAAAAACCAAAACTGATTTGCCAAGGAGCCAAAGGTTTCCATATACTACATTCTGTTTAAAAAAGGATTTCCAGATTCCGAGCCTCAGCATTATTTTTAAAATAACCTGCACCACCCACGTTTTTTTCCTCCTTAGTCTCACTAAGCCCCTCGCTTCACTCCCAGTTTTTGCCCTCAGAATTAAAAAGAGCAAATCGGGAGGATTCCTACATTACTACATACAGACTTCGATTTTATTGTCCTAGAAGTCCTCCACTCAAGAAGTTTAGACTTATAAAAAATTGGAATCTTTTCCAGAGTTTTGGCATGGAATGTTACGAGCTCAAAATGTTAAGTGGAGGCTTGTCTTCCCATTACCAACGTTATCAACTCTTCTTGATTGGGGAGCGGGGCCTGGAGATACTGGGGCTTACTTTGGGTCACAGTGAGACTTTGACAACTGTGCAACTTGTTTTAAGTGTTGTGTATTCTACCAGGACAAACAGACCACAGTTTCTCAGGTGACTTCCTGATTATGTAGCTGTTCCTGAGCAAAATCTAACCTTTTTCTTTTCACTCTTGCTCCCTCTATTTTCTCTTGGTTTCCGGCACCCAAGTTGTGTCTTTTGGTAGTTATGGTTTTCTGTCACTCTTACACTGAAACAGAAACCTATGTAATATACTTGTGTGAGCTCTTCATCCATCGGTCTGTTGTCATTCACATTTATCTTCTCTCCTTTACAGCATGGGGCGATGGGTCAGGACACTTTAGCTATTGGCATAAACCATGATGGCATTCTGCTCTTTCACAAGGAATATATCCACACACACAGTAGTTCACTTCGTTGCCAGGAATTACCACAGCTATGTTCGTTTTTTGTGATTTTAAAAAATATATATTTTTGGTCTTGGCTCATGTTTTTTTTTATTCAGAATTGACAAACCCGGTTTACAAAAATAAAGTTTTACAAAAGTTATGACAAAAAAGCAGGCATTGAAAAAGCAAAAATACTAGCAGCCAAAGCAAGATCTGTTGTCTTTGCCAGTGTTTGTTTAAAATAGGGGGGAAAAGGGTTGGGAAAGAAATATATGCCTCACTTTTATCTATGCATTGTCTAACTTGCACACCTTATGAAACCAAACATTTGTTTTGGTTATTGTTCATATCAAATGCCATCACCTTCTTTATAGAAAATCCATTAGGAAAGGGTGAATCATTTCAACATGGCTTTGTAATGTACTGCAACCAAGTACACACTTTACAGATGATTTCGCCACTGCCTATTTACCATTTATGCAGGCTACAGACCCCCTTCCCATATATGCCTAGTGCTGAATTGCAGACACTTTCAAGTGGTGTCCTTGTGAACTAATCTTCTTGGAGATGCAAAGCTTGATAAGTCCTTATTTCCTTTTGTGTGATTACACGCTTCACACTGAATGTTCATTCTCTCAAAACTGAGAGGCACACAAAGTGCAATCGCAGATCCTCAGGAGACAAACTCGAAACCAGATGTCAATGGAAGCTGTTGTTCTCCAGAGTGACCTTCAGCTTGAAACCATTTTAAGTTGGCTGGCATTGAAAGCAACAATTTTCTATTTTTACTTGCTAAGTGCCACTTCTAACATGCACGCAGGTGGCAGAGATACAAGTGCACTCATTGAATTGAAGGCACACTACAATTTGTTTTTCAGTTGAGTTAATTTGACCCCTGCCTTTAGTAAACTGAACCACTGATTAATTGAAAACCTCGCCAACAACGTTGAGTTCTAAGCCCTACTGATGCAGAGTTTTACGTGTTATAATCCTTTGGCTATCAATATATGTTGATGATTTGTTACTCTGGGTTTGGGCTGCAGGGGAAGGTGTTTGTTATATGTTTTAGGGCCTGTGAATCAGCTAATCAATTGCCAATCATTTGTTTGACCAGGCCATAATGGAGCGGGAAATGCTTAACTTTGAACTTATTTTTTAAACTGGTGTTGTGGTCTGACCTTTTACTGACATAAGTTGTTTGTGGCAAACGTGTTATTTCTCTGAAAACATCTTCACGTCTAGGTTGAGTGTATCTCTGATACTTGTATTCGTGGATGGTCATATTGGGGAATTTTTTCATGTTTCTGAGTTCGGGCAGGGTGATTTAAAGTTTGGCACCCAGGCATGAAAAGCAGGCACCGCATTAGTTTGTGTCACTGGGAGCTGGGATGGTTGCTTGCTTGAAACAGCTGGGACGTTTCTGTTGTGGGGAGAATACATCACCTCTGAAATTTAGTATCCGTGGATGGAGCTGCATTGTGGAAGGCTTGGTGCACTCTCCCTTGTATGTCATCATTTGTTAGAGTATTATGTCCGTCTACGGTTTAGTGGTTCTTACGAATCTTGTTTTAGGCTTTCTAATTTCATGGAATGGGCAGTTTTAAGTTAAATACCGATGCTGTTTAGGGGGGTATTAACAAAGTCATATTCAAAATATCTTTAAAACGTACACCTAGTTAAGTATAAGTTATTGGATAATGCAGTCTTAATCGAGAAAAGCTGCCCTAAGACACAGAGAGGCTATATAGACAAAATACTTTAATTATTCGGTTTGAAAGATGCACATGTTTTAAAATTATTATAAGAATTGAAACGAGTAACCAGCCATAAACAAAAATGTTTTTTAGCGTCCCCTACTAGAAAGGGATGAAGGGACTGAACTTTTCATGTGTGCTGATTACGACAAGTGGTTTTCCCAAGGACGTCCAGTGTGAGCTGACAGACTGTAGAACTTAGAGGATAACATGACGAAGAAAGTTTATAGGTTAACGGGCTAAGTATTTTTTCCCATTGCTCTGGATAATTGTAAAACAAAAAGGCAGTTTTTATTCTATCCAGATTCCGGGGTTGCAGTAGTTTGCTGCGGAGAGTGGCTGTCTTCCTCATTGCAGATGGAATGCCCTGACTCCTACATGAGATATACTTGGGGGTGAGGAGGGCAGGACAGATTCGCCGTATGGTGGTAGCAACCGACTAACCCCCGTTTGCATAGCCCAATTTTCCTCTATCGCAGTAAAAGCGAGATGGGTATAAAGCTTGCTAGGGACTTTTTCCTGTGACCCTTAAGGCTGTGCTCCCCTTGAATGGATTCCTCTTCCTAATTAGCTAAATAATGGTCCTTTGCCTCTCTTCATTTAGACAGAGTGCATATTATACATAAAGCTAATATACCAAACTGAGCAATAAATAGCTCATGGGTGAGAAGATATTATTCACTAGCTTTTTTTATTTAACCAAGGTGAGTGAAGTACTATTTCATAAAGTGCATCCTGTACAAAGGTGAATTTGGTTTTAGGTGACAGCATTTTTAAACTCGTTCTGTGCATATCTGTCTCAGAATTGTGAAACATTTTGTCTAATGTTTTGGAATGTGGAAGTCTTTGAACGTCATGCTTTGGATGGAAAGTCATTTGTATCTTGTGTAGCAATCGAGTTTAAATGTCATGTCAAGAAAAGGCAATCTTGTGTTGTATTGTTGGGGAAGACATCACATACTATGTCTGGGAGATGAATTCTATTCCGTCATTTGTGGAAGTAGATTTCTTCAGTTGAAGTGGAAGCCTTCATTTGTCACACATGGTCGTGAACTCTCAACATGTCATGCCTATACGTGGAAATGTGAATTTTCAGAAGTCTTGGCGTTTCAAATTTTACTTTAAAAGTCTTGGTGTGTCGGAGGCGGGAAGTCTTTCTGTCGTGCCTGGAAGAACATGTCTTATTATTGTGTACTCTCTTGAACCGGAAGTGTTTGAATGTCTTGTGTGATGCTGTAGACTTCAATGAGTCAGACCTGGAAGTGAAAGTTTTTCTGTGTCAGGTCACAGGTGCTGGTGTCCTTTGTGAAGGTGGGAGTTTTGGTGGCGTAGTGTTAGCAGTGAAAGTGGTAGTATGTCATGTCTCATCAGGGAAAATATTGAGTCATGTCTACAAATATAAAGGCCAGGGTGTAAAAGCTAGAAGTGGATCTCTTGACCATAACAATTATTTTTTTTTTTTGCAGACACATATTCAAACTCGAACAGTGAAAATGGAGGCAAGTCTGAATCAGTGGCAAACTTACAATCTCAGCAATCATTGAACTCCATTCAGAGCTCACCAGGGCCGAAGCGGTCCACCAACACCCTCAAAAAGTGGCTGACCAGTCCAGTGCGCAGGCTCAACAGCGGAAAGGCCGAAAGCAACATGAAAAAGCCAAAGAAAGGACGGGAAGGACGTAAGAGCTTTGACCCGGGGTCACCGAAGCCTGGAGATGACTCTACTCCTCAAGGAGACAGCGCAGATGAGGTATTAATTTTTTTATTGCCATAAAATCGAATGTTATAATTTGATCTTCAAAAGTAGTGAAGAAGCACTATCAGTGTGCAGAACAATTCTGAATAATGGCACGTGTGAAGATGTTAAAGTGTTCCATTCTGATAAACTACTCAATGAAATATGTTTCAGACTCAACTCTCACTTTTAGGTTATGGTGCTAAGCTAGAACTGTCCAAATTAAATCGCAGCCTCATGTATCTGTATTACATCTTGTGCAGGTTTTTCATAGAAAAGTAACATTATACTTTGGGCAAACATGAAAGAAAAAAACAGAAGCATATTGAATTGTTGGGCCAGTATCATTTTTGGGAATTCCTTTAAATGTGCCCGGTCACATTTCTATCTACTTTTTCGAAATATATTAAGGGGCTCACATGCTATGCATTCCGCCATCTAGTGGTTAGGTCTGGAATTGTCTTTTTATTTTTTCTTGTGGGAGTCGTCGACCACTTTTGGGTGGTATGTCCATCCCCCATGTGACGTCATACGGTGCCCTGGATGTTCCTGTTCATTGTTGCCATTTTCAGATCTTTTTTCAGCCATACGGACTGGAAGCAATGGAGGAGCTCTGAAAGTTTTTCAGGATATTTTAGTTTTTTTTAAAATAGAAAATCGACCAATTTTCTGAAGACTGCGAGAGGTACAACAAGAGGGGGAGACCTTTCTCTCCATGGGGGACTCCACCAGTACTAGCCACGTGGTCAGAGAATAAAGGCAGGTAGGGGTCATGGAAAACACCCCCTTTATGTTCTGCCCCGACTGCCACCACAAGTTTGCACAGAGACCCCTAGAAGGTCTGACCTATGTTACACAAAGCATCATCGAGATGAGGACTAGAAGGGCTGTGCTGCGTTTATACCTAAGACCCTAAAGGTACTTTGACGACAGAGGCTGGAACACTACACCACCATGGCCAGCACTCGGAGATGCAGGTTTTATTGAAGGATCGAGATAACTAGCCAGCAACGATGACGAGAACGTTGAGGAAGCCTAGACAGCTCATGGCAAAGAGTTTGGATGCCAAATTTATTTCCATAGCCTGTCTAAAGATCATTATACTGTGGTATGAATTGGCAAATGTTACTTATTACGCCCTTGTATCTACAAAGCGGACTTTGTTACTGTTGAATTAATGTTGTCGGAGTTTTCACAATGGTAAGAAGGATTAGGACACTTTCCCTAGCTTTGATGAAAACAAGAGCTGATGTTGGCAGCTACATTCAATGAACTGAATCTATGTCCATAATCATACACGTCATACTGTTTGTTTTCTATGTACTTTTCAAGCCACACTGCTATTGACAAGGGTGTGTCAACCTTTTGAAGGAAAATGCATTCATTGTTGTCAACAATGCTGCTGTAGGCTGCAGAGGCAACTTTCTCACAAAATGAAATATTCTGACATAAGCAGTGTTATCTTTTGAGTTCAGAAGGACACGTTGTTTAATGTAGGATTTCCGAATCCTTCAGTTGTCTCAAGAGTGCACACTTGTTGGTCTACATCTAATGACAAATGGTCTAATGCTCACAGCGCTAAACCTCTAAGAAAGTACATGAAACTAACAGACCATTTATTACAGACCCAACAAAGATGTCAAAAAATGTCTCTTCCTACACTTTTACTTTCAGGTGTAAAGGTATCCCGTATGCTGTGCACAAGTGAATGCTTTCACTTAGAACTCTAATAACATGCCATAATCTTGTGGTTCACTGTTAAAGCGGTGCATTACATACTTACCTTTTACCATTTTCTTGCAGTGGACTCACTATTTTGGGACATTACTCCTGCTTTCCCTTCTCGGACTGCCATTAATCATCCAGCAATCCAATCATCTGTTCTCCCCTGTCGTTCTCTCCCTTCACTCATTCATTCCCAATCCCCACCCACTTGTGTCCTGCCTGTATGACTTTAAATTCCCCTTTTATTTCCATCCACCATACCTTCTGATTCTGTCTATTCCTATTCTGGTAACTCTCTGCGCATTTTCTGCTATCTCATCCTACCATTGATTTCCATTTTCTTTTCAATCCCACATTCATTCCCTTTTATATTTCGACACTCATGTAACTTCCATTTCCACATGAATTCCCAACCTCATGCTCATTCCCCCATTCTATCAATTACTGCCTCTATATCGCTCCATCTCAGCGGGCGATCATACCTCCCTTTTTGATGTCCTTGCCCCTTAAGGAGTTCGAGATCCTCTGTTTACAGCATGTGTTATCGTCGATCACCTGCTGGGTAATACTTTCGGCATATACTCGTTGCTACTTATATCTGAAAGAGACAGTTATGCATTCCTCACCTTAGAATTACCCCCAGGCGTCAGACTGGATCCGGAGAATTCTTTCCATAGCATTACCTCTGCGCATCCATAGGTGGCGTCGGTCGACTCCGCGTTGGTGTCGTGGTCGCTGGAATGACGTCGCGACATCTACTTAGACGCCACCCTCGCTGACGTCAGTTCTTTCTTTTTCTCAGCCAGCCAGCGCAGATCCGGAGAGAGCGGTACCTCGAGTCACTTTTTTACTCCGTTTTTGAGACTTTTGTCAACACCTTTTTGAGTTGATCGAGTCCTGGTGCACAGAGGGATGTCACATCGGACGGCTTCAAGGCTTGCGACTCCTGTCGCAAATTGATGTTGGTAATGGACCCACTTCTCGTGTGCCTTTGGTGTCTGGAGCTCGACCATGACCCAAAGTTGTTCTCAGACTACCGGGTCATGAACCCGAAGTCTTTGCGGGAGCGGTCCCGAAGCTTCTCGAGGCTAGGCAGTCCGCTCCACGCTGTTTGAGGTCCCGGTCGAGAAGGAGGTCATGGGACTGGTCACGGAGCCATCTCCACCACCCTTTGTCATCAGGTAAGTCAACACAGATGGCGAAGAAGCATCATTGCTCTTCGTGTTCTCCCCTTTGGCCGACGTGACGCGGGAAGCGGAAGGTAGTTGTCCGGCTCCGGTCGCGGAGCCTGTTGGGTCTACTCCGGCCATCCCTCCCTTTCCGAGAGCCGGAGCGAGCCCTGCCCAGCTTTGCAACTTTTACGAAGCCTTACATTCCATCTTCGGGCAGCCTTACTCTGCCAGCGCTCCCTCGGGTCCCGTGGACTCGGTTGGGGGCTCTAGGCCTTCAATGCCGGCGGCTTCGGCTCTGGCACCACAGGGCCCCCAAGGATCCAGGCCTGGATCCTGATCGGGCCATTCGACCTCGTGACACCTCCGGTGCCGAATCCACCGCCACCTCCCTGCATCCTCCGACGCCGGTTGTGTCAATGAGGACACGGTGGCGGACCGACATCGTTCGAATTCCGTACCTGCACTGGACGGTACTTTTGTACCCCTGTTTTACCCTGATGTTTCCTACCGCCCTACGTGGCTACCAGGAGAGGGTGAAGAGGACTGGAAGGGGTCTGGGAACCCTCTTGCAGACCAGTTAGAGGAACCAGACTGGAGAGAGGAGTTGGGTGATGCCAGTGGTCTTGGCTCCTCCCCAGACCTTGGCATGCTTTCTCCACCTACCGTAGCTACGGAGTAGGGTGCATCTTACGCATTGGTGTTGTGTAGGGAGGCCGAGGCCTTAAACCGTGAGCTTCCTACGGTGGCAGTCAGGACTTGCCTCTTGGTGCTTCAGCCGGCAGCAACCTCTTCTTAGCCCCTGCTGCCATTCAACAAGGCCCTTACAGACATACTTTTGGGCACTTGGTCCAAGCCCAACATAGGGGCTCCTGTGGATAGGATGATTGCCCTACCCCACCGCCTGGCTCCGAGCGACCCCATTTTCCTCTCACCACCCCACCCCTGAGAGCTTGGTAGTCCAAGCCTCGACTTCTAAGGGCGCATTCCCTACCACACCACCTGATCGGGAAACCAAGAAGCTGGACCACCTTGGGAAGATGTTTTCTTCCTCCAGCTTGGGACTGCGGTTGCTGAACACCACATGTCTATTGGGCTGGTACTCCCACTCTGTGTGGGACATGGTTGCGCTGGTGCTACCACAGTGCCTGCAGGAGGCCCGGTCCGTGCTGTCAGGTGCAGTTGCCGAAGGGAGAGACGCAGTAAAGTTCGCCATCAAAAGTGGTCTGGACACTGCCGACTCACTCGGCAGGGCGAATTCCACGTCGGTAGCCCTTAGACGCTATGCCTTGTTGAGGTCTACTGTCTTCTTGGGTGATGTCCAAGCTACCATTTTGGACATGCCCTTTGATGGGGGTCGCTTGTTTGGCAACCAGGCGGGCAACGTGCTTGAGCGCTTCCAAGGCTACGGCCAGGTCCTTGGGCCTCGCATCCACCTCCCTTCCAGCGCAGTCTGCCTTTCTTCCCTTTTTGTGGCTACGGAAGGGGTGCCCCGCCACGATCCACCCAGAGCCACAGGCCTGCACAAGCTGTCCAGCCTCTGCGCACCCAGGGACGTGGGACCTAGCGTTGTGGGTCTGGGGGCCAGCAGGCGGGATAGTCCACCAGCGGCCCCCTCTGTAGCAGGCTCCCAGCCCTTCTAGTCCGACCTTTCAGGGCCATCTTTTGCCAGTGGGTGGCAGGATTCGCCATCACCTCCCCCACTGGCTCAACATCACGTCGGACAGGTGGGATTTTCAGATAGTCCGAAGGGGCTACTCCCTCCCCTTCGAGACTACCCTTCCATCCATGCCACCTCAGACCCATCGAATGTCGTAGGATCACTTGGCCCTTCTCGAACAGGAAGTTACGTCTCTCTTAGCCAACGGAGCCATCAAGCGCGTTCCTGCTCCAAATGTAGGTTGTGGGTATTATTCTCGCTACTTTCTGGTACCCAAGAAAGACTAGGCCTGTGTCTTATCTTGGACCTCCGGAACGTCAATCGCTTCTTTGAGAAGTTCAAAATGCTGACCCATGCTCAGGTCCTATCTGCTCTCGACCCAGGAGATTAGATGGTAATGTTGGACTTGCAGGATGCTTATTTTCTCATCCCCCTCCTGCCGGCCCATCGGTGTTTACCTACGGTTCACGGTAGGCCACGAGCACTTTCAGTTTACCGTGCTTCGCTTCGGCCTTATCAGCGCCCCTTGGGTGTTTATGAAAGTGATGGCGGTGGTCGCAGCTCATCTGCGTAGATCAGGGCGTTCAGTCTTCCCCTATCTCGATGACCTGGCTGTTGAAGGCGGGCTCGCCCCCAGTCTATCGTCTTCCCCCTCCAGAATACGGCTGACCTCCAGCATTCGCTGGGGTTCACCATCAATGTGCCGAAGTCGCACCGGATTCCCCCTCAGAAGCTCCTTTTCATCAGAGCAGTTATAGACACAGCGCACTTTCAGGCTTATCCTCTCGAGCAGCGAGTCTGGGATATGATTCCGATCTTTCAGCCTCTCTTCTGGGTATCGGTCCGAATGACCCTGCGGCTGCTGGGACTCATCCTCCTGCAACCTTATGGTGGACTATGCCAGGTGGCATATGCGGGCTCTGCACTGGGACCTGAAGTTCAGTGGGCACAGCATCGGGGGAATCATTCCGATTGCGTCCCGATCTCGGAGGGCACAGTACACCAACTGCAAAGGTGGCTAACGAACCGGGATTGGTCAACAGCAGATATCTCTCTTACCCAACCAGAGTTCACAGTGGTGACAGATGCATCATTGCTGTGGTGGGGCGGCCACATGGGAGCGGCGGAGAGCAGAGGCCTCTGGTCTCCGGCGGAGTCTGGGCTCCATATCAACCTTCTGGAGCTTTGGGTGATTCGTCTAGCACTAAAGGCATTCCTCCCCTCTGTCCAGGGAAGAGTGGTGCAGGTGTTCACGGACAACACCACCGCCATGTGGTACTGCAACAAACATGGCGGGGTAGGGTCGTGGACCCTATGTCAAGAGGCTCTCTGCCTTTGGACATAGCTGGAACATCAGGGCATATCCCTGGTGGTAGAACACCTGGCAGGTTCTCTGAACACAAGGGCGGACAAACTCAATCATAGGTGCATGATGGATCATGAATGACATCTTCACTTGGAGGTGGTGCAAGGTCTCTTTCAGCGGAGCGGCTAGCCTTGGTTAGATCTATTCCCCACTGAAGAGAACGCGTAATGTCAGCAGGGGAGTTGCGGTCTTCTATACGCCTTTCCGCCAATACCACTTCTGCCCAGAGTACTGATGAAGATCAAGCGTGACCAGACCCAAGTCATTCTTGTTGCCCCGGATTGGGCACGAAGAGTCTGGTATCCCGAGCTTTTACACATGGTCATCAGTCCTTCGATCAGACTGCCTCTTCGGTAGGATTTCTGTCGCAGCAGTATGGGACGGTCCTCCACACAAACCTGTCCAGCCTCCACCTCCTAGCGTGGAGATTGAGCGGCGACAGTTGACAGCTTTCGACCTTCCTCCCGAAGTCTGTGGTGTTATCTTGGCAGCCAGGTGTCCCTAAAACGGTATACACCTGTAGATGGAACAAGTGTATGACATGGTGTGCAGCACAGTCTGTGGATCCACTTTCTGCCCCCTGTTTCTGAAGTTCTCCTCTTATTTCTTTCGCCCAGCAGGGCTCTGCTCTGGGCACTCTCTAAGGCTATCTTTCAGCCATTTCGACCTTCCTTCTGCTTCCTGACCAGCCCGCTCTTTTCAAGTCCCCTATTGTAAATCACTTCCTTAAGGGCATTACTCACTTGTTTCCTCCAACTCCTTTCGTGATATCCCAGTGGGACTTGAACCTGGTTCTTACTTATCTTTTGTGTGCTCCTTTCGACCTGCTACATAACTGTCCTCTTAGGCTCTTAACACTCAAAACTGCCTTTCTGGTTGCCATCACCTCTGTTTGCAGGGTGAGTGAGCTACAGGTCCTTTCTTCTAAGCCTCCTTTCCTGGCTGTTCATCCAGACAAGGTTGTCCTCCGCACTAGGCCTTCTTTCCTTCCCAAAGTGGTTACCTGTTTCCATATAGGACAGACCATCACTTTGCCCACCTTCTTCCCACCTCTGCATCCTTCTAAAGAGGAAGACAGGCTCCACCGCCTGGATCCAAAACGTGCTCTTTCGTTCTACCTGGATTTCACAAAACAATTCCGGGTGGATGACCAGCTCTTTGTTGGTTATGTGGGCGCCAAGAAAGGTCTGGCAATGCAAAAACAAACCATCTCCCAAAGGGTGGTTCTTTGCTTCAAAATCTGCTATTCCTTAGTGAAAAAGGAACCTCCAGTGGAGTTGTGTGTTCATTCCACCAGGGTGACTGCAGCCACTACTGCTTTGGGACTTGGAGTCCCCCTTCTTGACATCTGCCAGGCAGCTACGTGGGCTTCACTGCATACGTTTACCAAACACAACTGCCTGGACAGCCAAGTCTGGAAAGACTGCTTCTTCGGCTGTTCCGTTCTCTAAGACTTTCTGGTGTGAACTTGGTTTGCAGACCCACCACTGGGTTTGGTATTGCTGGGGTATCTGTTCTAAAGTGAGACATCCATAACTGTCTCTTTCAGATGACCTAGTTACTTAACCTTGGGTCACAATAGATCTGTAAGAGACATAGATTAGTTATGGATTCCTCACCGCCCCACCCATCTTCCCCGTTCTGCAAACTGATTTCTAGGGTAAGGAACCTCCCTTTTCAGGGCCCTAGTTTTGTGCACCAGTGGTCAGTGTCTTACATGGCTCTGTGCTTCTGGCGTGGACTGTCATTTAAAGAACTGATGTCAGCGCGCGAGGGCGGTGATTAAGTAGATACCGCAACGTCATTCCGGCAACCATGACGCCAACGACTGACACGGAGTCGACCGACACCACCTATCGACGCGCAGAGGTACTACTGTGGAAAAAATTCTCCAGATACAGTCTGACACCTGGGGGTCATTCTAAGGTGAGGAATCCATAACTAATCTGTCTTTTACAGATATATTGTTACTGAAGGTAAGTAACTTTTATTTTTCTGAATGTCTATGGCCTCTAATTAGTATCTGATTGAAACTTTGAAGTAGTAGCTTTATTTAGTGAACATTAAGGTTGTCCTTAAAATTGTCCTGAACTCAAGGTGCCATAATACTGAATCTGTGCTAACAGTATCTGTGGCATCTCTATTACTGGGTAGCAGTATTACAGGGTACTACAAGTGGAACCCATGTAGGAGGAGAGTGGGCGCACACTGCCCCACACTACAGCTCTCAGTTTGCCCAGATGCATCATAATAAATGCAGTGCATGATAACACTTTCTTCTGTGTCAGGCTTTTTGTTTTTCACCCCTGTAGTCCTTATGCAGAGTGCAAAAATGTGTGGGAATCAATATTTCTGCATTAATTTCAGCATGTGAGCTCATGTTTGCATCTTTCTTTTACTTTTTACGGAGGACTAAGTTATCTGGTGTTGCCAGGAGGATTTATTGCTGGTAAGATTACAGAAATGCCTTGTGTGGAAATCCTCTATCACTTCTGATGTGCCGTTCAGTTGGTAACTTATTTAACTGTAAGGATCATGAAGTCTGGGACACTTTTAATGAGCACTTAAGTGGCAATGTAGTGATTGTTTGGTACAATGGAAAGAGCAGGTTCGTCTGGAAACTCCGCTGAACAAGAAAAAAATCAGAGAGCTCCAAAAATATGATACAGTGGATGACACAGGAAACCATAATGTCCAACATTGGAATTGGCATACTATGCTCCCCTCCTCCTTTGAACCTCCTTTTAAGTGCTCTCGGAGCGCTTTACTCCATGAAGTCGCCCACTTGTAGCAGCATAACAAGTTTTAACATTGGAATCTACAAGTCTGGTCTGGAATTGCATCAAATGGTGATCTTGAATGGCTGATATTTATTTTTTTTACCCGAAAGCATGGGCTTTATCAACTTTTGTAGCTCAAAATTTAATATAGCATTTTCTGCTATATTCGACTCCAGTCAGTGACCCCATCATACCTGCAAGAATTTCCAATTGCCTTGGTGCTAGGCAGCAAACTATTTGATCCTTGTACAAAATAGCACATACATTCACATTGCGCTGATAAAAATTGTTTGCAGGATCGAGAATACTAGGAGAGCTCTTTTCAAAAACAGGCTTGCAGTATGCAATATCAGTTGAATACATATTAGAAAATCCATATCAAGCATAACATGTAATGGTATGCTGGACTTCGAAATGAGGACATTTAGGCAGTACTAAAATGCAAAGCTACCCTAAGAAATAGGGTACTTTGCAACTCCTCAGAACCGTCCGACGTGCGGTCAATTTCTCTTCTGTCTAGAAATGTACTTCTCGCAGTATAAGTCCAATACCAAATATTAGGAAAATTTAAGACCAGCAAGAGGTTCTTTAAATTCTACATAAAGACACCTGCTGCACGAGGCAGTTCAATGCTAGCAATTCTCATCAAAACAAAATGGAGTTCTCCATTTTGTATGCAATCTCTTGACTGAAGCTGGAGAACAGCAGTTCACCGGCAGGTCCATAGAGAAAGTATATTATGAGGTACTTTACTTTTATCTAAGGCTCTGTTTGCTTTTAAAGGTTGACCTAGTATGCTTGCCAGCGTTTCCTCAGAGTGAGCATCGCCAGGCAGGGAAACCAAGAATTTGTCAATTTCAACTTTTACAAACCATATTTTGGCTGTTAGTCTTTCCACTTTGGATTCTTGCTGATAAAATCCTGTTGGTATTCTTCATGCTCTTTCATGAATAATAGTCATTCTTGCATATTGGTGCAAGTGTTTCAGGAAATCAGGATTGTTCATCAGCCACAGCTAGTAGGTTCAGAACAATGGTGACCTCATATGAGCTATCGAGCATGGCCTAGGGTGAAACAAGATAATGGATATGAATATGTTACCAATAATTGTGCACACCTTGACTATTTTCTAGAGTAAGGCGTCTCTTGACGCATCTACACACGTTAAAAGCCTGTTCATCTGAACTGCCACAAATACTAAAAATTAAATTAAAGAAAGAATGAAGTTTATTAACTCAGTTGGTAGGTAGCATCATTCTTTCATTACATTGTGATAAATGGTGTACAGTAGACCAGAGGGTCATTTCATTTAAGCATTTATGATTATGGGTAGTAGTCCAACAGATCTACTGTTTTACGTACTCTCACATGCGTTTGTGAATCGGCCCTGAAACCTATAAGTTCCTATTGAGAAAAGTGCAACGTGAACACGATCCTTCCAATTGTGTATTATAATTCCCATTTTTTATCTTTTGTAAAAGAGTACTTCAGTAGTACTACTTTGTGTAACCCAAAATGCCGTTATGAATAGGTCGCTTAGTTTCTAAACGTCAGACACCATAGAGCTAACCATATACTTTGTTCCTAACCTTTCTCAAATGTTACACATTTCTATTCATAGTCATATCCCATTGTAATAGCTGGAGTTGTCAATCATTTTGCCAATTTTCCTGTGTTCTTGAAGATGTAGTCTTCTCACTATTTTTTTTATATTTTATTGTGGACCTGAAATTTATTTCTGCTATCTACCCTAAC
The DNA here is from genome assembly GCF_964204655.1 of Triturus cristatus. Lineage (NCBI taxonomy): Eukaryota > Metazoa > Chordata > Amphibia > Caudata > Salamandridae > Triturus > Triturus cristatus. The sequence goes on along the minus strand of NC_140584.1, from coordinate 86,573,633 downwards.
TATTCCTCTTTTAATATTTTCAACGTTGGTGTCCGGATCTATCTGGGTTTTTTTTGGTCCGGACCTACAATTTTTTTTTCTTCTCTCTATTATTAGCTTTTCCGATATTTTAGCCACTGTAAAATGCTTGTTTTCGCTCACAAAGATGCTTGCTAGCGCTTCTAGAGACACCATCTCCATTACAGGTGTTCTTCTCAAAGTGGAGAAGGAAATAAGTTGCCACAAGCACTGATGTAATGAATCACGTGATTGCAATAAGTAATCTGCTATTTAATCTGTGAGGAAGCTCATTGTTGGTGTTTTATAGGTTGTCGTTTCATTGGAGTTAGAATTAAAGCATTGCAACTGTTTTGGTTCCATGTAAGTGATTTTGTCAATCCATTTGTCATGCTTTAAATGATACAATTTGAAGTCCAAAGATGCATTTGAGTCTTATAGTATATGGCTTCCTCTCTCTAGTCTTTAGATGTCTTCATAATAGATCCTCAACAGCAACCTCACACCTTATATTCCGGAATAAATCAAAGCTAACTGTTGTTGACTTTAAATTGCATATCTTGATACATGCTATCAAATTAAAGGAGAGCTGATCTCTCAATGCCTACTAATTTAAATTCTGGCCTTCAATATCAAAAAGGAGAGCAAATGTTATTGGTGGAAGAAGTGACCATTGTCAATGGGAACTTGAAAGAAAAAAATGATTTGTTGCTTTTTGTGGTTGCAGAAGACCAAAAAGGTTTGGGTTGATGATGAACCAGATGAAGAATCCCACACCCCCCTTCCTCCGCCAATGAAGATTTTCGATAACGATCCTGCTCAGGATGATCTGGTAAGTGGCCAGTTATCTACCTGCAAGATGTACAAAGAAATTTCTTCTGTATAAGTATGTGTACATATATAGACTTCCTTTGCTTTCTCTGATCTTATGAGCTGGATGGATTTTTGCTGCATTCAAAATTAATTGATTTGTTTTTGTGTAATGCTATGGGTCGTTCCGGTCAATTCTGCATTTCGCTAAAGATCATTCATCCGCATTCTGTGGTAGTCTGTTCTTTCAGTCACTACTAGTTCACGTAACGTGTTCCCTAATGTACTATTTATTTGTACATTTAAGGTCAACAGCAAAGACGTCTAGTAGCATTTTCTTTTGTCTAGCAGTAATTGAGACACAGCATTTCCACTGTTAAGTAGAGCATTGACAGGAAAACATGATGCTCCTTTCAATGATTCATAAGTCATATTTCAGATCAAATTAGTGAAATAGGTAAGGGGAACACCTCCATACGAGTAGGGAACAAGGGCATGCACACATACCCTCAAGCAACACATGCATAGAATTTGCAAAATGTGCCTACCACAGCCTACCACAGGTCATAGAATCTGGACCTCGTTTCTAGGGGGTACTAACATGAACGCTCTGCAAATTGCACTTCACAAATGGCAGTTTTTCTGCTTCCTGTAGTCTTCAAATCCTGCTAAATATTTTATAATTGGTGTCTTAATTTCTCACAAATGCACCCTAAGCCCCATCTCGTCCTCAACATTTGTGTTGTAGGTATCTAGTCTAACCCTCTTTCTGTTTACATATTTTGCAGTATGCTCAAGATGCAAAATCGTTAAAAGGATGGCATCCACTGTGAGATGTAAAGGATAGTGCTGCTTATCATTCACACCCAATGATAGGAACATGGTGTTGGGACTATTTTGAGTCGAAGGAGGCTAGACAACTCCTACTTGAGTATCAAAACTTAGTAGCCCTAAGGGCTATTGCTTAAAAAACCTGGTTAAAATTGGGTGTGGTGAATTAATTCTTATTTTAAACAAGAATCCAAAGAATTTAAAACACATAGGTCTTCGTTTATACTTCTGAAATGTGTTTTTGTGGAGTCTTGGCTGGATTTGAATTCTCAAATGTCGGTGCTTTTCTTTTTGAAGTAACCGTACAAGTTTCTGAGTCAAAGGGCGAGTAGACATCTTTTTTTGGTGTTCTTTTTATTTACATCAAAGGTGCACAATTATGACCCTTTTGGGACAGTCACCGATTGTCCTGTCAGATCACCCGAGAATAGCACAACTGTCGAGCAGGAGTCTCCTGCACATATCGCCGTTAGTGGAAAAGATCTGGTAAAGTGCTTACATTTGCGATCGCTCTAACTTCCTAAAAAATGCATCTTGTCCATTTTATATGAAGTTTTCTATAAATAAGGTGCACACTCAAGCAGAAACCTAAATGCTGCTTCAGCAGATGTAGTGTGAGGCGCATGAAGATGGGCAGTACAAGTGAAAATGAGGCAGATCTTTTATAGGATGCAGAATGTACGCTTGTCGTCATTTTAATTAGTCAAATTAAAATAGATCCAATTAATCAAATCAAGGCTCACTGCAATTTGAGGTACAGTGTGCCTGCCGTGCAGGGAATATTAACCCCCTTTTAGTGACATAGTGAATTTCCAGAAAGTATTGAACATTAAATATTACGATTGTACAATATAAACTGTTCTCCACCCTCAGCCTATTACAAACCCATATAGATTCCGTCACTAAATGTATTTATGTTCCTTGTTAATAGAATAGTCAGGTTGGGGTTAAAGCAGAAAGAGTACTGTTATAATACGTTCTTGGGGCCCTGCTATCCGCCTCCAAATGTTTTCACCACAACAATAAGTGACTTGTGTTAAGATAAGTAAGAGGTAATTTGAAACAACGGACCTTTAATTGGTGCTTACATATGATTTGGCCAGCATTCTCACACTCCAACCACACCAAATGTATGTCCTCCCTTGGTCTGCTAATGGTTAACTCTTGGACTTGAAGTTCTTGCTGATCGTGGTTAACCCATGGCCTTCAGTGGTAGCACAACTTATCTTTCTGATACGCAGACCTTGTATCTGCTTCACTTCTAAATTTTCTCACTCAGCAAAAGGCGGCGATATCTCAGTAAATGGGAGGCATAGTCCAGTTCTGTTGGAATTTCTCCCTTTCTCTGTGGCTTGTGTCCAAACTGACGTTAATGTCTACACTGTCAAGACCAGTGTTTATATTCCATAAGCAGGCTGTTGGAAGCTCTGGTTTTTCGACTATGATGTCCATCCAAATCTTTGGACGAGGTGCAGGAGCGTCGGCACTTCAGGCGCCTCTCCTCTGTGGAGCTTGCGCCAGATTCCGCTCTGTGCCTCCATGTCTTTACTGGAGCTAGAGCTACCCCACCCAACTAAAAGAGTAAGATGAGGCCATGCACCTCATATTTGGGCAGCTCTACCCCTCTGGATTGCCTTTGGCCCTATGACTTCGGGTGGGGTTCCCACTGGATTGTTACTGGCAGCACCATTTGGGCCTTTGGTTCCGTGCAGGATGCGAAGCAGCGCTACCCACCAGATCGTGACCTTCCTCTGCGCTCACTGTGGTACCAACGCTCCCGGCAACACCATCCCCATCGTCAACACGAAGTTAGACTGACGTTTTCCGAACTGGACCATGCCCTCTGAGTTGGAGCCAGTGCCTTTTTCTTTTGACAGACTTGAAGAGGGAGAAGAAAGGGAGGGATCTGAGGATGCTTACGGATATCAGCATCCCCTACTTGACACAAAGGACAACTAGTATGAGTAACTGGCGGATCCCAGTAGGTTAGAGACACCACCGAACACTCTGACTTGGTCTTTCCCCTTAGTGTGGCTATTGAGGAGTGTGCCTTATTCATTGTGGTGGTACGACAGCCGGCTGAGGGCTTGGACCTTCACTTTCCCTCAGTGGCAGTCAAAATAAATGTCTTGGCAGAGGTGCTTCAGCCTGGAGTTGCCTCCTCTGAACCCCTACTCCCATTTACTGAAGCCCTTACCGATGGCCTACTCGGGGCTTGGTAGAAGCCCAGCACTGAGGCTCCTGTGTACAAGACAATTGCCCACTGCTATTGCTCTGCTCCAGGGGAACCTGGCTTTAATCACCCAGTACCTCACCACAGAGTGATTGGTGTTTCAAGCCTCCACTTCTTGAGTCAAATCTGGCACGTTCCTACCTCTCCACTGGGTAAAGAATGCACAACGCTCAGTGCCTTCTGTAAGAGCATGTTCTCTTCTGCCAGCCTAGCACTGCAGTCGGTGAACACTGTGTGCTTGTTGAGCCAATAAAACCATACTATCTGGCACTCGAGTGCAGATGGTGGGAGGGACAGGCAAGCAATAAACAGAATGCGGATGCTGGAAAGTACAAAAAAAAAAAAAAATACGTATGTTACAAGCACGTGGCCAGTGGAAGGACACTGGCTGCCGGGAGCAGAACTTGGTCCAAGCTCCTCAGCAAGGATGAAGACGTGAAGATGAACAGGAAGCTGGAGGTAGGAAGGCGCTTACCAACAGGAAGAAAAACAAGAGTGACGTGGGAGCCAACCAAAGGTAAGTAAAGGTAATGAGTGCTCTAGAAGCCACATTTTAAGATTTTCTTTTCGTGTTTCAAGAAATTTCGCAAGAACGGCGCAAGTGCTGTGTAGGCGAAACCTAATAAAAAGGGGACCATTGAAGTCTCATACTTTCTAACTCCTGATCAGGCACTGATTACTCCAACCCTCAATCCCCAAATGTTTCGCCTTCCCTCTGTTCCCCCACACATCTCCTGCTTCATGCGTGCTGACCAGGTACCTCAAGCTTCTCTCGTGTGAAATTTTTGCATTTTGGGGACGGCAGCTCTATCGGCAAGGCTGCTCCATCATTGCCACTATCGTACCCTTCCTTCTCTCTCTCTTGGTCCATCTTTCCATCTCCCCTGACTTCCGTTTTTAGGTCTCGCCTGACCCAGCGCATGCGCTGGTCTGGCGAGACTTATTGAGAGGGCTCCAAAAAGTGCTACCAGGCCAGCCTAGAGCTACAGTGCATGTGCGCGGGCGCGCGCGCCGCGCTTACCGCGATTACTTTCACTTTCGCGGCCGCTTTGATGTTTGATCGTGGTCACTTTCGCGGCAGCTTGGCCTAGCCAATAGGTCTCGCTTTTGGGACCTTATAAGTATTTAGTTATGCATCTGTTGCATGGCTAAACACTTATAAGGTCCCAAAGGCGAGACCTATTGGCTATGCCAATGCTTGTTTGAGGTGGCCTAAAGAGCTGTACGAGGATCACTCCGCAAAGTGTATGTGAGTGGGAATATTGTAGCCACAGAATGTACCTTCGGGCTAGAGCTCAGCTCCAGCAGCATGCTTATATTTTCGAGTGCTATTTTGGAAGAAGAGACAGTGTCGTGCTCAGTGTGGCGAGACACCGCAACGAAGAGATGTTCTCGAGGGCATCACGTTCGCAAATCATTGCATCCCCAGCCTTGTTTACTTAAACAGAAAACATGTTGACAGGTCGCGGCCTCATTAAGTGGGATGAATCCTTTCAATGCAACAGGAGGGCCGCTCATAGGACCAGTGGCGAAATGCCTAGGAGCATTAGTGCATGCGTAGGGAGTGTTTGGTGGCATGCAGCTGTGCGCTCTCTGCAACATCCATCTTGCCAGTGACACGGAGCGAGATCGGGGCGGTGGGGGGCGCATCCCAGCAGCACCATAATGGCGCCCGTTTATCAGCGCTCTGTGCCGGACTGCGGGAAGAAACCAAAAATAACTGAAGAGCCGGCGCCCCGCCTTCCATTTATGCCTTGTCAATCAGCACACCAGTCCACGACAGGCCGCCGCCGCAGCTGTACTTGCCTGGCGCGTCAGCCGGCAGTGAGATACCCAGGTGCCTCGACTCCGCGGTCACTGCGCAGGCGCTTTATCCAGCCGCACTTCGTAATCTCCTGTGTGCAGTTGCTGGGGCTTCCTGTGGTGTGTGCACAGCACTGCCTTGGGTGCGCGAACCCCGCACTCCGAGTAACGCCTGTTTTCAATAATGGAACACTGAGCCTACTCTAGATTCTAAACCTGACCGTCTCCCTAAAATGTTACATTAACCGTTACTCCCACTATCAGGCTGACCATGAACCCTGCTCTCTAATCCTAGCAGGGACCCCATTGCTCGCCCCGTGCTGTGAAGTGCCCGAACCCTGAGACTAACCCACGTACTGCCGCATGACATTGTTCTGCATTCTGTCACACTGTTTTTGCTGCCGTCATCTCATTCCTTTACACTAATCCTTTACATTCCCCTAACACACACCCTCCTACTTATTGTGACCTCTGTTTTGCCCTTTAGATTGTATCTAAACCCCCTTTTATTTCTCTATTTTCAACTAATTGCTTTAATACTTTGTGATTTTTCAAACTTTACACCACAGAGGGGGTTCTTGTAGATGCTCGGCATATGTGCAGTGACTGGTGGGTCGGGAGATAACATGGGAAACTTGTCCGTTTCTTAGCCATCATAGAAACTGCTTTTATCAGGCAGGATGGAATATTGCTCATGGGTAACCAGGATGTCTACAAATAAAATGTAGAAGGTGATCTATCTCATGCCACAGCAGTCAGCAAATTGATCAAAAGGGCTGCATGTTAACTAAGCCCAGCATGGGGGCGTTGCAGCCCAAATTAGGGTAAATGGAGGTATGATATATCAACTTTTTACTTTGGTGTTGCGAAGCTATTTTGCCATGGACTGTGTCTGTGTGGGTCAGTACTGTGTTTGAGTCAAGTTCGCAGTGTGAAATATTTAGGCTTTGCTCAGAATGTAGTCTTTTGGGGGAAACGGAGGAAAAATACACTTTCTCGCAGTCATGGTGTGAGGTAGCACCACTCGCACCAAGTTTTAGGAGGGGCAGATGGCTTGGAGAATCTCTAGGACAGCCTTAGTAAGAGGGTTTAGTGGCCTCTGCTAGGGGAGGCAAGGTACCGGAGAATCTCACAGCTGCGGTGCAGAGCCAGTGATTCCCTGATCATTAGGGTAAAAGGAAGACCAGAAATCTCACTTGCTGTACTGGTAGACGGTTTTTAGGGCCTTTCTTGACACACTAGGACACTATACGAGCAATGGAACACGAAGCAGACAGTCACCAAAAATGAGTGCAGAATTGCTTTGTGCCCTTTATCAAGATGTAATGGGTATTTGAGTTTTTTATTTTCTCCCGACTCTTTTATAAAAAATTAAAAAAACGAATCCATTAGGTTCCTGGGGCTGCAACTGGCAAATCCACATGCAAGTCCACCAGTGTGAGGCAATTTTACACTGGTACATGACAATCTCGCTGTAGTCTTGAAGAGAGATTTGTACTGACTAATCAGTACAAAACGTCGCCTATGCATTGTGCTGTCAAGTCAATTTCACAGCAGAATAGCACCGCACTGGTGCAGAATTGCCTGCAATCATGATAAATTGAACAACCAGTGTAATTTGTGATAGAGATGAAAGGCTGTGTGCGTGATAAAGCACTTGATCGTGTATCTGTTTAGCTTCTAATTCCCCGATTAACCTGTGATTCTAAGGTGGATTTTCCAATCACTTTTCGTGTTATTTTTGTAAACCAAATTTTTTGATCTATACTTGGTTTATCTGTTATTCACTTGGGTTTGCGTTCTTCATTGGAATAATTGTTTGTGGCCAGTGTGGCGTGGTACTCCTAAGAAGCCAAATTTGACCTCTGAAAGTGAGATTTAAAAGGGAGCGAGGCAGTTCTCATGACAGTGTGCAGTCATTTTGTGATGCTATTCCAGCCATGCACTAATAGATGCTATCGATCTGCTCTAGATCTCATATCTGTGTGTGTGTATATAGATGGATAGAAATAGATATCTATATCTATCGATCACTATCTGAGATAGATAGATCTATATCTATCTGTATACACATACACGTACTCGGATATCAGATCTAAAGCGGATCGATTAAAAACTATTTTTTTTATTTTTTTTTTTAAATATCTTTATTAAGATTTTAATCCCCCATTAACCATGGGAGATCAGTGCAGGTACATAATGTCATAAAGCAAACACATATCCACCAAAAAATATTATGTCTCATAAGGCAAATAACATCTTAAACAAAAAAGGTGTACATATAACAAATAGAAAAAGGAGAAGGAACGGGGAGCAAAAAGAGATAATAAAGTAGAAAAAAACATTCCTATAAGGCTTAGAGGAAAAGCCTAATTCCCCCTTCTTATCAACCATCATCTTGCTAAACAAAATACATAAAATTATATTGATTCCTTCCATTTTATTAAAGGTGCCCAAATGCTTTTGCCCAGTAATTTCGCTTTTATTCCCTTCCTTTCATAGATTGCACTTTCTATTGTATATATGGAGAGTAAGCGAGCTAGCCATTGTTGAAATGTAGGGGGAAGGGGATCTAACCAGACAGAGGCAATGTTTATCCTTAACCGCCATAGCAACAGAAATAAATTGATAAGCAATTTTATCTTGATTTATAGAGCTTACTCCTAACAAAATGATTTCATGAGTTAATATTATTTTTACCCCAAGTGTATGATCTAAGTATTCCATAATTGAATCCAACAATGGCTGCAGCTGCGGACAGGAGGCAAACATATGCACCAGATCCGCTTCCAATCCCCCACACGGTGGGCATACAATCCCTGTAGAGCCACCCCATTGTGCTATTTTGGCCGGGGTATAATATAAAGAGAACCGTTTTAAAATGTTGTGCTTGTAGCCCAGCCAAAAATAGAACTGACTGACCCAGCTTTAAACATTTCACAACTGATCCGGGGGCAGCCCCAACACGCTCAGCCCACTTACCCTCATGTTTAAGTAAATAATCTTGTTTTAGATTAGTCAATTCCGCATAGATTAGCTTAATCGTCCCCTTAGCGTCATTTTTCATAATATCAATTATGCTATTGTTAGCGAACCCCAATGCCCCACCAATTTTCTTACAGAAAAAACTACGAAGTTGTAAATACTTGAAAAAATTACAGCTTTCCAACCCAAAGTCCTTCTGTATATCTTGGAGTTGTCGAAAACCTTGCTCTTCTATTATATCCCCGGCTTGACAAATACCCTTGCTGGCCCATCCAGCCATAACTTCATCCGAAAATACCTCGGTAAGCATTGGATTTTTAAACAAAACTGTGTAGAAATTAAGCCTCCCTAATCCAATCTTTTTCTTTAGCCCCCCCCCAAATCTTAAAAGCAGCGATCAGCGTCTTAAATTTTGTACGTTTGTAGTAACTGGGTTCTGTAAATTTTAAAAAAACAATATTCAGCATTTTGGCCCAATAGTAATCTATAAACATCCGGGAGATCATTTTCCGTTTCCATTTCCCCGGAGCACGGCCCAACCAATATCCTCATATATTGCAGAGTAGCTGCCCAATAATAGTTACGAAAATCCGGGACGGAAAATCCTCCTTTCTCCCGTGATAAACACCTAAACCGAAGAGCCCGCCTAGTTTTCCCATGTGCCCAAATAAACCTATTAACTAAACCTTCTTAAGTAACAAACCAGAATTTTTGAAATTCTAAGGGAATAGACCTAAAAAGATACAATACTTTTGGTAAGAACAGCATCTTAATGAGATTGCACCGACCCACAAGAGAGAGATGGAGGTTATTTAATCTAAAAAAATCCCCCCTCGCTTTATTGACTACTGGCTCCATATTAGCGGCCACCAATTTCCCAAGATCTGAGGTGACACGTATCTCCAAATAAACTGCCGAATCAACAACCCGAGCGTCTTCAAAATTAATAAAACGATTCTTAATAACTTGAGTCTTAGTTTTATTTAATGCGTATCCTGAATAGATACCAAACTCACTAGAAATTGACTCAACCCTTTCCAAAGCCGATTGCGGGTCCGCTGTAATAATGGCCACATCATCAGCGTATGCAAGCACTTTAGTTTCTATCCCCTGGCATATGACTGGACAAATTCCACTATTGGCCTCAAATAATCGTAACAGGGGATCAATATGGATGGCAAGCAACAATGGAGACTAGGGACAACCCTGCCTGGTCCCCCTCTGTATATGAAATGGAGAAGTATAATTACCATTAATCTTCAAACGAGCTGTTGGGGCCAAATATAGTACCTGTACAGATTTAATAAATCCTTCTCCCAATCCGAACCATCTCATGGCCTCCCAAAGAAAATCCCAGGAGACCCTATCAAATGCCTTTTCAGCATCTAGAGGGAACACTGACATAGGGTCCCCTGAGATCTCCGTTACATCAAAAAGGGTAATCAATCGCCTTATATGTTGCGTGGTTCCCCGGCCCATAATAAACCCATGTTGACACGGATGGATATTTTTCCCCAAAATTCCATTTAATCTCTTGGCCAAGATTTTTGAATATATTTTAACATCACTGTTCATTAGAGTGATGGGACGATAGGAGCCAGAATCCTTATCTGATTTATCCTTTTTCAAGAATATAACAACATCAGCCCCCGCCCAAGACTCGGGGGTAGAATCCCCCCTTTGTGCCGATAACATAACCTCCACCAGATCCTGTCCTAGTAAATCAAATTTTTTAAAAATAAAATTCCAACGGAATCTGATCTGGGCCGACAGCCTTACCGGACGGTAATTCTTGTAAAGCACCCCTTACTTCTTCCTCTGAGAAAACCCTCTCGAGTTCCTCCCTAACTATAAGATCAACCTTCTGACTGGGTATATTATCTAGATATTCACGAATACCACCAGGTATAGCGGCAGGTCCACCGGTGTATAGTTGCTAATGGAATAATCTAAAAACTTCCCGAATACCTTCCGTATCAGTAATAACCTTTTTACTAGTATCATAGATTTTAGAGATCGTCCCGGCCGAGGTTTTCTGCCTAGCCCTTACTGCCAGCGTATGGCCTATTCTCTCACTAAATTCATGGCAATGCTGTTTTTTAGCCAAAAATATTTCTGCTGCCTTTTTAGCCAATTGTTCGCCTATCTCGGCCTTTTTAATAGCCAGCCGTGAAAGTATCTTATCTACTCCTTCTCCGGTGCTGATAGCTGTAGATAAGATTCCCTCAAGATGATTTAATTCCTCCCTTATCTCTCTTTCTCTTAATCTTTCCATCTTTCGTCGCCGTAAGCTGAAGCTTAAAGTTTACCCTCTAACCCCTGCCTTAAAGGCATCCCAAACAACTCCAACCCGTGTGCTCCCTCGATTAAACTCCCAAAATTCTTTGACCCACCCCTTCATGTTGACAATATAGTCTGGATCATATAATAACCTCCTTTCAAAGGTCCAGCCAAAGTTATTTTTTTCCAACAGACTAATATTGATTGTCAAGACTATGGGATTGTGATCTGATAAGATACGTGGATGCTTCTCAATACCCAAATTAACAAAAGGTTGATTAGATACAAAAAAATAATCCAAACGAGAGAGAATTTTATGTGGAGCTGAAAAAAAGGTACCACCTAAATCAGTAGGTTTTAAATGAGCCCAAACATCTATCAGACCTTTGTTGTGGACTAGGTTATATAGGGCAGTGCTAGATTTCTTTTTCCTTCCTAAATAGTTATTCTCTTGACTATCCCATTGTATCCCTAAGCCGTTAATATTAAAGTCTCCACATAAGACAACTGGGACAGACCATGATGCCAATCCTCCATCTAAATACTCTAACAATTCCGGATCATCACCGGTTGAGCCATACAGTGAACAAATTGTAAATTTAGAGTTATTAACCAGACATTCAATTATTACCCATCGACCCCCATTGATCAACTGATTTACGAAGAACTCTTATCACTTCTCCGAGTGAGGATTGCCACCCCGCGAGTTCGAGCTCCTTGTGTAGTGTATGCAATCAATCTAAAACCAAGGTGCTCCATCAAGTAAGCTCTATTACCCTCTATATGGGTTTCTTGGATACATACTACATCTATTTGTAAAGATTTCAACCAGATCGCTACCTTATTCCTCTTTCCCTGATCATTTAGCCCACAGATATTAATTGTCAAAATCCGAAGATTCATGTCTTGGATTTAAAATTTTCTCTCTTTGCATTAGCACAGTAGACCCATCTGACTGCTAGTCCGACAGACCTTGCCTTGCCACCTGTACTCATTTTTATTTTCCAAATCTTACCAATTATCCTATCCAACACACATTTAACACCGCTCTTCTGCTTCTTTAATTGCCTCTTTATTTGCCTGACACAATGAAACACCTTGACCTGCAGTGATCCCCCCCCCCCCCCTACAGCCTGACCCACAACCCTCCCACCCCCCTCCTCCCCTTACCTCCCTTACAGGCAATTGGGTCACCCAGACCTAAATATGGCCGAGACGTCTTTCACAAAGGAAGCGCCTGACTCCCCCCTCACAAAAAAGGAAAAACCAATATAACCCCAACAATAGTGTATATCACCACCAAAAAGATCCAACCATGTAGAAGAAAAATCTCAGCATATAATCAACATTTAAATAATTACTTCACACTTTTCTTTGATCTTCCTTATTGCCCTGATTACTTTCCCCCGTGCCAGACAGTACTCTCAGCCCACGCGTTTCGATCAAATCATTGAGAAACTCTTGGGCTTTAATCTCTGAAAAAAAGATTCTCGCCCGACCTTTATGAATAACCTTGAGTCTTGCGGGAAACAGCAGAAAGGCATCACATCCTGCCTCTTTAAATGCAGATATCAGCTGGCGCATCCTCCGCTCGACCGTAGTGTGGCAAAAATCCGGCCGAGCAAAGAATGTATGCCCCTCCACTGTTCTCTTAGAATCAGGTCTAGCACGGTCCAAAATTGCCTGTCTCAACAAAAAATTTCCAATAAAAATAAGGATCGCTCTAGGATGTTCTATTTGATTATTAGGCTGATGTTTCCTAAACATTGGGAAACGGTGTGTCCTCTGCACTTCCATCTCCCAGTTCCAGTGATCCAAATCAGGGAAAGCTGCCTTCATTAGCTTTGGGAGGCAAGATGGCCGATGACTGAGCGCTTCGGAGGGAAGCGCCGACCTCTCTCCCTTCTTATTGATTCATTACGCTAAAAATAACCCCAAGAGCTATGCTACAAACTCTCATCTCTTTGTTTTCTACACTCTTGTCAGGAGTAGCTCCCCCACCGGATTTCACCTTAAAGAAAATCTGCAGTTCGAGCTGTCGAGATTACTGAAGTCTCTACCTTCCTACCTTCACGGTCAGCCTGCTCGAAGCGGAAGAGCTAGCGGACCTGGATACCTCTCCGCCACGTCTCTTTCTTGGTTGCTGCAGAACATTACTTCGCGCTGGGAGCGGTCTGGGATGGCTCTGATAATAACTAAGACTCGGGAGGCTGCTGGATCCGGAGACCAGAAAGAGCCGAAGAAGGAACGGCTCCAGGGCTTGGCTTCAGAGACCAGCTCAAGTCAGGGACGGACACGGCATGGCGGTCCCAAGAGGAAAGGTGATGGGAGCAGAGTGGTTGATGCTGGGACTACTGGAGTAGCGGGATGGACAAGACTGCGGGCTGGTAAAGCTGAGGGTGCTCTCAGGCAGCCATCAGTCAACGAGGCATTTAGTGGGGGGAATCTGACAAAGGCACTCCCTAAGGACAATGCAAAAATACTTATCTGTTCCTCTGATATATCCCTGCAGTCAGAAGCAATTTCCCATAAGCTTGATGCAGCCTCGCTAATGACAACTCGGTTGCATCGATTACACAACCAGTGGATTCTGGGAAATGTAGTCAACCTCTGCATCAACAGGCTGAGTCTACAGACCAGAACACTAGTATTATACAGCATTATATTATACAGCAGCATGTGGATACAATATTGGACGGCTCTTCTGGAACTCCTACAGCGGGGGTAATAGAGGGAGAAAATCATGTGCTAAACCCCATGACATAAATAGCTACAATAGCAGCAAAAACAGCAGCGATGGAGAGGAGCTAAATAAGGCTCGAAGTGGCTGTCAGAAGACAGTAACAGACGATTGCTGCATAGAAGGCGTGGCTAGGGCTACGGATCTCCTCCCTGAAACAGATCAAGATAACCTTATGGCTTCTGCACAGTCTTATGGCAATTTGGGGTCCCCTGCTCTCAAATTTGGTGACTTGAATGGCACACTCAGCGAGAAAGATAATCAGGAGGTTAATACTCTTCAGGCATGATTTTGAGTCAACACATGAGTGTGTCTGGAGACGAATCTCTGGTGGCTCAGCAGGGTTCTACTAATTCTAAGTTGAAGTCCAAAACTATCAAGCGTCGGAACAGGGGAAAAGGTCAGTCTTCGGATTCAACCAGCAGACGACTTGAGTGGGACTACTCTGCCTCAACCCCCACAGCTTGCTCAGGTAGCGGGCCAGGGGGTGGTAGTGGAATAGAAGGTGCCAACAAGTCAGGTAGTGCGCCCTCATCACCAACGTTGGAGCTGCTGTACGCAACACTAAAGCAAATGCAGACCGAAGCCCGGCAGGAGAGTAAGAGATCTCCGCTTGCCACCAAAAAGCTACAAGGGGCAATTCGCAAAACAAATAAATTGTGCTCGGACATGTCTGAGCGGATAACTCAGGTTGAAGCAAGGACTGTTGCCGTAGAGGAAGATGTAGAGAAATTACTTGTGGGTAAAGGTGCTCAGGAAAAGCGATTACAGGATGTGGACTGGAACCTTGAGGATTTTGAAAATCGGCAGCGCCAGAATAATATCCGACTTCTTGGTTTGGAGGAAAAAGTGGAGGGGGAGAATATGTTGAGTTTTGTGGTGAAGCTAATGAAGATAAACTATTAGTGCATGGCTGGAACAGCATCTCAAAATTACTGCACACTGTCATGAAAACTGCCTCGCTCCCTTTGAAATCTCACTTTCAGAGGTCAGAATTGGCTTCTTAGGAGGACCACGCCACATTGGCAATAAATGATAATCTATATAGATAGATAGCCAGCCATTGGGCCAACCTTTTGTTTTCAAGATTGTAAAGTTCTAGCCACCTTCTATGAGGCACTTTGTTTTGTTGACTGGGGTGACCACCCCAAAACCTTCGAGTACATTGGCTTAGAATCCTCACCTTGACTAACTGATTATTTCCTGCTTGCTTTCCATTAACATGACTTGCATGACTGCTGCTGTGCTTTCGTCTTACAATACCTGCTCACCCCGCTAACCTGCTTCTTCTTTGCTAACTGGCACCTTGCAGTCCTCCTCTTTGTTAGCAGCTCGGCAGAGCTCGGCAGAAGTACCCAGTGCTGCAGATCTGGTCAGCGCCATAGAAAAGCTGGTCAAAACGAAGATGGTAAGTGTCGAGCTTTAACAGCGGTGACAACTCGTCTTTCAGGGCACTGTGCGTTTGAAACCTGCATTGTTTATATTGATCATTGTTTGCAGGCGCTTTGACTGCATTTCTTCTCCTTTAATATTAGTGGACTTCTTGAAAACATTACCTGGGAGGAACCTATCGACAAGTGCTACTTAAGAACTAATTGTTTTCTAAACTAACATCTTTGTTGGCAGCCTCTCGGACCAAGCTACTCAACTTCTTTCTATGCATGTAGTGGTGTGGGCAGTTCTCTTTTTTTTTTTTTTTTTTTTTTATAAGCACAACCATGTTACTTAATAAAGTTAGACTGGTTAAGTTGGCTCAAGTTTACCCTTTCCTAGATCCACACTTGTTCTCATTCAATCTTGAAAAACATACAAGTATTACAGACCTTTTACTTCGATAATGTCTTTATTTTTTCTGTCACTAACAGTTTTTGGTCGCTTCCCCTCCAAAAGAAGATACCCCAGGAGCCTCAGTAGTTAAAGACCAGTGTTTTTTTAGGGGGCCACACTAACACTCTCGCTTGATTTCAGACTGGGTTCCGCAAAAAAAATGAACTTTTTAACATGGGTATGAAGGGTATTGATCAAAATTCTTTGCCGTATGGAACACAACACAATAAGTAATGAAATTCGGCAAAGCATATTAAAAGTATGAGTTCTCATGCTAAATTAGGCTGGAAAAAAGGGGGTAACGGTAGAGCGCATCAAAAGCAATAAAATAGGGACATGGGGCAGGTGGAGAACCCTAAAAATATGTATTCAAGGAGACGAGACAGTGTGTATGGGAGGAAAGGAGCGCTGGAGAGCCCACTCCCCATTAAAACATGGTGGGGGGGGACATCTCCCTAATTGTTTTAAATAAAGGACACTCATTTTGTTTTTTCTTTGTCATTATTTCATCATAAGCCTTCTAAATTGTTGTTACATTGGCTTTCACAGTGGTGAGACAGTTTTACTAAGTTATGGGGTCCTCTCCAGAACATTGGTTGATAATGAATTGCCTATGCTGGTTCTGCCTCTGTCATCTTTGATAAAACCGACTAAAAGGGTATCGGGTATCTCCGGGACAGTGGGCATAATCGGGATGGCATATTTGACATGAGCAACAGTGACAGCTCTCTGGTGTGGAGTACCACAGAGTTGGATGGCTTCACCTATTCAATACAGCATTAGAAGCCAGTGCTGGTGGGCTTACTGGTTGTTTAAGGACCTCTGTCTGAGTTATAAACGGAGCCACGGCAAGAGCCTATTACAAAGAAGAGCATCTTTAAGAAGTGGGGCAGGAGGCCTGTAAGGCTATTAGGCCATTCCACTCACCTACGGTAGAATGCTACAAATTGAAGGAAGAGAACCTAAAGCCAGACCTCTGAATGTTGGAGCGGAATGTCTGTATCCGCCTTCATTGGCCCTCACACCCGGTCTTAAATGGAGCTCACAACCTTCCAGAGTTCTAAATTTAATAAAAGGATGCTGAACAATGAGGGTTAGTTGTGTGGCCCATTTTTCCTCCAACATGCTGATTTCACAGCGTCCAGCAGACAACCTGAAAATGTTTCCGACAGCCCTGGTGATCCAGAGATCCGGAAGCAGGCTATCCTTGCTTTCCAGTGCTTTGCAAAATAGAAATATGTTTTGGATTCGTCATAGCTGCCGGGAAAGCAAGAGTATGTTGTGGAGAAAATGTATCCCGCAGTCAAGCTGCTTCATTGCATTTGAGGCTTTCTGACTTGCACATTATTAAGCTTTCCCCGCTTGGCGTTTGAAGAGAGAATAGACACATAGGAGTTCCTTTCTACTGGTGATGAGTAGATATATGGCTGCAAACTGAAAGCAGGCCGGTACCTCACAGATTATGAGGGTGGATTTTCAAGGTAGATATTATGGTACCATTGTAAAATAAACACATAATTTGTTCTTAATAAAGCAAAAGTGCAGATGCTGCTAACTTTTTTATTTTTTTTTACAAGCCCACCACCAGTGCTGCCAAATGACAGATCGCTGAATACCAAAGTTCCCAAGCATTGATTCCATCTCATAACTCTTGCACCCCCCTACACTTGTCTTTCTCTGAGTCTTACAATTAAAAGTCCAGGTCAGGGCGATTGAAAATATGCATGCTGAAGCATTACAATTCAGCATATCCTTAAAAAATTCTAACATTGCACACGGGTTACTGGTGTATAGACCCCCTGGGCCTAGAGCCAGTTTTCTTGAGGCCCTCCAGGTGCATCTAGAGTCTTGTACAGAATTCGCGGCCTATACGATCCTTGGAGACTTTAACCTCCATTTGGAGGATGAGAGTAACTCAGATTCTGCAAAACTACTGGACACAATGGAGGCATATGGACTATCTCAACTGGTGACAGCCCCAACTCATGATGCGGGGCACACCCTGGATGGTCTCTTTTCCAGCCACCCAGATTTGGTATTTTATGGGGTTGAATCTCTCCCATGGACCGATCACATGGCAGTGTTCTTTAAGATTGGCCTAAATTTGAGAGTAAGAAGTGATCCTCAAAAGCCCACCAAGATCTTTTTCAGGAGATGGGGTAAGGTCACTAAAGTGTCTCTGATGGAGGCACTGGGACACCCCCCCCTATCCTGGAGGAAAATAATGATACTGCGGTCACCCAATTTACCAAATGGTTTGGGGACGCCATCAATCAGGTTGCCCCTCTTCAGTCAGCTACCCAGAACAGGCGCCCGCCGGGCTCCCCCTGGTATGGCCCGGAGCTGAAAGTACTGAAGGTAGAGTGTAGGCGGCAGGAACGGTTATGGAGAACGGACTACAACAGGAGCCATAAGTCAGCCTACAACCAGGCCCTGCACAATTATAAGCTGGCCATCAGGAAATCTAAGCAAGATTATTTCTCCCGCAAAATCTCCGAGGCCGGAAACTCCTCTAAAGAACTTTTTAAAACGGTGGCCTTCCTGTCTAGTCCGCAGCAGAACAACCAGTTTAGCCCGGATCAGTTTTTTTGTGACCAGCTTGCCTCCTTTTTTCACACTAAGGTTACTGCTATCTATGAGGATCTATCAAATACTCTGGGATCCCCTACTTTGGATTTTCAGCAGGATCCGCCTATTTGCAGGCTGACCACTTTCGATCCCTTAACTAATAAGGAGGTTCTGACACTATTAGGCTCCATAAAATCAAGTGCCGCCTCTGACCCATGCCCTCCGCACATTTTTCATCTGGTGGCGGATAGGATAGTGCCATGTCTTGCAATCCTAATTAATCAGGTACTAGCATCAGGTACCTTTCCAGCTGCCTGGAAGGCTGCCTGTGTTAAACCCCTCCTCAAAAAGGCCTCCTTGGACCCCTCTGAACCTAAGAATTATCGCCCCATCTCGGGCCTTCCTCTGATGGCTAAAGTTGCTGAGAAGGCTATCAATCAACAACTGATGGGGTACTTGGACGAAAACACCCTGCTGGATAGGTCCCAGCACGGTTTTCGGCCTAGGCATTCCACAGTCTGCCCTCTTAACTGCAGCTGAAGGGATTCGGGCGACAGTAGACAAAGGGGGGCGAGCTATTCTCGTCCTTCTTGATTTGTCTGCTGCGTTCGATACTGTGAACCATAGGGTGCTGACTCAGCGCCTCCAGGAGGTGGGGATTGTAGGCCGAGCCCTGACTCTGCTCTCTTCCTTCCTGGAAAACAGAACCCAACGCTTAAATTGGGCTGGTCTACATTCGGACAGCTTCTCTCTACCTTGTGGTGTCCCCCAGGGTTCAGCCCTTTCCCCCTCCTTAATTAACATTTATGTTAAACCCCTGGCCAGCTTGGTTAGGAAGCATGGTTTCACGTTGGTGTCCTATGCCGATGACTCACAGCTAGTGATATCGGCTGTTGAGCATCCTGAACAAATAGCGGCCAAATTCCACGCCTGTCTCTCCGATGTGATGTCATGGATGCATCGGAGTTTTTTGAAAATAAACACAGAAAAAACAGAAGTGATGGAGTTTGGGAAGGGGCCATCGGTTTGGAACTCCTTCTGGTGGCCTGTGGCAGCCGGGCAATGCCCCCTTCCAGTCACTAAGGTGAGGAATCTGGGGGTGGTTTTTGATCAAAAGCTGAATATGTCAGCCCAGGTCAACAGCCTTACGTCCTCCTGTTTTTTTCTGCTCAAGACTCTGCGGAAGATTCTTCCTTATATACCTCTGGCATTACAGAAGACTGTGATGGCTGCTCTTTTCATGTCCAGACTGGACTACTGTAATGCCCTGTTTCTGGGCACCGACAAATTTCAGGTCAGAAAGCTTCAATCTTTGCAGAACGCCGCAGTTCGGGTTATTCTTAATTTACCCAGGGTTTGCTCTACCTCTGCAGGAAGGAATTCCCTCCACTGGCTCCCGGTTCAACAGAGAATCGAGTTCAAGGCACTTTGTTTGGTGCATCGGGCTCGTTTTGGCGGGGGTGCGAATGATGGGACTGACCGGTTCATTCCCTATACTCCGCTCCGTGCTCTGCGATCGGCCAACCTTGGTCTTATGTGTATCTCCAGATTCAATCTTGCCAGATGGGGCGGGCGCTCCTTCGCCATCTGTGCAGCAGGACTATGGAACCAATTTGCCTGTCGAGCTGCGACTACAACCTAGCTATGTCCTTTTCAGAAAATTGCTCAAGCATCACCTATTCCAGGCTCAGCTGTAATCTACTCCCCTGTAAGTCATTCACACCACAGCGCCAAGACACCACATGGTATTCGAGCGCTTTATAAACCTTTTTATACTTATACTTAAAGTTTTCAGGCTTGCTTTCTCCAGCTGTCACTGTATTCCTATCTTTATCTTCCTCATTTTTCCCTTTTCTCTCTCGCTCTCTCACTCCCTCACGCTCTCACACTCTCTCTCTCGCTCTCACTCACTTTTGCTCTGGGTCAAAGTAACCTCTCACCTTAGTGCACAAACTCTCTTCACTGGTGGTTACCAAAAAAACTGCAGCTAATCCTCTAGCAGCTTTGGAGCTTAACAGTGCATTTTACCTTGAGCTTAGGTTAATATAATAATATTGCATTATTTGCAATTAAGTCTCTTTGAATGTCAATTTCTTTGAGAGACTTAATTAGAAATATCATCTCGAATCCATAAAGCTTTTCAATGACCGCCATAAATGTGCTCCAATCAAATTGTAATATGATTCAATTACATTCTGTAAAGGTCCCTACATTTTTCTTGCAAACCGAGGATGCCGCAGTACCTTCTCATTTTGGCCCATTACATGTTTACCAATGCATAGTATGCTGTGTGCTATTGTGCTCTACATGACACAATCACGGTCATGTGAAGGGACTTCTTTACAAAAAAAAAAAAAGTTTCACAGTACACATTTTTTAACAGTGAGTCATCATCTAGGACAAGACGGCCTATTTGGTCTTCACCTAGATCACTCTTGAATGGCCTTGAATT
Organism: Triturus cristatus; assembly: GCF_964204655.1. NCBI lineage: Eukaryota > Metazoa > Chordata > Amphibia > Caudata > Salamandridae > Triturus > Triturus cristatus. Next base: position 86,553,107 of record NC_140584.1, on the reverse strand, counting down.
GTGCTGCACTGACAAATTATAATTTGTCGAATGATGGCTTATTGAAAGTTAGTGAGGGATTGGCAACTTCCGTGACATGGACTGGACGCTTTGCATGAAGCAACAGGTTATTCCTAAATTGTAATGGAAAACTGACCCTTTTGCGAAGATCTTTCATCATAGTGATTTAATCCGTTTCACAATTATATTAAAACTGAATTTAATCAAGTTAGTTTGTCAGTTTCCATTTATTGGTAACCAATTGTATAAAGATTCATTGTGTGAGACCAGCATCGATCTGACTAACACAGCAAGATGTTTTATCACTTTTAAAAATTTGTGAGTTTAACATTTATGCATTTTTTTTTTGTTTGAGTACTAGTGTTTATAGTCTGGTTTAGACCCTGTAAGTACATCACTATGTTCCCGACGCTCCAGAAGCCCTTGTGTACGCCTCCATGGAAAAATATGTGAATTTAGTAACTGATTACATTTATTAATGTCTCTCTAAAAACCACCTGTTTCTTTTCACTGTAGCAAACTCCTGACTCCAATTATCCTCCTCTTAAGCAAGACATTATTTCATGGGTCCTTTTCTTCTTTTTTCAGTCTTCTAACCTTTCCTCTCCCTCTGCTTTCTGTATCTCTCTGCTCCTCTCGCCTTCAGAATACTGGGCATCGTGGGTTGGCATGGGGTCTCTGAAATGTTTGTAATTGGATTCTGTGCCTGGAGACCCAGCAGATGGCCTAAGCATTTGTGGTAGTGCGGGTCACCACACGTCAATTGCGAGAAGATTAGCACAATCTTGCTTGTGCACTGCACAAGTGTAGATACTTCAGTGATGTCAGACATGTGCTTTGAAATGTGCACTCGTTGTCGAAAGGCATGCACCGTTTGTGACGGGTGTAACAAAAACTTCTTCCCACAGGTGGACGTAGAATAGTCCGAGCACACAGGGTAAATCATGATCACATGCACTTTATGTCGGGATGTTTAAGGGTGTGAGTCTTAAACTACCTTAAGAATGCCTCACGGTGTAGAGGGGAAGGGGCAGGAGGACAAGACAAGAGCATGGACAGAGCTAACATTAGGGCAGCACGTGCAGGAGCACTGGAGCCCAGGTTTACAATTAGCACACCAGTTATGGCCGTCTTTAAGTACCCAAATAAGGGTAAACGAAGGCCGTTTTGTTCCGTGCTTGCATTAGGGTCCATGGCACAATTGCTGCCTAATTTATAAGAGTGGAGCCCAGTGTCATGACTAGTTGTGTCTTCAAAGCAGTATGGAAAACAGTAGGGGCACCACTGGAATGAGGGAGTTGCGAGGGCTTTCATACATTTCACTTTGTAAGTCCTCCAGAAGCATCCTGAAAACTGTAGCCTTGAGCTTAAAATATAGGGCCTTATTCCAAGTCACCCATTTTCTGAGGAGGTATTTACCACCCCAACTTCTGCACTCCAAAATGGGGGTTGGTGCCATGGTACTGCTTGTTTTCCCCTGCAATGGGATGTGTAGCTCTGAGTCTGTGTTTTCTCATGTGGTGTTTGCACCAGGTGTAATCCCGATTCAGTGCAAACTTCAGTTGGCGCCCAAATCAGTGAGCATGAAACCACATTGCACACCATGGGGGGAGTCTAGAAGAGCTATTAGCACTTGGTTGCTTCAGGTCCTGCAGTTTCTTTGAGCTTTGACCTTTCAGACTTTGAGGCAAAGTGCTGAGGGCCAGACCCAGCACCCTCTTTTGTTAGACTAAGAGTGGCCGTCTCCTGGTATGCCCATATGCCACCGCTTCGACTGGTATCTGGGCCTCGGGTGGCAGGTCATCTCGTGGCCTGCCTTTTCTGATCAGTGAATTACCTTGCTCTGGGGTAGCAGACGGAATAACACCACTCGCTCACAAAGACTGAGAGAGGGGCAGTGTGCCATGGGTGTGGTGGAAGCCGCAAGGAATATTCCCTGCCACTTGATGCCAGGCAAGTGGCACTGCTTGCAGGGTGCACCCTAGATATTCTTCATATCAAAATGCAGTGTCTTCTGTCCCCACCTCGGGGCAACCACAGGAGTTCTAACCCCCAATGGAAGAGAAAAATGGCTGACAGCTGGGCTGTTGAAAGAAGTGTGTGCCAGTTTTTCCTGGCAGTAGTTAAGACCTGACTGTAAGAACCTTTCCAGTCCTGAGAATACACAATGTAAAGTGGAAATTCCAAGTATGGTGCGATGAAGGCCCAATAAGGAGGAAATGTTGCTAAATGGGCACGTTGCATGGTATAGAACTGTGAAAGCCCACTGACAAAACATCTGGATATCAGAACACCAAAACTCCTGTCAACAATAAACCCCAGAATGAAGCAAAAAATGTTCTCCGTTCCAATGAGGCTGCAGGGCCATAAAAATGATAAATTGTGCTAAACAAATGCTCATCATATAACACCTGCCATGTGTAAGGACTGTTCTAGTGTTGCTTTGCCTTACAGTTCAGTGTGAGAAATAGAACCTTGCTAGACCCAGCAGGCATCGCTTCCTGCAATTTACACTCATGCATGCAGGCGTAAAGCACACTAAGCCTTTGGGTAAGTTTGATGCGGAGTAGAAGATGTTTAATGTTACCAAACACCGCAGTACTCATTTGATCAACCTCCGAAGGATAAACGGCTGAGTGCTCCCTCTGGCATTCAAAGCAGTTACCATAAAGTCAAACACAGGTTCATTGATTGGACGCATTCGTTCACTGAGCTAGCCAACTGTAAAAGAAGTCTGCTGTTATCAACTGATCTTCAGCTTGTTAAACGCATGTGACTGTCATCTTTTTGTCCTGCTGTTTGAGTCTACACCCTGGCAGGGACAACTCTGCCTTCTATCCTTCCAAAGCCCTTAATTTGAGAACCATATAACTGGGTAATAGTAACACGTTCTGTGTACAGTGCATTGAGATGACAAAAATCGATGTGAAGCACTATATAAAAATGTAATATCCTGATTGTGGTGACGTCATAGCCATTGACAGGGCTTTAAGTGGGCCGCGTCTGTCTGGTGCTGAGCACCGGCAGTTTTTTTAAGGGGGCTTCGAAACGGGTCTCTGTCGGGCTCTGTTTTCGTTTTTTTTTCTGGATTACAGTGAAAGCAGGCACATGGATGTGCGCATGCTCATTTTGCTCACATCTAAGTAGTGGAGCTGACATCATGCCAGGTGAGCGTTGTAGGAGTAAGGGAAATCCTTTAAAGAGAGCCATTTTCTCTCGGGATTTCCCTTCTCTTTTTAACAGCGCAGGAGCAACATCGTCGCCATGGTACACCAAAACTGCTTGTATCACTTAATGCTCTTTACAAGTAAATATCATTAATGTTATTTTTTACCTTCATGTAGACTAATTGTGTATTAAATTGGAAAGGGTTTGGCAGCTGATTATTATCCCTTAGTGCGAAGTTGGGGCAAGGATTCCCTAAACTCCCACTCATTTCTCCATCCTTTTTCTGAAAGCGGGCTCTTCCAATGACTGCTGTAATCAATCACTAACCATGAGCCTTGAGAGGCAGAGGCTGACGCCCTTCTCAAAAGCTGATCGATTTGGTAATCAGTCAAACAAGTTCACTCTAGTTTTTCCTCGTTAACCAGAATTTCATTTTTTGCGCTCTTCATCTGCTTCGTTTTCATTGCTCACCTAAGAAGAAAACTGATGAGGTGGAGGAAAGAGCCAAATATAAACTTGGCCAATGAAGAGGTTCAGTGTTAGGAAAAAAACCATAATGGTTTGCTACTATGCCCTTTGGTATGCGGTCTTTTATCAGACCTTTGCAAATCCACTGGGCCCAGGGACGGAGGGGGTTCAGAAGAGGGGGTGATGCTGATCTTCCTGTACAGAAGGGTCAAAGCAAGCTCACAGCTTTCAAAGGAGGGTACAATTCTACGTAAAAGCAAAAGGGTTGGTCAGATAAGAGAGCGTACTAACTCATCCACAATAAAGTCACTTTTATATAATTACCTAAAAGTAATAGCTTTATTGACAGTCTTCAAGCACAAAGAGGGAGCTGTGAAAGAGACAGGATCACCGAGAAGCACTTACTTTACTGGGTCTAAAATAACATTAATAATGTCTCTCTCTGGAGATTTAAGAACCAGATCAAATCAAAGGATACATGGCCACAAAAGCATTGCTTCTATTCTTGGTTTACTCTACCTTAACTTGGACCTGCCAAAATATTTTCACAGTGTGAGAGGAGGCAACACCTTAAAGAAGGCAATGCTTTGAGCCAGTCACTGACTTAGCAGCAATTGTGGTGTGTCTTAGTGGGTGGGACCAGGATACTTGGCAGTCATAGAGAACGGCACTACTTGAACCAGCACTCCTCCAAAAATCCTAACTAAGGGTTCTGGGCCTGCTACCGGTTTCCCAGGGAGGTTGCAAAACACCTGATGGTCTTCCGCTAAGCAAAGCCTTCACACACAGTGGGGCTGGTATCTTGTTAAAGGCTCATGAAATTTAAAAGAGCCTCTTGATTTAGACCACGCCCCTACTCGGATAGGCCACACCCCTCTACAAGGGTTGTCACGACCCTTTTAGAGCACCCCCAGGTTTTTTTTCCCCCACTTAAAGCCCTGGCCATTGAAGAGCATTGCAATGAGTCATTTCACAAAGCCAACCAGAACGCAATTAAGAGAGTGCTTCTGCTGTTGACCAGGAAATAGTATCACTGCACCAACATCATTTTGCCAAGTAGGCCACAACTGATAGTTTAGTGTAGTGTCCATAGCTTAAGGGGAGAGGATGTAGCTTTACGGCTAGAGCAGTCGACCTCGAAACTGGGGAACCGGGTTCGAGTCTCTGCAACGACGCTCAACCTCCTGTGATTCTGGGCAAATCACTTAATCTCCCCATGCCTAACAAAAAAAAAAGCATTTGCAATGCAATAGGTCTCGCAGCTGCGCGAGTCTAGGCTATTGGCATTATAAATTACAATGCCTTTTATTTGTTTTTAAAAAGAAAACAAAAATAAAGGCATTTGCAATGCCAATAGCTCAAACTCATGTCAATGCGAGACCTATTGCATTGTAAATGCTTTTTTACCATCTGTTCCCGAAAACTTCCGTATAATTTGCATATACACAGGTCAAATTAAACAGTCGCGTTCTCATGTGTTCCACTGCAGAATTGGCAGAAAGCAATTTAGTTAACACGGATGGTACTGTGTGTAAAAGTTGAATATAATTCCCGTTAGTGCTTTAATGCCTGCGTATTCTATGTTGGTGAAGGCAGTCATGTCATTTTGTTTCCCTTGTTCAATACTAAATTTTAACCCTACTTCTGTTTGTGAAATGTGCCAGTTTTTGGTTTTCAAACTCTGGTCACTAACATTGGCATCATGACAGACCAGGTCTACAACTAGTTAAATCAAGATCGGTATCTGGGTACATAGGCCATGTGTCTGCTTATAAAACCAGCATTGGCAAAGCCAATAGGTTCTGCCTCCGCAGAGCTATTGACTTTGTCGATGTCTTTTCACCATGTTGACAGTAAGGTGGAGTAGAGTTGGGTGGCGCAGCAGCAGGCAGAGAGGCGTGCAGGAAATAGATTAGAATGGCGTAAAGTGGCCTCAAGTAGTAGTGACCTAACGTAGTAGAGTGGCAACGACTAGTCTAGCGTAGTACAGTGGCAGAGTAGAGTTGCGTAGAGTGGCCTAGCCTAGCAGAGTGGCGCATAGAGTGCCTATAAAGCTAACAATATTACGTTTTTCACGTACACTATGGCTTCAGACAGCCACAGTGAAATAAGGTGTTAACAGAACAGTGCACAGATCGGGAATAGTGTGTGAAAAGGGTAATGGTGAGTTGTCAAATGTGCCCCAGCTGGATTCTAATTCAAAATAAGCAACATTCCGTCAACAGTCATGGTCTCTCAGGAAAGACGTTTCTGGGTTCATTCAACTAGGGGAAAATTGTCAACATTTCGACCCTTGTGACCAGCAGTCCATTGATTTCATCAGGACGACTACATTAGGGTTAGGGAAGAGAGAGGGGAGTGGATAGAGTTCATTTCTGCTGTCCCTCTGTATATCTAGACTGACCATATCAATTGGAAGTACTTAACATATCAGGTCATATGATCCAAGGAGAGTTATTGGCGACAATCAACAGAGGGATGAAAAAACACTGGTCTGTGGTGTGGGAGGAATAAAATCATCTAGAATATGCAAATCAATTGTGTACAACCATTCATCACGATGCAACGGGGGTCCTTGCCAGCAGCGTAGAGGGTAAAAGATTAACCATATGACTAATTTTTTCTACCCCACTGCAGAGTCAATCTAGCCAATTACTCTCCTGGGACCAGATGTCCTGATGTGAGCAGCACCCCCATACAATTCAGTCTTTATTGTAGCGTCACGCTACCTGGCTCTAGTCTTGAAACTTTTAGAAACAGAGTTTGAAAGAGGCCTGTCACTGCTATTGGCTTGGCCACGAGCCGATCACACAATGCATGGAAGCGGGAAATGTACAGGAGATCTTAACCTTTTCTCCAGGGTTATGTTAAATCCTTAACTGAAAAGCCATTAGAAGCCCAATAAAGAACGTCAAATAAAATATATCAGCATATGGGCTCTACAGCTTCACTAAGAAGCAAACCTAAGGTAAAGCCAAAATCCAGTTAATCGTTTTCTCTATGGAGGTCGCGGAAAATATTTAAATGCTTGGAAATCTGTAGTAAGCATTATATTCAAATAACATCGTTCATGTTTTCTGCAATGCAAAACCTGTCACCATATGCAACAATTCAACCTTGACAAACACGGTTTTGTTCGACATTTCCATAACATTCAGAGTTCTCCCACAAAAGTAGCCAATCGAAACTCCAGAACTATACAATAAGCCCACTTCGTTCAAGCCCTTTGAGCCCATTTGGCGTTGCGCGCCTGATTCCAGTCCTGTGTTCATCTACAAATCACTGTAATATACATAATCACAATTGGTGTTAGATCTCCCGCAGCGCCGTGTGAGGGGATGTACTGAACCGCCCTGACGCGTGCGCCCCATCCGTGTTCAGCACTCGGGGCCCGTTCACACCGGATGCCCCCTCCGGACTGCGGCCTCTGCGCTAGCCGCCGTATCGCTCCAGTCTGAAGCCAGTTCAAGTCTTAACTTCAGACCTGCTACCCTGTCCAGGATATAATTGCTTCTGTACTAACTTTGTACACTAGTGCCTCGAGGCGAGGGGACCCCGATGGGGTCGGTGTCCCCCGCGTATTTGCACTGGCCCCCACCCCGCAACTGTGGGATCGCTGCCCTTGCTGAGTGGCAACTAGGAAAAGATCCAACTCCCTTCACACACCCAACACTCCTTTCTTAAGACACTACGGAACGCCTCTCCGAATGTCGTAAAGCTGGCCTGACTGCATTCATGCCTGGCGGTGCGCTTGGAATGTACGTGGCCTGCTTTCGCAAGGAATAGAGTTCTTTCCGTAACTCCCGTGAGAGCTGGAGTTCCCCTGTTCGGAAATGCCCATTGGTGTTATGCTCCCCTTCTGGCTACAATAGGCCCCGGGCTGAGGAAAGACACGACTTTGTCTTTAGATTCATGGTAGCGGCGCCAACCTGGCTCTCAAAACCGCAGATATTGTGTACATACCGAGGCAGTGTGTGCTGTTCATTAGGATTGTATTCTGGGCCTCCTCTTGCTCCGCATGTCTCATCTTGTGACCTCGTGGTGTCTTTCTGACACACAATCTGCTGCAACTCCTAGAACATCACCAACAGTGCTCACTTTGAAGAAAAAGCGCGGGACACGTGATTTTTCTTGGGACCCACAGAATGATGGTGCTGCTGGATTCCTTGGTTGTCTCGCCTTCAGTCTGCGCCATGACTGCTCCTCCCAGCTGTCTACACTTCCTGCCTCTTTCCCCCACTTATGTAGGTTCATTTCATCTCTACATTCTCTCTTTTGTGTCGAAGTCTGATGAATCCCTGTGTCTACCGCCTCAAGAACCTGCCCAAATTAAGCACTAGCGACTTCGGATGGCGATGGAACAATACTCTATATCCGGCCAGAAAGGCACCAATGCCAAATAGCAGAACAGTGGACGCACAGATGCCGATAGAGGCTAAGCAAGAGGATAACATTCGGTATATAACAGCGTCACATATAACCATGGTCAATAAGTGCATCACCTGTTTGGTTCCAACACCCCTGTCTCAGGGTACCAAGAAATTCTGCTCGAGAGGAGAGATGCGATGGTACACTTCTTTTCAGTGCTTTCTCACGTCTTTCCTCCTCCCTTCAAATAAAAGTGAGAACAGTTAGCAGGGCATGATTTGTAAAACTTTATTTAACTAACCAGATGACCCGCATACATGAGTTATATGTTGGGAGCAAAGCAGACCAAATGTTTTTTCATAAAATACCCTTTATTTTATACAGTACTTGCTCCCACGTTACTGTACTGTTTCACAACTCCCTTGGCATCTTTTTAACTTGGAAGGGTGACCGGCTGGTTTGGCCCAGGATCTGCAATTTACACTCTTCGTGACAGCACGTGCTCGATTCACTAAAAGGAAGTGAATAGATGGCAAAATTACTTCATTTTGTTATGGTCTTCTAGGCGTACTGTTTACCAGGAAGTAATGTCACTGTACATACTTGCAATTAGGTCATAATGGATTGTTTGTATAATGTCCATAGCTTAGGCAGGAACAGAGCTATCTTCGCAGAATTCCCCCTTGTACTTGCATTCTACCATAGACATTTTAATTCCAAGGTGATTCAGGCAAGCAATTTGAATAGCCCTGTGTTAAAAATAATTCTCGGAAGCAGGGTCCATGCCGGCAAACAAAAGGGCAGTGTTAGTACAATGGCCCTCATAGATGGGAGCAAGGATTTTTACTTGTGGCACCTGTCCAAGCAGACGTCCGTGAACTGCTCAGCATCGAAGATGCCAATTTGTTATGTCTACAATTGAGTACAAGTCAGAGAGATAAAGATGTGGCGTAACGGCCAGATCTGCCGACTTTGGAACTGGGGGAACCAGGTTCGAGGCTCAAGGTCTGCTCGACATCCTGTAATTATGGGCAAATCATGTTTTTTCGCTTTGCCTTAAAAATAATAAATGTTACCTGGTGTAGTGTCTGGTGCTCTTGTAAAGCGCTCCAAAAACTTCGGGTGGACTTTCCGCTACATAAAACTGCGACAAAAAATAAAAATAAGAGTTGTTAAAGTAGTAGGCATGGCCTCAAAAGAACTTTTGGAAAAGTAATATTGGCGAGATGTTTTATTAGCTTTTAGGGGAAAAACTAGGTGTTGGGGTTTTAGTACTTTGCCCCATGTAGTTGAAGATTAAGACAGGAACAGTATAACATCTTCTCCATGAATGTCACTGCTACCACGGAGTGCTGTAGAATGTGTGCTGTTTGTGCTATTTTCCATAAGTTATTTGACTAGGCAAATAATATAACTGTTAGAATACTTTCTGTGCCAATGAGATGAAAATTGTCCTTGCATATTACAGATGGGATAGCATTATTCAAATGCCTTGGATTGTGACCAAGACAGTCCCCAGCAATTCAATATAAAACTAAGCGTACCATTGGTTTACTCCTTGGCAAAGTTTGAAATATGTGAGTGTGTTGTTAGGAGTGCTTATTTGGGTAGTTGGTGGGCTTTGTGTTGAGGGTGTTGTCTGGACGACTAGGGTGTGGCAGCTTGAAATTTCGGCTGGGCCTGAGATGGGGAAGAGGGAAACCTGAGATTTGATAGCGCTGGGAATGGCAAGGTTGTGGGATTGTTTGTCGAGGGAAACTGATAGCTGGTGAGCAGGGTAACGAGGACCACATGAACCAGTGGTAGGTAATGGGGGTAAGTAGACTTTACATGTTGTGGTACTGAGTAGTAGAGTATTTCGAGGGGGCTACAAATATTAGCCTTTACAAGCCAAGGGCCTCTTGACAACTTGTACGATGGCAGGAATTCCTAGATGTGGCAGGGAATACCCAAAGCCTAAATTAGCTTCACCAATCCAGGAAACCTCCCCTGTAGAATCAGGCCTGGTGTTAACGCCCATGGTCATTTCAGATACAGGAACTCAAAGCTGCACCAAGTCTGCCCAAGTGATATCTCCCTGGGGTTTAGATAACATGCTCTTAATTGGACACAATGTGTTGAAATAACCAGGCAGGGAAGGTGGACATCAAGAGAGCTGAGGAAGTAGGTGGCTAAAGATGGGAACTGGAGTGCTAATGAACTGTGGGGCTGGAGAAAGGGGGAAGGAGGAGATAAATGAGCAGAGGCAGCACTCTGGTGCAGTTTCGGACGGAGTAAGGGATCCGGTTGCCCAGAGCTTGGACCTGGGAAGTGTTGGAATTTGAGAGGGAGTCAAAAAGAAGGCAAGACGAGGAAAGCGAGAGAGGGGAAGTTGAGGTGTTTCAGAGCTGCGGAGGCTAGAGGGATACTGATTTGCTGGCTGGAGCAACAAGCCGAAGGAGCAGAGAAGCTAGGAATACTGGGAGATAGGTAGCCGTAGAAGGAAGGAGGCACAAAGTGCATATTCCTGAACCATTTGTCTTTTTGTTTTGTAGTAAGTGCCTTATACCTTAGCAGTGGTGCAGGAAAAGTGGGACCTGTGATGGATTCTAATGCGACAGCCTCTCCATGATATAGGAATGCAGACACACCTGTGAATATTCACCCTTTTTTCTGCGAAAGCGCAGATGTGATTTCACCTACGTCTAAGTGTGCTCCCATAGATGTTCACCTCAGGTGTTCACTTCAGGCGTTTTCTGAATTAGCCATTGTAATGTCGACCCACAGGCTCCGCCCGGTGTAACTCTCTGTAGACGCTGGAATTCTTCCTGTGAGCTCCTCTGTATATTCCATCGCTGCAATAAATCACTTTTCCAAGGCTGCAGTTAGGTCTAGGGTGTGGATTCCATGACTTTTTTTTTTCGTGATCTACTTCAGTGCGCGGAGAATCCAGGGCACCCCTCCCCACAACTGAGGCCGATTGTGAATGTCTTAGCATTGGCTATGTCACTGTGTAATGTAATCTGTTCTGTTCTGTGTGTGTATGGATAGTGTTTACTGGGGATATGCGTTACCCATTACCACCTACACTCAGCAAGTTCTGTTTTAAACGCACCCAACATTATAACAGTGATCTAATTGGACCCTTTTACATATTTGTCCTGTTGAGTGGATATTACTTCACTTTTTCACATAATCTTTCATACAAATGTTATGAGCCTGTACACTGATGGCGCACTTTCCCAACATGAAAAAATAAATTGTGATGTTTGGGAGAACTATGGCAATAGTAACGTGGATTTGTGTGGAATGTATGTCGTGGAATTTCATTTGTTTTCTTCAAAGTATTTAAAAACATCGGAACAAAAATATCGAAAAAACGTACACCTGCAATACATAGCTTTTAAGTTTCCAGTCAGTGGAATCTTTTCTAATTGCTTGTCACTACTTATAGTGGTACGTTGCATTCGTAAGTGAGTACCAGCTTTAAAAGTGATAGCCTAAGGTGAAAGTAATAGTCTTCTTGCACGTGAGTTAATTGGAATTATTGATTCTCCAAAAACACTAGATGAACATTCAGTTCACAGTACAAATCTTCCAGGCCAACATCCTTCAATTACTGCTGCTGCAAAAGCATGAATACATTAATACATAGATCGCATAATCTTAGGATCGACACGAAAAAGCTTATCTCCCCCTTCCCCCACCCCCAAAATAACATTTCTTTTCTGTGGGTGGTTGGTCACGTCATCACAATATTGTCTTGTTATGCACAGTGGGAGATTTTATTTGCTCACCACTAGAAAGTTGGTCTTTTCTTTATACACTAGAAGCACATTCTGGAATGTTCTTGCACTTTAAATGAAGCAACCAAAACATTGCCTTCTAGTCTATTTTCACCAGCAGTCCTGTGCGTGACCAATATTGCTTTTTGCTTTGTTGGCAGGAGATTGCGCTGCCTTAAAGAGAAAATGATTTTCTAACAGCCTACTCCCCATTCCTTTTCTTTCTGCCTATGTTCAGATTTTCAAGAAAGTCACCTTGTAAAGTTGTTCTCGCTGATGGCCATATTCGGTAGCAGTGCAGTCTGCAGCCATCTCTTCCCCATTTTCTAGATGCTACAGCTATCCAGCGCGCTGTTTTCCTGGCATTCTGATCATATCCACCTTTTACCCTGTAAAATGTCACTCCGAAATGATTGCACTATTTGGTGGTCAGGGAATTTGTGTAGCACACATATAGCCCATGTCTTTCAGCTCATTCCTTAGACTTCAAGACCTTTAAAATAACAAGCATTGGCAAAGGCAATAGGTCTCGCCTATGCAAGAGCTATTGGCTTTGCCAATATGTTTTAGCCATGTTGTACATCAGCGTGGCTGCTGTTCAGCATGGCTAATTGTTAGTGGGGTAAAGGGCATTGGCATGGAGTGTTTTAAAGTGGAGTAGAATGCAGTGGTGTACAGTGGCAAAGAGTTGAGTGTCATGGAGTGGAGTATTGTGGAGGGTGTGAAATGTCGTAGAGTGTAGAATGGAATAGAATTGAGTTGCGTAAAGTGTCAGTGGAGTAGAGTTGTAGAGTAGAGTGGCATAGAGTATCATGGAGTGGTGTAGTGCAGAGTGGCGTGGATGGCTTTGTTTAGAGTAGGCTAGAGTGGCGTAGGAACCTGAGATTGTGTGGAGTGAAACTGAGTGGAGTAGCATGTTGTATAGTGGAGTAAAGTGACATGGAGTGGCAAAGAGGGAGTTGGGTAGAGTATTGTTGTACAGTGGCATAGAGTATTGTAGAGACATAGTGGCCAAGAGAAGTGGCATGAAGTAAATTGGTGCAGAGTAGATTGGTGTAGAGTACAGTGGCGTAGAGTCCACTGATTTTTAGTAAAGTGGTGCAGACTGCATTGGCATATATTGCAGTGAAGTAGAGCGACATAAGGTACAGTGGTATATAGATTGGTGTAGAGTAGATTTCAGTGGCATATAGCAGTGGTGTAGGGCACAGTGGTTTAGAGTGGCGCGGTGCACAGTAGGGTGCAGAGTGGCATAGAGTAGAGTGGAGTGCAATGGTACGGAATAGATCAGAGTAGCATAGAATGGACTGATGTAGACTGCAGTGCCATAGAGTGCCGTGTTGCAGAGAAGACTGTTGCGGAGTGCAGTGGTGTATAGTAGATTGTTGCAGATTAGAGTATAGTGGCAAAGGGTGCAGAGTAGATTGGCGTAGAGTGAATTGGTTTTGAGTGAAGTGGTGTAGATTGCTGTGGTTACAGTAGAGTGATGAAGTGTAGAGTGGTGCAAAATAGTCTGTGGTTCAAAGTGCAGTGGTGGCCAGTGCACTGGCATGGAGTAGATTGTTTCAGAGTAGAATACGCAGCAGAGTACAGTGGTATAGATCAGATCAGAGTGGATTGGCATACAGGGGAGTAGTACAGCGTAGAGTGCGTTGGCATAGAGTTCAATTTTGCAGAGTAGAGTGCAGCGGTGCATAGAGTAGTGTGGGGTAGAGTGCATTGGAATAAAGTAGAGGCGTAGAGTGGCGTGGTGAAAACTAGAGTGCAGTGATGTGGTGTGGAGTAATGTAGGGTAAACTTGAGTATGCATGGTGTGGCAGCGTAATGCCATTACATACAACACATGTTCAATTGCAATGACCATTACATTTCCACCTACAGTTTACCAATAAGTTTTACAGCGCACAAACAATGTGCGAAAATGGCATCACTTAGTGTATTGATTTGTTTGGATCATATTAAAATATGTTTCCACCACATGCTTCGTTTGTGCTGTCTAAATTCTGAAATATTCAGAAATATTTGCACAGTTCATTTACAGACATAAAAATGTTGTGTGCTGGAAAAAAAATATCGTACAGCCTCCCTCAAGTACTCTCCCTAGTAGCCTAAATGAAATGAAAATGACATTTGTAAAGCGCGTGCCTACCAGAAGGCCTCCCAGCACTAGGCAAAACTCATGATCAGACGGAACAGCAAAACTCAAGGGAACAGGAGGGTTTTGAGTTATTTTCGGAAGGCAAGAGGACCAGTCTCTTTCCGGAGGTGAAGGGGCAGAGCGTTGCAAAGCCTGCCGGCATTAAGAGAAGAGTCTACCGCCACTTCTGGCTCGTTTGATTCTAGGGATGTTGACTAGGTGAAGTTCTTCCGAGCGAAGTTCTCTCCTTGCTTTATAAGGCTGAATTACAGCCGAGAAGATGAGGACCAGTCACCTGCAAGGACCTGTGAACTATACAGAGAGCTTTAAACATAACTCGTTCTTTCACTGGGAGCCAGTGTAGTAGGCGGAGGGCTGGTTTTGCGGACAGGAATTTGGGAGTTGCCGTCAGCTATCTGGCTGCGCAGTTCTGGGCCATCTGCAGTTTATTTACCTTAGAGCTAGGGGCTCCCAGATAAAGCCCATTGCCATAGTCCAACGTTGACAATAGAGATTGCACCATGGTTTTCTTGGCTTCGGGGGGGAGCAGGGGGGGGGGGGGGGGGGAGTACTTTCCTGGCCATTCTGACCGGCTGAAACAGGTTGCTATTGTCTTTCTAGCTTGCGTTTTGAAAGTCAAATTACGGTCTAACCAGATGCCCTGGCTCTTTATTTCTGGCTTGGGTGTGGGTGCCGGGCTCATATATGCTGGCCAGAGAGTTCTAAGTGTTGTGTTATCAAAGTTGCCCAGGGTCATGATCTCGGTCTTTTCACCATTTAATTTCAGATGGGATGAACCCATCCATTTTACAACTTCAGTGAGGCATGCTTTCAGAGTCGTAGAATAATGTGTGGGTTAGTTTAATGCTATGACCAGTTGGTTGTCGTCGGCGTAGGTGACCATATGGATCCCAAAAGAAGCCACAATCGAGGCTAGGGGGGCCAAGTCAACATGATGGTCACATACGTTTTCTCACTTTGAAGTCAGGAAAAGAAAAGTTAACACCAAGCTCCCTGAAGACAGAACCTCACATTTGACCTCTGACTGCACAGCAGCTGTGACAAGATACGAACATAGATTTAAAGACCTGTTTACAGAAATCCATTACTAATGGTAAAATACAGTAAATAAGGTTTTGGTAAGGGACGTACTCAAGCTGGACAAAATAGAGCCAGCAAATTGAAAGCAAGCAAATGTGATCTACAAACAAAGTTAACATTCTCAAGGAAGCTTTCAGACTGTCCCCAAGATGCCCTTATCTAACCACACAGCTGTGCTGTCTAGTAGGCTTTGACCTAAAAAGCAGGAACCCTGGGAGGAGTTTCCTTTTTTTGTTGAACAGATCTGTAAGCATTTGGTATTCAACAATCTCGTTGGCACCATTAAATAGGGTATTGCAAATCCGAATCTGTGCCAGTGCTTGTAGGTGGTGGACACAGGCATTCGTTTTTGGGGATGGTAATTTTTTTTCCATATCAGACTTTGGCCCAGAACAGGCGAGTGAAAGTCAGAAAATTGAGAAAGGACAAAGCGAAGTAAGAGAGGGCGAAAACTGGGATTGAAGAGGCTTGTACTGGTGAGCTAGAGACTAGAAACGTAGGATGGTGTACAACGGTGAAGTGGAATAAAGTCTAGGCAGGTTTGTATATGTATGTATGTATTATGTTTTTTAAAGCATACCTGGCATTCGGCAAACGGTAACAGACGCCAAAGAAATGTTGGTGGAAAAATGAGAATAGAATTAGAGCCATGATTAGGCATCATTGGTATTTGGCAACCCCTGCGTTTGTCAACAGGCTCCTAAAAAAAAAAAAAACAAGTGCCCTGGCATTAGCAGAAACTTTGTGTTTTAGCTGTTTTGTTACCCAAAACAACACCACGCGACCCTTAGTACTTGCAGCTCTGGGAGCTTTGTTTTTCTCAGCCTTGGAATTTTGGAGTGGAAAAGGAGATATTACTGACTTTTCTTTCCTTTCAGAAATATAAAAAACATAACCAAGGAAATTTCTTAAAGACTGAGAAGCTGAAGTCTGATAACCACTTATGTTGGATTTATCTTAATTCCTCATTTTTTGTTTATAACTTTCCAAATATTAAAGATGACTGTCACACAGGAAGAAGGAATACAACTGTTTTCTCTGTTTCGTTTAACTAAAAAACTTTTATCGTTTGTTTGGTAGACGATGGAGGGAGGAGGCTCGTATCGGGGAACCTTGAAGGACACGGTTGGTGGTGGTTGCTTAAACGAAGGGATGACCCCCTCAACACCACCAAGAAACCATGAAGAGGAGCAGAAGGCGAAGGCTCTCAGAGGCAGGAAGTGAGTATGGTGCTACTAACTTGTTAAACAATACTGTGCAACCACCATTACCCCATAATTTGTAAAACATCTTATGTTTTTCAATCCCTGTCAAGTAAAAGTTATACAGTGGTTCCTAGCCAAAGAAGCTGCGAGTCTTGGATGTATTGGTGGCACAGGCCAGTTTGTTCCTATGTTGAATGATGCTGAGGCTTTTTTGTCAGTATTTGACGACCGAACAATAGTGCCTCCTTTATCCACCGGCTCATAAATTTACTGCCCAAATAATCACTCCTCCAATAGGAGAAGACCACCCCCAGACTTGAGTCTTGTCCAAGTATGGCATGAATTTGAGCCTCATCAGATCCTAAGTGGCACCTTCCATGACACAGACATACTACTTATTTGTGTGAATGAACTATGGTAGCTGCTGTTTCTGAAGTGCAGTAAGGAGGGTAGAAACCATCCACTGAAGGACGCTGGAAACGAACCTCATTAAATGTGATGAAGCCCTTCTCCTTGCAAACAGGGATTGTTAATGAAGGGAAGGTTAAAGGAAACTTTTCAGTCATTAAATTAACATTCTAGGTTATATCTTATTTTCATAATGATTGGCTGGTATGTTTGAGCATTAGATATTTTGGCCATCAAAATGTTTGACAGAATTAACATTCCGTTATTGGTTTCTTTAGTTTTACAATTTCCTGGTGTTTTTTAAATTTATACTATATGAGATTTGTTAGTTTCAAGTTTCACTATTAATAGGGGACAAGTCCCCTGTTGTGAGAAGGGTGTTTATGTTGATATTCTGTTGAGTTGGGTGTCTTGTTTTCCAGAGTGCTTTCTGTAGGTAGAGTGAACTTTCCTAGAGTGGTTATGTCAAGATAGGGTGACAGACAAATCACAGAATCTGCTTTTATGGATATCAATTGTCTGGCTTGTTCCTAAACCTCACATTCCTTCATAAGAGGTTAAAGCAAAACCCCAAGCTTGACCTTTTGTTGGACAATGTGGTTAAGTTTCTTTTCCAAAATCACATCAAAACAACAGTTGCATGATATTTTCACACTTGTTTTCAGGTGCTGAATCCTCTCTGTAGTCCTCTCTGAAGTCCTCTTAACATGGTCTCAGACAAAGTTTTTTAAAGGCGATCTCCTCTTGTACCAAGGGAAGGTGCTCACATAAATTGGGTTTAGGTCTTCTTTTCCAGTAACTAAAGTCAAATCCAGCCAGTTGTGAGTTAATACATATGGATAATCACTGAGAAATAGTGAAAACATTTATCCTTAAACTAAGGTGGTCTTGCATCTTGACAGAAATAAAAAAATCTTCTCCAGTATTGAATCTTTCATAGCTTCACATGCTTGAATCATTGCCCGTCGTTGAAGTGGGAGCCCCACGGTACCATAATAATGCAGTACATAACAATATCATAGGCTATAATGGTAATGAACAATCACTTTAACCCCTTCCCCGCTCATGACTGAACCGCTCCGTCATGAGCCACGGTTGCCGTGTGCTCATGACGGAGCGGTTCCGTCATGCCACGACCGTTGGCGGCCGCTCCGCCTACGCGGCGCTGTTTCCCCGCCTGTGCGGGGGCACAACGCAACTGGGCGGAGTCATGACGGAACCGCTCCGTCATGAGCACAGCTCAACCGTGGCTCATGACGGAGTGGCTCCGTCATGAGCACAGCGCCACCGCGCTGCGCACCCCCCAGCGCTGCGGCGGCATTCCCGCCGCAGCGAAGGGGTTAATAGCTTATCCATATCCTTTTGAAAAAAGAACGAAAGTCCAGCCAATCAGGCGACAGCACCCTCTAGAACACTCCCAACAGAGGCTGAGTTCCTCAAATTCTACTGCACGTCGAGTGAAGGTAGTCTTTCTGAGCTCATTCAGTTTTTTCTTCAAACCAGTTTTAAAACTTATCTACTGCTACTACTGTCTGGGTCATCTAAGAATGGGTTTTTCAGGCTCTGTACTACATGTGGGAAGAAAAGACTTTATGCTGAAAACCCCCACAAGGACTGTATTTACTGCCTCTACCCTCAGCATAAGGTAAAGATTGTAAAATATGTTGCGCCTTTTCAACTTAGAGGATAGGGAGGAAAGTCGTCTTCTCTGCCTGCAAAAAATCTAAAAGATCTCCTAGTTCTGAGGAAGACAGTTTCACCTCTTGGAGAAGGTCACATAAGAGTGAAAGGTCCAGTGATCAAGGGATTTAGAGAAGCCCAGGAAGGTCCTAAAAAGACTCGCCATGAGTCTGTCAAGGACAGTTCTAAAAAGGGGAAAACTGAAAAAATGTCTTCAGAAACTGCCAGGTCTGAAAACCTCTACACCTACTGTGAAGTTCGTAAGTTCATCCTCCAAAGTTTTCCTCAGAACCATTTACTACAAGGACTAAAACCACTTTGACAATCTCGACAATGATTACCTCACCTTCAAGAACACAACAGTTACCACAGTGACATCGACGACAGCAACATCGACGTCGATCCCGTCGACGGAGATAGCATCGTCGGTGAAGGCTCTGCCGATTACACCATTGCAGCCACCAACAAGAAAGATATTTTCAGTGTTCAAGGTCACAAAACAGCCCCAGCAGTTGAAAACTGCAACTATGGGCTTGATGACATTGTTGACTCTAAAAGCTACAAAAAGATCCCTCTTACCTGAACACACCTCTCCGAACAAGGTGTCTCCTTTTCCCCCAAGTCATCTTCTGGACGTGGATGAGTTGGATGATGACCCCCAACCCCTTTTGGGCAGCCAAGAGCCCACCCATCTGAGCTCCACCTAAAGTATCAAGAAGATGAGGAAAGAGCATTGTTATCAGGAGTACTGCAACCCACTGCAGACAAAATATACAGAAAGACCCAAGCATTATGGGGAACCTTTCCTGCGTCACTCTTCCAAGATTTTCGGGGGATTTTAAAAGACTACTATAAAAGGTTTCAATGGCCCTCAAGGCCACCAGCACAGCCCAGTGCTTAACCTCTGCCTCCGTCTCCCAAGACATAAGGCCTATCCCTCTACCTTTGACACCCAGGATGACTTCTGCATCAAACACCTCTTTGCCTCTGATCATTTATCCTCTGGCACCAGGTCTTTGAGGGTACTACTATCAGACCACATTTGCCTGTCGTATCAACCCAAAATGGCAAGTGAATTGGCTGCACTAACTGTGATGGGGGACATAGAGGAAATTCTTTTGCCTACATTGTCTAGGTGAGACAGTTTGCAAGCGGTGAAATTAATCACATGAGGGTAGGGGAACAAAGGAGGGGAGACCACAGCATAGGGGTGAGGTATAGAAAGTCCAATTTTATACTGTTCTGTAAGTTGTTGGGAAGCACTACAGTACATATATTTATACAATGACCATAACACACAAGGTGGGCACTAGACGTGCTAGTGAAAAGTGGACGGCGCAGTGACGAAGGGTGCAAAAAACAGCGTTGTAGATCGTAATGAGTAGAAGACGCTGTGTAAATCTGGTGGGGAATCCAAAGAGGGGCACGTGTTGGGGGAAAGGAAGTAAGGGGGTGAATCAATCCATCGGCTCGTGAAGAATCAATCAATCCGCCGAAGAGGAACGAAGCCTCTATGTGAACCAGGCGATCAGTAAAGCGTCCGAGGATCCTACAGGAAGGGAAAAAGACCTCTTCGGAGTTAATTGATTGGGCTATGGACATATCTTCAACTGGGTTTCAGCAGCTGGCAGAAGCTGCGGTTTGAAGGCAACAATGTTGGCTGAAAGCAGCATCTTTCTGGCCTGGGGTACAGTCAAAAATTCTGGACATGTCGTGTGACGGAGAAGCCCTCTTCGGTAAACACATGGATGATGCTGTACAGGCCATCAAGGCAGGCACCGACACTGTGTAAGCATTGGGCACACTGCTGTTTTGGAACGTACCATTTCTGGGAGCATGTAGAAGCGGTTTTACTTAATTTAGAGGAGACTATCATTGCTTACAGCAGTATCAGCCCTACCACCGGCAGAGCCTATAATTATCGAGGGCCCAAAAGAAAACCGACCTCCAGAGTCTAGAAACCAGTTGCAAACAGTGACCTCCCTCAGGTACCGGTTGCTCTCAGTACTTTACAATCTCTGGTGGCAAACGTTTTAAAATTCTCACACCAATGGCAACAATTAATATCCGACAGATGGGTGTTGGACCTTATCACCAATGGTCATACCCTTGAATTTATCTGAGGCTGCCAACCACTCCACCAAAGGAACATCATCAACCTCATCTTCACTTACTCAGGAAGAGAGCCCTCCCCATGTTAGTCAAAGAGCAATAGAAAGTTTCCCCTTCACCAAAAGCGGATGGGTTTCTACTCCCATTTTTTTCCACATAAAGACTGGATTTGCAACCCATTCTGAATCTCCAACAATTAAAACAAGTATCTATGAAAGCAATCCTTTTGCATGGTAACCCTTCCAGACATCCTGCATCTCCTCAACCATGGAGACTACATGACAACCCTGGATTTACAGGACCCATGCTTTCACATCCCCATACACTGCAAATTTCAACGTTTCATTGTAGCCGGCACCCACTACAGTTCAAGGTCCTCATTTGGCCACAAGTCAGCTCCCCGTATTTTTACAAAATGCCTGGCTTCTGTGGTACCTTCTCTGAGGAAAGACAGTTATCAGGTATTCCTATACTGTGACGACTAGTTAATAAAAGCACCAATAGCCCCTCGAGCATCCAAGGTCACAGAAGCTTGCCTAACGTTCCACAGATTAGGCCTCCCGTTAAACCACCAAAATTAGCAACTCTTCCTTCCCAGAGATTACCATTCCTGGGAGCATCTTTGAAAACCTTCCCCGATTAAAGCCTTTCGATCCCAGGAAAGGCAACGAAGGCTCAAGGCTCTAGCTCTCAACTATTGAGAAAAGTCAGTTTCAGTGCGTCTGTTCAAATCGATCCTAGATATGATGTCCTTGTCGATCAACCTGGTCCCTTTCACATGCCTGAAAATGAGATGGCTACAGGAAGAGCTAGACAAACAATGGCTTCAGACAGAAGGATAATTCCACAATCTGGTGAAGATCACACCAGCTATGATGACAGCGCTAACCTGATGGTCGCAAACCAACCAGATCTCAGAGGGCCTCATGTTCCTACCTCAAATACAAGATTTCTTAGTAACCACGGATGCCTCCTTCGAGTGTTGGAGTGGTCCTCAGTAAGGCCTACAGATCCGAAGAAAATGGTCTTCAGACCAGAAGAGCATGCACATAAGTCGCCTGGAGCTCAAAGACACCTTTATAACTCTCTGAGCTTTCCTGCGAAGGATAGTAGGGTCAACAGTGTTAGTGCATGCTGGTTGTATTGTCTGTTTGAACTATGGGAACAAGCAAGGAGACACAAGATCACTAGCTCAGGGAAGCTCAGGAAATCTGAAGCTGCATAATGACGCACAAGATAAATCTTCTGTCAGAACATGTTCCTGGAGCAAGCAATCTTAGCAGAATTCAGAACACCTGTCACAAATGAGAGCTAGATCAGTTGGCCCTAAACAGAATCTTCTCTCTCTGGGACAAGCTGGCACTAGATCTTTCCAATGAGCAAAAACCACAAATGCCAGTTCTATGCAAGTCGACATTATATCATTTCCTGAGCCTTATTCGGAGAGGCCAGGATTAAGAGAAGAATGGGAGGGGTCACTGGACCCTTAGGAATATCCGTAGTATGATCAGGGACATGCACTGGTATGAGGAATTGTGTGAGGCAGGACTAGATACATCCTTAGATACAGGCATGCTTTTCCAACCTATCGTGGCTACGAAGGAGAGTGCATCTTCGTGCAATGGTGGTGCGCAGGGCATCTGAGGTCCTTGACCTTCAGCTCCCCAGAGTGGTGGTCAAGACTATTATCTTGATGGAGGTGCTACATTCGGGAGTTTCCTCTTCGGAACCCTTGCTCCTATTCAGCTAAGCCCTCATGGACATCCTTCTGGGAAACTGGTCCAAGCCCAGCACAGGGGCTCCTGTGAACAGGATGATGGCCTGCTGCCACCGCCCAGCTCACCCCCGGGTGACCCACACATCCTCACTACCCACCTCACCCAGCCTGGTGATACACGCCTCTACTTCCCATAGCGCATCCAAGAGGCTGGATATTCCTCCTTCCGCCATGCATTGCGGTCAGTGAATACTTAATGCTTATTGGGCTGTTATTCCCACTCTGTGGGAAACTGTTGGGCAAGTGCAGCCACAGGTCCCGGAGGAGGCCCGGGACAACCTTTCCCAAGCAGTATTAGGCATGAGACATACAGCAAAGTTCTGTTTCCAATTTGGTTTAGACACGGCCGATTCACTGGCCAGAGCCATTTCCACGATGGTGGCTGTTAGACACCATGCCTGGCTGAGGATATCTGGCTTTTCGGGAGATGTCCAGGCCTCGCTTATGGACATGCCCTTTGATGGCACTCATATCTTAGGAGACCAGGCAAACCCTGCGCTAGGGTTCTTTAACCCCTTCAGTGCCACGCCCTTTCCCCCTCCTGTGCCGGGCGTTGCACTAGTGAGTGGGGTTCATGATGAGATAGTCTTGTCATGGGCACAGCGCAACCGTGCTCCATGACGAGACTATCTCGTCATGGGCACTGAAGAGGTTAAGGACTCGCAGTCTACAGAAAAGTATTTGGGCCTCTCAGCTGCCACCTGTTCGCCTTTCGTGGCCAACAAAGTGGCCAGCCATATCGCAGCCACCGAGCTGCGCAGCTTTCACAACCCCTGCGCGGACAAGGATGCGGTTCGTTCTGACCATGAGGGTCGGGTACCCAGAGGTCCAGTCAAGCCACCACTGCCCCCGGCAGCCTCAACCCCCAAGCCCTCCAACTCTTGACCTTCCAGATCATGGGCGTTTAGTTGGTGGCAGGATCAGCCATCACCTCCACCACTGGCACGATATCACATCTGACAGATGAGTCCTCCAGCTCATCCTAAGGGGCTACTCCTTCCCCTTCAAGACCACACCGCCCTCCATGCCTCCTTCCTATGACTGGCTAATAGAGGATCATTTAATTTTCTTCCAAGAGAAATTCATGTATCTCTTGGCCAAGGCAGCCATAGTGTTCTGGCACCAGAAGTAGGTTGTGGTTGCTATTCCCTCTACTTTCTGGTCCCCAAAAAGGTCAAGGGCCTTCGTTCTGTCTTTGACCTTCAAGCCCTCAACTCCTTCCTCATAAAGGACAAATTTAAGATGCTCATATTAGCTGAGGTCTTGACTGTCCTGGACCCATGAGACTGGATGGTAGCATTGGACTTGTTGGACGCTTATTTTCATATCCCTGTCCTGCCAGCCCATCGGCGCAACTTGTGGTTTACAAGTAGGCCACAAGCATGTTCAGTTCACCATGCTCCTCTTTGGTCTTACCAGCGCCCCTAACATGTTCACCAAGGTGATGGAGGTGGTCTTAGCTCATATACGCAGATCAGGGGTGTCCGAGTGCCCCTATCTTAACGACTGGCTGTTGTCTCCCACCTCCAGACTACTGCGAACCTCCTGCATTCGCTGGGGTTCACTGTCGAAGTGCTGAAGTCACACCTGATTCCCTCTCAGAAGTTCCCTTTCATCAAAGCAGTTCTGAACACAGTGCAGTTTCGGGCCTATCCTCTCAAGCGGTGAGTCCAGGATATTCAGGCTGATACCTATGTTTAAGCCTGTATCCTGGTTTTCACTGAGGATGACTTGGGCTGTTGGTCTTCATGGCCTCCTACATCCTGCTAGTCACACATACCAGATGGCATATGTGGGCTCTGCAGTGGGATCTGAATTTCCAGTGGGAACAGCATCGGGGGAATCTGACATGGTCCAGATCTCGGAGGGAGCTGCACAAGACCTGCAGTGGGGGCTGACGAACCGTGATTGGGTCAGAGGCTGACCCCTCTCTCTTCCGACCCAGATCTCACAGTAGTGACAGATGCTTCACTCCTGGGATGTGACGGCCACCTGGGGGAGGTGGAGATCAGAGGATTTGGAATCCAGACTTCACATCAGTATTCTGGAGCTCCGTGAGATTCGTTTGACATTGAAAGCCTTTCTAACCTCCATCAAGCGAATGCTAGTGCAGCTGTTAACTGACAACACCACCGCCAGGTGGTACTGCAACAAACAGGTGCTTGGTGGGGTTGTGGACCCTTTGTCAAGAGGCCCTGCGCTTCTGGACATGGCTGGAAAATCATCCCTGGTGGTTCAACTTCTGGCAGGTTCTCTGAACCCCAGGGTGGACGAATTCAGCCGCTGATGACTGGCAGATCACGAATGGCATCTGTATCTGGAGGTGGTCCAAAGTCTCTTTCAGCAGGGGGGAGGGCCTTGGTTAGATCTGTTCACCTTTGCCAAGCATGCACAATGTCAGCAGTTTTGTGCATTAGAGTTTCCAAAGTGGCTCTCATTCAGAGTCTTTGTCTCGGGTGGAGCTCAGGCCTCCTGTATGTCTTTTCGCCCATACCACTCCTTCTCAGAGTTCTCAAGAACAACAGGAATGACCAGGCCCAAGTCATATTTGTGGCTCTGGATTGGGCACCGAGAGTCTTGTATCCAGAGCCCCTGCAAATGAGCATCAATCGTCTGATGAGGCTGCTCCTTTGGGAGGATCTTCTGTCGCAGCAGCAGTGAAGGGTTCTCCACCCAAACCTGTCTACTCTACACCTTTTTGCATGGAGATTGAGCAGCTGCAGTTGAGAGCGTTTGACCTTCCTCCCGAAGTCTGTAATGTTGTTCTGGCAGCCAGGCGTTCCTCCACCAAAACGGCATACACCTGCTGATGGAAGAAATTTGTAATATATTGTACAGAAAAGTCTATTGACCCCCCTTTCTGCTTTTCATTCATGTGTTTTACTTTTTATTGTGACCCTTGCCTAGCAGGGCTGTTCTCCGGGCACCCTGAAAGGTTATCTTTTGGCTTTGTCCGCCTTCCTGAGGCTGGCAGACCAGCCCTACTTATTTAAATCACCCATTGTACATAGATACCTGAAAGCCTTGTATATTTGTCCCCACCTGCCCCTTTCATTATGCCTCAGTGGGACCTTAATTTAGTTCTCACTTTCCTAATGTGTGCTCTTTTCAAGCGCCTGCATAATTACCCCTCCGGCTGCCCCCAATAAAAACAGCCTTCTTAGTGACAATTACATCTGTCAAGAGGGGTGAGCGAGCTGCAGGCTGTGTTACTTCCTCCCTCTTTAACGATATTCCCCGACAAGTTGGTGCTTTGTGCCTGAGCATCTTTCCTCCCAAAAGTGGTAACACCATTACATGTGATACAATCTGTCACCTAGCCCACTTTCTACTCTTCTCTGCAGCCCTTTAAAGAAGAGTGGCGACTCCATCAGCTGTACCCAAAGAGCGTTTTTGTTCTACCTTGACAGCACAATAGAGTTTAGGGTTGACGACCAACTCTTTGTCGAGTACGTTGGGTCAAAGTAGGTTTGGGCGGTGCAGAAGAGGACCATCTCACGATGGGTCATCCTCTGCGTCAAGATTTGCTGCACTCTGGCAAAGAAGCAACCTCCTGAAGGCTTATTGAGTCATTCAACCACAGCTAAGGCTGCTACTACTACGCTGCAAGGTGGCAATGTGGGCATCCCTGCACACGTTTGCTAAGCATTACTGCCTAGACAGTCAAGTCCATAGGGACGGCAATTTTGGCTCCTCAGTCCTGCAGGAGTTTATAGTCTAAACTTGTCTGCAGTCCCTTCTGCAGGGATGGTATTGCTTGGGTATCTATTCAAAGGTAAGGAATCTGCGGTTAGATGTCTCTATTAGATGAACAAGTTACTTGCCTTCGGAAGCGCCTTATCTGGTAGACTCATGACCTAGCCGCAGATTCCTTACCGACCCACCCATCCTCCCCGCACTGTGGACAGGTTTCTAGGGTCAGGACTGATCCCTTTCAGGGCCCTAGTTTTCAAACACACGATTGCCAGTACACTTCAGGGCTCCTTGCCTCTGGCGTGGAAAGTCGCGAAAAAGTAACTGACGTCAGCTCACTGAGGTGCCTATATAAGTGATTGGGTGTCCCTACCAACGCAGATGACACTGACGCCACACGCAGCTGACCGACACCACCTACTGGCGCAGGGATAATGCTCAAAGAAAAATCTTCCGGATCCAGTCCGACGCTTGGGAAATTAAAAAGTAAGGAATCTGTGGCTTGACCATTTCTTTACCAGATAAGTCATTACTGAATGTAAATAGCTTGTTCTTCTCAGCAAGATGAAAGCAGAGTGGTGTTGCGTCATCCTGATAGCCCCCAGGTGGCCCAGACAGCATTGTTTCACGGAGCTGCTCCTACTATCCGAATCCAATCACATTCACCCGAAGCCACCCCGGACACTCTTGGTGAAGAGCCAAGGCCAAGTCCTTTATCTAGACCAGACTTCTGTCCACTTATGCGCATGACTCCTGAATTCCATGAATTTGCAGATCTGAACATTCCCCGGGACTGCAGGGACATTTTCGCAAGGGCCGATGCCAATATAAAAACACAGACCGAAGTGGAAACGTTTCTGTGGTGCCAAAAAATCGAATGTACATCTTACTCAAGCATCACCTGAGCAAATACTACCCGATCTCCTGTCTCTAGCTCAGTCAGGATCTGTATAGGTGTCTATTGAGGTACATCTTGCTGCAAAAACTGAGATACAGACGCTCATCATTGTTTGTTTATGGTTTTCCCTCCAGTGAGTGCTCCTCCCCCAGAGAGGCAGCTGAATGTCAGGCTGTTGCAACTCTTTAAGAGCCCATTTGAGCCTCCTGCACAGAGCAGACCTAAAGTTCCTGTCATGAAAGGTTACACTGCTACTGGTGTTAACATCAGCCAGAAGGGTGAGCGAAATACACACTTTTACATCTAAAGAACCTTCCACGCATTACAGACGATTCCTAATTTTCAGGACCAATCTGAAATTTATCCCGAAGGTCCCTTCGGATTTTCACCTTAATGAACTTGTAACACTACGAACTTTCTTTCCAAATCCGCAGTCACGAGCTGGAAGCTCCTTAAATACAATAGATGTCAAAAGATGTCTTAATTTCTACTTGCAACGCACTAAGCAGTTCAGGACAACAGACCAACTGTTGGTGACATACGGGCACACTCGTAATGGTGCACCACTCACGAAAGCAACCATCGCTCGATGGATCTCAGCCGCAGTCCAGGTCTGTCATTTCAAAGCTGGCAAGCCACTGGTGGCTAAAATCAAGGCGCACTCAACTAGAGCCGTCTTCAAATTGACTACTTTGTTTGCTGGCGTGCCTTTAGAGAAGAAATGTCGTGCTGGGACATGGGAGAATGTACAAACATTCACGCAGCAGTTTTGCCTGGAAACGGTGCACCGCAGTGATGCATCTGTTGTACAAGCGATGCTACACCATTTATTTCAATAAGGTGAGCCACATTTGGTTACATCTGTTTGCTTATGTACTTATAAAGGTAATGTTATATGGTCATAGCTTTATTCACTTAAAAATGTATATTTCTGTATGTATGTTTGTGTGTGTGTATGTGTGTGTGTATATGTATGTGTGTGTGTATATATATATGTGTGTGTGTGTGTGTGTGTGTGTGTGTGGTGTTTTCTACCCTCCATCCACTATTTGTGCTATTGGCATAAAGAGAGTACAAATACAGTATCTGAAAGAGACACGTTATTGATAGATTCCTTACCTTAGAATATCCCCAGGCGTCAAAGTTTTTGTAGCAGTACCCCTGCACTTCAGTAGGTGGCGTCGTGCGGCTCCGCGTCAGTCGCTGGCGTCGTAAGCACAGATGACGCCACGGAGACGTCAGTTCTTTCTTTTTCCGCGCCAGCAAGCGCAGATCCGGTTAGAGCACGTACCTTAGTCACTTTTTGACTACAATTTTGAGACTTTTGTCGCCCCCCCCCCCCCTTTTTTTTCTCCTGGTGCACGTAGGGATGCCTGGATTTAAGTCTTGTGGAGCCTGCCATCGCAATATGTCGGTGGTGGACCCCCACGATGTTTGCCTCTACTGCCTGGAGACTGACCAAGACTCCCGGTCCTGTCGGTCCATGGTCCCGAAGGCCTTTAGGGAGCAGCGCCGGAAGGTGCTGGAGGCCCGGCACTCGTCCCAACGCTGTTCCAGGTCCCGTTCCCGGGAACGCTCGCGGGGCCGCAGTCGGTGCTCCTCGGGCTCCAAGTTTTCGCCCTTGGATTCCGGTAAGTGACGACATAAAAAGCAGTCAAAGAAGCGTGTTCGCTCTCCGACGTCCCCCTGCCGGTCCTCTGATGCGTGCGAGGGGGGACAGGGGTTCTGCCCCTGCGGCTCCTTTGGAGCCAGGTAGTCCCACGGCCTACCCGGGTCCGTCGGCGACTCCCAAACAGGTACAAGAGTTCCTTACCACCATGGACTGCCTTTTTAGGCCTCGGGCTCCCGCCGGCGCGCCTTCGGGCCCCGCGGTCCCGTGTCCAGATCCTGTTGGGCCGCTGGCGGACCCGCTTTGGCGCCACAGGATCCTGCGCCGTTGACTCTGGTCCCGGTGCCACGAGGTTCAGCACTACCGGCTCCGGCCCCAGCTCCACTCTCTGCTCCGCCTCTGGCGCCGCAGTGGGTGCCGTTTGTTCCACCCTTTCTCCGGTTCCAGGACCATTTCATTCCTACCTGGGATCTGCATTGGGAGGCGGCACCGGCGCAGTTTCCGACGCCATATGTTCCTGCTCCGGCTCTGCCGCTGCGGTCTGTTTCCCCTGCAACGGAGGTGGAGGATGACTGGGAGGGGTCCGAGGACCCTCTTGCCCATCAGTGTGACTCCGAGCAGGACTGGGTGGATGACTTGGAGGACGCCGGCTACCTCGAAGTCTCTTCTGACCCGGGGTTTGCCTCTCCCCCACCTACCATGGAGGAGGGTGCCTCCTACACGATGGTGCTCCGTCGGGCTGCTGAGGTCCTCAACCTCGATCTTCCTACGGTGGCCCTCAAAACTAATCTCCTCACTGAGGTGCTCCAGACTGCGTCTACTTCGTCTGAGCCCCTGCTTACCTTCAACGACGCCCTCACGGACGTCTTGTTGGGCACTTGGTCTCGGCCGGCCACAGGGGCTCCAGTGGATAAGAATGTCGCCAGGCGTCATCGCCTGGTGACCCCGTGTTTTTGACCACTCACCCCACGCCAGAAACTGGTCATTCAAGCCTCGAAGTCGCAGAATGCCTTTCCCACGGCTCCGCCGGATAAGGACTCTAAGAAGCTGGAACAGTTCGGGAAGCGGTTGTTCTCTTCGGCCAACTTGGGTCATGGTCGGTGAACACCGCCTGCTTATTGGGCCGCTACTCCCACGCGGTGTGCGATACAGTTGCTCAGGTGTTGCCTCAGTGTCCTGAGGAGGTCCACGGTGTGCTGTCCCAAGCAGTTGCTGAGGGTAAGGATGCGGCTAAGTTAGCCATTCGGTGTGGTTTGGACACCGCTGACTCTCTTGGCAGGGCGATTTCTAAGACGGTGGTGCTTCGTTGCCACGCCTGTCTACGATCCACTGGGTTCTCGCCCGATGTTCAGAGCTCGCTCATGGACATGCCTTTGATGACACTTGCCTGTTTGGCGATAAGGCCAACAGTGCACTGGAGCATTTTAAGGAGTCGCGGGCCGCGGCCAAGTCCTTGGGTCTTTCTGCCAAAAGCCCGGCCACTCCTGGTTTTCGTTCCTTTCGTGGCCACGGCAGAGGCGCCCAGGCACGTTCCTTCAGCAAGCCTGTGCCGAACCAACCTCAGCGCGGATGCGGTTTCCGCAGGGGCGAGTCTGGGAATCAGCATGGGGGTCAGTCCACCTCCGCCCCGCTGCTTCTACGTCCAAATCTTTCTAATCAGAGCTTTGTGGAGCACCCCACGCCGGTGGGTGGCAGGATCCGCCACCACCTCCCCCACTGGTGTGATATCACATTGGACAAGTGGGTGTTGCAGATCATCCGCAGGGGTTACTCCCTTCCCTTTCTGTCCTTCCCTCCGGCCATGCCACCTCAGTGCCACCGCATGTCGGGGGATCACTTGGTACTTCTCCAGCACGAAGTCTCGGCCCTCTTGGCCAAGGGGGCCATCGAGTGTGTTCCTGGGCCGGAAGTAGGGAGTGGTTATTATTCCCTCTACTTTCTGGTCCCCAAGAAGGACAAAGGAGGCCTGCGCCCCATCTTGGACCTCCGGATCGTCAATTGCTTCCTCCTGAAGAAGTTGTTCAAAATGCTGACTCTGGCTCATGTCCTGGCTGCCCTGGAGACTGGATGGTAGCGTTGGACTTGCAGGACGCATATTTTCACACCCCCGTCCTGCTTGCCCACCGGCGTTAACTGCGGTTCACAGTAGGCCAGGAGCATTTTCAGTTTGCCGTGCTCACTTTCGGCCTTACCAACGCCCCTTGGGTGTTCACGAAGGTGATGGCGGTGGACGCAGGTTATCTGCTCAGGTCGGGGGAGTCAGTCTTCCCCCTACCTCGATGACTGGTTGTTGAAGGCGCGCTCGCCCCAGGCAGTCGTCAACCACCTTCAGACTACGGCCGACCTCCTGTATTTGCTGGGGTTTTCCATCAACGTGCTGAAGTCGCAATTGAGTCCCTCTCAGAAGCTCTCCTTCATCGGAGCGGTTCTGGATTCAACGCTGTTTCGGGTTTATCCTCCCGAGCAGCGAGTCCAGGATATTCAGGCTATGATTCGGATCTTTCAGCCTCTGTCCCGGGTTTCAGTCAGGATGACCCTCCGGCTTCTGGGCCTGATGGCCTCCTGCTGGTGACACATGCCAGGTGGCATATGCGGGCTCTGCAGTGGGACCTGAAGTTCCAGTGGGCGCAGCATCAGAGCAACCTGTCCCATCATGTCCAGATCACGGAGGGCATTGCACAGCATTTGCAGTGGTGGCTCACGAATCTCGATTGGGTCAATGGCAGATCCCTCTCCCTTCCCCAACTGGAGCACACAGTGGTGACTGATGCTGCCCTCCTGGGATGGGGAGGCCACTTGGGAGAGGCGGAGATCAGAGGCCCGGCTCCTTATCAACCTATTGGAGCAGCGGGCGATCCGGCTTGCACTGAAGGCATTCCTTCCCTCTGTTCGGGGAAGTGTAGTGCAGGTGTTCACGGACAACACCACCGCCATGTGGTATTGCAACAAACTGGGCGGGGTGGGGTCGTGGACCCTTTATCAGGAGGCTTTGCGCCTCTGGACATGGCTGGAACATCAGGGCATCACCCTGGTCGTTCAACACCTGGCGGGCTCTCTGAACCACAGGGCGGACGAACTCAGCCGCCGTGCATGATGGATCACGAATGGCGTCTGAACTCAGATGTAGCGCAAGGCCTCCTTCGGCAGTGGGGAGAGCCTTGGTTAGATCTATTGGCCACCAAAGAGAACGCGCAATGTCATCAGTTCTGCGCGTTGGAATTTTCAAGGCGGTGCTCGCTCGGAGACGATTTTTGTCACGAGTGGAGTTGCGGTCTGTTGTACGCCTTTCCACCTATACCACTACTGCCCAGAGTGCTGAAGAAGATTAGGCGCGACTGGGCCCAAGTCATCCTTGTGGCTCCGAATTGGGCACGAAGATACTGGTATCCCGAACTACTCAGTCTGTCAATCGATTCCCCCCCGATTCGACTGCCTCTTCAGGAGGACCTTCTGTCGCAGCAGCAGGGGACGGTCTTCCACCCGAACCTGTCCAGCCTCCACCTCCATGCGTGGAGATTGAGCGGCAACAGTTGATGCCATTTGACTTGCCTCCTGAAGTCTGTGATGTCATTCTGGCAGCCAGGCGTCCCTCCACTTAAACGGTATACGCCTGCAGGTGGAACAAATTTGTGGAATGGTGCACAGCAAAGGCTGTGGATCCCCTTTCCGCCCCTCTTTCTGAAGTTCTCCTCTTTCTTCTTTCCCTGGCCCAGCAGGGCTCTGCTCTGGGCACCCTCAAGGGATATCTTTCAGCTGTTTCTGCATTCTTACGGCTTCCTGATCAGCCTTCTCTTTTCAGGTCCCCTGTTGTTGCTAGATTCTTTAAAGGCATTTCTCACATGTTTCCTCCTGTCCCTTTCGTAATGCCTCAGTGGAACTTGAACCTGGTGTTAACCTATCTGATGTGCGCTCCTTTTGAGCCACTTCATAATTGGCCCTCTTCGTCTTCTGACTCTTAAGACTGCATTCCTGGTTGCCATCAATTCTGCCAGAGGAGTGAGTGAGCTCCAGGCTCTTTCTTCTAAACCTCCTTTCCTCTCTGTCCATCCGGACAAGGTTGTTCTCAGGACTCGTCCTTCCTTTCTTCCTAAGGTGGTTACTGCCTTTCACTGCAGGCCAGTCTGTTACACTGCCCACCTTCTTTCTGCCTCCGCATCCCTCGAAAGAGGAAGAGAGGCTCCACCGTCTGGACCCAAAACATGTGCTCTCCTTCTATCTGGACCGCACAAAACCGTTCCCGGTGGACGACCAACTCTTCGTTGGCTACGTGGGCGCTAAGAATGGGCGGGCAGTGCACAAGCGGACCATCTCTCGGTGGGTCGTTTTGTGCATTAAGGCCTGTTATTCCTTGGCTAAGAAGGAACCTCCTGTGGGGCTGAGGGCCCATTCCACTCGGGCCACAGCAGCTACTACTGCCCTGAGACGGGGTGTCCCTCTGCAGGACATTTGTCAGGCAGCAACGTGGGCCTCGCTGCACAGGTTTGATAAGCATTACTGCCTGGACAGCCAAGTCCGGAGAGACTGCTTCTTTGGCCGTTCCGTTCTCCAGGACTTCCTGGTGTGATCTTGGTTCGCAGACCCACCACCGGGGTTGGTATTGCTGGGGTTTCTATTCTAAGGTAAAGAATCTAACTAACGTGTTTCTTTCAGATGAACAAGTTACTTACCTTCGGTAACGATATATCTGTAAGAAACATTAGTTAGATTCCTTACCGCCCCACCCATCCTCCCCCGTTCTGCAAACTGATATCTAGGGTTAAGGTCATCCCTTTCTGGGCCCTAGATTCATGGCACCAGTGTCGGTTTCTAGCATGGCTCTGCGTTCCTGGCGCGGAAAGCTATGTACAAGAACGGACGTCAGCACACAAGGGCGGCGTCTAAGTACTCCGACGTCATCCCGGCGAGCACGACGCCGGACGCGGAGCCGCAGACGACACCTAGCGACTTGCCAGGGTATTGCTGGCGAAAAATCTTTGCGGATCCAGCCTGACGCCTGGGGATATTCTTAGGTAAGGAATCTAACTAACTAATGTTTCTTACAGATATATCGTTACCGAAGGTAAGTAACTTGTTCGTATAGGCTATTAATATGATTTTTCATTGCCATTCTAGCCTAGGATAATGTTGTGTATTGTTTTATTATGGTACTGTTGGTCTTCTAATTCAACATGGAATAATGCAAGCATGTGAATCTATGAAATATACCAATACTGGAGAACTACTGCAGTTACAGGTAACTCATTTTCGTATGCACTGCAAGGTAATACAAAGAATTGGACACTTTTGCTGACACAACAAATATGAAGAGTAATGCCACCAGCATCTGCACCACTTACCTAATTTCAATAGAGGACTTTTCCCCTCAAACCTCTGATGCAGCACTAACCAAAATGAACCAGCATGGGCAAAACCAGGAAGGCTGTTCAGGAGAATCTGGTGCAATGTTTATTTATCTTTCATTGCAAGCAAATGCCACAAAAATAACAAAGCATTTCACTGCCTAAGCATGCTGACCATATGCTTGCAATAGTTAAAAATAAACAAATATTAAATATACTTTTAATAGGAAATGAGTGCGTTGTAGCAGTTGGGTCTACTTAGAGAGTGCAATGAAACCTTTTTTTTAATTTTAATCCATCAATATAAAATATGATAAAGAAAAGATTCAATTTAATTATAATATTTTAAAGACACACGACTGGCTAAAAAAACAATTAAAAAATGGAAAGGAAATAAAGATTGGCTAAATAAATTATTGGCTCATAAGCCTTTGCTCTGTAGTGCACTTCTTTTTATCCAGGTGTTCGTATGTGAGCAGGCAATATGCTGTCACTCAAGCAGGAGAGCTAATGCCTGAAGAGGGCTGGCCTATTGCCTGAGGCTGTGAGTGGAAGCAAAATGTGATGGACAGTGAAACAAATGGAAAAATGAGTAACACAAAGTCACTATCTGTTTGTATATTTTATTGGTTTGTTTATATGCAAACAAAAAACCTTATCTGATTGACTACTAGCCGCAGATTCCTTCACGTAGAATCATCCCCAGACGTGAGACTGGATCCGGAAACTTTTTTGCCACAGCATCCCTGCGCGCCGGGGCGACATCACGCGACTCCGCCCAGGCATCGTCCGCGTAAGTGACAGCGAGGTCACATAAGACCTGGCGCGCCTACGTCAGTTTTTTCCTTTTCCGCGTGCAACGCGGATCCGATCCTTGATACGGGCCTGTTAGGGCCCCTTTTTCTTCCATTTCCTATTGGTGGGACAGTGTGCGAATGCCTTCGGGCTTCAAAATTTGCACGTTTTGTGGGCGTCTTATGTCGGAGATGGACCCTCACCTCATTTGTATGTGGTGTTTGGGGGAGGATCACGGCACCACAGATTGTGCGGCGTACCCACAGTTGAAGTCGTGGCGGGAGCGCCGGATGAAACTTCTCTCGGCGCGTCTCTCCAGGTCGACGTCCTCCCTTCGGTCTGCTTAGGCGGAGGGCTTCAGATACGGCCTTGGTCATCGTCCCCACCCCGGTGGGTAAGTGTCGCAGTTTGTCCCCGGGGCTGGTTTCCGGCCTTCAGGGGGCGTGGACTCTCCACGGGTGATGCGGCCCCGCGTGTCGTCCTATCCACCGTTTCCCGGTGTTGGGGCGTCGAGAGTCAAAATGGAGACATAGGCGGCAGCTTTGCAGGCCTCGCTGGCGTCTCCTCCTCCTTCCCTTCCTGGGGCGTCGACGGATCCCTTGCCCTGCGCAGGGCCTTCCGCGGCGCCGCCGATGGCTCCGGCTGGTTTGGATCCAGGCTTGGAGGATATGGTGCTGTTGGGGTGCGGCTCCTCTGGGGCACCTCCTTCAGGCCACGGCGTCTCTGCCTCGCTGCAAACTCCAGCGGGGGTCCCTGTGGTGTTGAGGAAGGTCGCCGGGGTTTGTGTCGCATCCCGAGCCCCTCTCAGTCCTTTGACAAGGTGGTCCTGTCTAAGGTCGAGGTGACGCCGCTTCGGCACCGGCAGCAGCTGGACCGTGCGGAGCCACAGGGGTCGGTGGACCTTCCTCGTCCCGCTCCAGGTCGAGGCTGAGGGAGGACCCTTCGTCCCTCTCCGGGCCCCTCTCGTCCCTCCCCACAGGCGACTGCCTCGTCTGAGGTTGAATCGTCCCTGGCACCGCCACATGGGTTGCCGAGCGATCTTCGCCTCATTGTGGGCCGCGGCTGGCGGCGGGCTTCGTGCCACTCCCCAGGCCCGTCTCGTTCCCCCCCACACAGGGGGGTGCCTCGGCGGGGATCGGGTCGGCGTAATTCCGGCGCTGCCCCGGAGCCGGTGCAGCTCCAGCTCTACTCCGGTCTCCGCTCCGGTCTCTGGTGCGGGGTGACTTGGAGGTACCTTGTCCAGTGACGCCGGATGGTGCTGACGTCCTGCCTCAAGCAGCGTACTCTACGGCTCCGTGCAGGAGTCGTACCGCGGATTCGTCTTCGGACGCTCCTTCTCCGGAGGCAGGCTGTATATTGGTGTCGTCCTCACCGGAGACTGGTCGCCGAGTGGTGTCTTTCTCACCGGCATCGAAGGGCGCCTCCCCGCCCTTCCTGAGGCAGAGGTGTTCGTCGGAAGAGCGGTAGGTCCTTCATTCTTCGGCTCCCTCTGACTTCCAGGTCTGGCCCTTGCCCGTCCCGCTTGGCCTCGGACTGCAGCCTTAGTTTGCAGCAGTCACCCACGGAGGAGCTGGTTTCTCCACCACGGGGCCCTACGGAGGCGGGTGCGGCCTTCGCTCACGCGGTGTCCACAGCTGTGGACATCCTGCGCATGGGTGACCCGGTGGCTCACTTTCTGGCGGACCATCAATTGGCAGTCCCCC
The DNA here is from genome assembly GCF_964204655.1 of Triturus cristatus. Lineage (NCBI taxonomy): Eukaryota > Metazoa > Chordata > Amphibia > Caudata > Salamandridae > Triturus > Triturus cristatus. The sequence goes on along the minus strand of NC_140584.1, from coordinate 86,516,882 downwards.
ACCAGGGCTCTGGTAAGAGGGAAGTCTTACTTCCCTTTGAAGGTTCGCTCCTTTCTTCCTTGATGGGGGCTTGGAGGCGTCCTGCCTCAGGGTACCCAGTGCCTCAGCATCTTCTGCACCGGCACCTCCCGGCGCCGCGTGACCCGGCGTCTTTCCCTTCACCCCTCAGCCGCCAGCCCCCTTTTAAGGACTGCTTTTCCCTCCCTACCGCCACTGTTGACTCCGCCGTCCCGAGAGGCCCGCTGGCTGGACTCTTGGGGTCGCAACATGTTCGCCTCGACCAGCGCGGCCCTGCGGGCCCTTAACACCTTGTGTGTGCTGGCTAGGGCCTCCTCCTGTTTGTGGGACTCGGCTGAGTCTCTGGGATCTGCAGCGTCCCAGGAGTCTGGTCAGGTGGACTTACGGCATCATGCATTGGATGTCCGGGAGCTTGCGGCGTTTATTCTCCGCTCCGGACATCTCGGAGGTGCTGGGCCAGGCCATGGCTTCCTCAGTCGCTCTCCGTCGCCATGCTTGACTTCGGGACGGCATGTTCCCTGAGAATATTCGGGAGCGACTCATCGACCTTCTGTTTGATGGCAGCCTGTTCCATGCCCCGGCCGACTCCACCATCCAAAGGCTCTTGGCGGGGGTCTGTCTTCCTCCACCTTATCCTCCTCCTGCTCCGTCCCCTCCTCAGTGACTTCTGTGTTGGGTTGATTCTGGGCCGCCTTAGGCCGGTTGTTCTGGCTGTGGAGTGTGTTTTCTGGCAGTTTATGTCCTTTCTTGGGACTTTGGCCTTGTTGGCTGCTGGACGGCCCTTGCATTGATTGTGTGTGGGTTCTGCAGGAGTTGTTGTGCGGACTTGGCCCTGAGATTGGGCCTTCTGCTTTGCTTGGGCTGCTTATCACGCCTTCAGCGGGGGTGTTTTTATCCCTGTGGCTCTTTTGTTTTTCCTCTGCTGTGGAAGTTCTTCCAAAGAGGGTTCCCATATCTTGGGAATTAACGTACCCTATGTGGGGTAGTGGTAGCTGTCACATAGCTTGCGCTCTGCTAGAGGGTACGGGTGCCTGTTCTCCATGGTGTTTAGGTAGGTTGCTTTTGCTTCCTGAGGTCCTGTGCGCGGCCATTCGTAGTGGTGGGCCCGGGCATCTCCTCTCCATGCTCCTGTCCTGAGGTCTGGAAAAATCCTGTGTTCTCCCTTGCCAGGCGTCGCCTGCTCGGCCTTCCTGGGGCCTCGGGCTGTTCTTCTTGCTTCTGGCGGCTTTGACTGCCAGCGCTGTTCTGGCTGGCAGGTTGCTCTCCATCTGGAGTGGGTTTGCCTTCTTTTCCTCGTTTCCTTGGGCCCTCTAGGCTGCTGCTTCTTCCGGTTTGCCTGTCTTGGCATTGGGCGGAAGCTATGTTGCCTTGTGGGGGAGTGGGGTGCGTCGGTCTCTCCGTCCTTGCCCTTGGTTCCTCTGCTGTGAGTGTACGAGCCTCTTCAGCCTTCTTTACCTCCTACATCCCCTTGGGGTCGGTGGGGTTCTGCTTGTGGGGATTCCCTTGGCCTAGCAGGGGCGAGGTTCTACCTAGTCCACAGATCTGGTCCCCTGTGGGTCCCTCTGTTCTGCATTGGCTGGTGGGGTCCTTTCGCAGACCCTCCTTCCCAGGGGGTATGGCTAGGGTATCTATTCTACGTGAAGGAATCTGCAGCTAGTAGTCTGTATCAGATGTACGAGTTACTTACCTTCGGTAACGATGTATCTGGTAGAGACTATTCTAGCCGCAGATTCCTTCACGGCCCGCCCTTCCTCCCCTATTCTGCGAGCACCCTTGGGCTGGTCTTCGGTACTCGCCTCCCGGTGGGGGGCTGTCTCCTGTGAGTGCCTTCCTTGTTCTTGACGGGTGGCCTCGTCTGGGGGCGGTTCATTCCTCCTTTGGTCCTTTTGGAGGATGGGGTTCTGGTGCCCTGCTGCACTGGCTACTCCAGGTTCGGGGGGGGATTGCTTTCTATCCCTTTCCTCCCTCCCTTCGCTAACCTCTGATTAAGGGTCATCTGGCCTTGTCTTGCCCTTGTCCCTTGAGGGTGGTTGCCCTCTAGGTTGGGGTGACTTGGAGGTTTGTTGTCCCTGTCTGTCTTGGGACCGGTCCTATTCCTTGCTCAGAATGAGGGGGTTGGGTTTACTACGTGTGCCATGACTTTTACGCATGTTCTTTGCCTCCGGGGCACAGGGATGGGAGGTTGTCTATGTGCTGGTAGGGTGACTGCGCAGGTTTCTGCTTGTTATTCTTTCCCTGCCCTTGGGTTCTGCGGTGTTGGCACTACTCTGGTGGTGTTAGTCACTGTTTCTTTCCAATTGTTCTGCTCTTCGCACACTGTTCCCATGCTTCCACAGTTTTTTATCTGGTGGTTCCGCTTAGTGGTGCAGAAAAGTTCTCTGAAGAAAACTGACGTGGGCGCGCCGGGGCAGGTCTTATGTGACCTCGCTGACGTCACGTACGCCTGGGCGGAGTCGCGTGATGTCGCCCCGCCCCCGGCACGCAGGGATGCTGTGGCAAAAAAGTTTCCGGATCCAGTCTCACGCCTGGGGATTATTCTACATGAAGGAATCTGCGGCTAGAATAGTCTCTACCAGATACATCGTTACCGAAGGTAAGTAACTCGTACATCATGCTCCTTCTCTGGAAATGCGCCCAAAATTTGGATCGACATCCCAGTCCATATCAGAACTAACCCGTCCTTCAATTTTCAAATTCAAAAGCCAGCTCAAAGTCCTCTTCCTCAATCAAACTCTTACAAAGTGATAGTCAACGCACATGGCAGAATCGTGCCCATCTGAGGAACCAGTCACTGTGATAGGAATAACCTCTTAAAGCATCCTCCTCGCGCCTTTGTCCCCCCCTCCCGAACAAGACTCGGGACGAATTAATGTGTTTACTACTGTTATTCTTTGTACTCGATTGTTACATTACAAATGTTGTAAAGTTCTCCGATTCCTTCAGGTCTGGCCATCGCTATATAAAACTCATAAATAAATGATTCTTGCGGGATACCTAAAGCAGTGCATCAGCTACTGTTCTTTCTTGTAATACTTGAGGTTGGCTCACTAGAAGTAACTTGGGGGTGAAACATTGTACTCCAATACCCAAATCTTTTTGTTTTTAGGTCTCGGCTAGCGAAGGCTGCGCTTGCGCAGTCTCGCTCGCGAGATTTAATGACTTGGAGAAGAGGGGCTTGAACCCGCCCCTCTTCTCCCCTCTTCTCCATTGGCAGGCCTCTTGAATGCTGGCCAGCCATTGGAGAAGAGGTTTGTCTCTCCGAACAGGCCCCGTCCTTTTCGGATTCGGGGGCGTTGTTTTTGCTACTTTTCTCACTATCTCCTCCAGCCAATGGCAAGAGGAGAGAAAAAGAAAAACACGCCCCCGAATCCGAAATCGCCGCTGCCTTTCTCAGAGGCATTTCTGCTTCGCCTCGGAGAAAGGCAGTGGTGTCTCCCCTGCTCTCGGCTCCCGTGTTCATGTTTTAGCCTGAAGCTCTGATTCACACCGCCGCACGAAATGTTACGTATTGTCATGTTTTAGCCTGAAGCTCTGATTCACACCACCGCACGAAATGTTACGTATTGTTTAAACGAAGTATGGCTCTGTACTGCTGACGGACAGCCATAGCTCCCCCGCCCTCTTCCCTCGGAGGCTGGCAGCGTGCGGTGACGTCGCAGTGATTGGCAGCTCTGCCCGTGCTGGTTCCTTAGCAGCGGCGGCAGCAGCGAGGAGGGGCGGGGCCGGTCCCTCGCCAGAGCTCGAGTAGGAGGCAGCTCTGCTGAGACTCGGTTTGCGGCCACCTTCCCTCCATCGCCGGGCTCTGCCTCCCTCTCTCCAGCCGCCTCTCCGTCGGTCTCTCCTCCGGGCTGGCCTCGCTGGCTGTAGGTGAGTGAATGTCTTGTGTGGGCTCCGAGGCTGGGATGACTATCGGGAGAAACAGGATGGAGGCGGACTGCAGCTCCGAGGTAAGGAACCTCCAACTCCGGGCTGTGCTGGGGGGACCTCAGGGCACCGCGCAGAAGTTCAGATATGAGCGAGCATCGTCCAGCCCTGCTGCTCGCTCCTGAGCTGCCGCTGCAGCCACTTTGGGGTGTTATTGGCTGAAAATGTAGACACATCAGTCAGTTTTGTACTGAAACTGTAAGGTTTTTGCCTTGTATGAGCTTTTGTTCGGCACTCGGGCAGTTTTTGGGCTCAATGCACGTACGTCTCTTCCTGGTAAGCACTGTGTGGACTGTACTCGTGCAAGTGCTGGGCAACGCTTCCTGCCAGCTGTGTGGACTGCGCCCTCGTAGTTTTACTTCCCAGATAGTTCTACATTAGCACGTAGAATCTTCTGCCACATATAGATTTACGTTGGCTCGCGCATCCTTCCGTGTAGGTGCCGTGCCTACTGTGTCCTAGCACTTTTACACTGGCACTCAAACCTTGCTTTGTATGTGCTTTTTGTACTGCTCCAGGTATGGGAGGTGTGGGGATCTTTCTTTGTATGTGCCGCGTGCACTGTTCCAGGTAGTTTTGCGTTGGCACGCGCATTTTTCCTTGCATAGGCTGCATACACCGTGCCAGGTAGGTTTATGTTGGCATGTACATCTTTCCTTGTATGTGCTGTGCCAGCTAGTTTTCCATTGGCATGCATGCACTCGTTTCCTAGTAAACAGTACATGCACTGTCTCGATGGCTGCCATGTGTATGTTTCCTAGTCATCGTTGTATGTATTGTGTCCAAATTGTTTTACAATTAAAAACACATCTTTTCTAGTCAGCGATGTGTGTACTTTGTCCCAGTTGGTTTACGCGGACATATCCACACACCTTGGGTCGTCTTGATCAGTAGGGCTTGAAAGTGGCACCGACGCCCAGGTGTGTGAAGGGCCTGTTGCACTCCAAACATGTCTACGTTTTACTACCCACCTAAGACACCTGGTTAGGGCTTCAAGTGGGACGGGTCTTGCCAGTGTTCAACACTGGGAGTAACTCAAGTTCGGCCACTGTATTCATGTCCTTATGTTTACAGGCAAAGCACAGATCTTTTTATAACAATTGTAAATCTCCTTAGGGTCATCCATGCCAGTGATGCTGTCCCTGTTTACAGTGCACACGTTTTATTTAATCTTTCGTTACCTAAGAAAATTTGCTTTTCCCAGATGTTGTCTTGCTATAGTTTTATGGGTAACTCTGTGTGTGTAGGTGGCTCTGTATGGGTGGCTCTATTTGTGTATGGGTTGCTCTGTGAGTAGCTATGTGTAGGTGGCTATGTGTGGGTGTCTGTGTGTGGGTGGCTTTGTGTGTGGGTGTCTGTGTGTGGGTGCAAATGCAATAGGTCTCGCATTTGAAAGAGATTAACCTATTGACATTGTAAATAACAATAGTTTCTTTAAATGTTTTAAAAACATGAACAAAAATAATGTCATGAGAAATGCTAATAGCTCTAACTTTAACAATGCCGAGACCATTGCATTGTAAATGCTTGTTAATCTTACCTAGTGTTCCATAAATAAAGGTAATATTCCCCTGGGAACTCTAAGGTATTTTTAAAGTTTTCATCTGGATCCCCTGTTAAATGGAGTTGTCCAAAGATGTATGCAAGATCTCCGAACTAGTCAGTCTTTGATGAAGTTCAGTCTGCCCGGGTGGCTGTCCTACCAGGGTGGGGGGAGGATTCCTATGATTAAGCATGACACTAAAAAGTGTGTGAGGTTTCCTCTTCCATTAAGGTTGACTTACCCCTAAGTTCGGAATCTGAGGTCTCAGCTCCATAGCGGGCATATTTGCACTAGAGCCCGTGCTCTGATGCTTTACACACACTTTTGTATGTGTATCAATGACACAGTACAATTTTGTTGTGCTCAAAACGGCTGGTGTTTCGTGAAGTTTTGCAAAAATGCATAAACATTTAGTGAGATTACACTTTTTGCGTGTAAAGTGATTTCCCAATATCTTGGGTGCATTATTACATGCTAGATCATACCTCACATACAAAAGTCATGCAAGATATCAGTAGGATACTGGTTCAAGAAGTCTCCCACTACGGCTTATTCTGTGTACCAGTTTCCAGTGAAAATTGTGCAACATTTAATAATGTGAATTTACAAATAGCATGAAATCCAGGAGTTTCAGATTTTTCCAGTGTAATTTTAATTGTACCCAGGCCTAGTGCTTGTTCACAGAATTCCATGAAAATGCACCATTATAAAGCACCTGCTTCTACACAACAGGTGCTGATGCCCTGATAGTGGTTGTATGCATGTCATTTTTTGAGAATTATAGAAACTATTTTAAAAAAAGGTTTTCAAAGGTTTAGAGGGTTACAGACCATTTATCTGAGACTGACATTCATTCCCTTCTGTTACAATATACTACTACACATAAGGGCTCGTCACCCTCGCCATTTACTATCCAAACTATTCCCCTCAAGCGCTCCGAGAATCCAGTCTCAACCACAGGACTGTGAACAAGCTCAATCTTTTGGATGTCGCTACAACACACAAAGAGACATTAGTAACCAATTCCCATATCAGATTGATGCTTCTTGGCTGCAGATCAACGGTAAAACACGCAGCTGACCTCGCTGATCTCATCCTCGCACAAGAGCTTTACCTCCTAATCTTAACCGAAACGTGGCTCGATTATACCTCCTCACCCATTTTATGCATTCTAGTTCATCCCCAAATAGGACACCATGAGATTAGATAGATCTGAAAGAGCTAGGGGTGGCATATCATGCATTTACCGCCCCATTCTTACTTTGTAACTGGCACAAACTAATCCTTTTCTTCTGTGTGAATACCTAGGTATCGAAATATGGAACAATGACAAGATTGCCTGCAAACTCCATAAAATGTACCACCCCCAGGGAACAACTCCTCTTTCATTGAACAAATAATGGAGGCCATCCCCCTGTAACACAGACCAGTACACCAACCGGCTCTTCCTTGGGGAGTCAGTATACATTGGAATGACACAAATGACCCCACACTAAACACCTTCAAGTCCTTATTTTCGGACCTCAACCAATCATGTACTGGCCCAACACATAATAGAGGCCCCACCCTCGATCTAATATCAAGCATGTCATACAATTGGAATCCATTTCCCCTTGTGATTGGTAAGATCTCTACCTAATCTCCTTCCTCATCTTAGAAAAAGTACTGTTTAGACAGGGCCAGGCTCTCAAACCCAGAGAATAGTCTAACGAATTGAGACTTCCTAACATAACTGACTTGACTCCTATTTGAAACAACCTCCTTCCTCAGACATGATGAATGTGAATGATCTTACCAATCATTGCATCCAATCCATGTCTTACATACTTGATACCGTCGCCCTGAAGCCGCTAAAATGAATACCCAGTAGACACTCCAAACCCTGGTTCAGCGTCAACCTTAACGAGGAAAGGCGCCACTTAAGGCTTGCCAAGAGTTCATGAAGATTCACTCCCTCCTTAGCACACCTCAAACATTTGAAGTCGACAAGCGCTTACAACAAACAGATCTGAAGATCAAAAGCAGAATACTTTAAGGCGCAACTAGACAACGCTAAAGACAAGACCCAAAAAGCTATTTGAACTCGTCACACAACTGACAAATCTAACCATCTTTCGTTAGACAATGTACAGTAGAGATGAATTCTGATGGATACATCTGCCAGTGGATTCCTCACCTTGTGAATATCCCCTGCGCCAGCATTCCACAGAACTTTTTTCCCCAGCTCTCTACGCCAACGTGGACGACGTCATAAAGCATCGCCTCCGCTCGCGACTCCGTATGACGTCACCGGAGCCATAAGAGCCACGTCGGCGTGATGACGTCAGTTCCCTTTTTTCCGCGCCGTCGACGCGCAGCGGTTTTTCCAGTACTCTCCTGCTACTTTGTAGTTGTTCGGTGTTATTGTTAGAGGAAATCTGTTGTGTCTTCGACGAGGAAGTCGGGTTTTAAGCCCTGTAGGGAATGTGGGGGCCACATGTCTATGACAGACCCCCATGATGATTGTTTGGTGCCTTTCATCTGACCACGACGTCGAAGATTGTTCAAGCTGCAGGAGGATGAATCCGAAGGCGTTGAAGGAAAGGAAGGCAAAGCTTTTTATGGCCGAGGCCAAAAAGGAGAAGAGAAGTAGAAAGGAGAGGTCGAGACCGGAGTCGTCGACTTCACGTTCATCAAAGTCGAAAAAACATCATAAGAAAAGGAAGCATTCCTCTCGGCGCCGGTCTTCGAAGAACAAGGCGTCGAGATAGACTTCGCCTTGACGCCGAAGTAAGGATTTGTCTCCTCCTAAGTCTCCAGAAGGATCTCCTTCGCCGAAGCGGACTCCAGCGCGGTCCCCGGCGCAGTCACCGGCGCCGTCTCCGGTTCCAGTGGAGTCGTCTGTTTCTGATGATGAGCAGGAACAAAGGAAGGAGCCTTCTCCAGGGCCTGAGGATCCTACGGCTCCGGTAGAGGACACTGCGGCGCCGTTGCCAGGTACTCCGCAGATGGATCCAGGATCGGTTCCTTATCCGCAGTTCCCGGCTCCGGGTATGGATTCTTCGCATTTTTTAAATGCTATGTATGGAATCTTCAATCGGGCTGCCTTCCCATCCGGTGCACCGACTGGTCCCGTTGGTCCTATGGCGTATGCTCTAGGGGTACCGCAGCAGTTTGCTCAGGCCCCGTTTATGCCTTTTCTGCCGATGGCGCCTTCGTGGCAGTTTCCGGCGCCGTCTGGGGATCCATCGCGACTCCGGCTGGATCGTCATGCTTCGGAGCCTTCCTTGACACCGTTGCCGACTCCCTCGGCGCCCCATCCGGCGCCGCCGACTCAGTCTTTGGCGCCGCCGACTCCTACACCTCTGGCTCCACCTACGGCGCCGGCTCCACGGATTCGGTCGAGAAGGGAGGCCCAAAGAGTCGTGGATGAGGAAAGGTATAGAGTGGAGGTAGAGGAAGGTGAAGTGGACACGTCCTCTGAGTTTGGAGGGATACAAGAGGCTAGTGGCCTGGATAAGACTCCTGAGTGGGAGCATACTTCATCTAGATCATCTCCACCTCAGGAATTGATTCCTTACCATATGGTTATAAAGAAGGCTGCAGAGTTGTTGGATTTGCAGTTGCCCTCTGCGGAATATAAATCTAACCTGCTGACAAAGGTGTTGCATTCACCTACTTCGACTTCTGAGCCTTTACTGCCTTTTAATGAGGCTATTTTGGAGCCTGTTTTGGAGGTATGGCGTAAACCACTTTCTTCTCCAGCGGTTTCCAGGCAGGTGGCGGGGATACAGGGTGGCACCTGGGCATCCAGATGTTCTTTCTACACACCCGTCTCCAGAGAGCCTAGTTGTGCAGGCGTCCTGCTCGAAGCATGCTTCGGGAGCGTTCCCTCAGTCTCCTGTGGACAGGGATTTCAAAAAGGTGGACCAGGCAGCTAAGAAAACTTTCATCAGGAAGTATGGCACTTAAATCTACCAATGCCACGTGCTTGCTGGGTCGTTATGTGCATGCCTTAATGGACTCAATGAAGTCTTTAGCCCCTAAGCTGCCTGAGGGTGATAAGGCGTCCTTCATGGAGGTGGTCGCAGATACTCAAGCTGCTGCAAGACAAGTGATTCAATCGGGGCTTGATACAGCAGATTCAGTGGCAAGAATAATGGGCTCTATTATAGCCACGAGAAGGCAGGCATGGCTCCGTTCATCTGGCTTTTCTTCGGATGTCCAGGCCACATTGGTGGATTTGCCGTTTGATGGACAAATTATTTGGAGAAAAAGCTGACTCCGCCCTACAGAGATTTAAGGACAGCAGGGTAACAGCTAAATCTTTGGGTCTGCAAGCTCCTGCTAAAGGTTTTGGTTTTAAAAAGTTTAGGGGTTTCGGAAGGTCTTCATTTTGCTCCTTCCGGCAGCCTCAGCAGCAGCAGCAGCAACAGCAGAATCCCTTCTATAGGTCCTATAGGGAGACAAAAGGGTCGGAGAGGTTCTGGATGCAACCCCTCTTCTTCTTCCTACTCTGCTCCCAATGAGGCTTCAGGGAATCAGCCCTAGATCCTCCATCCTGGATCATGTAAGACCTGTGGGGGGTTGGGTGTCCCACTTTCTGCGGGGTTGGAAATCTGTTACTACAGACCTTTGGGTTTTGAACCTCGTGGAGACTGGGTACGCCCTTCCCTTTCGGGAGTTTCCTCCCCCTTACCCTCCTTGCCAAGGTTACTGCTCGGAAGACCATCTGCTTCTTCTGCAGAAGGAGGTGCTAGCTTTGCTTCAAAAAGGTGCGATAGAGGTGGTTCCGGAGCAGGAAAGGGGTCAGGGGTGATACTCCTGGTATTTCCTGATTCCCAAGAAGGACGGCAGATTGCGTCCGATACTGGACCTCAGAGTCTTGAACTTTTACCTGAAACAGGAAGTTCAAGATGCTGACCCTTGCACAGGTTCTTCAAGCGTTGCAGCAAGGAGACTGGATGGTGTCGCTCGACTTGCAGGACGCGTACTTCCATGTCCCAATCCTGAAGTTGCACAGGAAGTATCTCCGTTTTACGGTTGGGTCGCAACATTACCAGTTTGCGGTCCTCCCGTTTGGTCTTACTACCGCACCTCGAGTCTTCACGAAGGTGATGGCAGTGGTAGCGGCCCATCTCAGGAGGTCGGGGATTCCAGTTTTCCCCTACCTGGACGACTGGCTTCTGAAGGCAGAGTCCCCAGAGATGGTGCAGCATCATCTGCAGGTAACATCTCAGCTGTTGTTCGAATTGGGTTTTTCGATAAACTTGCCCAAATCTCACCTGGTGCCCTCTCAACGCAACCTGTTCATAGGGGCGGTACTGGACACGACTGTGTGTCGAGCATTTCCTCCTCCTCAAAGAATTCTCGACATTCAGGAGATGGTCCCTTTATTCCACAATGGAGCGGTTGTGCCGGTTCTGAAGGTCCTTCGCCTGCTCGGTCTGTTCGCTTCCTGCATTCTGTTGGTCAACCATGCACGCTGGCACATGAGGGCGCTCCAGTGGTGCCTCCGCAGGCAGTGGTATCAGCACAACAGAGATCTCAGGGAGTCGATCAGGATCTCCAGAGAAGCTGCAGCGGATCTATCTTGGTGGAGCTTGGAGGGCAATCTGTCTCAAGGAAAGCCCTTCCATCTACCTCCATCGGTGGCCACGGTGATAACAGATGCCTCCACCTTAGGGTCGGGTGCTCATCTGGGGGATCTGGAGATCAAGGGTCTTTGGTCTCCGGAGGAGAGGTTGCTTCACATCAACCTTTTGGAATTGCGGGCGATTCGTTTGGCACTCAAGGCCTTCCTCCCTTCCCTTCGCGGTCAGTCTGTTCAAGTCCTGACGGACAGCACTACCGCGATGTGGTCTGTCAACAAGCAGGGAGGAGTGGGGTTGCATTGTCTCTGCAGAGAGGCCCTGCGTCTTTGGTCCTGGGCTCCGGACCATCGGATTTGTCTGATGGCAAATCAGCTGGCCGGGGTGCTGAACGTGCGTGCGGACAGTCTCAGTCGGCAGTCCTTCGCCGACCACGAGTGGAGGCTCCATCCGGAGGTGGTTCGGACGTGGGGAACCCTTCGGGTGGACCTGTTTGCCACACGCAAGAACGCGCACTGCCCGTCATTCTGCAGTCTCCAGTTTCCGATGCAGGGGGCATTGGGGGACGCGTTTCAGTTGAGTTTGGGCTCTCGACTCTTTTAAGCATTTCCTCCCATACCCTTGATTCCTCGGGTTCTGAGGAAGATTCGCCAAGACCAGGCCCAAGTCATTTTGATCGCCCCGGATTGGCCAAGAAGGGTGTGTACACAGATCTTCTCCACCTTTCCTCGTGCCTTCTGCTCAGTCTCCCTCTGAGGGCAGTCCTCCTCTCGCAGTCGAAGGGGCAGGTTCTACACCCCCACCTCCCAGAGCTTACACCTTCATGCCTGGAGATTGAACGGGGCAACCGGAGTTCTTTCTCTCTCCCACCTGATGTGGTGGATGTTATTTTATCGGCCCGGCGACACTCCACCAAGTCAGTTTACTCCTACAAGTGGTCCAAGTTTGTAAAATGGTGTGGAGAGAGATCCATTGACGCTTTAAAAGCACGTCTTTCTGAGGTGCTCCAGTTTGTCCTTTCCTTGGCTCAGCAGGGCCAAGGGCTATCTTTCGGCCTTATCGGCCTTTCTATGTCTACCTGATCAACCGTCATTATTTAAATCTCCGGTTGTACTAAGGTTTATCAAAGGCCTTACAAACAAGATTCCTCCTACTCCTTTTGTAATGCCACAGTGGGACCTCAATCTTGTCAACTTTTCTGATGGGGTCCCCGTTTGAGCCTCTTCATAGTTGTCCTCTGAGGCTGTTGTCCTTTAAGACGGTCTTTCTTGTAGCCATAACCTCGGCAAGGGTGGTGAGTGAGCTTCAAGCTCTTAGTTCTAAACCCCCTTTTCTAACATTACATGCTGAAAGGATGGTGCTCAGGACCAGGGCTGCTTTCCTGCCCAAAGTTGTTACTCCGTTTCATTTGGGGCAGTCTATTACACTCCTGTTATTTATCCACCTCCTCATCCCTCCAAGGAGGCGGAAAGGCTTCATCGCCTGGACCCAAAAAGAGCTGTCCGCTTTTACTTGGACAGAAAGAAAGACTTTCGTCTGCAAGATCAGCTCTTTGTGGGTTATGTTGGACATTCCAAAGGAAGAGCGGTGCCCAAGCGCACTCTATCAAGGTGGATCATCCTTGCCATCAAGATCTGCTATGCCCTGGCTCGTAAGGTTCCTCCTGAGGGTATTGGGGCACATTCAACTAGAGCTAGATCATCTACATCTGCTTTGGCCCGGGGTGTTCCTGTGGCAGATATTTGTAAAGCCGCGACTTGGGCCTTCCTCCATACTTTCGCAAAGCATTATTGCTTGGACTCTGAGATGAGGAGGGAGGGCCACTTCGCGCGCTCTGTCTTGCAAGACTTTCTGGTATAGGAAGGTGGACACCCTCCTCCGGGAGTGGGGACTGCTGTGGGAATCTATTTACAAGGTGAGGAATCCACTGGCAGATGTATCCATCAGAAGAACAAGTTACTTACCTTCGGTAACGCTTTTTCTGGTGGATACAGTATCTGCCTGTGGATTCATCACTGACCCACCCGCCTCCCCGTTGTCCACCTTTGTATACCTTAAAAGTTGTCTTGTTTGAGATGTTGTTATGCTTTCTGGTACATTTGTAGGAAATGTTTATTTTGTTTAGCTTTCCTTTGGTTTATGTACTGTGTATATTTGATTGTATATTGTATACTGTGTATACTTTGAGTCTGTCGTTGGTCCACCTGTGTTGCTTGGGGGCACGGAAAAAATGGGTGGAACTGACGTCATCACGCCGACGTGGCTCTCTTATGGCTCCGGTGACGTCATACGGAGTCGCGAGCGGAGCTGATACTTTATGACGTCGTCCACGTTGGCGTAGAGAGCTGGGGAAAAAAGTTCAGTGGAATGCTGGCGCAGGGGATATTCACAAGGTGAGGAATCCAAAGGCAGATACTGTATCCACCAGAAAAATTGTTACCGAAGGTAAGTTACTTGTTCTTCTCGACCCATTTCACTGAAAAGACTAAGAAGACTGGTCTTTCTACAAACAATACTTCTACCTAGAATTCCTTCAAAAGTTCCATATGATGCCAAGATACTCCAAACATTAATTTTGATAAAACTCTCGCCCACTTAAATGATCCTCTGCCCTCAAGCTCATCAAAGAGCTTAGATCTTTCATACTCCCTCTCTGGTTTAAGATTGTCAATGCATCCCTGTCTTAGGGCATGATTCTGGATTGCTTAAAGATAGGTCAAGTTACCCCTACCCTAAAAAAAAAAAATGCAAACCTGATGGTCCTTAACAATTTCTATCCAATCATGAACATCCTGACTCTAGCAAAACTACTAAAGAAATGTGTACACCTGCAACTCTGAAACCACATTGAGAAGTTTAATCTCCTTTGCCAATCTGGCTTCAGAAAGGGACATGGCACTGAAACTGCTCTAACACTCATTGTAGATGATGCCTTGAGACTACTTGATCAGAACGAATTGTGCCTGCTCATACTTCTTGATCTCTCTTCTGCGTTTAATATGATCAAACATGACCGCTTGATTGACCTTCTCGAGTGAAGGATGGAGCTATCTGGTTCCGTCTTAAACTGGTTCGCGATGTAATAGAACACAAAGAATTAAAGTTGACTAAACCTTTCTGACATTACTCCAGTGTCAATTGGAGTAGCTCAAGGATTCCACGCTCTCGCAACATTATTCAACTTGTTCGTGGAGCCTCTTACCGAAATGCTTAAACATTCAGTACCACATATATGCGGATGATGCACAAGTTTAGTTGAACATTTCCTCACCTGAAATATCTGAACTCTCAACTGCACCCCACTGAAAACCAAACAATAGTTAACCCACAATCACCTTATGCTAAATACTCAAAACTGAATTCATCTTGATCGCCCCTCACAAACGCACTGCCCCCATTGAAGAATGGCTTAAACAAATAACCATTCACAACTGTACCTCCAATGTTAAAGAATCTGCTACATCGCTAGGTATAATTCTGGACTAGTACTTGAATATGCAAGACCATATCAGTGCAACCATCAGAAAAGCTAACTACCATCTGATCTCACAAAGGAAACTTCAACCCTTTTTGCCTCCTGATGACTTTCAGCTAGCTGTCCAGTCCCTTGTCCTTTCTCAGTTAGACTACGAGAGTGCTACTCTTGCAGACTACCTTGCCAGTAAGCTCGAACTGTCTGGTGGTAGTCGTTCCTTAAGAAGCGCCAATTCCCTACTGTTGAAACGACAGAATTTCAGCAAAAAGAAACCTTCCAAACGATCCATCTCTGGGCAAGCCCCAAAAATTTGGAACGCACCGCCTCCTGCAACCAGGCCTAACACCTCGACTTAATCCTTTAAAAAAGAAGTCAAAATGCTTTTGCTAAATAGATTTCTTCAAGAGTAACCCTGAAACCACTCGCCTGGACTACTTTCTGGGCGCTCAAGCGGAGTATGAATATGCTGATTAAGTGTTAAATTGTATATGCTTTGATGCTTGCATATTCCTTTTGCGTTTCTCCCGGTATGTATAACTTACCTACTTTTTGTACAGCGCTATGTAAAACTGCCAAATAAATTAGAAAAAAAATCTGGTGATTTGCTGCTCTGGCCACGTGTCATCCTGTTTCTTTGACGAACATTAGCTGTTTTCTTGTTATGTGAATGCAGCACTAGCCACAAATTAAAAACCTCAAGGCCTTCGTTGTTAACTGATCAGAGCAGACAAAAAGATCTCGGTGTGCCACGCGGAAACAGGAAACTCATTTGAATAGCTTTTCTGTTGCTGTTTTATGTACTCAACAATGGTCTACTGAATAATAACTATGTTTATTTATTTTATTTAGTTAGTTTTTCTACCCTTCTTGGTTTATAGGATTATTGCATTGCTCAACGACATACACCGCAGCTGCTGGAATGAACCTTGATTAAGAGGTCTCTTGTGATCGAGGGAGAGACATGGTATCTACCAATTCCTTTGTATCAGAGCCTTGTGTTGAGGAACCTCATTAGTATGATAAGCAGAGTCCACCTTGAAGAATTGGTTCCCCAACTAAAAAAGAAACATGGCTAAAAAAAGAATCCAAATAGCTTGTAGATTTGGAGGAGTTTACTTTCGCCATAGTGATGGAACAGTACAATTGACTGATAGTGAAAAAGTCAGTTATTTCAGGCATCTGGTTGGGGACATGGCAGGCATTATCTTGCTAAGGAGCAAGCGCTTTCTTCCCAAAATAAGACCCGGTGTAAGTGTGGTGCATCCCCTGCTTGGGGAAGGTGATGTAAACTCAAAGGTTCGACCACAACCTATCTTGCACCACCAGCTCAATAACTGAATGGACCAACTTAAAATTGGCTGAAGTGTGAAATGTTTCATGACATTTCAGATCTTACAAGATCTTCATGAGAAGTCAACCAGTAGATGTAGAACTTATCGGAGTGCAGATCTGTTGCTGAAAAGCAAAATGTATCTAAAGGCTAGTGCTTAGAGGTACTTTTGGACTCCACACTGACATCTAAATTATATGGGCCCTGACCTTCAGGGCAGGAATTTACTCCAGCACAGCAAGTTCATAATATGCTCTATTAAAAAAGGACAGTTTTTCTTCCATGAGTCAGAAGGCAGGTGAATGCAGCTAACTCCCAACTACGCCATGTCTCGCTATCATCTATTTCTTGCATTTCAGACAAAGAACATCCCCCACTAGGGTTGTTCCATTAAGGCAGGAAACTCCCAGGGAAGACTGAATCAGTCATATATTGAACCACGGAGTGCATCAAATTGCTGATATTTTATGTTCCATTACTTCACCTTACCCATCATATGGCTTTGTATTAAAATCCTAATTCTGATGGATACATCCGCCAGTGGATTCCTCACCTTGTGAATATCCCCTGCGCCAGCATTCTACGTAATTTTTTTCCCAGCTCTCCACGTGGACGTCATAATACCACGGCTCCGCTCGCGACTCAGTATGATGTCACCGGAGCCATAAGAGAGCCATGTCGGCGTGATGTCAGTTCCCTTTTTTCCGCGCCGTCGACTCTTAACGGTTTTCCAGCATTCTCCTGTTACTTTGTAGTCTCCTTGTGAGTTACTGTTTCTGGAATACCCATGTCTTTGTCGAGGAAGTCAGGATTCAAGCCTTGTAGGGAATGTGGGGGTCACATGTCCATCACTGACCCCCATGAAGACTGCTTATGGTGTCTTTCGTCGGACCACGACGTAGAGGACTGTTCCTGCTGCAGGAAAATGAATCCTAAAGCACTGAAAGAGAGAAGCGAAGCTTTTCATGGCTAAGGCGAAGGAGGGCAGAAGTCGAAAAAGAGAAAAGTCGAAGACGGAGTCGTCGACTTCACACTTGTCAAAGTCGAAAAGACCTAAGAAGAGGAAGCATAGCTCTCGGCGCCGGTCTTCAAAGAGTAAGGCTTCGAGGTCGCCTTTTCCTCGACGTCGAAGTAAGGACTTTGTCTCTCCTTCGCCTTCCCCTTCTCCTTGTGCTTCTCCGGAGAAGTCACCTTCGCCGAAGTTAACTTCGGTGCAGTCTCCGGCGGCGGTGGATTCTCCGGCTTCCGAGCCGGTGCATATTGTTGATCTTTCGCCTGTACTTGAAGGTGAACCTGTGGCTCCAGTGGAGGATTCTTCGGCTCCGGCTCCAGCTACTCCTCGGCCGGATTCCGGTTCGAACCCATACCCGCATTTCCTGACTCCGGGTGCGGATCCGATGCTTTTCCTTAATGCTATGTATGGTGTTTTCCAGAGAGCAGCCTTCCCATCCGGTGCACCTTCAGGTCCCGTGGGTCCAATGGCGTAAAGTTTGGGCGTGCCGCAGCACTACGCTCAGGCACCTTTTATGCCCTTCTTGCCCATGGCTCCGTCATGGCAGTTCCCGGCGCCGTCTGGAGAGCCTTCTTCCCGGCCTCGACTGGATTGCATGCCTTCGTCGGAGCCTCCCTCTGCGTCGACTCCAGCTGCACAGCGTCTGACGCCGCCGACTCTGCATCTGACGCCGCCGACTCCGCGTACGGTGCCGCCGACTCCGCGTACGGTGCCGCCGACTCCGCGTACGGTGCCGCCGACACAGTGTCCTTGGATCCGCTATCGCAGAGAGGCTCAGAGGATTATAGAGGAAGAGCAATATCTGGCAGAGGAAGTGGAGGAAGGTGAAGTGGGGGAATCCACTGATGAATTTGAAGGTATTCAGGAGGCAAGTGGATTGGACACCACTCCTGAATGGGAACATTCTTCTTCCAGGTCTTCTCCTCAAGAGTTGGCTCCTTACCATTTGGTTATAAGGAAGGCTGCGGAGCTGTTAGACTTGCAGTTGCCTTCTGCGGAATACAAGTCAAACCTTTTGACTGAAGTCCTTCATTCTCCTTCCATTGTCGAGCCACTGTTGCCTTTTAATGAGGCTACTTTAGAGCCTGTTAAGGATGTTTGGTGCAAGCCTCTTTCCTCACCTGCGGTTTACAGAACTGTGGCGAGAAGATATAGCGTGGCTCCAGGGGATCAGAGCTTCCTTTCCTCGCACCCTTCTCCAGAGAGTCTTGTAGTGCAGGCATCCTGTTCAAAACAATCTTCAGGTGCTTTTCCACAGGCTCCAGCTGACCGGGACTCAAAGAAGATTGAGCAGTCGGCTAAAAAGGTCTTCTCTTCTGGAAGTATGGCGCTTAAATCGACAAATGCCACTTGCTTATTGGGCCGCTACGTTCATGCTTTGATGGACTCTGTGAAGCAGTTAGCTCCTAAACTGCCTGATGAGGAGAAGGGCTCTTTTATGGAGGTGGTTGCAGACACTCAAGCTGCTGCTAGGCAAGCTATTAAATCGGGCCTAGATACGGCTGATTCCAGGGCCAAAATTATGGGATCTTCTATAGCCACTAGAAGGCCGGCTTGGCTTCGCTCTTCTGGTTTCTCTGCGGATGTTCAGGCCACTCTGGTCGACTTACCATTTGATGGGGAAAAGCTTTTTGGGGAGAAAGCGGATTCCGCCCTGCAAAGATTCAAGGATAGCAGAGCAATTGCGAAATCTTTAGGTTTGCAGACGCAGTCTAAAGGGTTTGGCTTCAGGAAGTATAGGGGATTTGGAAGGTCATCCTTTCGTTCGTTCCGTCAACCTCAGCAGCAGCAACAAAATCCTCAGGGAGGCAGCCCTAGATCCCCCATCCTGGATCATGTGAGGCCTGTTGGGGTTCGGGTGTCCCACTTTCTGCGAGGTTGGAAATCGGTCACGACGGACCTTTGGGTTTTAAACCTTGCGGAGAATAGGTACGCCCTTCCCTTTCGGGAATTTCCTCCCCCCCCCTTACCCTCCTTGCCTAGGTTTTTGCTTCGTCTGGAGGAGGAGGTTCTTGCATTGCTACAAAAAGGTGCGATAGAGGTGGTTCCAGAGCAGGAAAGGGGTCAGGGATGCTACTCCCGGTATTTCCGGATTCCCAAAAAGGACGGCAGATTGTGTCCGATCCTAGACCTTGAAGTCTTGAATTTTTACCTGAAGCAGGTGAAATTCAAATGCTAACCCTTGCACAGGTTCTTCAGGCGTTGCAGCAATTAGAGTGGATGGTGTCGATCGGCTTGCAGGATGCGTATTTCCACATCCCAATACTGAAGTTGCACAGGAAGTATCTCCGTTTTACGGTTGGGTCGCAACCCTACCAGTTTGCGATTCTCCCATTTGGTCTTACTACTGCACCTCGAGTCTTCACCAAGGTGATGGCGGTGGTGGCTGCCCATCTCAGGAGGTCGGGGATTCCGGTTTTCCCCTACTCGGACGACTGGCTTCTGAAAGCAGAGAAGCCAGGGATGGTGCAACATCATCTGCAGGTAACATCTCAGCTGTTATTCAACTTGCGTTTTTCAATCAATGTGCCCAAATCTCACCTGGTGCCCTCTCAGCGCAACCTGTTCATAGGGGCGGTACTGGACACTAGTGTGTGTCGAGCATTTCCTCCTCTGCAAAGAATTCTCGACATTCAGGAGATGATCCCTTTATTCCACAATGGAGCGTTTTTTCCAGTTCTGAAGGTCCTTCGCCTGCTCGGTCTGTTCGCCTCCTGCATTCTGTTGGTCAACCATGCACGCTGGCACATGAGGGCGCTCCAGTGGTGTCTCCGCAGGCAGTGGTATCAGTACAACAGGGATCTAAGGGAGTCAGTCAGGATCTCCAGAGAAGCTGCAGCGGATCTGTCTTGGTGGAGCGTGGAGGGCAACCTGTCTCAAGGAAAGACCTTTTCATCTTCCTCCAACAGTGGCCACAGTGATAACAGATGCCTCCACCCTGGGGTGGGGTGCTCATCTGGGGGATCTGGAGATCAAGGGTCTTTGGTCTCCAGAGAAAAGATTGCATCATATCAATCTTATAGAATTGCGGGCGATACATTTGGCACTCAAGGCCTTTCTCCCTTCCCTTCGCGGTCAGTCGGTGCAAGTCCTGACTGACAACACTACAGCGATTGTGGTATGTCAACAAGCAGGGAGGAGTAGGGTCATACAGGCTTTGCGACTCTAGTCCTGGGCTCAGGACCATCGGATTTGCTTGATGGTGAATCATCTGGCCGGGGTGCTGAACGTACGTGCGGACAGTCTGTCGGCAGTTTTCCACCGACCACGAGTGGAGGCTTCATCCAGAGGTAGTTCAGCACATCTTCCGGACGTGGGGGACTCCTCGGGTGGACCTTTTTGCCACTCTCGAACGCGCATTGCCTGTCATTCTGCCGTCTCCAGTTTCCGATGCAGGGGGCGTTGGGGGATGCATTTCAGTTGAGCTGGGGCTCACAACTCCTTTACGCGTTTCCTCCCATACCCTTGATTCCTCGGGTTCTGAGGAAGATTCGCCAAGACAGGGCCCAAGTTATATTGATCGCCCCGGATTTGCCAAGAAGGGTGGGGCACACAGATCTACTTCACCTTTCGTCGCACCCTCCGCTCTGTCTCCCTCTCAGGGCAGACCTCCTCTCGCAGTCGGAGGGGCAGGTTCTATACCCCCACCTCCAGAGCCTGCACCTTCATGCCTGGAGATTGAACGGGGCAACCTGAGTTCCTTCTCTCTCCCGCTGATGTGGTGGATGTTATTTTATCGGCCAGGCGACACTCCACCAAGTCTATTTATTCCTCTAGATGGTCTAAGTTTTAAAAATGGTGTGGAGAGAGATCCATTAACCCTTTAAAAGCCCACCTTTCTGATGCGCTTCAGTTTGCTCTTTCCTTGGCTCAGCAGGGTTGTGCTGTGGCCACGGTTAAGGGCTATTTATCAGCCTTATCGGCTTTTCTGTGTCTTCTGGATCAGCCATTGTTATTTAAATCTCCTATTGTATCAAAGGTCTTACTAACAGGTTTCCACCTACTCCTTACTAGCCGCAGATTCCTTAACAGGCGTGAGACTGGACCCGGAAAATGTTCTTGTCCCAATATCTCTGTGCGCCGGGGGGCGGCACCACGCGACTCTGCCCGCCGTCTTCCGTGGGCGTGACGTCCGCGAGGTCACATAAGCCCCACAGCGGCGTGCTGACGTCAGTTTCTTTCTTTTCCACGTGCAATCCGGATCGTGTTCCTGGCCTGTTTTCAGGCCGCCTTTTCGCGCTTTACTTTTAGTTTGTGTGAATGCCTTCAGGCTTCAAGATGTGCTCGTCTTGCGTGCACCAGATGTCGGTGACGGACCCTCAGCCCATTTGTATGTGGTGTTTGGGGGAGCACCACGACTCCACGGACTTTGAGGCTTGTCAGCAGATGAAGCCGAAGTCCCGGTAGGAGTGCCGGATGAAACTCCTCTCGGCCAGCATGTCCAGGTCTGCGTCGTCACCATGTCCGTCCCCCGTGGAAGGGTTCAAGAACCGCCGCTTCCGTTTCCAACGTCGTCCCTCTCCGAGGCCGCAAGGGCGTCGCTCTCCTGTTGGTAAATGTCGCAGTTTTTCCCCCCGAGGCCCGGTCCCCGCCCTATGGGGGCGCGGGTTCTCCGCTGGTTGTGCGGCCTCGCGCTTCTCCACCCAGCCCGCCGTTCCCCGGCGTGGGGGCGACCAGATCCCAAATAGAGGCCTATGCGGCTGCCTTGCAGGCCTGTTTGGCTCCTCCTCCTCCTCCTGTCCCTGAGACGTCTACGGATCCCTTGGCATGTCCGGGGCCTTCCGCAGCGTCGCCGGCGGCTCTGGCGCCAACAGGTTCGGCTTCAAGTTCTGAAGAGGTGGTGTTGGGGTGCGGCCCTACGGGGTTCCCTCCTTAGGACCACGGTGCCTCTGCCTTGCCGCAAACCCCCGTGGGGGTCCCTGTGGTGTCGCGGGAGGTTGCCGGGGCTCATCCTAGAGTCCCCCTTGGTCCTCTGAGCAGGCGGCGGTCTTGTCCGAGGCCGAGCTGACGCTGCTCAGGCGGCTGCTGGCCCTGGCGGTGCCGCAGGGGCTGGCTAGGGGACAGGGTGTGTCTCGGGGCCCCCCTCGTCTCTCCCCGCAGGCGGCTGCCTCGTCGTAGGTCGAGTTGGTGCCGTTGTTTGGCCGCCCCGGCTCCGACCTCCCGCTGCGCGAGTCGTGGCAGAGGTCATCTCGGCGTTCCTTTTGGCGCCGGTCGACATTGATCTGATGCCGGTGGTGGACTCCACGGCGCTGTGCCGAAGCCTGGTTGTTGATTCGTCTTCGGACTCCCACTCTTCTCCAGAGGTTCGGCAACTGTTTGTTTCTTCTTCTCTGCAGACGGGACGCTGTATCGTGGCCTTTTCCCCGGAGTCTTTCAAGGAGGGCTCTTCGCCGTCCCCACGCCTGCAGTCTTCCCTGGAGGCGCCTCAGGTTCCCCACTCGTCGGTTAACCTTCCCCCATTCCGAGCTTGGCCTTTCCTTTCTCCGGTTGGGCTGGGGGGTGGCCAGCTTAGCTTACAGCTGTCGCCCACGGAGGAATTGCTCTCCCCACCGCGTTGCCCTACGGAGGAGAGTGCTGCCTTCGCCTGGGCTGTCTCCACGGCTGCGGTGATTTTGCGCATGGGCGACCTGGCTGCCCATTTCCCCGCGGATCATTTGCTTGAGGTTCTCCAGCGCTCTGATGGACAGGAGCTACTTCTTCCCTTCGAAGCTTCGCTCCATAATTCTCTCTTGGGGGGCCTTGGGGCATCCTGCCACGGGGAACCCGGTGCCCCAGTCGCTTCTGCACCGCCACCGTCCTGCTCCGCATGATCCTGTCTGCCTTTCCTTCCACCCTTCTACCAGGGGCCATCTCCTGCAGACTGCCTTTCCTTCCTTGCCATCGGTGTTGTCTCCCCAGTCACTGGAGGCCCGGTGGTTAGATTCATGGGGGCGCAACATCTTCGCCTCCTCCAGTGCTGCCTTGCGGGCGCTCAACAGGCATGGTGTGTTGGCCAGAGCCACTTCTTGCTTGTGGGATTCGGCGGAGTCCCTTCTGTCTTCCGCTTCTCAGGAGGGTGCCTGCGCTGATCTGCGGCACCATGTGTTGGATGGCCTGGAGCCGGCAGCATTTATTCTTCGCTCGGTTCTGGATGTTTCTGAGGTGCTTGGTCGCACCATGGCTTCTGCAGTGGCCCTCCGTCCCCATGCTTGGCTGAGGAGTAGTGTTTTCCCTGAGAACGTTAGGGAGCGGCTGGTTGACCTTCCCTTTGATGGCGCTCTTTTGTTTTACGACCCTGCGGATTCTGCCATTCAGAGGTTCCTTGCGGGGCTTCGTCCTCCTCCTCCTCCTCAGTGAACCTGGATGTCGGTCTGTGTTCTGGGAGGTGTTCCCCCATTGTTTTCTGGGGCCTAGTAACAAGTAGCCCCGTTTGTGTGTTCTGTGTGCCTTCAGGGTCCTTCGGTTGTCCTGTTGGCTGCTGGTTCAGCCCCTCTTTTTTTTTTTTTGCCTTGTGGTTTTTGCTGTTGGGAAGCCTGTGTAGGTCCTGGTCTTGGACCTTTTGTGTCTTCTTTATTGGCTGCTTGGCAAGCTGTCTGCGGTTTTACCCGCAGGCTTTTCTGTTTGTCCTCTGCTGCAGAATTTTTTCCTAAGAGGTGTTCCCATGTTTTCTTGGGGCGTAACATACCCTATGTGGGGTACTTGTAGCTATTACATAGCTGGTCATGTGCTGGGGCAGTGTGGTCACCCTTTTCGGGTTCCGTGCTCTGCTTGGCGTTACAGTATATTGCTGGTGCGGACTCTTTGCTGTGGTGTTGGCACGGCTTATGTTGTGCCCAGGTCTGTCCTTTTCTAGGTTCGCCACGTCGCTCGACCAGTCTGGCCTGCAGTCTGCGGCGCGGTGTTGTGGCACTTCCACCCTTGCGTCCAGTGCTTCGGCCTGGTCCTCTATTTGGTGTTCCAGAGGAGCTTGCTTCCTTTGGCTGCTGTGTTGTGGTTGACGGTCTGGGCCCGTCCTCCGTCCTCTCTCTTTTTCTTCTGCCTGGTCCCACTTCTTTCGTGGGTTTGTGTGTTTTGGCACCAGCCCCTCCTTTAGGGTGTGTCCTGGCCCCCCGACCTCTCTTCGGTTTGCGCCTGCCTTGATCTGGTGCGCTGCTCCATCGTGTTGCCTGCTGCTGGCTGCGCAGGCCTGCGCCTGCCTGCTTGTTCTGGTCCACCGTCGTGGCCCTTCATGTGTTCCCTTGTGCCCCTGCCTTTGCTGGGGCTTTGTGCATCTGTGCTTTTCTTCTTACATCGGCGGTGGAACGGTTCCTGCCTTCTCTGCTGCTTGCGGCCACGGTGTGTTCGGCTGTTTCCCATCACTGTGTGTTTCTTACGGTGGGCCCGGCCTCCGGTTCTGCCTCTTCTCCCTGGGGTTTGAGGTGGTGCTTTTGTTCCTTGTGGTCCTTCGGGCGCTGTCCGCCCCTGCGGAGTATTGGGTGGTCCTCCCTTACTTGGGCGTGGGATCTCCTGGCCTTCCCTTCTGGTTCCTGTGACATGTCCCCTGCTGGGGAGGCTCTCTCGCAGGCCCCTTCCCTTCTGGTTATGGCTAGGGTATATATTCTACGTTAAGGAACCTGCGGCTAGTAGTCTCTATCAGATGTACAAGTTACTTACCTCCGGTAACGATGTATCTGGTAAAGACTATTCTAGCCGCAGATTCCTTCATGACTCTCCCTTCCTCCCCGTTCTGCGAAGACCCTCTAATTGGGTTTCTGCACTCTTTCCCCCTTCCCCCCTCTAGGTGGCTTGTCTTCTATGGGTGTCCTCTTCACTTCCTTCCGGTCAGACTGTCTGGTTCTGCTTTATGGTTCCATCCCCCCCTACCTGCTTTCTTTGATACAGGGATGGTTGGTTGCTGTGTGCCTTTGTTTACCTCCAGCTGGTTTCTGTCCAGTGTAGGAGTGTCCTCTTTTTCCCTCTTTGTTTGGAGTTTTTGATCCCCTTGCAGTCTTCTGTGTTAGGGATTCTTTACCTGTACTTTGGCCTCCTGCTCCTTTCAGGGGGCCTGGCCCTCCTTGACCTTGTGGTCTGGGGGTGGATTGCTGTTGCTCCTCTGTTCTGGGCTTGTGGCCCTTGACACTGTGGTTTGTGGTTGCAGCCTCTCTCTCTCTCTCTCGTTCTGGCACTTTCATATACTTGTGCCTCCTGGATGGCTATTGCTTTGTCTTGCTCGGTTGTTCCTCACTGCTTTGGCCTTCTGGTACTTTAGTGCCGACTGGTGCTGTCGTCTTGGCTTGCACAGTTGTTCCTCAAAGTGGTGCTCTGTTCTTTCCCTGCTATGGCTTTGCTGCTATAGCTTTCTGGTGCCAAATGGTGCTGTTCCTCACCCTTTGTTTCCTTTCTGCTTTGTTTCTCTGCATTTTTGCCCACTGTTCCCATGCTCTCCTCAGTTTTGCTGTGATGGCTCTGAGTTGTGGCACGGAAAAGTTCTCTGAAGCAAACAGACGTCAATGCGCCGGGGTGGGGTTTGTGACCTCGCTGACGTCACGCCTGCGAAAGACGGCGGGCGGAGTCACGTGGTGCCGCACCCCGGCGCGCAGAGATGCTGGGACAAGAACATTTTCCGGGTCCAGTCTCGCGCCTGGAGATAATTATACGTTAAAGAATCTGCGGCTAGAATCGTCTCTACCAGATACATCGTTCCCTGAGGTAAGTAACTTGTACATCAAGCAGCCAACTGGTGGGAGGTGGAGGTTAACTATGAAAGATCACTCGATCCCTGGTCAAGAGAGACTATATTCAGAGACTAAATGGCAGGCAGTAGGTTGTGTTTACTGCATACAGCATACCAGTACTTATGCCATAAATATTTAACAAAATGGGCAGAGCATAATGTCCCATCGAGCTATGTTGATCAGCACTCGTGAAGCCTGTCTAATATTAGAGTGCATATTTGAAAGGATGCAGAGTTTGTACCACCATAGTTAGATGTAAAAAATCTTCCTATGAAGACACAAAGAAATAAATGTGATGGTCAATAAGTGCTTTTCAAGTGAGTTATATTTGTGAGTTACATATAAATGGTCCTGTATTTCCATTGTGGTTTCTGGCGATGACATAAACTGCGATGCCAAAGGCTTTGCGGTTTATAAATTTCAGTAGAATGGCAATATGACCTTTTTTTTTTACTTTGAATATTGTTTATTTGTGTAATTAGCATGCAAATCCTTTTTTCAGTCTGGGAGAGGTTTATTGAAAACAGTGAGTAAAATACTTGATTACTCTGTTTGATGTCCTAGGAGAAAACATTTAAGTATGCAGTTAAGGACACAGGGTTTTATTTAAAGAGGCTTCGCTTGCCTTCAAAACACATTCTAGTTCTAGAAATAGGAGCTACAATGGGCACTGATTGCAATTATAATAACATTTCATCAACAGACTGTTGCTTAAGAAGCAGTGATTATTCTCCAAGATGGTTTATGCTGCTGCCGTGAAGGCAGAGCTTACTGTTGACCCGAGTTTGCTGTTAGAATGTTCACCCTTCAAGAATAGGTTGTTGATTAAGTTAAAGACAGAATCTGTGCATGGAGAATGTATTAGCTATGGCAGAGCTACCAGTGTGTCTTGATTGCCATTAGAATGTTACGTTTCACTTTGCTTTCACAAGTAGACTACTAACTGAACAATGAGATATGGTCTAAGCACAGATGTTAGAAGCTTTTAAACAATGGGCAATTGTGCAGCTCTGCAGAAGCTCTTATTATGGTGTTTTTTTCCACTGAAATGAAAAATATTACGTTTATTACATTTGTTTTACTCACAGGGTGACATATTTTTTTTATATTTGTGTCTATTAACGTGTGAGTGTGTTAGGAGTGCTACCTAGCGATCTTTGGGATGCTTGTTTGCGCCTTACATACAAATCCATATATATTTTTTTAAAGGAATAATCAGTTTACAGTTTGGGATCTGAAGCAACAGAGGACACTGCATTGCTGGTGTTACAGTGAGAAGTGATCTGAATCAGAACAATGTGCTGTTTGGGTTGATGAATGGCCATCTATTTCTTAGTCACTGTGGTGAAATCTGTGGCATTACTCTGTTGCCAAAGCAGCAAATATGTACCCACAAGCAAGATCTCAGTTTTTACTGAGTAAAGCTTAGGTATTTAGTGAACCTCCAGGAATTGATCTTGGATTATCTGCTACTGGCGTACTTCATCTTTACGTCGGCTGAACTCGCTAACCATAAGAACCCTGTATCACAGTACACAAGAAAAAGCACACTTTATGGTGAAAGTGCTTATGAATAATACAGAACCGTTGTAAATATTTCGTTTCTGTATAACTCCAACAGTACTCTAAAGGAGTAGAATCTATAATTTTGCTAAAATTATCTAGATGGAATATCTGACGGCTTGCAATAGTCCTCTTAAAAGCAGTCTATAGCCTAAACCTGCTTCTTGAATATATTATTTTTGAACATCAATGCTTCAAATGTCTTTGAACTATTCCCTCTCTGAAGCACTCCTTAGTTAAGCCTCAGTGTTGATTCCACATATCCTCCAAGAAATTCCCCTCTTAATGGTCCTTTCACCCTCTCTTAAGGGCACCTTGACACCATCCTCTTGTTTCTCTTGCAACAGCCATTGTCATTCATTTTGTTTCCTTTAACTTGAGTGACTGTTTCCTCTTATTAATATACCATCTATTTCAAGAATAAAACGCATATAACTGAAGCAATGCTTTTTTGTATTTGTTTAGATTTGTCCTAAATGAACTTGTTCAAACAGAGAAGGATTACGTCAAAGATTTAGGAATTGTGGTTGAGGTAAGTGCATACCAGTTAGCTCACCTCTATATTTACTATCGTTGATAAGCTACTTCTGTGCTAAATGTTGTTCAGCCTATAAGTTTGAAAACATATGATTATTTTTTTGGATGCTTGGTTCTGAGATGTTTATCAGCGTTGTGAAAAGGCATGATTGGAGCCTTTCATGACACATCAAATAATAGATCTATAGAAAGATGGTCAAATTTGAGGGAACAGTGTAGCACATTTTCCATTGAACATATCCTCCTATAAACCATTTTTTAGTCCACAAAAAGATTCCTATATGAATGTATAGGCCCACAGACTCTCCTCACGCCTCATTTCACTCATATCAGACTATGCAAGTAACTTGATAACCATAGATTTGTTATCCTGTATATATTTCTAGGGCACACGTGTGCCTTCAGTGCACGTACATACACACTTGCACCTGGTCCCATAAATTACAAATTTCCCATTAAACAAATCTCTGTGCATATGCCTTTGACATCTGCTTGAAGGGTGGCAGTATGATCTTACTATCTGGATGTGTGAAATCACTGTCACAGACTCCAGGATTCTCACTTTGCCTCATTCAAGTGAATATGAGGGTTGATTCAGCTCTTCTTTCTCACCTGAAGGGTTTCATGCAGCGAATTGAAGAGAAAGGAGTTCCTGAGGAGATGTCTGGAAAGGAAAAGATCGCTTTTGGCAACATTCACCAGATTTATGACTGGCATAAAGAGTGAGTAAACAGCATCCTTTGCTAGCTGTGTAGGCATTTGTCACTATGGGGAAAGTGTTGGTGGGCTTTGTGTTGCCTCCAGGACTATGGCACTATTGCCGAAGAAGCAGTACAATTCTGAACTAATAGTCAACCCCCATTTAAGACATAGTGCTAAACTCCACCACAGGCTCCATACTGTAGGAGATGATTTGCTAATGTGTTTTCATTCTACCATTAGCGAAATCAAATGCTGTAACGTGTCTGACTGTAGCTGTTGTCAATAAGTATGTTCCCAAATTGCTTATGAGTTCTTGCATTTGTAACATGAAAAGTGCGATGGCTTACTCCTTTTGTAATTATGGAGCTAGAAATTTGCCTGGATCTGCAGGGGATAAACAGTTATTTGTTTAGTGTAGATTTGTTTCTCCAGTTGCAGCAGAGAGTTCAATTAAAGCTTTGTTCCTAAAAAGGGCAAGTATAATTATATTACTGGGCGTGTTTGAATATTTTGGTCTCCACAGAATAACCATTCCATCACTGTCGCACAAAGTCATCACACAATGTAAGGGCAGGGATAACATAGTTTCTTTTCTGATTTTTCGATTGTCTGTGATTATAGTCTGCCCTTTACACAGTCTCTAAAGCATGGGTAATGATAGCTCTGCCACTGGTGATTTAGAGTAGTAGGATTCCAGAACGTAGAGCATTAATATCTATTATTTTCAAATCCAAAGGTAGAAAGTCTAATACAAGGATGGCTTGATATATCTGTGGGTGAATATGTTAAAATCAGACCACTTTTCCTCCCTGGAAATGAATCAAACGTATTTCATATCCCCATAGTGGTAGGAAGAATACGGAGATGCATTGACAGAGGAATGGCAAATGTGTACATTATTATAAGAATCAAATGGGATATGCAAGTATAGTAAAATTTGTGAGTATCTAGATAAGCTGCCCTGTACGAGATCCAAGGACCTATGTTCAGCTTCTCTTTAATGTACACAAAGTGTAATGCTCACGTTACACGAGAAATAGGATTATGCAGTTTTTTTGCTTTTTAATGCCTGCAAAGGATTTCCGATAGCTCACATGGCATTGGTCTTTTTTTTGTAGGCTATGATCATGCAGTTGCTGTGTGCTCACCCAAATTTGGGAGGTAGATAAATATGAAAGCAGGCACGCTGCAAGTTCACTGGAGGGCCATGAAGTCGATAATCTGTATACAGCACCGATCGGAGATTCTGGTGTGTCACATACTCGATTGCCAGAGAGATCCGAGAATCTTATCACCTTGCAGTGCATGAGTGCAGCTGATTTGGTGAAGAAGGAAGCACACAAATAGTTTGAGATTGGAAGTTTGACACTGTACTGTACTTCCCAGTGCAAAGTCTCCTGCGTGAAAAGGAAGAATAGCCATGAGGCATCATGGGATTCTTTTGTGCAGATTGTTGCTATGACAATGACTACGCACCTAAATTGTACATAGAAAAAGAGAAGAAGCAGAGCTTAATAGAGCACGATTGTGGGTTCTAGTGTAACAGGACTTCAAGAACTGTCTTAGCAAGGATGTGTGACTATTCCTTTGGAGATCGGATTGGGGTTGCTCAAGGTAATGAGTCCAGCCTTTTGCCCTTGGTTTCCTGGCTTCTTTGGGTCTTTCACTTGCACAGCTGCATGTCCCTGGAGAGCGCTTCACTGAAGACTATAGTGGTGTGCAGCAATGGCAAAGTAGATATGCCGGATCCCGCACCCAGTCACTGTCCAAGATGGCATGTGAAGAGGTCAAGCAGTTGCAAGGAGAGCTCCCTTGAACATGAGTGAGCCTTTGTAATGTCTAGCTCTCATATTACATAGTATAGCTTAAAACCGTCTCTGGATACCAGAAAGGTGGCCAGCGGGATAGTCCAATCTTGTCTGCACAATTGCAGGCTGCTTGTCCTTTGAAGCCGAGCCTCCAGGAAACTTCACCAGTCTAAGTATCACAATGTTCAGGAGATAGACTAATGCAAAATAACGTAAAAACTGTGCGAGAACCTGGGATGTGGAAATATGTTTGATCAGACTACCTTTGTGCTGAAGACACTCCGCTCACTTTAGACAAAGCTCATTTTCAGACATTTGTCTGGTTTCACTCCAAACCAGAGAGGGCTTGACTGACTCATTTTTACCAAAAATGCTGTTGCCAGCCAGTCCAACAAAGAATTATAGGTAGACCACTTTTACTGTACCTACTATGAGTTCAAAGACTCTATAAAAAGTTAGCTGTTGAGATCGTGCAGACCCCATGTTCAGATGCTAAACTTAACTCTTCACGTAAACGCGAAGGTACAATGACTTGTTATCCTCCCTCCTCTAACACTAGGAAATCCAGTGATGAAGTCCATTTGCAAATAATGCTTTCTGATGATCGAGAATGGGTAAAGTGGTCCTCTTGGTTTCCTGAATTGGATGCATGTGAAAGCTGTGGCTGCTAGCAAGGTTTCAGAAAGCTGAGCAAGTACGGAGATTACTTTTCACACTCCAACAAACCTGTTATTGTAAAATATTCTTCCAAGCCAGTCAATATTTGCCTACACAGCAGCAATGTAGAATTCACTGATGAGTAGCAGATGACTTAAATGAACAAATGTATCACTACGACGCAATGTCCTGTGTTGTACCGGAAAGCTTCTAAAACAGTTTTGTGCATGACCTCCCTAGGGGAAATTTCCCTTGCCATGGAGTGACTCCTATCCACCAATGTTTTCTGCCTATGCCACTTTGCTCATCTGCTTTGCTTAGTGAATGAGCTCTCTGAATGAGCAATCTAAACACAATTTCTTCTCAGCTCCATTTATGTAAGAGGAGGTCTGAGATGGACATTGTTCGGTTCACACTCAGTGGTATATTTTGCTCCATCACCAGAACAATTTTATGTTTGCAAAAGCACAGGTATGGTTACTGGGTTCACTGTTGATGCGCTGACTGGCATTGACCATTTGAGGAGGATGAGTTTTCATAGATCCCACTTTAAAAATGTTCATATTTTTTGCATAGAAACACAGGTAACCTTAGGGTTACAACATAGCAGATGGAATATACCATGACATACTTACTGGACACTGCTTTGCACTAGGAAAATAAGATGTTAAGTAATTTGGTAGTGTAATTAAAACAAAAAAAGTCTTAGCTCTGATTTTAGTGAAGCATGTCTTTTTTCTGTTTATTTGCTATTGACTTGTTCATGGAAATCTGTGGCTCTCGACACGTCTTAGTGTAAGTCAGTTTCTCTGTACATGTCTTTCTGTGAATCAGTGAGCCCCATCATGGCATTGCGGTAATCGGCTCTAGAAAATTCATTCTGGATGCCATAGGGTATTGACATGACTTTGTGAAAGTCGGTGGCTGTTAACATGTAGTGAAATGTGCTCTGTCCAAGCTCCTGCCAGCCTCTGGCATGCCTTCTGCTTCCACTGCTTTCCAATTCTGACTGACTCCAGCTCTGTGCTCCATGCTTGAATGTTACCTGCTCCCACTCCCAACTGCTTCTCACTCCAAGGGGCCCGGAACCTTAAGAAAGCATCCTGCCCTAGACTGTTCCCCTGAGGGTGAGTCTCCACCGCCGGTGTAACGCCAAATGATGTGGTCCTTCTGCATGATGTGGTGAAGGGGCCCAGCCACTCCCATATCTCAGAGATATTCACAGGGCTTGGGTTGAATTGGGCCCTCCTGAATGAGAGAATATCCGCAAATTGAAACAGGATAGAAAGGGGGGTGCTTGCTGGACCACGCCAAAGATGAAACAATCATTGGCATAGCCAATAGGTCTCGCCTTTGGGACCTTGTAAGTAAAAATAAAGAACTGAAGTATAAGACTTCACGTTTACATTTACTTCGTATCTAGGATGCAGTAAATTTAAACTTGAAGTCTTACACTCCCTTTTTTTTTTTTTTTACTTTCAAGGTCCCAAAGGCGAGACCTATTGGCTATGCCAATGCTTGTTTTTGCAGCAATCGATTACCCCAGCAAGCGGATTAAAGTACAGCGTCTAGATCAACTTCAGCAATGCAACCTGAGTTACGACCTGCAGAGAACCAAGTCTGCATCAGCAACCAGCGGCGCGGTTGCAATCACGCACAACTCATGGCTAATGGAAAAGAATAGCAACTCCCGGGAGTCCTTAAAAGAATTATTTGAAGGCGTAAACCATGATCCGCCGCAGTCAGGGTGAAATAATGGGGCTGTTGTTTTCCAGGCAGTATGGTGTGCGCTTTGCATGTTGGTAGTTGTAGTTCACTACCAACATGCAAAGCGCTTACTTGACGATTCAATCGCCACGGCAAAAGCTATTAGTAACGCCTGGGGAGCAACAGCGGGTGCTTTCTCATTGCGGAAATGCCAAAGAGATTAGCCCGGGAGTGCAGGCCGAGGCTTACATCAGCATTCAGGCAAGTAATGGCACACGCAAGCAGCATCGTGATCGGCGGTCTTTACTTTTCAAGCACTCGTGCTTGTGGCGGTATCCACCTTGCGGGAGCAAGCAGCGGCCATATGTTTATAATTGACGTGACCTTGCCGCTGCTCGCTTCAGCAAGGTGGATGCCGCCACAAGCACGAGTGCAGTGTTTGAAAAGTGAAGACCGATGGCTAAAGGCCCTCCTAGTGCAGCGCATGCGCGCTGGCTAGGCGAGACCTAAAAAGTGAAACAACCACACATTTCCTTGCTTTGGCAGCCATAGCAGGAGCTGCATCACCTTGGAATGGAAAAAATATAGGATCGGATAAAAACATCCTGGGGGTATTCAACTCCAGCTCACTCCATCCCTAGGCAAGACACTTTCTTCTTCCAAAACTCTGAGACTTTCTGCCCTCACACAACCAAGGGAAGGGCAGAAGCCTTGGAGAAAGGAACTTCCAGGATATGAATGTGGTAGTCTTGTGCATAAAAGGGTGGCTCTTTTTCTTTTGGTGCCTGCCTTCTCTACAGGTTTGCTCACTTAAAATTCTCTTTAACATAATCACCTTCTTTTTTCCCCTTAGTTTTTTTAATGCGGAACTTGAAAAATGCCTCCAGGAACCAGAGCGGTTAGCGCAACTTTTTATCAAACACGTAAGTTTTTACTTCGGTTTTTAGCCTTCACTTATTTTTCTCTGCTTCAAACTTCACCATTCTAGATACAGAGTGCTAGGGGTCTTCAGCAGCCCACAGCCTGTACCACGACATAGTATGCATTTAGTCAAGGTGTTTACTAAGCAGGAAAAAATTTTTTGACTAATGTTATGCGCTATACAACAGACTTGAAACCACTTTAATACACTCTTCATGTACGCTTTCAAATGTTATGTTCTTTGTTTAAACTTTTATCGAAGTTATATCTGGCTGTGTGAGCACACTGTATTGCTCAACACTGTCTTGTGAAATTCAAGCTCTAATATTTTCTTCATCCAGCCAGTTAATTCAGTTTTTCACATTAAGACGAAACAGTCTAATATGTATTTTTATGTAATTATTTATAAATTAACTTTGTGTTCCAGTAGTGATGTAAATATTAAGGTGGTGGTTCGTTAGGTGATTGACCAAAAAATGGTGGCAGGTGTGGGACACTGGACAGTTAATTGCCACTTAGTTACATATAGTAGCATTTCTGCACACCTTTACCTTGCACATTTTCACAGTTTGATGACAGGAATCACACAATTGTTGCTCAAGCAAGATGCCAAAGCCTTGATGAGAACCCAGATGTTAGTGTGCCAAGTTCAGAATCTTAGACTTAGATTAACTCTTTCTACCAGTTCAACACATGTGTACTGTGCGCTTTACATGTTGATTGGCATATCTAGAGTGGCTAGGCTTTTTTATAACAAAGGCAAACATAAGGGTGGTGTGCAGTTTACACAGAGTGAACCCCTATGGCCTATAGTATCACCCTAGGTACAGATGGGACTATGGCTCACTCAACAAGCTTTTCAGAATGAGACAAATTAATAGCAGCAGACCTCATTAGTGTATATTATACCTACTGCTGAAAACCAAATACATTACAAATCGTTGGTCATCTTGTATTAACAAAACCATTTAAGTAACCTGCCTCCTGTCAGTCTTTTCCCAGCTTGCGAATATGCAAAGCAAAAAAAAGTTTTGGTTCACTGGACTTCTTTGAACATAATTACATACATACGATTTGTGCTAAGAATACGTAAGCAATTTTAAATCAAGTGTCCTGACATTTCAGACATATTTGTTTTTCATTCACAATGATTGATTTGTTCTGATCTCTAATACTGTGCCTTTTGTTATTTCAGGAGAGGCGGTTGCACATGTATGTAGTGTATTGCCAAAACAAGCCCCGCTCAGAATACATAGTCGCTGAATATGACACATATTTTGAGGTAAGGTTCTATAATTAATATGGGGTACCAGGATTATGTATGTATCAGGAGTTCTTGAGTCCCTCTGGAGTTTCTTGGTCTAAGCCATGTAGAAGACTGCAGCCAGAGTGCAATACAATTTTTTATCGAAACTGATTTAGAGCATGCATTGCCATAGGGATAAAGGGTGTTTAATGTCTTATTTCAAACGATGACCAACCCCCTCCAAAAAAGAAAATGTACATCAACACGGTGTCATTCACTGCTTATGATCTCTCATATGAACTCATAAATTGCATTGCTTATCACATGTTCTGTGATATCATTCATATAATCACTGATTACACCTGAAATAAGATCACTGTTGACAACACTGCATGGTGAGTGTTCATGTTATAGTTACTTAACTATAACTGGCGAATTTCAATGTGTGTTTTGTTTAAAACATTGTGTTTCTGTTTACATTTTAACTTAACTAGAAAATCACTGTTTAACCCACATGTTACATCACTCGTGACATCTTCTAGGACATCATTGATGATATCACTGCAACATGTGCAATTAAACTATTGATAAGAAAACTGCATGGCAGGGGCGCAAGTTATAGTTAGTTACCTTAGGGCACAAGTTATAGTTACTTGAGCTAACTATAACTGGTGAATTTCAGTGATTTTTGTTAATTTAAATCTTACGTTGACACTGAAATTCTCACCTAACTTTAATGTTACCTTAACACTTGTTTTTCAGTGGGGGAATATATATATATATATATATATATATATATATATATATATATATATATAATCCTCCAAAAGCTTGCCACCAAATCGAGGACGCACACAGTAAAAGGCTCATCCAGCGTCGCTGCCTAATCTTTATTTTTGCAGAACTTGCAACACAACGGAAGATTTCTGTGGCCTTGCCCTATGCATTTTGGAGCTCCTGCTCCTTGCTCACGGGCCAGCGAGTGGATAGGCAGATGCAAACACACTTAGTTCTGCATTTTACTTTTATATTGCCCTCTGGTGGGCTGTATGAATTTCTCAGCAGTCTGGGACTTGTAGTTCTTTTGCTGAAATGTATCCATAGTGAATTCTGCCTACTCACTACATACGCAGATTCGCTCTGCAATAGAGCATCCCGTTGCGTTGTCAGTTCTCATACCTGCAACCTTTTATTCTGCTGCTCGGTTACAGTGTATCTGTCACCAGCGGTCCACTTTTGATCATCGGGGCAGTGCTGCCCTCCCAACCTGGGCTGGCCGGAATATCTCATCCAAAAGGTTGCCACCAAATTGAGGATACACACAGTAAAAGGCTCATCCAGCGTCACTGCCGAATCTTTATTTTTGTAGAACTTGCAACACAACGGAAGATTTCTGTGGCCTTGCCCTACGCGTTTCGGAGCTCCTGCTCCTTGCTCATGGGCCAGCGAGTGGATAGGCAGATGCAAACAGATTTAGATGGACTTCTGAAGAGCCTCTTTTGTAAATAATTGCTAACCTTTGGACTTTTGTGCTAAAAGGTTTGAGCATAGCCTTGATGCATTTTATTTGTTGTAGGCTAGTTCTCAAATTGATTTTTCCAGACTGTTAGGTACTGTGCAATTTTATGTGTTATAATGTCTAGTTGAAGTGTATTGAATCAGTTGTTAGTGTCGAGTTGTTTTGCATGCTTGTTACTATTAAGTGCAAAATCCCGTAGAAGTGTTTGTTTGTGAAGATGCTTCCTTCTTAAGTGATTCTTATTAGAAAATACAATACTTAAATAAGCATAGTTCGTTTTGCTAGCCAGTAAGTTGAACTGTCTGGGTGGAATGCAAAACCATCTTGTTTCAAAAACTGCATAACAGATAAGTTCAACATTGTATGGATACTTACCTGTCCCTGTTGGTAAAATAACGTGCCCATGGTGTGATACTCACACCACTATAGTGAGGTCATCTGTACAGCTACAGTTAGAACACTTTCTCTGCTAGGTCATTGTTGTCTGCCCAGCTATGGTGAGTGTACTTTCCATATTATGATGAAACTAGCTTTCCAGCCATGGTGGTCTCCTAGACAGCTGTGAGAAGGTAATCTATTCAGCCATTATAATATCAACCACTGATCCATGATGAAGTTGCCTCCCAGCCGTGCTGTTACCTGAACAGCAATAGTGAAGAATTGTCGTGGATGGTGACGTAAATGTCCCTTCTATGATGATGTCCTCTCCGAGACCTCTTGATCAGAATCTCAACCTCTTCTTACTCCTACCCACCCGTTGCATTATTGGGAGGGGCAGGGAGCAGTGACTACTCGTGTCTGTGAAGGGCCCAGATTAGGACTTCAAGGTGTCTTTCTACACATAGTACCTTTCAGGCGAGCAACGCCCATTGGGCTCAAAGTGCTTTAGCCCCCCTCCCCCATCGTGTGTGGCAGCCTGGGCTGAGACAGCTTACCGGGCACACACACAGCCGCACCAGAGTAGTTCACAGGTCTTTAAAAGACCATTTGCTAGTTAATGAGGCTTTGTTGTTTTTTCAACCCTTCTTAGAGCCCCTGCATCTCCACTCTGCCTATTGCTGGAAGAATTAGCCCCATCTTGAATTTTTTTTCTTAGCCCTCCCCCCTGAAATGTGGCTCTAGTTGCGCCTCTGGTACCTTTATCTACTATAGTACCTGATCCATAGAGAGGACTGTCCCTCTTGCTTGATTAAATGGCAAGAATGTTGGATGAATGGTCATATTGTAAGATGTAGTTGTGTATATATTATCCAACAGAACTTCAAGAGATAAGTTTCCCCCTGAACATTAACTTATTGTAACCTAGCAACCTGTCCTTCCATGCCTGAGAGGCGAGTAGGGGGTGCAGTACTGTCACACAATGATGCATGACATCAACACATGTGCACCAGGGAGTGGTGCTCTGCAATAAGGCTGAGCAGGAAACATTAATCATACCCTAAACTGTCTATAAACATAATACTGCCATTGTCCCTTTCCAGACACATACGTTCTTACAGCGTGTGACATGAGTTCTCCGTATTTTGCTATGTGCTATACATGAAAACTAATTCTCTTTACAAGCAACAGCTGCCTGCAAATTGAACATACATGTTTTATTTTCCTTCCAATGTTGCCCTACCATTTATGTATGCATTCCCCGTGGAGTTTCACTCTTTCCTCTGTTTGACCTACCATGTGCCAGATGCAAAGTAAGTCTATTGTTCATACTACCTGACCTTCGAAAACTTCTAATTTCTATTGGTCTAAAGGAGGCCTGGCGCACCCAATCACCACCCACAAAACAGGTTATCAAAAAATTGTACTGGGAATGGGTCCAGAAGCTGGTTATCCAAAATCCCAGATTGGGGAAACTGACGGAGGGAGGGATTCTTCCAACACAAACACACTCGCTCACTAGAAACTTATCTGGATTTTATTCAGACCCCCAGCCACAGGGTACTATATATGAAGCTAAGGTTCGGGACCTTGCCGACCAACAGCTTTGTTTCGCATTGGAAAGGGCCAACTATGCCATCTTTACCCTGTCCGGGTTGTGCCTACCATAACGAGACGCCGGCTCACCTCTTGTTTGCCTGTCCGGCGTATAGGCTCCCCAGGATGAGGTGGCTAAAACCGGTCTGCAAACTATTGGGCCCAATGTGCCATCGTAACGCTCTCCGCATCCTCTGCACTGATACCTCCTCCCTCACTCTGATATGTGGGGTAGCTAAATTCTTGGGATCCGCCTGGCTAATTAGAAGCAAGTTATTAGCCAGGAAGCCTGTAGACGCTGATGGCGAACACCTGTCCCTCTCATATATTGGATTTTAGTCTACATATTTTAGATTCAGTCTTTTTTCTTTTAACAATCGAACCATGAATTTTTAACTAATTGTGGAATTTGTATTATATAAGCTTTCCAGAGGATGATTTAATGACTTTTTAACCTATTTTATTTATGTAAATAATGTGTATACTTGGAAATGTATTGCTTTTATGATATTTTTTATATCGAATAAAGCTTATACCACCACTACTACCTTGCACAGTAAGATTTATTGTTATGGATGGGCTCTTTTTTAGGATTTAAAACAAGAAATGAACCAGAGGCTAACAATCAGTGACTTCCTTATCAAACCCATTCAGAGGATAACAAAGTATCAGCTGCTACTCAAGGTAAGAACTGGAACGTTCAAACCACTGGGCCCAGATTTGTACGGGGATTTTGAAGAAGTGCTGGGTAGAAATACAGGGAAGAGCTTACATATTTGATGTATTTCCTTGGATATGCATTATGCAATTGATTTATTCAAATTACTCAACTGAGCTTCGTGGCTCACATATTGTCAAGTTGGGGGATCCTTTTTGCATCCCATAACATGAGCTGGTAAATGTTCTCTGGGCGATTGGACACAGTAAAAATCTCTGACCCCGTTGCCCAGTTTGAGAAATGCAGATAGGTGTATTGTGAAGTGCTTCAGTACAACCAGAGACAGTCTTCAAAGGAAGGCATGATATTGAAACAACCTGTGAGTTTCATGAATGACAGAAAAGGTGGGATTTGGATTCATAGATTCTGATGGATACATCTGCCAGTGGATTCCTCACCTTGTGAATATCCCCTGCGCCAGCAACATTCGGAAACTTTTGTAGCAGTCCACGCCGATGGGGTCGAAGATGACGTCACAGAGGCACGGCTCCGCTCGCGACTCCGCTGACGTCACCGGCTCCATAAGAAGACCTCGTCGGCGTGATGACGTCAGTTCCCTTTTTTCCACGCCGTCGACGCCAACGGATTTCGGGAATCGTTGCTAGTAGCTTCACTTTATTCTTTGTGTTTATTCTGATTTTCTCTGTTTTTCATTGAAAAATGTCGACGAGAAAGTCTGGGTTCAAGCCTTGTCGTGAATGTGGCAAGCACATGTCTATCACCGACCCGCACGACGATTGTGTTTGGTGTTTGTCTTCAGACCACGATGTGGAAGGCTGCTCGAGTTGTAGGAAGATGAGCTCGAAGGCGCTTAAAGAAAGAGGCGAAACTCTTCTTCGCCAGAATGAAGAAGGAGAAAAGAGGAAGAAGGAGGTCTGGATCCAGGTCGAGGTCGGCGTCCAAGTCGACTTCGGGGCATGCTTCAAAGAGTAAGAAGAAGAGGAGACATTCCTCGCATCATTATTCAGATAAAGGTTCGGCTCCGAAATCGAAGTCGCCTGCTCGACGTCGGAGAGAGTCGGTGTCTCCGGTCCCGGCTTAACCTCCAGCTCCATCTCCAGTGGCTTCGCCGGTTCTGGCTGAATCTCCGGTGCCGGTGTCATCTCCGACGCCGGTTCCATCTCCGGCTCCAGCAAGTCCTCCGGCTCCGACTCCAGTCCCGGATGATGATCGTCAGGCTCCGGGTGAGACAGTGACGCCGCTTGTTCCACCGTCGGCGCCGGCAGGCCCGAGTCCGGTGTTACCTGACCAGTATCCTGCTTTCCCTGGTCCAGGTCAAGACCCTACGCATTATCTGAATGCAATGTACGGGGTATTTTCAAGGGCCATGTATGCCCCTGGTGCACCTATGGGTCCGATGGGTCCAATGACTTACAATTTGGGAGTGCCGCAGGTTTACCCTCAAGCTCCGTTTATGCCCTTCTTTCCAGCGCCGTCTTGGCAGCTACCGGCGCCGAGGACATAGACGCCGCTTCCCTCTTCACCGGCGCCGGCTCGACTTCGTTCGACTCCGGCTGATCCGCGTTCGACGCCTCTGCCGGCGCCGGCGGATTCGAACACGGCGCCGCCGACGCCGCTGGTGCGGATTCGTTCAAGAAGGGAAGCGCAGAGTGGTGGATGAAAGACGCTTTCTGGTGGAAGAGGCTGAAGAGGGTGAGTTGGCTGACTCTGACGATGTGTTTGATGAATTAAAGGAGGCAAGTGGACTGGAATTGTCTCCAGAGTGGGAGATCACACCACCATCTGATGAGCCCTCTAAAGAACCCGCGCCATATCATGCGGTGATTAGAAAAGCTGCGGAATTGTTGGATCTCCAATTGCCGACAACGGAATTTAAATCTAATATTCTAACTGAGGTGTTGCATTCACCTGCTGCTGTCTCAG
This sequence comes from Triturus cristatus, assembly GCF_964204655.1. Lineage (NCBI taxonomy): Eukaryota > Metazoa > Chordata > Amphibia > Caudata > Salamandridae > Triturus > Triturus cristatus. The sequence goes on along the minus strand of NC_140584.1, from coordinate 86,476,081 downwards.
AGCCTTTGTTGCCTTAACGAAGCTATTATGGAACCTGTGCTGGAGGTATGGCGCAAACCTTTTTCAGCCCCTGCCGTCTCCAGGGCAGTCGCAAGGAGATATAGAGTGGCTCCAGGGGATCCTGAATTTTTATCTTCGCACCCTTCGCCTGAGAGCTTGGTGGTTCAGGCGGCTTGTTCGGGGCGATCAAAAGGGGCATTTCCTCAGGTTCCAGGTGACGGAGGCTAAGAAGGTGGACCAATCTGCCAAAAAGGTCTTCATCGGCCAGTATGGCTCTGAAGTCCTCAAACGCAACGTGTTTGTTGGGGCGTTATATACACGCTCTTATGGACTCGGCAAAGGAGTTGGCACCGAAGCTGTCAGAAGAGGATAGGGCCGGCTTCAATGAGGTATTATCTGATGCCCAGGCGGCTGCTCGCCAAGTTATCCAAAGTGGCCTGGACACAGCTGACTCAGTTGCCAGAGTCATGGGGTCTTCGGTTGCCACCAGGAGGGGTGCGTGGCTGAAGTCTTCGGAATTCTCTTCTGATGTGCAGTCAACCTTATTGGACTTACCTTTTGATGGGTCAGGTTTGTTCGGGAAGAAGGCAGATGCTGCTCTCGAACGCTTTAAAGAAAGTAAGGCTACGGCTAGGTCGTTGGGCATTCAATCCCAGCCGAGAGGAACTTTCAAAAGGTATAGAGGTTTTTGGAAGGGCGACTTTTCGCACTTATAGACCAACCCAGCAGCAGCAAGGTTCTTCGTCCAAGGGATACAGAGGAAGGATCATGGGTCGTTCACGTGGCCGTCAACTCTCCTCCTCCTCTTCCTCATCCTCAGCCCCCTCCCACCACCGCAAAGCAGCCCTAGATCCGACATTCCGGATCATGCTGGTCCTGTGGGGGACCGGCTTACCCATTTTCTACAAGATTGGGAGTCTGTAACTACGGATCTCTGGGTTCTAGATCTTGTAGAAAATGGGTACGCCCTTCCCTTTCGGGAGTTCCCTCCAAATTACCCTCCTTACCAAGGGGCTTGCTCGGAGGACCACCGTCTTCTCCAGCAGGAGGAAGTCCTGAAGTTGTTTCAAAAAGGTGCAATAGAGGTGGTTCCGGAGCAGGAGAGGGGTCAGGGATGCTACTCCCGGTATTTTCTGATTCCGAAAAAGGACGGCAGGTTGCGTCCGATATTGGACCTCAGAATCTTGAACTTTTACCTGAAACAGGAGAAGTTCAAGATGCTCACCCTTGCGCAGGTTCTTCAAGCGCTGAATCAGGAGGACAGGATGGTGTCGCTCGATTTGCAGGAGGCGTATTTCCACTTCCACATCCTGAAGCCGCACAGGAAGTATCTCCGGTTTACGTTAGGGTCGCAACATTATCAGTTTGCGGTCCTCCCGTTTGGTCTTACTTCGGCACCTCGAGTCTTCACAAAGGTGATGGCAGTGGTAGCAGCTCATCTCAGAAGGTCGGGGATTTCAGTTTTCCCTTATTTGGACGACTGGCTGATCAAGGCGGAGTCGTCGGAGAAGGTGCTGTGTCATCTGCGGGATACAACTCGGCTGTTGTACAGATTGGGTTTTTCGATCAATGTGCCCAAATCTCACCTGGTGCCCTCTCAGCGCAACCTGTTCATAGGTGCGGTACTGGACACTACTGTGTGTCGAGCATTCCCTCCTCCTCAAAGGATTCTCGACATACAGGAAATGATTCCTTTATTTTACAACGGAGCGGTTGTTCCAGTTCTGAAGGTCCTTCGCCTGCTCGGTCTGTTCGCTTCCTGCATTCTGTTGGTCAGCCATGCACACTGGCGCATGAGGGCGCTTCAGTGGTGCCTCCGCAAGCAGTGGTATCAGCACAAGGGAGATCTCAGGGAGTCTGTGAGGATCTCTGGAGAAGCTGCGGCGGATCTTTCATGGTGGAGCGTGGAGGGCAATCTGTCCCAGGGAAAGCCCTTTCATTTACCTCCATCGGTGGCCACAGTGATAACGGATGCATCCACCTTAGGGTGGGGTGCTCATCTGGGGGATCTGGAGATCAAGGGTCTTTGGTCTCCGGAGGAAAGGTTGCTTCACATCAACCTTCTGGAATTGCGGGCGATATGCTTGGCGCTCAAGGCCTTCCTCCCTTCCCTTCGCGGTCAGTCTGTTCAAGTTCTGACGGACAACACTACCGCGATGTGGTATGTAAACAAACAGGGAGGAGTGGGGTCTCTTTGTCTTTGCAGAGAGGCCCTGCGTCTATGGTCCTGGGCTCAGGACCATCAGATTTGTCTAATGGCAAATCATCTGGCCGGAGTTCTGAACGTGCGTGCGGACAGTCTCAGTCGGCAGTTCTCCGCCGACCACGAGTGGAGGCTTCATCCGGAGGTGGTTCGTCACGTCTTTCGGACGTGGGGGACACCCCGGGTGGACCTGTTTGCCACTTTCGAGAACGCGCACTGCCCGTCATTCTGCAGTCTCCAGTATCCGATGCAGGGGGCGTTGGGGGACGCGTTTCAGTTGAGTTGGGGCTCTCAACTCCTTTACGCGTTTCCTCCCATACCCTTGATTCCTCGGGTTCTGAGGAAGATTCTCCAAGACCGGGCCCAAGTTATATTGGTCGCCCCGGATTGGCCGAGAAGGGTGTGGTATACAGATCTTCTCCACCTCTCCTCATGCCCTCCGCTCAGTCTCCCTCTGAGGGCAGACCTCCTCTCGCAGTCGGAGGGGCAGGTTCTACACCCCCACCTCCAGAGCTTACACCTTCATGGCTGGAGATTGAACGGGGCAACCTGAATTCCTTCTCTCTCCCGCCAGATGTGGTGGATGTTATTTTATCGGCCAGGCGACACTCCACCAAATCTATTTATTCATATAGGTGGTCAAATTTGTTCTCTGGTGTGGAGAGAGGTCCATTGATCCCTTAAAGGCTAGTCTGTCTAATATTCTACAGTTTGCTCTTTCTCTTGCCCAGCAAGGCTTTGCTGTGGCTACTGTGAAAGGATATTTATCGGCTCTATCGGCTTTCCTTTGTTTGCCGGATCATCCGTCGTTGTTCAAGTCTCCTATTGTTCTTCGTTTTTTAAAGAGCCTTACAAACAAATTTCCTCCTACTCCATTTATTGGGCCTCAATGGGACTTAAACCTTGTCTTAACCTATCTCATGGGTTCTCCCTTCGAGCCCTTACACAAGTGTCCCCTGAGGTTCTTGTCTTTTAAGGCGGTATTCCTCGTGAGCTTCAAGCTCTAAGTTCGAAGCCCCCATTCTTGACCATTCATGCTGAACGAATGGTACTCAGGACCAGGGCTGCGTTTTTGCCTAAGGTGGTAACTCCCTTCCATCTGGGGCAGTCCATTACCCTTCCTTCCTTTTATCCTCCCCCACACCCTTCCAAGGAGGAGGAGAGACTTCACCGTTTGGACCCTAAGAGGGCGGTGAGCTTTTACCTGGACAGGACAAAAGACTACAGGATTGATGACCAGCTCTTTGTGGGCTTTGCTGGTTGCAGAAAGGGTCGTGCGGTGCACAAGCGCACCCTTTCCAGATGGATTGTACTATGCATCAAGATCTGCTACTCCCTAGCTGGTAAGGAGCCTCCGGAGGGTTTGAGGGCTCATTCTACCAGGGCAAAGTCTTCTACATCTGCCTTATCTAGGGGTGTTCCTGTGGAGGACATTTGTAGGGCGGCAACTTGGGCCTCCCTCCACACCTTCGCAAAACATTATTGCTTGGACACCGAGGTGAGGAGGGACGGACATTTTGCTCGTTCCGTCCTTCAGGATTTTCTGGTATAGGGGGATGGACACCCTCCTCCGGGAGTGGGGACTGCTGTGGAATCTATTCACAAGGTGAGGAATCCACTGGCAGATGTATCCATCAGAAGAACAAGTTACTTACCTTCGGTAACGCTTTTTCTGGTGGATACAGTATCTGCCTATGGATTCCTCAGTGACCCACCTGCCTCCCCGTTGTCCATCCGTCTATACCTAAGGTTCTGTTAATGTTTTAGTCTACTATTCTGATGATGGTATTTCAAAAATGTATATGTTACTGTCAAAGGCATTGTGTCTTTCTTTGGCCTTTCTATTCATTCTCCACACTATGTGTGTTGATTTGCATATTGTGTATACTGTGTATATATTGCTGTCAGTCCGTCCGTGTGCCTCGAAGGCACGGAAAAAAGGGGCGGAACTGACGTCATCACGCCGACGAGGTCTTCTTATGGAGCCGGTGACGTCAGCGGAGTCGCGAGCGGAGCCGTGTCTGTGACGTCATCTTCGACCCCATCGGCGTGGACTGCTACAAAAGTTTCCGAATGTTGCTGGCGCAGGGGATATTCACAAGGTGAGGAATCCACAGGCAGATACTGTATCCACCAGAAAAAGCGTTACCGAAGGTAAGTAACTTGTTCTTCACCCACTTCCTTTATCCAAATTTAATCAGCTGCCTTCCCACAGGTCTCATTCCCTCTAGGACCAGTCAGAGTTAAACACAATAGAAAGTTAGTTATTCCACTACACAGCTAAGGCATTTTGGAGATTTCATTCAGATACGTTGCAAATTTATAAGGAAAGATTTCTGTTGGGACCTATACTTGACACATGCAGCTGTGCGTCTCCTAACATTGTGTCTCCTTCTTTGATGTGAGCGTACTGTTGAGATTTACCAACTCTCTTGCCCCAAACCTGACGATCAACTGAGTTTCACGGACTTTAGGACTTGTATGGATTGCTTGTATCATATATCTTCTTACTCCCAGGGTCTGTGGCAGAAAATGACTTTTTTCTCTGCAGTGATGGAAACTGCCCTGAATGTATTATTTCTTAAAACTTTCCTTGTCTGTCCTGCAACAGAATGGCACACAGTCCATTTTTTGCTTATTGACCAGTCCACAGGCTGTTGACTGGATCTCCTCTTCTAAGAGGTAAACACTCAAGTTGGTGTTTCCTCAGGTCACAAACTCCTGTGGGTTGAACATTCTCCACTAACTAGATCCTAACGGGGCAATGAACAGATCTGAAAATGTCTCCGCTGCTCAAGGGATTCTTCCTTAGTCAAAGAGGTGGAAACACCACTATATCCAAATTAAAATAGCTCCTTTTCTACCCATCTCTTTAGGGAGAGGAGTTGGCCTAACGGCTAGGGCGGTCGACCTCGAATCTGGGGAACCTCTCAGCTAGGGTGCGCACAACATCCTGTGATTCTGGGCAAATCACAATCTCACCGTGCCCAACAAAAATGAATGTGTCCTCATGTAATGTGACTGGTGCTCTTGTAAAGAGATATGATACCCGATACCTTCGGGTCAAGATTGTGCTATATACAACTCCGTAAAAATAAAAACAAAGTGGTTAAACGTAAGTTGCATCAGGTTGTCTAGTATATTATTACATTTTAATTGCAACTTAAACAGTAGTGCAGTTAGATGCAAAGATCATGTGCAACTTCAATTTTGGATTATCAGTTTAAGTGTAGAAATTACTTGCATACCATTCCATCAGTCTCTTTACCCATTCCCTTCATACTGTAATGAAAGAGCAGTGGAAGGTGCAGGCCAGAGGTTTCACATCCATATTTTCTGCAGGGACTTGGTGAGATGAGGAATGAAGGAAAGAGCTGCTGCTGTCATTGCTGTAACACTTCTGTTCCAGATGGTCGCATTCCACTGACTGTTGTATTTGTTTGTAGTGCTACTGGTATGGATTCCTCGGGCAATGTTTTGAGAACTCGACTTGCTTATTACTGCTTTCCTCTGGGGTTCGGGCCGCAGGCGAGTGGCTCGGATCTCATTGCAGAGACCTGTGGGGGATGGGAGCCTCGCCGTCTCCTACTTTGAATCTTACTATTTTGCAGCAAAGCTCCAGTGGCTGACACAGTGGTTGGCAGGCAGACTGGTGCCAGAGCAGGAGATGGGTCCTTTTGTGCATGATCTTCACCAATTGGTCAGAGTACTAATAAAGCTAAATATCCCTAGCAGAGGCGCTACAACTGAATTTTGGGTATTGTGGCCATGTTGGGCTAGGTGTCTGCAAAAGATACATGAGGGTCCCTTTATCCCCTGACATACCCATGGAGTTACTAGAGGTCTAGCCACATGGGGGAGATTGGCAGGGAATAGCGAAGCAGGTGGCTTCAGGAGCGTCCATACTGAGTGACTTGCATGGGCTGGGTACTCCTCCCATTCGAGGAGTTCCAATTGAGGCATAATTTACTCCTGTGCCACTTTCTTCTGCATATTGCAGTGACAGCTGCAATCCACAGACCGTGGGGTGTGGGCATGTCAGAACCGCCACACCACAAGAGGTGTCATTATATAGTCAGGTCTTCGGGAACATTTAAATCTGTCACCTGCTTGTATAAGATGATTAAAGAGGACATGATACTGCCCCTGACAACACACACCCCACGGATGGAAAACTTGGGGAGCCCCATATTGTAGTGAGATTGGGCAAGTATATTAGAAAGGGTATCCAAAATGTCGAGGAACGCCATTTTTAAGCGAATTACTTTCTATGCTCTGCACAGGGCATACTTCACACCCGTAAGAATAAATATATATTTTCGTGCAGTGGGTGTGACGTGCCCGAGGTGTGGGGAGGAGGGAGCAGAGTTTAAACATGTGTTTTGGGATTGCCCGATGTGCGCTGCTTACTGGGAAGAAGTGACCAGCATTGTCGCAGGTATCATTGAGAGCGAAGTCCCATGCACAACTGATTATTAAGCTGGTTTTGCAGCGTGAAGATCTTTCTGGATTCACTATGCTGTGCATTAATCCGCGATCTGGTGGTTAGGTCCGGATTCGTAGTCTTTTGGTTTTTTTTTTTGCTTTTTTTTTCGTAACCCAGGTGGGCGTCTACGTCCCACCATTTGGTGTACCTCTCGTGACGTCGGCGTGCTTCCTGCGGAAGTCCCATCTTTGGGACGCCATCTTCATATTCTTTTTTCCGCTGTTTGGTCTGGATTGTCTACGAGAAGCTCCAGAGTTTGAAAGAAGAAGAGCACGAGTTTCATCGAAGTAAAGCAAAGACTACAGAGAGGAAGAACATGGAGCCGGGACGACGAAGAAGGAAGAGAACCTCAATCTTTGACGTCCAACGGAGAATGCGCACTCAGGAACTCTGAGCGCAGGAATGGACAAAACACCTTTTAAATTCTGCCGTAACTGTCACCACAAATACGCGCAGAAGGACCAACATCCGGTCTGCAACCTTTGCCTGCCTATCGACCACGAGAGCAAGGACTGCAACGCCTGCTCCGCCTTCACGCCGAAGACCCTCCGGGTGAGAGAGAAGCAGAGGAGAGCCAACTTCAACATGGAAGGCAAGGGTAAGGCCCCGTCTCTGTACGACCTGGACCTCTCCACCGACGATGAAGACAACATCGCCAAGGGACCTGATGACTTCACAGTCGCAGAGACCGATAAGAAAACTTCTGACAAGGTAGGAGAGACGTCGAGCACAAAGCCCCCGAAAGGGCCCCGAAAACCAGACACTGACACGAAAAAACCAGAGTCTAAGACCTCGAAAGGAACACCGGCGCCAAAAATTTCGACGACCGCGAGTAGATCCAAGGACGATAGGCCCAGCGGATCCTTCGAGAAGGACTCCCAGGTGCTGAAGACCGCCGAAAAACAAGGTTTGTCGAAACAGGCCCACGAGGTGGGGCGTTCAACTTCGAAAGTCAAGGCCACGTCGACGCAAGCTCTGTCAAAAAGACCAGCGCTCGACGCCGAACATGCCTCTGAAATGGAGAAGAAAAAGAAGGCTCGAGGCGGAGATGGAGAGCATCCTTCAGAGGAAGGAGTTCGATGAAAAGATGAAGAGATTCACAATCCCAGCGAAACCGGCGACTGTTCTCGTCAAAGTCGAGGAGCAGGAAGAGTTCGACGCCGAAGAGCAGGCGAAAGCTCCCGAAGAAGGGGAAGATCTCTATTATGAGGGAGAAGAAGAGGAGGAGGAGCAGTCGATCTACGGCTCGGCACCGTCGACGCTAGAGCTGGAATGGCAGGACCTCGACGCCGAAAACCCAGAAGAGCCCGTAGAGACATATCCTTCGAGGCCTTCGCCGCCAGATGATATTGGGGCGTACAACATGGTCGTCAAAAGCGCGACTGCAGCTTTTGGCGTGAAACTAGAGGAGGAGAAACCGAAAGCAGATTTTCTACTCTAAACACTGCTACCCATCCAAACTAGGAGCCAGTTCCTCCCCATGCTCCAAAGTGTGATGAACCAAGGGAAAGAGGCGTTCAAGGACCCAGCAACATGCTGATCCATCACGCCCAGAACAGAAAAGAAATACAAACACTCCTCACAGGACCCTCCGTATATCAAGGGATCTGTCACTGCTGACTCCATTATTGCATCCACGGCCAGAAAAAGGGCCAATGTCCCGGCGACCTCGGGGCCACCTCCTGACAAGGAGAGCAGAAGGATGGACCTCACTGGAAGGAAAATAGAGAGGAACGCCGCAAATGCGCTACTGAACAGGCACCAGTACCAACATTGGGACGAGATGGGGGACCTAATCAAACATCTTCCCGAACAATACCAACAAAGGGCTTCCCATCTAGTGGAAGAGGGGAAGAATATAGCTAACTCATGGCTTAAGACCGCATTGGACGGTGCAGAGACATCAAGCAGACTGATGGCGATAGGAATCACTGAAAGGAGGCAGGCCTGGCTCAGAATTTCAGGATTCAAACAAGAGGTCCAAAATATTATACTGAATACCCCTTTCAACGGAGAGACACTGTTTGGGGCACCGGTGGATGAGAAGCTCACCCAACTCAAAAAAGAGAATGAGACGGCAAGGTCCATGGGGGCCCTGCAATTCAGGGGGATGAGAAGAGGTACCCCGACTCGGAGAAATTACGGAAGGGGAGGTAACCAGCTGGGAACATCACACCAAAGTTTCCAGCAAGGCGAGAGCCACGGCCAACAGGGGCAGCAGAAACAAAACTGGCAGTACCAGCCTAGAGGCCAGTCCTTTCGCGGTAGGTGGAACGGACGAGGACAAAGAGGGGCAGACCAACCCACCTCAAAGTGACTTTGCACGAAGAAGATGGCTCACCCACAATATACCTCCGAGGGTGGAGCACAAAAAGAACAAAATGGAGGGGGTACACAAACCAAACACCTACGAGCATGCAACACCAGTAGGCGGAAGACTGAGGCTTTTGCTCCGGGAAGGGCAAAAAATAACTACAGACAAATGGATACTCAACATCATTCAGTACGGATACTGCATAGAGTTGGAAAGGAGCCCTCCAAACAGAAAAACAAAAAGAAGGGAACACTCAAGACTGGAGCTAGCACAACTCGCAGAGGAGGCACTACAGCTGCTCCAAAAGGAGGCCGTAGAACCAGTACCTTCTCAAGGAGAGGAACAAAGGAGTGTACTCAAACTACTTCCTGGTACCAAAGGTGGACGAGACACTAAGACCCATCCTGGATCTACGGTTCCTAAAGAAGTACGTAAGGACGCAAAAATTCAAAATGACATCCCTACAAGAACTACTCCCACAGATGGGAGACGGGGATTTATGTCCACAGTGGATCTCAAAGACGCCTACCTGCACATCCCAATGAACAGGCAGCACAAAAAACTGTTAAGGTTCACAATCAACAAAGATCACTACCAATTCACAACCCTGGCATTCGGGCTGAAGTCCGCTCCAAGGGTTTTCACAAAATGCCTTGCAGCGGTAGCAGCGTACCTGCGAAGGGAAGGGATTCATGTGTATCCTTACCTCGACGACTGGCTAATAAAAGCAAGTTCACGCGAAAAATGCGGGGAACACGCACAGCGGGTCACAAGGACACTAACGAACCTGGGGTTCTCAATACACTGAGGGAAATAATCAATGAAACCAGAGCAGGTGAAGATATTCCTGGGGGCACATATCAACACCATAGACAGAATGGTGATGCCCAGCGACAAGAGAACAATAGCACTGCTGAAGGAGACGCGCCTCTAACAGAAGGGGCAAGCTCTGACAGTGAGAACAGCGAGCAAGACCATGGGGATGATGGCGTCATGCATCCACCTAGTCCCCAATGTACGGCTTCACATGAGACCATTCCAGGAATTACTGCAACAGCAATGGTCACAGGCAAGCGGAAGTTGGGAGGATCTAGTGGTTGTTACGCACGCAGTGCAAGAGGAGATAGCATGGTGGAACAGGGAGAACATAACTATAGGAAAGCCCTTGACACCACCAAGCCCAACTGTGACCATCACCACAGACGCATCCCAGATAGGATGGGGAGCGCACATGAACAAGCTCAGAGTGAGGGGTCTGTGGACTCCAGCAGATGCGGTCAGACACATCAACTACCTGGAATTGAAGACCGTACTGCTAGCCCTGAAGGCCTTCCAGAGGCAGCTATCCAGCAAGAAGTGTTGATGCAGACGGACAATACTACAACAATGTTCTACATCAACAAGCAGGGAGCAACACAATCGTTCCCCCTTTCCACTCTGGCACAAGAGATTTGGAGATGGGGCATCCCACTGAAAATAGACCTGCTGGCCATACACCTACCAGGGAAAGACAATGTGGAAGCCGATTGGCTCAGCAGGCAGACCTCGGCATCCCACGAGTGGGAGCTCAATGGACAGGAAACACAAAGGCTATTCAAAAGGTGGGGTACACCGACAATAGACCTGTTTGCAACACACCTGAATGCAAAATGCCGAAACTTCGCATCCAGACAACCAGAAAAAGAATCCCAGGGGAATGCCCTATGGATAAGTTGGTCAAGGACATTTGCATATGCTTTTCCACCAATACCACTGATACAGAGGATACTCAACAAGTGCAAGACCAGCAACATGACAATGATCCTGGTGGCACCACAGTGGGCAAGACAGACATGGTACTCACAAATATTGGAAATGGCACAGGGACCTCCACACAAATTCGCAAAAAGAAAGGGCTTGCTCTCCATGCAGAACGGAGAGGTTCTACACCCAGAGCCAGAGAGCCTCAGACTGGCAGCTTGGCTCCTGAAGACCGTTTGCACACCTTAAACGACCTCAAAGCACTATGCGAGTGCTGCGGGAGGCAAGGAGACCACCAACAACGAAAATGTTATGGGGAAAAGTGGAAATGGTTCACAATGTGGTGCAGCAAAAATAAACTGCAAAATAAATTGACATGGGAATCAACGGTGCTTAGATACCTCACACACCTGCTAAAGGCTAATTTATGCCCATCCTCGCTGAGGGTCCACCTAACGGTGATTGTAGCTTACACACGAGGTGAGACAGGAGGGAGTTTCTTTACATCTGAAAGAAACACGTTAGTTAGATTCCTCACCTTAGAATATCCCCAGGCGTCAGACTGGATCCGGAAGATTTTTCGTCAGCAATACCCCTTGCGCGTCGCTAGGCGTCGTCTGCGGCTCTGCGTCCGTCGTCGGCGTCGTGCGCCGGAATGACGTCGTCGGAGTACTTAGACGCCGCCCTCGCGCGCTGACGTCAGTTCTTCTTTTTTCCGCGCCAGTAAGCGCAGATCCGGGAGAGCTACCCCTTTAGTCACTTTTTGACTAACTTTTTCGATCCTTTTTGATCTTGTCTCGACCCCGGTGCCGGTACGATGCCTGGTTTTAAAGCCTGTGCTGACTGTAACCGCCTGATGTCGGTTACGGACCATCACCGCCGGTGCCTTTACTGCCTGGGCCTCGACCACGACGCGGAGTCGTGTTCGGACTGCAAGGCCCTGACCTCGAAGGCTAGACGGGAGCAGTCCCGTAAGCTTCTCGAGATTCGCCACTCGGCCCCGCGAGCCTCTCGATCCCGGTCCAGGAGGAGGTCCAAGGATCGGTCGCGGAGCCGCAGCCGACGTCACCATCGGTCGTCGGGTAAGTCGAAGCATTCCAAGAAGTCCAAGAGGCGACACCGCTCTTCGGACTCCCCTCGCTGGTCGCGCGACTCGGCCGAGGGTCAGGGTGGTTCCACCCCCGCGGCTCCGGCGGAGCCGCAGGCGCCGCGCAAGTCCCCCATACCCGCCGGTCCCTGGGACTGACGCGACGCCGGCGGAGGTCAGTGCCTTCCTCTCGGCCATGAGGAGCCTGGCTCCGCCGTCGACACCCGCTGGCGCGCCTTCGGGCCCCGCGGACCCGACAGGGCTGCCTTGCCTGCCGGCGGCTCCGGCGCCGTCTACGGCTCCGGCCTCGACGCCGCAAGCGCCCGAGGGACCCGTTCCCGAGTCCCCGCCGACGCCGGTCGACCTAGTCACGCCTCCTCCGCCGGCGTCTACACCGGTACCACCCCCGACGCCGACTCCGCTCGACGTCGAGCCCCAGTTCAGTCCCGCTCCGGACCTGGCGCCGCTACGGCGTCGATGGACGCCGCTTTCGGCGCCGCTAGAGACACATTATGTCTACCGCCCGGCTCCGTTCCTTCCTCCTGTATACCAGAAATCGGATGATGGGGACAACTGGGAGGGATCCGAGGATCCTATGGCCGCTCAGGCTCCAATGTCACAGGACTGGGCAGATGAACTGGGGGAGGCCAGTGGCCTGGATACCTCTCCGGACACTGGATTCGTCTCTCCTCCGACTGTGGCTTGGGAGGAGGGCGCTGCTTTCTCTGTGGTGTTACGCAAGGCGGCCGCAGCCCTTGGGCTTGAGCTACCTGCCGTGGCTGTGAGGACTAACGTCCTCACTGAGGTGCTTCAGTCTGCAGCAAGCTCCACTGAGCCTCTGCTGCAATTCAATGAGGCCCTCATTGACGTTCTGCAGGGCACCTGGTCCAAGCCCTCCACAGTTCCTCCTGTGGACAGGAACGTCGCCAGGCGCCACCGCCCTGCTCCGGGCGACCCCAGTTTTCTGTCCCAACACCCTACCCCCGAGAGCCTGGTTATCCAGGCCTCTACCTCCCAATCCTCCTTCCCGACCGCTCTGCCGGACCGGGATTCCAAGAGACTGGAACAGTTTGGCAAGAAGCTGTTCTCTTCCCTTAGTTTGGGCCTGCGGTCTTTGAACACCGCCTGTCTTTTGGACCGTTATTCCCACTCTCTGGGATGCGGTGGAGGACGTGCTGCCCCTGTGTCTGGAGGAGGTCCGGACACGACTTACCCAGGTTCTGGCCGATGGGAGGGATGCAGCACGACACGCTATCCGATGTGGGCTTGACACCACGGACTCGCTGGGTAGGGCAATTTCTACCACAGTGGCGCTTAGACGTCATGCCTGGCTGCGGTCCACGTCATTTTCGGGCGATGTCCAGAGCACTCATGGACATGCCCTTTGATGGCACTCGCCTTTTTGGCGAGAAAGCGGACAGTGCGCTGAATCGCTTTAAGGACTCCCGGGCTACGGCCAAGTCCTTGGGCCTCTCGTGGCCAAGGAAGGGGTGCCTCCTCACGTACGCCTAGCCACCAGCCGCAGAACCAACCTGCGCCCGGTCGCGGACGTGGTTTCTGCCGAGGCGGTTCTGGAGGACGACTAGGTCAGCCCACATCCACCCCGGCAGCATCCGCCTCAAAGCCTTCCTAGTCCGAGCTTTCAGGCCCATTCAACGCCAGTGGGTGGCAGAGTTCGCCATCACCTGCTCCACTGGCGGTCCATCACATCGGACAGGTGGGTGCTGCAAATCGTCCGAAGGGGCTACTCCCTCCCCTTCGAGACGACCCCTACAGCCATGCCACCGCAGCACCACCGTATCTCGGGGGATCATTTGAATCTTCTCCACGAGGAAGTTTCGGCCCTCTTGGCCAAGGGGGCCGTCGAGCACGTTCCGAGCCCAGAAGTAGGTCGTGGTTGTTATTCCCACTACTTTCTGGTGCCCAAGAAGGGCAAAGGGGGCATGCGCCCTATCTTGGACCTCCGGAACGTCAATGCCTTCCTCCGGAAGGAACTGTTCAAAATGTTAACTTTGGCTCAGGTTCTAGCTGCCCTAGACCCTGGAGACTGGATGGTAGCGTTGGACTTGCAGGACGCATATTTCCACATCCCCGTCCTGCCGGCCCACCGGCGTTGCCTGCGGTTCACGGTGGGTCAGGAGCACTTTCAGTTCACCGTGCTCCCCTTCGGCCTTACCAGTGCCCCTCGGGTGTTCACGAAAGTGATGGCGGTGGTCGCAGCTCATCTGCGCAGATCAGGGGTTCCAGTCTTCCCCTATCTCGACGACTGGTTGTTGAAGGCGGGCTCGCCCCAGGCAGTCGTCTCCCACCTCCAGACTACAGCGGATCTCCTGCATTTGCTGGGATTTTCCATCAACGTGCCGAAGTCACACCTGAGCCCCTCTCAGAAGCTCCTCTTCATCGAAGCAGTTCTCGATTCGGCGCAGTTCCGGGTCTATCCACTGGAACAGCGGGTCCGGGATATTCAGGCCCTGATTCCCATCTTTCGGTCTCTATCCTGGGTTTCGGTTAGGCTAGTGTTGCGGCTTCTGGGGCTGATGGCCTCCTGCATCCTACTAGTGCATCACGCCAGGCGGCGCATGCGGGCTCTGCAGTGGGACCTGAAGTTTCAGTGGGCCCAGCATCACGGCAACCTGTCCGACCATGTCTTGATCTCGGAGGGCACTGCACAGCAGTTGCAGTGGTGGCTCACGGACCGCGATTGGGTCATGGGCAGAAGCCTCTCCCTTCCCCAACCGGAGCATGTCGTAGTGACGGATGCGTCCCTCCTGGGATGGGGTGGCCATATGGGAGAGGCGGAGATCAGAGGCCTCTGGTCTCCGGCGGAGTCTCGTCTCCACATCAACCTGTTGGAGTTGGGAGCGATCCAGCTTGCACTGAAAGCCTTCCTTCCCTCTGTCAGGGGCAGTGTCGTGCAGGTGTTCACGGACAACACCACCGCCATGTGGTATTGCAACAAACAGGGCGGGGTGGGGTCGTGGACCCTTTGTCAGGAGGCTCTGCGCCTCTGGACGTGGCTGGAACACCAGGGCGTCACCCTAGTGGTTCAACATCTGGCGGGCTCTCTGAACACCAGAGCAGACGAACTCAGCCGCCGGTGCATGATGGATCACGAATGGCGTCTGAACTCCGAAGTGGCGCAAGGTCTCTTTCAGCAGTGGGGAGAGCCTTGGTTAGATCTATTCGCCACCGAAGAGAACGCGCAATGTCAGCAGTTCTGCGCGTTGGAATTTCCAAGGCGGCACTCGCTCGGCGACGCTTTTCGTCACGAGTGGAGTTGCGGTCTGTTGTACGCCTTTCCGCCTATACCACTTCTGCCCAGAGTGCTGAAGAAGATCACGCACGACCGGGCCCAAGTCATCTTGGTGGCTCCGGATTGGGCACGAAGGTACTGGTATCCCGAGCTACTCAGTATGTTGACCGATCCTCCGATACGTCTGCCCCTTCGGGAGGATCTTCTGTCGCAGCAGCAGGGGACGGTCCTCCACCCGAACCTGTCCAGCCTCTACCTCCATGCGTGGAGATTGAGCGGCGGCAGTTGATGCCATTTGACTTGCCTCCTGAAGTCTGTGATACCATTCTGGCAGCCAGGCGTCCCTCCACAAAGACGGTATACGCCTGCCGGTGGAACAAATTTGTGGCATGGTGCACAGCAAAGGCTGTGGATCCCCTTTCCGCCCCTCTTTCTGAGGTTCTACTGTTTCTTCTTTCTTTGGCCCGGCAGGGCTCTGCCCTGGGCACTCAAAGGTTATCTTGCTGCCATCTCTGTCTTCTTGCGGCTTCCTGATCAGCCTTCTCTTTTCAAGTCCCCTGTAGTTACACGCTTTCTAAAAGGCATTACTCACACGTTCCCTCCTGTCCCTTTTGTAATGCCTCAGTGGGACTTGAATCTGGTCTTGACATTCCTGATGTGCGCTCCCTTCGAGCCTCTTCACAATTGTCCTCTTCGTCTTCTGACTCTTAAGACTGCTTTTCTGGTAGCCATCACCTCGGCTAGACGGGTGAGTGAGCTCCAGGCTTTATCTTCAAAGCCTCCTTTTCTGTCTGTTCATCCGGACAAGGTTGTCCTTCGGCCTCATCCCTCCTTTCTTCCGAAAGTGGTGACTCCATTTCATCTTGGGCAGTCTGTCACCTTGCCCACCTTCTTTCCGCCTCCACATCCTTCCAAAGAGGAAGAGAGGCTCCACCGTCTGGACCCAAAACGTGCGCTCTCCTTTTATTTGGATCGCACAAAGCAGTTCCGGGTGGACGACCAACTTTTCGTTGGATACGTGGGTGCTAAGAAGGGGAAAGCTGTGCACAAATGGACCATCTCTCGGTGGGTCGTTTTGTGCATCAAAATTT
Source organism: Triturus cristatus (assembly GCF_964204655.1). Taxonomy (NCBI): domain Eukaryota; kingdom Metazoa; phylum Chordata; class Amphibia; order Caudata; family Salamandridae; genus Triturus; species Triturus cristatus. Next base: position 86,459,907 of record NC_140584.1, on the reverse strand, counting down.
GTTACTCCTTGGGAAAAAAGGACCCTCCTGTTGGGCTGCGCGCCCATTCTACTTGGGCCACGGCGGCTACTACTGCTTTGGGACAAGGTGTCCCTTTGCAGGACATCTGTCAGGCGGCAACGTGGGCTTCGCTACACACGTTTGCCAGGCATTATTGCCTTGACAGCCAAGTCCGGAGGGATGGCTTCTTTGGCCGTTCTGTCCTCCAGGACTTTCTGGTGTGATCTTGGTTCGCAGACCCACCACCGGGGATGGTATTGCTTGGGTATCTATTCTAAGATGAGGAATCTAACTAACGTGTTTCTTTCAGATGAACAAGTTACTTACCTTCGGTAACGATGTATCTGTAAGAAACATTAGTTAGTTAGATTCCTCACCGACCCACCCATCCTCCCAGTTCTGCGAACTGACATCTAGGGTTAAGGTTATCCTTTTCAGGCCCCTAGATTTTATTTTTGGCACCAGTGTCGGTCTTTGCATGGCTCTGCGTTCCTGGCGCGGAAAGCTATGTACAAGAACTGACGTCAGCGCGCGAGGGCGGCGTCTAAGTACTCCGACGTCATTCCGGCGCACGACGCCGACGACGGACGCGGAGCCGCAGACGACGCCTAGCGACGCGCAAGGGGTATTGCTGACGAAAAATCTTCCGGATCCAGTCTGACGCCTGGGGATATTCTAAGGTGAGGAATCTAACTAACTAATGTTTCTTACAGATACATCGTTACCGAAGGTAAGTAACTTGTTCGTCACGAGTAGTAAAGAGATTCCTGGAAGGGGCAAAAAGAATAGCGCCATTAAAGTTTATGCCGCCTCCGGCATGGAACCTCAACATAGTCCTTACGGAACTTATGAAGGCACCCTTTGAGCCCATTCACAAGGCCTCCCTTCAAATGCTAACAATGAAGACCGCCTTTCTGGTGGCAATAACCTCACTGCGCAGAGTAAGCGAGCTGCAAGCGCTAACGCTGCAAGAGCCCTACATCCAGATACACAAGGACAGTCGTAATGAGAACGTACCCACACTTCATGCCAAAGGTGGTGTCAGCATTCCATATAAATCAGACAATTCAAATACCATGTTTCTTTCAGAACCCAGCAACAAGCGTAGAAAGGGCACTGCACACTCTAGACACTAGAAGGGCGGTGATGCACTACATCGAGAGAACCAAAGAACACAGGAAAACCAAGCAGTTTTTTGTGTCCTTCGCAACGAGCTTCCTGGGTAGACCAGTGACAAAAGGCACCATCGCACGATGGATTGCTCTAACAATACAATTCTGCCACAAACAGGCAGGGCAAGAACTATCCGAGGGGCCACGGGCCCACTCCACAAGGAAGAAGGGAGCAACAATTGCCTTTCTGGCAAATACACCCATTCAAGACATATGCCTGGCGGCAACATGGGCTTCGGTGCACACGTTCACCAAGCACTACTGCGTGGATATACAGATGAACAAGGAAGCACAAGTAGGACAGAAGGTGCTCCAACAAATATTCAACGACCAACGCTCATCTTCCACCCAGCCGCCACAGAGATAAGAAACCGCTACAAAATCTATGCACAGCATCGTGAATCCAGAAAGAATCACGCTGCAAAACGAATAGTTTCTTACCTGTCGGTGTAGTTTTGCAGCTTGAAGATCTTTCTGGATTCACTAGCGAACCCACCCACCTCTGCCAGGAAGATGAGACAGGAGAAAAAGGTGGAAGGACAAAGACTAAAATAACCAGATAATACTGAAAGGATATATAAAAGGGAAATTACTAAAACTCCTAGGGTTAAAAAAAAAAAATTTTAAAAAGAGAGGAAGGGAAAAAAGAACCCGAAGATGGCGCCCCAAAGGTGGGACTTCGGCAGGAAGCACGCCGACGTCACGAGAGGTACACCAAATGGTGGGACGTCGACGCCCACCTGGGCTACGAAAAAAATAATAATAAATAAACAAAAGAGACTACGAATCCGGACCCAACCACCAGATCGCAGAATAATGCACAGCATAGTGAATCCTGAAAGATCTTCAAGCTGCAAAACTACACCGACAGGTAAGAAACTATTCGTTTTGCAGCGTGAATCTGCTAAGATGAAGGACACCAGTAGATTTCAGGACCTAGCTTTTATTCTTACAAAGTGGGAAATCACCTGGAATTGGAAGGCTCCAGAGGGACCCCAGGTGGCGATATGGCCAAGCGAACTAGAAAGATGGGTGGGCTATGAAAGTGCAGTGCTGCTCTGCTGCTCTGAGCGGCCTAGATGTGGGCCGGGTCATTTGATATGGCCAGGGTCTGGAAGCCTCTAGTAGTTTACATGAAAGACCCAGATCTCCCAACACATGGTGCATCACCAGGTACCCCCTGGGTGTGACTCACTCTTTGTGGCGCTGACTTCCTTAAGAAGCAGGCTGCTGGAGCAGATGCTTAGATAGACTGCCACTGAACCGTAAGCTCTGATTATTTGGTACTGATTGCATTAAGAGGATTTAAACTGAAGATTAAGGGGCACGACTAGGGGTGTGGGCAGGTACTGTGAGGTGGGCTTTCAAAGTTACTACAGATGCCATTAGGTCATTGACAATGTGTACGAAGGGGCGATTATTGTATTTGATATGACTGCTTGTTTGGAGATGATGAAAATCAGTAACATTTGTTTAGGAAATAAAAAAACTTCCGTTCCAGCTGCACTCCACTCATGCAGGTGTAGGCTGAGTCGACATAGCCACTTTTCTGGCTGGTAACTGTGCTCTGATACAGCTCACTTATGTGACCAAACCTAAGAGAACAGGATATTAAGAAATATATACATTAAATATGACCGAGGGAGCTACAGACGTCCAGGACATGGTCTCCCATTTATTTTCAGAACCTCGAGAGGAGGTGGTGGAGGGACCCTCAAATTTGCCCTCTAAATTTCCTTTTTTAGGTCTCGCCTACAGTTAATTTTTGCTTCCTGTTATATAAAGACCTGTTCTGAATAATACCAGAACTTGAGCGAGGACTTTTGCTCAGCCCATTGCTTGAGATTGATTGGATTTTGTTTTTATCTAATTTGCTTTCTTCTGGTTCAGTGGCCTTCCTCCTCTTCTTGTGGTGTTCTCTCCCCAGAGCTTAGTTTTGTTACAATTGTTTTGATTGGATAATGTATATCCTTTAAATGCTTACTTTAATGTTTGCCTTAGGCACTCACCTGTTGCCTTCCAGCCGACGACTCTGTTGCTCCCCTACGTCTCCCCAGCCCGATTTATTACATTTCCTTCTTATATTTTTTACTTTGATTTTTAGGGTGGCCTAATAGCTAGAAATTGCTACGGTGCTACACCTTGCTTCAAAATGGACTTTAGTCTTTTATGCTTTTTTTTTTTATTTGCTGCTCCAAATGCTCATTTGCCATCTTGGGATGATTATTTTAAAAAGATGTTGACATTCTATGACAGCTTAATGATCTTTGCCTGCACATGTGTATTGATAAATGCACATACATCAGTGTGCTGTTGTAGGCATTTTGGCTGTTCAGCACCAGAAACCAGCATTATTTTGTCTTTTGTTATTTTGTCTTTTTTGCTGATGCAGATGTGCTTTGAAAGGAGACTTATTGGTTTTGCCAATGCTTGTTTAAGTTACGAGGCCAATACATTATTCAGTTACTCGTTTTTCAGTTTCATAGTAGAAGCATATAAATGGCATCAAACTCCCAAAACAAATTCACACTCTGTGCAAGCGTTGTGTGCATAAGATGGACGACAGAATGAACGAGTGAATCAGTTAGCTGTTAATGAACCATATTGTTGCCCACTGGGGTTTAATGGCTATGTCAAACAAGCTAAAAACGGAAGTGATGTACTGGGAGCACCGGACAATAATGACCCAAGAAATAGGAGTGAACTAATTGAAAGCAGCAGGGAGTATTTTAAGCCGTATAGCGATTACACCAGGTCTTGCAGACAGCGCATGCCCGCTGACGCTCGTCCTAAAAACAGATGCACCAGTTTGAAGGATGGTAAATAGGTGTGTAAGAACAGTGTCTTTAGCAATCTGCCAAAAATAAAATGTTTTGGTTTCAAACAAAAGGAGATCAGCATTTACGGCGAATTACAGATTTTGGCAGTGACAAATGAAAAGGACCTGCCGCCACTCTAGGCATTGACATTTGGGATTTTTCAAGAGATCCCTCAATGAGGATTAAGGTATCTGCTGAGGGACTATAGAAGCAGAAACCCCAGCACAAGGACATGGGACCACTGTCCTTAGTGCACAACACCACCACATACTGGTTGACGATGTTATTTTCTATGACAATGTGATTTTCTATGGATAGATGTACAGATCAATAAATGGATGACTTGATGGATTGCAGTGATATTTATTATATGTATCTCAACATTAAGCACACTTTTTTAATTTTCGTTCCCAGTGTCATTAAGAGCATCTTTTTTCAATTTTTTCTTTCCAGGACTTCTTGAAATACAGTGAAAAGGCGGGTCTGGAGTGTTCCGAGATACAAGTATGTTTCATGTCTAAGTGAACTTTAAATATCATTATTTTCCATTCTTTAATTAAAAGTTATGAATCCTTCTTCTAGATGATGATGTAATTCTCAAAACTAATGACTACTTACCCTAACGTCAAAAATCTGTGATTTACATACCTGGCCTACATTTTAGAGTCTCCGTTTACAGTATATCTATATTTGATGCTTGGCGGGAGAATCTTTAATTATAGGAAAAGTGTAAGGAACTCTGTACAGCTGCTTAGGCGTTAAACTTTCAGTGGTTTGATTCTCACACTTTAGATAGGGTGTTCAGGCTGCTCGTTTTCGCTCCCACCTTTGCCTATTGTACTGTGTTTAACAACACTGTTGATGCACGTTGATGTGGGTCATCTTGGTATTGGCGTACCTAATGACTTATAAGAGAGCCTGCGTATTAATAACGGACCATTTTACATGTTTTAGAGTCATTGGGCCATGTTTGATAATAGAATTTTTCAAAGGTTTGCACTTAAATTTGGAAGAGAATTCACATTTTGCATGCAGAACGTTTGTCCACTGATAAATATGATTGATGCAGTTGGAGAAGCAGCGATGATACATGGGTGTGCAACAGTTACAGAAAGTATGCATCTTTTGGAGGAATAGTCGTGTTTCCAGTGGGGCGTCACAGGTGTCGCTAGGGAAACATAGAAAAGAAGTCATAAGTTGATCCACATTTTCTGTATCTTGTCCACACTTTTACATTTTTAGACTTGCATTTAAATGAAATGGGTCTAATTGGTTCCGAAAGCATGAGAAATCTAAGAGAACACTCCTCTTTTCTTTTAGGTGTGAGGGAAGAAAACATTTCATGGAAAAGATGTTTTCCATGCAATGAAAAAAACATGGAAAAAGATAATTGTGAAATTTTACTAATGTTCTGCGCCTAGACATGCAGTTAAAACTCCACTGGGGTATAGAATGGTTAGAGAAGATGGGTGTGTGTCAGGGAGAATACAAAAATTGGGATCCTCTTTACATACACTTGGCACGCCTGTAATTAATAGCCATACCTGTAATTCATGGGTGAGTATCCAAGTATCAGGAGATTTACTGTTATTTAGTGAATCAGACCTAAAATTTATCCTTATTAATGCAACTCATTTGTTTTTTAATCATTGGCAAGATATTTTTGGCTGAAATTTCCCCTCTTGATTTTTACAGAAAGCAGTGGAGTTAATGTGCCTTGTTCCAAAACGCTGCAATGATATGATGAACTTAGGACGACTTCAGGGTTTCGAGGTAAAGTGATGCAATTTTTTTTACGTTGTATTTTCTTTTCCATCTGTAATTGTACTTCATTAACGGGAGTAAGTACCTTAAGCGTCTCTCGATCTAGAGGTGAGAAATATATATTTTTTATCTACTCAGATCTTGAGTGGGTAAATTTTTTTTATATTCCCTTTTTATAACTAAATAGCCTCAATATATTTAATTGATGCGCATAAAACTTTAATTTTTTTACATCGTGGAAATTGATGAGATCATTTGGCGCGTGGCGTTTAGTTTGGTTAATTTTATTAATTATTCCTGCTGTTTAACCAGTTCATTAAGAGCAATTTATGTTTTCAACACTGCGCCCTACCTCATTAGTTTATGGATAAGTATTTATTTGCAAACCTCCCATACAAATACTGAAGAAATTTGTATTTTGACACTCCTTGTCACTCCGAGGATGAAAATGAGTAGTTGCTTGCAAAACCGGCCGAGCTGCTGCTGGGAATTGAATTATTTTACAGTTAAGCAAGGGTGTAGGCAAGCTTTGGGTCAAGAGGTATGAATATTCTGTATACTGTGCTGGCACAATTTGGTTTGTAAAAAGTTGCAATTCAGGGAAATGGTTCCTGTGGGCAACTTTATTATTGAAAGGAACGTAAAGCTCAAGTTTTACGTTTGCCAACCAAGATTTTGTTTGTAGACTGTGAGGTAACCAAGATACAACTATTTGTTTCAAATGTAATTTATTTTAGTGTATTGTATTGGTAGTGATAGCATACTTTCCACCTCTCTTGCTGGCCTAAATTTAATGTGAGTTGTTGAGTAAGTAGCTACTTCGTATGTATTAATTATATAGAAATCCCGATCCCTAATAAAGTCACAAAGTACTCCATTTTTCATTGGGTTCCTTGGCTATGTAGGGTTTGTTATAATATAGGTCACTTAAAAGTACCGGTAGTGCCCTCATGCTTGCTTTGACGTACGTGAATCCATAATTTCAATATGGAACTCTTTAAACTGATAAGCACCTTGTTGAAAGAAGCAGCAAGATGGTAGAATAAATTAGCACACATCTCTCTCAGGAATGAACATCCCCAGGCCTCGCGCACCTCAATTAAGCATTGGAGCCCTCTGGAATGGTATGTCCATTGTTTGCAGAGGGCCATTGTAATTGCTAACCACAACAAGCCAAGTAGTTGGTCTTTGCTGTACCAGTTAACATAACATTACCTTGTCCTTTTGCTTTGGTTCCCTATGCTCATTTATGTTCCTATGGGAGTCCCTCGAGGGTAATGCTCTGGCCCACTTTGTATTCTCATTTGTCTGTCCACTAACATATAACTCCAATGTTGAAACGTCATTCCTCACATACCCTGTCTTCTCATAACCATACTGTACTTCACCACACATTGACTAGCTGTAGTATACATCTATCTTGCTCTCAATAGCATGCAGCCAGCCTAGAATGCTTCATCAACATCACTTTTTACGCTTTATTCCTCCACACACTGTCCATAATACAGCATATACCCACTTGCACCATTGTACTTTAACTATAGTATAGCCAGAATTCTTTTGGTCTAAATTATCTCTTTTGTTTGTGTTTCGCTGATGCAGTGTGTTTCTTGTGTTATTTCCTTGTTTTCCATAAAACCTGCATGCAAATGTTGAACAGGGATGCAAAAATATTGATGGACAAAGGCACAAACTGTGGCACCTTATAAAAAATTTCCAATATTTCATGAGATTTAGCAATTAACGTGGTTTTTAGCTCATGTCAGATTGGGTAGTGATATTGTTGAAGCCATGGTGTTAGGCTCAGTCTAGTCCATGCCTGCGGTAAATATTTTGTCCCCATAGTGGTTCTGGATTAAAACAACTGGTGTGATTTTGCGTTCAGGAGTGAATCCCAAATTAGTCACGTTTGTAGTGGTAAGCAATCATGCTTTTCGAATTACGATCATATCAGCAGTATGAGTTCTGTGTGGTGCGTGACAACTTGATGCTTAGGTCCTCTTCTATATGAAGTAAGTTTAGGGCCTCGACCGAGAATGTGATGTTGCCAAACTTGCTATCTTCATTAGCTTTTTCTCTTGTTCTCCAATTTCAAAGCTGATATCTCTAGGTCTGCTGTCCCATGTTCCATATTCTTGTTACAAGTTTTATTGCCACCCCTGCTGTTCTACATTTCTACCATCTTCATAATCCTTCTCTTCACTTAAATGTTTATTCTTTATACTTGATTGCCACTTTTGTTGACACGCTTGAAGAACTTTGTATTCTATTACTTCCGTCACCTGCTGTAAAAACCTTATTACAGGTCTGAAATCTCAGATTTACCAAAGTGCTTCTCCTCCTACCTAAGCAAACTGTTACACGTCACGAGGACTCTCCTTTTAATAAAAATGAAAAAAACACTTGTTTTAAATCCTTTAGCCTGAAGTAGATCGTTCCTCGCCATGACTGTGTGAGGTTGCGTACTGCTAAGTGCACAGTTAAACCACATGTGGCATATTCATGAATGTAATGCATTAGAAAGCTTATTATTGGGTGCACTGCAAGCTGCAGTAACCACTGTATCGACAGAAAAGAGACAGCACAAAGCCCTTCCCAAATAACTCTTACAGTCCTTGAGTTGTTATCTTAGAATATCAGCCTTAAATAGCGGGTGCTAAATGTAATGCATTAAAATATCGAACCCACTGGAGAGGTCTACACCCAATGGGATGATGTTTTGGTAAACTATGTATAGGAAGCAATGTTTATGTAAAAAAAAAAATAATAATGTTTAAAATATTCGGACATATCACCCTTTTTGAACAGTTTACCCTCCAGGGTATGGAGACAAAGTATCATAGCCAAACCATCATCTGGCAGGAATATTGTGTCCTTAATATGGGTGTTCATAAATATCGCCCCACTGAAGTTACTTTTAGAAGAGATACACCAGATGGAATACTTTAAATATTTGGGAACACAATTTTGGTCAGAAGAAGTTTTATGCGAACTATATTTTCATATTCAACCCCTTGAATTGTCACTCTACTCCCTATAGGAAATATTTTTACTTTTTAACTATGCGTTGTTTTATTATCCAAAGAAACATCCTCATAAGTTGCTCACCTTAGTTGTTTCAGTTGTGATATTGTTAACAATAGGTGTTCCCACTGTTCAACTATAAACGGGCGGGGTAACAATTTCACCTAGTTAGTGTTTTTCAAAATACTTGTGCTTGAATGGCAAAGATCGGGAACAAATCTTAGTGTGCAAATTCTTTACTATAATTATGCAAATGTAGAACATTTGACTGTTGGCTAATTCAAATGCATTGCCATGCGACATATTGCACACATTATGAACATAAACATACATTGTAACTGTACGTAGTTTGAGGGGCATCCTTCCCACTCACGTCCCGCCCCTTTAGGATTTTGAGCAATAGTGGGTATTACTGGGCAGTTCTGTGCAAAAAGAAATATTTGTCGTTGTTTAAGGCTTAATTGACTTTGATCGGAAACTCGCGTTATAAGGAGCTCATAACTATGATATTTTTCTTTGCGAAGGTTGAAAAGGAGAGTCGGTGGGAGGACTGGGTGGATGTAGAGGAGAGTGAGGCATTGGGTGGAAAGAATGGATGATAGATGAAAAGGGAAGGAAAAAGAGAAACCCGGATGGAGAGAAGGAAAGATGGATACAAATAAGAGGGAGAGAAGGTTTGATAAAATGGAAAAAGGCAGAAAGATGGATGGAAATTGTGTAAAGAATGGAAGGCAGGAAAGATAGAAGAGCAAAAGAATGCTTGTGCGTGCAGTGTGCATTTTGGTTGTTTCTGGGAGGCATAGAACAGTTGTATGTACCTAATCTAAAACAAAACAATAGTGACTGTGAATAGCTTTGTTTCTTTTTGTGATCTTGTGTGGTATCTTGAGTATCTGTAGTTTTGTAATTTGTCCTTTGTTTCGGTTTGACTGCAGCTGTGATGCATGCTTTTTTGGGATTCTTAATTTTTCATGTTGCATAAAATAATAGTAATCAGCCTGAGTGTGTAGCTCTTGGATGCCTAGTGATTTCAGTCTATTTTCAGGCCTTGCATTACATTTCAAATTTCCTTCTAGGGCAAGCTGTCGGCTCAGGGAAAGCTATTGCAGCAGGACACATTTTATGTGATCGAACAGGATTCCGGCATGCAATCTCGGACGAAGGAAAGAAGAGTCTTCCTCTTTGAGCAGATTGTCATCTTCAGCGAGCTTCTCAGGAAAGGCTCTTTAACGCCAGGGTATATGTTCAAAAGAAGCATAAAGGTACGATTGAACCGTGAGTGAAAATGACTACACAACGATTTTCTTTTATTCTAGTCATAAGTGGTAGTCAGCCGAAATAAAGACCACTGTTTCAGAGCATTAGAAGGTTGTCCACACCCGACAGGGTGGTCTTCTGGAAGATGTCTCATAAGAGGAAAGGAAAAACCCATGCTGTGACCTGATATTGAAGGTTCTGGCAGTGTAACTGGGAGGAAGGGAAGCGAGAAAACTGAGACTAGCAACCATGTGAGATTAGGGAGTCACCCTTTGTGTGCAGGTCCAAGCCTTGTTGCTACAGCTGAAAATTGTTCAAATGCAGGATTAAGGCACCCTTCGTAGTGACAGTGTGGACAGGGGTGCTTGGTGAAGGTCAGCAGAATAAGTGATTTTGAAAGCTTTCACTAACATTTGTCAGATCCTCCCTTTGAAACTTTGCCAGTTAATCGTGGGCTGCAGCAAACAAGCGTTTACTCAGGCAAGTTGGAAATTCAGTAGGATGCTCACGCCTGTGCCTACTGGGTTTTCTGATGCTGGGCCCTTTTTAGAATAAATGCTGGAAATACATCTTTCTTAGATTTCTAACAGGATGCCGGTTTAGCGTTGCAGTGTCTTTTTTTTCCTTTTGTTCCTGAACACCTTTTTCTTCACATTGAAAATGTTGTTTTTCTCCATTAACATATCTATTCTCCTACACCCATATTAAACAAGTTATTGTTCTATGACTGATTTTACTCTGAAAGCACGGGTACACCTACCATATGTAACAGTGCATTTGTGTGTTTGGTCAGGGTTGCAAAATGCAAGGCAAATGTTTGATTACCCACAAATGCCGACTTTGTGGGTGCAGCTAACATTTTCCATAAAGTACCGTTTTCCTGCACCCACAGCTCGCCTACTGCTCGAGAAAAGTCTAACACTATAGACTGATACTTAAACAGTAATATTTCGATTTCTATGTACACATTCATAGAAATGCTCATTGTGTGAATAAAAGTAACTGTTTTCCATGGGTACACAATAGTTTCAGGTGTAAATGTATATTTCCTTCAGCAGAAAGTAAGTTACGTCTTCAAAATGCTTGTGTATTACTATTGGCTCCTTTCATGATGTTTTTTACAATAATTTGCCCACATTTTTGGGAATCCTTCATTCTACATTTGTCAGATTTTACATTTTTACCAAACTCTGTGGAAGGGAAATGCTTGCATTATCTAAAACTTAAAATACGGAGTAATATACCTTTCAAAGAATTAAGTAATTGATTTTGAGTACTACGCATTCCTTTCAAAAGGGGTATGCACTTTTGCAAAATTATGCCTTGGTTTAAGCCACAAGGAAAATCTATGTATAGATTTTCAATTGTTTGTCTGCTGGACCGAGACATTTATCCTTAAACATTTTTAGGTCTTGTCTAGACAGCGCATCTCTTCGAGACATGGTAACACTTTGTGGGCTTCAGCCCAACCACAGACATACCATTTGTTTGCACCAAAACCTCTCTTGTATCTCATTTCTGTTTGTCCATGACATGCATGCGTCATGCCTCTTTTGTGTTTGGCCCTCCCCCAGAGCATGGACCAAGTACTAGTGTCCATCCACTGCTCCCATTTTAGGAGCTACTTTTTTCTTTGTCATTGAGCATGAGTGCTTGTGTTTTCACTTGGTCTGTCCTTCCACCCACTCTCCATTTGTGTTGCCTGTTTACCTCTCCCATCAGCCCTGAACCAAACCCTAGCAATCTATAGGGTGACGGATGTTGCAGCTATCGCGGCCTCACATCTGAACACAGAGGACTCAAACTCTGTATAAAACTATTAATGTTAGGGTGAGAAATAAACAGTCATAAACTGATCACTATGCACGGCTACCAATACTGGCGCACAAACTGCAATATAAATGTATGTACCACATATTTAGTTTCAATATATATAACCTATATAGTTTTAAAGTTATTCCTACATTCCAAAAATGCTCATTGGCTATATGCAAAGAGCCGTCCACACCCTCATTGGAGGTTTGTTACAACTTTTTATTACATGGTTTCCATTTTAGGTCAAAGCCTACCAGACGCTAAAGACCTCTCTTGGAGACATTCAGAAAGCTGACCTAGGAATGCAATCAGCCCGTTGCGTACCATTGGCTTTGTGGATTGTACTCGCAATTACTTTCGATTTGCTGGCTTTATTTGCTTTAGGCAGTCCAGCTTGAGTTAGTCTTTTCCATTGCCCAACCCTTCTTTACTTCGTTCTTCCTCAAACTCACTTTCTATAAACAGGCCTTTAAATCTTTGTTCTTATCTAGTTACGTTTACTGTGCATTCAAAGTCGGAGGTCAAAATGCACTCCAATCTAACCCACTCAACCCCAATCCAACCTCCTCCCACTCCAATCTACCCACCCCATTCAACCCCAATCTACCTTATTCGAATCCAATCTGCTCCACTTTAACTCCACCCCGATCGACCCCACTTCACTGCATTCTACCCCCACTCTACCCCATCCCTCCCTAATCCAACCCCACTCCAATCAACCCCTGTCTGTTATCTACTCTACTCTAATCCCCCAATCTACCCCACTCCATTCTAATCTACCCCACTCTACTCCACCCCAAACTACATTTCAATCTATCCAACTCCAGTCTACCCCACTCCAATCTACCCCATGTAGTCCACCCAATCTACCTACTGCACAGTATCTGCCCGTGGTGGGAGTGCTGCTGGGCGCTGACTTGGGGAGGGGCAGGGTGGCTGGTAGTAAACTACGGATTATGGCCAAATAGTGGTAAGTAAACATAAATAAAACTAATTTCGTTGCACGCGCTGCATTGCCAAATTCGATGCAGGGCGCAACGAAATTAGTTTTAATTATTTATATGTCTACTTTAACTGACCAGTTAGAGTAGGACCCAGACTGGAGAGAGGAGTTGGGGGAAGCTAGTAGTCTGGATACCTCCCTAGACCATAGCATGTTTTCTTCTCCTACCGTGGCTACGGAGGAGGGAGCTTCTTACGCAGTGGTGTTGCGTAAGGCGGCCAAGGCTCTCAACCTCAAGCTACCTATGGTGGCAGTCGGGACTTACCTCCTGACAGGTGCTTTAACCAGCAGTGAGCTCTTTGGAGCCCCTGCTGCCGTTCAATGAGGCCCTAACGGACATCCTTCTGGGCACCTGGTCCAGGCCCAGCACAGGGGCTCCTGTGGATAGGATGATTGCCCGGCGCCCCGGCTCCGGGTGATCCCACTTTCCTTTCCCAACATCCCACCCCTGAGAGCAGCTTGGTGGTCCAGGCCTCCACGTCAAACGGCGCATTCCCTACTGCACCTCCTGATAGGGAATCCAAGAAGATGGAACATCTTGGGAAGATGTTTTCTTCCTCCAGCTTGGGACTGCCGTCAGTAAACTCCGCATGTCTGTTGGGCTGTTAACCCACTCTATGTGGGATATGGTAGCGCAGGTGCTGCCCCAGTGCCCGGAGGAGGCCGGGCCGTGCTGTCCCGTGCAGCCGCCGAGGGGAAAGTTGCACATAACTGTACTATACGCTATGAACTGGACACTGGCGACTCGCTAGGCAGGACGATTTCAACGTCTGTAGCCCTTTGACGCTATGCCTGGCTGAGGTTAACTGGTTTTTCTGGGTATGTCCAGGCTACCCTAATGGACATGCCCTTTGATGGCTGTCGCCTGTTCGGCGACCTCGGGTAGGTCGCTCCCCCACGCCGCACAGCACCACCTGTGTGCAACTGTCCCTCTGCTCTCATCAGGGCCGTAGGTTCGAGGCCCCTGTGCCTCAGTTGCACTTCTGCCTGCTTGCCCCCTGGTATTGCTGTCTCCCCTCTTGTGTTTTTTTTTTTTTTTTTCCTGTGGCCCTGGTTTGTCTCCTGTCCCCTGGTCCGTTTTTCATTTCCTGTTTTGATCCCCTGTATTACTTTATCACTGTCACTGTTTAACTATTTTCTCTTGTGCCCGATTTTCCACCCGTTTCCTTCCCGTCGCTGTTTCCCGGCGGCCCCGCCCCCTGCTCGCCCATTCGCTACCTCGCACCCGCCTCCCAGCTGCTCCTCCCTCCCACCTCCCCTCATATGGCGGCCGCGCGCTGCAGGCACTACAAAGGCGCGCCTAAGGCAAGCCTGTCTGTGCCTGTCTGCGTCTGTCTGCGCCTGGACCGCGCCCAGCGCCAGAGCCCCTGGCCCACACCAACGCCACGACACCCGACTCCACTACGACTCCAGCACCCTCCTAGCACTCAACGGCAGACGATCATACACCTGCTTCCTGGCCGCCCCGAAGCGCACCCACAGACCTTTCACCTGCCGGCACTGCAGCTTCACCAGCATCCGCCCCGCCTAGCTGCTGACCAGGAAAGAACCCATCCCTCCGATGCATCCTCCTCAACACCCGATCCACCCGCAAACACGCCGTTGAACTCTGGGACCTACTAGACTCCACCTCCCCAGACGTCGCCTTCCTGACGGAGACCTGGCTGAACCCCGCCTCGGCACCCGACATCACCATAGCCGTCCCGGAAGGCTACAAGATCACCCGCAGGGATTGCAGCAACAGAGTAGGAGGAGGAATCGCCATCGTCCACAGGAACACTCTGAGTCTCGACCAACACCGATGACGCCCTCAGCACCGCGGAACACCTGCACTTCCAGATCCACACCGACCCCAACACCACCCTCAAAGGAACCCTAGTCTACAGACCCCCCGGATCCCGTCCACAGTTCAGCGACTCCATTGCTGACTTCATCAGCCCACACACCCTCGCCTCCACGGACTACAACCTCCTCGGGAACCTGAACTTCCACCTCAAGAACAACAACGACACCAACTCCACCACCCTGATCGACAACCTCGGACTCAGACAACTCGTCACAACACCCACCCACTCTGCCGGCCACACACTTGACCCCATCTTCTCCGCAAGCCCCCACGTCTCCATCAACCACACCACCGAACTCCACTGGACCGACCACCGCTGCATCCACTTCACCTTCAAGAAACCCACCACGCACCACCGCACCCAACAGATGCCTCGCCACTGAAGACCAGCTAACCGCCACCCTCACCCAGAGCCCACTCACCGATCCCACTGACCCCGACACCGCCGCCTGCAACCTCACAGTGGATCGACGACTGCACCAACACCCTCACCCCGTTAAAGAAACCCAACAGTCACACCAGCAAGAAAGCCGGCTGGTTCACAGAAGACCTCCAGGCCTCCAAGCAAACCTGACAAACTAGAGAACTGGCTCTGCGAACGAACACCGGACAGCTACGCAGCCCACAAGAACGCCACCCGCAGACACCATCACCTCATCAAATCCGCCAAAAGGGCCTCCTTCAAAGACCGCCTAGACAACAATGCACACAACAGCAAAGAGCTCTTCAACATCGTGAAGGAACTCTCCAACCTCAGCTCCAACACAGACATCCCACCTTTGCAAGACCTGTGCGACTCGCTGGCCACCTTCTTCCACTGCAAGAGTGCAGACATCCGCGACAGCTTCAACTCCACGACCGCCCCTACAACCACTAAGACCTCCGCCCCCACGACCACCACCCGCACCTACCGCATACTCTCGTGGACCAACATCAATGACGACGACACCATCAAGATCAGGAACACCATCCACTCCGGATCTGTCAGACCCATGCCCACACCACATCTTCAACAAAGACCACACAGCCATCGCACCCTATCTCCGGAAAGTCATCAACATCTCCTTCGAGACTGCAACCTTCCCGGAGAGCTGGAAGCATGCCGAGATCAACGCCTTACTCAAGAAACCCAAGGCGGACCCCAAGGACCTCAAGAAATTCCAGCCCATCTCCTTGCTCCCGTTCCTGGCGAAGGTCGAGAAGACCATCAACAAAAAACTGACCCGCTCCCTCGAGGAGAACAGCATCCTGGACCCTTCCCAGTCGGGGTTTCGCAGCAACCACAGCACCGGAACTGCTCTCATCGCCGCCACCGATGACTTCAGGGCCCTGCTGGACAGTAGAGAAACAGTGGCCCTCATCCTCCTGGACCTGTCAGCCGCCTTTGACACGGTCTGCCACCGCACACTATGAACACGCCTCCATGACGCTGGGATCCAAGAGAAGGCCGTGGACTGGACCACCTCCTTCCTCTCTGGCAGAACAGAGCATCCGCCTTCCCCCCCCCCCCCCCTTCTGCTCCGAAGCCACCGAGATCATCTGCGGTGTACCCCAGGGCTCATCCCTCAGCCCTACGCTGTTGAACATCTACATGGCACCGCTCACCCACGTCGCCCGACTGCACGACCTCAACATTATCTCCTACGCCGATGACACCCAGCTGATCCTCTCCCTCACCAAGGACCCACGCACTGCCAAAACCAACCTCCACGAAGGAATGAAGGCCGTCGCCGATTGGATGAGGAACAGCCGAGTGAAGCTGAACTCTGACTAGACGGAGGTCCTCATCCTCTGATCCATCCATTCGGCCTGGGATGACTCCTGGTGGCCGACCGCTCTGGGAACCACTCCAACACACACCGACCACGCACGCAACCTAGGGGGTCATCCTCGACTCTACCCTCTCCATGACTAAACAGGCCAATGCCGTCTCTTCCTCCCTGTTTCAACATGCTCCGCAGGATCTACAAGTGGATCCCCACCGAAACAAGAACGGTCACTCAGGCCCTCGTCAGCAGCAGGTTGGACTACGGAAACGCCCTCTACGCAGGCGCCTCGGCCAAACTCCTGCGACAACTTCAACGCATCCAGAACGCCTCGGCATGCCTGATCCTCGACATCCCTCGCCCCAGCCACATTACTCCCCACCTGAGAGACCTGAACTGGCTCCCCGTCAACAAGAGGATAACCTTCAAGCTCCTCACCCACGCACACATGGCCCTCAACAGACCACTCCGCTTCTACACCACCACCTGCCAGCTACGTTCCGCCGACCTCGCCCTCGCCACAGTCCCCTGCATCCGAAGAGCGACCTCCGGCGGCAGATCGTTCTCCCACCTCACCACCAAGACCTGGAACACCCTCCCCACCCACCTACAGCAGACCCAAGACTGACCTTCCGAAGACTCCTCAAGACCTGGCTCTTTGAGCAGTAGCAGCACCCCACACCCCGAGCGCCTTGAGACCTTCACGGGTAAGTAGTGCGCTTTATAAATGACATGATTGATTGAACGCGCTAGAGCGCTTCAAGGACTCTCGGGCTACGGCCAAGTCCTTGGGCCTCCACCACCTGCCCTGTGCAGTCTACTTTTCGCCCCTTTTGTGGCTACTGAAGGGGTGCCCCACAACGTTCCACCCAGAGCCATAGGCCGGCGCAAACTGTTCAGCCCCTGTGCGGCCGGGGATGTGGGACCCATCGCCATGGGTCTGGGGGCCAGCGAGCGGGCCAGTCCACCACCGCCCCCTCTGCAGCAGCCTCCTAGTCCGACCTTTCAGGACTACCAATCGCCAGTGGGCAGCAGAATTCACCATCACCTCACCCACTGGCGCACCATCACGTTGGACAGGTGGGTTTTGCAAATAGTCCAAAGGAGCTACTCCCTCCCCTTCAAGACTACCCCTCCATCCATGCCACCTCAGCACCATCGCATGTTGGAGGACCATCTGGCCCTTCTCCAACAGGTAGTTTCGGCTCTCTTGGCCAAGGGAGCCGTCGAGCGAGCTCTTGCCCCAGAAATAGATCGTGGTTGCTAATCTCACTACTTTCTGGTGCCCAAGGACAAAGGCCTGCGTCCTATCTTGGATCTCCAGAATGTCAACCGCTTCCTCCGGAAGGAGAAGTTCAAAATGTTGACGCTAGCTCAGGTCGTGTCTGCCCTCGACCCTGGAGACTGAATGGTAGCGTTGGACTTGCAGGACGCTTACTTTCACATCCCCGGCCTGCTGGCATACCGGCGTTACCTGCAGTTCACGGTAGGCCACGAGCACTTTCAGTTTTCCTTGCTCCCCTTTCGCGTTACCAGCGTCCCTCAGGTGTTCAAGAAAGTGATGGCGGTTGCCGCAGCTCATCTGCGCAGATCAGGGGTTCCAGTCTTCCCCTATCTCGACGACTGGCTGTTGACGGCGGGCTCGCCCAGGCAGTCGTCTCCCACCTCCAGACTATGGCGGACCTTCTGCACTCGCTGGGGTTCACTATAAACATGCCGAAGTCACACCTGATTCCCTCTCAGAAGTTCCTTTTCATCGGAGCAGTTCGGGACACAACGCAGTTTCAGGCTTATCCTTCCGAGCAGCGAGTCTGGGATATTTGGGATATGATTCCGATCTTGCAGCCTCTATCCCGGGCTTCAGTCAGAATGACCCTGAGGCTGCGGGGCCTCATGGCCTCCTGCATCCTGCTGGTGGATCATGCCAGATGGCATATGTGGGCTCTGAAGTGGGACCTGAAGTTCCAGTGGGCACATCAGGGGAATCTGTCCGATTGCGTTCAGATCTTGGAGGGCACTGTACGTCAATTGCAGTGGTGGCTAACAAACCAGCATTGGGTCAACGGCCGATTCCTCTCCTGCCCCCCCCGCCCCACCAACCAGAGTACGCAGTGATGATGGATGCATCACTTCTAGGGTGGGAGACGCATGGGAGAGGCGGAGATCAGAGGCCTCTGGTCTCTGGCGGAGTCTGGGCTCCACATCAACCTTCTGGAGCTTTGGCCGATCCGTCTTGCACTGAAAACATTCCTTTCCTCTGTCCGGGTAAGAGTAGTGCAGGTGTTCACGGACACCACCACCGCCATGTGGTACTGCAATAAATAGGTCAGGGTGTGGTCGTGGACCCTATGTCAAGAGATTCTCCATCTCTGGACATGGCTGGAACATCAGGGCATATCCATGGTGGTTCAGCACCTGGCTGGTCCACTGAACGCCAGGGTGGATGAACTCAGCCACAGGTGCATGATGGATCACGAATGGCGTCTTCACTCAAAGGTGGCGCAAGGTCTCTTTCAGCAGTGGGGAGAGCTTTGGTTAGATCTGCCACCGAAGAGAATGTGCAAAGTCAGCAATTCCGCACTTTGGAATTTTGAAAGGCGGCACTCACTAGGAGATGCTTTTTGTCGCAAGTGGAGTTGCGGTCTTCTATTCACCTTTCTGCCTATACCGCTTCTATTTATTTTACGGAGTTTATATAGCGCAAACTTGACCCGAATCGGGTGTCAGAGCTCTTTACATAGCACCAGTTGAGATACATGGAGACACATTCATTTTTGTTAGGCACGGGGAGATTAAGGGATTTGCCCAGAATCACAGGATGTTCTGTGTCCTTGCGAGACTCAAAACCCAGATTCGAGGTCGACCGCCCTAGCCATTAGGCCAACTCCTCTCCCTCTCCTATCGCTATAAAAATGCATACTAATGATTCATTGATGTATATATTTTTTTATATTTTCACAAATATTCGCGACGACGTTGATAGTCACAATGTCCCCGTGATAGTATACGGGGCTGCGCTGGCGGATGCGGCGCAGTCTCGAATATTGCACGCGGTTAAAAAAACAAAACCATTTTGGACATATAACTTCTCTTCCAGGGGATCCTCATCAATAGTCATAAGCATTAGAATATTCCCGCCCATGTGCGGGATCCCGGAAACAGTATATTATATGTGCCCCACATATACATATCCATACATATATACCTATATGTATACACTAGCAAATGCAGCCCCTAACACCCTAGAGCTGAATCATGCTGTAAGGAATTTCCACTACACATTAGAAAAAATAGCATTATAAACATGAGAAACAACATTATAACTTGTTTGGAAACTGTTTTAATGCTTAGAAAACAGCAGAAATTCTTAGAAAACACTGAAAGCATAGGAAGCTCCCAGGCTGCATTGCAAATACCCAGTCTAAAAAGACTGAAAAGCTAACTCATAGCTGTATAGTAAAAACTGACACCGTGCCTTTAAGGCACACCTGACCCCCACCTTCCCATCATGCCTCAGGGGTGACAGTTAGGTCAGTTGTTCTTTCCGGCTCCTTCTAGAAGGATCCTGGCAACAGAGCTCCACTTTTTTTCTGAGTTTGTCAGAAAATATTGTCTATTTTTTCAATTCTTTTTCCCTTACTTCGACGTTTCACAGCTAAGTCAGTAAGAGGCTGCCTTTTTTTAGGCTTTTTTGGGCATTTTTTCCACTTAAAATGCCTTCTCTTTTCGATCCTTGCCCTGCCTGTGGCAAGAAAAAGGCCGCGACTGACTCTCACAGGGTCTGTATCCTGTGTCTGCCGGAGGACCATGATTCCAGCACATGTCCTCACTGCCAGGGCCTGTCCAAAAGAACTTTGAAGGACAGAGAGCGAAGTCTCGCTTATGGCCTGGCACAACCATCTAGAGGCCGATCTCCGGTGAGGAAGGGCTCCAAGAGGCATAAAAAATCATCTAGAAGCAAGTCCTCTCGTCCTTCCGCCTCAGCGTCGGGCTCGGCGCTGGGAAAAGATGTTCCGGTAGGTCATATTTCGAAAAAGAAGTTCTCGACAGCGGGCTCGCCGTCGAGAGCAGGTACGACGTCGACGTCGAAGTCCAGACCGCCATCGGCGACGATCGGCGTCGAGATCCAGAGCGGCGTCGAGATCCAGATCCTCTCCGCCGTCGTCAACCCGGCGACGTTCGGCGTCGAGAGGCACCCCCCCTCCGCCGTCGTCAACCCGGCGACGATCGGCGTCGAGAAGCAGGGAACCTCCGCCGTCGTCAACCAGGCGACGATCGGCGTCGAGGAGCAGAGAGCCTCCGCCGTCGTCAACCCGGCGACGATCGGCGTCGAGGAGCAGAGAGCCTCCGCCGTCGCCAACCCAGCGGCGTTCGGCGTCGAGGAGCAGGGACCCTCCGCCGTCGACATCTCGACGTCGATCGGCGTCGAGGAGCAGGGACCCTCCGCCGTCGTCAACCAGGCGACGACCGGCGTCGAGGAGTGTCACCCCTCCGTCGTCGAGGGCACCATCCCCACCGTCGTCGAGGCTTCATCGACGTTCGACGTCGAAGCAGCAGGATCCTCCGCCGTCGTCCTCCAAGCGGCGTTCGGCGTCGAGGTTGGCATCGGTATCGACGTCGAGAGTGGCAGCATCTCCGCCGGCGTCCCCGCGGCGTCCGGCGTCGAGGGAGAGAGAGCCTCCGTCGTCGGCTTCACATCGCCGCTCGACGTCGAGGCGGCAGGCTTCGCCCACGGAACATGGCCGCCGGTCCACGTCGAGACGGCGTTCGACGTCGAGAGAGTCCCAGCGAGACAGGAGAGGACACCACGGATCGTCGTCAAGACCGCGCTCGACGTCGAGACAGGCCTCAGACAAGTCGGTGGTCCTGGTTACGGAGTCGGCTTCTCGCCACTCCTCCTCCCACTCAGAGGCCTCTCCACGACCAGCAAAGCCACGAGAACCTGCAGCTCAACCCCGTAGGTCTTCTCCTCAGACTCAGACCGTTACTCTGTCGCCCAGATGGCTACTACCAGCACATCATTGGCTAGACTCAGGGCCTACAAGGAGGATGCGGGAATACATCAGCCCAGTGCATGATTCTCCGCTGCAACGCCTGGTGGCGGCTGTGGACAGAGCTAGTCCCCCCAGGCCAGCACGTCCGAGATCTCCGGACTACAGGCGACGCAGATCGCGCTCCCCCAGACGGGAGGAGCGTTCACCTGGGTCAAGGGCGCGTGATCATCACCGGAAGCGCAAAAGGACTCCATCATCGTCCTCTTCCTCGTCCTCCAAGTCCTCCATCAGAAACTATTCTCCCACGCTCACGGACAGCCCAGTGTCCAGGGTCTCTCCCGTAGACGACATCAACACCTACCAGGAAGTGTTGCAGCGGGGAGCACTGAAGCTGGGGATTGAGATGTCAGTCCCCCAAGTCACAACCTCGGTGATTTTTGAAACACTTCACCAAAAGTCTGCCTCTCGTCCGCTGCTGCCTTTGGTCCCAGGAATCATGGAACCAGTCATGGACACTTTTCTCACCCCGGCGACTGTCAAAGCCGTTCCGGCTCGTATCCTAAAAAAATACAAGCCAGCTACCTCTGACCCCGTCTTTGTAAAGACAGACCCACCTGCGGACTCCGTCATAGTGGCAGCTGCCAGGAAGGGTCAGACGGCGTCGGCCTCCTCCTCCGTCCCTCCAGACAAGGAGAGCAGAACCCAGGACTCATGGGGACGCAGGACCTGCTCTTCGGCGGCGGCAGCCCTCAAGATCTCCAGCGCGGCGGCGCTTCTGGGCAGGTACGATAGGGCCCTCTGGGATTCGATGGAACGTTTCAAATCCAAGCTGCCCAAGGAGGACCAAAAGGACTTTGAGGAGATTGTTACTGAAGGGGCACTGGTGGCTAATCAGTCGATTAGCACAGCGGCGGATGGTGCGCTAATATCAGCCCACTCTTATACACACGGCGTCTGCGCCAGGAGGTCGTCCTGGTTGCGTCTGACAGGGCTCAAGCCAGACGCACAGCAACGGATTTTAAACCTCCCGTTCTCTGGCAACTCCCTCTTCGGCACTCACACGGATGAGGAGATGGGGCGCATGAAAACTGAGCTGGACACTCTCAAAGCCGTGGGCTTGGAGAAGAAAAAGGAGTTCAAGCGCCGTTTTCGACCCACCCAACGCAAGGGGCCTCAACAGAGGGTTCAAACCCCTCAGTGGTCTCAGAGCAAACCCCAAGGGAAAACCCAGTTTCGAGGCGGAAAGTCTGGCAGAGGCAGAGGTGGACACCAACAACAGTCCTCCACTGCCACAAGAGGAGGAAAGTCATGAGCTGTGGCTTCCTCTACGACCGTTGCCCACTCCAGTGGGAGGAAGTGCGTCGCAACATCTAGCAGAGTGGGTCAGCATCACAAAAGATCGCTGGGTGCTGAATATACTGCGTCATGGATATGCGCTACGTTTTCGAGCGCTTCCCAGAGACATCCCGCCAAAGAGGTCCCGTCCTCACCACCTAAACCTACTCAAGCAGGAAGTGAGGTCCCTTCTGCAAAAGCATGCCATAGAAAGGGTTCCTCCTTCACAGGTCGGAAAAGGAGTGTACTCCCGGTACTTCCTGGTGCCCAAGAAAGATCAAGAGCACAAGTTTCGGCCGATTCTGGACCTTCGTCTCCTAAACAAAGTCATCGTCAAGGAGAAGTTCCGTATGTTGGCGCTTCACCAAATATGTCCACATCTACAAGTCGGAGATTGGATGTGTTCGGTGGACCTCCAAGATGCGTATTTTCACATTCCAATAGCAAAGCATCACCGCAGGTACCTGCGGTTTGTGGTTGGAGACAAGCACTACCAGTACAAAGTGCTTCCATTCGGACTCAAGTCGGCCCCGCGAGTCTTCACCAAATGTATGGCAGTGGTGGCGGCCTGCCTACACAAGCAGGGTCTCTTCGTCTACCCGTACCTGGACGACTGGTTACTGAAGGCTCCAACCCAGCAACAGGTGAAGAAAGACTTCCAAATCTGTCTAAGGCAGTTGCACGCTCTCGGCCTTCACGTCAACATGGCGAAGTCCGTGCAGCGGCCTACTCAGTCCATCCACTACCTTGGCTCCGTTCTGGACACAAGCGTGGGAAGAGCGTATCCTTCGGAGGAGAGACTGTCTTCAATGAAGAAAAAATGCAGGCTTATGCAGCAGATGCGGAGGCCGTCAGTTCGGCAGGTAGCATCTCTGCTGGGTTCCATGGCGTCCTGCATTTTTCTGATTCCCCACGCCAGGCTGCGGATGAGACCTTTGCAGCAAGCTCTGGAGGATCAATGGGATCAGTCCACAGGTCGTTGGGGAGATCGGATCTCTCTCCCCCAGGTAGCGAAATCTTCCCTAACATGGTGGACTCGTCAGAACAATCTGTTGGTGGGAGTCCCGTTTCACCAGCCACTTCCGGTGCAATCAGTGGTGACAGACGCGTCGCTACAAGGATGGGGAGCCCACATGGGGTGCCTCCAGATACAAGGTCAGTGGTCTGCAAAAGAACAGGGCTACCACATAAATATGCTAGAGCTTCGGGCAGTCCACCTTGCTCTAAAAGCGTTCCTCCCAGCAATCGAGACCAACTCAATCCTGGTGCAGACCGACAACACCACGACCATGTTTTACCTGAACAAACAGGGCGGGACTCGGTCACGGCCCCTCTCCCTGGAGGCGCAGGCGATCTGGCACTGGCTGCTTGCCCGGAACCTCTCGGTGGTGGCAGTACACCTTCCAGGGGAATTGAATATCAAGGCAGACGCACTCAGCAGGCATTTCGAAGATCAGCCCGACTGGGTGCTGCACGACGACGTGGTGGCGGACCTGTTCCGTTGGTGGGGTCGTCCAAACATCGATCTGTTTGCAGACGACGAAAATTCAAAATGCCACGCCTTCGCGTCCAGATTCCACCGTCCAGGGACCAGGGGGAATGCTCTTTTGATGGACTGGTCAGGGACATTTGCCTACGCCTTTCCGCCCCTGCCTCTGATTCCGAAGGTGGTATCCAAGCTGCTCAGATCCGACATGAAGATGATCCTCATAGCTCCGGACTGGCCGCGCCAGTGGTGGTACCCGGACCTTCTTCATCTCTCGGTTCGACCTCACAGGCGGCTGCCTTGCAGGCCGGACTTGCTGTCCAAGATGGGCGGGAGGATTCTGCATCCCAACCTTCCCTCACTGAACTTAACGGCATGGCTCCTGAGGTCCTGCAATACGGACATTTAGGTCTACCTCCTGACTGCATGCATATTCTCAAGGAAGCGAAGCGACCCTCCACAAGAGCGTCTTATGCGTTTAAGTGGAAGAGGTTCTTCATTTGGTGTAGGGAAAATCACCATGATCCTACAAAGGGGCAGGAGGACGTCATCCTTCCGTACCTCCTTCACTTAGCTAGATCAGGCTTGAAGTATGCATCCATCAGGGTCCATTTGTCTGCCATTACAGCTTACAGGAGGTCTCCCAGTCAACCTTCTTTTTTCCAGATGCAGGTGGTCAAGGACTTCTTGCAGGGGTTGAAAAAAGTTTACCCCCCTGTTCGAAACCATTCACCTCCGTGGGAGTTGAACTTAGTGTTATCCAAGTTGATGGGCCCACCTTTTGAGCCGATCCACAAAGCTTCTTTACAGCATCTGTCATGGAAGGCGGCTTTTCTGGTAGCCATTACATCGGCACGCAGAGTAAGCGAAATCCAGGCTCTGTGTACTAAAGAGCCGTACACAGTTTTTCACCAGCACAAAGTGGTCTTAAGGGCACATCCATCCTTTCTCCCTAAGGTAGTGTCTGATTTTCATATTAATCAGTCCATTTCTCTGCCATCCTTCTTCCCGAATCCAGCGACCCCGGCTGAGCGGTCGCTCCACTCCTTAGACCTCAAAAGGGTACTTAAATTCTACCTGGCAAGTACCAGAGGCATTAGGAAGACGGACCAGCTGTTTGTCAACTATGGCGCCATGAGAACAGGCTTCCCAGCAGCTAAGCGATCCATTTCCAGATGGATTGTTTCTTGCATTACCCTAGCCTACCAGCTGGCGAAAAGGCCCTTACCTTTGGCCCCTAAGGCCCATTCTACTAGGGGGAAAGCGGCCACAGTAGCTTTCCTGCATGACGTTCCTATGGCAGAGATCTGCAAGGCGGCCACTTGGAAATCGGTCCATACTTTTACCAGGCACTACTGCCTCGAATCCGATTCCAGGGCGGATGCCCAAGTAGGCCAAGCCTCCTTGAGGAACCTGTTTGGGTAGCTGAGCTATCTGAGCATACTGTCCCTTCTCTGTTTTTTTCTTTCCTTTGCCCGCAGGGAGATGAGGTGAGGCTCGCTATTCTATTCTAATGCTTATGACTATTGATGAGGATCCCCTGGAAGAGAAGGATTAGTTACTTACCTGTAATCCTAGTTCTCTTCCAGGGGTATCCTCATCAAAGTCATAAGCAACCCTCCCGCCTCCCCGGGCAAAGGTGTGATAGTTTTCAGAGGTTATTATTTTCTTTGTGCCATGACTTTTCAGTCTCCGCAAAGAACAACTGACCTAACTGTCACCCCTGAGGCATGATGGGAAGGTGGGGGTCAGGTGTGCCTTAAAGGCACGGTGTCAGTTTTTACTATACAGCTATGAGTTAGCTTTTCAGTCTTTTTAGACTGGGTATTTGCAATGCAGCCTGGGAGCTTCCTATGCTTTCAGTGTTTTCTAAGAATTTCTGCTGTTTTCTAAGCATTAAAACAGTTTCCAAACAAGTTATAATGTTGTTTCTCATGTTTATAATGCTATTTTTTCTAATGTGTAGTGGAAATTCCTTACAGCATGATTCAGCTCTAGGGTGTTAGGGGCTGCATTTGCTAGTGTATACATATAGGTATATATGTATGGATATGTATATGTGGGGCACATATAATATACTGTTTCCGGGATCCCGCACATGGGCGGGAATATTCTAATGCTTATGACTTTGATGAGGATACCCCTGGAAGAGAACTAGGATTACAGGTAAGTAACTAATCCTTCTGTCATTAACAGCTCCATTTCTCAACCATGGGGTCAGAGTATCTCCACCCTGACTCCTTATGTGGGCTTTCACACAGATTTTCAGCCCCGGAAACTGTTCCCGAGCAATAAAATGGCAGCTACAACTTTCTGTTCAGGTCCGTCCAGCCAATCAGGGCATTCCCGTTGGCATGTGCATTCCGCGATTCATTGCGAAACCTTCAGGAAATATCAGCGCCCAGAGATATCACTATAATTTGAAACTTCCATTTCTCAAACTACTGAACAGATTTACACGAACTAAGCAAAAGGAGCTTCCTTGAACCAACATCTACTCCCTGCCAAATCTGGTGTAAGTTCATTCAGCGGTTTGGGTTGTAGAGGTGGCTAAAAGTTCCTATGGGAATTAACAATACAAAAGCAACCTTATTTTGCCCCCAAATTCTCGGTCCCACTGCATCGATCACCCCCAAACTTTACCAATCAGTAGTCCCCAGGTGACATTTGTTTGGGCAAAGTTTCATGCAGAGTGGTCAAAAGACGCCAAAGTTATAACCAAGTCAAAGAATGTTGAAGATCAAGCATGACAGGGCCCAAGTCATTCTTTTGGCTCCGAACTGGGCACGAAGTCTGGTATCCCAAGCTTTTACACATGGCCATCGATCCTCCGATCCGACTGCCTCTTCGGGAGGATCTTCTGTCGCAGCAGTAGGGAATGGTCCTACACCCGAACCTGTCCAGTCTCCACCTCCTTGCATGGAATTTGAGCGGCGACTGTTGACGGCCTTTGACCTTCCGAGGTCTGTGAAATTCTCTTGGCAGCCAGGCGTCCCTCCACTAAGACTGTATACACCTGCGAATGGAACACATTTATGGCATGGTGCACAGCAAAGGCTGTGGATCCCCTTTTTGCCCCTCTTTCTGAGGTTCTCTTGTTCCTTCTGTCTTTGGTCCAGCAGTGCTCTGCTCTGAAGGGATACCTCTCAACCATTTCAGCCTTCTCTTTTCAAGTCCCTTGTTGTAAATTCATTTCCTAAGGGCATTACTCATCTTTTTCCTCCTGTTCCCTTCGTAATGCCTCAGTGGGACTTGAACTTGGTTCTTACTTACCTTATTTGCGCTCCCTCTGAGCTGCTTCATAACTGTCCTCTCGGACACCTTACTTTAAAGACTGCTTTTCTGGTTGCCATCACCTCTGCTCGCAGGGTGAGTGAGGTCCAAGCTCTTTCTTCAAAGCCTACTTTTCTGGCTGTTCATCCAGATACGGTCGTCCTCCGAACTAGTCCTTGCTTTCTTCCCAAGGTGGTTACTACTTTCCACATTGGTAAAACCATCACTTAGTACACCTTCTTTCCGCCTCCTCATCCTTCTAAGGAGAAAGAGAGGCTCCACCATCTGGATCCAAAACGTGCGCTTTCCTTTTATTTGGATCGCACCAAGCAATTCCGGGTGAATGACCAGCTCTTTGTTGGCTACGTGGGAGCAAAAAAAGGTTGGGCCGTGCACAAACGGACCATCTTTAGGTGGGAAGTTTTGTGCATCAAAGCTTGCTATTCTTTGGCAAAGAAGGAGCCTCCAGGGGGACTGCGTGCCCATTCCACCAGAGCGATGGCAGCTACCACTGCTTTGTGACGGGGAGATCTGTCAGGCAGCTACGTGGGCATCTCTGCACACGTTCACAAAACACTACTGCCTCTGGACAGTGAAGTCAGGAGAGACTGCTTCTTTGACCGTTCTGTTCTCCAGGACTTTCTGGTGTGAACTTGGTTCAAAGACCCACCTCCAGGGTTGGTATTGCTGGGGTATCTATTCTGAAGTAAGGAATCTATAACTAATTGTCGGTAACGATATATCTGTAAGAGACATAGATTAGTTCTAGATTCCTTACCGCCCCACCCCTCCTCCCTGTTCTGCGAACTGACTTCTAGGGGCAGGGAATTCCTTTCAGGGCCCTAGTTTTGTGAACCAGTGGTCGGTGTCTTGCATGGCTCTGCTCTTCTTGGGTTGAAATGTTGTGTAAAAGAACGGACGTCAGTGTGCGAGGGCGGCATCTAAGTAGCTACCACGAAGCGTCACCCTGGCGACCACGATGCCAATGACTAACGCGGAGCCGACTGACGCCACCTTTCGACTCGTATGGGTACAGCTGACGAAAAATTGTCCGGATCCAGTCTGACGCCCGGGGGTAATTCTAAGGTAATGAATCTATAACTAATCTGTCTCTTACAGATTTATTGTTACCGAAGGTAAATAACTTGTTTGTACCAGACTACACCAGGTATCTTGCTAAGGACAAGCTTGCTGATTTATGTGTGTGAGATAATTTTCTGCTAGTGACAGTTGCTTGTAGGTGCTGACACACTTTGGGCAGAGAGAACCTTGCCAGAGCTGGGCTTTATTAGATAGTGCAAAATAGAGTTGAAGTCAAACGTTCATACCTGGAGTGCTAAGTGGTTTATTTTCGCCCGGGCCATGGTCTTCATCTGTTCTTTATCTGTTGCGCTGGAAGGTTTCATTACCAGTTTGGAAAGTAACTGTTCGAAGTCTCTATTTCGCTGGCTATCATCGGAATACCTAAAGGGAGAAAGGGACTATGTTGAAACCAGGTTTGTACCTAAGGATGATACATTTACAGCCAACTCATCAAGAATGCTTGCCACTGGTTATATGCAGACATAGGAGTATTTTCTAAATTTAAAGTTCATGATAATTGAAGGCTTTGCATGGGGGTCACTTAAGTTTGTTAACTTTGGACTAAGGCAGATAATTATACCAAAAAGATGCAAAAGTAACTAAATTCCATATATTACAGCATCCTTTGATACAGGGAGACATGTGACTTTCTTCAATCTATTTCAGATGAATTACCTGATCATGGAGGAAAACGTTGATAACGATCCCTGCAAGTTCATTCTCATGAGCCGTGAGACATCAGAACGAGTGATTTTACAGGCTGCCAATGCAGACATTAAACAGGCTTGGGTACAGGACATAAGCCAGGTCCTAGAAACCCAGCGAGACTTTTTAAATGGTGAGTACATGCCTTTGCCTGTCAAGGTTGTCTATCATCCATGATCACTAGTTAGCAGCGTGCTTAAGTAATTACTCAAGGCACGGGCATCCGCCTCCATATTCAATCCTTAACCAGATATCTTTGACAAATGAGAGCATGGAAGAACATAAGAGACTACCCATGAGATTTGTAGTGCATGGAAGGACAGGATGGGGTTCAATGGAAGAAAGTACATCTTTCTTATGTCCCATATCTTTGTGATGGACTATGTTGATTGTGACGCCAGGAAGCATCAGCAAGAGTTCCAACTGTTCTGGTGTGCTATTTGTTCCAAGTGTAAAAATATAGAGTATCTGACATTACCTAATGAGAACACCCGGGACACTGCTGCTACGTTCGCTTTCATCTACTTTCTTTAATGATTTTAGCCGGTATTTTTGAAAATGTTCATATATCCTGTTTCCTGATGCATTCAGGGAAGTTAAATTCTCTTGTAGGTGGTCGAATGGACATCATTTTTACTCCTATGTAGACACTTTGAAAGCAAAAGCATTGCAAGGGAGGCACACATTTATAAGATGACTTCCAGTGTGCCTCATTTGGATGTCAAGAGAGTTGAGGACAGATGTCAGTTTGACTCGGTTAAGTAAAAAGACAGACCATCAGATCGTGTGTTAGAGGTGGATTCTGGAAGAGAACCTTGGAGTCCAACTTCACATTATCTATTTTTATTATTTTGTTTTAGGTTTTTGTGATGTATAGACTGAGCTTCAACAAGCAACTAAATGCTGCTTGTGGTCAAGAGAGTACAGTAAAGGATGCTAGTTATTGTGAGACATCTAGGAGGTTGCATACACCATACGGGTGCTGGATTGCTGATACCAAACCAAAGACGAGATGCGGTATTTGGGAGTAAAAATCGTTCCGAATATAGATATGATAGCCAAGGTCAATCTTTTGAATATTCTAAGAGATACAAAAACTAATGAAATCCTGGGATCACCTTACCTGGACTATGTTGGGTAGAGTTAATTTGATAAAGATGACAATCCTACCAAAAACAACAATCCTTTTCAACACCACCCCATTACATTTTGAGAAACAAATAATTGATAGATTTCAGCAATCTATCAATTCATTTGTGTGGGACTATAAAGCAATTAGGATATCTTGGAAAAAGCTAAGACGGAGAAGGGAAAAAGGTGGTCTCGCACTCCCAGATATTCAATATTATGCTTGGGCTTTCCAGCTAACTTATTCAAGAATGTTGTTAAAATCTCCAGATTTATCAGGAAGAGTGAAAATGTTTTTGGCCATGTTGGAACAAGCGGGACTTCCACATGAAGGCTTTCTTTTTAAATATGGAAACAAAAAGTTCTTCAAGAAAGTAAGACTGAAAGTCTTATGGAGTGCAGCTCAAGTATGGACCAGAATTAAAAAACTAACAGGTCTAGAATACCATTCAAGGTTGGCTCCATTGTGAGATAGCCCGGGGGCACCAAGCTGCCTGAAACATATGCTGGCCGTCCTTTTAAAAAGAGCAGGGTTATTGATATGGGGAGACTTAGCTGTAGAAGGCTCTCTTGCCTTGGGCATCACTTAATGTTTACAATTAAAGAGCTGATCCCAGAACCTTAAAAACCCATAGGTCTGGGGAATTCTCTGGAAGAACATTTAGAAATAAAGCTAGCAGGGAAGAAAGAGGTATCATTCGTTTATTGGGCAATTGAAGAGGCCATAGATGGGGATTTTAGATTAGCTGGTGAGTTGTGGGTAGAATCCATCCTGGAGACAGATTGGGTAGATCTGTGGCAAATTTCTTATAGCACCTTGTTCTCAGTCAATAAAGCCAGCTTGGCTGAGAAGAAACCATTACTTCACCACACATAGGGCTTATCTATCCCCAGTGAGACTTTCTAAAATGACCAATGGTCCACCTGCTAGATGCAAAAAATGCGACATGGAAAATGCCCCTGATATACATATGTTCTGGGCTTGCCCTGCCATTTCTGAATTCTGGGAATAAGTCGGGAACTCCTTAACGACTATCTTGGGATACCCAGTACAAATTTCCCTCAGGCTCCTCATTCTTGGCATATTAAGTGAAATCACAGGCCCCAAGAGGTTTTCTATTTTTTGCCATATTGCTGGCCAGATTGGAAATATGCAAGACATGGGCTGAGGCCTTACCCCCCACACACTCTGATTGGCTATCCTCCTTGCATAAAACATATAAGACCAATTTGGCCAGATTGAAAAACAGTAAGAAGAGAGCCATTTGGGATTGCCTGTTAAATTGGACTTTAGTTTAGATAGCCATTACTGTTATGTTTTGAGAAGACCATCCATATAACCCCTTATCGTCCTATGATTAAGCCTCATGGGAAGCTCTTTGACTGCTTTCTGCTGCAGCCATTTTAACCAGTATCCTCTCGTGATGGCCACTCTCACAGATTTTGGACATGCATATTCGTCTATATTTTACACACTTCTTTCTTGTAGTAACTTGGAGCCGTATCACATGCATTTTATAAGAAAAATATAGAAAACTGAGCCGGTAAAATGTATCCAGTTTCTGCTTTTTGTACGACAAGCTAATGAATATCTAGGTTTTGATCCAAATGTAGGGCTCATTAGTGGTTTCGGAAACGCAATCTTACCCCCTGGTAAATACTGATACAGCAGCGTGCTGCATATACCGGATGTGATATTGAACCATTATTCTGAGTGTCCCTCCACAAAAAGAGGCATAACTTCTGATTGGTGCTGTACTGTACAATTATTCCTTTCTTTGCCTCTTTCGGAGCAGTAGCCCCTTCAGTTTTCACTAGGCTTTTCTTGGTGAATTGGGAATTACAGGATGTGTTATGCACAACTTGTAAACCCCATTTGAACTTTTGTCAAGTTTACATCTGAGCTTGGAATGAGCTCCTTTGTCTCAAATATTTAGCATAAAGATTTGCACTGAGTGAAAAATGTAGCATGCTGATTTTGACGCTTGTGGTGCTAACCTAATAAACCACAAAATAGTTTTGTTCCACTTCTCAAATGTGACTAACGAAAACATATAGATCCAAATTGTATTTTATACCATTCTTTACCATGTTAGCAAAAACATAGTAAACAACGATGTTTAATAAACATATCACTTTCCAAACTAACTTACTTTTATCTGAGCACTTAACTTGCACCAAATAAACATGGCGTCAGTTGTGCTTGGAAGTGTCTACTCCATGCTTTATTTCCAATACGAATCTAAGAAAGAGTGGCCTAAACAAATATAATAGTTTTTAGGAGACAACGTTAAACACATTAACATCAGTTTTTCATAAACCTAGAACTGCATAATGCTCACATTATGCCATCCTAAGGTTTGAAAAATAAGCAGAGTTTTCAAGTTCAAAAGTACCTGCCATTCATTACATAATGTATTGCCAACAAAGCTTACATTACATGAGCCTTATTGAAATGTGAATGAATCAGTAAATAGCCACAACATATTAATACCAACTTGTATCCTTGGCCTTAGTGAATCTTCCCAAATGTCAAATAGTCTCAGCACCCTTCCCCACAAAACGAAAGACCCGAGCCTGTTTACTCCTTGATTATACCTAAGATGCTTCCTATTGTAGTGCGTCCCGCCTGCCCAGTTAGTGTCTGGATGATACCAATTAGAGGGAAAAGCAAGGGGTTCTTTGTGTTTTTAACACAATATAATCACAAATGATTTAACATGCCAAACTGCAATTTCAGGACCTTATGTTAGTGGTGGGAAGTTACCATTTACACTGCTTTTGCCATATTGACAAGTTAATGAATTTAAAATATCCCTACATGAGTACTACAGGCTTCATTGAGAAGAGGACAGTCGTCAAAAACTGTCAGATGTTCCATCTGACCTCCACTCTGTTCCCTAGCCTCATTTTAAATTTCAGGGAAATGTGGGGTTCAAGAGTTTGGAGCTGCTGGTAGCTTCATTGTTGTGAAAGCCTTGTGGTGAAGTCAACGCCAGCAGGAATGGCATTGCTTCTAGTGACATGCCCGTCGGCAACCATTGTTTCTAGATTTGCTATGTCAGCCTCAGTCTTCAGGGTCTGTGATTTGAAATAATATAAATGAAGGCAGTCCAAGTGGAAAGGTGGTCTTTCTGCCACATTTTTCCCCTCTATGCCAGTTTTTGTCTACTGCAGAGGCGGACAGCTCTAGATTTGTTAACCGTGCTGGGGTGGTTGAGGTGATGTCTCCTCTGCACATGTCATATGGCTGCTTACCCATTAAATATAAAGATCTACTTTTGCAAACTTAGTAGGCAAGAACAAATAGTCAGTTACCCCACATGAGCTTAAGCAGCACTTTAAATCTCATGCTCCTCTCTCATAGTAAATTTGCTGAAAAGATTTCCCAGAAACTCCTTCATCAGCATTGTCCTCCTTGCCTAGTGCTAGCTTATTTCATATGTGAGAGACTTTGAATAGTGACTGCCGGGGGAGCTGATAATAGTCCATCACACCACTCTTCGCATAGCTATAGAAACTTTCTTTTTTCAAAGACCTTACTGCTGTTTTCAAAATAAAGCAGTTGTTATACTAATTCTTCGTTTTTTTCTGTCTTTTTCATTCTTCCGTATAACTCTGTGCTTTTCTTCCCTGAACGCGTGCCTTCATTTCCTTCTCCTAGTAAGTCTGTTTTCTACCTCTATTTGCATCTGTGAGCTATGGCAGTAACCATGATGTGTCCAATCCACTCCATTACTATGCATGTATCACTCCACTTAAGCATCAAGGGTGGGCTCTAAAATGCAACTCCAGCGCACAGTGTTTGTGATTGTTCTTGAGGAAACCTGTTAGTCTCACTGGGCTGTAAAAGCTAACCGCATGTACACTTTGATCCTCCACAGAAGAGCAGTAAGGCCTTGTCAAATACACTTATGAATATTAAGGTGCCCTCTCATTGGAAGCAAGTACATTGAGCTGTTGCCCTATTTACCAGATTTGCCAGGGGTTCTCTTCTTGAAAAGGTTTTCTATTTTGAGTACTGGATGAGAGACCTATGTATGAAAGGGGGAAAATTATGAAATCTGTTAGTCCGAAGACCACCACTTTGCAAAGAAATATATTGTTTTAACAAATATGTCTGTAAGCTTCCACACAGAACGTATCACTCCTTGGTGCAAGCAATCCACTTAAATGAAAGAAAGATCAGAATTTAGGTTGACCAGACACCGTGAACAAGGCTGCCAAGGTGGGGTATAATTGCAGCTCATATTTTTGTTGGAAACTGTGGCTTCTAAAGTGAAATATAAGATCTCGCTTTCTGAAGATATTTGTAATCCTAAATCTAGGGTGTCCAGGTGAGCAGAAGCCTTGCCAGATATTCAGGATAGCCACATGAGGTAGATTTACCTACAATTATTGTAAATGGAATGTATTTATACACTGAGCAGTTATTCAGACAATTAATGTGGATCCTGCCATAATGAGACCTACACTGCACAGCCCTTACTTGAATTGTATATTCTTTGACCACTTCCTCCCCCCCCCCCCCCCCCCTTTTTCCCCATTGTTATCCTTGCAAGGCCCAAGGGCTCTTTTAGTTCAGTTCATAGACTTTAATTTCCAATCTTACCCATCTAATATCGGGGGCATCTAGAGCAGCTCATGAATTAATTTTGGTTGTTCTCCACATAGGCTCTAGCCTGGAAGAAGCTTTTGATGTATGCAGCGGATCTTTGTCCTGCTGTGCCTCGCTGGGTTAGATGACACGTTCTTCACTTAAAGGAGATAGGTAGCCAAGAGGGGGCCCGTTTTAGACATTTTTTTATATTGAGGCATTGGGTAATTTAATTCCACTGATCGGATGTTGATAAATATGCACTTATAAATAGAGTGATGCTGATTGCATATTGGTGCCACAACCAGTTGTTTGTGTCACTGAAATGGTGCTGTTCTGGAGCACTTAAAATGTGTGCCACAGTATTTAAAACAAAATTGCTACGCTCCCAAAAGTGTGGCAGTAAACACAACCACGATCGTGCATCTGACTCCCTTACTGCCATTTAGCGTCAGTACTCACCTGGATTTCACACACTATAATTCCCCTTAACCCCTTCGACGCGCATGACGGAACGGTTCCGTCATGCACGTCGGTTGCGCTGTGCGCATGACGGAACCGTTCCGTCATGGCCCCGCCCGCGCACGGAACCTTCAGCGTGGCGCGGAAATCCGCGCCGCGCTGAAAGGGTTAAATTGTTGGTGTCTGTGGAGAGGTACAAATTGGTTCAAATACACAATGGCTCACATGGTGACCGTGACTGGAATGAGTGTGTGTGAAGTTTTGGGTGTTCTACAGGATATGGTTGTGGGGCTTTATCGTAGAGTACCCTTGCAAACACCGTCTTGGGTCCAATCAGACTCATTAGTCCACCTTAAGCTCCACTCTGGGTAGCTGTGGCTTCGAGCAGCAAGGCTAAACAAAGGAACTAGCTGTAAAACATTTTTCTGATGGATACATCTGCCAGTGGATTTCTCACTTTGTGAATATCTCCTGCGCCAGCAACATTCAGAAACTTTTGTAGCAGTCCACACCGATGAGGTTGAAGACGACGTCACAGAGACTCGGCTCCGCTCGCGACTCCGCTGATGTCATTGGCTCCATAAGAAGACCTCGTCGGCGTGATGACGTCCGTTCCCTTTTTTCCGTGCCGTTGACACTTAACGGTTTTCGGGACTCTCTCTGTAGCTGTATTTGATACTTAGTTTTCTGCTGGTATCTCTTTCTCTCTTGTCTTCAGCTGAAACTGACGACGAAGAAGTCTGGTTTCAAGCCTTGCCGAGAGTGCAGTAAGCACATGTCAATAGCGGATCTGCATGAAGACTGCGTATGAGGTCTTTCATCGGACCATGATGTAGATGGATGTTCTTCTTGTTGCAAGATGAGCTCAAAGGCTCTAAAGGAGAGGGAAGCCAAATTGTTCATCGCCAGGATGAAAAAGGAGAAAAGGGGCCAGAGAAGGTCGAGGTCGAAGTCTTGCTTCTAAGTCCAAGAAGTACAAGAAAAAGAAGAGGCATGGATCTCGACATCGCTCGGATAGGGATACAGCTCCGAGATCAACCTCGCCCTCCCAACGCCGTAAGGACTTTGTATCTCCTTCACCTGTTCCTGATTCTCCTGTTGGCCTGTCATCACTTGTGGCTTCACCGGAGCATTCTCCGGCACCGGCTCCATCTCAGACGCCGGCTCCATCTCCAGCTTCCTCTCCTGAATTGATTGAGGAGCTTCCAGCTCCGGGTGAGCCTTCGGCTCCGCAGATTCCACGGTCGGCCCGAGTCCGGTGATGCCTGAGCCATATCCATCGTTTCCAGGCCCAGGTCAGGATCCGACGCATTATCTTAAAGCTATGTATGGGGTCTTCTCCAGAGCCTTGTACCCCTCTGGTGCACTTTCGGGTCCTATGGCCTTCAGTTTGGGAGTTCCCCAAGCTTATCCTCAGGCTCCCTTCATGCCAGTTTTTCCGGCGACGCCGTCTTTGCATCTACTGGTGCCGAGGACATCGACGCCGCTTCCTTCACCGGCGTCGAGTCGACCTCGTTCGATGCTAGCTGTTCCTTTGGATCCGCGCTCGATGCTGGCTCCGGCGCCGTCTGATTCGGTCACGGCGCCGCCGACTCCTGCTGTGAGGATCAGATCTAGGAGGGAGGCCCAAAGGGTACTGGAGGAACAGAGGTACCTGATGGAGGAAGTAGAACAAGGTGAGCTGATGGAGTCGGACGATGTGTTTGATGAATTGAAGGAGGCTAGTGGCCTGGATTTGTTGCCTGAATGGCAGATTACTCCTCCTGCTGATGCTCCTTCAAAGGATGTGGCTCCATACCATGCTGTTATTAAGAAGGCGGCTGAACTTCTAGATCTGCAGTTGCCATCTGCAGAGTTTAAGCCGAACATCCGGACAGAGGTTCTACACTCTCCTTCCTCTGCATCGGAGCCTTTGCTCCCTTTTAATGACGCCATTATAGAACTGGTAATGGAAGTATGGCATAAGCCCTTCTCTGCTCCTGCAGTTTCTAAGGTCATTGCTAGGAGGTACAGGGCAGCTCCAGGGGACCCAGACTTTTTAACATCTCATCCTTCCCCGGAGAGTCTGGTGGTTGAGGCTGCCTATTTCAGAAAATCTACAGGTGCTTTTCCCCAAGTCCCGAGTGACAGGGATGCGAAGAAATTAGACCAGTCGGCTAAGAAGGTCTTCTCTTCTGCCAGTATGGCCTTAAAATCGATGAATGCCACCTGTCTTTTGGGCCGGTATATCCATGCTCTTATGGATTCAGCAAAGCAATTGGCCCCAAAACTGTCAGAAAAGGATAGGATGAACTTTAATGAGGTCCTGTCGGATACCCAAGCGGCTGCACGTCAGGTAATCCAAAGCGGTTTGGATACAGATGATTCGGTCGCAAGGATCATGATTTCTTCTGTTGCCACGAGGAGGAGTGCATGGCTCAAGTCTTCCGAGTTCTCCCCTGATGTGCAGGCAACGCTCCTGGTCTTGCCTTTTGATGGCTCTGGACTTTTTGGCAAAAAAGCGGATGCTGCGCTTGAAAGATTTAAGGAGAGTAAGGCCACTGGTAAATCTTTGGGCCTTCAAACTCAGCCTAGGGGTTCGTTCAGGAGATACAGGGGCTTTGGAAGGTCATGCTTTCGTTCATAAAGACAGCCCCAGCAGCAGCAGCAACAGCAGCAGAACACTCTGTGTAAGAGCTACAGAGTCAGAGGTCGCACTTGAGGTCAACAGCTCTCCTCCTCCTCTTCCTCCTCCTCAGCCCCTCCCGCCACTAAAAAGCAGCCCTAGATCCACCATTCTGGATCATGCTGGTCCTGTGGGGGGCCGGCTTACCCATTTCCTACAAGATTGGGAATCGGTTACTACAGATCTTTGGGTTCTAGATCTTGTAGAAAATGGGTACACCCTTCCCTTTCGGGAATTACCTCCAAATTACCCTCCTTGCCAAGGTGCTTGCTCGGTGGACCACCTTCTCCTGTAGGAGGAAGTCCTGACATTACTAAAAAAAAAAGGTGCGATAGAGGTGGTTCCAGAGCGGGAAAGGGGTCAGGGATGCTACTCCCGTTATTTCCTGATTCCGAAAAAGGACGGCAGATTGTGTCCAATATTGGACCTCAGGATCTTGAATCTTTTTCTGAAGCAAGAGAAGTTCAAGATGCTCACCCTTGCGCAGGTTCTTCAAGCGCTGCATCAAGAGGACTGGATGGTGTCGATCGACTTGCAGGAGGCATATTTCCCCATCCTGTAGTCGCACAGGAAGTTTCTCCGGTTTACAGTAGGATCGCAACATTATCAGTTTGCGGTCCTTCCGTTTGGTCTTACTACTGCACCTTGAGTCTTTACGAAGGTGATGGCACCTTACACTAGACGGCTAGGGGACATTATATACCCCACCCACCGTCACTTTGTTTTTAGTATCATATAGTTATTGATCACATTAAAAATATCCTGGTAACTATAATGATTTTTTTTTTTTTAAAACTCTTTTTATTAACATTTTCATTTATAACCAATACTGCAATACCATAGCGTGTATTATCAAGCACATCATAGCTTGCTCGTGTCAGCCGCTGCAGCGCTTCAAAAGTTCCATTCCGTCTCCTCAGGACTCTAACACCCTCTTCCCCCATCGTGCCAAACATCTTGTGTGATACCACCACAGACACCCCAAGTTAGTCTGAGTCATCCGTGAGGGATTCATCCTGCGGGGGCTCACAAATGTTTCCTCGATAGTCATTCCACTTTCCCCATATCTTAGTCCATTTTTTGGGGCATCTTCTGTGCACATAGACCGCTTTCTCCGTCACCATTAGGTCGTCCATCCCTTTGCACCATTTTTGGAGGGTCGGAGCCTGCCTGGCTCCCCACAGCTGCGCAATGTCTCTTTTCGCCAACGCCATCCCCAACGCTACCCATGTTTGCACTGTCTGCGTGATATCCGCTTCATCCCAAATATTCAAAATGCACCCCCTGGGATCAGGGACTAGCGTTGCCCCTGTGACCTGCGCAGCTGTTCGCATGACTGCCCTCCAATAGGTCTGGATGTGTGGACACTGCCATAGTACGTGCCAGAACGTGCCTGGTTCTCCGCACTGTCTGACGCAGAGCGGTGTGTCGGCTCTATGTAGTTTATGTAGTAGTGTCCTGGTGTAATAGGTACGGTGTAGTATCTTAAGTTGTATTAACTTAAATCTAGATGAGATCGCCACTTCTCGAGGTGATGCCAGCGCGTCCTGCCAATCCATCTCATCCATATCCCCCACGTCGGCCTCCCATTTAGTTTTGAGGGCTTGAGTCGGGTCCGGTTGGTTATTTACTAGTTTTTTATATGTGAGTGAGATAGCCTTCTTCGTCATATGATCAGTAAGGAGCCTGTCTTCAAGGGGTGTGGATTCTGGGAGCTTAGTGCCTTGTGGTATAAGCGCCGTAAGGGCATGCCTTATCTGTAAGTAGCGAAACGCCTCCGTGTCTGCCATCCCATAGCCCCTTTGCAACTGCTCAAACGGGACCGGGCTTCCCTTTTTCCACACATCCCCTACCTTTGAGATACCAATCAAATCCCACTGTTTAAACCCCTTCGTGTTTCGTAGCCTGCCCAGTGTATCGGTGTCCCAGAGTGGTGTCGCCTGCGTGATGACACCTTCCCATCCCATCTCCTTCTGTACTGCGTGCCAGATCTTAATTGTGTGTGCTGTAGGGCCGATAAGATGCTTGTGTCGATTCCTATTGTACAGTATTCCCATTAGGTTATCCTCCCCCAGTAGGTGTCTGTCCATACGGTAGGCTGGGTCTCCCTGATCAGCATGAAGCCATTGGTTGATCACCATCAGGTGGGAGGCCCAGTAGTACAGTTTAATGTACGGGAGAGCTATCCCTCCATCATACCACCCTTTCACTAGTTTGTGCATCGCTATACGTGTCGCCTTGCCATCCCACAGCAGCTTACTGAGTTCACTATTCACTTCTCGAAAATATGCCGGGGCGACCGGGAATGGCGTATTTTGTAGGGCGTATAGGAATCGTGGGAGCGCCATCATTTTAAAGAGAGCTGCCCTGCCCAAGAGAGTGAGCGGTAGGGACCGCCAGCGCTGCACATCCCTGCGTAGTCGCTCCAGTGGTTTTTTAAGGTTTTCAGCTATGAAGCGGGGTTCCTGCGCCGTTATGTAGATGCCCAAATACATAAATCCCTCAGTCTCTATTTTAGCAGCACAGTTACGTGGGAGGCGGGGCCTATCGCCTGCGAGTATATAAATGTGTGACTTACCCCAATTTATGGTATACCCTGAGACCCGGCCGAACGCTACGCAAATATCCATGAGGCCAATGAGTGATCGGGCCGGTGAGGCCAAATAAAGGAGTATGTCGTCCGCGTAGAGTGATATTCTGTCTTCCCACCCCAGCGCCCATTTGAGCCCACGGATTACCTGGTCTTGTCGTATCCACGCCGCCAGGGGTTCTAACACAAGTGCGAATAGAAGGGGGGATAATGGACAGCCCTGCCGGGTTCCCTTCGCCAGAGGGAAGGTACCCGAGATCCTCCCATTGGCCACAACCTGTGCCATCGGTTTTGTATAGAGCAGCTCCACCCATTTTATGAATTTGGGACCGAAACCCAAGTGGTGAAGCACCGCGAATAAAAACGGCCATTCCACCATGTCGAACGCCATTTGCGCGTCCAGGGAGAGAATTATGGCGTCTTCTTGAATGAGGGGTTTGCGTGCCATGACGCTATTTACTCGCCTCAGGTTCAGCGCTGTGTTCCGCTGCGGCAGAAACCCCGATTGGTCCGGGTGGACCACCGACCCCAGACACGGCTGGAGCCGCCTCGCTAGCACCTTGGCTAGTATCTTCGCCTCCGCGTTGATCAGGGATATGGGCCGGTAGGACATGCAACTGTTTGGCGGTTTCCCGGGCTTGTGTATTGCTGCTATCGTGGCCAAGCGCTGGTCTCTGGGAAGCTCCCCCCTTTCTAAGCTGTCATTATACATGTTCAAGAGGTGGGGTGTTAAGACTGTAAGCAGGTGTCGGAAGAGCTCCACCGGGATACCATTAGGCCCCAGGGCCTTGCCCGTGTGGAGTGCGAGTATGGCCTGAGTCGTTTCTTCCAGCGTAATGTCGGCCTCAAGCGCCTGCACCGCTGTGGGAGCCAACTTTGGCATTTGAATGTCGTGTAGGAAGGCTATGTTTTCCACCATAGTGGCCGTTGCAGTTGGGGTGTAGATGCGTTCGTAGTGCCTCGCAAGTTCCTCCACAATGTCTTGGGGGTCTGTGAGTGGCGCGCCATTGGGCGCGGCCAGTTCAGCTATCCATCTATCAGCTTTGTCTTTCTTATCTAGCCAGGCCAGCAGCTTTCCCGCTTTGTCACCCTGCTCATAAACTGTGTGCCTCGTGGTCTGTAGTCTGGCTTTCGCCTCCTCCCATACAAATGTCTTGTACTCTTGTTGCGCCAGCTGTAGCCCATGCGCTGCCTCCTCGGTAGCATCGGCGGCGTAGTCCGCCTCTGCCCGTTGCATGTTTTCCTCCAGCGCGTGGAGTTGTTGGCGCTGGCGCTTCTTGTGATGCGATATTGAGGAAATGGCCTGGCCTCGTAGGACCGCCTTATAGGCTTCCCAGAGTGCCGACGGCGATTCCACCGTGCGCTCGTTCTCGCTAAAGTAGTGTTTTGTGGTGGCGACCAATTTTTTCTTGATCTCTTTAATCGCTAAATAATGTGGGTAGATTGGATAGAGTCTGCGCCTTCCCGGGATGTCTGATGAGTATGTGAGCATGAGTGGGGAGTGGTCCGAGATTCCCCTGGGCAAATGCGTCACCTCTGCGACCTGTTCCAGTCCCAGCATCTGTGTAAACACGTGGTCTATCCTCGACTCACTGTTGTGTACCCCTGAGTGAAAGGTATACTGCCTGTCCTGTGGGAACTTCGTTCGCCAGGCATCTGTGAGGCCGACCGTATCCACAAAATCATTAAGTTTCGAACTAGCGCTACTGGGGCCTCTGGGGGGCCGCCTATCCATGTCAGGGTTAAGTACGGCGTTGAAATCCCCCCCTATAATCGTTGCCCCCTGTGGGAGTGACAACAGGAATGCGCCCAGGTCCGGGAGCGCGGTGCCATGCAGTGCTGGCGGGATATATACCGATACGAAGTTGTAGCGCTTCCCTTCCCATTGACCCGTCAAAGCAGCGAATCTGCCCTGCGCATCGGTCCATGTCTGCTGTACTATCAGGGGGCAGCGCTTGTGCAGCAGTATACCTACCCCCCGGGATCCAGAGGTGAACTCCGAGTGTACCCCCATTTTATACCCCCACCTGTCTAAGGCTTGACATGCAGTGCCCACCAAGTGCGTTTCTTGCAGCAGCGCTACCGTCGGCCCCTTTCGTTTAATGTATTGGAGCACCAGTCCCCGCTTAATCTTGTCCCCCAACCCGTTGACATTCCAGGACAGGACCACTAGGTGTTTGCCCGTACTGATGTGGTCAGATGTGTGCAGCTTGTCCGTCGCCCCTAAGGTTCGTTCCGTGTCCAGCCCCATGTGGTATCGTATGTGGTATGTGCGGTGTAGAGTGATCGGTGTATGGTGAGTCCATGCAGGTGCTGACCAAGCTTGCGGTATGCAGCTAAAACCTTGTGAACCAAAACCCCCTGTAAACCCCTCAGTCCCCCCCCCCCCCTCCCTGCTGCCCTGCCCGGCGGATTTTAAACTACCCACCACCCCCAACTGAGCAGAGTGCTTCATCCCCATAACTGTGTACTTGCGTGCCAGGGGGGGAGATGCCCGCTGCGCCCAGTCTCAGTGTCCCCTTCAGAGCTTCATCATGTCCGCGGCTGCGAAGAGGGATCAGGCTCCAGCCGTGCAAGCCTCCTCCCCAGCTCTCTCCAGTGGAGCGCCGTCTCTAGACTTCACAGGCCCTCTGAGCCATCGCCGGCAAAAGTCCCCGGGGAGGCCGCCAGGGCCAGCCCCCACGGCCCTTCCCCCGGAGCGGCCGAGGTCGTCAGTCCATTCTCGTCTGGCGA
Source organism: Triturus cristatus (assembly GCF_964204655.1). Taxonomy (NCBI): domain Eukaryota; kingdom Metazoa; phylum Chordata; class Amphibia; order Caudata; family Salamandridae; genus Triturus; species Triturus cristatus. Next base: position 86,416,390 of record NC_140584.1, on the reverse strand, counting down.
GCACCGCGTATATATCGTACTTGGCCCGGTGTCACGGTTGTACGTCCGCCTCCTCTTGCAATGGGTCCGACGCCTCTGTCCTGCCCGCAGACCTTCCATGTTTCTGCGCCGCTCCCGTGCGTCCCGTTGGCTTGCGCCAGCCCTCCAGCCACTCCGTGGCTTCCGTCGGGGACATGAAGAACCAGGTTTTGCCCTCCGCCTCCACCCGGAGTTTCGCGGGGAAGAGCATTGCGTACTTCAGTTCTCTCTTTCGGAGCTCTTTCTTCACGTCCAGAAAGTCCCTGCGTTGCCTCGTTACCAGCGCCGTGTAGTCCGGGTATATCTCGATTTTGCTGTTTTCGATTCGGAGTGGGGGAGCGACTCGCGCTGTTTGCAAAATGGCGTCGCGGTCTCGGAAGTTGAATATTCTTGCTAGTATCGGCCGTGGTGGGGCTCCCGGCTTGGGCGGTCCACCTGGCACCCTGTGCGCCCTTTCCACCGAGAAAAATGCCGACAAGCCTCTAGGCTGGAGTTTCTTCTTGACGAGGTCTTCTACATACAGGTCCAGCGCTGGACCACGCACGGTCTCCGGCACTCCCACTAAGCGGATGTTGTTGCGGCGGGCGCGCCCTTCTTGGTCGTCCAATTTCGCCTCCATTTGTTTCTGCGCCAGCTCCAGTGCCCTCACTTTGTTTGTGAGCAGCGTTGTTTCCGTGGACAGAGTGGCCGTCGTGTCTTCTACCTCCCTCAGCCTGTCGTTGATTTTTGACACGTCTGCTCTTAACAGTGTAATGTCCGTAGAGATAGTGCCTATCGCCGTTTGCATTTGTGTCAGTGTGCGCATTATGTCCTGCAGAGTAACCTCCCCTGGCTGACCGGCCTGCGTTGCGTCTTCAGTCGTCCCGGGAGATTCCGGGGTGAGCGAGGTCTCCCTGCGGTAGGCATATTTGTCCAATTTGCCAGTCTGAGGCCCCCGTTGGCCTTTACTCCCCATGGCGCTTGTTTCGCCTCGCGGTGTAGCGGGAAGGTCGGCAGTCGCTGCGGCCAGACCGCGCTTTGCAGGTCAGCGCTCAGGCCCGGCGTTCCCCTCCCCCCCCGCCCAAGCAGGGGGTCGTCGTCCAGGACTCACTCGCTCTCTTCAGGTCCCGGCGGGGAGCACCATACGCATCTCCCGGTACGTCGCGTCCGCTCTGTGCCAGGGGAAGGGGGTCGGAGGCGCCGGGCACGATCACCGGTGCCGTCCCCTCCACTCACCGAGGGAGCTCAGGCTCATCAATCCCTTCCGCGTCTCGATTTTCCCGGGGCGCTCCCAGGCCGGTTGTCAGCAGGGCCCTTTTTCGCTGGTGCCGGGGTGGGGGCGGCCAGGACCCCTCCGCGACTCGCGGCCGAGCCCGCGTCACGGTTCCTTTGGGTGTGCTTCGTCCCGCAGTGCGATCCCGCACCGCCGGATCCTGAACGCCACGGGGCTCCCTCGCGTCGTGGTCCGCCTCCGCTTCTTTTTCTCTCTGCGCGGCGTCCCGGTCCTTGGAGCGAGCCCACTCTGCGCGCCACTTCTTCGGCCGCGCCCTCGTACTCCAGGCCCCGGTCGCGGCCCCGGATAGTAGGCCGCACCACTGGCCTCGTCGATGCCGACCCCGCGGCCACGCCTCGAGCTCTCAGACGGCACTCGATCAGCACCGGAGCCTCCCGGTGGTCAGAGCAGCTGGTTCTTGTCACCGTGGACGCGGATCTGTGTCAGGATTTTGGGGGAAAGAAACTAGCGAGCGCGGAGCTCTCCTAGGCTGCGGCCATCGCTGTCGGCTGCAAGCCAACTATAATGATTTTTAACCTCACGTTCCACCCCATGGGCCCCCACTCTTTAGCTTAGAAGTGCATCCCTGTCTCCAGGTGTATGCCCGCCCTCCATCAAACGAAGGTTTTGGAGGGCGAGGACTGGCCGATGATGAAGCATGACACCAGGTGGTGTGTGAGGCCAGTCCGTCACTTTTTGTGAGATGTCCCAACTCACAACAGTTCTACAACTGTAGTAGGGTCACACCACTCTAGGAGCAGCTTCCTGTGGTCAATATTATTAATGGAGGCCGCTAGCTCCTAGTACCCCGCGCCTCACGTTCCCCCCTCCACACCCTGTTGAGTTCCTCTAGTGATTGCTGGCAGTGGTGGCAGCCCATCTCAGAAGGTCGGGGATTTCAGTTTTCCCCTATCTGGACGACTGGCTGATCAAAGCGGAGTCGCCAGAAAAGGTGCTTCATCATCTGCAGGTTACAACTCAGCTGTTGTACAAATTGGGTTTTCGATAAACGCACCCAAATCTCACCTGGTGCCCTCTCAGCACAACCTGTTCATAGGGGCGGTACTGGACACTACTGTGTGTCGGGCATCTCCACCTCCACAAAGGATTCTAGACCTACAGGAAATGATTCCCTTGTTTTACAATGGAGCGGTCGTTCCAGTCCTGAAGGTCCTTTGCCTGCTCGGTCTGTTTGCTTCCTGCATTCTGTTGGTCAACCATGCACACTGACACAGGAAGGCGCTCCAGTGGTGCCTCCGCAGGCAGTGGTATCAGCACAAAGGATATCTCAGGGACTCTGTGAGGATCTCCAGATAAGCTGCGGCGGATCGGTATTGGTGGAGCGTGGAGGGCAATCTGTCTCAAGGAAAGCCCTTCCATCTACCTCCATCGGTGGCCACAGTGATAACGGATGCATCCACTTTAGGGTGGGGTGCGTATCTGGGGGATCTGGAGATCAAGGGTCTTTGGTCTCCAGAGGAAAGGTTGCTTCACATTAACCTTCTGGAATTACGGGCGATTCGTTTGGCGCTCAAGGCCTGCCTTCCTCCCTTCCCTTCGCGGTCAGTCGGTTCAAGTCCTGATGGACAACACTACCGCGATGTGGTATGTCAACAAGCAGGGAGGAGTGGGGTCGCTTTGTCTCTGCAGAGGCGCTCTGCGTCTCTGGTACTGGGCTCAGGATCAGCAGATTTGTCTGATGGCAAATCATTTGGCCTGGGTTCTGAACGTGCATGCAGACCGTCTCAGACGGCAGTTCTCCCCCGACCACGAGTGGAGGCTACATCTGGAGGTGGTTCGTCACGTCTTCCGGACGTGGGGAACTCCTCGGGTGGACCTATTTGCCACTCTCGAATGCTCACTGCCTGTCATTCTGCAGTCTCCAGTATCCGATGCAGGGAGCGCTGGGGGACGCGTTTCAGTTGAGATGGGACTCACATCTCCTTTATGCGTTTCCTCCCATTGCCTTGATTCCTTGGGTGATGAGGAAGATTCGCCAAGACCGGGCCCAAGTCATATTGATCGCCCCGGATTGCCAAGAAGGGTGTGGTATACAGATCTTCTCCACCTCTCCTCGTGCCCTCCGCTCTGTCTCCCTCTGAGGGCAGACCTCCTCTCGCAGTCGCAGGTTCTACACCCCCACCTCCAGAGCTTACACCTTCATGCCTGGAGATTAAACGGGGCAACCTGAATTCTTTTTCTCTCCCGCCAGATGTGGTAGATGTTATTTTGTCTGCCAGACGTCATTCCACCAAATCTATCTATTCCTATAGATGGTCTAAATTTGTGCTCTGGTGTGGGGAGAAATCTATTGATCCTTTGAGGGCTCGTTTATCTGACATTCTTCAGTTTGTCCTTTCTCTTGCTCAGCAAGGTTTTGCTGTTGCCACTGTAAAGGGATATCTTTCAGCCTTGTCGGCATTCCTTTGCTTGCCGGATCAGCCGTCATTTTTCAAATCGCCTATTGTTTTACGATTTCTGAAGGGACTTACAAACAAGTTTCCTCCTCTCCTTTTATTGTGCCTCAGTGGGACTTAAACCTTGTCTTAACTTACCTGATGGGTTCTCCCTTCAAGCCCTTACACAAGTGTCCCTTGAGACTGTTGTCTTTCAAAACGGTCTTTCTCGTTGCTATTACCTCGGCAAGGAGGGTAAGTGAGCTTCAAGCTCTGAGTTCAAAACCCCCGTTCTTGACCATTCATGCTGAAAGAATGGTACTCAGGACGAGGGCTGCATTTCTGCCAAAGGTGGTAACTCCTTTCCATCTGGGGCAATCCATTACCCTTCCTACCTTCTATCCTCCCCCTTCCAAGGAGGAGGAGCGGCTTCACCGCTTGGACCCTAAGAGGGCGGTGACCTTCTACCTTGATAGGACTAAAGACTTTCGAGTAGACGACCAGCTCTTCGTGGGCTTTGTTGGCTGCAGGAAAGGCAGAGCGGTGCACAAGCGCACCCTTTCCAGATGGATTGTCTTGTGCATCAAGATATGCTACTCTTTGGCCGGTAAGGAACCTCCAGAGGGTTTAAGGGCTCATTCTACTAGAGCTAAAAGTCTTCCACATCTGCTTTGACTAGAGGTGTTCCTGTGGAGGACATTTGTAGGGTGGAAACTTGGGCCTCCCTTCACACTTTTGCAAACCATTACTGCTTGGATTCTGAGGTGAGGAGGGACGGACATTTTGCTCGTTCCGTCCTTCAGGACTTTCTGGTATAGAAGGGTGGACAACTCCTCCGGGAGTGGGACTGCTGTGGGAATCTTTTCACAAGGTGAGGAATCAACTGGCAGATGTATCCATCAGAAGAACAAGTTACTTACCTTCGGTAACGCTTTTTCTGGTATCTGCCTGTGGATTCCTCACTGACCCACCTGCCTCCCCGTTGTCCACCCTTGTATACCTACTATTCTAATGATGATGTTTCAAAATGTATTTGTTACTGTCAAATGCATTATTTCTTTTGCCTTTTTTATTCTTCACACTGTGTTGCATTGTATATTATGTACTGTGTATACTGTGTATATATTGCTGTCAGTCCATCCGTGTGCCTCGAAGGCACGGAAAAAAGGGCGGAACTGACGTCATCATACCGACGAGGTCTTCTTATGGAGCCGGTGACGTCAGGGGAGCCGCGAGCGGAGCCGTGTCTCTGTGACATCGTTTTCGATCTCATCGGCGTGGACTGCTACAAAAGTTTCCGAATGTTGCTGGTGCATGGGATATTCACAAGGTGAGGAATCCACAGCCAGATACTGTATCCACCAGAAAAAGCGTTACCGAAGGTAAGTAACTTGTTCAACAGTACCAAACAATGTAATACAGTCACACAAGCAAGAGAGACAACAATTTATAAGTTGTACTTTTTGTAGAGTGCCTGATCATCAAAACCCGCCAGAGGGTTCCGTAGATACAGATTTTTTGATGAAATCAATACTTTTAAATGCAACCACAAACAAGCATTTGTCAACAAATTTTTGCAAACTCTTGAAAAGTTTGAAACTGTTCGGCAACTCTGGTTCTGGCTTGGGCTACCGAATCCGCCAGGGCAGAGGTCTAGGAGTCAGTCCAGTAAGGGTACTTTGGATAGTTAGCTGGCCACCAGAGCGTTTTTAAGGCAAGTTCCAAACTTTACAGGACAACTTCATAGACATAGGCTGAGCATACAGGCAAGATACTCAAAGGATGCTCCTGGTGCTGCGTGGTCGACGTGGATGAAGTACGGTTGATTCCCTCGGTCCTTGGGTGGGTTGAGGCAACTTTGACCATGGCACTTGGGATTCCCCGACGCCTCTCTGCAACAGTAGAAGGCAGCCTGCGGCAGAGCTTCGATCTCACGACACATTGGTCCCAGCAAATATCTTTGGTAGGGGCTAGTATCCCTCTTGGATGACGAAGCTGGTATCTGATAGCACTCGCGAGTCCAACAGACACAGCTTCGGGCTGTCTCGGATTTGTCTCTTGGCTATCCCAGCGGCAGCCATCTGACTGACCTTTGGAGTCGCTGCTGCACTCTGGGCCCAGGAATCAACTTTTTCCTGAGCCATGAGCAACAGGTGCAGTTTAATCTCACTAGCCCAAAGTGTAGCAGACTAATTTCTTCCAGCGGTGCAGCCTCTCTCTGACTTCAACGGTAGCAGGACACTCCTCTCGTGGCCCTTTTTTCCCGAATCTGCAATGTTTTGATGTCGGGTGCCAGTGGTGCCCATTAAATCCCTGGAAAGTGCCCAGAGGGGGCCACGTGGTCACTAGCCAATGGACTGGTAGGTCCTCTTTGGTGACAAAGGTCCAGTGATGTGTGGCAATTCTAGAGTGCAATATTCTTGCCACTTTCAAGATGTCTGAACCTTTCCTCGACTGTGAGGAGCTTGGTAGCCCACCCCAGAGGTGTGGCTACCAAAGGGTTACCCGCCCATGGAAAAACTGTTTGGGGGACAGGTGTTCCCTCTCTGGCCCAGTCTCCAACTTCTCTACAGGAACCAAAGTAATCCTGCTTGGGAGTATTGTCGCAGGTGGCCCTTTAAAGGCGCTTTTCCTTTGAAACGCACCTTTTGGGCTAACACCCCTGGGAAGCGGCCTTTACAGCGCAGGCTGAGCCACACGTGCTGTTTACCCCGCAACTATAACCACGCTTGCCAGAACCACGCATATGCATGGTTAAGGCAGATAACAGTCTAGTGTTCAGATGGCCGGAGAGAAGAAAAGGATTCGTCGGAACAGGAAGCTCTGGACGTGGATAGGTAAGTGGGGCTGGGGCCCTGTTTGGGGGTGGGTAGTTCTAGGGTTGGGGTTCAGTTTTAGGGCTCAGGGCAGGGGGGGGGTAGTTTTTGAAAGGGGTCATGGTTTTAGGGCTGAGGCCTTTAGTTTAAAGGGCTGGGTTTGGAGGGAGTTTTTAGGGGTGGGGGGTCGGTTTTAAGGCTCATCGGGGTGTAGTGGGTCATTGATTTGACGGGGGCACGATTTTAGGCTTCAGAGCAGTGGAAGGGTTTGGGTAGTTTTAAGGACATTGCCGGGTACATTTTAGGGCTCTGGGGGGGGCGAGTGGCTTGGGGTAGTTTTTGGTAGGGTGCAAGATTTTAGGCCTCAATGGTTGGGAAGGGGAACGGGTAGTTTAAAGGGCAGGGCCGGGTAGGATTTAGGCCTCAGAGCGAAGGGACAAATTAGGGGAGGATAGGATTTTAGGGCTTAGGATGGGTTAGTGGTAATCTGTACCACCCATATCCCTTTACCAATCGTGCCTTTACCATGGAAATGCGTGGTTTAGACGTGATTGTGGTTAAGACGGCGTTGTAGAGGCACACGTGGTACAGCTATGCGCTCCTCTGTCATACAACCAACACCCCTCGCAGCCTTCCTGTTAGAGGTCACACCTCACTCTGCAGCAACTGCCTTTCTGACCCTGGGAGTCATTCACACGTCTCACCAGGAGGTGAAAAAGCTGTGTCAGGGCCTTTGTGAGGCCACTGGACTAGCTGGGGCACAGTGGCAATTTATCAAAAGTTGCTTACTATTAAGTTACCTAAATCTCAACTTGGGCATCGGGTCGGATTTATGCCACAAGTAATTAAATACCGTATTGTACCCAGTTAGGTAGTCCCATTCAGGGGTTAGCCAGGCTGCGATGCCAGCTGGTAACTCTGTGTTAGCCTATGTGGCTACTAACATTCCTCAGCAAAAACGACAACGTGAGTTTCTTTTCGCCAAGACATATATTAATCTATGTCTTGCTTAATAATGTACAGCTCTCTGCCATAGGGTTCAATAGGCCTCGCTTAAAGGACACTTACATATATATTTATAAGGGAAGAGTGGATTTGCCTTTGGTTTTAATGGCAAAGTCAAACTAGCAGTGTACACTGCCATAGGGTTCAATAGGCCTCGCTTAAAGGACACTTACATATATTTATAAGGGAAGAGTGGATTTGCCTTTGGTTTTAATGGCAAAGTCAAACTAGCAGTGTACACACTGCACTTTCAGTCTGCAGTAGCAGGCTGCTATCCATTTCGTACTTTGTCACACTCAGCGTGGCACAAACATTGCTTCACCCCTCGGTGGACACTATTTTACATGCCCTTGGTACTTTCTGTACCAAATACTAGGGACTTTTAAGTCAGTACTTGTCGATTGGGGACATCCAGTTTGACATGCTTTTGTAATGGGTCAAACTGGCATTGGGTCTGGTTAGCAGACCTCAGTGTACTCTGATTCGAAAACCAATAGTTAATAGTCAAAATGGAGTACCAAGTGGGGGGGAAACCTGCAAAAAATGCCTGTATCCTAAGAGTATGGGTTAGATATAATCCCTAATCTGAAAGAGACACGTTAGTGATAGTCCTTACCTTAGCATATCCCCAGGCGTCAGACTGGATCTGGAAAGTTTCGCTTAGCAGTACCTCTGCGCGTCAGTAGGTTGCGTCGTGCGGCTCCGCATCCGTCGCTGGCGTCGTAGGTGCCAAGATGACGCCTCGGAGAGTACTTGGGCGCCACCCATACACGCTGACGTCAGTTCTTTCTTTTTCCGCGCCAGCAAGCGCAGATCTGGATTGAGCACGTACCTTAGTCGCTTTTTGACTTCTGTTTTGAGAATTTTTCTCTTTTTTTTATTTTTTTCCTCTTCGGTGCACGTAGGGATGCCCGGCTTTAAGTCCTGTGGGGCATGTCGCCGGAATATGTCAGTGGCGGACCCCCACGATGTTTGCCTCTACTGTCTGGAGTCTGCCCACGACTCCCGGGATTGTCGGGCCATGGCCCCCAAGGCCTTGCGGGAGCGGCGTAGGAAGTTGCAGGAGGTCCGGCATTCGTCACGCTGCCGCTCCGGGTCCAGGGGCCGTTCCCAGGACCGCTCGCGGGACCGGAGCAGTCGCTTCTCTGGTTCCAAGTCTTCGCCTTCGGATTCCGGTAAGCGACGCCATAAAAAGTTGTTGAAGTGTGTTTGCTCTCCGACTTCCCCCCGTTGCTCCCCGGAGGTGGACGTGGGAGACAGGGGCTTCGCCCCGGCGGCTCACCTGGAGCCTGGGAGTCACACGGCCTACCCGCCATACCCGGGTCCGTCGGCGACTCCCGAACAATTCCTTGCTACCATGGACCGCATTTTTAGGCCTCGGGCTCTCGTCGGCGCGCCTTCGGGCCCCGCGGTCCCGTGTCCAGATCCTGTTGGCCCGGTGGCTTTGCCACCGGTGCCACAGGATCCTGCGCCAGCGGCTCCGGGCCCTGCGCCACGAGGTGCGGCATTGCCGGATCCGGCCTCTGAGCCACACTGAGTGCCATTTATTCCTCCCTTGCCCCAATTCCAGGACCATTTTGTCCCGGCCCAGGATCCGCATTGGAAGACAGCGCCGGTCCGACCCCTGCCGGCGCTGTTCTTGGCGCCGTTCCCGATGCCGTTCGTCCCTTCTCCAGCTTTGCCGCCGTGACCGGCTCCCTCTACACCAGAGGCGGACGAAGACTGGGAAGGGTCCGAGGACCCTCTTGCTCGGCAATGTGACCCCGAGCAGGATTGGGTGGACGACCTGGAAGAGGCCGGCGACCTCCCCCCGCCCCCCACGCCTACGATGGAGGTAGGTGCCTCCTACACGATGGTCCTCCGTCGGGGGGCCGAGGTCCACAATCTTGACCTCCCAACAGTGGCCCTCAAGACCAACCTCCTCACCGAGGTTCTCCAGACGGCGTCTACTTCGTCGGAGCCGTTGCTTCCCTTCAATGTCGCCCTTACCGACGTCCTCTTGGGCCCTTGGTCGAGGCTGGCCACGGGAGACCCGGTGGATAAAAACATCGCCCGGTGGCCCCACCCCCTCTTTTTGACTATTCACCCTACACCTGAGAGCCTGGTCATTCAGGCCTTGACGTCAGAGTGCTTTTTACGGCCCCGCCGGATAAGGACTCTAAACGGCTGGACCAGTTTGGGAAGCGGTTTTTCTCTTCGGCCAGCTTAGGGCTGCGGTCGGTGAACACCGCCTGCTTGTTGGGCTGCTACTCCCACGCGGTGTGGGATGCCGTTGCTCAGGTGTTGCCTCAGTGTCCTGAGGAGGTGCAGGCTGTCGTTTCTCAGGCAATTGCTGAGGGTAAGGCTAAGTTCGCCATTCGGTGTTGGTTGGACACCGCCGACTCAATGGGTAGGGCGATTGGGTAGGGCGTTGCGGCGTCAGCACTGGTTGCGTTCAACTGGGTTCTCGCTGGATGTCCAAAGCTCGCTCGTGGACATGCCCTTTGATGGCACCCGCCTTTTTGGCGACAAGGCTGACAGTGCCCTGGAGCACTTTAATGATTTGCGGGCTATGGCCAAGTCCTGTTGCCTTTCTACTAAGAGCTCGGCCTCTCCTGATTTTCGTTTCATTCGTGGCCAAGGTATAGGCAGTCTGGCGTGCCCGTCCCCAAAGCCTGCGCAGAACCAGCCCCAGCGCGGCCGGGGTCGTGGTTTCCGCAGGGGCTGGTCAGGGAATCAGCGTGCTGGTCCGTCCAACTCCACCCCCGCTGCTTCCACCTCCAAACCTTAATAATCTGAGCTTCGGGGAGCACCCCACGCTGGTGGATGGCAGGATCTGCCACCACCTCCCTCACTGGCGCGAGATTACATCAGACAAATGGGTGCTGCAGATAATCTGCCACGGTTACTCCCTTCCCTTTCAGTCCTCCCCTCCTGCCATGCCACCTCAGTGCCACCGCATGTCGGGGGATCACTTGGCTCTTCTCCGCCAGGAAGTCACGGCCCTCTTGGCCAAGGGGGCTATAGAGTGCGTTCCTGGACTAGAAGTAGGGAGTGGTTGTTATTCCCACTACTTTCTGGTCCCCAAGAAGAACAAAGGGGGTCTGCGTCCTATCTTGGACCTCCGGGACGTCAATCGCTTCCTCCAGAAGGAGAAGTTCAAAACGCTGATTCTGGCTCGGGTCCTGGCTGTCCTTGACCCGGGAGTCTGGATGGTAGCGTTGGACTTGCAGGACGCATGTTTTCACATCCCCGTCCTGCCGGCCCACCGGCGTTACCTACGGTTCACGGTAGGCCCGGAGCATTTTCAGTTTGCTGTGCTCCCCTTCAGCCTTACCAGCGCCCCTCGGGTGTTTACGAAAGTGATGGCGGTGGTCACAACTCATCTGCGCAGGTCAGGAGTGTCAGTCTTCCCCTACCTCGATGACTGGTTGTTGAAGGCGGGCTCGCCCCAGGCAGTCGTCAACCACCTCCAGACTACGGCCGACCTCCTGCATTTGCTTGGGTTCTCCATCAATGTGCCGAAGATGCACCGGAGTCCCTCTCAGAAGCTCCCCTTCATCAGAGAGGTTCTGGATTCAACGCTGTTTCTGGTTTATCCTCCTGAGCAGCGAGTCCAGGATATTCAGGCTATGATTCTGATCTTTCAGCCTCTGTACCGGGTTTCAGTCAGGGTGACCCTCCGGCTTCTGGGTCTGATGGCCTCCTGCATCTTGCTGGTGACACATGCCAGATGGCATATGCAGGCTCTGCAGTGGGACCTGAAGCTCCAGTGGGCGCAACATCAGGGCAACCTGTCAGATCATGTCCAGATCTCGGAGGGCGCTGCACGACAATTGCAGTGGTGGCTCACGAATCGCGATGGGGTCAGTGGCAGATCCCTCTCCCTTCCCCAACCGGAACACACAGTGGTGACTGATGCTTCCTTCCTGGGATGGGGAGGCCACTTGGGAGAGGCGGAGATCAGAGGACTCTGGTCTCTGGCGGAGTCTGGGCTCCAAATCAACCTTTTGGAGCTTCGGGCGATCCGACTTGCACTGACGGCATTCCTTCCCTCTGTTCAGAGATGTGTGGTGCAGGTGTTCACGGACAACACCACCACCATGTGGTATTGCAAGAAACTGGACGGGGTGGTGTCCTGGACCCTATGTCAGGAGGCTCTGCGCCTCTGGACATGGCTGGAACATCAAGCCGTCACCTTGGTGGTTCAACACCTGGCAGGTTCTCTGAACACCAGGGCGGACGAACTCAGACGCCGGTGCTTGATGGATCACGAATGGCGTCTGAACTCGGACGTGGTGCAAGGTCTCTTTCAGCAGTGGGGAGAGCCTTGGTTAGATCTATTCGGCACCGAAGAGAACGCGTAATGTCATCAGTTCTGCGCGTTGGAATTCCAATGCGGCACTCGCTCGGTGACGCTTTTCATCGCGAGTGGAGTTGCGGTCTGTTGCACGCCTTCCTTCCGATACCACTTCTGCCCAGAGTGCTCAAGATAAGACGTGACCGGGCCCAAGTCATCCTTGTGGCTCCGGATTGGGCACGAAGATACTGGTATACCGAACTACTCAGCATGGCGATCAATCCCCCGACCCGACTGCCTCTTTGGGAGGATCTTCTGTCGCAGCAGCAGGGGACAGTCCTCCACCCAAAACTGTCCAGCCTCCACCTCCATGCGTGGAGATTGAGCGGCGACAGTTGACAGCTTTCGATCTTCCTCCCGAAGTGTATGATGTCATCTTGGCAGCCAGGCGTCCCTCCACTAAAACGGTATACGCCTGTCGGTGGAACAAATTTGTGGCATGGTGCACAGCGAAGGCTGTGTATCCCCTTTCTGCCCCTCTTTCGGAAGTTCTTCTCTTCCTGCTCTCCTTGGTCCGGCAGGTCTCTGCTCCGGGCACTATCAAGGATTATCTTTCTGCCATCTCCACCTTTCTCCGGCTTCCTGATCAGCCTTCTCTTTTTAAGTCTCCGGTTGTTAACCGTTTCCTTAAAGGCATTACGCACACGTTTCCTTCCGTGCCGTTCATAATGCCTCATTGGGACTTAAACCTCGTCTTGACATTTCTGATGTGCGCTCCCTTCGAACCCCTTCATAACTGTCCTTTGCGTCTTCTCACTCTCAAGACGGCTGTCCTGGTAGCTATCACCTATGCCAGGAGAGTGAGTGAGCTCCAGGCTCTTTCTTCCAAACCTCCTTTCCTTTCTGTTCATCCGGACAAGGTGGTTTTACGGACCCGTCCTTCTTTCTTGCCAAAGGTTGCCGCGCCCTTCCACATCGGGCAGACCATCACTTTGCCCACCTTCTTTCCGCCTCCGCATCCTTCAAGGGAGGAAGAGAGGCTCCATCGTCTGGTCCCAAAACGTGTGCTTGCGTTCTATCTGGAGCGTACCCAGCGGTTCCGGGTGGATGACCAGCTTTTTGTTGGCTACGTGGGCTCCAAAAAAGTCGGGCTGTGCACAAATGGACCAACTCTCGGTGGGTCGTTCTGTGCATCAAAGCATGTTACTCCTTGGCTAAGAAGGAGCCTCCTATGGAGCTGCGTGCCCATTCTACCAGGGCAACTGCAGCCACTGCTGCCTTGGGACACGGCTTTCCCTTGCAGGACATTTCTCAGGCAGCTACGTGGGCCTCGCTGCACCTGTTTACCAAGCATTACTGCCTTGACAGTCCAGTCCGGAGAGACCGCTTCTTTGGCCGTTCTGTTCTCGGTGACTTTCTGGTGTAATTTGTTCGCAGACCCACCACCGGGGTTGGTATTGCTGGGGTATCTATTCTAAGGTAAGGAATCTATCACGAACGTGTCTCCCTTCAGATGCACAAGTTACTACTTGTATAACAATATATCTGTAAGACATTAGTTAGTGATAGATTCCTTACCGCCCTGCCCATCCTCCCCGTTCTGCGAACTGATTACTAGGGTTAATGTCATTCCTCTAAGGGCCCTAGTTTTTCTGCACCAATGGTCCGTATCTTGCATGGCTCTGCGTTCCTGGCGCGGAAAGTTGTGTACCGAATTGACGTCCGCGCGCATGGATGGCACCCAAGTACTCTCCGTGGCGTCATCTTGGTGCTTACGCCATTGACGGACGTGGAGACTCACCACGCCACCTACTGACGCGCAGAGGTACTGCTAAGCGAAACTTTCAGGATCCAGTCTGACGCCTGGGGATATTCTAAGGTAAGGAATCTATCACTAACTAATGTCTCTTACAGATATATTGTTACACAAGTATTAACTTGTGCTACACCACCAAAAACAAGAGACGAGGGCGGACAAGCTCCCCAACTCACATGTTATGATTAGCATGGCCTGCACTGTGCTACTTTTATGAATGTGCAAATTACCCATTTTGTAAAGTGGTGCAATTCCTCAGTACTACTCTTGAATTGTACTCATTACATTTCAGGCTTATATGAGCCTTTATCTCCCCTCCCCTATTTATATATTACCACCTTCACTGGAACTCTTTAAAGATGGGTCAATTGTGGAAACATAACACAGGAGCACAGCATCTGCCTTCACTATGCCAAGATGTAATGAAGTGAAAGTAGCCCAGATCTCTGACTGGGTCTCACTCAGTACTAATTTATTGTTTTGTACTCAATTGCGCCTTACTGGAAAACATTTTAGTCCCTGCCTAGAAAAGAACAAAGGTTTAATAAGTGTAAAAGTCATTTTCAACATTCAGTTATCCCTTTTCATATATCTACTTTGTGGTGTTTTCAAGATTAAATTAAACATATGATCATTTTAGTTACATTGATTACATTTCAGTCTGAGGCATTGACCCATTTTAGGAACAAAAATTATTTGTAGATGCCATAGCTTTGCATGTAAATGGCAAGTTCCACCTGTCTCCACCTGCCTTCTCTAAAAGATCTTTTCAATCTGATGAGAGAGGAATTGGCAAAAGTCTTTAATTGTGACTTTCTCTGCAGCACTACAATCACCAATAGAGTATCAACGTAAAGATATTAACTCTGCTGTGATGAGGTCGCAACCTGGCAGAGCACCACAGCAAAACAGTCGGCCACATTCTTCAAATGCACTGGGGTCTGACAAGCCTCCCAAAGGCACAACCCGTAACCCATCCCTGCCACCCCTCAAGATATCTACCTCCAACGGCAGTCCAGGGTACGACCACTATCAGCTTGCAGAGAAATACGATCAAAGCAAGGTAATTTTCTTCTGTTCATTTGCAACTGGTTGTTGGTGCTTCATGTTCATGGATAGTAAGGACACTTGTTTCAGATTTTAAAAAAATGACAGAACTCATTCTGTAGGCACTGGGTTCAGTTTGTAATGAATCTGATGCGTGACAGTGTTTTTTTAGTATTGCAAAATGGTCAGTTAAACACACTTGCCTTGTTTGAGAAACAAAGTCTAACGAGAATCTTATGGCGATTTAGGTTCTGAATAATGTGAAAACCACGTTTGGGACATTCAAAAGGCAGGGGTTCACAACTGTTGCCATACCAAAAAAGTGTGCTAAGTGCACAGTATTTCTGCTTTTCGCCATTTCACACATTTTTGGCTTATTGAAGTTGTGTTTTTTGGAGGGGAAGAGTATGTGTTGTACTTTGACCTATTTATGAATTGATGCATAGCTATATGATATACAAGGACAACAGGATAGGTTTATCTTTGTATTCTGCTGTAATCGATGAACAGCTCATGTAGGCTTGAGCAAGGTTTGTGTGTGCTCCCCTTCAAAATAGTGACTAAGTAAAACTGTTCAGTATATCTAAGCCTGCACTGTGAGGTAACATGCTGTTTACGTTTAGGCCAGTTATTTTGTTAGTCTAGATATGAGCATTGTTGTCATGGAAGGCATTTAGATTTCTCTAAAACCTGTCCACTTCGGAGAGAGGGTCCTCACCATTGGAGATAAACACATAACCTCTCTGTTTTGAACACTGAAAAGATCACTTAAGGATAAGTTGGACAAATTACTTTAGGTTATTATGACACCATATTTCTAGCCCCCAGCTTTCTTTTGCTACCCCATGTAATTTTTTACTTCAGTTTGTGTGCTTCAGTTGCAGTGAATCAAACCTTTAATCCCCATTAGTTGATAAAAGAAAGGGGCTGGGAGCATTTGGGGTACCTTTTCCTACCAGCAAGTAGGGGTGGTAAGCAGTGTTTACCTACTATATAGTATCTGAATTGTTAACATGTCCCATCTTGTAATCATTTGTAAAGCTGAGGTAGGGGCCATAGCACTTCGAAGAATCATTAAAACACGTAGGAACTATTGGAAATCTACACATTTTCTAGAGAAGAACATAGATTTCATTGTATCATGGATTACATGTATTTGTTATTAAACAAACCACACATTGAGTATTGATCTTATAAAGTTTAAAGAGTGGAGGGTTAACAGGACCTTTTACAATCCCCGAATATGTAGATCACTTTAGTGACATCACGCTACTCAATACAATAATTGTAAAGCTTTTTTTTTTTTAACCTATTAAGCACTGTTATCTATATTTTGGGTGTTGAATGAAATGAATTGTCTGCAAATGTGTAAAGTGACTGCAATTTGCCTTTTTCTATTTTTTAAATAATGTGCAGAAATGCTACGGCAGATAATCTATTTAAGATCAGTCTCCATTAGCTTTCAGTGAAAAGACAAGTGTGGTTTATTTCTCAATTGACTTACAACAATTAAGGATTTATTTTTCTTTCTAGCACGATGCAGGAGGTTGTAATGGAACATCTTCACTTATGGTAGTCCGTGATTACTATGCACTGAAAGAGAATGAGATCTGTGTTTATCAAGGTGAAGTAGTTCAAATTCTTGCCATCAACCAACAGAACATGTTCTTGGTTTACCGACCTTCGAATGATCACTCGCCAGCAGCAGAAGGATGGATTCCAGGCAGCATCCTAGGTCCCGTCACTAAATCCTCCACAGATAATAATGACGGAAGCATCAAGTAAGTGCCAAGTGGCTGCCCTGGGAGCGGTTTATGGATTTTTGAGGAAAACAAAAAAAAGAAATGGTAGGGCTTTCCTACTGATTTTATCTACAGTGCCATTGGAACAAACTCTGAATGCTGGACCCTAAGCGTGGGGCGGGCATGTCGCATAGCTCTCTTTTTATGTTTATACTTGTAAATAATCAAAGAGTAGATGGTAAAAGCATGTTTTATGTTTGATCCATCTTAAACCAACATGGAAGTGACTGGACTGGACTTATATTTATGTTGTGTTAAGTTACTAATATATATATTGGTTAAAGCAACATTTAGAAGCGAAAGCCTTGGTGTTGGACTGAGGCCTACTTCTCAAAGAGGAGAAATGTTATGTTGTCTATGGCAATTTCTTTGTACAGCTTGTAATTTTTCATTTTCTTTTGTTTTATTTTAATATATGTTCTCAGTACTTTGTAAAATATTTTTGTTTGAATTTCCCCACCCTTCCTTTCCAGTACATTCCTGTATAAAGTATTTTGCACTATTTAAAGAAACTCATATTGATGAAGTCAGGTTGTGCAATATGATAGTCGCAATGTTCATCATTGTACCTGTAATGTAACTAATAATTTTAAATGTACTATTTTAAATATGTAAAATAAATTTTCACCATGAGCATGTTTTAATGAGGTAGCATTAGTCTTCGACCCTTTGTTTTTCCTTTCTTCTAACATATTGTGGGGCCATTTAAAAACAATATGCAGGTGTTCTTTACTACTTTAGTAGTTTGTCATAAAACACTAACCCAAAGGCACTTGACAAGAGATGAAGATGGTATGCTCGTTTCAGTATTGAGATAACTAATTAGTTTGAATAACTCTAGCATGTGCGTTGCTTTACAGACATGATACTCTTAACACATTTATTACAGGTAACTGAATGCACAAAAAAGCTTTGTTTAAAAAAAAAACCTGTTGCTCTTAAAATAGCACATACAATATAAACAAGACTACCTACAGTAAGTGGTGCCATCCTATTCCTCGTTAAAGCCTTCTCAGTCAGCGCCCAAACAGATTTTTCTAATCACAGAATTCCTAAAATTGCATAGGAACATTCTTAAATCATCTGTGTATTTGAAGAACCAAAAGAGAACTTGAAATGCGAAAATTATACCAAACAGAGGGCTAATACCAGGAACAATAGCGGACGTTGGCAGTTTAGTTCATTGTTGGGCATTTTCATCATCTCTTCCTAAATGTGGGGGTGGAGGGGGAGCCGCTGTGCTCGTGACGAGCTCAGCTCGTCATGACTCAGTGTAACTGTGCTCATGACGAGCTGAGCTTGTCACGACCCCGCCCACTGATTAATTCTCCCGCACAGGCGGGGAATTAATCGCGCGTGGGCGTGCCGCGGCCGTTATGACGAGTTGAAATATAGCTACAACAAAATTTAACATCAGTGTCCAAAACCCCCAGTAGCCTCTGTCTCTGAAGGGTAACAGTTGTTTAATTTTCCTGTTTATAGTACGCTGACAAGTGTGTATGATGCATGCACTGTAATATGACATACTCAGTGCTGTTACTAGAATTGCTCTATGCAGATTATTTTTCATTTGTTGATTATTCTGAAAAAATATGCTACAGAGACATGCTAAAAACCTTAACTTCATGTGAACATCACAGAATTGAGGTGCATAAACAAAGTATGCAGTACATTACGGAGGTAAAACCTTGCTCTTCATGGGTATTGTGAATATTGTGTTTGACTAGATTATATTAGCTTTGCTATTAATCCATAATGTAGTATCTGACATAAACAAATGGCCTGTTTAAAGTCAATTAACAATCAAAGCAAGGAAGGGAAAGTGTTGTTCACCTTGAACACATCGTTAGCCTGAGTTCAGTGATGTTACAAGCAATTTTTCAAACCACAATCATGCTGAAGGAGCAAGGTAATGCTACCTTGCAGTACAAATGTAGGACTTGGTACTCACAGTAGAACTTGATACTGCTTTGTCTTACAGTTGAAAGTTTAGAATTCCTTGCATTTATGTATGTTAAAGCCATTTATTCTTACCTTTCCAAGTCGGTTTGCATCAGTTTTCTTAGAGTATAATAGGTTGGCAGGGCCGTTAGAGAACATAAACCTAAAAATGAGCATGTAGAACAAACACATACAGCTACCTTTAACAATACTGTCACATCCCAGTGAAATCCACTTCAGCGGGTCAGGCTTAACGTTGTTACTTTTTTTTGGAACACATTTTTATGTGCATGGAAAAATGGGCGTGGAATTATTTTGTTGTAATCTTGTTGCAATCAAATATTTTCTGTTTGTGGAAACTGGCTAAAACTGACTAGAACCAGCAGAGAAATTCCAGCAAGTGGACAAACCTAACTCAACAAGAAAAACATCATACTGACATTTAAAAAGAAGCAAGAAATCCATCTTTAACATGCAGTACCTCCACGCGAAGACGTCTGCCATAATGAGTATGCCGGCATTCAACTGAAGCATGTAAAGTGGTGCATGTCAATATAGTTACACAGATTGCGCAGACAGAGTGCTAATAACTAAGGTACAATAACCTTTCTTTGGAATATGCCCCTCATACATTTTCAATCCTTTAGTATATTGGTGGGAAAGAACACGCCAGGTGAATACACATTGTACCTTTACATAAACATTACACTTGGCCAGTTTACATTACAATAATTGGTTCATTCTGATCTCATATTACCATCACATGGGAGCATTCAGTAGTTAATTCAAAATATTACATTAAAACCACTTAAAACATTGGCATTCCATTTATCAGTGTGTCCTCTTTTTGAGTGGAATCAATTACATATGGAATATTCCATTGTCTATGTACACAATTTTTCAAGTGAACGGCTCGTATAGATTCACAAACATATTTGCATATTGGTAAACAGTTTTGCTCCTCGCTATAAACAGTGGGTTCTCATGTTCTATGGTACAAATATTAGAAGACTCACATTTAGACAATCTTTTCAAATGATGAATCCCTCTGCCACAGGTCGCATGCGGTAAGCTTCATTGCCCAAAACATATTGCAGAAAGTGTCACCGACACGACCCTCATGAAGATGCTTAAGCACTGGTAAGCAGTTATTTATTAGCCTTGCTGGTACACTTTTTCATAGTTTTAAATTGTAGTTTGAAACTACCTTATCCAACTAATTGAAGTTCAGTGCACTTGAAAGAAATTGCTTGAAACTGAAAACTTTAAGCAACATAATAATTTAATTATCACTTTGTTTAGTAATTGCTTGCATATTATAATGAAATGTTGTCCAGCTTTTCATATTTTTGTGGCCCCTTCAAATATATAGGTACTTATTTATTTCTTATCTAAAAGCTCCTTTGGTTGAATCATTGAATTTTGGCAGTCTCATCTACCACACATTATTGGAAAAGATTTTGTATCCTATTTTATCCTTGAGTAATCTCGCAATATATGCTGTCCATTGGGTAATATCACCTTCTTTTTTTCGGCATTTCATTTTCTCAGTTTTGTTTTCATATTTGTTTCATCATTAACTGGCTGACTGTAATGTCTAATATTTTTCAGTTCCCCAGGCTGCTCCTTGAAGTCCACTAGTCAGCTACAAAACATGTTCTCAAGTCTCTGGATTTAAGGGAGGTTACATGTAATGTGCAAGGGATTTCTATCCCTCGTCCATGATAAAACAATTGCAATCATTCGTTATCAACACCTTTGAGTTCACAGTGCACTCAAATTCATGAAATATCTTTTCTCCAAAACTATGGCTAAATTTCATCTTATTGCACTGTAAACTTAAAAACGTGTTTGTTTTACTGATGTGTTAAGTTTGTCAGTAATGTCTGTTTCCGTGCCCAAAAAAGATCAAAATTTGCCACCTTTAACTGGTAAAAGAAAATTGCTTCAGTTAATATTGTACAATGTCTCCCTGGATTATGATCTAAAACATAAAGCTTTCTTTTAACAAGAATCAATTGGCTGTGATTCTACAGTATGCAGACTTCTTGCAGTTGAACAATATCCTAATTCCGGAGGTCTTTTATACCAAATTTTAAATGATTAAAAGAATATTTGTTTGCAACAAGACTGGATAAGAGCATGCACGTGTGCCTGCTATGTATGTATTTCTATGTTTAACATTCATCTCTTACGTACATTTTCGCCTTGATTTATTTGTGTCACCACCATTGTACATGTCTACATGCTGCATATCTAACTATGTAAATTTGCACTCCATGCAATGATGATGAAATGTTTAAAGAACACAGGCTGGTTTTTCTGATTTGCTATTGAATTAGTGAGAGAGTGCCTAATTGATGCAATGCAAAAAGAAGAGCCTTGCAATAAAGGCCAAATCTCAAACCAGCATAATTAAAAACTGTGCACTGATTATACTTTAAGGAGAGATGTTTAATAATGAAAAGCTTAGATTTTTATTGAAGTCTTTAGGACATCCTAGGTTATTTGAGATATCCTAAACAGTGCAGTAGCCCATAATATAGTAACAATGTTTTAAAAGCCAAGACTTCAGTGCATTATGAAGGTAAATTTTGAAAAAGACCATACCAAAGGCCAATTTTCAGGGACCCATGCTTGCACTATATTTTCATGGAGAGACCTACTCTTAAACTCTCATGCAGACTTTGAAAAGTGCTCACTGGGAATGTCAATATTTCACCATCCATACTGAGTTGCTGGCTTTTGTTGAAAGTCTAATTTGGTGGTCTTGTGTTGACATATGTTGATGGTATGATGGAGTAATTACAAGAAAGATCATCCTGTTTTTTTCAGCGGGAGTATTTTGCTTTGAGTTAAGTTTTTTGTTCCATAGAGCACTCATCTCAAACTATTTTTTCTCTCATGTCGCTTTGATTCTTATTTACCTTCTTTTATTGCTTTATTCAAAATGTCAATTTAAAGTATATTGCTTGTATGGATTACATGTATCATGGTGAATTTCTTTTGACAAATGTGGATGATGGCCTCTCCACATCAGTGGTATGAACTGTCCTTTGATTTGTTGCATTTTTTGGTAATACAGGAAGTCATGTTCATGGCATACCCTGCGTATGAGAAAGCGAGCTGAGAAAGAGAATGGTGGCAAAAGTGAAGCTAATGGGCTCTGTAAATCCAAGGCAATTCTGAGCAACAAAGTTTCTGTGAAAGTGAGTAAGGCAGTCTACCAGGTGCCGCTAGCCACTGCTGTACATTTTTACTAAATCTTCTACCACCCTTTGCACGGAGGGATATTTTCTTTTTTATCTTTTTCTTTTTATTATTTTGCATGCAGACCCTTGTTTTTGCATTCCTCTTGTTCTTGTTGGCACCAAATGCATTCAAGTACATTTTACTTTCAAGGATGTTAGATAACATTTGCAGCAGTTACAGAAGAACAAGTCGGTGTGCGTGGCTTAGATGGAAATTTATTTGTGTGCAAAGGTTTAGTCAAAGTTGACTGTTTCTGCTCATCGCACTTCCTGATGGAGCTATAATGTTTCTTGTGTACCGTCACATGGAGTTTAATGTGACCAAATGTTTCTCCTTGCGTAGAACTGCTAACCCACATGGCCCTAGGAACCACCAACCTCCACAACATCCCAAAAATGGTATGTGAATTTTAGCAAGGCCAGTTGAACCTTCTTTCGGAAACCGACTCCTAACAAAAGTACCTGACTTGTGCAATAGCTTGTCCACACAAATGTGATCCCTCTGGCCATGATTCATTTCATATAAGCAGTCCAAGCCTTTAATGGTCATAAAGCCAAATTGACAACAAAACCAAATTAAAATGGAAAGAAGACCAGAAACTAACACGTGGCTTAGACACATTGAAATAATGTATATTCTTAGTATACTTGTGAAACAGTTAAAAAGTAAAGAAACAACTATAAAGATCATAGCCTATGTATTTTGTTTAATACCCTCTCTTGTGGAAATGAGGACAGCTGTAGAGTTAGAACTACTCCATTATAGCCCCTACCCATCTTTCAGATCAGTAGGCCAAGAAGAATGCCATTGGACGGAAGGATTGATGAATTATTTGGGCTTGCACAGATGGAACATTGTCTTTTAACCACAGACGTGTGATAGCATGCCAGGTTTATAAACCATTGCATCTGGTTATATATCAACGTCACTAGATAGTTTGTGCTGCCTCTTAAGCTACTGATGTTTCTCTGCTGAGCTTGATGCCTTGCAATGCGCCAGACTTTTTTTCTTTTGTGTCATTTCCTTGAGGACATATAACAAGGTTGTTTTTGATGTCAGAAGAGTTCTGAATGTAGTTGATGTGTTTATAGGCATGCTGTGAAGAGGAGGCAAGTAAAAGGAAATCTTACCAAACCTCTATTTTTGAGAAGTTATTTTTATTTTATGTTCCAATTTATGAAACTCATCTCCTCAACAAAAAAGCCCACCCACGCCCATACTTCCATAGGGATTTGCAATAATCATTAGAGGAGGGCCTCTAGCTGCTGTTTGGTGTTCGGATTCTTTTTTTTTGTATCTACTGAATGTTGAGTAGCTGCCATCATACTAGATCCTGGCTCCACAAACCATTTGCGTTGACCTTAAATCGACATCTGGACTGACTTGCGGAATTCCCCTTATAGTACGTTAGAGTGCCAAAAATGTTGAGATGAGATCTATCATCAAGCACCATGGTTATCATGGATTAGCGTTCTGTACTACCAGAAGACCGCATGCAGATGTGAGGAGTCTATGAAAAACTCCATTCTCAATACATGATAAAGGAAAATAGTGTTGGGGTGATTAAATAGTCTTCAGAATTAATAGCGGCTGCTTTTATGTAAATAATTGTTCTACTTAATTTCAAGAACGGATAAAATAAGTGAACCTAAAACTAACCCACAGACTCAAGGTCAACTGCAGAACTTCCATTTTCTCCTCATGCTGTTCCAAATCAATAAATAGCTATGTTGGTTTTTGTTTCAGCATTTAGCTACTTTGGAAAAAAAAAATTTACAGCAGAACAGGACTTAGGCTCCCAGAGTCTGACATTGGTACATCAGCACCATGAATAAGACATTTGATTGTGATGTTAGCTGAGGATACAGAGATACACAAGACACAACAAAATCCTTTTTTTGTTGATGCGGTGGTGGTGAATGGGAAATTTGTCAGATTGAACGCATGTAGAGGCTGCTTTTTTAAAGGACCAGGGTTGAATACAGAAGAAGCTTCCGAATAAGTGAGTAAAATAAGAGTGTGCATATATTCACATCAAGCAGGTCACTTCAGGATGTTGATCAGGTAGCTTGAAGTTCATCGATTTAATGTTAAGATGAAGTTGGATGGGAATAAAGAGACCTATCTTAAGATAGATGCGATAATGACATCATTTAAAGCAACTCTCATCATGCCATTTACCTTTGCTTTCACTTTAAAAAAAAAAAAACCTGCTTCCATTTGAGTGCCATTTAACCCTTCAGGAACTCAGTGTTTTCAAATATTCATGACAAATCAAGTATTAGAGCAGTTGATTGTGATCTGTTATAATGTCATTTGGTTTATTGAGATATTTTTCAGCCATCCACAATACCTTGGAACTTAACTGTTTGAGTACCAGTGGAGCCCCAAAAATAATGACATCTTACGGAGAACATCTCAGTCTTCATATGTTTAGCGAATTTCGGAAAGTCCAAAAAGTTTTTTTTTGTTGCCTAAGAAGCACTGTCCCCAATTTTCATCAAGTCTGAGTCCATACCAATTGCTAAGTAATACAAAAAGTTCCCCTAGGAGTACCGAGAAAAAAACATAAATATATAAAGAACAATCATGAATGATCTTTATTAATAAGATTCTACATGATTTATTAGCCCTCTATTTTTATGTAGGAAATGTCTGTTTGTACACAATACTTTTGATTGCATGTTCTAATTGAAATTAGTGCATGTGTTCATCTTTTGGCAGGCATGGTTGTTTCTCTTAAAGAAATTTGACAACCGTAACTCCAAAACAGTCTCAGCAAAGTTATTGAGGATCTGAGTGCCCTGTTTTTCAAGCATGAACTCCACGTCTTCCACAAATAGACAGTGATTCTTTGAACATAGTCTTCACACTGTTTTGGGCTGTTTTAGGCTGGGGAATACCCATCTTCACCCCCAGTTTCTTGTTTTACTTTAGTGAGACTATGGCTCTTTTGGAGATGGTTATTCTCTTGCTCTATCCCATTTTCCAATAGAGAAGAGGGTTCTGATTTTCTTTTTTCCTTTATCTTGGCTGTTTAATTCCTAACTTCATTATTTTCTTCTTCCTCTCTCACGCTGCCAATCAAGGAATCGAACAGTTCAGAGGAGTCCGAGTGCGATGAGCTTGATCCTAACACTAGCATGGAGGTAGAAGCAAATCTTGCTGCGATGCTGCACAATTCTTTGTCATGTAGATGTGTTTGTGTGATTTGTTGACCATTTGTTGTTGGTTTGATCTTTTCCGGCATGCCTAACACCTACTAATCTTTTTTTATGTGTCCTTTGATTAACAGTGTATGTGCATCTTTACTGTATTCGTGAATGGAATTGATCAAATGACCGAATTTGTCTTTGTGAACACCAGCATCCGTTGTAAAAATCCTGTGTATTCTTATACAAGGGAACTTTACTGAATGGGAGATAGTTTCAGTCAAATCTCTGCC
Organism: Triturus cristatus; assembly: GCF_964204655.1. Taxonomy (NCBI): domain Eukaryota; kingdom Metazoa; phylum Chordata; class Amphibia; order Caudata; family Salamandridae; genus Triturus; species Triturus cristatus. The sequence goes on along the minus strand of NC_140584.1, from coordinate 86,391,321 downwards.
AAAGGGCTTCCGGAAGATCTCTAGATTCTTTTGCATAAAAGGTTGTGCTACAGATAGCTTTATGTTTCAAAGTTTCTCCCAATGTAAAAGCAGTTTAATAAAAACAAGTCAACTGTCAGTCATTAGAAAAATGAATTACTCTAATGAAGGTAAGTCCTCCGTGATAAAACGCATCAAATACTCCTACAGTTATGCTAACTGACCTAATTGCCTCTAGACAGTTAAAGAAACTCCACTGGAACAATTTTATAGTAACATTCCTGGATTGCATTGAGCGCACTGGTGCATTTTTACACTGATCAGTCAGCACATATTTGGTTTTCGTGCATGTCGGAGGGTCCAAGTGTCAGTGATAAATTGTACCATTGCAAGCTTTGAACACCTAAAAATGTTGGAGAATTTAAATCTTGCTCTGCACTCCGCCGATATATAAAATATTCAGCACTTACCATTTGCAGTTGAGGTGACTTCACTCCAGCTACTGTGCCTATGTACTACATGTGAGCGGACTAGTGCAAATCCAGCACTTCGAACCCAACATACCAATCATGGCATTTTATGCATTCTAATCATATCTCTCAAATGCTGAATTCAATTGCAGATCTTTAACAAACTTTTCAAAGCCAATAGGACTCACCTTTTGGACCTATTGGCGTTGCTAGTGCCTTATGCCTGTACAGGATTGGCAAAATATTGTTTTGCATTTTTACTGATGCTTTACGGCAGCTAAAAGAAGAAAAGGCGTAAAGATGTTACACAGATGCATGATGAAAAATGGATCGCCTGAGTGATCAAGCAAACATGAAAAAAAGGAAATTGGAGTAGAGCAAAAGTGCTTTTTATAAAGGGAGGGGGGGGGGACGGCGGCGCAATTTGCTGCCTGGTCTGCCCCCAAAAAATACATACAAATCAGAATTGCAGAGAAGAGAAGGAAATGGTGGATCTTCTGGGAAAGTGTGGAAGGGGGAATAAAATATGAAATAAACTGGAGGGGAGGAGGAAGGGGAAGCAGCACACGAAGAAAGAGCAACACAGAGGCGAAGGACAAAAGGGGAGAGCAATAATGGGCATGGGGGAGAGTGCAGCATGGAGGGCAGGGGAATTAGGGTAGACGCACGAGAGAGAGAGAGAGAGACGGACACAAGGGAAAGAGCAACAATGGGTTCGAGGGGGACAGTAGTTGGTGGGGGGAGACACATGCACAAGGCAGTATGAAAAAACATGCACTCTCATAGCGTGCTTAACCAGAAAGGAAAAATTAGTTTCCCAAAAGTGAGCAGCGAAAGGATGCAAGTCCAACAATCCAAAGGATGATGGAGATATGCTCAAGAGCAGGCACAAATGCAGGAGAAGGAAGCTAACAATTGAATACGAATGAAGCAAGTGAGAGTGACAGGCCAACCAGTTGTGAACAGTGGGTGGACTTTAAACCCATTCACTTCTGAATAGGTCTGACAGCATGTGCTGTTTTTCAAGAACTAAAAAGGAGAAACTTTAAAATGATAGACAATTTATTCACATTCATATAATTATTCTTTCTCTAGTCTTGTTTGGATATGGAGTCTGAAACCCTAAATTGTCTGAAAACCTAATAGTCCAGTATGAGCTTGACAGCGCTGACCTCTTCATTTTTTATTTTTTTTTGTAAACATTTTATTTACTTTTGTATAGTAAATGTTCTTATGTTTACATCTGTGTTCTACAGGGCATTCCATTGCGTGGCTATCTTTTCTATTACATTTGTTGTTCCTAATTGCCCATCTGTATTTCTGGTATTCTCTTAGTTGGTTATGCATGTTCTAACTCCCCCCTCCCTATTCCCCCAACTCCCCCCTCCCTCTCCCGCACTGCAGGCCATTAAGAGACTTTTCTTCCGTTATGTGGCGCTTTCCCTTGCTATTCGTTGGTTGCCTGTGGTATCTTGCGCAGTTCACGTTGCTAAGCTTATGGGCTAGTCTCCCCGGGTTCCAGCTCTGGTGCTGAGCTCTTCATAACAGTTAAATGAATAAAGTTAACTATTGCAATCATGTTTGCTCTTGTCTTTTAAAGCAGCTCTTCTGTAAATGTTTCAGTCCTTATATATAGCTTGACAGCATTTTTTCAGGATGAAATATGCTTTGTCATCTATCACACTTAGAACATATTTTCATGTAACATGTATTCTATGTTTTCATATGCATATTTTTATTTGTAATAAACACCTAGGAAGAGCAGTTAAACATAGGATGCCTATGCACACGTCAGCAAATAATACTGTGTAAGTACAGATAGTAGTGGAGAGAACAAAAACTTCAAAAAAACACTTAATGAGTCCAATAAAGTGTTTCTTTCTTGGTTTAATATGGTTCCGTTGCCCAGCCAACACGTGTTTCGTCCGGGTGTGAACCCACGACTTCTTCAGGGCTACAAAAACATATAAGGATACGCCAGTCACGGCTCCTTAGTACAGAAAACGTCTGATATAAGACAGAGTGCATCTCCAAATTCATTTTAGCAACCATAATTCCGCACATATTGAGTACACGTCGGGCAGAGTTAAACAAGATTTCTCAAAAGTGGAAGGTTAGTTAAATATCACAAAGTCAGAGAAATACAGTCATCTGGAGAAATCTTGCGTAAGTGAAAGTGTACTAAGGAGCCGTGACTGGTGTATCTGTCTGATCACTTCATGTTTGCAAGCTTCGAAATACTGTTAACGTCTATCCCATGCCTTTTTGTTCTCTGTTCTCCTCTTTAACTTATCCTTTCTATGTCTTGCATGTTATGTTCTTTTCCCCGCTGGTTGATACCACCGGGCTCTCAATCCGGTCCTGTATTGAAGGTAACGCAGCTTGCTCTGTTTTGCTGTACTACATAGATATAATTTATTAACTTTGGTTCGGGCTCCGGAGCCCATATATACTTTCATTACAATCCACTTACTACCAGTGACTTATAACTTCATCTTCACATTATATTGGAATTTCTGAGCTTGGGTAATAGTACTCGTTACAAGTCTTACTTTGACGTTTTTGCTCTGTCATTCTGGACATCCGAGGTAGCGAGGTGGTGTTTCTTCACTTCTGGGAATAATCAGCAGACTTTCGCTTTGCGGTCTAGTCTTCCGCACTGGATTCACGTTAAAACGTGAACCTTTGCAACTTCCGGTTCGCTGACTAACTGGAATCCTACTTACTTTGTGGCGTACTCGTCGTACAGGTAATTGTGGCTCTATCCTCGGTTTTACTCTTCACCTTCAGGGAAAGTGTCATGGCATTCTTATTTAATAAATGGTTACTTGGATGCTACGATGGCGACACACGTTTTTGGTGGTGATCGTCATTTGCGTGAATTGTGTTCGTTATACTGGCACTACCTACTAGAATGTTAAGCGTGTTTTTGGGCGCATAGTGGTTAAGATTAGATGGACTTGCTTCATATACTATTTACTGAGCGTATAGAATACTCCATTATCTGGGCACATTAACAATGTCTACAGTACAGGAGCCCTTTGCTGTACACTTCCATTGAACGTGTGAACTTTAGACACTTGATGTTCTCAAATGTGTTTGATTGGTCTGACACTGTGAATTATTTGCCACAGTGCTGACTAGTTTTGTCATGTTTCTCACAGGTCCTTACTCTGAAGGGGTACTTACCCGTTTTAACATATACTGAGTGTCTATTACTCACTTTTCCCGCGCAGCCGGGACGGAATTATTACCGGCGGAGAGGTGAGCCGGTTACTTTCGCATGGTTATTTTTTACCCTGACACCTTGATAGCTGTTTCTTGTTACTGGTTAAGTCCACACCCTTTCTTGTGATTTTAGATCGTTTTCATTTTCCCTGTTCGCCTGATAGGTAAGATTGATTTGGCTCATTTCTTGATCACCCCTTGATACGATCGGATTGAGGTTCACTTTACTCTATTTCTATTTTCTTTTCTGTGCTTTCCATCATTTACCTTCTCACGTACTGTCCACTGAGGGATTTGTACTGGATTCTAAATCGCTCTCAGACCGTGCCTTTACAAATAAGTAGACTTTATTGGTTACAACGTGTACTTCAATCAATATATTTGGAATATTGATATCCGATAATACTCACCGGCCTATTATGACCTTTACTCCATTCATGCATTGATTCTCCCCATCTTGATGTGAATTTTACAATGTATACACATGTATAGGATCTTCGTTGTATTATACTTTATGATATGTTCTTTCTGCACTATCATGTCATGCACCGGTTTTGTGGTGTCACTACTCAGGCTTTACTTTCCCACGTAGGAGCCTTTGTTCTCTCTCTTTTTCATGGAACAGATTCACCATTTCATGGTTTTTATTGTGCTTACAGTCGCGGTGTCTGATGTTTTTCATGTTGTGAACAACCATTGTATATTGTGACTGCAAATATATCTACATTTTATCCTTATATGTTTTTGTAGCCCTGAAGAAGTCATGGGTTCACACCCGGACGAAACACGTGTTGGCTGGGCAACAGAACCATATTAAACCAAGAAAGAAACACTTTATTGGACTTATTAAGTGTTTTTTTGAAGTTTTTGTTCTCTCCACTACTATCTGTACTTACACAGTATTATTTGCTGACGTGTGCATAGGCATCCTATGTTTAATTGTTTTTAGACCTTGGTCTACTTGGGGGGTTTAGGGTTTGTTTTTTCCCCCTGTCCTATTTGCACCGTTATATTTCCACCCTTAGACTCCTACGTACACACTAGTGGGCGCCATCGCATACCGTAAATCTTAAACCCTTCACAAGTATTTACCTAGGAAGAGCATTATACCACTGTACAAAATAAACTTTTATGCAGCTTCATTATCTCTGGAGTAACGAGGCCCAACCTACAGTTCTTTGCTAGAAAGAATAGCGCGGATAGTAAGTTTTAAAAATGTCATGGTTATTCTCTCCATCCCTTCCTCAGAGGAGAAGGAAGTATAAACTTTACCGCAGCAGTGACGCTTTAGCTTTAATCTTTCCACCTCACATTCCTACTATCATGCAGATGTTTCCGGTCTGGCCTATTTAGAATTCTTCTCCGTATCCATAAGTGATTGCTTCCGCACAGGCATAAACAAACCTCCTAATTGTGTGGTAAAGTGCTATGGTATGCTGTTATCTACATTTTTAGCACACTCCTATGTCACGTTGTACTGCAGTGAACAGTACAGAACATGAAGATGAAAACCGGAAAATAGGTACATGAAAATGGTAAACTTTGCACGTCTTACCTTAATTTAAACAGATTCTCTTCTCAGCCCAGGCCAACAGGACGTTTTTCCCAGAAAATTGGGGCCCTGAGTGAAAGACCTGACCGTCGTGCCTTCACACTGACACCGAAATGCCACAAGCACATTTTGCATTTCAGACCACAGTACATTGTTCTGTCAGCTTGTCCGGCAAAAACATTGGGATTCTATTGAACATAGTCTGTTGTACCACTCAGGATATTGACTGTATTTTAAAAGTTAAGTGATAAACAATGCAATGTCCTAAAAATATGAAAAATCTTGAAAGGTCCAAAAAAGCTCAAGAAAGCATTTTCATGTATGTTTTCTTGAGCATACAGTTTAGGTATTCACATCCCTGCATGGAAAGTGAAAGATTGACCTAATCTCTGAGGAAAGGAGCTCTGGAGTGTTGCCCCCATGCCACATTATTATGCAGAACATCACCAGGATCACACTTACACATTGATCTAGAAGGTTTGTAACTTGTAGCTGTAACTACTTTGGAAGCCACTCTGACTTTTAATTTGATCACTTTGTGGTGGCTTAAACGTTCCATTTGTAGAGCCAATACAGTCATGTAATGGCCTGTTAATAGGGTTGTTGCATGAACTAATAACTTGTTTTCAAATTATATCCTCCTGTACACTTGATGTAATATTCAACCTTTTATAAAGTTGTGTACCCAGATCTCTTGCGTAAGAGTAGGGGAATTGATTGTTTTGACCGGCGCTGTCCATTTTGGTGTAACAGGGATGAATGAAAGGCAGATTTTCCGAATAGCCCTATAAAATCTGTCACCATATATTAAATATAAATGTAACTAGTTTACATTGCCTGTTGCAATTCTAAATAAATTGGCGTGGATCTGGCCAATTTATACCTGCACTGGACCCCCTTGGTTTAGGTAAGATGCTCACCGTCAATGGTTAAACAATAATGTTCAGCAAAACTCCATAGTTTACAATGATGTAGCAATTTATAGGTTTATTATAAAGGTTTGTGATTTACATGACATTTTCCCAGTTCTGCTCTGTAATGAGTCCTAAATATTTTTTTGCCTTAAATCAGAAGACGCCCCTCTTCGTTAATGTTCTTAGCAGACGTCTCATGGGAGTGAGGCTCTGTATGTATTCATTAATCAGAGAAGAAACTCTTTTAAATAGACTTTGGCCATAGAGGCATGTCTGTTCCAATGGAGTGCATACAAGTGCTACAGGAGCACACGTCTGAAGGGCCACAGCGCATCTGTTTAAATAGGCTAGATCGCATACTGCATTTCTGAAATAACCAATGAATGAATGAAAGTCTTGTAAAGCACACACCTGCTCCTAGGAGTACCCTGGTGCTAGAAGGCCAATAATACAGAGGGAAACTATGATGCCTGATAGCTACGTTGGCATTTTTTTTCTTAAATTGAAGCACAGGAGACAACAAAGCTCAAGAGGGAGCTGATTCCAGGCCTGTGCAGCAAGAAAAGGAGTGGCCACTGGTTCTGGTTTGCCGCACCCGCGAAACCACAGCAAGATCAGCCAAGCAGAACGCAAAGCCCTCGTAGGAGAATAGTGTTGCACACTCACTTCCAGATATTGAGGGCACCTCAAAATGAGGTCCCTATTGGCTGGCCACAACAATAAATGTATAAGGAATTCTCTTCTTTACTAGCAGCCACCATAACTATCTTGAGAAAGGGGAGATGTAAGTGCGATGTGAGAGTCTACCAACGTATATACAAACTTCCTCATTAAGCTTGTGTCCTACAAGTGTGCAAACAGGTTTTTATAGAGCACTAAAATGCAATTTACAGAATATAGTTACAGAATCTAACTGAATATTAAAAGAAGGGAGTATGATTTAGTAAAACATATTTAAAGTGGTCATTTGGCTGACCTAGCTAACTAACCTGAAGTCAATAGTGGGAAAGGTAACGCAAGGATGAGAGAGAAGCATCCAGGGCTCATTGCATGCGACAGCTGATATGTTAAGCAATATATCATGCTCTCTTTAATTCTAAAGGATATCTTTGTGTTATGTCATACCAAAGGTAGAACATGGGCTAAAAATTATATGCTTTGTAAAGGGACTAGACAGATTAAGCCTTTGTGTGATATGGCCTACCATAGGCAGTCTGGGAGTCTTTCAAACATCGTTGGTAGGCTTCTACCCCTGACATGAATCTGCTGTAGGTTGATACGGTGGTTGTAGTCCTGCGATTTTCTTTTGGCCCATTAGTCATTTAGGTCTGAGCCTTGAATATTAACTGCAGGTGTGCGACTGTGGAACCTCATGGCTGATGGCTCTATAAAAAGCCATACCTTCTCTCTGATGCACTCAGCCAGCATACAACATGCACAACGCTAGAAATGTCAAGGAGCAATTGATAGAGTCAAGACATTGAAGGGGAACATATATGGCAATTTTTCAGTTCAGAAGTTTGGAGCAGCGCTGCCACAGCCTCAGTGTACGAAGAACAGTGCCTTAAAACTAGTTTTGATTGAGCCAGTAGAGAGAGATGAGTGCAGGAGCAGTGGACGCCAATAAATTGCCTTCTGAATTTGTTGGAGTTTGGCTAACCCATATTTGTGAACGTAACACAGATTCCATTGTAAAAGCAAAGCAGAGTGATTCCAAAGATTAGAACATTTTGGATTTATTATAGAACAGAAAGCACGCTAAACAATCATGTGAGGTTGTAAACCTCAATAATGAATACTTTAAAACCTGCATTGATGCAGGATGTCAAAATATTTGTGAATACAATGTTAAAATTACACACCTGGGTAAAATAATAAGGAACATAGCCGTAGAACTGCAATTCAGAGTTTAGAACCCCAAGTCGTTTTGGAAGATGGTGCTTTCTGATTTTATTGGATTGAATGTTTATATTTTTCCTGATCACTTGTTTACAGCCAGACTTTGCACCACCATCCTTTGGGATGAGCATATCAATTGCATCTGCATAGGGACAGATTAGCCCGCCACATAAGTGGGTAACGTTACCAGTCATCTGAAACAGAAGTCGCAAATAATGCAAAATAGTGAAATACTCCGACACCCCTCATGAAATGGCACTAATTGAAATTGTGGTAGCACCATTGATGATGAGTCTGACCTTCTTGAAGTAACAAAACCCATTGCAGGGCATACTCGCTGATCTTGGTTCCACGCCCTAGGGGGATAGCACTGTTAAACGCCGTCAACACATCAAGAGGGGGATGTCCACTCAGCTGACAAACATCATCTTACAACATCCTTCACCAGGACCAATTCCAAGCCCTGAGCGGGGCACAAACCTGCATGTTAGAGGTCCAGGCAACCTAGTTGAAAATCACCCGTTCGAGTTGCATACCAGAAAGAAGTGGGATCACTTCTCGCAAACAAGGACTTTAACATCTGATGTTCGTTCAATACCTTTTTTTCTTACTAAAATTATAGATGTATAATATTTTTACAGGGGCATTAAACCAGACCACCTCATCCATTTGTTGGCGGTTGTCATTCATATTTTTTTTCTGCTCACTGCAGCATACAGCATGAGGAGTGGGTTAGGCCACTTTAGCCTCTAGCTATTTTTGCTGTTTCACAAGAAGCCCATCTGACCACAATGTAGTTCCCTTCAATGCCAGGTATTACTATGGCAATGTGTGATTTGCATGATTAGTAGCTATTTTTTGCTTTAACTAATGTTTTTTTATATTGATGAAGGCCTGTCAGTTTCCCTAATCCTAGTGTTTTACAAAGGCATTGCTTTACAAGGTAAAATGGCTGACCGCAAACTCCAGATTTTTTGGCATTGCCAATACTTAAGTCTGGAGTTATCCAAGACTAAATCTGCTTGTCATTCACAGTATTCTTCCACCCATGACAGAATGCCACATGCGGCAATGGGTCAGCAAACCTCAGCCTTTTGCTAATTTCACTGTGAGCGATGTCATTCTGCACTTTAACAATGCATCAAATAGTTCCTTTCAGTGCCAGGGATTACTGTGGAAATGTGGGTGTTTTGAGGCCCAAAATATTTTTGCTTTCAACCAGTGTTTTTTTTGTGGACTGATAAGGGTCCAGCAGCTTCCTAAACAAAGATTTGCAAAATCCATGACCAAACAAAACATCCCTTGACATGCCAAATGTTTAACAGCCAACTTCCGACCCATTGGATGCGCCAGTGCTTGTTTAGAAATAGTGACATATGCTCTCACTAAGATGGACAAAGACAAGATATAGATTTTCAGAAATTAAATGACCACGCATCTTCACAGCGGCAGTGGAGCCTGAGTCATATCTTAGTACCCGTGGCCTTTCAAGTGACTGAACTCCCTTGAATGTCGGGCAATAGGAGGAGTATTTAGAAAAAGTTATAGCAACAATTTTTGTTTTATTGAACATCACAGGAAAATCTGATTCTTGGTGGTACAAAGAAAAATTACTTTTGGCTTGGAAGTACTGTAACTTGAAGACCTAATTTAAACGAACATGGTTGACTAAAACAGAAAAAGATAAAGGGTGTAAAGAAAAAAACTGGTAATGTAACGTATTGACCCATCTGCTATGGCACTGAAAAGCACTATTTAGGTAGGTGTGAGCATGTGATTAGGCAAAATGCTGTTGCTTGCAGTGCAGGAGAACCAGGGGCAGAATAGCACCATGCTGCATGTTGTGGTGGGTGGTAGAAAATATGAATGATAGTTGAACAGACTAATGGATGAAGAGGCCTGGGCCATTGGGCCTGATCTTTTTCCCCGTATTTTTGATTACATGAAGCTGCAAGACAGCTAATGGAGTCTCTAGGCAAGATTTAATACTATAGTCCAACTGACGTGAAGGCTGAATTTCATTCAAGAATAATTGGAGGCTAGCTTCCCCAAAGAGTTTCAAACAATTTCTTTGCTTGTTTGGAGTGGAATGCTTGTGGTTAGCAAAATATCCTTTTTTGGCATTATAAAGGGATGTTTTGAATTAAGCTGCAAATTATGATAAATGCAACCCTGCCTGCAGGCAGTACGGTCTGTTTCTGCTGAGGATTACAATATTTGTTCCTTTATTCACCACAGCTCAGAAGTGAAGGGCTTGTGCCTCATTGCGTTATTGGTTTTAGCTGATGCGTTTTAAATTGGCACAATACTCCATAGTGTTTTCTTGTTGTAGTTGTGCAGTGACCCCTGCCAGTTGTGCCTATAAAAGGTCCAAATGTTGGAAAAGGGTAGTTTAACGCGTTTGGTGGGAGCCGTACCTATTTGGGGAATGATACCTTCAAGGATTACCTGGATGTTGATGACCTAATGGAATCACCCTGTTGCATGAAATAACTAAAGTAGACCAGTTGAAGCATCCGGATTGCAATGGCCAGGTTAAGAAGTCTATCTGTATTATGATGTGCTAAATGTGTAGGACTCACCACCAACTATAAGCATACAGAGAGGGCCTAATTTTTCAAGGCATTACATTACAGTAGACGCATCTTGCTGAATTTGAATGCAATTTAAGAAAGTTATTTTATGTTTAAATTCACGAGAATGTCAATTCAAATTAAAGTCCTGTGTAGCATTCTAAGAAACCTGACCAACTGATATTAAATTAGTGACATTGTGCTTTTCATTTATATTTTTTTCAGGCCAGCAGACAAACCTTTGCCAGGACCTGCTTTGTGTAGGGTTATCCAAATTTAAATGAGCCATCCCAGAAATTTGTATTTGGAAAGCAATACCTACCCCAGTCTAGAATATAGAAAAAAGTTTCTAAAACGTACATTTGTATGACTATTGATCAGGTAGAGCATCTTGTTGGTTCTAAAGCCAGCAGGTGAAGAGACTTTGGCATCCGTGTGGGCAGTAACATGTTGGCGTAGTACGGATGACTAGGTCATTGTACCTCTGGATCATCTACCATTAGTTACAGCTTAATTATACCACATACCAACTATTACCGGTATTTCGTTGGGTTTACCTGAAAGTATTTTTATTCTAGCTGGATCCTTATTGTGTCCAGTGGTTATTTGGAGGTTTTAGTCTGCCCCAATAGTATCATCTTACCAGGGTGGGATGAGGATGCTGAGGATAAAGCATGCCTAAAGACGTGGGTGAAGCTTCCTCAAGTAGTGTAACTGGCTTATTTTTAGATGACTGTCATTGGGCTGTACACAAGTATGGCCTGCAACACCAGTGCATCTTTCTGCAAATGTCTGGGATTTCCTGGAGGATGATGTTGATGGTAATGCCTCCGTCTCTCCCCTGGTAATAAGAGAGAGTGGCAGCAACTCCTGCCTCTGCTGAATTAGGGATTGTCATGCCATGTTTTGTTAACATGGGCGCCTGGGCAATGTTTGTGACCTGAATTCCTATTTCTCGAACTACAGAAGTCCAATACTACTCGGTTTGCTTAATTGCCAAATGCGTTCTATTTAGGCTTTTGACTATCTGTGAGTAGTGAGATCAAACGGGTAGGGTTTACTCCTGAAGGTGGGTTGTGGAGTAGAACATTAATTTCAAATAGGTGACGCATCAGTATTCAGGCTTTATCTTTTTTTTTTATTAAATGGGTCTTACTAAATTAGATATCTGATGGACATCTAGCCGCAGATTCCTTAACTTAGAATATCCCCAGGTGACTGGATCCGGGATTTTTTTGCAGCAGCACCTCTACGTGCCGGCCGAGTCCCTCGACCCCGGTTCCAGAGACGGTGCCACGTCAGGACACAGCCCAGACGGGCATCCCAGTCAGACATTGAGCCCATTTACCATGTCTCTGCATAGCCCTTTGCAGCTTCCTGCGCCGAAGTCTGTCATGGCTGCACCACGGGTATCAACTCCTTGTCGACATCCTTCCTCTCCACATATCTCAGTGGAGGGTGAGTCGACGCCGGTCCCAGACAGGGCTTGTTGACATCCTTCCTCTCCACATATCTCAGTGGATGGTGAGTCGGCGCCGGTCCCAATTGTTCCTCTGTTTGCGGAGGACCAAGATCCAGAACACCCAGGGGTGTCTCCTTGCCTTTTGGCTCCGCTGCCCCCTGGCCAGTGGCCTCCTTTTCATCCGCCTGCAGCGTCTCTTTTCCATTGGACGAGTTAGCCTTCAACCGTCCCTACCGATGATCTGTTATCGCACCCTAGAATGGCTACAGAGGCTAGTGCAGCATTTGCAGGGTCTGTTCAAGAGGCTGCCACTCTTTTACACTTGCAGCTCCCCTCTGTCTCTTTGTCTTCCGATCTGTTATTGCATATCCTCCACCAGGGTGAGGTGGGGGGAGCCCTTGCTGCCTTTTGGTCGGTCATTATTTGACACCCTTCATGGCACATGGGCACGGCCCTCCTCCGGTGACCCTGTGGATTGGGTCATTGCACATCGGCATCGTCCATCTCCGGATGACCCTGTCTGCTTGTCCCTTCATCCTAGAGCTCAGGGCCGGGTCGTCCAAGTGGCTTTCGCCACGCAACCTTCCTCTCCCTTTATTGCCTCCCACCAGGGAGTCTCTTTGGTTGGAGACCTGTGGTCGTCATATTTTTGCGTCCACTAGTTAAGGCATCCGTGCTTTGAACACCACTTGCGTGTGTGCACAGGCGACTTTTGCCTTTTGGGACTCGGTAAAAGGTCTTCTTCCCTCTATTCCAGAGGGTCCTCATACTGACCTGGCTCGTCTCCATCATGGCCGGGACATGGCACAGTTTACCATTAGATCGGCCATGGATTCTACCGACTCTGTGGGTCGGGCAGTGGCCAAGTCTGTCACTCTGTCGCCATGCTTGGCTGCGCGATGGCCTCAGCTGTCAACCGCCTTCTGTCTAGCCTGCCATAATTTCATGTTTTTGACATTCTTTTACCGTCTGTTACTTCCATGCGCCGTGTTCTGAGCCCTGGGTTCATGCTGTAATACCCAGATAGTCTGGACGGCTTGTCGCAGTTTTTGCTTCCCTTTATTGCAGCTGATCGGATGCTTCTGTTCTGTTGATCCTCTGTCTATAGGCCCCGGCTCAAGAGGTACCCCTGGCTGGGGTTGTAGCTTACCCTATATGGGGTATTTGTTAGCTGTTGTGTGGCTGCCTCCCATACACAAGGCTTGGTAGGCTCCTGAGGAGTCTTTTTCTAAGGATGTTACCCCGCGAATCTGACTGTGGTCTTTTTCACATTCATGTGGTACACCAGTTTGCATCGCTCTATGGCCTATCCGTTGATGTCTGCGGTTCGTCCGTGGCACTCCTTTACAAGTGTGGATGCTCACTTTCTCTGGGTTTCTGCCTTGTTTGTTTCTTCCAGGAGGGTGTTTTCAGTCTCCCTTCCTTGTGTTTCAGTTCTTCTACTGCGGCTGTTCTACCAGTGGACGGCCTGGGTCAGTGCCCTGTCACTGTACTAAGGCGCACAGGGTTGCTACGGCGTAATTCTCCTATGTTGTATGTGTGTCTGGTGGTTGCTCCCCACTGTATTCGCTGTTACAGAAGGCTGACGCTTTCCGAAGCCTGGTTCTTCCCTGTTCTGTGGTGGGTAGTGCTTTTCGTACTGTGTTCTTGCATGGTGACATCTTAATCACTTGCGCCGCTCATGTACATTGCCTTGTTTTCCTGGGTACTTCCCCGGCACAGGATTTCCTCGTCCCCTGCTGCCATTCGAGCAGGAGCTTTGGCGTACTTCTAATTCGGGATGCTGCTGCTGCTCTCTGTAGGGGTGCTCTCCTCAGGGTGTTCACTGTCTTGTGCTTGTGTGCACATCTCCATACAAATCCTGTTACACTATGTACGCTTTGTATAGGTTCTTCCTGTACTGGTCACACTTCCAGTTTGCCTTGTGTAGGACTGTGGCTCCTCCCTGCCGAGTGGCTGGTATTGCTTATAGATCTGGACTTTCTGTCCGATTCTGCTACGAAATGGCTATTGCTACCTATGGTGCAATATTGTTTCTCTTATGTCACTCATCCTTAGGGCTGAGTCTTCTCCTGATGTTTGTTCTGTCTGGCGTCTACACACACCCAACGGTCACGCACACTAGGTTCTTGCTGCAGTGTCCGTGGGCTTGCCATGGACCTCGTAGGTGCAGTCCTTCATTCGGTGTGTTCGCTTCACAGATCCCTTTCACAGGTTACGTATCTGGTGAGGCATCTCACATCTGGACTATTCTTGCGGAACTTCCTTGTGCCTTTCCTTTTATGTGTTGTGGTTATGGCTGTACACACGGTCTACCCTGTGTACTTTTGCCGTCCGTATGTGCTTTTTCTGGTTATGATTTTGTTTTTCATGTCCGCCCTTCCCAATGTCTCTTTGGGAAAGGGAGATTGTGCACTATCAAGTGTGGTATCTCTAGTGTGATTGGATCTTCCTGGACATGGTCAGCACGCTCCTGTCCCTGATGTCCTTGTTGGTGCGCTTCCACAGTGCTTCTTCCACTGTTAGCCATATTCAACCTGTATTCTTGGACTCGGTCATACCGTCTTGTCCTCTCTGGGCCCTTCTTTTCCAGAAGTTTTGGGCACTTTCGTTCCACACTGCCCTTCTGGTTCTGTGCTCCCTTTCTCCACTGTGTACTCTGAGGGCTTTCATGCCGCCCCTCGGCGGCTTGAGATCCTTTGAGATCCTTTGCCTCCCACTGTTTGTCGCTCCTTGCAGAGCTTCTGGTCTGGGATTGGCCACTGTGGCATTGCTGCCCCCACTGATTTTCGTCAACTTGTTGACGGCTGGGTTCCTTTGGAACTTGGTGGGGTTCAGTCGCAGACCTACCTCCTGTGGGGTATGGCTTTGGTATTTATTCTAAGTTAAGAAATCTGCAGGTAGATGTCTCTATCAGATGTACAAGTTACTTTCGGTAACGATGTATCTGGTAGAAACAGTCTAGCCGCAGATTCCTTAACGCCCGCCCGTCCTCCCCGTTCTGTGAGGACCTTTTCAGGTTGAGTTTAATGCTCGCGCCTCCCTTTGGGTGGCTTTGTCTTCCTGTGGGGTGACATCTTTACTCCTCGGGAGGATGGTTCTTTCCCTGTTTTGCTCCTCCCATTCTAGTAATGGGGCAGAGGGTTCATATCTCATCCTACATTCCTCCACCCTGACCCTGGTTGGGGCACAGGGTTCATGTCTCCTCCTACATTCCTACACCCGGACTGTGGTTCTTCCAGTGTGGGGTCTTCTAGCATTCATCTTCCCTCCCACCCTTCTTTGTTGTTTTAGGGTCTCTTGTCTTCTACTACGGTCAATTAGCTTGGGGTCTCCCTTACTGGGCCTCTCACCAATTGTTCTCTTACACAGGTTAAGGCATGCCTAATGTTGCCGCCCTTTGGTGAATCGTTTTTAATTCTATGGTTCAGGTCTTGTTGCCTGTCATTATTTGATCTTGTGATTGCAGGCTTTCTGATGTCAGCCTTGGCATATTTCGTTTGCCTCGAGGAAGGGCATTGGCTTCGCCTTTGCAGGGCTGCTTTTCAGGGCGCTGCTTGGTTCAATTTGGTAAGCTTGCTATTAATGCAGCTGACCAGAGCACTGCTGTGGTCTTGTCGTATCCTTCTAAGTGAGATTTGTATGCCAAAGTTGTGCACGGCAATTCCCTGAGATCTTGATTCAAAGGCTTGAGAACAAAAAATGATTGAAGTAGAATCTAACACTGTAGCCCACAATAGGATATTTGGGTGAAATAGAATTTTAGAAGACTGGAACAAAATAATGATTTGAGTAGAATCTAACACTAGAGCCCACAATTAGCTCTTTGGGTGCATTATATGTGAGTGCTGTCCACAATCCTTCCACTAGCCTCAGCCCCACTGAATGTAAAAAGAACAAATAACTTTCATCCATCTTATCTGAAAGCTGCCTTGGGAAGGTGACTAGTGGTATCCCCCAAACTTCATCCAAGAATTTGATTCCTGCTGCATCTTTTTGCCTGACGTGGTTGAAATACCCGCTCAGAAAATAACTTGAATAACTGTGACTTCAATAGGTGACACAAAGATCAAGCAAGTTACTTAACTCACCTATCACCTTAACCTTTCCTACCAGGAGAATATAAACATTATTTAATACAATATCTTTCTTTCTGATAGAAACTTCTAACCGCAAATTACTCATCTTAGAATATTCTCCAGGCATCAAGCTTGATCCAGAAAATCTTAAACAGTACCACTGCGCATCAGTATGTCACTTTGTTTGGCTCACTGTTGTCCACATCAGAAGTGATGTTACTGTGCACATAGAGGTGCCACCCTATCGTGCTAACATCGGTTCCTTTCTTTACTATCCAACATTGCAGATCCAGAGAGTTACTATGGTCATTTTTTGACCAGCTTTTTAAAAACATTTTGTCATCATTTTTGAGCTTTCGCTCCCAGAGTGCTAGGTATGTCTTCTGCGAAATCTCCAGGGTTCAAGCCTTGCAGGGATTGTCCAAGGCAGATATCTGTGTCTAATCCCCACGTGTCCTGTTTCCAGTGCCTGGGGTACCCCAAAGCCTGCGATGAGTGCAAGTCGAAGCACCCAAAGGCGATTCACAAGACTGCAATGAAGCTCCTTGTTGCATGGCAGAATAAGACTCCATGGCATTCTCAGTCCCTTTCCTGTGGGAGATCTCAGGGCCACTCCAGGAGCCATTCCCATGGATGATTGTCTGCCAGCTCCAAGACCACCTTGTTGAAGCACAAGAAGTAGTTGAA
The DNA here is from genome assembly GCF_964204655.1 of Triturus cristatus. NCBI lineage: Eukaryota > Metazoa > Chordata > Amphibia > Caudata > Salamandridae > Triturus > Triturus cristatus. Next base: position 86,374,478 of record NC_140584.1, on the reverse strand, counting down.
CCATTCTGCTTCACCCTCTAGACCACGTGCTTCTATGCACTCCAGTTGTGGAGCCTACAACAAGTTTCCTTGTGCCGGAATAACTCCTGCTCAGCCTAAGAAATTCTATGACCCTATACATGCTATTTTTGGGCCACCCACTCCCTCTAGTGTGCCTTTTAGCCCCACGGACCCGAGAGGTGCCCCTGCTGTTAGTCGGCGGGTTCACCCTCTATCACCTGAGCACTCTGGATCTGAACACAAAAGATGGGTGAGGCATTATTGTAAAAACAACATTCATAGGATTTAATCCCACAGAGGAAAAAGGAAGGCGATGACAGAAATAATATTGTTTTCTCTAGATGGTGGTGTAGATCCTTCTATTCATTATTTCATACACAACAGGCAACGCGTTTCACCCTTGCGGGCTTCTTCAGGGCAAGTAAATGGTCCACAAAACCGCAAAAAAGGATTCCACAGGGTATTAGCCCAGATCGGTCGGCGATTTCTTAAATTTATTTCTGATCACAGGATCTGAGAAAGGATATTTTATTAAAATACATAGACACTGTCCCAGTCGAGAACCGGAATGTATGGTGTGTTGCGCGCTCAGTCGCAGGCCTGTTTCAGCGGCCAACGAGGAAACTCCTGTCCCATCAAATTTTCAAGTGAACTTGCCATTACATCGGCTAGGAGGGTCAGTGAACTTCAGGTCTTGTTGATTCACTCTCCACACACCAACTTCGTCCCGAATAAGCTGGTTCTTCGGACACGTACTTCTTGTCTCCAGAAAGTGGTATACAACAAGACAAATTGATCAACAGCTCATTGTGGGGAGAAAGAGGAAAAGAGAAAAAAAAACACAATAATTAAAGCAAAGCAATTAAACGTCAATGTGCGAATATTTTACAGTTATTAATGGGTGACAAAATTAGAGCAGACATTGACACGGCACAATTCAGATATAGAAGATACCCGTGGTTGGTTGAAAGTAGCTAAAAGATTCTCTAGGTCAATAAAACAGAAAACACCTAAGCTACTAAATTTGGAAAATGGAGAGTCGCATCCCTTATATCGGGCACAGTACCTCCAATGCTGAAGTAGACACACAGCAGAAGTGATCTCTCATGAACAGCTCCCAAGTTTCCGAATTGTTACTGCCCACAATAGTTGATGAAAACCATTGATATAGCTCCTTAAAATTTGAGCATATTAAGCGGCAAAGAAATTTGCAACTTGCAGTGTCACTTTAATGCATTGCAAATTGGTTTATTGCAATTGCAAAGCCTGCCACTTTGTGCAGCAAATTTGTGGCTGAAAATGCTTTTGTACATCTGGCCCACAGTCATTGTTAGCTTCTAAGTAGAAGTCTTCAAGCTGTGGGGCTGGCTTCCTTGGGGGACGTTAATTGATCTCTGCAGTGGGGGAGAGCATCAGGCTCTGACCAAGATAAGCATTTATTATTTGGCATTTACATAGATCACAATTGGCCGTTCGGTGTATGGTGGTGATTATCCAAATGGTTCCAAGGTTTCGGTTACAGGCCAGACCAGAATTGGTTTTAAAAGATGTGCTGGTAGTAGGAAGAAGGAACTCACCTGTTCGAGGCATATGAGCTACAGATTACACACTTGTGCATAGATCGCGGCGATCTATACACAAGTGTGTAGATCTGCAGCTCTACATGCCAAGAACAGATGCATACTGGTAAGTAGCATATTCCGTTCGAGGCATATGAGCTGCAGATTACACACTTGTGCATAGATCGCGGCGATCTATACACAAGTGTGTAGATCTGCAGCTCTACATGCCAAGAACAGATGCATACTGGTAAGTAGCATATTCCTTCTTAGGAGATTCTTTTGTACTAAGTGAGTTTGTTGGATAGCTGTAGCAAAGCCTATACTTCTTTACTATTAGAATGACCCATTTTGTCATTTTAGCTGACATTGCCTATCATTTGCAGAGACTTTAAGGGAATCAAATCGGCCTTCAGAGGGAGATGGAAATGTAGGGAATTTGTCCACATTCTTGCTCTGACTTCCTATCATCGTACTCTAGTCTGTCTATAGAAATAACGTCCAATTAGGAAGGTGGAAGCCATAAACCCCCATTAGTTGCTGCTTTCTCAGTGTAAAATGCTTTTTTCAGAGGAGAGACAGACATCCAACTCCTTGATTCCATGCCTTTAACCTGACCCAATTTCTTTGCCATCCTGTTTCTCAACTTGCAAAATAATGGGCAAATTGTGGTTCTTCTTCATTCACTGGGCTTAAATTCTGTTGCAACCCTTAAAGATGTTCACTTAAAACCTGATCTCGTCTTTTTCTCATAAGTCTATGGCCAGACATATTTAGCCATGGTAAGTGGCCTCACAACACGGCAGGCACTTTACTCCCCACTCTGCTCATGTAAATGCCCAACAGTATCTAATTTTTGGGTTCGCCCTCTTCACTAAAGGGAAAAACTAGCATTTTGGGATTTGGAGTCACCTTGCAGAAGTCCAATTGATGCCAACAAACTATTTCAGGTATGCTCAGTCTACTAACAGTATGCAATGACAAAATATGTTATTAGATGTCAAGATCCTGTCCACAATCAGTCGACCCAAAGATCTTTTCCATAATTTCCTGTGCTGCCTCAAGCCCTATCCTCCTTCGTGCCCTCCAACATTTTCTGTTCCAATCTGAGGAAATATATTCAGATCCTGCTAGTTGCTTTCAAGCAGACCTCACAGCCCATATAAACCTATTGCGATATCAAAATATACTCTTCACTTTCCATTGTTTCCATTTCCAGGCCTAAGGCTTACCTCACCATGGTTAACCAGCCACATCAAATAACTACTACAAATGTTCTTAAGTCTCCTCTAGTTACATGCTACTTGTCCTTTCCACATTGACACCAGAGTTTCCACATGACTGCGATCAACACCCTCTTCTTGACCGCAAGCTCTACTCCTAGGTGTTAAACCATTCATCATGCTGAAACTCACCTTTATTAACAGTGTAGTTCTTGGTGTTTCATTGTTCTCCCATACTCAATAATATCTGAAAGGTCATTGTGTCCACCACATATGGCAGTGCAGTTTCTGCCTTTGACATGAACCCAATACTGCCATTGTCTTGGGTCAATATTCTGGTCCTGATCAACTCAATACCCTAACTCTGCTGACTCTCTTCCACCAAACCACATATTTTTACCCCAGCCCCATGGAATCCCGAATCAGCAGGCTTCATCTGACCACTGCTGCTCTAGGGTCTAACTTCAACTGGTTTAGATCCTCCTCACTGGCTGAGTAGGAACAGAAGAAGTTGTAATTTCCTGTATGACTCAAGGCCAGTTACCTTTGAGATCTCCTCATTCTTCCTCCTTCACATTCGCTTAGTAACTCTAAATATTTGTCATTCCTCAGAGGTCCTGTCTTTGGTCTCTGCCTCCCTTTTCACGGCTATGCCACCAACCTCCACATACATCCGTCGGCAGCATGCAAGAAAAATTCACAGGCTCCGGCAGAACAGACAGTATAGAGATCCTCTGTCTTGGCCCCTGCCACTTAACATCTCAAATCACTACAAATACATCACCCATCCTTCGAGGTAAATATTTACAGTACACTAAACATGAACTTGCAGGGTCAGACCTCTCAGGTGGAATGATTTACAGTAAAACAAATCAGGGAAAATGTAAAGGTAAAAAATATTATATAAAAAATACTGTCTACTCAAAACATAGAATGCAAAATTGTGGCTACATAAAAATCGAAAAACGTACCTCACAATGTACTAAATTACATTACAAAGATGGTCAAAACAGTATTGAAGGAGGGGAGGGGCAAAAAAACAACACACTGTAGGAGTTTCTGCTTCCAGAAAAGCACAGCTGAAGAATGGCAGCTCAGTAACCATTGTTCAGAGGTAAGTGTAATGAGAAAAAGGATCAAAGTGGTACCCCCGGCTAAAGTAGTGATGCGCATTTAGAGTAAGGGGGTATGGTGACTCCCTCTACAATAGAGGAGTGGGCTGTTCCCTTCTAAAGACGAAAAAAGTTATTTAAGGATTTGGCTGCTGTTATATTATGGGAATTTGTTGAGTGAGATTAATCGCCCAGGAGGGTATCCAGGCTCTGAATGGGGCATATTTGAGGGGCGAGGAGGCGATCATGCTGGTTTCATCTAGAAGAGCCATGTCTTGAGGTTCCTTTGGAAGTCCATGAGGGAGGGAGAGGTTCTGATGTGTTTTAGAAGGTTGTGACAGGTCTTGGCTGCAAGGTATTTATTTATTGAGTTTTATATAGCACGAACTGGACCCTTTCAGGTATTAGATCGCTGTACAACATGGTGGCAAGCAGATATTCATAAACAACTGGCTCTTTCCGGAACTTAAGCTGTACATCAGGAAAAGCAAACATAAAAATTATCTTTTCGGAAACCAGTTGGATGTGAGCAATTTTTAACGTGTCTATTGACACATTTTCACCCCAAAACATTTGTTTTTCGCAGGAATGAGAAGGAGCTTACTCCGCTACTGGTCCTCTTGATGCAAGGGGGGTGTGCTCTTGACTGGGACGCAGATTGAATGTGTCTGGTCGGTTGGTAGAAGTTGAGGTGGTTGAGGTAAGCTGGACTGGTGTTTTGGAGAGCTTTGTAAGCATGGGTGAGTAGCTTGAATTTACATCATTCCTGGACTGGAAGCCAGTGGAGATTGTTGAAGTGTGGAGAGATGTGGTTATTTCGCAGGATGTTCAGGATAAGTCTGGCGGCGGCGTTCTGTGTGGTTTGAAGTCAGCATAGGACATGATTTGGGATTTAGACGTAGAGTCTACTTGTGATAAGAGCCTTAGTGACGAGTTGTCTGGTGTTTAGTGAGATCCACTTAAAAATCCTCCGTAGCATTCGCATGATGTGGATGCATGATTAGGAGACGACGTTGATCTGTAGGTTCATGGAGAGGTAGGTGTCCAGGATGATTCAGAGGTTTGTGCCATGGTCTACATGGGTGGGACGGGCCCAAGTTCGGAGAGCCACAAATAGGGGCAGTGGTTGTTGCCAAAGATTAGGACTTTGGTTTTGTCTGTGTTGAGCTGGAGGCAGTTTTTTTTGTCATCCAAGCAGTAACATTGGTCATGCAGTTGGCGAAGTTTGCTTTGGTGGTGCTAGTTCAGTAAGGAAGATTAGCTGTGTCTCATCGGCATGGGATACTATTTTGTTGCCGTAAGCTCTGGTGATGTCCACGAGAGGCGTCATGTAGACGTGATAGATAAAAGGTGGTGAGCAGAGGCATATTAAGGGATAGGTTTTGGCTCCCACTCAAATGCGTAAAGGAGGGATACATGAACAAGAGCTGCAGGGGCTGTGGGACGGTTGGTGGGAGAGTCACAACCCACAGTACAGTCTTATTGAGGTGAAAATTAAATGAAAAATAAAACTTTATTATAATTGTCATGGGTAATAAAGTCAAGACACAACATTATTGCACCAAGAATTTAAGCCAGGCATCAATGTAGGCATTTTTAAACTCGACTTGATGGAATGCATTCCATAGAATGCTTTATCAGTGGCAGCACAAAAAGACCATGTCTTTCATTACCCTGAACGATTGCATCGCAGCTTATGCCACTAAGTTAAGTCACTTCACTCTTTGTATGCTGGTCTCCACAAATGTCAGGAAGAACAAATTCGACAATGTTCACAGATCACAGCACGATTCACACTAAGTTCTAAATGAAGTGACAAGATAATCCATGCACTCTAATCCTTCCTCTTCTCACTACTGAGAAAGCACATAGACTTTAATATCCTGTTGGTGATATACAAGTGTTAAGACATCTCCGCTCCAGTGGCTTCTGTAGCTAGATCACCTGTTCTTTTTATTTTTTATTCCTCAATTATTCTTTATTCAGGCGCATTGCGTTCATTAAGAAATACACTATATAATAAGTAAATTTACAACATGAGAACTTCAACCATTTACACCACCTGTTATGTCCCTAACAGACCACTTTGCTCCACCAACCACACGTCTCCACTTACCATGCAAGTTTGTGACCCGAGATAACATCCTTCTTGATCCTAGCTCCCTGACTATGCAAACCCCCAAACATACACTCTTTAATTTATTTATACTCCCCAGCGTGTCAGCCATCCACCTCCCTCCCAGTGTAATTTCCCACGAGTCAGCTCATGTCACTGACCTGACTTTGAATTGCTCCACCACAATAAAAAGACACTTGTGTTTGTTTTAGGGTGATATTGTACTTGCATCCTGCTCAGTTACATAGACAATCAATTCCCTATGGTGGCTCATTCAAATGCAGTAAATAAATATCATCCTTTTCCAGGTGTTTGTGAGGCTTCCCATATGTCATACTCGTGCAGTCCTGTAATGCATCCTTAGATATGTTAGCTCTACCAATGTAATTATGATATTGTGAACACTGGTTATATATTTTCTATCCAAATAGTTCAGAGCCATTTGCATTGTAGATATCCTCTAGATTTGTACATTTTGCTAATTTTTCTTTGCAAACTTAACCTCTAGTCTAGCTTTTGAGCTGACTGCTCAGCTGCCACAAAATGCTAATTTATCCCTGCCAAAGATACAAAAACAGATCTTGTTAGAATAGGAGCCTTATTGGCATTGTCTTACAAAGATAGCGGTTTCCATGTAGATCAGGGGGAACTATACAGAGTTGCATTCTCCATTTAAAATATGGAATACTAGAATTGATTCGCTGAAGCACATACTTTTATTTGAATTAACTCAAAAAATGCCCATTTTCGCTGCTGCATTTCTTCTCAGATCTCTGATATATTTTAGAAAGCTTAGTTTATGTTGTACTTGTATAGAGAACATAGATATGTAATACTTGTATCAGCAAGTGGGCCTTTGGAAGAGAAATGGAGGAAAGATAAAACAGGAGTTCCAGGGTTTGGAGTGATTTTAGTGGTAAGCAATGTACCCTGTTCTTTCCACCCAGCTAGGTACTCTAAGATGTTGTAAAGTCTCTCTAGGGCAGGCCAAGTCCAAAGCTCTCATTGATCATATTAATTCAGTTTGCAACTACCCATAGAAGCTCTACCTAAAGATACATTAATGTGCCAGTCCTTTATTTAATTGTATTATCCCCCTTCTTTAGAGTTGATCTCTGAAATAAGTGAATTATTTGCTCTTACAGTCATGGTCATTAATGAGCACACTGTCTGTAAATCTCAGATGGCTTGCCCGTGTCTGTCATTTACTCCCATAAATATAGCTGATTTTGTTAACATTTTAGCTAAATTGAAAATTAGCAAATATTATAATGAGCGCATGACACCGTACTTTAGAAAAAGCATTTCCACCCACATTTCAGACTTCTGGCACATACAGGTCAGTCCTATGAGGCATCTTCACAGATTGAAGTCCAGGCAAAATAAGTACTTTGGATTCCACCAACTTTTCTATCACTAAACTGTCTTTCTTGGGCAAGTGTCTTAAAATATATTCGGTGCTTTAAAAAAAAAATCTTTACCCCATGTAACATTCTCTAACACTATTAATCTGAGTTCCATACTTAGTCTAACATAGAGTCCACCACCATTCAAATGTTGGTTGACACCCTCTGAGTACAAGATGATCTTGGTGCCTGTTTCTTTGTGCACTCAGTGGTGTTTGATATGGATGACCAGGAGGTCCTGATAACTATCATGGTTAGCCATGTGATTGGAGTGCAGGGTCCTGGCCTGTTTCTTATATTTTTCTGCTGGTCACTACCAGGTTGTATAGATGGGTTCCTTGCCATCCCTGTTGTCATTGGGGTACCTCAAGGTTCTTTTCAGGTACCTATGCTCTTCACCATATACATGAAGTCGATGAGTGAGCATGGAATAGGCTAGTTATCGCGAGCTACAAGAATAGGGATGGCACCAAGCTGTGTCTGCCATTCTCATTCCTCTCAGACACTGTGTGTAGCTACCATTGCAATCTTGATGATCTCTCAGTTCAAGAAGTTGTTCCCATCTTAAATGGATTTCATTCTTATTGCACAGTTAATGTGGAAATCAATGCATACATTGATGAAAATAAAATCTTGTACTTGTTAGCAAGACCGCCCATTGTGAACTTCACATCAACATTGTCTCACAAATATGTTGTCATGTAGGCCCTGAGACCTAGGCCTGAGATTGCTGATTGATAGGGCACAGATGGGAGGGGGTGTAGCTGGCAGGCTAACGCTCAGGGACGAAACTCTTGATCAATTCCACAGATATGTGCAGCAAAATTACAAGGGTCTAGGAAACTTTTCCCAGTAAAGTACACATGGCCGGATGGGGGTATGTGTGCTCCTAAAAGCACCATAAAGACAGATGCCAAATGAGTTAGGAACACACGACCAATCAGGAACTAGCACACGGAGTGATCACGTGCTCCCCATGCCAGATATCTGGACATGTTCTCCACCGGCCACATTGTGTCCATGTGAGTTCGAGACCTACCTATGGTAACCATTAGACAATTATATGACTCCAAAAGTAGCAACATTCCTCACCATATATGATACGCCAGAATGCTTTACAACATATCATGTTTTGTAATTAAGATCTAGGATAAACAAAGTGAGAGCGAGGAACTAGGGGGGTACGTCCTTTTCCCCAGAATAATTTACAAAACAATAGGGATGAACCCTGGGGGGAATCCAGACTCACTGCATCAAAGGACCAGGGAGTCAGGGAAAAACCATTAGGTTTCTAAAAGAACCCTCACCCACCAACTTAGTTGGTGGCATGCTTCATCATTGGGTTCCCACCTGGGGTGCCGTGTGCATCCCAGGTGTGCTTCGATGCCTGATTACCACGGAGCAAGTGTTTTTTTTTTTTGTGAAAGGATTGAAGTTGATGTGAAGGTATTTAAAAGGTCCACCTTTCGCCACACCACAGCAGCAGGGATCAAGTAATTGGACGAGCACGTGGCAGCAGTAGCCACATATTGGGAACCCAGCACAACAGGGACCGGGACCACAACCCCGGCAAGGTGGAGTGACTGTCTTCATCTTCACCAAACCAAAGAACCAAAACGCACAGTAAAATAGACTCCCCAGTTCAGGTAATAATAATCCCAGTGAGTTAACCCAGAGTAGTTCACCTCAGATGATAGACAACCAGCATCTCCCATCTAAATTATATCAGGTCAAAAGGACTAACAGGCAGCATCACAGGCCCAAAATGTTTTGAGTTCTGGGGTACGGGAGGCTATGTAAATCGGAGGTGAACACTAACAACATAGTCATCCTACAGGAGCACAGGAATCAGGTTGCCTAAGGAGCAATGGAAACTAGGACCCACTCTGCTGCTAATCCCACAGAGCAGGTTTTACTGGCCATACCCTGGGGGCAGGACAGTCTGACGAGGGGGCAGGACAATATTTGGAAAACAGTTTTAAAATCCGACATCCAGGTTCCGCGCCTAAAGTTTAATGGGGTGCTTTCCCCAGTAGTGCTCCCAGATGCTCTAGAATCCTCTGGATCAATGGAGGCTTCCTTTTCAGTTCTAAAATGAAGTCATCCTCGGTGACGGGAACAATGTTCTTCTTGCACCTAGGATAAGACCCTAAAACTCCGCAGGAGACACACACGACAGTCAATAAGCCAAGTGGCCTCAGCATGATGCCCAGTTAAAGTATCCAGTTGGGGGTTCACTCAACCTTTCACTAGGGTAACCAGGTGCTCCAGCAGTTTTTTCAATTTTGGGTCAGATCCCAGGGTCAACTGCAAATGGTGAAGTCACGTTTTTTTTTGTGTCACAATGCAGTACTAGCTAGCAGCTCTTATCGGAAAGCTATTTAAATAGCATGTATGATACTGGGTATTAGTATTGACGTTTTTCCCTAGTGCCTCGTCTGTTTCTATATCGATGAGCGTGGCCATTTTGTGCCCCTCAAATGATGTTGAATTAGTCCTTCTATTTCTTGCAATATGTCCCGGTAGTCAAAATCTGGGGAGCGACAAAATGAGCACCAATTCCTTAAGCAATCAATGACTAGAGACCCCAGCCAAAAGCTGGGGACAGCGGGCTGCCAGAAACATTGATTGAAAGCGGGCTGTGGATCGAGGGAGAGGGGGGTGCCAGTGTGGAGGCTTCCAAGCTTCTACTTCTGCCCCAGATGGAACGTAGGGCTCCGGATACACCCCTTCCAAGCTCACCTCCATTCCAAGCATAGTCCACTCATATAGCTCCAACCTTGCAGTGAAATTCCAGGGAAAACAGTCGGCCCTGACTTATGACCCAATGGGCAATATAAGGGGGAGTGGGCCAAAGAGCAGTCTCTGACCCTCTCCCTGTGGGGCAAGGGAGATCATGAATTATGCAACTGAAAGAACCACCCAAACTAAAAGAAAACTGTTCAAAATTTGCCCATAAAGATGACTCCAGACAGGCAGGGTCCAGATCAGCCACAGCCAAATGTCTGATGCCATAAGTGAGGGCCACGTAGCACATCAAGTGCCAGGAACAGGGAGATGCACAAACATAAAAATGTGTTCCCCGGGCACGTTGCAAGCACCAACACCAAATACCAACGTACCCCCTCTTCCCACATTTCCGCTCACATGTAGCATACATCCAAGGACTGAAAAGCAACTCGCAGCATGCGCAACTGGGGATAAATAAAAAAACAGGTAGACCACAGTAGAAAGTAGTCTTGGGAACAGACCACAGAGCAACCGCGCTCTTATGCATGCACCAGGCGAGGCATTTTTTGGAAGACTAAAGACACCCATAGAACCCCTGCTAAAGCCACAATCCTATCCCTCCCCGAACTCATGGGATCACTCCACAAATTGCCTAACAGTGATCTGACCACCCAGACGCAAAAATGTTTGAAAAGGTCCAAAAACACCCCATTGGGATAAAGCGGGGGGCTCAACAGCTTATAAAAAATATGATCTGTACCATTAATAATATTATAGTAATCACCTTTACTCCCTTAATCACTGAAAGTTATCCAACCGGGGTCACCTTCCTGTACCTTGCCAGATCGTGACTGGTAGGTTGATGGGATCACAACTCCGTGGTGAAATACAGGTTCTCAAATCATTGAGAACAGTGTGTATGTAACCAAGATGAATCAACTGCCAACAAAGTTCTTATTCAAAACAGGTAGCCGCAAGCACATCAAAGTGCACCAATGCCAACTTATCAGCCCTCACGAACCAAGGAAAAAGGACATTACAGAACGCTCGCAAATGGAAGGAGGAAAAAAACACGCGTCCTCCGCAAAGGGTATGCTTAACACCCAGGGCTCACAAAAAGATGAAGAAAAGTGCATGGGTGTGCTATTACAACATGTGGTCAAGCCCTTTCATGTCCACACCACCCTAGGGCTAGAAACTGCAAACTTTTATGAACTGATCAGAAGAAACACAGCCACCAGAGGAGCGCAGACGATTCCTAGGGGATCCATACCAAAACCTGCAGTGCTACAACAAAACTTGCATATATTTGATTGTGTGATCTGCCTATTGTACATAGTCCCACAATTGAGTCAGAAGAAGTTCACAAAAAGGGTACCACAGCACCTACGTAGAACATCAGCATCCCACATGCATTGCACAGCGCCCTTTTGCATAACCAGTGGTACTAGCATATGACCACTGTCCACTCCCAAGCATCAGCCAGGTTATGTCTGTTCACTAACCCCTCATGCGGTAGGCACAGACAGTCTTTTCTTGTCCCAAGAATTGGCCCCCGAGAAAGCAAAATGCCTCGCGCACCTGCACCTCTACCTATGCAGAAAAAGGACCGAGCTCCAACCCAACAAGAAAGAGCCACACAGGATAGTTGTAAACACAACCTGATATGACACCAACCCAACAGCTCTATACATACTAACTGATATCCAAACTGAGCTGGACAGGATGCGCAAGATGGGCCTAATAGGGGAAGACATCACATGGCCATGAGATTGCCTCGAGAAAATATTTTTGGAGGTGGCAAAAGCTCAACTCTGCGCACAAATACTTCCGCTCCAGCATCCTTCTGTGGACAACAAATGGTCTCCCGACATGGAATTCCTATGCAGGGCCGTCCAGCTTGGGAATAAAAAGTGGAATGGGTCACATTGGGGAGGATTGAATGAAAATAAGCACCCCATGTCAGGAAATCTGGGCGACCGAGGGGGTGGATACACTTGGTTAAAAGGAAAAGGACTCTGTACTCCTTATGTTACAGTGGACAAGGAACCCTTCCTGAGGGCATGAATGCTAACTGCGCAGTGATATTATCTATTCAGGATATGCAATGGGGCACCTCCACACTGATGGATTACTACTTGTAATGGGGCGAGTACGCCTATGCTCAGCTTGCTCTCAGATGGCGAGGACTGTGTACCAGGGTCACCAGGAACACCTCGACCCTGGTCCTTCCTGGAGAAGAGCCATCATACTTGTACCAGCACCCGTTAAGGAAGAAAACCTTGCTGCACCAAGCTCGTAAAGAGAGCTGCAGACTATTTTGGCCTGGCACAATTCAAAGACATTCCAGAAGAATTTAGACTGTTCACAGAAGCACAGCTGGGGGCAGGAGGTAAATACCTTTCTTTACCCTGAAAACAAAAGCTCATGCCTGCTGGTTACAAATTATAAAATGAACAGCACTGAGCTCGGCCTCAATTCAGTCTAAGAAATTTGAGCAATCCACCTCATGGTGATGATGTACTGGATTAATGACCATAATAGAGGAAGGCGTCTGTGCCAAGATCAGAGCTGTCTGCTGTACGTTCAACCCAGGGAATGACATGGACAATGGAACACTGACGCTTGCCATTCAAGCATTGCACAATTTACAAAAAAAAGACCTGCACAGAGAGGGAGTTGGCCCTGAGCAGGAGTGGTTTTCTAATTGGATCTCCTGTCTCCCACAATGGATATCCAGTTTATGTAAAACACTGTTGCCAGTTATGTTGGTTTTTGTATGTGGGGTTACACAGTTGAGGATCACCTGTTGCAAAAACGCAGTCTTCAAAGACTGAAGAACGCAGGTAAATAGGAAGGTGGTTGTCAAAAGCGAGCATAAGGAATAGGCTCCAAATAAAGTAACTGTCCAAATGCATGAGTTAGGTAGTGTAGTTGAATAATCAACTAGGGGGGGGAATGTTAATGTGGAAATCGATGTATACATTGATGAAAATGAACTCTCATCCTTAAAAAAATAGCCCATTGTGAACTCTAAATCAACCACAACTCGAAAATATGTAGTCAAGCGTGCCCTGAGACATAGGCTCGAGATTGTTGATTGAAAGGTCACAAATGGGAGGGAGCATAGCTGGCAGGCTAATGCTCGGGCAGGAAACTCTTGAACAATCCTACAGATATGTGCAGCGACATTGCAAGGGCTGAGCGAAATTTCCTCAATAAAGCACACATGGCCAGAGGAGGGTGGTGCATGTGCTTCTAAAAACACCATAACGTGTTCTACGCAAACAAAGGCAGGACCAACCAAACCTACCGAAGTGGAAAGCCAGAAAGAAAGAGCAGCCCTCCTCTGCCAATTTCAACCTCGAGAAACCTGGGCCTCCCTCCTTGCACCCACACAGTAGTCCACTCCTGGAGTGGGGCACAACCCGCTGGAAACACGATTCCATTGTACTGGAAGGGTTTGTGCTAGTGATGGGCCTTCCTGCTCTACGGATCGATGTACGACCGACACTGCCTGTTGCGACATGGACCGCACTCGAATTGTCTATTGTGATCTCTGAGGGAAATCACCTTAGTTCATTTGTTTATTAATGTTGCTTCTGTTAACTCTCCCTCTTCCCCCTCCCTTCTCTACCCATCTATTGCTCAGGATGCAACATGGCCATCACATATTTCCATCACGTAGCCCTCTATTCAGACTTATTGGTGCCATTCTTTGTTTGGGCTTTTCATCCAAACCCTCCCACTCTGTGATCAATGGTTCACATAATTCGTTATAACGTCCGAAGCCTCAAAGCGCCTACAGGAGTCTAGGTGCGGCATTTGACTTATCCAGGAGACGCAGCTCCGTAAGGCAAATTGGAGACACTTACTCTCCCGCGGGTTTGATGGACAATACTTCGCTGGCACAGGGTAAAAATCAGGAGTGGCAATTCTATTGGCCTCCCACTTCCCAGGCAGGGTTGTTCAGATGCAAGCTGAAGTCCCTGGTAGACTTTTATCTCTTTGCATCCCCATGCAAAGATATTTACACTTGCCACTTTATATGCACCAAATGTCCACCAGGAAACTTTTATTCTTGATACACTGGATCAGGTGATGGCCGCAACAGATACTGATGTCCTAATTGGTGGGGATTTCAGCCTAGTCCTTGATGCTAGCCTGGATATGTCCATACAATGGGTGTGCAAAACGTTTTATACACAGTCTAAAGCAACTAGCCACATAAGGGCTCTCAGCGTATAGCGCAAACGTCATTGCACAGAGAGGTATTCTACATTTTTCTCAGCCGCCCACCAGACGTATGCTAGGTTAGATATTTACGTTACGACCCCCTGTTTATTGGGTTCCACCACCGCTATTGATGTGGGTGCAACAGCACGTTTGGACCATGCCCTGCTTAATAGCACAATACACTTACCATGCATGACTCCTCAACAACGTACTTTGCACCTTAACCATAGGCTCTTAACATATGAGGCACATATCACAGTGATAAAAGGAGTGATTAGCAACTTTAGGAATACCAGTGATAACCCGGACATGCCCATAGCACTATTATAGGACAAACTAAAAGCAGTGCTTTGCAGTTGGCTAATCGCTTTGGCAGCACGCCTAAACTGGTAGAAAAGACATAAAAGGAACAAACAAGGGGCGCTTGAAGGAGTTAGAAGAAAGCACACAAACATTCGGACTCACATAAAACACGCTGCCAACTCGCTGCAGCACGCAAACAGCTCAAGGCTGTAGACCTGGATAGGGCAGACTATGCTCTTTTGTGCACCATACAGAAATACTGTTTAGGGGGCAGCAAAGCAGGGCGCCTTCTGGCACACTGTTTATGGGCCCAAGCTGTTTGATAAGTGTTGACTGAAATCAAGGGTCCTCAAGGTGATCAGCTACTTCAAGATGAGCAAATTACAGTTTTTTGAACACTTTTATGCCACTCTTTATTCCGCTGAGGACCTGAAGGAGGAACACACCACCTTGTATTTAGAAGAGGTCAATCTGGAGCATTTGACACAGCAAGATGCCTCCCTTTTAGATCATGACATGCGACTAGATGAGTTGGGGCAGAACGGTTACGCATCTGATTTTTATAAATTGTTTGCAACCTCCCATACTCGTCCATTGTACAACTCCTTCACCACAGTCGCTCTAACAGACACTATGAAGATAAGCTACCATAATAGTACTGCCCACGGCATTGCTCATCATACCAGCCAATTTCTATATTAAACGTTGAAGCAAAGATATTTACCACCACATTGGTGAACCGACTGGCCCCATACTTGCAGGGCCTTGTAAACCCTGACCAAGCTGGGTTTATTTTCGAGAGGAGCTGTTAGGACAATACTAAACGCCTGCGTCATCTCCTAGATAAAACTATGCTCATGGATTCCTGCACTACTACGGTCTGTGGACGTTGAGAAAGCGTTTGACCGGTGCCATTGGCTTACTTGTTCTTGGTGCTTCAGGAGGTGGGCCTTTGTGAGTGGTACGGACGCTGGGTTTGGCATAGCTATTCGGGTTCCCAAGCAACTGTGCAGGTTAATGGCTTGACATCCTGTCCCTTCCACATAGCCCGCATCACCAGACAGGGCTGCCCTCTATCACCCCTACTTTTTGCTATGGAACCCCTTGTGTATCGTAGTTGTATGAATCCTACAATAACAGGCATCTCCATAGGCGTAAGGGACCAAGAACTCGCTCTTTACACGGATGGCGTCATGGTAGGCCTGTCACACCCCCTCAAGTCCTTGGCCCCATTAATGGAGGAGCAGGAGGCTTCTGTCTTTAACGTCCATCTCCAGAAATCGCACAGCCTCACTTGACAGTCCCAGCAGCTGATCGAATCACCCTTAAACACCTCTTTCCCTTCACATAGGCTAAACAGGGAGTAGTATACTTAGGATTCCAAATCCACTCTACATCAACACAGACTGCAGAGGGCAGTTATGGCACTCTTCTGTCGAAAACAAGATCAGACTTACAGACTGGATAGGCCACATGCTCTCCTGGCTCGGGTGACTTGCGGCTGTTAAGATTACTCTACGGCCTTGTATGTTATGCAGACATTACCTTTGCAACCCCCCTCAAGTTTTGAACAAATGACATTATCTCACAGAAGACTACATCTGGGCGGGTAAGAAAACACACATAGCCAAACATCAGACCTACTTATCCCCTGTGGAGTGAGGGTTCTGGATCCCAAACTCTTCTGGTTATTACCAAGCTGCACAACTTTGGTATGTAGTGGAATGGAACAGGCCCCTCTCAGAGATCCTTTGGTGCTTCATTGACCAAGCAGTCACCGGCACTCATATTTGGAAGGTACCCTGGCTGCCTAAACACCACAGACCATCGGGAGTATATTATATCACCTGTTGTTTGGACCTGGTACAGGGTGCAGATCTCAAAAGTTATCTACTCTTATCTCCCCACAAACACTATTCATTTGGAACCAGACTCCCCCACCCCCCTCCTCAGCATGCCAGCAAACCGGCTACACACAATGCCAACAAGCCAACTGCAAAAGAATAGGTGATTTTTAAAAAGATCCCATCCACTGCTCGCTAGCAGTCCCTAGCTATTCGCCACTGGGTCACTCAGCCCTCCATCTGCCCACATGCTAGCCGTCCACTGTCATCAATTGAGCAATGGCTTCTTCCTAGAAATACTGATAAAGGTCTCCTCTCTGACATTGATGTCTTTCTCAGCAGTCCAGACTCCCATCTAATCCTCAGTTCACCTGCACTGGGAGAAGGAGTGCAAACGCCCCTTCACCTCTAAGGAGTGTTCAGACATTCAAAAGCGATCCCATTCCGCTCTGTGTAGCACCTCAGGAAAGGGAATGCTCCCCAAAATAGTCCGCTATTGGACAAAATACCCCTGCGTGAACAGCTCGGTGGAAGGGGATGGGGCTGCACGCTGCTGGAGGCATTGTCAACAAGTGGGGACTTTAGTCCATCTTCTTTGTTTGTGCCCGAACCTTCAGTAGTACTGGACTAAAGTTCTTGCCTCCATTGACCAAATGTATACCACCAAACTCCCCAGATTCTGAAGCTACATTCTGCTAGCGCCCTGACCTATCCCTTGAAATCCACATGGGGGTGAGCCATCACTCTAGCCCTATGCACTGCCAAACAAGTGTTGCTGGTCCATTGGGGTACGGCTAAAACACCCACTCACTTAAATTGGCTTTACAAAATCTGGGATCTCCTTGTCTTGGAAAAGCTTGCGGCCTCAGTAGAGCAAAAAATGCTCCGATTTGACATCATGTGGGAACCCTGTCTGAAATTCCTGTCACAGGAGTTCTTAGAACGGAAATGCCCAGCCTACTTGCACATCCTCCACCTTATACCCACAGACCAGATTGCCGACTGATTACCCCTAGTATTGATACTGAACCCACCTTTAGTCTCAGAACAGGCTGCACACATCACTTATTCCTAGAAGGCATCATTTCAACTAGATGGGTAATTCACTCTCCCCCATTCTCAATAGTCCTTTCTCTTCGCTCCAATTTCATCCCTTTTCACTTATTGTTCCTCACCTGCCAGTGGATCTAGGTGAAATGTTTTTGTATTGTGTTTTTCAGTACCAAAACCAATAAAAAGATTAAAACCTAAAAACACCATAAAGTTAGATGGTACGAGTTAGGAACATAGCCAATCAGGACCTAGCACATGCAGTGATCACTTGCTCTCCATGCTGAGATCTGGGCACGTTATCCACTGGCTACACTGAGTCCACGCAAGGTCGAAACCCACCTATGGTAACCATTAGACAATTTATAACTCAAAGGCAGCAGCCAATATTCCTCACCATATATAGTATGTCTTAAACTTTTATAACCTGTCGTATTTTGTATATAAGATGGACATACACAGATTGTAAATTGAGACGGTCCTCATCCCTTGTGCCTAAAACTGTTCTCCCGGCCGTAATGTTTAATTAAACAAACTGTTCCTCTTTTGCAAGATCCCTCTTCTGTTTTTTAAGGGATTTCAAACTCAAGCAATACTTCCCTCTGTCCATGCCTCCTCTGTATCTTCATGAATCTATTTTTTTTTAGTCACTCTAGGCATTACCCCACCGTATTCTCTTTACTCAATTTCATAGGTTTCACTCGTGAATCTCCTTTGAGCTTCTAGCTAAACAGATACATTGCTCATCCGAAGGATCACTTTGGTACCTCCTAACTAATGACTTCTACTCCACTTCTTAAGCAATTAGGGGTTATTTTACAGTATGACAGGGGGCCCACAATCTACTTGGTGTGAGTGCCTACCACTGCCAGCCCAGTGAAGAACTATCCACCATATTCTGAAATGTACCCACTGCTTTGACCGGCATTATGGGGCTTCCACTTGCATAATTGAAGGACTTTCAGTGAAAATGTATCAGCTCGGCCTGCATGTCTTGGTAGCTAACTCAGCATTTGTTTTTATTTTCAGTGAGCAGCCTTTTGTTTCTGAAAATCTAAATATTAATGACCTTGATGAACAGGGAGATTCCTCCCAGCAAGTTTTGGTCATCTTGTTGGGTCTTGGCTACAGATAGCTCTAGCTACCTGTAGGAACACCTATTGTTTTCTATACATAACTTATATATAGAGTGGACTTGGGTTCAGCCCTTTGGTCAGGATTTTATGGCGTTGTTTATCTTGGTTGTCTTCTCTTGATTTAATGGCTTTCTCCTCTACTCTCGCGTTTGCTTCCCAGAAGCATTTCGGTCTCATGGTGTTCGGCAAGTGTTCCCTGCTGTTTCCTCTCTTCATACATGCATGCTTTTTCATTCCCCTCTCCCTTTTCCTCGATGCTCCTTGTGTAAAAATGTATAAAATGTTTCTATTTTTAAGCGGGCCTGGCACATGCAAAGTGCTACTGGGCCACTCGCTTTTAAAACTCTTTCTCTCCCAAGTGTTCTCTTTTTATTTCCCCCTCCCCACTCCTCAGTGCTCCCTACACTGCTCTCCCTACTCCTCTTTCCTCCCCCCTTGTAAAAACATAGGTGTGGGTTTAGCCAAAACCCTTTGATTGATTGTACTAAAATTATAGATATAAAATGCTTATTTTGGCTTTCAATCAGACGTTTTCCTCCATTGGTCGGTTGTGCTGTCATTGACATGTTTCTTCTTATGCTCACAGCAGCATACACAACAGGGGAACGGGTCCGTCCAATTCAGCCACTGGCTTAATTCCCTGCAAGTGATGACATTCTGCTCTCACAAAAAGCACATCCATACAAAGGAGCTCACTTAGCTACTGGGGACTGCCTTGGTACACTGCTGTGTAAGGCCAAAAAATGTTTATGCTTTCAGTCAATGTTTATTTTTTATATTGGTGAGGGTCCGGCAGCTTCTCAACACAAACTTTAACAAAAAGCATCACAAAATAAGCATTGACAAGCAAAAAAGCTAGAAGCCAATGCTAGACATGGTGGCTTTGCCAGTGCTTGTTTGTACATGGGCTCGGCAGCTGCAAAGGTCTTTGTGCAAGCTTATTGTATTATTAATATTATTTTTTTACATTTCAGTGTATTGTTAGAACATGGCCGTCCGCTATGTTAGGACGGTAAATTAAAAATAGCTTTCTGCGTTAAGATGCAAGCATGTGTCAAGGTGCGCATGCATCATGACGAATGTGTTCATATTGGTGGTCTTCTTGGAATTGGTTTTCTTCAATGAAAAAATCATTTCCAAATTGTCAGCCTTGTGTGTGCATACAACTAGCCATATGGACACATGCTTTTACCAAGCATTGGCGCAGTTCAGCCTTTTAGAGTTGAAACCTTTAGGCTTTGCTTGTTGTTTTTGCGTTCGCATCCACACGGCTTTACCTGATGGTAGCAAACAAGAAAAAATTTAGGTTGGAGGATACAGTGACCGGGACCGTGCTGCCAATAGGCTGCTCGTCAAACGCTTCCAACTAAGGAGCCTGCCAAGGCTACGCCATCCGAAACCAAGCCATCCGCAACTCCATTTGAGTCTGTCGATTACGAAGAAGAATCCTGTTCAGCAAAACTCTAAATGACCCCAGTCGTCTTTCATGACTGGATGGAGGTAGAACCACTCTCTTGTAGCTTATTTCATGTTGAAGCTCTAAAACATTCTCTTATATCCATCATCTTTTTCTCTCCCGGGCTACTGCTGCAATACAGCATTGTCTTTAATATATCCTGAATGATTTACATTAACTCTTCCTGGAACACCACTACTATTTGCTATGGCAGTCCACAGACAGCTGGCATAGTGACCTACTGTCTGTGGGCATTTCCAAATTATTGTGCTTCGTCCCTCTTCCCTTATACATGGAACTGCATATCTCTCTCTCTCTCCTTCGTCATATTCTCCCCTCTCTTTTACTGTTCTCATAGGCCTGACCACATTCAGATCTATGTTGATGCTGCTGCCAACTAATATGTTGCAGCCTTTAGTTCTGTAAGGTGTTAGTTATTTTGATATATATATTTTTTTGTTCCTTACCGCAGCAGCTATTGTTCCTTTTACCAACAGCCGTTGGCAATATCGTTCTTTTTTCCCCTCTCTTGCTGCACATTGTGGCTTGCACAACCACACACATATACAGCGCTCAGCAATCCCTTGACTAGACTGCATAAATAGTGTAAACAAGTAATGGCAAAGAAAGGTATTACACACGCACACTTAAGTTGTCAAGACTAGTCACACTATATCAAGTCACTTTCAAACAAAAAGTATATATTAGAGCTTGCCATAATTAATGCCTTGGGGTTATGCCCAAGACAAGCTGCTGTAGACCCATCAGTAGAAAGACGCGGTGGCTTTTACTCAGTGATTAGAACCCTTACATTTGCACATTTGTCACTGCTGCAAATTCTTCCCAGAGTCTTCCATTGTAAAGTAATTGCTCATCCACTGAGGATACAAAGAGGCATTTGCACTTAACAAGCTTCTTTCATCTGATAGTAATTATCTTTCGCTAATTCTCCCCTTTATTGTAATTGATTCGGAGCTTATCTCTACCTTAATGCAGGTTTTGGAGCAGCACAATTTGAATAGTTGTTCCAATATTTTAAGCTGTGCGAGCAACTCATGACTGAGTCTAATGTGCCCTTAATTTGATGAAATTGGTTGTGTGTTGTTCTTAAATGATCTTTTATAGTTGCATGGTTTCAGAGATGTCATATTACCAGTTTGTGTTTTACTAGGAGTCCTTAGCTATATGTTTAGACGTTTGAGCACCATAAATATAAGCAGATAAAGTTAAAAACTCCTTATTTACAGTATGAGACTACAACGCACATCTGTACTTCCAACAGAGTAATAAACCATATCTGGTTACTCTAACTTGTGAATTTATCTTTTTTTGTCTTAATTAGAAAAAGTGGATAGAAATGTACAGGTCTAGAGTTTGTGAGATAGTATCCTCAGCACAACGAGTCATAGAGTAGGTAATATAAATGCTTCGTCATATATTTTGTTATCTATCCATTTAGGATTTATATGTGGTGCTACTCTATCTCAAAGGGACGTCAGTGCACTTTGCAATCAACAAATAGCCAAGAGACCGCAGTGTCATAAATGCATTGAAATATGAGAAAATAGTGATTGCTTTTTGTATGAACTGCACATAAGGGATACATTATTGAATGCGATCAACAGCATGATGATTGAGTGTACTTTTCAGATTTAAAATAGTGCCCTGTGCAATCCAATGGCAGCACTTCCTGGAAAGTGAGCTAAAACACCAAACATCCAGTGTTATTTTATGCTACTTTATTTATAGAGCATACAATCACACTGTTTTCTGGCGCTAAAGAAACACGATGATACAACCTACGGTGAATCTAGGAAAAAGCATTTAAGAAAAACAAATTTAGTTATTAAACAAGCATTTGCAATCCTATAGACCTTGCCTTACTAAAAGTTTCAGCTATTCGCATTGCAAATGATGATGTTTGTTAGATTTTATTTTGTTAAAAAATATTCCAGCCGTAGCATAAGTAATAAAAAAATCCACGAAGCAAGAAAAGGGTGCAGTACCACAGGCTGTTACTAGGTGTCTTTGTGGAGTTGTAAAGGAACCTCTATTAGCCTTATAAGGTACTGCTCCCTTACTTATGCTCCTGCTGGGATATTTTTTAACAAAAAAAGAAATCAGTCTCACATTAGTTCGAGTTGGAGCTATTGGCCTTGTAAATGGCAATGTCTTTTACCTATGTGTTATGGAGTGTATGTATGTGGCGTGTAGTGGAATTATGTGGGTAGTATTGGATTAGTTCGTTTTGTAATTATGTGGTGTGGATAGGATATGTGTAGTGGAATTATGTGGCATAGTGTACTGTGGATATATGTGGATACTAATTATGTGGTATTTAGGTGTACTGGAATCATGTGAAGTGACATTCTGTTATGGAGTGTAATTATGTTCAATGGATTTTGTGTTGTAGAGTGGTATGTAGTGGAGTTTAATTATTTGGTGCACTGTTGAAGTTTGTGGCATGATGTGGAATTCTGTGGTGTGGATTGGATTTCTGTGGTGTGGATTGTATATATGTGGTGTGTTGTGTAATTGTGTTGAGTTGTAGTGGAATGGTGTGGAGTGGAATAATGTGGTTTGGTGTTGAATTATGTGGTGTGGAACTGTGTGGATAGCGTTGCTTTTTTGTGATGAAAAAGAACAAATTGTTAAGAGCTAAGCTACAGATCTGTGTGTTTGGGTGTTAAAAAAGAATGAGTTAGAGGTATTGGTGTTGTTAATGTAAATATCTTGTGTTATGGACTGGAGTATGTATGTGAAGTATGTATGTAGTGTGTAGTGGAATTATTTGGGTTGGATTGGAATGGTTAGTTGTGGCATTGTTGTGTGACGTGGATTTGTGTAGTGCAATTGTGTGGCATAGTGTGCAGTTGAATTATGGGAATAGTAATTTGATGTTTTTTTACTGTATTGGAATTGCGTGGAATGGCATTTTGTGTTGTGGCTTGTTATGTAGATGAACTTTAATTAGGAGGTGTGCTGTTGAATTTTGTGGTATGATGAACTCTGTGTTCTAAATTTAATATATGTGGTGTGGAGTGGAATAATATGG
This sequence comes from Triturus cristatus, assembly GCF_964204655.1. NCBI lineage: Eukaryota > Metazoa > Chordata > Amphibia > Caudata > Salamandridae > Triturus > Triturus cristatus. Next base: position 86,351,252 of record NC_140584.1, on the reverse strand, counting down.
TTTTGTTGTTGAATTGTGTAGTGTGGAATGGATTTGCGTGGAGTCTAATAGTGTGGCATGAAACAGTGTTGAGGGAAAATATGTTGAATGACATTATGTGGCATAGTGTGGAGTGTATGTGGTATTGAGTAGCATGCAATTAGGTGGAGTTGAATTATGTGGTGTTAGTGGTATGTGAATTGTAATTATGTTGTGTGTTGTGGAATTGTGTGGCTCTGAATTGTGTGGCATTGCTTTGATTTATGTGGTGCTGAATGCTTGTTTTCTATCTACAGAAGTGCTGACTAGGTACATATAAAAAAGCCTTCCCTTTAAAAATGGTGAAAACATCATGCAAAAGCTTCAGAAAAACAATGTTAACATTTGTACAATTTCTAGAAAGAACGTTGCCCTCTTTATAGTTCCTGAGTGAGCTGAATGTTTTTTTTTTATTCCACTAAAGGAGGAGTGCTTTTGTAGAATGTTTTGGTGACATCTAATATGCCCTGTTTACAGGCCTTGAGTTCCCTTAGATTTTGAATTATATTGTAGACACTTTAGAAAATAAAGAGATTAAAAAGGACATGTTTACAAAAGCAGCACACTATCCCATATTAAAGAAAAAAAGCCTTGAAAGATATCACAAATATTTTTTGGGGGATTGGCTACTAGTGTTGGGATTATTGCCTAAATGTTTGTTAAAAAGAAAAAGAAATGGATGATTTGGACAAATATTCCACGCTGTATCATATAGTAACAGAAAAGCAGCACATTTCTTGAAAACGGACATAGCCTTTGATTGCTGATCCTTATCTTATCAGGGTTGCCTCCTTCCTGGAGCAGCCATAAAAAAGCATGCGAGTAGCCTGAACAACTTATTAATACTTAGAAATAACAAAAGGCTGGCTTTCACAGAGCAGTGACATTTGCATTTTCTAAAGCTTTGTGTTCTAGCAACTGAAATGTATGCTGAAGAAAAACACTCCCTTTGCATTAAAGCTTGAAACTGCATTCAGTGACAGTAAATAAAAGATGCAAGGGGCTGTTACTGCACATATAGTAAGCATAACAAGATTATTTATAAAGTGCTCTCCCTCCTCCTATGTCTGCAGAGACAGCGCGTTTCAGACACAATGTGTCTTTAATGCATTGCTAGCAAACACAAGGCGACGATGGACCGAGTGCTGAAACTTTTCAGACACTCACCCCCAGTCACAGATCTGGGTTGAATCCATCATCATTCTTTAGCTCACTTTGCCACCCCAGTTCAGACCCAGCCATACGCAAATCAGTCTTGACCCTGTTCCTAATGGAAACAGTCCAGCCCGAACTGCCAAGCCAGGTCTTCCCTGGAACGGAAACAAGCAACCTAGGACCAAGGCCGTTTTCACCATTAGGCAAGACTAGGCGGGTGGCAAAAGGGCTAGGACGGCAAAAGCTATTTTTTTTTAAATTTGAAGCTACCTCAAATGTAAAAGTGAAAAGCTGCTACTGAGTACGTACGAAACGTAAACCAACATGAGTTTGACCTCGAAAGCGCATTGGGTTGGAGCAGTTTTAATCGAATATGTATTGTTAGAAGAATACTTCTTTTAAAATGTAAGGTGCGCCCCTCTTTTTGGAGAAATTAATACGTATTCGTGCTTCATTGGACTGCAATTGATAGTGCCAGGTCCTAGGGGGCACCATTTAAATGAAACAGCAAAGCACACAGTGTTGCCAGATTGGGCTTTTTCCCGCCTATGTACATGCCCCCATCCATCCCCTCACCCCCACACCTACGGTGGGCAGCAGCACCTGTATGTGAGTGCAAGAGCACCTGCTTGTACATGCTGCGCAGTGCGCAACGCACCCTAGCATAGTGGTGTGTGGAGCGGGCCGGCGGTACTGTGGGTCCCCAGGGCCATCAATCTTGAAGTGCAGGAAAGCGCTACCAATGACAGCCCTGGGTATCATTTTTGGCCAGTCCCCGAGCGGTGCTTTTTATGCAGCAGCCAGTGACGGTCACTGGCACTACCCTGTCTCTCAGCTCGCGGGGGACGGAATGTGTGTGTCTGCTGCTCTGGTATCTTGGTGAATTGATTACTGTTGCCACACAGTCCTGTCCCGTCATTTACATCGAGTCCGCCCGCTTTGAGACCCCAGACCGGAGTCTCACTCTGGACGGACTGACGGAATGGAGTAATACTAGTCACGCTCACGCAGTGTCTGTCAGACTCGGAGACCTGCCTGCGTGCACTGGGCCTTCCCTTGAATAGGTTGAGAATCTGATCGAGAGAGACCCACCACTAGTGGTGAGAAGCATGCCCCCTGCCCTAATTTAAGTAAGTAAAATTACATTTTTACCTCTGTCCAGGCTATACAGCAGCAGTAGGAACTGGTCTGGGTTAAAATGTATGCCACAGAGGGTGTGTGCACTGCCCAATGCGTTCCTGGCCGGGTGCAGCCAACCTAATATTTGGTAAATTAACTTCAGGGAGGCTGTTTAAGGTATCTCTGGACCTGTTTTTCGATATAGGTGAAAGTTGGAAGGACACCACATGTGAAGTTACCCGAAGGCGAGGGGCAGGCCTGTGGAATGCATGTGGATGAGAAAGCATGGGACTGCCTTCCCTGTGTGATTTATAGTGCCTTTTCCATGGTTTCATTGGATTAAGAGAGAGAACCCAAAACACCATTGAAGTTAGAAGAGAGAGAAATTTAAAAACAAAAAAAAATATCATGAACAGTGCTTATTTAGTTATTTAATGTTTGATGTGTTTTATTGTTTAATGTTGAATACAAGTTCTTTTATATCTAATGCATTAATTCTTCTAGCCTGGATGGCAGGGGGAGAGAGTAATGGTAGTAAAAGGAGGGGGCGGCATTTTTAAATTCTCGCCTAGGGCGGCAAAACACCTAGAAAGGGCCCTGCCTAGGACCGGTTTTGGGGTTACACCCCTCATCAGCCAGGCTAGCTTGAATCGAGTGGCAAAGTGAGTAAGAGGCCCATGTCTGGGCATACCCTGCCAACTTAGGGCAGACAAAGCAAACACAAGGAGACGATGGGCGGAGCATTGACATTTTTCAGACATTCACCCCCAGTCACAGATCTGTTTTTTTTAATGCATTGCTAAACTGTCTCTGTGGACATAGGAGGAGAGAGGGCACTTCATAAATAATCTGGTTCTTTGGAAGGTGCCCCACTTCACCTTTGTGGAAGTTGTTTTTAACATCTGAATGGCTGCAAAACTCTCGTTCTTGAGAAAGATAAGGTGACTTGGGGGAAATACATTTAATGTGGGTTTGCCAAAAAAAAGTGTTTATTCAAAGTTTAATCTTTCTCTGCCCTCGTGCAATACTAAGCCCTCTGTTTATAACCCGCATTTCTGCAGGGCAATTTAAACAAGCAACAGGAGGGAGGGATGTTGGTGCTAATTAAAGCTGGGTAAGGGTGTCAATGTAAAACTAGCAGCAGACCGCATTGATTAAAGAAGCAGGAAGGAGGAAGCCGAGGAGAGGTAGGGAGCGTCTGTCAGTAGTAAATTGTAAACAAGCAATTGCAGATTGCCGGAAAGCATGTCGTGCGTGAGATAGGAGAAAGCCATTTAAGAAAATAGTGCTGACAGAGTAAATAAAGCATACTGCGCAACACCACAGTACGAGGGCCAGTCCTCATGGGAGGTTACAAAGAGACAAGGAGGTACAAAAGAGGGACCACTAAGCCTATTGACGAATCAAAAGCCATCATTTACAAAGGACAGGGAGAGAAGCCAATTGTAAAGATGGGCGGAACATGTGCAGAGCTTAATGCACATATATTGAATACTGCATGTCTCGAAGAGACAGCGCAAGCGCAGTTCTAAGCAAGACCTAAAAAGTAGGTTTTCAATGAGTGTCTGAAATTGAGTACATTTGTCTCAGGGTGGAGTTTTAGAAGAAGGTTCCAGAGTTTTGCCCCAGCTGTCTGTCCCCAAATGTTTTCGCTTGAAAACAGAGGCTCAAAAACTAGACAAGGGAAAGGTTTCTCATGTGATGCTGAGTGGATGCATTAGGCATAATCCAGCCTGGACTGGATGAGAGCATTGATTACTGTGATTTCAAGAATGGAGCCAATGACAGGAAAGCTCTTTTTAAAAACAGAGCTAGATGAAGGAGGTATGAGCAAATAAATGGCTTCTGTGGCAGTAGTGGTTTAACTACTGCTGTTTTCGAGATTTCTTTGTATGTACTCAGAGTGACCTGTTAAATCAGGAATGTAGAATTTCACTGGCTGCTAAAATAATGAACTCCATAAGCCGAGCTGGCCAGAGGTCATCTGGAGTGCCTGAGGGATGGCGGCTGGCTGTCATGCAGCAGTTGCTCGAGAGTGTCCATGAAAATGGACATAAAACATGAGACGTTTCTCGGTATGGCAGGTTTGATATAAAGCAAAAACTGCTTTGGGACCCGATTGATGGAAATTGAGTCTTCAGTTTTGGAGAAATGTTCAATGTTACTGCAGTGACTGAGAAAGAGGTATGTCTAAGTGCATGGTTAATGGGCTCTGAAATTCAGTGACAATATGAAGGAGTAGATGATGGAGTTTGCAGATTTAATTTTGTCTATATAGCAAAACATGATTGAGCTGGTTGCCTCTTTATGTATATTTAAGTAATCTCTTTCCCCTTTCCGCTCTGCCATCCGGACTTTGAGTTTGAGATTTATTTCTTTTTTAACTCAAGGGAGACTAGGGATTGTTTTTTTAGGTCGAGCCTGGGCTACGCATGCACTGCTCTGCGGTGCACGCTGTATTCGGGTATGGAGTTGAAGCTCCACCTCCGCTCCTCCCATATCTTTCATTGGCTTGTGTCATTGTCCTTTGCAAATACGGGCTTCTGATTCGTTAATAAGCTTGTTAGACCCTCTGTAAATGCCTCCTCGTCTTCATTTGTAACCTCCCATCAGGACTGGCTCTTTTACTTCTGTTGTTACACGGTATGTCTTAAGCAAGAAACATTTTCATAGTGCTGGTTTTTGCAGTGCCATGAGCGTATACGGCTTGCTTCCGACATGCTGTAAGCACTATTTTCTTTAATGCATTTTCTCCTACTGCAGGCACGACATGCTTTCCTGTAGCATTCAGCAAAGCATGCACGCTTTCACTCTCCAAGCAGCCCGGTACAAGGGCGGCCGCTTCAGATAAATAAAAGGCATTGTCATTTACAATGCCAATAGCTTAAAACCATCGCAAATTATGTATGGGGGGTAGTTCTGTTCCTGCCTCGAAGGTACTTATTTGGCAGTGCTTCAAGAGAGGAATTTACATTTTCTAATAGAACAGTAGGTTTGCTGTCTGCAGAAGGAGAGATCGAGCATGTCCAAGGATTGGTTACATTGAAGGTGTTGAAGGGTCAGGTTTAAAGGTAGCAGACTGGTTACTGTGCCACCATTCCAAGTGCATTACATTCTATATCATTTCAATGTTGAATTCTTCTACACGTTATAGCGGTGATATATAGAGCGCTCCTGGCACCTAAGAAACACTGTCAGTATTAACGGTGCATGAATTGCCGTTTAAATGTCAATCATAAATATAACTTTTCTCAACACATCCTCTAATCAGTTCTGAAAATGTACACGTTTTACTTTTAAATAGTTCATTTTCGATTTTGAAACCATACCTAGTTGGACAAAAGCTTTTTATTTACGAGTTTGGGTTGCGCAGGCGGGAGCTGCTCATAGTAGAGGGAGAGCTACTCGTGGGAGAACCCTGTTCTAGACACATGATGACCCCAAATCTCCACAATGGTCAGCACATGCTAAAAAGAGGTGTTTATACACAGTGATCAGGTCTTAGAAAGAGAAACCAGCATTGGCAAAGCCCAGACGTCTCATCTTTTGGCTGCCAAAACAGACCTATTGTCTTTGATACATTTTTTTGAAGATGCTTTTCAGCAAAAGAAAATAAATATTTGTGCCACTACTGTGCAGCATCAGGAAAAAAAGAAGTGCAACACATGTATGTGATCTTGCTTCATCATGCATTTGCATGTATTTATTACCACACATATGCATGTAAACCACATGGCTGGCATTTTGTTTTTTCAATTTAAAATTCCAAGATATCCATCTTGTAGCAATAAAACATGCACAAGAGCATTTTAAGGAAGAAGCAGCCTGGCAGCAAGTTGCAACTGTAGCCCATCAAAAATAAATACAAAAGTACACTACAGGGAGGAGCGAAGGAGCAACAGTACAAAGGGTGGTGGAAATGGAAAACTACGCAGAGCTGCGAAAACAAAGGGCAGGCCATGGAAGAGCTGAATGTGAGCAGTAGAATGATACGAATCATATTATCAAGTGGATGGTAAACAAGGGGCGCGCCAAGGGAGGGACTAGCACATGAAAAGAAAGGAAAGCCTTTGACAAGAAGCAAGCGAGACTGCCAAGAAACCAGCCTATGGTAAGCAAAGGGCTGACTCAAAGTCCACTGTGAGTATTGGTATTATACACAGTAAGACTTTAACAGACATTTAAAATGTTTCTGCAGGTGGGGGAAGAGAGCTAGCTTTCTGCCAAATTTGCTGTAATTCCTTTCAACATTTTTTGAGGTATCGGGTTTTAAAAAGGTCTATGAAAAATGCACGGGGAAATTTGGTTTTGGGACTTCCCTTTTCTCTGGGCCCTTCACAGATCGCCCCAAAACTTTCCAGGAAGGAGCTGATGTGGATGAACTTTGTTTTTTTAAATATTTATAAAGTTTTGTGAAGATTTGTCAAACGTGCCAAAGTCATCAGCCAACCAAAATAATGCCCTTCCTTTTTAAATCGGACCTAACTCTAAATACCCACTAATGACCACCAGTCATATATGCAAAAAAAAAAGAAGCAGGGAACTCTGGGTAGTTCCAAAGTTTAGGGGGATAGCTGCTTCTATAGATGGAGCACCCTATAACACTAGCGAGCAGATACAATGAATCTGCTCACCTCAAATGTCTGCTTTTCTAGCGGAGTTTTTAAGCACAGGATTAGCACAGTGCCATCCATATCAAGCTAAAAAAATGACAAGTCTTTTACCACTCCAGGCACAGTATTACGCCTTTATGTTGATAAAATACCATAACGTAACATGTAACATAACAGAAATTATGTAGTATAATGTGCCACATTGTGTAGCAATATTACTTCAAAATTTTATAATTTTAACACACATTAATATAGTCTACGCAAAACTTTCAGCAGTTTAACAACCTGAGTGTAGCTATCTGCAACTGAAAGGAGATAAGCCAACCTTTGCTTGTTAGAGATGTTGTATACAACGAAGGACTTGCAGCCTACCGGTTGCATAACATTTGTTGGCTTCAATGTGATTCTTATTTTCTGCTGAATAAGGCACTATTATTTTTTCTTCTTCCCTGTTGTCCTTGTGGAACCTCTAGCCATTTATAACGGTTTCCCGGTCACACACACTTCAAGGAAGCCCTTTGCACCTTCAAAATTGATATTTCTTTTGACAACAGATGTTATCTGCTTCCATATGTATTTTCACTAACACATGGACATGGGTGTAATTGCTTTCTTTATGAGATGGGATTTTTCCTAAATGGGACTTTTTAACACATAGGGATGTCAACTGATTAGCTCAGAATCACAGGGGTGTTGTGCCGAGATGTAACAAGCATTGGCAAAGCCAATGGGCCTCGCCTTTGCTTTGTGTTTATGCTGTACAGAATGGGCATTGCAGACTTTGGCAATGATTTGTGCCATGATGTTTTGAAGCGTGGCAAAAAATATTAATAAAAAAAGGATATGATCAGTCTAGTGCTAATACACGTAAAAAATAAACTCCTTACCCCTGGTTGCATAATAGCGCCTTTTAAAATTAGTTTTAGCCACACTGTAGAGTATCCACATTGCAGTACAGCATGGCTACAAAACAGTTCCAATAACTCTCATAAGCGAGAGCAATTGGCTCTGCCAAATCTTGTTTTCTTTTTATTAATGATTTTCAGCTGAACAAGTAGTTTCACACATGTATTACAGGAATTGCCTATTACCTAAAGCCTGTCCATACATCTTACTGAAAAGGAGGACAATTAATTAAGTATTTGGATTGGGGAGATTGTAGCTTAGCTTTTGCAGGGACAGCAAATTCTCGCAATCCAAGTATTTACTAACAGTGTGGCTTGTTTCACTGATAGTTTGGAAGGCTCTCTCCTCCAAGTGCATACCCCGACTGCATAATGCTTTTATGGGATTAAGTAGAATCGTCTCATCTGGCTGCAGTCTTTTTTAAGCACTTAATTCCAGCTATTAAATTCAGTGCCAGAGCAGATACAGAATGATTTATGGGCAGCAGTTAATTATGAAACACGTCATACCATTCAAAACCAATCACCTTCAGCTCACAACACATTGTACCGCTGCTCTACAGATCAGCACCCCTTCTCTGTCCTTTTACTTCTTGTGCTGGCACAGGTACATGTAAAGTGTTCCGCTAGGGGGTCTCTACACATGTCAAATAAGGGAAGTGGAGAATCCGAGAAAGCTTTAGTTGACTGGGGAGGGTGGCCTTTGGGAGCTGCAGGTAGTCGAGACTTGATCTTGCCATAAAGACTGCCTGAGAAATTAGGGGGGACTATCTCAAGAGCATACAGATTTGGCTAGTGTGGTGAAATGGATAGTGATGAGAAATCTCGACATGAGAGGTTTTAAGATTCTCAGCTACTTGTGCGAATAGGTCATTCTGGAAAGGTCTTTTCTTTGCATTCTGGGGCTCATAGTCTTTTTCGGATGTATATGGCTTCGAGTCAGAACGCAAAGAAAAAAACTTTCAAACAGGCCCGCCAATGGAGAGAGAGCTTGAGTAGCCACTTGCCCCACCCTAGTCCTTGCCAGTGGACCAAGAAACAAGTGTCCTCCCAACATCTCCTTTGCTCCACTTTGGAAAAAGCAACTGGACTAATTAGTTAAACAATGTACCCATGTATACTTTGTCATGTTAGCAGCAGGGGTATTGCCAGAGCCAGTGGAATTATGCTATTGTGTAGCAGCGGTGTTATTCACATATATATGGGTTTGCCACATTTGCTACATAATCCATCATTTGCTGCATAATCTGCCAATTTCAACAAAAAAATTCTAGCTCCAGTGGTTAAAAAGTCACTAAAAACGCAGCAACACATGTTGCCTCGCAGTGGAAGGCCCTATGTAAAGGTTGATTGGTCGCCTTTTTACAGCTTTGTTTCTATATTTGGGGGTTAAACTGGCACTAAGGAAGTGCAACCTATGCCCAGAGAGTATTAACATGTGTAAAAATGTCAAAATAATGAAGTAATACTCACCCGATGTTCAACATTCTGCTCCCTAATTTGCCTTCTCTTACTGCATAATTTACTCAGCCCTGCTGCATAATTTGGACTTCCCCTACCACATGATTCTAGTGGCAGCTATCAACCATTCATATGACACTACAGCACTGTCTGAATCTGAGTGTCCTCCTCTGGTTCTCAAATTTCCATGCCACTGTTGTGTGCTGTGTGTTTTAGCTTTACAGTGCATTGGGAGTGTCGATGTGTTCAGTGTCTGTTTGTAATGGTCCATATTGGTTAATTGTGCAAATTAAGTGTGTTGTGTATATAGATGGGTGTGCCGTTTTTCGTTGAGCTCAGCCTATTTAGATAGCTTGTTCGACAGCATTGAGTAAATTGTGATGTACGCACGGTGGTGTGGTGTGTTGAGGCCAACTTTATCTGAGTGTTTGTAATATTTAATGATGTCCCTTAACATGTTGTGTGTGATGTAATATTTGAGGTCCTAAGCAGTGCATGGCGGAAGGGCAAGTTATAGTTAGCTCAGCTTAGCTGGTATTTTTTAATTTTTTTTATTCAACACCATCATAGAAAAAAATAGAAATATAATTCATGAGTAGATTTAGCAAACAAAAAACAGGTATTGGATACAATACAATATTAAAAAAAAATAGGACCTTAGGGATTCGGATGCCATCTATTTAACAGTAACAATTGATATACGGCATACTTAAAGTGCAAACATTCATAGTTAATCGAATGTAGCCTACTGCCCGGTCTGTTTTCCAACTATAAATCGAGGCCAAGATACATTTGCCTAATTTTCTAGCCCTCCGGCCCTTCCTTTCATACACCCCCTTTTCCTGGTTAAAAATAGATAGCAGCCTCTTAAGCCATTGTTTAAACGCTGGGGCAATTAGCTGGTATTTTTAAGTGATATTTTCATCTAACTATAACCTCACTTTAACCTTTGTTTTTTTCAGTGCCTAAGTTTTTTATGTAAAGTAAGACATTTCTACCTGATCGAACTGTAACATGACTTTAACCTTTAATTTTTCCAGTGTGTTTCTTAGGATTTCTTAATGTAAAGTATGACTGCCATACTTAACTCTATGGAGTAAACCCTAGGCTATGTAAAGAGACTTGAGCATGTGGAGAGAGTGAAGAGCTGCACACAGAGTGCAGCCTCTCTGCCGTAGGGGCTCACCCCCCTAATTGGGCTTGTCAAGAGGTGAACTGCCCCTAAAGAGTGGCGCACAGAGCACAGGTTGTTTGTAGGAGCGGCTTTTCCACCTAATGCAGGCTTGAATTTATGGAGGTAGTGGGCACTCTGCACAGCCTACCTACTTAGAGCGCTAACTTTGCTTGATCACTTTAAATACCCTCAATTGTTGCTGCAACTACACTATTTAATAAGTAAATAGCTACCTGTAATGACTCCATTTTATATGTGCTCTGATTTCAATGGATACTGTTTTTATTTCGTTGCTCGTTTACCAATCTTCGATTTAGGGTTGACAAGTTACAATGAAAGTATTACAGAATTCCAGGAAGTCACTCAACTTTCCTATTCCTTGAAACATTGTATAGGAAGTACAGTTCAACCTTTGCTCATTACTGGGCACTGCATCTATCTAAATAATGTACGTTTCAATTTTAGGTGGGCTGCGTTTTGAAAAAAAAGGCAATTTTTAAATTTCATCTAAAGTTTACTTCGCGTAGCTTTTTAAGGGATGGCTGCTCTCGTGGTGCCGCCACTTTTCAAGAAGAACAATCCTTGTGTATTAATCTTGAGTAGTTATACGTTTTGCTATATACACGAAATATATATTTAGAGAACATGATGAGTGAGGAGAGAAGAACAGATGGTTGGTGTCAAACACATCCAGGTCAAGAGATGGACAAAGACAGTATTAGAAATGCCAAACTGAAAATAACATTTCCAGCAGTCCTTTTAACCTAAATGTATTTGTCTTTATTATTCTGTGACGTGGCTATTGATATATTTTGCGGCTCAAACCTAGCTGGAGAGCAGCAGAATGTTGCAACTCAAGGTCAAATGAGACGATTCAAGCTTGAGTGCACTATGTCAGGGAAGTGGGAAGGCGTTGAGCCTGCTGGGCGGTGGGAGCTGAGAAGCCCCTCATCTGTCATGGGTGACATGGTTCTTCAAGAGGCCTGTCCCCAGCTCCAATCTGATTAGCAGGGGCAAGGCGCAATCCTGAAACGCATGACAATGTTTACAGATTCTTGGTGCGTTGCTGGAGAAGGCTCGCCCTCTGCCGTTCCCTTTTGTGCACTTCCAGTCCGGCAATGCCCCGTCTTGTGTTGTCCCCAGTGTTGCATATTTGTACCTGGTGAAGAGGTCGAGGGGACTCTGTGTGACGCAGCAAATCTCGACGATAGTACAGTCTTGGAACGACAGCCAGCCTGGTTCTATCAGGGCGGAAGTGACGTCTCTGCAGCTCTTTTTCGTGAGACATGTAGAGCTGTAGGTGCACTCTATAATAGGACCAGAAAGGATATTGGTAGGCCAGCAAACGGGATGCTGCCACCATCACAGAAGGCAAGAAGTTGTTACTGAAGACTGCAGAGAGGATGTAAGGCATGATTTTTTGCAGAGATAGTTCCCAGCTATCTGTTTTATTGGGAACATAATTTTGAAGGATAGTTTGGTTTCTGGGGCTCTAACCTGGTGATTGTTTTTTAACATTTGTGTACAATGACTCTAACTGAGGAGACTTTCGGGAACAGTTCCCGTCTCCCTGTTCATGTCTCCTTTCCTCCCCCTCCCACCTACGAACTACCGTAACATTGCCTTTCTGTCCTATGTTTTATCTATGCTCTTGTAACAGATGTAACTTGTAACTCACCGTTCCTCATGTAAAGTGCTCTGATAACTCCGGGTCTAGCCAGCGCTATATAAAACTCAAATAAAAAGTTCGGTGCCTTGGGTGTGTGCCTTTTGTAGGTACTTTCCGTCACTAAATTGTCCCTTAAATACTAGCTTTCTTTTAAGGGGAATATTTAAGTTAAATAGTCAGATCAGAAAATACTTTATTTGACTCTTGAAAAGAGCCATAAAAGGTTGCAAATACATATTTACAGATAAAACTTTAAAAGCCAACAAGTCCACATACACAGAGATTATGCATTTTTGAACAGAAGTTAATATTTGCTAGGGATCTTAAAAGCGGTAAAAAGAGAATTCAAACCAGTATATAATTTCGGTTGAGTCTAATGAGAGTAAATATTCCATTGCCAGTTCCTGATTTCTGATCCCAACAGTAAGTAAAGGTGGGCGAATAAATTGCTTTCTCTGGGGGGTATAAAAACGAAAGAATAAAATAGAGCATAGTGCTTTGGCATGAACGACTATCACAGGGACATACTGGAAGTGATGCAAGCCATGTGCCTCGGGTTGGGAATGCGGCTAGGTAACAAATTATTTTTAGCCCCAACCTAGTCAGCAAAAATGTCCGCTTTTCATTTAGCTCAATTTGTAAATAAAGTGTGGGTTCTCTTTGTAGCCGGTAGAGAGGCTCTAGAGGATTAGGCATGTTGCAGGTAATATCTGTCCGCTGATGACTTCGGTAAACAAGCATTGAAAATGCAATAGGTCTCACCTTTGATTAAGTTAAAGCCATTTGCTTTGCTAATGGTATTGTATAGCAAAGCAAATGGCTTTAAGTTAATGAAAGGCGAGACCTATTATGCTTGTTTAAACGATGCCATGGGCTTAAACGCACACGTGCTATAAGCCAAAACAGGCTTGGGGTGTATAACACTGTTTGCCCATTCCTTAGTATCTTGATGCTGCAAATGCATAGCCGATGTTGCCAATGGAGTGTTTTTGTGCGTTTGTGTGTAATTGGGGGGGGGGGGGTGTTTCCACGGTGTGTGCTCGTATTCTGCAACCTTCAGCTTAAGTCCTGTGACCAGAGTGCCTGTGGGTGGAGGCGGTACCGCTCACATTATTGTGCCATAAAGGGAAGGGGTGACCAATTTCTTGCAAACAGGTATATGGTGCCTATTACAGACCGCCCGGTGATGTGCGACGATAATTGTTTAACAGACTACAGGCCGACGTAATCCTTAAGGGGGGGGGGAGATAAAGACATAACCCCATAACATACACCAGCCTCCCCCCTTAAAGCGCCCATGTCGCTCCTTTTATTATGGACAGTTTTCGAGAACTGGGTTTTCGTAAAATAAAAGAATGCATTAGGGTGTGGTCGCTGGTTTGCTTCGATGGGCAAATCTCAACGAACAGCTCTGCTTTGTAGCTGAAAGCCCAGAAACCGCGTTTTTGATAACCTGCAGCGAGGTGGCCATCTTGCCACATACTTCAAGATTGCATCACTACATTATAATTATGAGTGCTTTATATAAAAACGACAGATTGTATAGGTGCAGCAGTTTCCGCTTTTGTAGTGCTGTAACAAGTGTTAACATCATCACCCACATCCGATGTATGTCGGGCAAGCTCAGTACATCCATGTGTGAACATTTCACCAACAGCTTGAGAAGACCTGGCTAATCACTCACCCAGCCCCCTAGAGTTTCTAACCATGGAAAACAGTTTCCTACTCACTCAACTGTGCTACTACCTCTCAGGCCCGCGCCTCTGGCGCGTTTGGTGTAAAGTGATTAATGTAGTTTTGTCTCAACTCCATGAGCGGATGTTGTCTCCCGGCCAGAGCTGCCGACTCTGGAGCTGGGAAACCAAGGTTCGAGCCTCAGGGTCCACTCCACATCCTGTGACTCTGGGCAAATCACTTAATCTCCCTGTGCCTACATAAATAAATGTATCCTTGTATAACGCAACTGGTGCTTGTGTAAAGCGCACCAATACCTTCCCATGGAGTTCGCGCTATATAAATCTGCATAAAGAAAAAGAGAGGTAGCAGTAGTTTTGCCTGCTATCCTTTACTGCTACCTAACCTTAGAGGAGGTAAGCTACAGATAAACAAAGACGATATAATCACTCTATCCCAAGGGCGATCCAAGAAGATGGCCCCTGCCCTCAAATGAAGAGATGCGTACTGTCAGATGGAACAACATTATAGGCTATTAAATCAAACTCAAGAGGTTTTTGTACAGCTCGTTCCTGAATTCACAGTATTTGAAGCTGCTCTCATATGTGATGATGAATAAAAAGGAGGTTGGAGAAATAAAGCATTTGCCGAGGATCACACAATTTGGTCGACTAAAGAAGCCAAGATTGATACAGATTTTCGAGTTTGTCACTCTATGTTTCAGCTCCTCAATTGGTATCTCTTTCTGACGTCACAGGTTGATACAGTGTTCTTAATTCTTGGAGGATGAGATTAGATGTCATTTTTTTTGGCAGTTTTACATAGAGCACACAGAATACTGTATACCATTTTTTTCCGGCACCGGGAGATTTGCAGAGATTACAACCTGTTTCCCGGGGTTGCAGGGGCAGCCGCTGATGTCGGGGATCACATTGCCTCCCATTAAAGCTCGATTTGTCTTGGGCTCCGGACCTCGAGCTGTGCCAGAGCCGGGCTTCTGGTTCGAGCTTGACTTCTTTCAGTGGCTCGCCCATCTCTGAAACCCCTGCCTGCGGTGCCTCGTATGCGCTTGTGCGCTGTGGGTGCTATACAAAACTCTTAAACTGCTTGCTGGAAGACACGCAAGGCAGACTCCCTGATCACAGGTGTGAACCGCGGAATAGCAGACTCAGACGTTTATCCTTCCCAGGTGGCTAAAATAAACTGGTAAGTAATGGAAGGCAAGACAGGTGTGTGTGTTCAAGCTCTGCTGCACACCGTTGTGTGTAGCCTTAGGTCACTGACTTGGCACTAGACAGGACGGACATACTCAACATTCCATGCTTTAACAATTGATAACAGAATACAATTGTGCTGGTATTAATTACCGCTTTGGATTCAATCGCTAGTAGTGATCACTTTTGAGTGGTACTGGACAGGACATATCTCTCACCTCTTTATCCTGATAGCGTGCTCAGCCTGGGTAGGTCAATGGGTTGTGCGCCTACTGCAGAAATCGCACTGTAGCCTCTAGGCAGTGGTTCTAATCCCAGCTGGACTAACCTCGCCCTTCATCCTTCTGAAGTCGGTACAGTGGGTAGCACAGTAGTGGGTGTCTGTCACATACTCGGGAGAAACAGTGCAGGTTCTGCCGTGTGGTGTGTGAGTGCCCAGGGGGGACCAGTGGAGTTACGCCCCGCCTGCCACGGTTTTCAAAAGCGCCCGGCTACGAGGAGCACACAGCAGCGCGCATTGATCCGGCAGTCACTCATTAACGCCCATTGGTCGAGGCGCACAAAAGCAACGGATTAATAATAAAAAGCGCTCCGTAGACGATCAGTCTAGGCTTGAGCGCGGACTACTTGCTCCAGCGGTAGTGGAAAGCGCCCAGTGGGCGTGGCGCTGGCAATACAATATAGGAGCTTGCTCTTCTTCTGGGGAGTGCGTTCAGGGAAGCGGGCGGGGACCCTAAAGCGAGGAACCTTAATACATGGGTGAGCTAGCTTACCTCGAGCTCTCAACTCGCCCTAGACTGCTATCCTAACTCCTTCACGACGATCCGGTGTGATCTTGTGCAAATCACGTCAAGTCCATCATTCTCAGTCAATTGTTTAGGCTTTCAAAACAACGGGATCCCAAAGTTAAATGTCAGTACCTGGCTGAGTGGGTTAAGTATCGATCTAGGAATCTGTACTCCACGCTTGGTCGACTCAGCCTTTCATCCAACTACAATGCATGTCAAGAGAGCCCCTGAGCTGGGACATAATAACAGCTTCTACGAAGGAGTCTAGGTCAGACTGTTACTGCGACCGTGACCAGTGTCATTTTTGACATATGTATTGATAACCTGTCAATTACGTAAGACTGCTGTGGCATTTGTGTGCTCCGCCCCCATTAGGTTTCCACACAACGGAATGTATTGTGTTTCTGTGAGAAACAACACAGTCCACTCACGTTCGTTCCGGTGTCTTGCTTCCTGTGGGCAGGGAGGGCTGGTCAAGTGTCGGATCCCTGCCCCCATTGTGGGAAAGACAAGGAGTGCACCATCATTTCACTCCTTACACTGTAGCGCCACGACGCACTTGTGTTTTCACCAGCACTCGGAGTGCAGAGCCGTCACGTTTCGCCCTGGGCAAACGCAGTCTGAAGTACGTCAATACACAACAAGCTCTCGGCTTTGTCAAAGGCGAATACTAACAAAAAAGTGCGTAGCGGCTAATTGGGAGACACTGTCTCCCGCCGCCAGTAAGAGATCCAATCCCCTGGGCGTGGATCAAAGGAGACAGGGTGGCAACAAGCAGCGATTGACATGCCTTTGGTGCTGAAACATCTACTGTTCTTTAACATAGAGGTAAAATAAGCACCATACTGCGTGACACGCCAGGTAGGGGAAAACATGGAGAGAAATATTGCATTTCAGCGGGAAATGGTATAGCCCAAAGCTCTATTTTTAATATAAAACCGGGGCCTTTGGTGGTCATATCACTAAAAATACAAGATTTGAAAAATATATTATTGTCTACGGGTGCTCATGGAAGGCCATATCTATGAACTGGAATCTAGAGAATGCTAAAGTGATTCTGGTATTTTACCGACCTCTGCTGGTCATTTTCTATCAAGAAAGTTAAATAGAGGCAGTAGCCAAAAAAAAAAAAAAAATAAAGTCCCTAAGCAGAAAGCAATTCTGGTATTTTACTGACCCCTGCTGGTCGTTTTCTTTTAAGACAGTTGAATAGCAAAAAAAAACCCTAAGCGGAAGCAGCCAAGTCCTAGGGCTGATCTCCAGAGCCAACAAAGTACATACACATATAAGTATATACTGAAGTATATACAAGCGGTCTCGAATGCTCGACCTAAAAACGAATCCAACCTTCAAGATATTTATTGTAACATAAAATAGATCCTCATGTACAAACCTTAATTTAAAACTCCGACGTCTGAAAGAGAGTTGAATATAATTAAGCAACGCTAGTTCTCTGAAAAGCCCAGAAACCTTCACTTTTACATTTTTTTTTATTTTTTTTTTTAAAGATTTTAATGAAATTATTGTGGAAATGAAAATAACTCCAGATTTCTGCAGTGTGAGGCCTCATGGCCACAGACACACAACTGTACTTAATGCACATCAGGACGGATGATTCAAGACTAATGGAAACACAGTACATTATTTAAAAGTGAACTAGATGATTGTTTCTGGCACAGCGGCTCAACAGTGCAGGCTCTTTATCATTGTTACTGCTCATCTAGTTACGATTCGTAAAGGGCTTCATGCACTTTCAGTTGTCCGCTGCACTACTGCTACACACATCCTCCTGCAATACCCTCTCAGCGCCGCTCTCACCCTGGCATGCTCAGGATGTGCACCTTCTCAGATCCCCAAGTAATATGCTATCCCACCGCCCCCACGCTGCATGCCATGCAGTGCAGTGGAGTTTGCTTCGTACCAGCCCGGCGCAGCCCAGCCAATCTTAACATTGCTCTTTAAAATGGAGAATTTTCGGCTTTTATTAAAGTACATGAGAGCAGCATTGGGATTGGCTTGAGCAGGCCAACTCAGTGTTCCATCGAAGGCAATGGTCTTGTTGTCTTAGACCCCCAGGCTCTCTGCTACAGTGGAAATCAGAGGCCTTTGAAATGCACATGTCAGATTGGGCTTGCCACAGCTCTTGTCCAGCACAAAATGCACACTTTTATTCATGGCAGCCCCGTTCCCTATAGGCATTTCGAGGGGAGGACCCCACACCTCCCCCCTACACAACTGGAACTGCGAAATTGCGGCACAGCTCACATAAGGTTTTATAAATGTTTTTAGTTGTCAGGAGGGTTAAAAAACAAAGAAACAGTGCATTTATCTGAAATTGTGTGGCAGCTCCCGGGTAGCGGGACAACACTCATTTGCACCTATGGATGAGCCGCCACTACTTAGAAGACTACACACAATACAATAGAGCCCACTCGCCAACAAATCGCCTAACAGCTTGCAGGTAATTCATTTTTAGTCATTACTGCACAATACATTTCATGCATTTGCTGATGCGGTTTCACAGTAGTTCGACCTCATCACAGGCGTTAGGGCCGGCTCTAGGGCTGTGCGACTGCAGCAAGGTGCTGACTTCGGGTGGAGGCGTAGTCTTTGCAAGTATGTTATGGTTTGAAAAGCACCTGCTGCCACTGTTCCTGGCCTCCAGCATTTTTCAGGCAACATTAAAGATGCCAAGATAACTCCAGTGATTAATGTTCTTCCTAGAGTGAGAGAGAGAGAGAGAGAGAGAGAGATTAGAGGTTTGTCTAGTGGAAGTTTTGACTCATCTAAAGTAGCGCAATGGGTTTATGGATAAATAATTTTGCTTGCAGACAGCATATATGAAATGGCCCCTGTGGCAAGGTCATGTGATAACTGCGATCTGCAAATCCTTGTGGAAAGGCTTTTGTGCTTTGATCATTACTGGAGGGTCTCCTTGGCAGAAAGAAAAGAGAGAAGCTGATTCCCTTATATGTGTAAAGGTTGAAGTGCAGTTTATGTAAATTAGTACTAAACAAGTGCTTCATTTGTAATAATAAAACAAAGTGGCGCCATATACCAAGCCTGTATAATCTTGATTCCACTTAAAACCTCTGTATTCCCCCATTCTACATCTACTGTTTCTTTATTTCACTCTTGCATGTTCTTCTTCATCCCTGCTTTCTCCGGTTCTCACTGCTTTTCTTTCCACTTCATTACGTTTTTTCTGTCATACCCACCCTTGCTCCGGGTCAAGTCTAATGATGAGAAGTAGGTCTTGGTACCAAAAATGATCGCTAGTGTCTGCTATCTGCAACCACCAGCACAATTTAAGCACTGTATTAGGTATACCATTTGCTACACAGCTGTGTGTGTCTCTGACACTTTAATGTGTGGATGCAAATAAAAGCAGTTTTTCAGGAAAAAAAAATAAAAAAAATCGAAAATCACCAGTTTACTTTTAACTCTTAGTTGATCACCGAACGTAAACAGTAGTTCATTTTCACTGTGCACAGGGGTTTCTCACATGAGGTACACCAGATTAGTAAGTATTATTTCAATGCTTGAGAAGATAAAAAAGAAACGAATTAGGCCTGTTTTGGTAGACTCCATAGAACTCTGGTAATAATCAGCCTTCATACCTGGCTCCCAATGTGTCTCTAAACTCTGGTCTACAAACCAAGGTTGCTGTGGTTCAATGGAGAGATGGAGGGATTCAGAAGAGAAACGGCGTATGATTGGCCGTCAAAGAGGAAATATTGACTCTCCTCATCTTATATGAAAGGAAGACAGTCTCTGTGTCGGGCCTACACATTTACCAAACAAGATGCCTAGAGGGATATTAGAATTTGTAAAAAGTTACAAAAACCTCATAATCTGAGCTTCCAATTCCCACTTGACACACTTTGAAGTAAGTTTGCATTAGGGTGGGGGGTACGATAGGACATAAGTGTTTCAAACGTCTGTGTCATTGACTAGCGACAGTGGAAGATGGTTAGGCACAAGGTTCTTGGGCATTTTACCAAGAGCCACTGATGTTTGGCCAACAGGCAGAGATTGAAGAATTGATTTCCTCTTGAAGGGCGGATGTAGGTGATCATTGTATCCACCAGGTAGTTGATTATCACGAAGCACAGGGTTATTTCCTTGTAAAGGCGCAGAGTTTTCTGATACAATGAATTTGATTGAGTTGCACCTCTAAGGCACATAGAACTGGAAACATTAGCACAATCCACTGGAATTTTGAGGGATGCCAAATTGAGAAATATATCCAGTAACAGAACAGTGCTTTTTGTTCCTTGATTTCAACCTTCAAATAGATTTGAAAACCAAGGACTTTGATATATATTCATCCTCAAAATGACTCGGTGAATAAAAAAGTGATTAATTAAATTTGATCTGATAGGGACTTCTAGCCACAGATTCCTTACTGTAGAATATTCCCCAGGCATCAGACTGGATCCAGAAACTTTTGGTGAGTAGTACACCTGTGCATCAGTAGATGAAATTGTTCGGCTCTGCATGGCTTAATCTGTTCCAGAAGTGATCTGTGCAGTGCCTATATAGGCACCACGCCGGGCGCTAACGTCGGTGTTGTTTTTCGTGCACCAGTCAGCACTGATCCAGAGAAGGCTGCCCCCAGCCAATTTTTGACTGACCCTTTCTTGACCTTTTGTCAAAGGTTTTCTTGAGACTTTGACTCCTGGTGTGCAGGATGTCCTCCATAAAGGCAGGTTTTAAACCATGCGGTGCCTGTCACCAACGGATGTCACTGACGGACCCACACTTGTTTTGTCTTTGGTATCTTGAGCGATAATGCGACACCAAGATATGCAAGTATTGCTGCCTCATGCACCCTAAAACGCTGAGGGAGCGGTTCCTCAAGCTCCTCGCGACCTGACGTTGATCGACTCCATGGTATTCCAGATCTCGGTTGGCGTGGAAGCTCCTGACATCATTCCTGAAGTCGTACACGGCGATAGTCTCCTCTTTCCGAGTCGCCGGGAAGGTCGGGTAAGTCCCACCAAAAGAAGTAGTCTTTGGATGAGTCGTGGAGCCATCTGCACTTGAGGCCTAGCTCAGTAATGGAGACTGCGCCTAGGCTGTCTGTTACTCCCTGAATTTCCAAAAACCGGAGCAACCCCTGCCCAACATAAAGAATTTTACGAGGCCATGCACTTCATCTTAGAGAGGGACAACCCCTCTGGAGCGTCATCGGGCCCCATGGGTCCAGGAGGAGCCCCTAGTGGTTTACTGCCAGCAAGTTCGCCCTCTGTGCCAGTTGGGCCCCAAGGATCCACTGATTGTTCCACACCGGCGCTGGTCAAGCGACCTCAACCTTCTCTGGCACCTGCTCCAGTGCCGACACCCCTGACGCCCAGCAGTTGTGCAGCCCCATCATCATTCCCCACTCTGATACAGAGCCGGATGTTGTCGTAGGCTCCAGCTTGACCAGGGGCAAACTTCCTATATCGGACCCAGTGCCTTATTCCTATGACAGGCCTGGATTGGGAGATGATTGGGCGGGGTCTACGGACCCTTATGGATATCCAACATTAGAAGATCCTTAGGACACCTGGTATGAGGATATGGCAGATGCCAGTGGACTGGACACCTCGCCAGACCCTGGTCTGTTCTCTCCCCTACTATGGCTGCAGAAGAGGGTGCCTTATTAGCAGTGGTGTTGCGGAGGGTGGCTGAGGTCCTGAACCTTACACTACCCTCAGTAGCAGTCAAAACAAACATCTTGACGGAGGTGCTTCAGCTTGGAGTTGCCCCCATCGAACCATTACTCATGTTTAATGAAGGCCTTACCTACGTCCTAATTGTGCGGTGGTCTATACCCTGCACAGAAGCTCCAGTGCAAAGGACAAATGCCCACCGCCATTACCCGGCCCCAGGGGACCCCACCCTGGAGAGCGTGGTGTTCCAGGCCTTCACTTCCAAAATTAACCCAGGTGCGTTCCCTACCCCTCCACCGGATAGGGAATCCAAAAGACTGGATAGGTTTGGAAAAAGGATGTTCTCTTCTGCCAGCTAGGCACTGCGGTTAGTGAACACCGCATGCTTCGAGGGCCGATACCCCATATGATCTGGAACTCAGTTGCGCAAGTGCTGCCCATGGTCTTGGAGGCGGCCCAAGTCATACTCTTTCAAACAATTGCTTATGCGAGGAATTCAGTCAAGATCAGCATAAGATGTAGGCTGGACACAACATACTCGCTGAGGAGAGTGACTTCATTGTCGTGGCCCTTAAGCACCATGCCTGGTTGAGAACCACTGGCTTTTCGGGAAATGTCCAGGCTTCGCTCATGGACATGCCCTTTGATGGCTCCTGTCTGTTCGAAGAGAAGGCAGATTCAGTGCTGGAGCGCTTTAAGGACAGCAGTGCTACGGGCAGGTCATTGGGCCTTTCTATGGCACCTCACCAACCCCAGTCCACCTTCCGTCCCTTTTGTGGCCACAAAAGGGGTTTTTAACCACATCTCTACACTCCCAGGGCATATCCCTAGTGGTTCAACACCTGGCAGGCTCTCTAAACCCCAGAGCGGACAAACTCAGTCATCAAAGCCTAGTGGATCACGTATGCAGTCTCAATCCAGAGGTGGCGCAAGGCCTCTTCTAAGAGTTGTGAGACCCTTGGTTAGATCTGTTCTCCTGTGCTTAGAATGCGCAATGTCAGTTATGTGTGCTGGAGTTTCCAAGGCAACTTTCACTCAAAGATGCTTTTCATCTCGAGGGGAGCTGTGGCTTCCTGTACACCTTCCTGCCAATACCACTCCTGCCCAGTGTTCTCAAGAAGATCAAGAATGACCAGGCCCAAGTCAATGTTGTGGCTCCAAATTGGGCACAGAGAATCCGGAATGCCGAGCTGTTGAGCACGAGCATTGGTCCTCTGATCAGGCTGCCTCTTCGGAAGGATCTTCTGTCATGGCAGCAGTGCAGGGTTCTGCACCCTAACCTGAAAATGCTTCGCCTTCATGCATGAAGATTTAGCAGCGACAGTTGACGGCTTTCGATCTTCTTCCCGAAGTCTGCAATGTTATCTTGGCAGCCAGGTGTCCCTCCACCAAGACGGTATATGCCTGCCATTGGAGCAAGTGTGTAGCATCATGTACAGATAAACATGGTAACCTCCCTATCTGCACCCCTTTCCCAGGTTTTCTTGTTAATTTTTACCTAAGTCTAGCAGAGCTCTGCTTCGGGCATGTTGAAAATGTATCTTTCCTGCCATTTCAGCATATCTGCGGCTGACAGATCAGCCATCTCGTTTCAAATACCCTATTGTACATAGGTTTCTAAAAGGTCTTCAGCACATGTTCCCACCAGTGCCTTTTATTATTCCCCAGTGGGAACTAACCTGGTTCTCACTTTTCTGATGTGCCCTGCCTTTGAGCTCCTCTACAACTGTCTACTCGGGCTTTTGACCATCAAAATAGCCTTCTTAGTGGTGACAACATCTGCCCAGAGGTTCAGTGAGCTGTAGGTGCTATATGTACTTCCTCCATACCTTAACTTCTACCCAGACAAACTGGTTCTTCAAACTAGAGCATTCTTCTTACGAAAGGTGATCACTCCTTTCCATGTAGGGCAGTCTATCACTCTGCCTACCTTTTATGCTCTGTCTCACCCCCTAAAGAAGAGGAGAGACTCCACCTGCTGGACCCAAAAAGAACTTTGTCGCTCTACCTTGACTTTACTTGTGAGTTCTGAACGGATGATCAATTCTTTGTGGATTATGTCTGAGCCAAGAAAGGGAAGGTAATGCAGAAGCAGACATCTCACAATGGATGGTTCTCTGCATCAAGATCAGCTACGCAATGACCGAAAAGCAACCCCCTCGAGGGTTTTGCACACCCACTCTACCAGAGCCAAAGCTGCGACCATTGCATTAGCCTGTTGAGTTCCTGTCCTGGATATCTGTCGGGCAGCAATGTGGGCTTCCTTGCACACGTTTACAAAACACTACTGCCTAGACAGTCCGGTTCGGCATGATGGCCGTTTTGCTCATTCGGGCCTACAGGATCTTTAAGCCTAAAGCCTATTGCAGCCCCAGCGAGGTTTACATGGGTATCTAGTCTAAGTTAAGAAATCTGCGGCTAGAAATGTTTATCAGGTTAATTAGTTACTTGCGTTCAGTAACTCCTTATCTGGTAGAGATTTGATTTAGCCGCAGATTAACCCTCCCATCCTCCCCATTCTGAGCCCGGATTACAGTGTTCGAGATTAACCCCTAAAAGGGCCCTAGCTGCGCACATCATTGGTCAGTGTTCCGTGTGGCTCTGTGGTTCAGGCGTGGAAAGTCATGAAAAGAAGCTGACGTCAGTGCGCTTTGGTGGCACCTATATAGGCACAACGTATGTCACTTTGAACGTCAACGCCACTACAGAGGGACACGGTCATATACATATATATATATATATATATATATATATATATTACCTACTGGCGGTCGCCAGTAGGTAGTTATAGTTAGGACCCTGTTTCCATAGGAAAACCGCAACATTCTATTTGGAATAACTTTGGCGCCGGTCGACGAATCCTCGCGAAATTTTCAAAACTAATGGGGCGCTACGCTCCGCTCCTACCCTGAAAGTCTCGGGGGGGATTCGTCAAGCGGGGGCTGAGAAAAAAGGGGGGTCCCAAAACGCGTTTTTCCCATGCATTTTTCCATAGGACCTTTAGACACAGCTACAGCCCGAACGGCTGAACAGAGTTACTTGAAATTTGGCAGAGAGGTAGTCTACAGGTCAAGGAAGTGCCTTTTGTAGGTCTGGTGTAAATCTGTTCAGTAGTTCCTGAGAAAATAGCATTTAAATCAATATATATATCTGTGGCAGCTTACGGTGCGCTTACCTTGCGCTTACGGTAAGCTTACCGTACGCGTACGGTGCCATGCGCGAGCGCGATTCTGATTGGCTGTTAGATCTTAGTAAACATTCGAATCGGTAGAAACCAGGAAGTGGCGGCCGCCATTTTCTCTCTCGCACTCTGAGGGGGGGAGGCAAAACAAAGGGTGAAAACATACAAAGATGCAGGTTTGACAGCTCCCAACCACCTAGCCTTGATTATGGTGTCCCAAAAGAACCCCCAAGGCAAAAAATGTAATTTATTTTTTTTTCGAAAAAACGCCGATTACGCTTACCGTACGCGTACGGTAAAAATTAATTATAAAAAACAGTATCCACACTTTCCCACCCCCGTGTGCAAAATGTGCCCGCAGGGCACCGTTTGAGCATGGCATATATAATTCAAAAAACTTTTAATTGTTTACCTTTCATAACGAAGCGCATAATATGTCCTCCGTGAGCGGACGGAGCGCGAAGCGCATCGTGCGTACATTGCCCATCCAGCGTAACGTGGGCACGCGGTGCGCGTAGCGCACCGCGTGCCCACCGTGCGTGCACGGCACTAACTGCGTAAAGTGGGCGTGCGGTGCGCAAAGCGCACCGCGTTTTCACTGTGCGCGCACGGTGTTCGAAGCAAACCGTGCGCGCACGGAACGAACTGCGTTAAGTGGGCGCGCACGCCACGAACGGCGTAAAGTAACTTAGCATTTAAAAAAACGTATAAATTCACTGAAAAAACCATAGGTTTCACACACGTTATAGTTAGGAATTAGCATTTAAAAAACCTTGCAAATTCAGTGAAAAAACCATAGGTTTCACACATGCTATAGTTAGCTGGAGATTTTACTCATAAAAAACCAATGAAATTCCCCCGTTATAGTTAGTGCAGGCAACTATAACTCACGCGACCGCAATCCTCTGCTGATGACATATGTGTCTTTATGAAAAAAAATTATTTGTAATATATGTATAGCTAAAATTTAATGGAAGAAGACATGGGCAAATAAGTGTCTAAATACAGTATTAGCATCAGCAGAGGATTGCGGTCGCGTGAGTTATAGTTGCCTGCACTAACTATAACGGGGGAATTTCATTGGTTTTTTATGAGTAAAATCTCCAGCTAACTATAGCATGTGTGAAACCTATGGTTTTTTCACTGAATATATATATATATAGGCCCCTTGGGCAAAAAGCTGATGAATAAATGTCTGTTATAATGAAGGTGTTTTTCTGACGATCATCATGTATTGCTAAAATAAATTTTAATTGTTAACATTTTTGTTGTCATTTACATATTTTAGACCATTATATCAAATTCTACCAAATAGTGTTACCATATACATAAGTCCTGCCTGTTTATAACCAAAACTCATGTAATCTTCTTTGGATTTCTAATCAGAAGCATTATATGAATATGTGTAAGGATGTGAGAATATGACGAGTGTGTGGAGAGAAATATTTGTTTTTCAAATTTCGTACCCAAGTTATTTTTCCATATGAAATCACTGATGTTTTCTTTTTAGAATTTTCTATATGAATGTTAATGTTTGATTTCCTGGATTCATTTATATGTGTATGGACTTCAGAAATTAATAACCCCCCTCCCCCCCCTGTATTTCATGCACCCTTCACATGTTCTGTGACTATAGGAGACACCTAGATGCACTATGTAGCTATAGGGCACAGAAAGTAGACAAGGCTCAGTGCAGCCTTGTTTAACTTCTGTTTCTGAGACTGCCCTTACCGCCTCTTAGGCCAGGGCTCACAGGGGCAGTGCCAGGGTCACAAGAGGCAAACCAGGGTATGCAGCCGCGACCCCTATAAGACGTTAATGTTACTGATCACCCCTGTGGAGGTAACTCCAGAGGTTGGGAAATTGCGGTCCATTTACCAAGCCACTCGTAATAAGAGCCTTATGTGTTCTCTAAAGTGCACAAAAGTAAAAAAAGATACAAGAACATGCAAATAAAAGGACACACAACTATGCAAGTATGAGCACACCCTTCTGGGCACGTGGGTCAACGGACTACGTCGTGTTAAGTCGGGGCGGAACCACTTACTCAACACACGAGCATCGGACCCAGGGTGCAATGGGGAGCCAATGAATGAATGAATGCATCTTAAACCTCACTGCATCTAGCGTTGGCAGGTTTCTTGGTAAAATCCAGAAGGTGGTACTGTTCCCACAAATTGTGACTAGAGTCGCTGAGTGTGAAGCACTTCTATAATGTAAAGGTAAATCAAATCAAAATGTACTGTAGGGCATTTGTTTTCCTACGTAATTCATAGTTTATTAAAAATAAATGAGCACAAATTGCAGCAACAGGCGAGATTTGTACGCCGAGTTTTCACCTGTTAAACATTTGAACGTGAATGTGTGCAAAATACCCAGCCTCGGAGAATAGGGCATTATGTGTATATGGCCACAATTGACTATCGACCTTTCCTTATCCTAAAAATCGAATTATGCATGATAAAAATGTGTGAACATATCAGCTAACCCCCTTATTTTTCCCCTTCTCTCTTTCAGTTAATAAACCCAAACTTCATACAAGAAGGTGAGTATGTTTTTGTCAAAAATCACTTTTTGTGTATGCTATGCACACATTGTTTCACGGGCACCAATAATGTAAATCATGTGTTGCTAGTGGAGATGTATATTGTACGTTAATAAGCTGTAATACCTTCATGAAATAAAGGAAATAACTTGTCCTCAAATAAATCCATCTCTAGAAATGCATATCGACCCTCCAGCCTCGGGGCAGAGTTCTTTCGTAGTCCTTTGCTGCCACCCAGCGGCTAATGTTGCGAATACCAGACGTATTAGTTAACTCAATGTGAACACCAATCAGAAATGTTAGATCTCAGTTGTGTCAAAGGTAAAATTGGGGAATTAATTCTATGATCCTAATTCACAGAAATAGGATTTGAGGACATTTGCGCTCACAGGTGATACTTAGTTCTGCAGACAGTCCTTCAGTATATCAGATTCATTATAGCACGAAGTTTAGGGGTCGGGTGAAAAAAGATGATTCACTTGAAACCAGAAACAAGTGCCTTTCCTGGGAGGGAACAGAAGGGAAAACACTCAAGACAGCATGCAGCTGCAGGCAGGGGGTTGGGGCGTGGGTGTTCTATTGGGAAACCCATGAATCAAAAAATAAACAGACTCCTTTCCCTTATTTGTGTGGATAATGGGAATAGGAGTGAACATCTACGACTTGCATTCCGTTCCATTCTTACTTCATTGGATCGTTGTGAATCCTGGAAAAGCCAGAATCTCTGCATATAAGAGGCATACATCTTCAATGTCCAGATTGGCGAATGCTCCTCAAATTTTCTTCTGAATCGAAACTTAGCTGTTCAATTGTTTAAATTCTGAGGCCCGGTTAAATGAACACTGGGAGATTTATTTAATTTATGAGCAATAGACTGAATATGAACCTTACTAATGGTGCAAACACCGTTTGTGTCGGATGTGAGCGTTATTAGCTGAGCACTAATACTACACTCCTCTTTTTTTTTATTTTTTATTTTTTAGATTTTTATTGAGCAGAGCATTAGGTACATGTAATACATAATATACTTAAAATCATTGTTAATACCAGTTGTGCAAAGACCGAAACAGCTTCTTAATACATAATGAAAAAATGTTGACCAAGCTATGGCTGTAGCAGCTAATCATATACTCATTCAAAAATTAACAATGTGCAAATGTATCTAGAAAAAAGCAGCAATGAAAAAAGTTGCTAGTGCATCTAAAGTGCAATACCAATAAGGTGTTAGTGCCTTATTATTGCCTAAAGCCGTCATAACTACAACATCATAAAAATATATGGCTGTAGCGGCTGATAACATCGTTGACCAATAACAAAGAACACGTCATCCTATAAAGTACAACAACAAGAAAAGTGCTAGTGCGTCTAAAGTGCCGTATGAAAGAAAGTGCTAGTGCCTTATAATGAGACCTGTTACATCAATATATAATAACAAGTGTTAAGGTCCCTCTTTTAACTTTTCTAAATCATTAAAAAACTTCCAATTTTTTTTTTATCTCCTAGTGGCCCCCACACGTCTAGCATAGGCTTTTTATTCGAAATTTCGCGTCCTTTTCATTTTATTAAACCATTTCAAATGAGAGGGAGCTTCACTAGATTTCCAATTCTGCAGAATAGTGAACGGGCTACCATACAAGAAATAAATAAAAAAGCCTTTTCAACCTTTGATAACATCGTTCTAGCTCTGGAAAGTCCAAACAAAGCGGTCTCGAGCAAAACACTCTTCCCAATTGCTTGCTCGATATCAGAAAAAATTGCCTCCCAAAAAGGACTCAGCCGTGGACATGCATAAAAAGTATGGTGCCATCCGCCTTCCCCATCCATCTGGCAGCGAAAGCACTTTTTCTCTACTCCCGGGAATCTTTTTTTAGGGCGGCTGGAGTTAAATAGGAAAGTCATTGTGATAGGAAGGCCATCCTTTTAAAGTTTGCAGCATGCAGTGATTTATTTCCTAGATGACAGATGGCCTCCCAATCCTTCAAAGACAGCATACATCCTGTCTTACGAGCTATTTTACCCAAATGACTCTCTATCACTCCTTGTGCTTTTCCCCACACACATTCCTTCAGGTATGGCCTGGAAGAATTTGTGCAGGACAAAGTGGTTGTTAATAGAGAAAATATTCAGAGTTCAGGTGCTGTAAAACACATGCGCGCGTTAGGCACAATACTGACCTCAAAAACTGACTTGTGCATTAAAATTGCTTCAGAGTGAAACTGCAAGGTGTACTGTCACATTTTACAACTCAGAAAATCTGCATCACCCTGAATGAGGTCCTAAGTGTATAATAGTATGCGAGCATTTCGGGGCAGACATGTCCTACATTTTACCCACTACTACTTCCTCAACCACAAACCAGCAGTGGAGAGTGCAGGAGTCTGAGCGCTGTAACTGCTCAATAGAAAAAGAAAACCCCTTGAACTGAGATAGGGGCACTGTTCGGCCAGCACCAATGACGTTTTAAAAAAGGAAATGAAGAGGACTATGCTGTGCCCCACTGCAGAACAGAGCAGCACAGGGTGAAGTGGGGCAAGAGAGACCCAGAAGTGAGTCGGGCAGTAGCATGAAAAAGGGCAAGGGAGCCAATGCCGGCTCATTTCCGAGTCAGGCCCTCTGGAGTGGATTATTGTCCACCTCCGCTTTCAGAGCCAGCGAAACTGAGCCATACACCTGCAGGTAAAGTCAAATGTAGGCAGGGCTTTAGGTGAGATGAAAAAACGGGAGGGGGGGGTCGTCCTCTCAAAGGGGCGTGGCCAATGTAATTAAGGGCGTGGCTTAAATACATGTAAGCTAAAAATCTGTGCTTATCATAGTGTGCCTCCTGTCTGCTATTTTGCTGCTTCTGTCTCTATCCAGATATATAATGCAACAGGCAACATTACACCTACAACCAGAGGCGCAACTAGAGCCAAATTTGGGGGGGTGGGGGGGAAATTCGTCCAGTAATAGGCAGAGTGGAGATGAAGGGGTAAAAATACAACAAAGCCTCATTAACATGTAAATGGTCTTTTAAGGACCTGTGATGTACTCGGGTGTGGCTGCAATAAGCTCAAAACCTGTCTGTGTGTGTGCCCCGGAAGCTGTCTCTGCCCAGGCTAACACACACGACGGGTGGGGGGTGTGGGAGGGGTTTAAGCTCTGAGTCCTATGGGCGTTGAGCGCCTGCCTACAACAAGCTAGAACTATTGGCTTTGTGAATGGTTGTTAGTTACATATGATAAATAAGCACCAACTACGGCTTTGTTGTAATTAACATTGAAAATGCTTCAGTTCTGACATGACGGGACTAAGAAAGAACTATGAGTCTCTTTGAAGTTACATCAAAGGCAGTGAAGGGTGGCACGTGTGCAGAGTTTAGATTATTTTTGCTTCCCCGATAACGAGAGGAAAAATGGAGAGCCCAATAGGGACCCGTCCCAGCACCCGCTTTTTATAACTGCTCAGCGCACTGGCAGGACCTGGCCCACTTAAAGCCCTGAATGTAGGCATTGTAAGGAAGACAAAAAGGGACAAGGCCAGCGAGGACTGGAGGGAGTGAACAACAGGGGGTGTGTTGGAGGTATATACACTGCATGAATCTCTCTTGTGTAGTGTCTGTGGCGGTGACCGTCCCACATTGAACTGTCCTTGAGCTGTTTGTGATACAAATGCTAAGCGGTCGTGCTGATCATGGCCACCTCTGCGCATGTGCAGTGACATACAGGTACCAACAACTAGTTACTCTGTCACACAGAATGAAGCAAGCAGCTGTAGCCTGGAATGTTCAGTTCTTTTCAACACAATCCAGTTTGGCGGTGCGCCCATATGTCACTTCCTGTATTCTAAAAGGATGGGGGCCACATTGTTCCAATTTGTTTATTTTTCTGTCCATTTATCTGAGCCTCAGTTTAACTCTGCAGCATGTTGGTGTTGCGTTCCCCAAACTGTTTGGGGTCAACCCCGTTGATTTTTTTTATGCTCTAAATAGAAACCACAAACTTTTCACTGAAAGGGAAAACTGGTAGGTATCTCTCCTGTCTCCATCTGAGTTATGCTTGCATCAGGAAGGGTGTTAGGAGTCAGAGAAGCTTCTCAAAGAACCTCTCATTTGGAGCTGAAAACGTGGAGTCTTGAACCCCACAATTAGTACACAGATGCTAAAAGTATTGTTATTTTAGTACAAACACATTTACTACAAGCATGTTTCTTACAAATATTGTGAGAATTATTGCCACGATTATTAGTAACTCAGCGACCAAAATTATGTACAGATGAACCCTAAATAAACCCTAACCATATTTCATTTCACATAACTAACCAATTAGTATAATCCTTACATACGTTCTAACTAGCCAATATACAGCTTAGGTTATTTTGGAATGTCTATGCCAAGTTCATTATTCACCCATATGAAGATGGAGATTCATCTCTCAGCATCTCTGTAGCGAGTGGTCCATCTGCCCGCCCCAACTACTGGTATCTTTTATACCTTCTTCTTACATGGTAGCATATGGAGCGAGAAGGGGGTCTGCTTTTGCTCGACTTTTGCTTGTTTATTTTAAGAAACAATGTTCCCTATCACAAAAGAATAGGCAATGTAATACAGAACAACATAATCTGTGCAATTTTACAATCAAAAGGAGAATGATTAATTTGAAACAAGTAATCAAAAGGACAAATAAATCAACAAAGTGCAGTGGGTATAAAAACGCGGTTGGAAATCTCTAGATTTCCAGACCACAGGCATTTATTAATAATGCAGTGACTTGCCAACAATTACATATTTACATTAGTCACATAAAAGATCACATCTTGTGCTCCACATAAATCAAGGCAAGAGCAATTGGAGTCAAGTCTTGCTCGTGGTACGTAATGCTTTAGTTCAGAGTTCAAAAAGAACAAGCATTGGCATAGCCAATAGGTCTTGCCTTTGGGACCTTATAAGTGTTTAGCCATGCAACAGTTGCATAACTAAATACTTATAAGGTCCCAAAAGCGAGACCTATTGGCTATGACAATGCTTGTTTCTGTTTATTACTGCTCTGTAGTAATGGCGGCACCCATGCTTTAGCGTAAACATCTTAAGCTAAAGTCGGGTGCTGAGATTGCTTCAAAGTAAAGAAATAGACAATTCTTTACTTTTGAAGCAATCTCAGCACCTGACTTTAGCCTAAGATGTTTAAGCTAAAGCATGGGTGCCGCCATTACTACATAGAAGTAATAAACAGAAAATAAAAAGCAAGCGCCCGCTTCGAGAAATGGCTGCCCGCCACAGTTTGCAGTGCATGTGTGCGAGTGGTGCACGTGCAGCAGTAATCACGCCATATGGCGCCTCTGCTCAAGTGCGCGCCCGCGCACATGCACTGCAAGCTGTGGCCGGCAGTAGCATTTTTTGAAGCCCTTACTTTAAGTCTCGCCAGAGCAGCGCAAGCGCTGGGTCAGGCGAGACCTAAAAAGGAAGCTGTCTCTATTGTATCTTTTAGCTCATCTGATACAGAACTCTGCAATTTGATTTATAGTTGTGGCGAAAAGCCACAGCTACAGTAAAAGCAAGATTCTGCATAGTGTAGAAAAAATACTTCTCTGGCTCCTTTACATGAGAAACAGAAAATGCGATATTAAACAGGCCTGTCTCCTAGGGAGGTCTGTGCCGTAACATTTAGTAAAAGCCACGCCACACGTCTTAGGGTAACACACACCTAAATCTCAACAGTTAAAGTTCCCAGATGAACGTTAAAGATATTCCTTTAGTGTCACTTTGTCAATCAGATTACTGAGTCTTGGACCCGATCAGGCGTTTGGGGCTGATTCAACTGAGAGTTAATAGTCACTGCAATCCCTTTTTGGTGGCATTATCACGGCTACTATTCATGCAGCAAAGGCTGCCCTTTATAGTTGGGCAAAATGTCTAGTAACAATGCCTGCACATGAGCATGGCACATCTCCATACCCCCCGGCCACGTTTATCATTCCTCTCAAGGTGTCTGGTACCTCCATGCTGAGGTCCAGCCCACCTCGGAGTAGGGTTATTCTTTTGTGTGGCTGAAGTCAGTTACTAGGAGGTAATCTACGTCATTACAGAAGTCCTCTGGTAATTAGAGGGGTGTTCCACAGGGTCCCACCAGCACAGTGTATCTGTGTTACTAATTCGGATCACCATTTTTAGTGGGCTATGATGTACAAACGCATCAAGTTGACTTTTCATGTGATAAAATGTGACACATAAGGCTGATCCGTTAGTAGGCAGGGCACATCACATCTAAACCTCGTGACAGCCAGTATTATCAAAGATCAACTACAAGAAGTGTTTGGTAAGAGTTAGAAATAGAGAGAAACATTAAAATGCACACTTACAATTATTTGACCTAAGTCCTGGAGTAAAGTAAGATTACAAAACACTGATTGGGTAATACCCGGCAGGAAGGCGCCGGCAGATGTTTGTTGTTTGAACCCTAGGACTGGATTATTAACATGTTCCCTGGATGTGTTTTATTGCAGTTGCGCCAGAATTCCTTGTGCCATTGGTGGACATCACATGTGTGCTTGGCGACACGGTAACCCTGACTTGTAAAGTATGTGGGAGGCCAAAGCCAAACATAACTTGGAAGGGGCCTGACCAGAACATCCTTGACGGTGACAACAGCACATACACTGCGTCCTCCTGGTAAGGAAATGCTTTTTGTAGTAGTAGTTTGCACATTGTTGCAGTCTGAGCAAAAAGATTCACAACTCTTCAACAGACATGTAGCTAAACTTGCTGCCTATAGTCAAGACTTTCTATTGTAAGGGCATGGGGCCATATTACGCACTGTCATTGTTTGCGCCGCGCTCACCTTTAAAAAGGTACGTCCAGCACAAACAATTACAATGTGCCCTATTACAATGTATGTTCAGCCACAAATTTGCGTTGCCCCCAAGGCAGCGCATTCATGTGAAAACACTGAGCGGCTGCTGGCAGACGCTCCATGTTTTCACAGTGCAGGCGGCACCTGCCTGCACTTGTAAAGGGCATTAGAGATCCCCTTGCAGGCAGGTGCAGTCAGTGACTGCACCCACTTGCAAGCGGATGTCTGGGGGGTCCATAGGGTCCCCTTTCTCCCCCCCCAGAGGTCTGCTCTCAGATGGCACACTCTCAGTGCACCACCTAGAAGATGGTGCACTGTGAGTGCGCTCCCTAAAATCTTGTTTGCCTCTGCACCCACGTCTGTAATATGGCGCGTGCGCAGAGGCAAAGGAATTCCCTCAGTTGCATAGGGCACACCCCTCTGCAAATGAGGGAAAGCCCCATGAAGGTAGCGCTGGCGCTATAAGTACGCCAGCGCTATCTGTAATTATAGAAGGGGACGCACAAGCATCTGCGCCCCCTTCTGTAATACCAAAGTGCCCCGGGGACGCGCAAAGCTTGCACAAACGCCCGTTGTGCCCCTGTGGCACTTATTGTAATACGGCCCCAGATGTTCAAATGTATTTTATGGTTGCAAAGTCTGTGATTTGAAAAATAAGAGGGTTTACAGCTGTAATATATTTTTCCATATTTACAAAAGGCCTTTTAAGAATCATTAAAGTTTTGCCAACTCATACTAGAGCTTTTGTAACCCTGTCTAAATCGCAAAGAGGAGGGTGCATGAAAGGGGCTTCCCACTCCTATCTACAGTTCAGGGAGGAATTGTTGTTGCAAACCTTTGATCGAATTCCAACATCTCAAATGGGTGGTATCTGATTCACAAACGAAAACCCATGAACCTGTTACTCTTTTTGAATCATCGTGGCAGCCTTGGGGGTGGATGGCAGTACCACTGACTGCTATCGCTGACGTTTTTCCAAATGGGAAACTTTTTTTCACCTAAACGGCATCAGTTCCTATTGCATTGGCTGTTTTTTTTAAAAAAAAGTTTCCCTTTTAGAAGTGCAGAAGCTGGAACAGAGGTCTGCTGTCCTTTGCAGGACTCCATCCTTGCTTTTTCAGCCAATCGCAGCCTATCACAAATTGTGACCTGCCTAATAAATGTTCATTAGGCAGGCTGTTTTGTGAAACCTGCAAGTGTTCACATTTTGATGACACCATTTAATACCTAGATTGTGTCGCGAATAGCATTCCTATTCATAGCTCATACAATAAAAGGCGGGAGAGAAGGGCTTGATTTATTAGTCTCCACATGTGGATTTCCTCCCTGGGAAAGTCCTAATAGAGAAGTAATGGGACTCGTCACTGAGAGTTTTATAC
Source organism: Triturus cristatus (assembly GCF_964204655.1). Lineage (NCBI taxonomy): Eukaryota > Metazoa > Chordata > Amphibia > Caudata > Salamandridae > Triturus > Triturus cristatus. The sequence goes on along the minus strand of NC_140584.1, from coordinate 86,315,873 downwards.
CTCAAAGAGACAGAATTCATCTTTAAAGATATTGCATTTGTAAAACCTGAATGAGGTTGTAGTGCCACATGTGTTCTGGAAATGTGGGACAATAAGATGTTACCTTAATCGAGTCTTGCGAGCACCATTGATTGGATAACTTTTTTAAAGTTCCTATGTGTCGAATTCTGATGTGAATACCATGGGACTCACCTGTATGGCATTTGAAATATCTTTCCATGTCTATGCTCATAGAGACTAAGCGGTGGAAAGAAGTGTTGTCCTAAACTGATGTGCTTATATTAGGCTGCTTATGTGACATTGCCCAAAATGAATAAAATTTGTTTGCAAAAAAGACCAGTTTTAAAGTTTTAAGTTGTTTCTTTTCCTTATACTAGTGACTCAGGAGAAATCTTCCTCAAGATCTGTAACCTGATGCCCCAAGACAGCGGAATTTACACCTGCATTGCTTCAAACGAAAACGGAGTGGCATCGACGTCTGCTACGATCAAAGTACAAGGTACCATTGAAAATGTTAATTTACAGAGGACATTTTAAGTTGAACAGTCCAGGAACAAAGATCAACACAATTTAAGCTACAACGCAAGGTGGCCAGACTGGGAAGTTGGTCCAGGGAGTCCTGGGACCTTGTGGATGGTCGAAAGGGCATATTAGGTGGCACCAAGGCCCAAAAGGGTAATAGCCGGAGAATCCATAACAAAAAATGATGAGAGGTAGAGACTGCACTTCTACTACTTTGATACCAGGGCAACCAAAGCAGCAAAAGTGCAGCAAAATTCAATGTTTTACTGTTTCTACTGAAATGCAAATATTACCGATAATGGTGTTTTATGGGTGAAAATTGGTTTTATTGGTTAAAGTGTGTTCTAACTGAAAACCTGAAACCCTAACCATGTTGTAGGTAAATATAACCGTTTCAGAATAGGCTTTCAAGGCCAGAAGTAGTAAATACCCATCAAGGCACTATTACATTCTTCCCCAATGCAGATGCCATGGCTCTGGCCTACATTTTAATACATGCAAGATGCTATACTGCATTTAAAGAAGAGGTCCACGTAAGAGCAAGAGAGCCATTCAATTGCAGCAGTAGTAATATTCCACTTTTCTTGTTCTTTCAAATAGCACAACCTAAGTTCCTCCTGCATTTATTTTTAATTATTGACTGCATTATCCTTTTTATGTGTTTCTTCAATAGCTTCTGTCACAAATATTGATATAATTTTAACAATAAAAGCAGGAAACTATTGCTTTGTCAAGCTCTTCCTGCAAGTCCAATATGTAGAGCCAAAACTCTATTCTGCTTCAGGCCATTATGTGTTGGCTTTCTTTGTTTTCATTGGCTGCTCCTTTCCTAGCTGTACCCTGCACCAAAGTTTTGCATTAAGATTTATTAGTAAAGATGCTAAATCCTACATAATTCCCAGTCCACACAGATTAGGTAAGAGTCAGTGAAATGCTAAATAACAGGAACAGATATTTACCGCACCTTTCACCATTCCCCAGCTTTTCAAGTTAATGTTAGCCTTCCAAAAATAAGATTGAGTCATGGGATTAAAGTTTTTTTTTCTGTAGCCCATTCTTCTAATTTGATATAGCAATTAGTGGGAATCTTGCATCCCCTCAACTTGTGATTTGTTTACGGAGTTTTATATAGCGTGAACTTGACCCAAAGGTATTGGGTATCAGAGCGCTTTACATAGCACCAGTTGCGTTACATGAGGACACATTCATTTTTGTTGGGCACGGGGAGATTAAGTAATCTTCCCAGAATCACAGGATGTTTAGCGTCATTGCCGAGACTCGAACCCAGTTCCCCAGATTAGAGGTCGACCGCCCTAGCCGTTAGGCCAACTCCTCTCCCCGATGGTGATATAAACGATAAATGACCACCAAGTATATATGTAAGGATATTGCAAATCAATAAGACATACTGCTACCACACTGAGGTAAGAAGCTGCAGGAGGACAACCTCTAGAAGTTACACAGAACTCTGAAGTTACCACAGAACTATGAGCAGTTCACCTTTAAATGAAGCCGATGACTACCTATGCCTGGATAGGCCACGTTCTGCTTTATAAAAACAGAAGACTGAGGCAGCCTAATTTATATGTTTCATTTTTCTGGGTGCCAACACAATGGCCAGAAGAGGATGACTAGTGGCATTGGGTGCAATATTACTCTAACTGCTTGCAGGTCCCAGGTAGGCTGAATGTCCCCAGATCTTTCTACTTCTTTTTGCAGTTGGGAGGCAGAGAAAGGCACATGGGTATGGCAGCCTGGTTCCTTGCAGTGCCAACCCGATAAAAATACCAGTGCACCCTAGCACAGTGAAACTATACCCATTTGTAACTAATTATTACAGGTGAGTAGTGATGTTATTTCCTTTTTACAAGTGTGTTTTGACATAAGAGTGCACCTGTAATAAGAAATGCAATTAACCATTAATTACATGAATTAACTCCATCCATTCTTCTATAGGGGCTGTAAAATGTCTACCTTTCAAGGAAGGCAATATCACACCCAATCCTTTAAAACACATAGTAGTAAAAATCCCAATACTTTTCAGCACATAGTAGTACAAATACTAGTAGTATATCCAAGGCCTAAAAGTATGTGACTAATTTCAGTAAATCCTATTGAATTCTAAAAGATCTGTATTCACTCCAGCTCTTACTCCTGATAGTCATGTTGTTAATGATTGAACGTACAATACTCTGCTTCACGGTAGATGGGTGCCACTGTCCTAACTCTTAAAGAACAGTAACATATGATCCCATTTCTAGCGAGTATGAGGGTTCTAAACATGCCAGAAACTCGCAATAGCTGTACATTCAATGATCAGAAAAAAGTTGGCCATTTGTGTTCCTTCTCTCGCCAACTGCCACCTGTATTATATTTTTTCAATATTTTATGTACATTTTCGTGTTAGTTACTATATTTGGCCTCCACCTTAATTTTGGCAAGATATGATTTTTGCTCTTTGCAATGTCTAACTGTAGGTTCCTGATGGCATTAGCATTTCTAACACATTTTATAACACCGTTTCCACGTCCCTACTACCACAGATCCAACACTATGCACTCTATGTGCTACAGCAGTGCTGATTGTAGTTAGGCGTAAGTTACTCTCTTTCAGTTGTACACAGCGGGTGAAGTGTGTGTGTGACAGTGGCCTGTTCTTGCCTTTAGGTGTTCCGACTGCGCCCAGCCGCCCCATTGCTCAGGAAAGGAGCAGCACATCGGTGATCCTCCGCTGGCTGCCGCCATCCAGCACAGGGAACTGCACCATTTCTGGCTACACCGTGGAGTATCGGGAAGAAGGTATGTCCTCAAAGGGACTTTGCGCTGTGCAGAATCCACTGTGTCAGAGATGCAGCACTTTACTTCTGCTGATCCAATGCTGTCCGCGTCCATTAGCCAAAGCTATGAATTAACACACACACGTCTACAAACACAACCAAGTTCTCCCATGTTTCAGCTCTGAGACCGACATCCACCGAATTCAAATACATCAATTGCATTTGAACCGTCTTTCATGCAGTTTATACTCCATACAATTTGGGAAAACAGTGTTGGGCTTCTCAGTCATTTCACCTACTTTCTTCCACCTGTCGGGATAACAATACCTACAACATGAAGTGTCTTCTTTCCTGTTTCTCCTGCTGTTTTCATTGCTTGCATGTCAGGCATTGGTGGGCATGACAGTGGGACTGTTATGATTAATTTAAGCATCATACCACTGCGTCTTCCTTTTCTTCTAAACACTTTACAGGATACTAGTGCTGCTTTCCCCCAGGCTGCTAGTGTTACTTTTCTCCAGGCTGCTGGTGTTACTTCCTGTTCGAATAGCTGGACGGGAAATGAATTGCCTTGCTTGAGTTCACTGTGACTGGCTGTGGGGGGCGAGGGGGTCCTAATCCACAGTCGCTTGTACATTCCCAGTCTCAGTAGGGCTGCATTCCTGGCCAGACACTTAATCTGCACATCAAACTGCACCCTCCTGTAATAATGAAGCCAGTTTCTAATCCCTTCCCTGCAAGCCTTCCACATGTGACCCGATGCTGCTTCTACAGTGAGAGGTCCACACCCTGACGACAGTGAATCGCCTCAATACCTCACTGCATCAATTCTTCAGCATTCCTTTCACGAGAAGGTGCCACATTCAGATCTAAAATGGCTGCCATCAATGGCTCTCCCAATCAGAATACGTTGTGTTTCTAGAGTTGCAACATCTGATGTTTACTAGCTGTCTGTAAATGATGGTTTCACGGTGTAACAGGTTCCCTTTCTGTTGGATGCCAGGGTCACCTGTGTGGCAGCAGTCGGTCTCTTCCACCCTGGACACCTATCTTGTGGTCGAAGATTTGTGCCCAGGTGGCCAGTACCAGTTCCGCGTCAGTGCCAGCAACCCCTGGGGAATCAGCGTACCGAGTGAGCCTTCCGAATTTGCAAAACTTCCAGACAACGGTGAGTATTTACAATAATACCACATTGTAACATGGAACACACTGGGGGTTTGAACAAAATGAGCACCACAGTTCCTGTATCTACAGACATATATTTGTGACGTTGCTGAAACTAATAGAAGTGATGGTAAATGACCACAAAAATAAAAATAATACAAATATAGTTCCATTGTGGCAGGACCTATTAATAATACAGTCGGCAATGGGTTCTCTATAATCACCCAGGTGCAGAAGGCCTGCGATGGCCTAGAATTCAACTGAGGTCCTTGCATAGTCCATTATATTTAATGGGAGACACCTTGTTTAAAAACATCAGCATTAATACATAGCTACTTTTCCATCAGTCAATCCCTTTCCCAAATTCCAAAATAGAAGAGAGGTATAATCAAACTGTTGACAATGGCCTCGGCACCCGCGCTGTATTACAGACGTGGGCACAGAGGCAAAGAAGCTCGCAGGAAGCGCACTATCAGTACGCCCCCTGATGGCATCCCTCTGGAGAGGGGAAAGCGGTTCCCTTGGACCCCCCAGACATCCCCTTGCAGGCGGGTGCAGTCGCTCACTGCACCCTACCTGCAATGGGAACTCTAATCCCCTTTAAAAGTGCCGGCGGGTGCCACCTGCACTGTGAAAACACGGAGCGGCTTCAAAGCACATTCGTGCTAATATGGCGCATTTTCATTGTTTACTCTGGGCGCACTTTTTAAAAGGTGCGCCCGGCGCAAACAATGAAAATGCGCCTTTTAGTGTAATATAGCCCCAGGAATATTGCTTTAAATTATTTGGGGCTGAGGAAGGAGAAGAACAAAAATGAAATGTATTGCTTTACACGGTGGATTACAGAGTTGAAGAGCTCTTTTTGTAGCTCAGGAAGTAAAGGTGGTGTTCTATAAGAGCAGAGGTTGCCCCAAGAAGTGGGAAAAGATATGGTGCCCCTGGGAGAAATACAGATCCTAGTGAGTGGGTGGAGGCCAGGGGGATGTGGGCCCGGGTGCACAAGATGAATCCATGTGTACTGTGTTGAACCGCTCAGGATATCTGCGTTTTGCTGTATGGACACGCCAATACACCCCGCACAACGGAGCATGTACAATATATGATGGCCCGCTGTATGATGTGTATCTGACTGGAACTGTTTTGTTGTTTAATAAAAATGCCTTTAAAAAAAGGATGGCGTCAAACCCAGGCAAGCCAAACGACAACTCCCTGGGGAACCACCAAAGATTGTATGGATATATGCACACCTCTAACATGGAATTATGCATACATCACATGAACCTTTTACCCAACATCCCCACATCACTCCTGGTGCAGATCGCAGCTGATCCATGGGATCATGATATCAGCTTAAAGGGAGAATGTAGGGGCCATATGCACCCAAAATTGCAAATGAAATATCTGCAAGACATCAGTTTTCTTTAACGTTCGTATGGTGAAGTTGACTGTCCCTTTTTGCCACTCTGCGTCTTGGAAAGGTCACAGGACTACAGGGAAGGGGGACAGTCATAGAAACTTAAAAGGTTTTGTCAGAGGGCAAACTGATGAATATCCTGAATAAAACCACTGCATTACCAATCAAAAAGGTTTAGCATCATGCAGGTATCAGAAGCACTGATGCATCACGGCAACCAAATGGGTTCTATGGGTAGGACCATGAGCAGAAAACTGCAGAGAAGTAACAAGCACTGCTGAGAGGCCTCAAAGCTGATCATAAGACATTCTTAATTCTTAGACTTCCTAAAGTGAATAGAAGACATGTGACGGGGATGCAGCATGGTAATAGGTTAGTCCGTCTTGGTTAAAGAAAAACAAAAGAGGTGAAAGTCACGTCTACTCCTTTAAAGGAACCAAAGAAGCCCCCCCCCCTTCCTATAACCTCTCAATTGCAGGAAGTGTGTGGGAGGGAGCTTTATCCTGTGCCCAAACTGTCTCCACAACGAATGGGAAGCGACTGACATGAATCGCATGGAGCAGCTTCGGGTCACCCTGGCAATGACAATTGCAAAACAAAACATTGCCTGAAAATGGGGAGCCAGGAAGACCCCGACGCTAGGGGAGTGGGAAAGAGACAGGGACTGGTCATCTACGAGAGTAGAGGATGCCCCAGGACGTGTCACCGGATATGGGATAAATGGAATGCCCACAGGGGTAATAAATGTGTCTCCCCCACCAATCAGATGGGTATAGCTGACTTCGGAAGGACTTCTCTGGAGGGCAATGGCATAGGATTGTAATGTGTCACGAGTGGTCTGATCTGAAATCTGTAACGCAAACTGTTCCCTTATAACTTGTGATAAATGCTGTTATAATTGATCAGATACTGTATAACTGAATAAAGTCCAATTGAAAGAATAAAAAAAAAAAAAAAGAACTCGCCACTCCTCTAGTATCCCCTTGTGAGTGATTTGGAATGGAGCATTCTCCCCTTCTCTCCAGCTCTGCCGCCAGGGGGCGAGCAGTGTAAAGCGAGTTAATGAAGCATATTATGAGTGTTGCTGGGTCCCTGCATTTAATAGACAAACACAACTACTGTGAACCAGAAAACCCTGCTCACAGCGTGCAGCAGGAGCTGAGACAAGGTTTCTTCAAGCCAATGAGTCCTTCCCCCTCAGGCAGCCAGGGGGGGAGTGGAGTGTGCAGTAGGGTATTGTAACCTAGACTTTGGCCCCCGCTTAGTGTGGCATGCGGTAATCAACTTGTCCTATAAACCGCAAAGAGCTCACTCTCAAGAAGAAGATAATACATAAGACAGCAGAACTCTGCATCTTCCAATGCAGCCGAATATAAGCACAGGAGTGGTAGTGGAGGCGTCAATACCTGTGTCTGAAGGAGGAGCTTCATCTATGCCTCATAGCCCAACAATAAACATTGATCATCTGACCCATCACCCTCAGAAAAGGGTCAACTCTTAAGCAGTCAGCCTGGCCCTGCCCTTACACAAAGCATAGAAGGCACACAAAACCAACATCAAGAAGCTCAGTCTGGAAGCCCCCTATAAACCCCTCCATAATGTGCCTGCATCAGTAATTAATCATTTCAAAATTAAACCAAGGGATGTCCCCAATCCCTCTACAGATTAAAAGGTTGAAAACTGCCAACTCATAACAGTTTTTCAATCTTTCAAGCAAAAAGGAAATAGTTGTGCCGGTGCAGGCAGTGATACATCTAGTCCGCAGACTATAGCGAAACTCTGACTCTTATGCGGTCTTTTCAAACAATCCAATGCGAAAGACTCTGGGTTTTATACCCGTGAATGAAATATTACCTCATTCCGACTCTATTACAAGTCCCCACACTCAAACTATAGACAAGTGCACCATAATGCTAAAGACTTCGTAGACTTGTCAAATATATAATTATCGTCCTCACTTCAGCTATCAAAGACCTCCTCAACCTGCAAAGTCCTACAAATGTGAACACTTTCGTAAGCTTCACCCGAGATAAAGCAGGCATCCAACAACTATATGACCTGTTCATAACCAGCCCCTCACCTACTCATGATTTAGCAGATGATCTAACTAACAGCATATATAGTTCAATCAACTCTTCACTGGCAACGGCCCTTATGGTCCTATACTGGCGAAGGCACAAGTTTGAGCCCCTCGCCACGTGACGTGCAACTCCTAGCTCGACAGCAACAAAAGCATGATCTAATTTCAGTCACAACCAAGGCTCAAACGAATCCTTGCGTATGCTCTCCAATAGTTGATAAACTCTGCACTCTGCCATGAATGTTGAAATAGCTTATTACCATTAATCTGAAATCCGTGAATACATTGTGTGACAAAACGATGTCTATTATAGCCGTGTCTTTAAAAAGGGAGAAGACAAATGCAGGTCTTGACTTTTCAGCAACCATACAGCTAATGCAAGATAGCCAGCAGGCTCACGTCACAAAAACAAGCGACAAGTCCTCTTCTGATGAATTGCATTTAATTCATTCTATAAATTAGCAGGAAGGAAAAGACAAAAATAAAGTCTAAAATAAATACTAACTTCAAAAAGGCCCTAGATTTACCAAAGAACTATACGAGGGAGAATTAAACCTATGTCACCATAGTAAACAAGCAAAGGGAGAAGAAAAAGTAACTACAACATTAAACTAGAAAAGGAGTAAACACTCAACCCTGTAAAAACAAATCTTAGCAACAGATAGAGCTTAGGTCAGAGTCACTCCCAATGTTATCCAACACACTGACGGTGAACATCGTTTACAACGCACGTGTTACAATGCGTGTCATCACAACAAATGTTTTACAACGCGAAATCCATTACAACGCATGTCATTACATTGCATGATCCAATACAACGCATTCCTCAAAGTAACGCCCCAGCGGAGTTAGAATAGTAATTGCGTTGTAATGGATTATGCGTTGTAATGACATGCGTTGTAACAACATGCGTTGTAATGGATTTTGCGATGTAAAACATTTGTTGTAATGGCACGTGTTGTAACGCGTGTGTTGTAAAGTGTCATATTCCACACTGACACCATCTTTTAAAGCTCCTCCCATTGATCATCATTGCTGCATACCCAAGGGTCAAACTCAAAAGACCTCTCGAGAGAACCAGTCACAGGAAAAGCCTCAGTTATCAGCATTTAAAGAATGTTCCATACCAACTCCAAAGGAGTCAACTAGGTCTAACGCTGGACATCAAGGGAACTATTACCAAACGCTGAAACACAACAGTCGAATCTTGGGTCAAACACAGACAACAAAACACTCAGAGCGTCAGCTGTGCCAGAATAAAATCTGAAGGGGGCGCTATAATGGATGCCATATTAATCTTCACGCTGGAATACAAATCGAGAGTAAGACCAGGCATTTTAAACAGAATGAACATATTGTCTTTATTAGCACATATGCCGGCTTTATGGGCACTAACTACACAAGACATCATAAGCATTCATTTTCCACCACAACTATCGACTCCTGAGAGAGAGGCAACATCATATCACCGTCATATGGGGAACTCCAAAAATAGCGGAGATGTCGTATAGTGGATCAGGGTAAGCGATAGAGAAAAATTCCCTGACATCTTGCCGCCTAGTAGACACGATCACCCTCTACATTAACAGCAATAATCTTAAAAGGATGTCTAGGTGCAGGGATTCCTCCCATGACATGAAAGGGGCCGTTCAGATTACCATAAGGAAAGGAATTGTCCTTCACTGCCAGCCCCCCCCCCCCCCCCCCGCCCCCCAACCAAAGTAACTCAGAGAACCCAGCGGACTTGAGCTGATTCCATCAGCCCTGTGACCCAGCACCAGGGCCAGTTTTAGCTTTGGTGACGCCCGGTGCGACAATCATCAATCATTTTTGGTGCCCCCATTACTTCCTCTTTGGATTCTCTCACTACCACGGGGCCAAAGTACCCCTCATCTCTCCAATCATAAGTTATTGCTAAACACAGCAGACCCCCTGAGGTCAGCACCTCCTCCACAGGTCAGCGCCCAGTGCGGCCGCACCAGTCGCACTGCCCTAAAGCCGGCCCCGCCTAGCACCAGCTGGCATCCCTAATGAACACCTGAAATGCACATAGTCTGTAGGGGAAGAAGAAACACATTTCGGCTGTTTTTCTCTGTCATATCTCAGGAGAAATAAAATAAAACATCACAAATAACTTTACCAGAAACTTTAGATGAATTCTTGCACCATAAATTGAAACACTACAGTAAAATCAAGTTTTGTTAGTGTGACATAGCTAGGATAAGAATTTTGAGTTAACATCGTGTTCAAGTGAAGGAAAGAGGGAAGCCTTTAAGTGATTTGGGAGAGAGTGGTGGGACACAAGAGGGCAGATTTACTAAAATATGGCCTGCCGCTGGTGTCTTTCCCTGCAGTGTTGCACAAATAGACTGTCTAGCGCCACTCAGAAACCTTTGCACCATACAGCAAAGGTGTGTGTGATATCTAGTATAGATTTTTATTACTGAAACTGTACCCCTCCAGTAGAAAATTCTGTGCCTGGACAAATTTTTTAAATATTTCACACATTGGATGTCTGCTGTATTGTGTGGCACACATGCAATGTGTTTAAAGTTAATAGAAATATGATTTCTCTAACTTTGCACCTGCTTCATTAGGTGTTATTTGTATGATCCGGAGACTAGTCTAACAGTTTTAGTACATAGGGCTTTGTATCGAAAAAAAGGTGCTTTAACTGTGCAAGAAAAGCTTTGCTTTGGTAAGTACCCTATCAAGACTTTACGCTACTTTGCAGTATTGCAAAATCTTTATAAATCTGCCCCAAGCATCTTTACTGATATTATTAGGAAGGGTGGGGCAGGTTGCATTGCAAAGGGTGCCAAGAGAATCAAATGTTTTTGAGGACGAGCATTATTAACTGCCCAGAAGGTTCATGGAGCTAAATGTACATCTCCAGCGTCTTCGGTGATCTACACTTCATACCTCCACCAAGGCCAGCAAAGCACACCATTCTTCAAAGGCCAAACATTTCAATGCCACTAAATTGGGTAATAACACTTTTCATTTAATGCAAATGTCAAAAGTGCCAAATGAAGCCCTATCTAAAAAAAGTAATTATTATATTTAGTATGGGCCCCCAATGGCTCCTCTTGGCATACATACCTAGTCCATTGGATAATCTTACTGGGATGTTCATGGAAAAGAATCACACCATACAATTGTTGGCGAGTCGGTATCAACAGGGTAGTGTTTGACACCTAGGGCTTTGAGGTAAGGTCTAAGACAACAGGAACGCTTGGTAAAATAACATTGAGTTAACACAAACCTCTCAAGCCAAACAACACAAAATGATGGCCAATCAAGGGAGAATAAAGCCTCAATGCAGTTCCAGTCTAAATCCAACTGTGCGCATCTGCCAACCCAGCCGATGTAAAATTGAAGGTGTGTTAAGTTTCAAGAGCTGTTCTTTGGACCTGGGTGAAGGCTCCGACTAGACCTAGACAATATCCCCAAATATTCCTCTGTTAATACCGCCGGCTGTAATTTCCCTTGATCACCGGGGTACTTGAATCATTTTGGAACAATGGCCGGGTGGTGGCAAATGAGCAATTAGCCTGGTGGCGCGAGCACTGCCATGATGCTGTCCCTGCTTCCCCTGGCGGCCTGATGGGAATGGGCCCTTGGCGAGGCACCCTGGCCCTTCGATTGCCTCGCTGGTACCGTTGTGGGAGAAGGTGCTATGCAGAGGTAGGCTACCGCCTCCCTCCACCATGGTGTAGTAAAGGACAAAGTTCCCCCTAGCTGATATTTTCCTTTCCATTCAAAATTCATTGACTGCCAAATTAATACTGACGAAAAAGCTTTCATTTTTACAGCCAACGTTTTGCAGAGTCTCAACGGCTCATATGTGTAAGAACTACTTTGTCTTTTGGGAAAATGATACTGTGCTTATCCGCAGTACCGGTACTTAATTGTCAACACTGGCACTTATGGCATCTGCCACATTGTGGCGCTGTTTGTGTAATTTAAAGACGAGCAGAACACCATTTTTTTTTTTTTTAATTCATTATATATTAAACACAACAAATACCTTCCTCATAAGCCATTCTTATAGATTTGGGGGCCTCAAACGGTCTGGATTGTCTCGCATTTAGTCATGGGATGGTTAGTAGTTGTGTAGGTACGTCATTGGCAATGCTGGCCGGGCCAATGGGTGGTGCAAGCTGCAGTGGCCTCCTGAGAGGGCCCTTGCACTTTTTATTTTTACAAATTAAGCACAGAGGCTACTAAATCGAAATGAATACACACATATGTGGCTCCATTTCTGGTTAACACTAGAGGAGGGCTACATGGGATTTAATTTAAACCGTGACTAAAGTGTGCACATTTCATATTCCTTTGTGTGCACACTCCAGTCGAAGAAGAACAAGCATTGGCATAGCCAATAGGTCTCGCCTTTGGGACCTTACAAGTGCATAACTAAATACTTTTAAGGTCCCAAAAGCGAGACCTATTGGCTATGCCAAGCGGCCGTGCGGCAGCGAAAGTGATAGTGATCACGATCAAACATCAAAGCGGCCGTGCGGCCTCATAAAGTGAAAGTAATCGCGGTAAAGCGCGCCGCGCGCGCCCGCGCACATGCACTGTAGCTCTAGGCTGGCCTGGTAGCACTTTTTGGAGCCCTCTCAATAAGTCTCGCCACACCAGCGCATGCGTTGGGTCAGGCGAGACCTAAAAAACAATGTGTAATGGGGTGATCTATTTTACATGCTTCACGTCTGTGTTCTTTTTCCTTTAAGATACAGCAACGGACGGTTCCACTGTCTTATGGAAGGACAATTTTGAATTCGCCTACACTGAGCTTCAGGAAATCGGCAGGTAATCTACTGTTATCATCAGCTTTCAAAGTGAAGATGAGAAAGTGGAGCATACATTGGTGACACAGTTCACAGAAAAGTTTGGAAATCAGAGCTCACAGGTTAAACCCCTCGCATGGGTGAAATTTTAAAGAACTCACGAAGACTTTCCTTTGAAAGTGGCACATTCCAGCCATGGTTCTCCTCGAACACATTAGTCAGTTCCGACAATCGACCTTGCAGAGACATCTATGCATGCATAATCGTATATATGGTACAACTGCACGTGGGGCAAGGCCTTGCCATATGTGCGAGTATACCTTTTCCCATTCCTTTTTTTTGAACAGGGAAAAAAATGTTCCCTCAAGGAAAGCCACCATTTACTTTTGAGGGTAGGTGGGTTATATTTCTATTCCCACCCCGGCAAGGGAGTTATTCTTGACAGGAGTAAATCAACAGCCATTTCCAAGTAGCTGTGGGTGGGTTGAAAAGAAGTACGTGAATAACCACAAACACTTACGCTCGTGGGTGTGTCCTAACTTTTCAGGGCATCCTGGGATTGTAATCGGAAGGTCCCACCTACATTCTTCTTCAATATGAACGAGGATGATGACAAAAACAAATCCTACAGACTTTGCTCATCTAATTTTGATTAAAATCTGAATCGAACCACAGTTGTCTTTTGGTGCACCCTGGTGTTTGTGAGCATATTAGACAATAAATTAAGTTTTGGGCGTTTCGGGGACTAATGCTGACATTATAGATTTGTAGTGCTCTGGTCCTGTTATCTCTTTTGATTTCTCTCTGGAATGATCCACGCTTTACAGCCACATCGTTAAAGGCTCTTACTTGAAGGAGTGCCATGGTACTAGTCAGCACTAAAGCAACCTTTGTGGAGCGTTAAAGTTACTTGTTTAAAGCAACCGGAATGTATTTGTAGAGAAGGACAAATTAAGTATTCTAATACCTTCAGTTGCTATGCTGTGGTTGAAGGCAGAAATGAGAACTAAACTCATTATAGAAATGACAGCTTGATGTAAAATGTTAAAAATAATTTTAAAAACTGGGGTAACCCAATCTGACTTTATTATACGTAGCATTTTAACCTGTGATAACTGTACCTAAAGTCCACAAAGATTATTGCTGAATCATGTATGTGTGTCTTCTGGTATATTGATTCTTTTTTGCAGGGGTCGATTTTCTATAGTGAAGAAATGTATTCAGAAAGCCACCAAAAAGGATGTCGCTGTCAAATTTGTCAGCAAAAAGCTGAAGAAGAAAGAGCAGACGGCGCATGAAGCAGCATTATTACAGCATCTCCAGCACCCGCAGTATATCACGCTCCATGACACCTACGAGTCCCCCACCGCCTACATCCTAGTCCTGGAGCTGTGAGTATCCGCGCAGTGCACTGCCATTTTATATTTTTCTTTGTCTAATATATGGGCTGAGGACATCCAAAGCAACTAAAGGTACAAGCTTGCAACGTTGGCTAAGTGCCCACTGGAGCTTAGGTAACTTTGGAACTGGTTCACTGAATGTGGAAAAGGAAAACAAAGAGTTGCTTTACAATTTATTCAAGAGAGGGTACTTCTAATTAATCAACATTGAGCATGGCCAGAAACACATTTCCGCTGTCTGCCAACTAATTGGCTATCCAATGGATTCTAGTCCTGAAAACTCTAGTTCATAAGAGGGTAATCCTAGCATTACCTGGCTTAATAAGTAAGTCATAATAGCTTGGGGCTTCTGGCACTATAAAGGGGGTACCCAAAACATAAGAAGCCACAGTATTACTGTGTTATCAGGTTTAATGAGCCATTAACATAAAGGTGTTTGTGAGCACTATAAAGTTATGCTAATCTCCCCATGAAATCAACCCTAGTCAAGTAACGCAACAGTGTGAAGTATGGAAACATTCCAATCCCAAGTACCTAAGGGAGGATGCTGGGGTATTACCTGGAATTATCAGACACCATACAGACTGCTGGCGCGGAGGCCGTGGTTACATAATTGCATTCAATAGACCTTTGTGGTTGACTGAGAGGTCAAGGGAGTTAGCATTCAACACATCACTAATTACCGGTGTAACCCATTTGTCTACATAACAGACCAAGAATCAGTAAATAAAGTCAATACGTTTTCTTACAAGTTAGCAGTTAAGTTAATGTAAATGTATCTCAAAACCATGCTGTAAAGATACAGAATAACAACTGGGTAGCCGAACCTCCTAAAGAAGTTCAGGCTCATCAGTATGAGACAAACAAGAAGTTAATTTACAGCATTACAAAGAATTAACAGCAGAATCTGGTGCTCAGAGAAGGGTCTTCGATCTTCTCTCTTAAACATGAATAATGTCTAAAGATATCTAATTTAGAGGATACAACTATCAAAAGTGATTTAATCTAAAGGAGCCTCAAAAGTCGGGGAAATACAGAAAAAAAGAAAAATGAGGGAAGCGTGTGGGAAGGTGTAGGCATTTCAGAAGCTCGGTCAAGAGTTTTCTTGGGGTAGGGAAATACATTTTAGCCTAAGCCACACTCAGGCAGGAATCGGAGGGTTAAGCATAGAGGTCTGTACCTCTCATAGTCCAAATGAAAAGTGGCCAACATCAACCTTTGAGAACACCAGTTAATACCACACAAATCATCTGGGTAACACTCCTTGATGAGACCATCAGGGGCTCCATTGTCCTCTCCATTCTCACGTAGCAAACTGTAATATTAACATATTCTCCCAGGCCAATCCTGAGACCAACATTGTCCTTGGGTAACCACAACACCTCGATACATTACACCAATTAAAACGCTCTGGCTCCCTGTGTTCTTTTCAAGGTCTTCTTCTCAGGCTTACTATCCCTAATACAGTATTACATTTATTCTGAAACTAACAATCAAGTGAACGTACCTGCAAGGAAAAGGACACGCAGCAGAAATGGAAAAGCTATATTTTCTTCAAAAAGAAATACAGCCTACTTGGGTCAATTAAAGCATATAATTCAATGGTACACATTAATATGTGTTGTCTGTGCACATACAACTACATATAAATGACACGTCAGTACATAAATTCAACATAAGAGTCACGTTGCACTTTAAGTAAAATGTAAGGAAACTGTAAATGAAAGAATATAAGTTAGACTAAGGACTATATTATGATACTAATGCGAAAACATTAGTGCACACGTTTACATAAATCTTTCTTGTTTCTAAAGCAAATACAATTTAATAGTGTGAAGATGATTTTATCCAATCTCTAAAGACTACATTTCATTTTACGGCACACTGTATAGGATTTTCTAGTTCTACAGTGAATTCACTTCAGTACTGAATTTAAATGCAACGCTTTACATTAATAAGTATATAGTGCTAAGTGCATGCAACTGCTTACCAAGCACCTGTTGCTTTTAACTCCTTCAAATCTCCCTTCAAGTCAGTGATGTTCTTGATAAACTTTTTCAAGCCCTTACTTTTGTCAGCGATGTAAGTACAACATTGTTGAACTTTTAACATCTGACAGACTCTGCCATCCTTTGCGAGAAGGATGTCTAAAGAAAGGCAGTTCTGCAAAACCATGGCTCTCACATCTACCATTTCAGTATCTACAACTAATAAAGCACCTGCTGTACTGGTAGATAACTTATCTACAATTGTGTACATTTTTCTAAGTTGATGTCATTCAAAATCACACCTACGGATGGCATAATTGCACCACAAATATCTCCTACTACTTCTCTAGCACTTGTTCCTCTTTTGGGTCTATACGTCTGCTTCCAGACAGAACCCTCAAAATGTTCCACATGAAAAATCATGCTCTCCTCAAACATAGTTCAACAACTCCAGGAATCGCAGGATCTTTCCCTTCTAATGACTCCCAATGTCCTTTAGTTTTCAAATGTGTGTTCACACTCACTATTTACCATTTACCACATATTTTGTATTGGTTGTGGACTTTCCTCTAGATAAGCATACTTTCTCTCTGTCTCTCAAATCTAAACTTAATGCAGCTTAATTCCCTGCTACTTGATGCTCAGTTTCTTCCTTAGCCCACTGATATCCAATTTTGACTTTCACTGATTTTGATTCCATTCTTCTCCTTCTGTCCTCAACTGAATTTATAAATCATTTCTCTACATTGGTTAAGATACAGGTCAAATTGTGAGCATAAACAGTGTCTAGTGTCATGGTGGGGTTGTAAAATCCTTCCGCACTCTATATATTTTTAGTTACAAGGGTGACAATTCAAATGTTTAA
This sequence comes from Triturus cristatus, assembly GCF_964204655.1. Lineage (NCBI taxonomy): Eukaryota > Metazoa > Chordata > Amphibia > Caudata > Salamandridae > Triturus > Triturus cristatus. Next base: position 86,298,868 of record NC_140584.1, on the reverse strand, counting down.
GTATGGAAACTTCTGAAAATAACAAAACATAATTTTAAAAATAATACTGTCCATACAAAAGACTAAATGATAAGCTACAAGTAACACTATAATTCAAAGGAATGTGATTGTATGTTATACCCTCTACAGCCGATGTAGGTAATTGCGTTCAATGATAGCTATCCCTAGCATCCATAGTGTCAATGTATTCAAAAAGCAGTTTATAATAAACATTTGAAGAAAGATTTCCTCTAGAAGCATCTATGTGTAAGTTTTTCTCATTGAGTGAGTGCAATCTATCATCAATAGAAAGTGGGGTTTAATGGGTAAGTATAGTTTTAGTCTGCTCTAAATTAGGGAAGTCTGTGTATAATACCAGAAGCAACATAGTTAGTACTACACTTAGCTATCAGCACACCTGCTATTATGTGCCTACATCTATTTGTGTTATTCTTAGGCTCCATAACCTTTCTGAACTCAGACCGTTTGTGTGGAAAGCAGCAAAAGTCTTTCATTAGTTTCCAACTACGCAAATAGCAAACAATGTCCAGGCAATCGAAATGCAATTATAGTATTTACAAGGTCTTTGCAAGTCTTTCTTAGCCCTACTCCATATTCTTCTGAGTGACAACCTTGCGCTTGTCTCTATTCAAATGTGCATTTCAAAGTTGTCTAGAATTCAAATGAATGACAATTTGGGTCAGTCTGTTCTGTGGCAAAATTGTCGAAACACAGTTCAGCCACAATTACATTTTCACAGAGGTTCAGCTGGATTTGCACCGTGACTCTCAAAGTACCAACACTTTTTCTCTTGGGCGTTTGTTGAAATATATGTCCATTCAGGTGAAGAATACCTCCGACAGGGTACTCTTGCTCTGTTTGATCTACTTACTACTGGCCCTTCATCATCACTACCACCTAGGCCATATTCCTCCATATCTTCTGGGAAAGCGTGTGGCATATGCACTTCAGGCTGACTTTGTCTTCTTTCATCCTGTCTTCTTGGCCACTGGTCTCCAAGCACTACTCGTGTTACTGTGGCACTAGGCCCTTTGCCAGTTTCCGAGTCTGGCACAGTCAACACTACATGGTGGGACCCTCTTGTTCCGACTTCAACTATTGACTCATTCAGACTCCCCCAGGCCAAACATGGGCTGTCCCAGACTCTTGCTGGTCCCCAGTAGCTTGACTAACCTGCTCCCTTTGTCTCACTGTAACTGCCGACACTTTTATTGAGAAGTGCTGTTACACCATCAAGGGGACACAAGACTGTGAGTATGCGTGACGTGCACCCATTTGGGGAGACCTCCGCACTTCATAGCTGTTATAGTGACCAAGATAACTTATTAAGGTCCTCATTACTGAGGCTCCAAACGCATTTTGTGCATGTTCTTCTTCACCATTACCCAGTCGCCGGGACTGAGGTCATGGCACTGCTCTTGATGAGGCGAGGCTGTAGCCTCTCCAACCTGATGAGACACAGAACGCACAACAGCAGACACTCCTTTGTAGTAACCAAGAACCATTTCATTTGTAATGTTCATAAGCACATTTGCAGGCGCAGCTTGAAATATCATGGCTCTGTCTATGATTATCTAATGGGAAGGTAATCATGTCCACATCCGGCTACTTCAGAGATGTTGAAGTACACACCTTAGCAAGTCTGGATTTCAGCGGCCCATTGACTTGCTCCAGGATGCCTGAATCCTCAGGTCTGTAACTGCAATGTAGCCTCTGCTCCACGCGCAATGCTGCACACAACATTCTCAGGATCTCATTATCAAAATGAGTTCCTTTGAATGATTCCAGAGAAATCAGGAACCCACATCTTGGAATTAACTTCCTCAACAACACCTTTGCTACAGTGAGACTGTCATTTCTCCTGGACGGGTAAGCTTCAACCCAATGCAAGAAGATGCACACAATCACCAAGACATACCTGAGTCCATTACACACAGGCATCTCGATAAAGTCCCATTGCATTCTATTGAAGGGACCTCCTGATCTGCCAATGTGACTCAGTTTTACTGCAGTTCTTCCTACATTCATCCGCTGACACAGAACACACCTGTGACACAACCCTTCAGCCATCAGTCTCAACCTGCCAAAACAGAGGCACCATATCCTCTCTACCTACATGAGCAGGTCCATGATAATGTCTCACCATAGGGGGTAACAAGCTGTCTGGCAACACAGGTCTTCATCTCCTAAAATCCAAATGTTATCTCCATCGCTGTTGACACAACCTGCTTTAATCCAGCCGAAGTCTCTTAACTTCCTCCCGTGTTTCAGCTGTGGATAGCAAAAGGTTGTAATTGATCTCATCCATTCCCTCATTTTGAAATTCAACATTGAAAGTACAAGCATTTAAGGCATAATATTTGGTGATCTTGTCAGAGTACCTAGTACTCACAGTTACAAAATCATCCCCTTTGCTGTGTGCAGAACATTTCACAACCACGATGTAGGCAGGTAGCTGTAGTGCCTTCAACATTGCGCACTTTCTCTGTTTCTTATCGGGGACTCTGAAGAGACCAAGAATCCCCGGTGTGACCATAACTGTCCGAAGTCATGGACGGCACCAAAGCCATACTGACTATCATTGAAAATGGTCACTTTCAGCTGGTTTGAAACACAGCATGCTCTAATAGCAGCAATCAGTTTAGCCACTTGTGCAGCAAACACTCCTTGAAGCCAGGACGCTTCAATCACACCTGATACTGTACAAACTGAGTAGGCAGCTCTTGAGCTCTCTTCATGGTTTTGTAAACAGGAACCATCAACAAAAATTACATAATCTGATTCAGGTAGTGGCACATCTTGCTTGTCAAGCCTTGGCTTGGTGCACAGTTCAGCAACATAGAGAGAGTCATGCTCAACTTCACCCTCAGTAGCATAATGTACAGAAATAGGCAATAGATAAGCAGGAATTAAAATAGTACATTTCTTAAGGGTTATGTAATCTGGCTTGCTCATACTTGGTCAATTGGCAATTAGTAATGTGTTGGGTCCTGGTGCGTGTTAACAATATCTCAACAGAATGGGGCACAAACGTTGTCAGAAGATGACCCATAACAATGCTCTCAAACTGTTCGGTGCTGATGTCTGTGGAGGCCGTGGCTTTGAGGCAGCCGGGCAGAGCAGCAGCTACTGAGTCAAGTGTAGCTGAAAACTAAGCAATGGGTCTGCGAGCATTCCCGTGTGTAGGAAAGTGCCCCTTTTTTACACGGTCATCTCACATTCCCTCTCAGAGGGGTGAATCCTGTCTGTTTCATGGTTGGATTTGAATTTGCAGCACAAGAGGTATTATATTGAGTCGGAACTAAAGGAGTTGGTTATGGTCTTCCTATTCTCGGGTCCATGGGAGTGTTACCTATGGAATCCATCCCATTAGGAACTGCTAAAGTATGTGTTGTGTTCCCTGTCAATCCAGGGTTACACAGCGGGACAACAGGACCTATAGTGACTTGAACAGTAAGTGCATCTGAGGCGTTCAAAGCAATCGGGTTCATGAGAGTACTGATCCATGTATTCCCTCCCATCACATTAGAACTTGTATTTACTGGTGCTGTAGCTACTACTGAAATTTCATTGACACCTGCACCACTCGTTCCTTCCTGTTGAGCTTCGTTATATGGGGTGGACGGATTGCCAATAATGTGTACAAAAGATCATCACTATAGTCACTATGATAGGCTTTGTCCTCACTCCTTGTATTTTCCGTCTCTTTCCCTTTTTTCTTTTTCTTCTCTTTCTTTCTGGTCTCTGTCTCTTTGCTTGTTAATGCAGGGCAAAATCAAGCTCCCTTTGTCATATCGGTTCTCCACCTCTTTTGTTCTGCATCCCATCTAGCATCACACACTGCCTTTCTGGTTCTCCCATGATATTTTTCTTTCTACCTATCCTGAGCTGCTCACTCCCAAGCATTAATTGCTTCATACTGTGCGGGTCTAGGAGGCAGTTTCATTTTGTATAGTATTCTCAAATTTTCAGTGATTCTCAAATTAAATGTGCCATTGCGTGGAACACCAATGCACCTTCATTTTCTGTGAGTTTATGCCATTTTTTTTCTTAGATAGTTTATTGATTTTTGACATAGTAAAAGAAAACAAAGGCCCATGACGCAGTCACGGATACAGCTTCAACTGCATAGCCGCAGCACATAGCAGAAACAATAGAGAAGACATAGAGCATCACTTTATCTATAATCCAGGAAATCGCAACCAAACACAGTAGTCACAATGGGGTTCATAAAAACGAATGGCAATCAATGTTTTTCGCTGATCTATTATACAGGAGGCTCCCTTCAACTCACCATGGGAGCATTTAATCGGACCCAACCATGTTACCCTTCCAGGGCGCCCAAATACGTTCATACTTGTGGGGAACCCCCTGGTGCTTTGTACACCAACGTGTCCATGACAACACAGTAGTTCATTCCCCTCTTCCACTCATGGAAGGGAGTGCCAGTCGCATCTCTTCAATGGCAGGCCAATTCTGTTTTGGCTATCAGGTATGCCACCACCAGGAGAGTGCATGAGGCACGAGGCCACCCAACCCGTTCCATGATCCCCAGCAATATGACTTTGGGGTTGAGCTCCAGCCTAAATCTCAGCACCGGCCCATCGTGTTGTTTATACCCTCCCAGTATTCCATCGTCACAGGACAGTCCCATAGCACATGGTATAAAGAACCTGGGAGTGGCGACACCGCAGGGTCTCCAGTCCAGGGGCTTATTCAATGCACCTCAGTCTTTCAGGGGAGTAGTAAATCCTGTGCAGGATTTTGAATTGGATTATGTGCAGGCGCATGGAGATCAATAGCTCACACTGAGCCATGTTTGCCTCTATCCATTTGTCATCATCTAGCGCACCAACGTCTTCTTCCCATCTAGCCCTAAGTGTCACCAAGGAATTCGATGTGTTGACCACAAGTGTTCTATATAGGTGCGAAATGCAATGTGTCTCCCCAGGTCATCATTGACTAGCTTACAATCAAAGGGGCTAAACTCAGGAGAGGCTGATTTACGGAAGAGCGTTTCCCCACTGCAGAACATAAAAGATAAGATGATACTAAAACAACTTTATTATTGTTTCATTTTTCACTAGCAGCTGATGCTGCAGAGTCGAGGGCGGGGCCAGACAATCCTCTCTTGACAGCAGGGTCTGGGAGAAGGAGTGGTGGGCACTTGTAAGTGCGCATGGCAGTTTGGCCGTCCAAACAGACCTTGCACACTTAGATTTCCCCCTCAGCTGTATTGCACAGCCGGATGGAGAAAAGCCCCAGGGTCTCAGTCCCTTACTGAGTGCCTAACCAGGCCGCTCACACCAATACTGGGGATGCTGTCATGCAGGGTAATAGCATAAGAGCAGGGTTTGATTTCCTTGGGAGTCTGGGACTTCCGGAAGAGAGGCGCAACTGTGGGTGTTTTCACATTCGTGTTTTGGGTAAGTTTTCATGCTGCCTTATTGAGGGGGAGGGAGTCCTGTTGTTACTCCCCGTGGCTCTCGATGTCCTCAGGGAATATTTACCGGTCTGTTCGCACTCCACCGACAGCCTGCTCTTTCACCAGAAATTAATGCTGCCTCACGAGATGGAGACCTTGCACTCCTCATCTCTAGTCTGCTTCTCAGCTCCTTCCTCTGGTCTCCTTGGGTCAACCGCAGTGTCCTGCCACAGAGGGAAGCCAGCACAGCTCCCCGTCAGGGAGGCTGAGTGTCTCACCGACAGCCGCTCATGTGCCAAACACTTTCAAGGATCGGGTCGTGCAGGACCTCTTAGAGCCCAGCCTGACCCTTTGCTTGTTTTTAGCTTGGCTCTCCCTGTGCATTTGCTGTATCGCCCACCTCTGTGCCTGAAAAGGGTGTGTGGTGCTCAATAACAGCAGCAGGGGTGGGGCAGGATACCTGCGTCCTTTTTTTTAAACAGTATGATTTCCTCAAAATGAAGCCCAGCAGGCCTCTTCTGATTGGCTTCTGTAGCCGGAGCATCCCCGTAGCCCCGAAGATGTGGCAGTTTGGATCTGGGGGCTACGAACTCTGCCGAGCATCTGCAGATAAGCCCAGAGGACTATCGACCAACAGAACCTGGAGGCAGCCTGTATTCGAGTGAGACCGGAGCATTAATGGGGGCATGGGGTAGAGAGGGGGCTTCAGCACAGGTGGAGACGGTGTACAGGGTGGAGAATAAGAGCACCTGCAGGGGGAGAGCAATTTGCAGGGGCTGTTGTCGAGAGTAAGTGGTTCGCAGCAAAATTGGGGCATTCAGGGAAGGCGTTGCACTAAGGGAGGCAGCTACCAAATGGCAACATGCGTTGCAGCGCCTCCAGCTGTACCTGGTTTACAGCCGACACTTTAAAGTTTCGCTTTCACTTTGCAAGCTTGAGTTTAAATCTAGCACAAGTTTCCCTGGTAGAAGTGTAAGTGCCAAGTTTGACAAAGCGTGACATCATTTTATTATTCTGAATTTATTTGGCATATGTAAAATGTGCATAGCAAAAGATTTTTTAACTGGTCAGTAATCCGATTCACTGCGTGGATGTCTTTCTTTAAAAGAACCCATTTTCTGACCACTAAGTTGAATGTGAAACATCTGACACTAGCTCTCAAGTTTCTGTGTCAGAGTAACTTATTCAACTTATGTCCGTGTGTAAAGCACCTGCTGCTCATGTAACACGCTCGGTTACCTTCGGTTCTAGTTCGTGCTATATAAATCTATGGGGAAAAAAATCCATTAATTTAAATTTGCATTCAAGAAGTTACTTGTAGTCAGAGGCGGCCGGCAGTGGGAGCAGGAGGTAAGTGTTTTCTTTTAATTATTATTTGTCACCGTTCTTCCCAACCACTTTATTTTGGCCGTGGCTGCCCGTGCTGAAAGCTGTGGCTTATATGTATCAAGGGTGTGTCTAGGCTATCTGGTTTTAGGTTTAAACCTATAATAACTGATAAAACCCCACCGAAAGGAAAATAGCTATCACTGGTGTAAACATATAAACACTGAAAAAACACCTTTGCAACCACAAACTAAGTGCCATTCAAAGAAAGGAAAAGATGAGTGAAAGACATTTTTATTTCTTCTTGAAGGGGCCAATACAATGTAACTTTGTTATACAAGGTAGCATCAAGAAAGACTGGTCTAACATTATTCTGCTTGAGGTTTGTTGTTTAGGGATGTCACTAAAACATTGTCTCTGCTTTTATATGTTTTGTGGTCTTTGGTCTAAAGATGCAGTGTTTAGAAGCATCTTTTAGGTCTTATTTAGTTATTTTATTAAACTGTAGAGAATCGGAAAATATCAAAATCATATTTGATATTTTGGCTACATTTGATTTCACTGATAGGTAAAATGGCTGGTTTCATAAGAATCTTTCCTAATGTGTACCATCACATTTACCCAAGGACAGAGAATGGGTGAAATCCTTTGATACATCAGCCCACTTTTCTAGTGAGTCAGTATTGATTGCAAGTGAATTTCCCAACACCCCAAGCTTAAAACATTCAATGCAAGATGTAGTGACAGGTTTATGTGAAAAGAATGTTGTCACCAAGCATCTGAGATTGTGGTGAAAACATGACACCAGACGTTTAGTAAAAATGGAGCGCAGTGTCGCTTGGAATGCTGCTTAAAAAAGTTCCTACCAAGTTCAATAAAGATTGGAGTGATATTGTTTGTATTTGCAGTAATCAGCTAAGTATGTGAACAAGTTCTATGATGGTCTGTCAAAATCGATACCTGAGCTGAAGTGCTTCCCTGTAAGAGTTCCTTGTCACTTGCTAGACGGTATGCTAAAAGCATCTTTACAATCTTCAGAGTTAATGAAGAATGTTATTGACTTTGTAGTCCATTCTGGTGCAGTAAAATGTATTTGGATCTCATATACCCTGTGCACATGCACCATTAGTGCAGAAAGCAAGCAATAATTACAATTAATTTAAAATTCCATAAACACCGGAAAAACACAGTTTCTGTTATTTTTAATGACGCAAAAATATGTAACCACTGACAACCACTGTTTTTTTAAGGTATTGAAAAAACTGAAAAAACACCACCAGAATTTCCAAAAATAGAAACTGAAAACAGGAAAGCCTAGGTGTGTCTTAACTGAAGTTATTTGTAGAATTGGAAACTATGCAGACCGAACTCCTCTTCCAGCTCCTGGAATGACTTCATGTGCCCACCAACCCAGACATCCCCGAGTGTGGAGAGACCTATAAGGTCTCAAGCACTGAAACTGGCCAATCCAGACAACCAGATGCCATTCCACAAAGGTGTTGCCCCAGTGAGTCTGCCATACCAACTCATGTGACAGATGGCTTGGTACCAGCACTGGAGTGGAATCCGACTAACCAGTGGCAGAGAGTAGGGGAGAGACCGGCTGAACAGTGATGAGAGCAACCCATGAGGACAGAGTAGTTCCAATTCCAGCCTATGGGCCAGGTCGTTTGTCAACCCGAAACCAGTCATTAGTATTGATGAGCTGAGACACCTAGTACTGTAGTTTCACATCTGCCCAGCCTAAATCCACCCCATGCGGTGAGGAGCGGCATTTCACAAAGGATACCCTAGGGGTCTTGCCAGCCCACAAGAAGGCAGAGATCTGGTCTTGGAGATCCGCAGAAAAGGCTGGTGTCAATGGGTAGGGGTAATGCTGAAGTACATATAAGAACCTGGGAAGGGCCACCATTTGAAAGAGGGTGCCTCTGCCCGGTATCGAGAGGGGTAGATTCAACCACTTCCCCATATCTCTCAGAGTTCTGTCCCCCAGCGGGGCTATATTAAGCTGCAGATAATGACACTCCGTTTGAGCCACCATCATGCCCAGGTAGCGAAAGTGGTCGTTCGCCCCCTGTAGCGGGAACTGAGGTCTTTCCCCAAACGTGTCTCCCGCAGGGGTACCAGGACCATCTTCCCTAAGGCCCAAGGCGTTGTCATAAATCTCAAGTATTTCCATCAGCCGTGGGAATGTCTTGCCTGGATTCCACAGAAAGGAAAGCATGTCATCTGCGTATAGAGACACACGGTCCTCTGTGCCCTCTCTCCACGCTTACCCGCTGAGTCTGGCGTCCATCCACACAAGTTTCGCAAGTGACCCTGCCACAAGGGCAAAAAGGAGGGGAGAGAGAGGCCATCCCTGTCTCATGCCATGCTTGACAGGGAACCTGTACGACAGGGCTCCATTCACCCTGATTCGAGCCCACAGGTCAGAGTAAATAAGGGAAACCCAGCCTCCGAAATGTTGAGCAAACTGCATCTTCTCGAACACTAACCGAAGAAATGCCAGTGCACCGAGTTGAAGGCGTGCTCTAAATCAACAATGAGCTGTCCCTCCCGAAGTTTGTCTAGCCAAATACATGCATGGAGTCCTACATTTATTGTCATATGGCATATCCTCAGGTGGTACTTCTTCTCCCTCACAAAGCGGTATCCTTACATCTCCCCTAAACATGCCTCCTACAACCTTAAAGAATTTTTCAATAGATGCAATAAATCTATTTGTTTCAAACCAGGAACTAATTTCTTTACCCACAGTTCTTGTCTGCTGTTAGCAACCAATAACCACGCAGCTCTCTATGACATAGCTACCGAATTACTGTACGGCTTCACACCAACCAACCAATCCCAGAGTGGCACACTGTAACGTTAAACTTCACTCCTTATAGCGGCTCCCCATACTTTACAATTTTCCATGATTGTATTCTCTCTTTAATTTACAGGCAAAACAAATGCAAGTAATTTCAACAACTAACTTTGTCTGCTCCTCTAAAGAAATTAAAGTATTCATACACACAAGAAATTGTCCATAATATCACTTTCCAACCTACAATGATACACACATGAACTACACCTTGACCAGTGGGGTCTTACTCGGATTGATACAGTTCCTCCCTGAGCACTGAAATTCACCATTCCAGCCACACCTCACAACCACGCAAAGAGAACGTCCCTATCTGAATTGTGCTGTTGATGATGTCTCACGACTAGCACCACAACACATCAGACTACAATATAGTGCATTCTACACTTTTTAATACCATTTCGGGATCTTAGGCCACATCAGACCCGATAACCACTTCAACTAGTCTGCATAAAGCGCCATATTACCAAAGCAACTTATAACATTTCCACAGAACACCTCACAATCACTGCAAAACACCGCAAGGTAAGCATAAGCAATGTGCCTGCGTTACTATAGACATGGAGGAATTAGAAGTCTGCCCCAGATGGCAGTGCAATTATTTATTTGTAACTTATACCGAAAAATACCAATGTTCATCTGATAAGTTTGCCACAGATTCTTTGAATATCAATGATTATCTCTATTTTACAACTACGGTTAGAAATTGTAAAGAGATTTTATATTGAGTATGTATATTTTAAAGTGAATTAATTGCAGTGATCTTCATCCAATCATATTTACTAGTAGGTAATATCCAACCTCGTATGTTTCTTGATTCTTTATGCATGCTATCAAGGGGTAAATGAAGTGGGCTGTGATTGGTCTAAGGGGCTTTCCAATAAGATGTGCCCAAAGGATTTCTGTGCTGAGTCCTATGCTTGTATTGGTCAATCCTCCTTCGTATGAAAAAGGTTAATGTATGTTTTGCTTTAATTCATTCCGTCTCTTACGCTTTAGGAATTATGTATTCCTAAAATGTTCAGGGATGTACTAATTCCCTCATAGTCATTTTTATCTTGTAACAGATGGAATCAATTAAAGGAGCATTTCCCACTCTTAGACAATTGTCTTTTATACTTGATCAGCTAGGTGATGACAACATTCCCACTATGGCGAACTCTAGGGTTTCCATACTCACGATGATCAGATGGCCACAGTTGAGGAAGGGGGGGCGGAGCTCTGCATGAAAGCGATTCCCTCATATTTCTTATTGCATCACATTTCCCCTCTGTTTTGCTTACAAGAGTAGTAAGGACAAAAATATCCCATATGATGGTGGGAGCAGTACTCAAACCTGAGCGGACCCAATGACCAAGCATGCCACAGACTGGGTGTGATGGTTTGCATCCTTTAACCTGCCCTGAAAAGTAGGGTTAGCACTATTGTGATATTAATGAAAAATTGTTTCTCCTGCATTTCTTGCTGGATTTCAGAATAGCTGGTTCATAGTACGACTCCTTATGGAATCCTCTCTCTCCACCTTTGGTCATACATGTTTTCTTTTTCTGATTGTTATTGCAATACAGCATTATGATATGATGTAGAATGAACTCAAATATGGGCACATAATCTTGAAACAAAGTGTTTATATTAACTATAAAATCAGTTAAAAATTTCACGATGAAGACAAGACGTGTTTGCACCAAAACCTATATATAGCTCATGCATGCCCTCTAAGAGATATACTTTTATGTTATAACTTTCCAAGATTAACAGCCAGTGTCTTGTTCATTTGTATGATATACTTTGCTTATATTTTGTTGTGCTTCAGCGTGGATGATGGCAGGCTCCTTGACTACCTGATGAATCACGATGAACTCATGGAGGAGAAGGTGGCATTTTTCATCCGAGACACCATGGAGGCCTTACAGTATCTACACAACTGCAGAGTGGCACACTTAGATATCAAGGTGAGGGATTGAAATGCAGGGCAGCCTCTGTTGTGCCAGTTGGAAGGGTCGCGGACATTAAAAAAAAAAATAACTGCATTTGCTAATCTGCGCCACCAGTCTTTATTTTACTGTGTGACCCAGTTCATTGTTTTCCCACATATGATTGGGCTTTTAAAAAACCTACAGTTCGAGGGATTCAAACTGGAGACCTTTTAGATTCATGTAGCCTGTGCTTTTAAACTCCTCCTCTGTGGCTTTTAAGTTTCACTGCATCTGTATCCACTGGTAAATCAAAAAATATTTCATCCAGATTTGGCTAAATTAGCATACACCAATGACTGTGCTTCAAAAGTCCTTTAGACTGAAGGCGAATAAAGGGGATAATGAGAAATTTCATTCAGTGGTGAGCTACATCTTACCTCAGCACATCTCAAGGTTCGCAAGTCGTCTCTGCAAGCTTTGCATTAGTATGAGAGTGGAGGTATAGAGGATCACCATAGAAAAGATTCACTTTTTCCACAAAAAGAGACTATGGGGAACATCATGAGTACCCTGGTAGAAGGATACAGCAATACTCCCATGGTTATTTTGTTTCCGGGTGCAAACCCTGTAGAATCACATGAATCAGTACGTTCAAAACTGCAAAACTATTGCGGTTTTTCCCTACACAAATTTTGCACGTTTTTGTCTTGCAAAATTTGTGTGTGGGAAAACAATGGATCTGTGTAAAGTTTACACATGACTCAATCCCAGAGGACCTTAGCATTTTATAAACTGTGTTTGCATTTCACTGAAGTCTCACTTGCGGTACCACTTATAAGATGGTGTATATCCTCCGTTGGCGTGCAGCCTTATTTTGGATTGCTACCTTTGCAATGTTTTTATCAAATAGGTAGGATGTCACTCCGCTCTGAATTATAACCTAGAAAGGAAAAGATAAAGCAACTGTGACAAAATTGTTCACAATTTCGCAAATTTGTCTGAAATTCTAAATTGGTCGATATCTAAGTATGAGCTAAATTAGTTGAGCAGTTTTTGAGAAATTAATAAGAAAATTTGCAATGACTTTTCAAATGTTTTCAGAGTAAGGGTGCCAGGTTATGCTCACTTATACACAATACAACAGAAGAAACTACTACAACATTGATTTTATAGAGATTGCTCTATTAATTTGGAACAACAAAACTGGTGTTTTGTTTTGATTTTTTATGCATTTGACATTAATGTTTTATGCTTGCTTTTTTGTGGATGTTAAGAGGGACCAATAGCTGTGAAAGTGTAGGTTTCCAGAATAAAAGTTGATATTGTATGAGGCAGATTATGATATTCCAAGTTTAATTCTCAGTTAAAGTCTGAGAGCATAGAGGCTAGCCATAAGTAAGTTTCTTTCAAAACAAAAGAAATACACCTAGTGGCTACGATCTGATATGTCTGTGTTATTGGAGGTTTCTCTTCCTCCACTCATGCCCTGATATCTCTTTCCAATTCACTTAACTGTTACAACATGTGCATTGGTCCTTGTATGCATGTGAACGATCACTTCTCGTTTTTTTTCTCCATGTAATTCACATGCACTTAGGTATGGGTCTGTGCCTACTAAAAAGAAGCTTTGGCAAAGCTAATAAATCTTGGCTTGGCAAGCCTACTATTTTTATGTCGAGCCTGGGCAACGCATGCACTGCTCTGCAAGCCATGCTGTATTGGAGTATGGAATAGAAGCCCCGCCCACTCTCCGCCCATATTTGTCATTGGCTTGTTTCATTGTCCTTCGTAAATGCTGGCTTCTGATGTGTTAATAGGTTTGTTAATCCCTCCTTAGTACCGCCTTGTCTTCATTCGTAACCTTCCATGAGGACTGTCCCTTTTACTTCGGCTGTTAAACGGTGAGCCTTTTTTAGTCTGTAAGCACTATTTTCTTTAAGTAGTTTCTCCTACTGCAGGCACAACATGTTTTCCTGCAACTTTCAGCGCGCCATGTGCCCTTTCACTTTCGAAGCAGCCCGGGACAATGGCGAACGCTGCTTTGCATAGGTCTCGCATTTACAAGTTTGAGCTATTGGCATTGTACATGAGAATGTCTTTTATTTATGTGTTAATTATATAAACATATCAATAAAAGGCATTGTCATTTACAATGCCAGTAGCTTACACTCTCGCAAATGTGAGACCTATTGCATTTCAAATGCTTGTTGTATTTCTTTTCTTATGCAAGCACTGAATGAGAATTTGGCTGCTACAATCTGGAAATATGTGAAACGGAGTTGAATAATTGAAAATTAGAATGTCAATGTTCAGCATGATGAAAAGGCTTTTGAATTGCAGAACAAGGATTTGAAGAATTGATTTTCTCCTAGAAAACATATTGGAACATTTCATATATATTACCCATAACCGACACCAGAGGGGTTTATAAATGTCCCCAGAACCCCAATATGGTAATATAGGGCCATATTACACAGTACTCACTATGCATTTTTTATATTACATGTTTATTTTTAGGGTCGTTCGCTTGAAAAAGCTGATTGCAACCAACAATGGGCTCTGACTGTAACTAAAACGTTTAGGTTTACCTTTACTGAATAAAGTGTTGCTGAAACAATGTACAACGGTGAGGGTCAGTGGGTTTATGCAATTTTTTTACTGTAATTTTTGGGCGTAATTTTGGGTTTTGGCATTTGCTGAATTATTTGCCAATTTTATTAAAAATGTGTCTATGGCTTAAATGGATTAAAATAATACTAAAACAGAATGCCACATATTTTGCCATTTTTGTTGCAAAAATTGTCACCTAATTCAGATAGCTTTGGCATATAGTCCTATGGGTCCTTACAATGGTAAAAACTCTACAAAGTGGATTGGGGGCTGTTAATATGATCATGAAACCCATATTTCTCAGAAATACCTGAGAAATGTTCTTTGCATTTTGTGCAGTCAAACACCCTATCATAGATTTATATATGTTGGGTGTACCCAATGTATATCAGTCACCTAGTCATTACCGTTCATGCAATAATGTATAGAAATGAACAGATATGAATAACGTTTGCCAGGTCTTAAGAAACGTGAACTGATTTCCGATTCTCTTTCTTTTCCATTTCCACAGCCAGAAAACCTGCTAATAGATTTGCGGATCCCTGTGCCGCGGGTTAAACTGATTGACCTGGAAGATGCCGTACAGATCACGGGACATTACCACATCCACCACCTCCTGGGAAACCCAGAGTTTGCAGCACCAGAGGTCATACATGGGACTCCAGTATCCCTCAGCACGGACATATGGAGCATAGGAGTCCTCACGTACATTATGCTGAGTGGGGTGTCCCCATTTCTGGACGAAAGCAAAGAGGAGACCTGTCTGAACATTTGTCGGGTGGATTTCAGTTTTCCTCATGATTACTTCTGCGACATCAGTCATAATGCCAGGGATTTCATCAATGTTATCCTTCAGGAGGACTTCCGGCGTAGGCCAATGGTGGGCACCTGCTTGCAGCACCCTTGGCTTCAGCCCCACAGCGGAAGCTATTCAAAAATTCCCCTGGACACCTCGCGCCTGGTGTGCTTCATCGAACGCCGGAAACATCAAAATGATGTGCATCCGGTGCCGACCGTGAAGAGTTTCATCACAAACAGAATCAACCAAGGAATCATGTAGACAGGATGTCTTGCCTGGACATGGAAACAGAGAACGCCCTGTTCAAATCCATCTACGCACACAAAACAGACACAATGCTGTGCCCTTCTCAACTAAGTCAAAGGGAAGATACTGTTGTAATGTCCTTCAGCAGAGGTGTGTGTGTGTGTGTGTAAGTAAATATCACTCTGTTCCACAGTACACAAATGTGGATTTGATGACCTGCTGGTTGGATTATCCCACATCTGAGTAGCTTGTTTCATGTCTCAGCTGACAGATGTGAGGGGCGCCGCCTGCCTGCGGTTTTATCTATTACTCTGAAGTTTGCCTAGTAGGAGGGCTATTGGCCGTAGCCTCGGAATGTGTTGCAAGTGTCTTTTGCACAGGAACAACCTTGCAGCGAGAGTCTTCCGGTGGCCATGCATTGCCAACTCACACTCTTGAATAAACAGGGCGAATGGGGTGGACGGGGTAGGCAACAATACTTCTCAGCTGCTGCAGGAGCTGCAGCAGGTATTGGCAACCGAAGGCCCCACCATGATTGCCACGATGTGTCCGCTTAAAACCGTGCAGTGTTCAATAGTGCCAATGAAAGTGAGCTGGCAGCAAGGCGTCCCAGGGATGCACTGGTCTCTTGCTTTGAAGAAACAGTACAACCAGAACTGTTGAAATATTACTGACTGTTTCTCCCTATTCAGCCATCTCCCTCATGGTCTAGGCCCAAGGGCTCCCTTTTAGTAGGATGTGGCTCTTTCGCCCTAGCCCCACCACAGCCCTCAGACATTTGACCTACCGCCACATTTATCCAACTCCTTCAGCTGAAGCCCAACCATCTGCCTTTTTTTACTGCTATTCAACAGATGTTCCCGGTATGTGGAATATCTACACCCGAAAGAGGGAATAAAATACACCATACTTATGAAAAAATACAGACGAAGAACCTAGGGGGGGGTCAACTCACTTTGGATTAAGAAATGGAGGGGTGAGGAAATATTCCAGTCAACATTAAGTACTTCACCTCAAAATCTAAGGTGCCAGAGCGAAGGTTGACATTCGGTGCCCAGAACTCTGTCATTTCGACGAAGCGCCAATGTTCCCTTTGCTCACATTTTGTAAAACGTTGTACAGAATGCTATCATAGAGCATCTGCATATTAAATGTGCAGAAATGGTTTGATGGTTCACATCCTTGACCATTGGTTACTCCAGTCACATTGTGAGACGAGCCATTCCTGTCACCAGTGTCCTCCACTTGCTGCGAGAACCAGACCATTCACAAATCGAGCTTTAGGAAAGGCGCCTTTGTACATAACCAGTGTGCTGCTTCCATTATGTGACTTTATAGATAGATGCGATCAGACCAGACTGTTACTGAAGCCAGTTTTGAAATAGTAAAATACATCTTTGTTAATACCGTACTGGCATGGGGTGAATTAGATTTTTAAAATTGCTGTGCCACATTGCCCTTATGTTCCATGTCTGACACTGAAAGTCAATTGAATAATCACTGGAGTTTTGCTTTAACATATTCATCGATCATGGACCTTAAAGTTGAATTCTGTATTTTTTTGAAAATATATAATTTTACTGTTATACAGTATTACAAGCTTTAGTTTACCTAAAATCAAATGGAAAATGTTATTCGTATTAAAATAAAGAAAAAGTTAACAAGTGTTTTCAGATACCATAATGCCAATGTGTTGGGTGCATTGGTTGTGAAACTGGGATGCCTGCATGTCATAAAAAAAACTCAAAATGGAATCCCTGTGCTGTTTCACATTGGGACCGTTTCCAGCAGCCGTGGTTGGTGTTGAGTGGTCTGGAGGTTTTAGAACAGAAGATTAGCTTCTCATTCTTGTCAGCTGTATTTTCTCGTCTTTTTCATGGTTGAGAGCAATGGCGTAGCTGGCCCTTCGGCCGCCCGTGGCGGTCCTTGCGTTTACTGCCCCGCAGCAGCCGCTCTGAAGAGCCAGGGGTTGCTCTCGGGATGTAGCTCCTTTTGCAACCCTGCAGCGGCCGCATTGGCGAGCGGGGAGGTGCTTGCAATTGCCACCCCGAGATGGAAAGTAAGAGCGGTGGGGCGGCCACCACCCCCAAAACTCGTGCCGCATGCTACGTCACTGGGTGAGTGCATCAATCAGAATCTGAGCATTGTACGCTGCAGACTGCCTCGCGACAACGAGCACTTTTATTGAACCACCACATGGATTTAGGTTGTGCAGTAAGTCACTGTGAAAGATATCATCCCGGAATCTGGAGTTTGCACGCTGATATAACCCTCTCAACATGTCCACAAGCATCCAGCAATTGGTCATTCTTTGTGCTCAAGCAGGCCTTGGCTTCTTTTGTCAATTTCCCATCACAGGCGCCAATCCCCGCCTACAGTGATGGTAACTTGCATTTTAAGTGGATGGTTGTTCACAGGATCTATATTGATGCCGCTGGCTTGTTTCAGACGGGCTCCCAATCACATAGCAAGCTGCTAATGCATTTGCATCACTAACAATAAAGGTCAGGCTGAAATTAAGAACAAAGAGGGGGAAGAGGCTGTAACCCTGTGCCAAACACCTGAGCCATACAGTTATTAAGGTGAATGAGTGGGAAATTCCTCATAAACAGTAATAATACTAGAAAATGATATGTCTATACAGTTATTAGGACTACACGTCTTACAAATACTGTTCTCCCTGACAATTCTAATGACAGCATTATTATTGATGTTATTATTGTCGTCATTATTATTATTATTACTAATAATATTATAAGTATTACTATTAGCATTATAATTATTACTAATATTATTATCCAGTTACACCATCCATCCAGGCACTTACGAATGAGACATTGTGGGAGATGCCTCTTTTTACCATTACGTTTGTCAGAAGTCACATGTACACTATACCGCTCTTCAGTATCTCTTTCAAGGTTATGTTGTGCTCTCATAAGTTCAAGTGAGCTTCAAGTAATATTTTTGTGGCCACTAAGACAGGTGGCAGCTGCTCTCGGTTGCTGGGATGGGCGCCTCTCTCTGTGATAAGATTGCTCTTCGGTTTCGGGTCTTATTGTGAAATGGTGTGCCAAAGGTACTCCACACTGCGTCCTCTGACCTTACACTCCCTTAATTTAAGTAGTGAACCATTCTTAGATAACCTCTGTGTACCTGCCACAAACCGCATACGGGCACAACATATTACCTCCAAATACAAAACTATCATTTAAAGCACCATGACTCCTCACCCACATTTAAGGAGGTGAGGCATAATCCTTACAAGTCTGTAGACACCAATGACAAATTGAATGGCACTCTTAAAACTGGAATTATCCTCCCTTATGACAAAAGCTGGTAAACCTCTAGAATTCTCATATGGGAACACCACATACTATGCTGCTGTAAGACCAAGCATTAATATCCATCTTTCACCCATCAAGGCCATCTTTCTTGAATGCCAGATGGCGTTCTCGTTAACGCTGTATTTTGTTTCTCGGTGACAAAAAAATTGTGGACAGTCCCTCTTATCATTATTTTCCATAAATTCTCTACCTTTGTAACCCAACTCATGCTCATTGAATCCCAACACCTTTATCGCTTTGGACTCTTCCATTCTTTATCTAATCCACAATTATTTATAAAACACTGAAGGCATAAACATCTGGAATTATTGAACAGCGATCCACAGTACACTGGACACCCCTAAAAGAGAAATTGTGTACCCTGTCCATAAAAGTACATGGTGACCCCGATGAACAATTTATAGCTGTACCCAAGGTCCACACAGTAAGGAACGGTTGCAGATCCTTTTCAAGAATTGCTCCTTAAATATGGAACACATTGCCTCTACATCTTCGCTTGGAAACCGATCACAAACACATTCGCGAAACCCTCAAAACCTGGCAATTTTAGCTCTTTGCCCCACCTCTTCTGGTTCTCTGAATAGCAGCTAGCGCTATGAGACCTATAGGTGATATGAGTTTAACAAATACCAAATACATACATACATACAATAGTCATTTGGTGTTACTAGTACTCCATGGATTGGTGATTACTGCAAATCTGGGCTGGTCTGCTCAATTACAAGCTGAAACACGACATGTAGATATTTATTGCAAGTGCTAATGCTTCCAGTATAGCCATTGTGTTGAAGCTGTAAATAATCACAGATATTGACTAAATAGAGAAAACTTTCACCCATGGTAATTAATATGTAATTAAAAGGCTGTTGGGTCATTGAAAGGGAGGGGAGTAGGGTAGTATGCTGCACACAAACCAGGTACTTTTACATAAGAATGATACCACCAATCATAACAGTATGAAACTTACATCCAAATCAAATCAGATCCACCCGTATGGAGACCCCGACACGAATACAATGAAATATGGTAGCGCACCTCAAATATTATATGTTACATTAGTAAATCAACCAAAGGCATAACCACATTTTCGATTCTTAAACTTAGTTTATGTTTTGAATAAACGATACAGCAGTGATAGTCCAGTGTTTGGACCTTAGTTACGAAATCATTTGAAAACGACAAGTACAGAGACAAAAAGAACATTGAACAGAAGGAGCAAGGCTGCATGGTGTCAAATCAATATTAATCGTTATGTCTTAGGTTGATTTACTATTAGAACATAAACAAATTGAGTTGAGCTACCATTTTTAATTTTGCCAAGGTTTCAAAGTAGCACAACTCAGTACCCCTGAAACCCACACCTGGAAACCCGTCAACGTCCTAAGTGACAAGTGTTTCATAGCCCTCGGTCAAGAGTGTAGCTTAGCCCATGATACCGGGGGTGTGTATCTGAAATTTCCCAACTAAAAAAGAGTATGCTGCTCAGTGGAGGGATGAGATGACCAAGGCTTGGAATGGACTGTTCCTATAAGGAATAGGATCAATGCTGATTTGCATTAGGTGGCACTCTGTGAACATTCCTGATTTAAAAAAATGTAATGAATTAATACCTCTTAGTCAAGGACAATGAGAAAAAAAACAACAAAGCTGTAGGAGACCTGACTCAGGCTCCCCAGACCCAAATCTCCAGCCAAGAATGCATTTATTTGAGGGGTCATACCCCAAACACCCCCGCCCCACCCCACATTCCTGCCCTCGGTGTTTGCATTACTAGGCTTCTATATATGAAACATCCCACATGGAAAGAGTTATGAGTGCAGTTGAATGATCCACAGTCACTGATTTTGGATTTCGTCACACACCCAAGCAATACACCCCTGATCAGTTCTATACTCTGGAATAACACAAGCACAAAGGCTTATGGGATCACTGGCATCAGTGACCACTACCTCTGACCTGGAAGAAACAACAATGTAACACTGTTCTTCAATAAACCACTCTGTACAACATTCATATTCAATAATTTTTTTATTCTGTAAACTGTACCCAGCGCACAAGAACTAAACAAACAAAAAAATCCTGACCAGAAGATGGAACTTCAAAGTATGTAACTGTAGCATAACTTAACTTTTTCTTATTTTCTGGAAGTATGTTCTTGAACAGGCCAAGGGACATGTTCTGTATGGGCTGATATTCTCCTTTACTTTGTGTGGAGGCCTGTGAGGAGGAACGAATAAAGGTGGTTAATGGTGCAATGGAGAGGGCGATATGGTCTCTTGCTGCACAGTAGGTAGGTAATGAGAGGAAATGACATTTTCTGTCATCCAGGCTGTTCAATGCAGAGCCCGTGAATGCCTGAGATTCTACAATAAGCCGTCTGGGGTGGGAATGCATGCAGTCATGTGATTCAGAGCGCAGGTTTTGGTGAGGGGAAGGTGAACTATTGCCAACTGATCTCTCTGCATCATGTGCCCCAGCTGCTTCTTTTCTGTGTTCCTGATCTTTGGAAGGGCAGAGAATCATAATTATTGGTTCCCCCTATGATGCCAGTGAAATTGCCTTCCCTTCCACCAGGTTTAACATCTGCTTATTCAGCTCCTGCAAGGTCCACATTATGTCAGTATCAGGGAAAGTGCCAGATATTTCCTTCTCAGTTGGGAAGGCGAGGTGGACTCCAATCTGCAGTGTCTTCCGCTGACTCAGTTGCCAGAACAGTCTCACCCTCCAGGCCCGTAACCTGAAAAGGTACAATGTCCTCTGGGTGAAACTGGGCCATGACTTCCTCACAAACTTGCCCCTACAGGGATAGATGGTGGGTCTAAGGTGTGGTGGGTCTATGCAGAGAAGGCAGATATTGCCACTGTCAAGATGACAGGTGCGAGGGAGCATTGGCTGTGGTGGCTGCAGCTGAGGTGGCAGTGAAGATGCTACTGGCAGTTGCAATTGAGGTGTTAGCGTGGTTGCAGCTCTACTTGCAGCAATGACTTCAGTTACCTTGGCTGGAGTCCTGGATGCTTTATTGGTGGCAGTGGTGAGAGCAGTCTTGATAGCTGTGCCTTTTCGGCTACAGTAAAGGATATTGTCTCCAGTGGTGGGTGCCTTCTTGGCTGAAACTGGGGGTGGGAAGACAGTCCAGGCTCCAGTGGGGTGTTTTTTGCCCCTGTTTGTTGTGTTGGAAGTAGACTTGGCAATAGTAGTGGGTCCTTGGGGCTTTTCTTGCCTGCAGTCAAAGGTGCTGTCTATTTGGCAGTAGTGAATGTTTTGGGTGCACCAAATAGGGTAGTTGAATTGGATGGGCCTTCATCTCCATCCGATTCTCAATGGGGTGAGCCACAAGCAAGTGGAGCTATCTACAAGTGAGTGGCACATGTCTGTATCTTAGTTTGTACAGTCATTCATCAAATTACATACATGTGGCACTAAAGGATGTTCCCTTAAGTCACATATTTATGAACTGTCCCTGCAGGTGATCACTGTAAGTATGTATCTGAAAGAGACAATTAGTTATAGATTCCTTAACTTAGAATTACCCCCAGGCATCAGACTGGATCTGAAGAATTTTTCGTCAGCAGTACCCCTGTGTGTCGAAAGGTGGCGTCGGTTGGCACTGTGTTCGTCGTTGGCTTCGTGGTCGCCGGGATGATGTCGCGGTAGCTACTTAGACGCTGACCTCGTGCGCTGATGTCAGTTCTTTCTTTTTCACGCCAGCCAGCACAGAGAGCAGTACCGCCAGTCACTTTTTGACAGAATTTTTCTTGACTTTTGTCGTCATCGTTTTTTGAGTCCATCAACTCCTGGTGCACGAGGGATGCCCAGTTTCAAGGCTTGCGGTTCCTGCTGAAAGCTGATGTCAGTGACGGATTCGCACAGCGTGTGCCTGTGGTGCCTGGAATACGACCACGACCCCAAGTCGCGTGCCGACTGCCGGACCATGAATCCAAAGTCTTTGTGGGAGCAGTCCCAAAAGCTTCTTGAGGCCCGACAGTCTGCCCCGTTCGAGGTCCCGGTCGCTCGGGGAGTTCGAAGAACCGGTCGTGGAGCCACCACCACCACTCGTCCTCGAAGTCTTTGCACTCCTCAGGTAAGTCGAAGCACAAGAAGAAGTCGAAGAAGCATCATCGCTCTTCGACTTCTCCCCGTCTGTCAGCCGATGCGACGAGGGATGCAGTGGGTGACCCTCCCGCGGCACCGCGTGCGGAGCCCGAAGGGTCAGCTCTGAATTTCCCTCCCTTCCCGGGACCCGGAGCGACCCCTGCCCAGCTTCAAGCTTTTTACGAAGCGATGCATGCCATCTTTGGGCAGTCCGACTCTGCTGGCTCACCTTCAGGCTCCGCGGACTTGGCTGGGGACCCTGGGCCTGCGACGCAGGCGGCTCTGACCGCAGGGTGCCCTTGGATCCAGGCCTGGATCCGGATTGGCGCAGGTCAACCTCATAACACCTTCCCCGGTGCCAAATCCACCGCACCAGGTCTGCTGCCGATCCCAGTTGTGTCCCCAGTCGGCGTCGACCCCGGCCTCCACCCTGACATGGATACGGAGCAGGACCGGGGTCGACCGATGCCGGATCTGGTGCCAATGGGTACTTTTGTACCCCTGTTAAACCCTGGTGTGTTTAGGCCAGATTGCCAACCAGAGGAGGATGAAGAGGACTGGGAGGGGTCTGGTGACCCTTTAACTGACCAGTTAGAGTATGACCCGGACTGGAGAGAGGAGTTGGGGGAAGCCAGTGGTCAGGATACCTCCCCAGACCATGGCATGTTGTCTCTTCCTACCGTGGCTACGGAGGAGGGAGCTTCCTACACAGTGGTGTTGCTTAGGGCTGTCGAGGTGCTCAACCTCGAGCTACATACGGTGGCAGTCAGGACTAACCTCCTGACAGAGGTACTTCAACCGGCAGCAAGCTCTTCGAAGCCCCTGCCGCCCTTCAATGAAGCTCTAACGGACATCCTTCTGGGCACCTGGTCCAGGCCCAACACAGGGGCTCCCGTGAATAGGATGATTGCCCAACGCCACCGCCTGGCTCCGGGCGACACCACTTTCCTTTCCCAACATCCCACCCCTGAGAGCTTGGTGGTCCAAGCCTTCATGTCAACAGGCGCATTCCCTACTGCACCACCAGATAGGGAATCCAAAAACCTGGACCATTTTGGGAAGATGTTTTCTTCCTCCAGCTTCAGTCAATCAGGAAATTGTAAGCGCGCTACTCACCCGTGAGGGTCTCAAGGCACTGAGGGGGGTCCGCAGATCTATTGAGCTGAAGAGCCAGGTCTTGAGGGTCTTCCTGAAAGTGTTCAGGGAGGGGGCGCGTCTGATGTCTGCCGGTAGCTCGTTCCTGGTCTTGGCTGCAATGTGAGAGAAGGATCTTCCGCCTGCTCTGGCTCTGTGGATGCATGGGGTTTTGGCCAGTGCAAGGTTGGAAGATCGGAGATTTCTTTTGGGTACATGGAAGTTGATTCTGTCAACTGTTTGAGGTATTTGGGTCCGTTGTTATGTAGGCATTTGTAGGCGTGAGTGAGGATTTTGAAAGTGACTCTTTTCTCCACGGGGAGCCAGTGGAGACTTCGTAGGTGTTGGCGGATGTTTTTGTGTCAGGGGATGCCGAGGACGAGTCTGGCTGCGGTATTCTGTATTGTCTGGAGTTCGCGGAGTAGGGACTTTTGATGCCGGCGTAGAGTGTGTTTCCATAGTCCAGTCTGCTTGTGATGAGTGCGTGGGTGACTGTCTTCCTTGACTCAGGGTGGATCCCCTTGAAGGTCTTGAGGAGGATGCGGAGGGTGTTGAAGCAGCTGGAGGTGACGGCGTTGACCTGTCGGTTCATGGTGAGTGATGAGTCGAGTACGATGCCGAGGTTCTTGGCGTGGTCTGAGACGTAGGTGGGCTTCTGAGGGCAGTCGGCCACCAGGTGCTGTCCCATGCAGAAGGGGTGGTACCGAGGAGGAGGACTTTTGTCTTCTCGGCATTGAGCTTAAGGCAGCTGTTGGTCATCCAGACTGCGACATCTTGCAATCCTTTCTGGAAGTTGAGTTTGGCAGTGGTGGGGTCTTTGGTGAGGGAGAGGATGAGCTGGGTGTCATCGGCGTAGGATACGATGTTGAGGCCGTGTTGTCAGACGATAGCTGCGAGGGGGGCCATGTATATGTTGAAGAGGGTGGAGCTCAGAGATGAACCCTGTGGGACTCCGCAGGTGATTTTCATGGGGTCGGAGAGGAAGGGTGGGAGTCTGATCCTTTGGCTTCTTCCGGTGAGGAATGATCAGATCCAGTCCAGGGCTGTTCCTTGTATGCATGCGTTGTGTAGTCTGGCGACTAGTGTGCGGTAGGAGACGGTGTCGAAGGCCGCTGATAGGCCGAGTAGGATGAGGGCTGCGGTGTGGCCTTGGTCCAGGAGGGTGCGGATGTCATCTGTGGTGGCGAGTAGGGCGGTATCTGTGCTATAGTTGCTTCAGAATCCGGATTGGGATGAGT